>NC_059425.1:190884589-192255228 GCF_021028975.2 Sphaerodactylus townsendi
TAACTTAATCACATAACTTTCAAGAAAGGTTCTGCTAACTGTCAGAATCTATTAGGTTTTCCCGAAGGAGAAAATTTCATTATTAATTATGAGCATCAAAATTCCTTGTATTAAACAATCTGGTCAAAGGACGGGGAATCCAGTAATATAAAGAAAAGAAGGGGGAGAAAAAGACTAAAAATAGAGTCAGGTAGAGCTACAAGATAAGGTTATTAAAAGAGATTTTGGTGCTCCTTATCTGAGTACCGTCTATAATATTAAATCATGTCTAAATGTGTGAGCTTCCTCCTGGCACCCTGGACTGCTTTTGTAGTCTGGTCCTTTATAACAAATTCAAGTTATTAGCTACTTTTTAAAAAAAAAAATCCAGAATTTGTGGCTGGCTACACTGAAGAATGCAGAATTCATCTACTTTGAAACTGGCCAAATTCTAATAGAGTCAGGACCCAGGTCCAAATCCATGCTCTGTTTTGAAGCTTGCTGGGGGGGGGGGGGGATTAGGTCAGCTGCTGCTTCTTACCTCAAACAGGTTCCCAGGAGAGCTGCAAATCATATTATGTAGGCTGAGCCTTCAGAACAGGAAGAAAAAAAGTCAAGTTTCCCAGACTACAGTTGATGGACATGGACAACTATTTTATTATTGAAAATTATTTATTAATAAAATACTTATACGCCACATAATTTCTAAGATAATTAAATAACAAGGATTCAATAATAACTAAAAAGACCTGTAGACACAGTAATACAATAAATAACAAATAATAATACAATAAATAACAAATAATAAATGGCATCAATACACAAAATAAAACATATTCAGAAAAATCAGCAAATTCTGAGGATAGTAAAATTACTCGTGAGAGATAAAAGCCTTAAATAAAAATCTGGCGACCATCTCTGTGGTACGTGGTTTGTTCTGTTCCCCAAGTAAAACAATCTAAAGGTGCCCTGCTCTTGGGTGGAACAGAGTGGGAGACACACAAGCAAAGTGTAACAGTTCAAAAACAAGGTTTATTGCTTAGAAGAAGGAGACCCTAACTCCTCCCAGGGTCTGACTAAGATAAGGTACTTGCTTGACTGGTGAACAAACTTGAAGCTGTAGACTTTTGTTCTTTTTGTCTCCTTTCAAGAAAGTCCACTTGTATTGCTTCCTTTTGGTTCTCTCAGTCTTTTATCTGGATTCTAATTTCTGTTGACACCTCAACTATGTTCTCTAGACTCTATGCACTTTAGTCTATGCACCATAAACGTAACAGATATTGCTGCCTTCTGACTCCCTAGGCACCTTGGACTGACTGAGCATTGCTGGGTAATTAAGGAAGACTGCCTCTAGGGAAATTTCTTAAAGGGACAGGGTCTAACTACAATTCCCTCCCTTAGCAGACTATACAAGGAACTAAACCCATTCTAGCTATAGGGATAACTGATGCTTAATAGGAAAATAACAATAGCTTCTCTGGGGGCATAACATGGTTGTTGGTCACTAAGCAAATAGGCTACTGTTTCATGATCTCTTCTCTCTGGGTTCTTCCTTAGAATAGCTTGGATAAAAAGTGACTGTATGGGTGCCAAGTTGTTACAGAACAGGAGTACTTGTACTGTCGTTTCGGGAAGTCCTGCTGAACAGGAACAAAGTCTTTCACATTTTGGGATATTTAGATATCTACCTTTAGTATCGGCAGTTGGTAGAACATTTAATCGGGCTAGCATAAAGTATCAGCGGAAAGAAGGCTTTGTCAGATTGCTCATGTACTTCGGTATAGAACCCTGCTTGGGTGGACAAATGCCGTAGTGCATTGGGGAGCAGATTCTTCTGCCATCAGCATCTGACCTTCAATGTCCAAGGTTCGCAGTTTCAGAACCCTAAATGCTTGAGCTTTATCCAATGGAAGAAATTGATCGAAAGACATTCCAATACATTTCATCTGATTTAAAACTGTGATTCGCCAGGTAGAATTGAAATGGTCATTTAGCAAAAAGTATATCAAACTTCCTGGCGATCCTCCGAAGTGTAGGCGTAACCAGTATCTGTAGATGGACAGCCAGACCTGTGAGGCAAATGTAATTGCACCGGACTCTAAGCAGAGAATGTGGTAGGTTACGGAATTTGGAAGTCCCAGTAGACGACGTAGAAAAAGAGATTGAACACTCTCTAAATTGGTAGCGGTTTTAACTCCCCAAATTGGAGCTCCATATAGTAGTTGAGGCAATAGTTTTAATTTGAAGACCCTCATTGCAGTGAGCACAAACTGTCCACCTTGGGAACAGAAGAACCAAGATACTGCCAGCATCTTGATTTTTGTAGTATCAAGTGCTGAGTGAATGTGAGGTGACCATATCAGAAAGAGATTAAAGTTTATTCCCAGATATCTAAATGAATAAACCTGTTCAATCTGACTGCTGTTTACCTTCCATGTATTGAGTATTCTAGACTTGGAGAAAACCAGGATTTTAGATTTGTTGAAATTTATCGTCAATGCGTTGTTTTGGCAATAGGTAACAAAACCTTGAAGCAGTCTTTGTAAACCCACCCTAGAACGAGATAACAACACAGCTTCATCTGCATAGAGAAGAACGTGGGTTGGCCTTTGACCCAAGATAGGTGCATGGTCATTAGTCTGTGACATATAAGAGGCAAGATCATTTAGGTAGAGATTGAACAAATAGGGTGCTAGAATACATCCCTGCTTTATGCCTTTGAAGTTATTGGCGAAGTCAGATGACCAGCACAGTCATAGTGGACTTGGCAGGTATTAGAGGAGTATAGTTGAGCCCTTAGGGGGAGGGCGGTCTATAAACCGAATATATAAATAAATATAAATAAATAAATAGTTGGTGAATTAGGAATAATAGTCTCTGGTCTATCCCCAAAGCTGTTAACTTTTCCCAGAGTTGCTTCCTAAGGACAGAGTCAAATGCGCACTTAAGGTCCAGAAAGGCTGAGAAAAGTTTCCCATCCTCATTATGACTGCTGTATTTCTCTACTAGGTGGTAAAGGACCAAGCAATTGTCGAGAGTGGATTTGCCAGAGGTGAAGCCAATCTGCTTCAAAGCCAAAACTGAGGAGGACCAAAGTATCACTAGGTGTCTTGCATACAGTTTCACTAGGTGTCTTGCATACAGTTTACTTACAACTGACAGTAAGCTGATCGGTCGATAGTTTGCTGGATTCCATGGATCACCTTTTTTGTGTATTGGAACAATGATGGTCTGAGACCAGGATTCGGGGATCCGCCCACTGTTGTTAATTTGAGTGAAAAGGGCAGTCAATATGGGGGCCCAGAAGTAAGGAAAGCACTTAAAAAGTTCTGGTGGGAGGCCGTAATAATAAAACTAGCAGTAACATTAAAATATCTAAAAATACGCAGACATAAGACCTAAAGCAGCCCAAACTAAAAATTACAACATTGTAAAATCAAAACCAACGCACCAGGCAGATTAAACAATCAAGAAGGAAAAAGGAAAAATGAAGAAAGACCTGAGGAATTTAAAAAAACTATTTAAATTTTTAAAAATCAGTTTAACAAATTATAACAGAAAATAGAAGTCATGTAATTAAAAATAGGTTACTGAGAATCTGGGAATCTACTCGAAGAAGATTTAGTCCTCCAATATCCCTATTAATCTCCTGTACGGAAGCATATTATGACCAGAATATGAAAAGGAATAATGATTTCATAACATAAGAAGATATAAATCAATTCTCAAGGAGAAATTAAATCTTGGCAAAAGATAAAGGACAAAAGCAAAAATGTACAATAGTTACTATATTTTCAACTAGTTTTAAGATCTAAAAATATATTCACAGAGCAAGAGGCACAATAAGAGAATTGGCAAAATGAACACTTTTTAGGACAAATTTATACATTATTATTCCAGTTTGACTGTGAGGTCTCGGAACCTTAAGCCAATAAACGGACTCTGGAGTATCAGTCAGAAGCATTTATTGATGAGGTTTTCAAGCAAAATACTTGGCAAAGCCAGTTCTAACAAGTAGCTGGCATTTACAGCCCCATATATCCCCTAACAAATACCCCCTCCCATCTTCCCAGAGCCAGCCTCTGGAACTGAGACTGCCCCAAGGTCAGCAACAGATAGCGAAGGAGCCACCTGGTCTCCTGCCCACAACAAGATAACAGGTGTAATTTTTTTCTCACGGGACAGGAGATGCAAAGGAAGTCTAGTTTACTACAAAACATGCAAAGCCACAAAGGACAGGTCAAGGAAAGAATGCATAGATGACAGTGGAAACATATAGCAGGCCGGTTACATACATCAAAAGAGGCAATGAGGCTGGTTACATATATCAAAGAGGCAATAATTGGTTATATCCGGCGGTTACATGGTTTCATACTCAGATATGCATCCCCTTGACATTGTACAGCAACGGAACAAGTTGAAACATGTATGATCATATGGATACAAATTTTCGAGGAAGAGATATCTCTTCAATAATGAGAAACCTTATGGATGGAAGATATAAAATTTGTACCAAGTCAAACATTAAGAGAAAATTGGTATAAGATGTTTAATGAGGGTATATTACCCCAAAGGAAGTTGAAAATATGGATAAGAATTACAAAGGGAAATGTTGGAAATGCAAAGAGGTGGGTCGTACGCGCTATCCTATGTGGTGGACATGCAAAAAGTCAAGAAATGGTCAGAAATACATGTGGAAATGTACAAAGTCAGAAAAATTAACCGCTGAACCCAGAGTCCCAGGGGACCAGGGATGGTGCCCCTACTGTGTTGCCCACCACTTCTAGAGGGCTTTTCAGCAGCATGGGAAAGTAGAAAAAGCAAAACACAAAACAAAGCAAATCCACTGCCAGAAAGCCCCCCGTAGGGCTTGATGTACTTGTTCCACCCAAAAGGGTGGCATATCCAAAGCTCACAGCGTAACTGGCTGCAAAGCTTGGATAGAACAAACATTGCACCTCCCCCGGGCATGCCTCCAGCACGCCCCCACAGTGCATCCAGGCATCCCAGGCGGCAGTGGAGTCTACCCACTGGTGTGTTTGCCTCTCTACCAGATGTCATTCCCCACTCCTCCACATGAGCAGTGGAGTCTAATCTGGAGAACTGGGTTTGTTTCCCCACTCCATCTCTACTCCTTAAGCATAAGCATAAGCATTTTATTGTCATTGTGAACGCACAACGAAATTTACAGCAGCATTCCTCGATGCACACAATTTCAGACTCATACATCATACTCATACAATTTCATACAATACATCATACTCATACAATTTCAGACTCATACCCCATCCTCACTTTCCCCTTCCTCCACCCATCCCTACACAGCCCCAAACACATCAACACGAAGCCGCGGAGTTTAGCATAGCCACAGCTCTAGAGTAGAAGCTGTCTCTAAGCCTCTTTGTCCTAGATTTGATAGTCCTGTATCGCCTATCAGATGGTAGCAGTTCAAAAAGAGAGTGTGCTGGATGAGACGGGTCCCTCAGAATATTTTGGGCTTTTTTTAGGCTTCGGGAATTATAGAGTTCTTTCAAGGAGGAGAGAGGGCAGCCGATAATCCTTTGTGCAGTAGTGATCACCCTTTGATACAGAAAAGCGGGATTTCAAAACCAATTCTTCTTCTAAATGGATACAGATTAATCAAAATACACACAAATTAGGACATAAATGCTAGCTTGAGCCAATAAAGGACTAATTTTCTAAGACATTTCTTCTTAATTCAGGAAGGAGGGTTGTTTCAGTGTTGAGGGTACTTCTCCCAGACCCACCCGCAGTGATGGAGATTGATACTCATGGCTCCACGGGCTCCAAATGAAAAAGAGAGGGACCCCCTAAGTACAAATGCCCATGAAACCAAGCCTTAGGAATTAGTTCACATTCCATAAATTAATGACTAGACTCCCATAGATTGAGTTTTAATCCATAGTTATCCATAGAGATCCACTCTTTTTTATCATTCTTAAAGAACTGTAGTACTTAGTGGTTTGTTCGTCTGCTTGCCATTAAAATGATGATTTTGTAGGCATTATGGAAAGTAGAACCTGTTATTTCACACTGCCTGCATCTCATGGCATCTACGTTCAACACAGACATGCTGGTTCTCATCAAACAAATGGATCATAAAATCTCTCTCTCTCTGTTGGTAAAAAGAAAATCACTTCTAACAATCCCTGCCCACTTTTCAAGGGAGACTCCACTGCAGCAGTTAAAAGTCCCACGAAGTGACTGAATCCACAGCATAGCAATTACTGGCAATCCTTAGGGTTGCCTTCTAAAATGAACTACAGCTTTGTTGTTCCTTTCTGTACTCAGCTATAAGTTTCACTTGCCCTACATATTTTTTTAACATAGGTCAATTCCCCACTTGAAATTAATTGTGTGGTACTTGCCCGGAAAAACCAGGTTTCGGGGATGCCTCCCCACTCCTGGAGCGACAAAGGGGGGTTCTTCCTGTTTCTGGTGCTCGTTCCCCCCGTTATTCCGCGTTTTTCCTGTACCTGCTTGAAGTGCAACTTTTTCTTTTGCCACGGTTCTTTCCAGTCTTGAGGGGAGGAACAGGGGACTAATCTTCACTAATTTACCGCGGTGGAGTGTGACATCAACGCTGGCAACCAATCAGCGCTTGCTGGAGCTTAAGGATGTGCGCACAGCATTTCCTGATTTCCTGGTTTTGTTTCACATTTGGGGGCCGAAAGAGGAGGAGGAGGGATGTTAACCGCAGGGCTCCTCACCTTGCACAATCTGGTGAGCTGCCGCTGATCACTTCCCACAGACACAAGGAAAAGAGACCTTTTTATAATTTGCTCCTGACAAAAACGCGAGAACTCAAGAAAACATGAGGTCTTGCGAGAATGTGAAAGAATGCAAAAATGGGAAAACGATAACCAATCAGAAAGCAGGGGTGGATGTGTTCCCATTCTAACGTCATGACATGATCATGTCATTACATGCGCACGTTTTTTGAGGGGGGGAAAGCAAACCGCCCCAACAGCTCATGCCAGCCAATCAGGAGAGACAAAAAACAGAGATCAATTTGTTGTGGGGAGTGCTGCATTTCCGGAACCCGATAAAGCCCTACATGTCTTTGCAGAATAAATCTGCAATGGGGAGACTGAAACCCCAATGAAAAGATGCAGTTTATTTTTAAACTTGGTTTAAACTATATTTAATTTCAAGTGGGGAATCGACCAGTCACCAGAATCAGGGCTTTTGATACAAAAGACAACAGTGAAAAGAGCAGAGAGCATTACTGCAACTGAAGGTCTTAGAAAAGAGAAATGCTGCATCAGTAGCAGTTTCAAAAGGCAAGCAAAAGGCAACCCGGTTTATCCGAACTGGCTGCTGGGAAGGGTCTCCAAACAATGACTCATCCCTGCCCCTTCTGTGGCGGGCGTTGCTGGCCACCAGCATTCCGCAGCTTGGGGTATAAAGTATCCATCACTGTCATTTCCAGAAAGCAGGAGGTGCTACAACCCATCCTGGTGTTATGAGGCAGGGCAGGATAGAAATTATAATAAAAATATGGCACACAAAGGCTACACAAAATCAACGCAGTTGTACTTTCTAACTGACCCCACTACATGGGAGAAGCAGTGGCCTAGTGGTTAAGAGCAGGTGCATTCTAATCTGGAGGAACCGGGTTTGATTCCCCGCTCTGCCGCCTGAGCTGTGGAGGCTTATCTGGGGAACTCAGATTAGCTTGTGCACTCCCACACACGCCAGCTGGGTGACCTTGGGCTAGTCACAGTTCATCTGAGCTCTCTCAGCCCCACCTACCTCATAGGGTGTTTGTTGTGAGGGGGGAAGGGCAAGGAGATTGTAAGCCCCTTTGACACTCCTATGGGAGAGAAAGGGGGATATAAATTCAACTCTTCTTCTTCTTCTTCTTCTTCTGCATGAAAAGGGGTAATGCTATATAGTGCAGACGAGAGACTTTAAAGCCCACCAATTTCTACAGTGGTTTTCATTTCAACTCTATTGATACAGTTATAGCACCATCCAAAGGCTTTGCATTTTGTATCCATTATTAAGCAGACAGTCTCCACCTGCGTTGGGGGAATTAGCTGGAAACAAATAGCGGGGGAGGGGGTGTTAACTGGGATCAGGAACCCAGGCAGGCCAGGTTAAAAAACCCTCAAGTGACCAGGCAGGCAGGTTATAATTAAAATTGTTTTTATCAAAGAATAAAACAAGAAACATGTTTTAAGCAATGAACGGGCGCACCCAAAGTACACAAGGCCTGACCAAGAGAAAAGGAGGCCAGAGGGGGATTCAGGGATGGGTGGCAGTGACCAATCCGGAAGGGATGTCAGAGGGAAGCAGGACTTAAGAGGAAAATGGCCGACATCAGATGCACACAAGTGGGGATGCGCCCACAGACCCAGCCCACACGCACGGGTGCTAGGATAGGCCAAAGGACCGGTATTTACACTCCAAACGGGGTCCTGCGGACGTGTGAGGGAAGCTGGCAGGAAAGTCAGAGACAAAGGATGGGTTGGTTTTCCAGGACTCCTACAAAAGGCAGTCTTGATGGAAGTCGGGGTGGGTAGCGTGGTGGCCAAGTTTGCAGATGATACCAAATTATGTAGGGTGGTGAGAACTGCAAAGGATTGCGAAGAGCTCCAAGCGGACCTTGATAAATTAGGTGAGTGGGCTAAGAAATGGCAAATGCAGTTCAATGCAGCAAAATGCAAAGTGATGCACATAGGGGCAAAAAATCCAAACTTCACATTCACACTACAAGGATCAGTGCTATCAGTCACAGACCAGGAAAGGGATTTGGGTGTCTCAGCTGATAGTTCCATGGGAATGTCAACTCAATGCATGGCAGCTGTGAAAAAGGCAAACTCTATGCTGGGGATCATTAGGAAAGGAATTGATAATAAAACTGCAAAGATTGTCATGCCCTTATATAAAGCCGTGGTGTGACCACACTTGGAGTACTGTGTTCAGTTCTGGTCGCCACATCTCAAAAAGGATATCGAAGAGATAGAAAAAGTGCAGAGAAGGGCAACGAGGATGATTGAGGGATTGGAGCACCTTCCTTATGAGGAGAGGCTGCAGCGTTTGGGACTCTTTAGTTTGGAGAGGAGACGTCTGAGGGGGGATATGATTGAAGTCTATAAAAATTATGCATGGGGTAGAAAATGTTGACAGAGAGACATTTTTCTCTCTTTCTCACAATACTAGAACCAGGGGGCATCCATTGAAAATGCTGGGGGGAAGAATTAGGACTAATAAAAGGAAACACTTCTTCACGCAACGTGTGATTGGTGTTTGGAATCTGCTGCCACAGGAGGTGGTGATGGCCACTAACCTGGATAGCTTTAAAAGGGGCTTGGACAGATTTATGGAGGAGAAGTCGAACTATGGCTACCAATCTTGATCCTCCTTGATCTGAGATTGCAAATGCCTTAACAGTCAAATAATTTAACAACTGATTGTTTATAAGCACCATTTTAACAACCTGTTCTGCCAAAGTGGTGAGAAGCTGCTGAATCCCACCACTGTGTGCAGGCATGCAGGAAGGAACAAGGGGTCTCCCTGCAATGGCCGGGCAACGGCTGGCGGATTCTCCCGGACTGTGCATAGCACAAAGCGCCTCCTGCCCGGCCATTCGCGAGAGAGCTGCTCCAAAGGATCGCTGTTTAGCCATTTCTGAAAATCCTGGTTTGAGAGAAATAAAACAGGGCAAACTCGTTTTGCAGATGGGACCCGTGAAAAGTCCCCACCCCCCCAAAAAAATAATGTATATGGTGTCCGACACCCGTTATATTTCCCCTGTGCAGAATCAACCGCTCAAAGCCTCAACCCTGGAAACCCCAGTCGTGTTTTCAAGGCACGAGACGAGCAGAGGTGGTTTCCCATTGCCTGCCTCTGCACAGCAACCCTGGTCTCCCATCCAAGTACTAACCGGGGCTGACCCTGCTTAGCATCTGCCAGCCTGGGTTACGCTCAGAACTACTGAGCCCCATCAGCACCCAACGCTTGTTCTTACCTATTGCAGGGATTCCTAGATCGTGGTAGGGACATTCCAGGTTCCCTCCATGGTTTCTTCCAAAGATGGCAGAGTAAATAGCTATCACCAAGCTTCGTTTGCAGCTCAGTCGAAGTTTATCATCTTCACAGGCTACTTTACTCTTATACTCATCTGAAAAGAAACGAAAGCACTCTATTTCAGCTTAACAGAGACAGAGCTTAGCTGAGCTTTCAAGCCACATTGGAGAGAAAAATTCAGACTAGCAGAACCGTGGACATGCCATGGTGGCCGTGTAGAGGTTTGTGCAGGGCAGGGGCGTAGCTAGGAAAAATGAAGCCCGGGGCAAAATCTAGGGCTGATTCCGCATGGGCCAAAAACAGCAGTGTGAAAACAGTGTGAAAACAGTATAAATCCTTTTACATCGTTTTAAACCCTCTTACACCGTTTTCACACTGCTGTTTTTGGCCCATGCGGAATCAGCCTAAGTTTTGTGCCCCCCCCCCCAATATGGGCAGTGTCCCTCTCCCACCATGACCAAACAACATTTTTGCACCAGGTCATCTTACATGGCCTTCTCTTATAATAGACTTCTTTCTGTGATACACCTCTGAAGATGCCAGCCACAGATGCAGGCAAAACATTAGGAACAAGATCTACCAGACCACGGCCACACAGCCCAGAAAACCCACCACAACCAGTTAAATCTGGTTGTGAAAGCCTTCAACAATACTTTCAATTTTTTTTTACTCTAGGGAGCCCAGATTCTCCCTTTAAATCCAATCCAAAGAGAGTGTGAGACCGCAGTCCCAAAATAAAGCGAACTGTAGTTTTTGTTTTAAAAACGTAAGACTTTATTGAGAACTGAAGCATGCGAGAGATAGACGATCTCTGAGGAATATAGAAAGAGCCAGACCTTAAATCCCTGCTGCCCTTGGCCCACCCCTTGCCGGGCCCAAGAGCTGCAGTTACAGGAAGATAACAGAGGGAAGAATACCAACATTCAAACACAGAGTTCACATTACAAAAGACAGGGGCCTGGCCACACCTTGGAGAGCTGTGGCTGCATTTTAGCTTTCGTTTCCTGGAAGGCTGGAAGGGGGAGGGGGGATGAGCCAGGGGGCCCATCCTGACAGAGAGAACCTGGGGAAAATTTGAGGGTGCCTGTCAGGGGAGCAATGTTTAAGCTAACAATACCAACATTTTAGGCTATCTTCAGGACACTCTCCTGATGAAACCACCCAGGTTTAGTGAAGTTTGACTCAGGGGGTCCAAAGTTATGGACCCTCAAAATGGTAGCCCCATCTACTATTAGCTCCCATTGGAAACAATGGAGGATGGGGTCACCCCTTTTGGGGGTCCATAACTTTGGACCCCCAGAACCAAACTTCACCAAACTTGGCTGGTATCATCAGGACAGTCACCTTACAATAGCCTGAAATTTTGGTGCCACTAACCTAAAAACCGCACCCCCTGCAGGCCACAAATGGAAAAAACCCTAAAAATAGAAAAAGCCACTAACGTAACTGCAGTTTTTGCACCCAGCACAAGGGGGCGCACGGGGCACTTGTCCATGGATGTCCATATGGTAACTACGCCTCTGGTGCAGGGGTCTCATGGGTACCTGTCAGGCCTGGCTCCCACTGGGCCTGGCATCCCGAGCCTGGGGCCAAGGCCACGCCCGCACTTGTTGTTATCTATGGCCTGAAGGCCCTGCTGCTCTCTATAGCTGCTTGAAACTAGTGAATTAGGCAAACCTTCCTCCCATCACTCCAAAATGTTGCATTCACACTGTCTTTTCTTATGCGAACTAATGTGGGAATGGTTGGGAGGGGGGGAGTACTTGAAGGGGTAATGTTTGAAGATATATCCTGGGTGCAGAACTTCTTGAAACCTGGGACCTGACACAGTTCAATAAAGCTCTAGAAATCTTCCTGAGTCTTAAATACTGACTGGCGTATGAGACCCTTACAGTAGTTGTTGTGGGTTTTCCGGGCTGTGTGGCCATGGTCTGGTGGATCTTGTTCCTAATGTTTCGCCTGCATCTGTGGCTGGCATCTTCAGAGGCGTATCACAGAGAGGTGGGGAACCAATCACCTGTTGACATGACAATTTATACCCCACTGAAACATTCCCATTCTCACTGGACTCAGTGTGTAACAGACTTCCCTCTGTGATACACCTCTGAAGATGCCAGCCACCATGGACGTAGTTAAGGGGGGGTTCTCGGGTTTGAAACCCCCCCCATTCATGTCCGTTTGTGGGTTTTAAAAACATTTTAGTACTTTTTTGGTTTTTGGCCTGCATGGGGCGCATTGTTTGGGCTAGCAGCACCAGACTTTCAGGGATTGTTTGGGGGACTCTCCTGATGATACTACCCAGGTTTGGTGAGGTTTGGTTAAGGGGGTCCAACGTTATGGACTCCCAAAGGGGGTGCCCCATCCTCCATTGTTTCCAATGGGAGCTAATAGAAGATGGGGGCTACACCTTTGAGAGTCCATAACTTTGCACTCCCTGAACCAAATTTCACAAAACCTGGGATGTATTATCAGGAGAGTCTCTTATTGATACCACTCAGGTTTTGTAAAGTTTGGTCCAGGGGGTCCAAAGCTATGGACTCCCAAAGGGAGTGCCCCATCATCCAATGTTTCCAATGAGAGCTAATAGAAGATGAAGGCTACATCTTTGAGGGTCCATAACTTTGGACCCCCTGAACCAAACTTCACCAAACCTGGCAGGTGTCATCAGGAGAGTCTCTTATTCATACCACCCAGGTTTGGTGAAGTTTGGTCCAGGGAGTCCAAAGATATGGACTCCCAAAGGGTTGCCTCCATCCCCCATTGTTTCCAATGGGAGCTAATAGGAGATGGGGCTACACCTTTGAGGGTCCATAACGTTGGACCCCCTGAACCAAACTTCACCAAACCTGGGTGGTATCATTAGGAGAGACTCCTAAAGATACCCTGAAAGTTTGGTGCTTCTAGCTTAACAATTGTACCCCTGACAGCAGGCACCCCCCAAATTTCCCGATTCTCCTTTTAAATCCACCCCCTTCGGCATGGATTTAAAGGGAGAATCTAAGGTCCTCAGTTTAGAAGAAGAGTTTGGATTTATATCCCCCCTTTCTCTCCTGTAGGAGACTCAAAGGGGCTCACAATCTCCTTGCCCTTGCTCCCTCACAACAAACACCCTGTGAGGTGGGTGGGGCTGAGAGAGCTCCGAAAAGCTGTGACTAGCCCAAGGTCACCCAGCTGGCGTGTGTGGGAATGCACAGGCTAATCTGAATTCCCCAGATAAGCCTCCACAGCTCAAGTGGCAGAGCAGGGAACCAAACCCGGTTCCTCCAGATTAGAATGCACCTGCTCTTAACCACTACGCCACATTGAAAGTGATGCTGTTTCAGGGTGGGGGATAATTCACCCCAAAACAGCATCACTTTCAATGTTGTTTAACTAGGGACCCCAGATTCTCCCTTTAAGGTGAATGTAAAAGGAGAATTTGGGCTCTCTAGTTTAAACACCATTGAGAGTGATGCTGTTTGGGGGTGGGTTCCAGCATCACAGCGGCTGCCTGGGGGGGGGGGGGGCGTAAAACTCAGATTTTGCACCAGGCTCCATTTTCCCTCTATGCCTCTGCCCAGAGGGGAGGGGCAGGGGAGGGCAGGGCAGGGCAGGGCAGGGGAGTCTGCCATCCCCGACCTCGGAGAGCTGCTTTTATAAGGGCTAGGCCAAGGGCAGGGCTTGGGGAGGCATGGCCATGCCCTAGGGTGGGGGGGTGGCCCCACCCCCGAACCCCACCCCCATAAAAATCTATACCTACGTCCCTGCCAGCCACAGATGCAGGAGAAACATTAGGAACAAGATCCACCAGACCACGGCCACACAGCCCGGAAAACCCACCACAACCAGTTGAATCCGACCGTGAAAGCCTTTGACAATACCCTTACAGTACCTTGGTGCCCTCTGACATGGTTTCCGGTTCCCACAAAGTGTTTCTAGGAGGTGGGTGGGGCCACGTAGGGCTTTTGACCAACCAGGATTTTAATGGGCTGTGCAGATTTTAAATGTTGTTTTGCTGTCAGCTACCACTACAGCACTAGGATCTGCACAGTGTTGCTAAATTTCAACTGCAGCCATCATGGAGTGTCTGGCCTGGCCCCTGGGCAGCCCCACTGCTGCTGCTGCGGCCACGTTCACATCAGACTTCCAAATCAGACTCAAACAGGCTGAGGACCCCCTGGGTGAGTGTGTCAGACTGGGACTTGGGAGACCCCCGTTTGAATCCCGACTCTGTCATGGAAGCTTGTGAGGGGACTTTGGGCCAATCATACACTCTCAGTCTAACATACCTCACAGGGGTGTTGTGAGGATAAAAAATGAAGGAAAGGAGAGCAATATACACCACTTTGGGCTTCCTTCTGGGGAGAAAGCTGGGGCATGTATAAAATAAGGGAATAAATAAATAAAGTGAGGCAAACTTGTTAAAATAAAATGTGATTACTGATGGTCAGCTAGACCATACCTGGCTCAGAAACCATACTGGCCATTTGCAACACATTCAGAAGAAGTTAAAGCACTATTGTATTCAGGAAATTAATAAGAACAATACCCATTCGTGTAATTTTCCCTCCAGTGAAGCAACACAATTAACATGACAGCAAAAGTGTTCCTCCTGTTTGCACCTGCTGGCAAACAGTGTAGCACAAAAGCCGTTTATTTATTTCATTTAAACCCTGCCTGTATTCCCAGTAGGAAAGTTGCCACATGGATTATGCCCCTTTTCTGTTGTGGATGATGATTGGAGTTTTTATGTAGATACCGGTCTGTGTGTGTCAGGGCGTTTCCCCACTCTCCACGATCCCCCCTATGCCGCACACTGCTCTGCGTGGGGTCATCAAAAGGCACCGTTTACAAGAGCGCCAGGGATGCCGCGTGGTGAGGGGGCGCGACAGCGGCAGCGTCGGGGCGGCTGCGCTGTCGTGGGGAGTGCCGGGGGACCCCGCGCTACTTGAGGAGAGTACCGCGAAGCTTAAGGTAAGTGGGGAAAGGCCCTCGGTTTTCTGTATACTGTGTGGCCCAATTGGTGGTTGGGTCTGCGAAAGACCAAGACATCTAAAAAAGGCATCTCAAAACTCTGACAGATTGTGCAAAACAAATCTGTGAACCTCATCTCCTCCCTGATGAAATCAACCATCTCGACTGAGCTCTGCAGGCTAATGGCTACTCCACAACAGAAATCAGAAGAGCTTTAAGACCAAGAGAAACCCAGAGGACTGAGGAGAAACAGCCTACCACAGGAAAAATATTTCTACCATACATCAAGGGAATCACAGATCAAATAGGGAAACTAATGAAAAAGAATTACCTACAAACCATTTTCAAACCCACCAGGAAAATACAGCAGATGCTACGCTCAGCAAAGGACAAGAGAGACCCCCTCACTTCTGCAGGAGTATATTGCATACCCTGTAGCTGTGGAAAGGTCTACATAGGAACCACAAAACGCAGCATTCAGACCCGTATTAAGGAACACGAAAGACACTGTCGGCTTAACCATCCTGAAAAATCTGCGGTTGCAGAACATGTCTTAAACAAAACTGGACATAACATTTTATTTGAGAACACTGAAATTTTGGACAATTCAGAAGCCTACTATGTCAGACTGCACAGGGAGGCCATTGAAATTCATAAACACCGGGACAACTTCAATAAGAAAGAAGAGACTTTGAAGATTAGCAGGGCCTGGTTCCCAGTACTTAAAAAATGGACTGATAACCCCACCCGCAATACAATGCACTCAACCACACCTTTGCATAGCAAGTTCCACCCGAACACTTAATGATTGGTTCCCCACACTGGGACATGGACAATATACCCCACTAAACTTTCCCTTCTCACTTAGACACAGTGAGAAACAGACTTTTCCCTGTGATACACCTCTGAAGATGCCAGCCACAGATGCAGAAGAAACGTTAGGAACAAAATCTACCAGACCATGGCCACACAGCCCGGAAAACCCTCCAAAACCAGTTGAATCCGGTCGTGAAAGCCTTAGAAAATTCAGATTGTATTTCTCTAAGTGCAGAATTGGTTCTTGGAACATACAAACAACCCTAATGCACACACTATAAATATTAGCAGTTCAATAAGAGTGTGAAAATATTTAGTCTATTGGACTGCTTGCCGCTTTTGTGCAATCCTTTCCTGTTCATTGTTCAGTTGCACAACCCCCTCGCCTTGCCCATACATTTTGCGTTTGATAAGGGGACCAAAGCAGCTGACATTGTTCTCTCCTCCATTTTAACTTCACAACAGCCTTGTGAGGTATGTTAAGCTAAGACTGCATGACAGGCCCAAGGTCGCCCAGCCAGCTTTCATAACAATATGAGGGATATGAACCAAGATACGAGTCCAGCACTTCAACCACTATATCACATTGGCTATTTCTGGGTGGGATTTGAGCAATACACTCCCTCCTGCCCCACATAGAGGGGCCACTGTCCTCTGGGCAACAGCGTTGCAAATCCCCACAGCAACTCAAAAAAGAGGGTAACGACTTTGGATTTATACAAACACACTCCTTTCTCTTCTGCAAGGAGACTTAAAGGGGATTACATCTCCTTTCCCTCCTCCCCCCAACAACAAACACCCTGTGAGGTAGGTGGGTGGGGCTGAGAGAGCTCTGAAGAACTAGCCCCAGCTGGCATGTGTTGGAGCGCACAGGCTAATCTAGTTCCCCAGATAAGCATCCACAGCTCAAGTGACAGAGCGGAGAATCAAACCCAGTTCCCAAGATCAGAGTGCACCTGCTCTTAAGCACAAGCCTGGTTCACCAGATAAGAGTCCACCTGCTCTTAACCACTGTGCCAAGCTGGCCTAGGCAGAAAAGACTAAACTGGCAACGGCTACTCTTACTGGCTAGTGCTGCACAGAACTACAGTGACGGGCAACAGTATTTAGGATCAAGCATTTCTACTGCTTGCTCAGTCCCCTCAGCATGGAGGCAAGTGATGGGAGGGGAAGCGCAGCAGTAATTGCTGCCCCTAGCTGCCATTGGCGTTCAGGGAATGAACTACAAAGTGACTGCTCAGCCTATGGCCTCACTTATTCCTCTTGCCCTGAACTGATATTGGATGAGCCCTCATGGTGCTGAATGAAAGAGGAGGGCGTGTGAGTTCAGTGGTGGCAGCTGCTGACAGACATACTTGCCAGGTATTGGGCTCTCCCACACTCTCATTTTTGCTGCCTATGTGTTTGCATCACTTTGTTTATTTTCCTTTTCCCTGTGGCATTTTGCTCCCTCTAGTGGCCAGTTTGACATTACATTGCTGTATGTCCAATATAAAAAACCAGCAGTTTAAATCTACAGGGTTTTATGCCAGACATACTGTGATGTAATATCAAATAATCAGCCATTAGAGGGAGCAAAAACACCTGGGGAATAGAAAAAAACACAAAATAAAAGGGACACATGAGCAACAAAAACAAGAATGCAGAAGAGCCCAGTTGCTCAATTGCAAGAGCAGCTCTAACCACTCTTCCCTCCTATATGCCTGTGACCCTATTCCTCAGGGATGAACATGCACCAAAGGAAGAAGAGTGGCCAGAGAAGTCAGAAGGCCTAATTCTTTTGGGGCAGGATCTATTTTGGGAATCCAGTCACAACAATCATAAACAGGCCTTCAATCTTCCCCTGTATGCATTTGGTGAAGCACCGATCCCTTACATCTAACACATGCCAGTCTGCAAATTGTCAAAAACCAACAACTGCCCACATACATGCCTTCTCTGAAAGAAACAAAAGTGTCTTCAGCTGCCTCCTGAAAATTGTACGTAAAGGAGCCAGGCACCCCTCCCTGGGAAAGTTGTTCTGTAATAGTGGGGCTACCACTGAAAATGCCAAATGAGCTTCTTTGATTGATGGAAGAGTCGGGGGGGGGGGGCTCTCCCTGTAATCTTAATTCCCAGGCAGGACAAAATGCAGCCACCCACAAATTCTGTTTTGGAGGGCAGCTGTGTTGCTCTGAAGGAGAACAGGCAGGTTCAAATCAACAAGAGTTTAGTTTTATGACTTTTTCACAGTCAAAGCTCTCGGACTCATGTAAATTCTGGGCACTGGAAACTGTCCCGAAAAGCTGAAAGATTGTCCTGTATCCGTAAAATTGTTTGAGTGTTACTTAAAGTCCCGTTCTTGATGTTCTCATCTAGTTTTCAACATTTCTAAAGAAGATTTTCTGCCCTTGTCATTTTTGCTAGATTGAAGCTGTTGTCTTGTCGGTCTGCTTTGAAAATGCCAAACATACTGGAAATTCAGTGCTGCGTTTCCCTTTCAAATCAAGGAACGGGACACAGGAAAACAGACTTTATTACAAAGTAAGAAAAATGGTTGTAGTCAGCTAAAAAACCCTAGATGGAATGCTTGGGTAAGGTGCAGCATTGAGGGAAAAAGCTGCAGGAAACAAAAGGATTTCTTTTGAGAACAGCAACCACTCCGAGGATGGAGCTTCCCAATGGCCCAAAGTCCCAAAGTGCAAAACTGAAAACAGGGCAAACCAGACATTTGAGGGGCTTTTGCTTTATTTTGTTTTTTAAAAAAAAAATAAAACGGAGAAGGAAGGGATTTCTGCTAACCTCTAGGAATGCAGGACTACTCCACGGAAACTTTTCCACAGTAGGTTGGATGGGGGATGAGATTCGTCTTGGCCCTTAGTCTTTGTAGTCACCTCTTGAGTTACGTAAAGTATTATGATCATAAATACATAACCAGGAAGTCGTGCGATCCACGTTATACTGACTTGCCCGAAAAATTAAATACATTCCGATTCTCGGCATACTATACTGATTTGCCTTTTAAAAATTTAATATGACAGATAATGTCAGTTTAGCACAAATCACTTTGTGGTCCCCAGTTATGGATTGTTGTTTGATGCCTTATTTGGTCAATATATAATTATCTCAATACTAAGGTGCAATCCTACAGTGCAGTCCTAACAGGGCTCCCTCTTCTGGGTCCACTGAAGTCAGTAATTCAGCTTTGGGTTGACCTTTTTGATATGTTATTGTCTTTCTTCTTTAACCCTTGAATTGCTTGTTTGTTTAGAAATAAAGCGTTTTATAAACTGCCTCTCTTGCCTTCCCAGAATTGACTGGAGCTGCCATTACTGTCATAGTTAGCGTAAGGGGAATCTTGTGGTCTGATCATATGCAATATCACCTAGCTGTTGGACTATCATATAATTTTAAAAATTAACAAATTGAATCAAGGACATAGGTAAGGGGGGGTTCTCGGGTTCAAACCCCCCCATTACATGTCCGAAGCTCCTCCCTCCATTTGTGTGGGGGGGGGGTTGTATTTTTTAGAGTTTTTTCAGTTTCTGGCCTGCAGGGGGTGCAGTTTTTAAGCTAGCAGCACCCAAATTTCAAGGATGGTTTGGGAGACTCTCCTGATGATACTACCCAGGTTTGGTGAGGTTTAGTTCAGGGGGCCAAAGTTATGGACTAACAAAGGGGGTGTCCCATTGTCAGGATGTGGTGAATGTATAGTTTGTCCTTGAGAGGTGGCTGTCGGCTGCTTCTGGCTTTCTGCCTGGGTTGGGAATTTTTGCTTGCAGGTTTATCTTTACTTGCCTGTGGGAAACTGTTCTTTGTTTATTATGTATTGCTTTGAGTATTGGCTTTGTTTATTCTGGATTGCCAGGAATGTGATGTGCCACTGTGTAAAATCTACAACCAAAGGTCTGAGGCTCTCAGACCTCACATCGCATGTATCTGACTACGATTGCCAGCACAATAAAGAACTGAGAACGGTTACTTTGGCCTGGACTTTGCTAGTTCGTTACACCCATCCCCTGTTGTTTCCAATGGGAGCTAATAGAAGATGGGGGCTACACCTTTGAGGATCCATAACTTTGGACCCCCTAAACCAAACCTCACCAAACCTGGATGGTATAATCAGGAGAGTCTCTTACTGATACCACCCAGGTTTGGTGAAGTCTGGTCCAGGGGGCCCAAAGCTATGGACTTTCAAAGGGGGTGCTCCCATCCCCCATTGTTTCCAATGGGAGCTAATAGAAGATGGGGGCTACACCTTTGAGAGCCCATAACTTTGGACCCCCTGAACCAAACGTCACCAAACCTGGGTGGTATCATTAGGAGAGACTCCTAAAGATACCCTGAAAGTTTGGTGCTGTTAGCTTCACAATTGCACCCCTGGCAGCAGGCACCCCCAAATTTCTACAGATTCTCCTTTTAAACCCACCCCCTTTGGCATGAATTTAAAGGGAGAATCTGAGGTCCCCAGTTTAAACATTGAAAGTGATGCTGTTTCAGGGTGGGGGATAATCCACCCCAAAACAACATCACTTTCAATGTTGTTTTTACAGGGGACCCCAGATTCTCAATTTAAGGTGGATTTAAAAGGAGAATCTGGGCTCTCAAGTTTAAACATCATTGAAAGTGATGCTGTTTGGGGGTGGATTCCAGCATCACAGTGGCCGCCCATGGGGGGGCAAAACTCAGATTTTGCACCAGGCTCCATTTTCCCTAGCTACACCTCTGCTCAGAGGGGAGGGCAGAAGGGGCTGCCGGATGCCGGATGCCGGCAGGGAGCCCAGCCGGTGGGGGGGCGGGTAGGGGAGTCTGTTGTCCCTAGCCTTAGAGAGCTGTTTTATAAGCACTGAGGCTGGGGGTGGGGCTTGGGGAGGTGTGGCCATGCCCCAGGGGCAGGTAGGGGGCATGGCCCCACCCCTGACCCCCCCCATAAAAATCTATACCTACATCCCTGAATTGAATACATTTTATATTAGTAATCTGCTCTGCGACTGAAGTTTTCCTGGGTTTTTTAAATTAAACTATGAAATTTCCAGCATTCTGAGCCCTGTTGGGATAGGGCGGTATATTAAATCTAATAAATAATAATAATATTAACAACAACAACAACAACAACAACAACAATAATAATAATAATAATAATATATTACTACTTGATAAACCACCACTGATGTAATACATTAACTATACTCAACTTAAAACAGCATTCTCCCAAATTAGCACATAATTCTAAAAGTTACAGCGCTTCCAGATGTATCTCATATTTCAAAAGACACAGATTTCCTTGTCTCTGTCCCCAACTGATCCTGACTCTTTTTTGCTTTTTCTTTCTGAAAATGACATTAATAAGATTTTATTAATCCAAGAAGCTATTTTCCACTCAGATGTAAAATATTTTCTCAAATGCCAAACAATCTCTCAAAGAATGTTGTGGGTTTTCCGGGTTGTATAGCTGTGTTCCAGTGGTATTTTCTCCTGACGTTTCACCTGCATCTGTGGCAGGCCACCCGATCCTCTGAAGATGCCAGCCACAGATGCAGGTGAAATGTCAGGAGAAAAACTGGAACATGGCCATACAAACCGGAAAACCCACAATATCCTAGTGATTCTAGCTGTGAAAGCCTTCGACAATACAATCTCTTACAGCATTATCTTCTGATTTCAACTTTCTACAAAAACATTCTTAAATAGTCATATCAACAAATAAAGTTGGTTGTCCAGCAGCCCCTGGATATCCTTCTATCTTTAGCTGAGGAAGTGACTATATCTGGAAAGTTCTACAGTTCATTGTTGCTGTTACTGCTATTGATTTTAATTGTTCTGATTGTATTTTTACTTAACTTACAGTATTGTCAGTTTAAAACTTAACTGTGTACATCTCCAAGTGTGATCTATAAATTTTACAGATGGATCAATAAAGTCTGATTTACAACACAATTCCATACAGTCCCTGGGCTTAAGACTGGAGTAAGTCTACATAGGATTGCACTGTTAGTTTGAATGATTTTGCAAGGTATAACTTATGTTATAAAAAGAGAGGGGTTGTTATACCAATCTCTAAATAGAATTGCACTAACCTTTCAAATGTCCCATCCCTGTTCCAGAAGCATGTTACTCAGATACACTCTAAAAAGTTACAGGTTTGGTTTTGTACTACAAAAAATGCCCATAGGTTGGTTTGATGATTGAATTTCCATTGTATTCCTGAGGGCAAAGGTCATGACTCCACAAAACCACTAAAAATACCGTTTCTGTGCCTGTCTTTGTTTCAGGTTGCTCTGAGAAACCAAGATGTTGTTTTTCCTGGTTGCTATTCCCTAGAAAATAAGAACCGCTCCACACCACTCCATTCACTAATGGAAGATTCTGACTATGGTTGCTCTTCAAAGATCTGAAAGGTACGGTATTTGTAAAGGAAACATCCTATGCAGTCAGGCTTGGACTTTCACATCGATCAAAACAAGTTTTACAAGTTCGTCTCCAAAGACTACCATTTCATGGCATTCAGGTTTCATAAGCAAAGACGATGCACTCTGACCACCAAACAGAATGATCCTTGCTGAACTCTGAACTTCTCTGCAAAAAATGCTTGGAACTGTCCTGGACACATCTTAGACAGGCCCACACATAAGCAGCCACCAGCAAACAAACGCTCTCTGCTTCTTCATGGAAATCTACACTCCAGCCAAAAAACAAAGGATTGAAGCACACACACCCCATTTGCCTTCTACTGGGGGAGAGATTACTGACCTTCCTCCCCTCTCTGTAGAGGCAAATCATCCTTCTTGGCATTCACTGAAAACAAAGTCGCCTATTTTTCTTAATCCCTTTTTTAATTGTTGCATATTTGGTGCATATTTGGGTGAGAGCCCCCTTCCTTGATGCCATCTGAAAATGCTCAAAATGGCATTAGCTGTGTGGTATTGCATTTGCAAAGCTCAGTCAGTTCACACAACAGCCCGCTTACATTGGAACGCTCTTTTAATTGCACCTTTTCATCACTGCAACACTTCGGCTGACTGAAGTTTATTGCCCTTATAAATTACCCACTCCCTGCAGAATTAAGAATGGTCTTGAAATAAAGCAGAGGACCTTGATTGGGAGGGTGGAGGCCGGAGAGCCCCGGGCACGGCCCCTGTTCTGGGCCAGAAGGATGTTCCCTGTCATAGTTCACACTCCATCATCAGGCTCCCGAGAAGAGGCAGCGGACGATGCCTTGCACTTCTCTTGGCACCAATAAAACTGTCTTGAGTCAGAGACGAATGGTTTTCCAAAAGGGTCTAATCCCAGAATGGAGAATCGACCCTCAGATTGTAGGAATCGAAGAAGACTTTTTGGTTCCCACTCACCAGATGTCATTTCTAAATGTGGGGAAAGAAACTTGTTTTGAGGCCTGGCTGCATTTCCTCTACCCTGTGGAGTTGGTCTGCATGTCTCCAGTCCCCTATCCTGCAACCAGGGAGGTTGCTAGCTCCCCACTGGCTGCTGGTGGGGGATGGCGAGGATCTGGGGAGGAAGGTAGCCAGATCCAGGTTGGGGAAGTCCTGGAGATATGGGTATTGAGTCTGGGCAGACAGAGTGTACATTACCACAGAGTCTGCCTTCCAAAGCAGCCATGTTCTCTTCAGGGGAACTCATTTCTGTAGTCTGGAGATGAACTGTAATTTCGGGGGATCCCTGTCAGGATGTGGTGAGTGTGCAGTTTGTCCTTGAGGGGTGGCTGCTTGCTGCTTTTGGCTTTCTGCCTGGGTTGGGGATTGTTGCTCATAGGTTTATCTTCACTTGCCTGTGGGAAACTGTGCTTTGTTTATTATGTATTGCTTTGAGTATCGGCTTTGTTTATTCTGGATTGGTGGGAATGTGATGTGCCACTGTGTAAAATCTACTATGAGAGCCTCAGACCTCATATTGCCTGTATCTATGACTGCCAGCACAATAAAGAACCGAGAACGGTTAAATTGGCCTGGACTTTGCTAGTTCGTTACATTATGCGAGGTCTCCCTTTTCAGTGTAACTGTTGACTGCTGTACAAGGTTACCTGATGTCTCGCTGTGGACTCCCCTCCACAGATCCTGATAAGCTGGGGTTCAGGGGTCCATTCAACTCTGAATATGAGATTAGGACGGAGGCCCCCAAAGAGGGTCCCGTCTATTCTCCCCCTGACCCAGCTGTGCCAGAGGAGTCTGAACGGGACTTGGACCCAGAAGCAGAGCCTCTGTCGTTGGTTGCCTTATCCTGACCTTGTCTCAGCTAGATTGTTGCTTTCCTCAGGTTGCAGGTCGAACAGGCTACCTTGAGGGCGACCCGCCGTACGGTATCAATGGGTTGCATTCCAGTGCAATGTGAATCCTATGATGTTGGTGGTGGGGCTGCCATGGATCATGTTCCGGTGGAAACGCATTTCACCACCCGCCACCGCATGGATTACAAACCAGTCATGAGAGTGGTGACCGAGGAAATTGGTTTATCTACCATTCACAGGTCAACTTACGGCTCGATGGAAAGGTTTCTGGATCGTTATTTTGAAGACCCCGTGGTGACCAGTCAGTGGCAGAGCACAGGGGCCTGACCCAAAACCACCCGGATGACACTTCCCCAACATGAATCTTTTGACTCTGACTCTCCCTAAAGGGGCACGCAAACCTGTTGGCCAGACCAGGATGCTGAAAGGGAACCCTTGATGAACTTGGATGTTTCACACCTGGGCTCACTTCCTCCAGGTGCCTGTGGTGAGGATGAGCCGGTGGAGCCTCTAGACCCTCCAGGAGCCGGTTCATCGCACCATGAAGATGCAGATGACCCAGGATGGCTGGGACCCCGTGATGATCCAGACCCGTTCACCCTTCATGCGCAACACACAGCACTGGAACGGGCCAAGCATGAACAGCAGAAAGCCTGTGAAGCCTTGACTGATTATCGTGTTCATCAGCGGTTTCAACTGAGAGAATAATTTGACAGAGAAAGGGAAGCGCTGTATCGTCAACTTCAAATGGATCGGGAGCAACAGGAACGCGAACTTTTGCAGGCAGCAGAGCAGTCCAAACAAGAACTGCTCCGGGAAGTGCAACAGTTGCGGGCCTTGAAGCTGCAGCAAACCAAAAATTCCACCCAGCTTCAAAAAGCGGCTGAAGCAGCTAGTCCTAAATCCAATGTGAACGTGAGGGCTCCCTAGAGAGGCAACAACAGGCTGAACCTAATCCCGGAAAGAGAGGGATTCCTGATCGAGCATGGAAGCATCGGGAACGGTAGTAGCTGCTGCTGACCTCCCACGGGAACTCACCATTCAGGCTACCATGAGGAATCGGATCAGCTAAGGTAGCGATCGCGGGCAAAGTCCAGGTCATTCGCCCACCGCAACCAAGGACGACCGACCCACCAGACCACAGCCTCGGAGCTATGGTCAACCCATACCGTTGCAGCAAGCTGCCCCAATCCCCCCAGCACCTCCAGGTCGAGGCTTTATCCGGCCTCACATTCCTGCTCGTTTTGATGGAACAGCATCTAAACTACCCTATTTTATCCTTCAATTGGATGCCCACATGCAAGAATATGATGATATGTATCGCTCTGAATGAGAAAAGGTTCGAGACATTGGTTCAGTATTGGATGGAGAAGCCGCTGAATGGTTTGTGGAATTGTTTGAACTAGACGCGGAGGAGCTGAATTCAGTGGCTGAACTACTGCAAGGACTGCATCTCCGTTTCAAGGATGGAGATGTTGTTGACAAGGCTAAGAAAACCTTAAAGACGATCCGGCCGGGCAACAGACCATTTGCAAACTTTGCCCGACAATTTCGAGCTGCGGCCAGTAAAATCCCTGACTGGCCAGATCGCATGAAATGTGAGTACTTCTATGAAGCTGTCGACCCCAAGATTCGTCGTTGGGTTGTCATGAACAATGAACCCCGCACCATAGCCAAGTGGATCGAAGTCAGAAGTATCATCGCCGGCCGACTCAATCGCTCTAAAGGGACAGTGACCAAACCCAACCACCTAAACAAACGTTGGTGTCAGCGAAAAAAGTACCCACCTCCACGAGTCCATCTACTACCGCTTCAGAAACCACCTCTGAGAGATGCCGCCGATTGGGTCTCTGTCTGTACTGTGGTGAACCTGGACACATGGCTGCCAACTGCCCAAAGAAAGCCAAACCTGGGGCCCCACCTAAAAAGCAATGGCCAAACCACCACGTTGTTCAACCACTCCGAAGGCATCACAAGGTGCTTCCAAAGCACTGACCACAGAGGAATCTGATCTTCCTGAGGGGACAACCTAGCAGAAGTTGGACTCTCTATGGTGGTTCCTAAAACCTCTAAGCCCCCCAAAGATGCGGTGAGTGATAATGGCACCCCCATTACTTTAATGACTAACTTGACCAATCCAGCAAAAAACACCCATATTCCAGCACGAGCCCTGGTGGACTCAGGTTGTTCCCACTGCCTTATGTGCCCGCAAATAGCAGAGGAACTTGGACTTGAACTGATCCCCTTGGCCAAACCCATTCCATTCACTCAAATGGATGGTAGTCCGTGGGGGGAGGGCCAGCTCGTTTCAAAACCGAACCCATACTCTTACGGTGTGCAGAGCATTGGGAACGCCGCAGTTTTATTTAGGCCCCGGTGGCAAGGTACCCAATAGTCCTTGGTATGTCTTGGTTGGAAACGCATGGCCCCATCATCTGCTGGGTACCCCGAATAGTCCATTTCACGGATTCACCTTGCAGGGACCACATGCATGAAGGGGAACCGGCCGAAATGACTATCCCTGCCTCAGCTTCTGAAGTTGCCTCCCATCCGGAGTTGCCCGGGGTGCCAAAGCACTATTGGGATCTTTCCAAGGTGTTTGAAGAACAAGAGTGCTATCAGTTGCCGCCCCACCAGGATACTGACTGTAAAATTGAATTAATTCCGGGAGCCAAACTCCCAAAAGGGCGGATTTATCGCATGAGTCCTACTGAAGAGGCTGAGTTGCGGGCATTTTTGAATAATAACTTGGCACGAGGTTTCATCCAAATGGTGACCCGAAGTACTTATGCGGCACCGTTGTTATTCGTTAAAAAAAAAGATGGCTCCCTAAGACTATACACTGATTATAGGGGTTTAAATGCTGTATCGATATCCAATAAATATCCCTTGCCATTGATTAAGGACTTATTGGATGCCTTAGAATCTGGTCGGATTTTTACTAAGTTGGACTTGCGAGAAGCTTATTATAGGGTCCGGATTGCCGAAGGCTATGAATATTTTACTGCTTTTAATACTAAGTTTGGGTTTGAATATCTCGTAATGCCATTTGGATTAAACGGGGCACCCGGGGCTTTCATGTCTCTGATCAATGAGGTGTTGCAAGATGTGTTGTTTAAAGGTGTGGTGGTGTACTTAGACGATGTGTTGATTTATTCAGAGAACGAGGAGGAGCATGTTAAATTAGTCCAGACTGTACTGCAAAGGTTCCTCGACAACTCTTTATTAGTAAAATTATCCAAATGCGCCTTCCACCAGGAGAAATTGGACTTTCTTGGATACAGAGTCTCGGCTATGGGGTTAGAGATGGACCCCACCAAGGTGGAAGCGGTGGTTAACTGGCCCACTCCATCATCCCGCCGGGAACTGCAGTCACTCCTGGGATTTGCAAATTTCTACCGTGATTTTATCCCACAATTTGCCCAAATTGCATTGCCTTTGACTGATTTGTTACACACAAAGGGTAAGGGGCCACAAGCCACAAAAACAGGGACTCCTGTGCATGGTCCGACAAGTGTCAGGACGCATTCCAGCAACTCAAAACCGTATTTACCACGGAACCTATCCTGGCACATCCTGACCCTTCCCTTTCCTTTGTGGTTCATGTGGATGCTTCTGATAAAGCGCTAGGTGCAGCCCTTTTGCAAAGAAATAAGGACGGTAAGCTCACCCCTTGCGCTTATTTGTCCAAGAAATTTTCTGGACCGGAACTGAACTGGATAGTAGGGGATAAGGAGACTGCGGCTATTAAGGAAGCCCTTCGCACTAAGCGCCATTGGTTGGAGGGGGCTACACACCCCTTCCAGGTTTGGTCTGATCACAAGAACTTGGTGGCTCTCTCGACTCCTAGCAAGATGTCCACTAAACAACTGCGATGGGCGGATTTCTTCTCCTGTTTCCAGTTTACGGTGCACTTTTTCCCCAGGAAAATCAACCGTTTGGCTGATGCCCTTTCCCGCCTTCCCAATGGGGCAGAAACTTCCTTACACGCCATTCCACAGACTGTTTTATCTCTGACGCAATTGGGCCTGGCTGTCACCAAAGCCCAAACACGTGCGGATCCCAGTCCGGCTCCACCTTCAGTCCCACCTCCCATCCCGCCCCCCCTTACACAATGACATTGTTAAGCCTTTCTTCCAAGACCTCCTTCTAGCAGGGAGGAGCCCTGTCCCGGAAAATGAAAACAATCCCACACTGGTCTTAAAGGATGGGGTGTGGCGAAGGGGGGACTGTTGGTACGTTCCGCCTTCTCTTCATAAGGAGGTACTCCTTGCCGAGCAGGATGCTAAACAGGTGGGGCATTTCAGATTTTTGAAAACACTTCATTTACTGCGCCGGCAATTTTGCTGGCGTTCTATGCACAAGGATATTGAAACGTACATCAAAGGCTGTCCTACATGTGCAGAGGCCAAACAAGCTGATTTTCCAAACAAGCTCATTTTATACCTTGCTCCACCATCCCTTCAGCCCCCAAGTTGGCAAAATGTTCATTCAACATATCTATCGTTTGCGCTCTGTATCCGCTAAGATAATTTCGGACAGCGATCCTCAGTTTATCTCCAAGTTTTGGAAGGCTTTCTTAATGCTTTTGGGGGTTGAATCCACATTGTCTTCTCCATATCATGTGCAATCTGATGGCCAGTTGGAATGGACAAATCAGACATTGGAACAATACCTGCATTGCTACACCAATTACCATCAAGATAATTGGACTGACTGCCGTGTGGCGGAATATGCGTACAATAATGTGGAGCACAGTAGCGCCAAGAAAACTCCCTTTGAAGTTGTTTCTGGATGCTCTGCCCCACCGTTTCCTCTGTTGGGCTCCAATCCCTTGCAACCCTTTGAACTAAATGACTGGATCCAAACCATAGTCAAGGGGTGGGACTCAACTGGTATAGCTCTCCACCAGGCTCAGGAAGCCCAAAAGACTCAGGCAGACAAACACTGGAGTGATTTTCCTTTGCATGTTGATGATTGGGTGTATTTGTCTACAAAAAACCTCTGTGATGTACATAAATATTCCAAACTGGGAAAAAGGTTTATTGGTCCTTTTAGAATTATACAAGTTATTAATAATGTAACTGCTAAACATGAGTTGCCTAAGTCTCTTAGCAATATTCACCCTGTTTTCCATTCCAGTTTGCTCAAGCGGGCTCCAGATTTCGATGCCTGGCACAGCCCTCCGGAACGCCCACCGCCAGTTTTGATTGATGGCCACATGCATTACGAGATCAATGCTATCCTGGATTCCTGCATGCGCCGCCAGCGCTTACAATATCTGGTTTCATGGGTGGGTTAATGCTTTGGATGTTCATGCCCCTATCTTAGTTACTGCATTTCATAAAGCTTTCCCTCACAAGCCGGGGGGAGGGGGATCTTAAGAGGGGCAGAATGTCAGGATGTGGTGAGTGTGTAGTTTGTCCTTGAGAGGTGGTGGCCGGCTGCTTCTGGCTTTCTGCCTGGGATGGGGATTTTTGCTTGTAGGTTTATCTTCACTTGCCTGTGGGAAACTGTGCTTTGTTTATTCTGTATTGCTTTGAGTATTGGCTTTGTTTATTCTGTATTGGCGGGAATGTTATATGCTACTGTGTAAAATCTTCTATTAGAGTTCTGAGGCTCTCAGACCTAGCATTGCCTGTATCCGACTATGATTGCCAGCACAATAAAGAACTGAGAACGGTTACTTTGGCCTGGACTTTGCTAGTTCGTCAGGCCCACCCTAAGCATGACTGAAAGATTTTCTCCATTCATCCTAATGGGGCAAGATGGATTTGGAACATTTAAAAAACATGTGCTGGAGTAGCACTGCCCAGTGACCCCTGCTGGCTCTTCTGTGGAGATGATGGTTGCAGGACAGTTTGTAGTTGTGTGGCTCGCAGTACCAAGGGGCCACTTGGCTCCACTTGTTCTGGGCTGCCAGTATGACAGCTGATGTAAGCTTTATGCTGGATTGTTTATATGCCCCTTTAAGACTGAACCATGTGGCATTCTGGGAGACATGGAGATGGCAGCTACAGAGGGCTTTGGGTACTGAAAGTGTTCTGGTTCATGTTTGGTGTATTCTTAAGAAGTAAAAATCAACATTTTCTGCACATCCTTTTCCCATGATCGGAGTATAACACAGAAGGCCCTCCAGGAACACTCCCAATAGGTCTACCCCAATATGGCAAAGCCACATTTCCAGAGGCATAGCTTGGGGAAATGGAGCCTGGTGGAGTTTTGCTGCCCCACCCCATGTTCGTTTGTGTTTTCTGTATTTTTTAGTGTTTTTTCAGTTTTCAGCCTGCAGGGGGCGTAGTTTTTTTGCTAGCAGCATCAAAATTTCAGAGTATCTTTAGGAGACTCTTCTGATGATACCTTCCAGATTTGGTGATGTTTGGTTCAGGGGGTCCAAAGTTATGGACCCTCAAAAGGGTAGCCCGGTCTACTATTAGCTCCCATTGGAAATAATGGGAAATGGGGCACCCCCTTTGGGGGTCCATAACTTTGGACCCCTGGACCAAACTTCACCAACCTTGGCTGGTATCAGCAGAAGTGTCGCTGGATGATATCTTGAAATTTTGGTGCCGATATCCTAAAAACTGTGCCCTCTGTTGGCCGACAAATTAAAACACAAAAATATCTAAAATACATTTTTGCTATCCCCCAGGCACGCACCTGGTGTGACGCGCCCCCCCCCCCCCCGTCCCATGGTACCTACACCACTGCACATTTCCTTGTAGGTCCATGGACTGGCTGTTCATTAAGTCATGAGGATGTTTTATTTAAGTGAACTGCAATGCCCTTGAGTCTCAAGGGACACGGACTTTGTCGCATCCAATGTGAATGACACAAAAACAGGAAGAGTGCATTCGTGACCTCTCATTTCATGCTGGGTTTTGTGGCGGGGGTGGGCAACATTGGGCTTCTTCCCCAAGAGGTCATGAGTCCCACCTGCTGCACTTTCCCCATTTTCTTTCCATTCCCCCCAAATCTGTGCCATATTCCAATGGCTAGGCAGAGGCATAGCAAGGGGGGAATGCACCTGGTACACTGGTGCATCCTTCACCCCCATCCTACCCCAGAAAGCCCCTGCCATGCCCCCAGAATGCCCTTTCCACACACCCACAGGGGCACACGCCCAGCATGTTATGCACTCCCCTTTTCCCTTGGAGCTACGCCTTTGTGGCTAGGCTAATATCAACCTTATTGGTAGCAAATGATGAAGAGAAACTGAGATCCTGTCCCAGAGGACAAAGTCACAGAATGTATAAAGGAGAGAAGGGGGTGAAACCAGGGCCTTTCCACTGACATTGACATGGACTGCTAGCATTCCCTGGCCTCGTCCCGCTCCAGCATGAAAAGTCATGCCAGAAGTGCTCTCGCTTTCCCTAAGGAAAGTGAGAGCAGCACACGCTGGGTAAGAGGAAGTGCACTGAGACAAGAAATCTTGCCCCAACATGCCTCCTCTCTCGGCACACTGCAAACAGGAAGTGCATCGGGACAAGATTTCCTGTCCTGATGGACTTCCTGTCCAGAGCACCAGCAGGTAATTGACCATGGTCTTGCTAGAAAAAGTGTGGTAGGCCCATCACATGTCCAAGCCGCAAAAGATGCGAATTACTGGATATCTCTAGATTTGAGTCCAACAAGATTTTCAAGGTAGATGCTTTCGAGAGCCAACACTCCCTCCATCTGATACTAATTGAGCCCACTCAATAGTCAAGTTGCTCAGCCAGGTTGTACATTTTTGCTCCACACACTTCAGAAACGTCATTTTATTACAGAGACTGAGGAGGGGGTGAAATCAGCAGCCACCATCTTGCAACACAAGAAATGATTGTGGGCAGCAATTATTTCACTTTCTGGGGCTGACCTACCCACAGCTGGAAACAATATCATTATCAGGCATGAGATATGAATTTGAGGAAAGGAAATCCTATTGAAGCACAGAGACAAACTGATGTGTAAACAGGCCAGAAAGAGGTGAAGTATGGTGCTTTGGTAAAGATATGTGAATTGCTTAAAAGAATACAATGGCCCAATAGCATCCAATGAATTCCCTCCCTGCCAAATGCATGCTTCTTACCAGAAAAGACAGCCCTGGAGTAGAAGCAAGGAGAACTCTTTGGGGAACAAGTCAATAATTACTGTAAGAAAAAAAGACCTCGCAACTTTTGGAAATGGCGACAGATTTATTATCACAAATTGCATGATCACAAAGTGTGGCACCCTCCAGGGGCAAGGGAACCAACCCTGGTCTGTACTGGAACACACAGACTTTTAGGTCTAGGTCTGATTAGAAGACTGTAAGGCTGGACACAATCAGACAAAGTCGACTTTGAAACAAAGGAACAAACTTTATTGAATTGTGTTGCCCTAAGATACAGGGTGCTGGAACTGAGGGTTCTTGCCCTCAGTTCCAGTATATATAGGGGTTGTTGGGGGCAGTCCCTCCCAGTGGTGGGAACAGGCATAACTGGGGGAACAGAAACTTAACACGAAACAGAAACTTAAGAGAGGGTCACGGCCCTGACATCCCGCTCCCCTTAAGGCCCCCTCCCACCCGGTTTATCGGGGTAAGCTCGATGGAAGGCTCGGAGGAGGCACAGAGCTGCGACGTGTTGTGCGGCCACCCACTCATTGTAGCCGGGGGGAGGTCCGTCCATTCGACCAGATATTGCAGCGTTCCCCTGTGCAGTCGTGAGTCCACAATGGCAGCAACCTTCTGGTGTACTTCGCCATTGACTATGTACACTTCCGGTGGCGACGCATCCGGGTGCCAGTTGTCACAGGGGGCAGCCTTCTTCAGAAGGCTGATGTGAAACACTGGGTGCACACAGGCGAGTGTCTTTGGGAGCTCGAGTTCAAGCGCGACTGGGTTGATGACTCGAGAGACGCAATAAGGTCCGATGAACCAGGCTCCCAGTTTTCGGGTGCCCCGGAGACCCTTTAGGTTCCTCGTGGATAGGTACACGCGGTCGCCCACCATATAGTCCATGGGGCGATGTTTGCGGTCCGTGAAGCACTTGTAGTCTGTCTTCGCCTTGGTTAAAGACTCCAATGGTCAAAGACCCTCTCTTAAGCAGTCTCTGGAACCAGCAGAGAGGAGTAGCAGCAGAAGAGACTTGGCCAGGAAGAGCAGAGTGACCTGCTGGTGTTCATTTTGGAGGGCTTTTCTCAAAGCCACAGCTTTTAAAACAGTGTATTTTAACAGGGGTTATCTCTTTTTCTCCTTGTAAGGCTGATGAATCTGGAAGGTGCGGCTTAACAGGGGTTAATAGAGTTCATCTCTTGTTCCTCTTTGTCCTGAGAGGTGGGGCTTTTGTCCTTAAAGGTGGGGCTTTAATTCAGTCTCTGGAACCAGCGGCGCGCGCCTAGCGGCGCGCGCAATTTTAATTTAATTTTTTTGTTTTTTAAATTAATAAGGACATATTTGACAGATAGTACGTGCAGATAGCTCCAGGGGGGCAGTGACTAAAAGCTTAATATTTACATATCTAAACAAATCAGATATGAAGGCAGGAAGCCAGCAGGGGGATGGGGGCTTTCCAGTGTTTTGCACTGAGTGGTCAAGCATGTAATGACTATCTGCCACTAGGACAGAAGTCCTGGGTGTGCCCTCGCTGCAATGAGCTCCCTGGCACTCAAAGGGAATCCGTAAAGTGCTGTTCTCCTTGAAGCCAAGGTGAAGCAGGACCTGGGAGAAGCCGGGAAAGAAGGCAGAGAGGGTGACAGATCGCCCAGGGCTTTCAGGGACCTAACAGCCGGGTCCCACCTTCCCAAGGTGACATCTCTTCAGATGTCATGGAGAATGAAGGCCTTGGGGGATGGAGGGTGCCAGTCTGAGGTGGTGGAAGATGCTCCCCTTAGGATGGGTGGGATCCCCTTCCTTAACTGGTAATCAGCTATCCCTCCTGCGCGACTGAGGATACCCCCCTCGGGGAGGTGGGGGGCTCCTTGTAGTGGGTGATTCGACTGGCCATTAGAAATATAGAGAGTTGGGCTTTATGAGAGGCGTGATGACCGGGTGATGGTGATTCTTGGCTGTCTGCCTGGTGCGAAGGTTGCGGATGTCACGCCTTCGCCTAGGATAGGCTTTTAAACAGTGCTGGGGTGGAGTCAGCAGTTGTGGTCCAAGGATTGGCACCAAATCGACATTAGAGGAGAATGTAGAGGTTCTGGAAGCTAAATTTAGGCTGCTAGGAAACAGGTTGAAGTCCAGGACCTCCAAGGTGGTGCATTCTCAGAAATGCTACCCACGTTCCACCCACGCGCAGGGCTTAGAAGGCTAGGCAAGCTTTGAGATACAGGAGGTCTCAATGCGTGGATGAAGAAGGTGGTGTAAAGGCAGAGGGTTGCTCTCTAGATTTGTCAGGAACTGGGGAACCTTTTGGGACACAAGGTAGGCCTTGTACAACGCTAAACGGGGACAGGTTTCCATCTTAAACCAAAGAGGGAACCATAGGCTGCTGGCGCTCAACATTAAAAAAGGTGGCAAGAACAGCTTTTTAAAGCTGATCTTTGGGGAAAGCCTACAGAGCTGGGAGGTGACAGTTCGTTCGGAATACAGTATCTATAGGGATGCAGACAGAAGAGAGGGAGGTTTTTCTAAATCAACAACCACATACACAAGCTGCAGGAACATAGCAATGTAAAACATGTGGACAAGGAGATAGTGTCTACAAAAGACTTGAGGGTAAAGCACATCAATCCCAGGTTAAGGACAGAGACAGGGTATACAGGTGTCTCTATGCTAATGAAGTAGAAGCATTCGACCTGCAAAATGGGGGAACTAGGAGTACAGGAGTTTTTGAAGGAGGACTTTGATATAGTGGGCATTACAGAGACATGGTGGAATGAGGGAGAACTACAGTGGGATGCTGTTATACCAGGCTACAGGCTCTATAGGGAAGGATATAGGATAGGGCACATTGTAGGGTGTGAGTTGCCCTTTAAATCACAGAAGAGAGCATATTAGTATCACATAAAATAGACAATGGCAAGGGGAGCTGGTTCCCCTACAGAATCACTGTTGTGATATCAATACCCAGGTGTGAAGGACAGTTTTAATATTAGGAATATATTATGCGTCCCCCCTGACCAAAAAAAAAAAGTGCACAAAGAGAGGATTCTGAGATGGAAAAAAAGAAATTAGAGGAGGCCAACAAAACACAAAAATGTAGTGGTAATGGGTGATTTTAACTATCCCCATATAAATCTGGAAAAATGCATGTTCAGGTCATAGTAAGGAGAGAGCATTCCCTGGATATGCTAAATGATCTGTGGCTTAGAGCAGATGGTTGTGGAACCAACCAGGGGAGAGAGGTGATCCTAAGATCTAATTCCTATGTGGGACCCAGGACCTGGTGCAGGAAGTCAGTGTTGTTGAGCCGATAGGGAACAGCGACCACAATGCTGTCAGATTCAGTATCTCAGCATGCGAACAAGTGGCAACTACTAATGTAGTTACATTCGCATTCAGAAAGGGAAATTTCTCAAAGATGAGGGGATAAGTAGCGCAGGAAGCCTTGAAAGGGAAAAAAATCAAGAGAGTCCAAAACTGTCCAAGATGCTTTGGAGGTTATTTAAAAAACACACTCCATAAAAGGTCAGCTGGAATGTGGTCTCCGCAGAAGTTAGGAAAAGGCAGCACCCAGTCCAAAAAAGAAAGCCACCATGGTTAACAACAAGGGGAGGTTGAGGAAATTATCAGAAAAAAGAAAATGCTCCTTTTAGAAAATGGAAGTCCAGCTTTGGCTGATAGAAGAATCATGAGAGGGAAACACAAATGGTGGCAAAAAAGAGAAGCAAGTTAGCTGTAAGGGGAGGCAAAAGCGATTTCATGGAGGAAATCGACATGGCTCTGCGTAACATCAAGACCAGCAAACAAACAGTTCTTCAAGTACATCAAAAGCAAGGGAAGCCAGCAAGGGAAGGCGGTAGGCCCAAGTTAGGATGACAAAGGCAACAAAGGGGTGTGCTAAAAGATTGCAGGGAGATTGCAGGAGAAGCTGAATGGAATTCTCTTTGCATCTGTCTTCACCCAAGAGGAGGTGAGGAACATTCCTGCACCTGGAACCAAGCTTCTTAGGAGGCCGAATCCGAGGAACTAGCCGGTAAGATGATGTGGTAGACAAGGAAGAAGTTCTGGCAGCCATTGATAAACTAAGTATGTTACCAAATCCCCTGGCCCAGATTGCATTCACCCAAGAGTTCTTAAAGAGCTCCAACGCTATGAAATTCTCGCTGGATCTTCTCTACTCCTTTAATATGCAACTTATCCCTGGAATCAGGCTCCATCCCCTGAAGCAAGAGTGGAAGATGGCCAATAACGTCACACCAATCTTTAAGAAAGGGTCTAGGGGGGACCCTGAAATTACAGGCCAGTCAGTTTGACATCTGTTCCTGGTGTGTAGAATTAGGTAGAATCTATCATTAAAGATGCTAACATTATAAAACATGTAGAAAAAGCAAGACCTGCTGAGAAAGAGAGTCAGCATGGCTTTTTGCAGAGGCAAGTCCTAGTTCTTACAAACTTACTAGAGTTCTTTGAGGGTGTAAACAGGCATGTGGACAGGGGTGAATTCCAGTAGACGTAGAAATAAAAAAGGCTTTGGGAGTAAAAAAGTTCCATTTATTAAGACATCTTAGAAAGCTCAAGTACATCTATGGCAGTGGAATAAGGACACTTCCGCCCATGGATTAAGCACAGGTGGTGATAATAACCAGCTCACCCCATCCCCCCCTTCCTGCTTCCCATGGGAATAGAGGCTTCATCTCCGCCAAGCAAGAAGATAAAGTCTCCGCCGAGTGCATCTACCCATCGCCTCGGCTGTGGAATGCAATCGCAAGGTTTAACCTATTCACCATCAACACCATTGAATCCAAGAGTTACATCGGTGTGGTGGCCAAGTTTGCAGATGATACCAAATTATGTAGGGTGAGTGAGAACCACAAGGATTGCGAAGAAGGAGCTCCAAAGCGGACCTTGATAAATTAGGTGAGAGTGGGCTAGAAATGAAATGCAGTTCAATGTAGCAAAATGTAAAAAAAAGTGATGCACATAGGAACCCAAAAAATCCAAACTTCACATACACTTCCACAAGAGGTCCAGTGCTATCAGTCACAGACCAGGAGGGAGAGGGATTTAAGTCTTAGTTGATAGTTCAATAGAGATGTCAACTCAATGCATAGCAGGCTGTGAAAAAAGGCAAGAGAAGCTCTATGCTGGGGATCATTAGGAAAGGAATTGATAATAAAACTGCAAAGATTGTCATGCCCTTATATAAAGCAGTGAGATGCGTGCTTGCCAGGAGTACTGTGTCCAGTTTTGGTCGCCCGCATCTCAAAAAAAGGATATCAAAGGAGATAGAAAGTGCAGAAGAAGGGCAACAAGGATGATTGAGGGACTGGAGCACCTTCCTATGAGGAGGCTGCAGCGTTTGGGACTCTTTGGGTTTGGAGAGGAAGTGACTGGGGGGATATGATTGAAGTCTATAAAATTATGCATGAGGAAGAAAATGTTGACAGAGAGGGAATTTTTCTCTCTTTCTCACAATACTAGAACCAGGGGCATTCATTGAAAATGCTGGAAGAATTGGGACTAATAAAGAAGGAAACACTTCTTCAGCATGGCGTGTGATTGGTGTTTGGAATTATGCTGCCACAGGGGAGGTGGTGGCCACTAACCTGGATGGCTTTAAAGGGGCTTGGACGTTATGGAGGAATGGGTTATGGCTACCAATCTTGATCCTCTTGATCCTGAGATTGCAAATGCTGTAACAGAGCGGGTGGTCGGGGCAACAGCCTTGAAGGCCATTGGATTCATATATGTGAGGCTCCCAAAGGCACCTGGTGGGCCACTGCGAGTAGCAGAGAGCTGGACTAGATGGACTTTGGTCTGATCCAGCTGGCTTGTTCTTATGTTCTTATGTTCTTATGTTCTTAATGCTGCAGACCACATGTCGCGTAGGGAGGTAACCCATTCCAGCAGGTCTAGCGGCCCATTAGTCCCCTCAGGGGAAAGGCTCGTGTCATGCCATGATGAGTTGCAGAAGAGCTTTGTCCTGTGTAAGGTGCACCGTGTTGTTATAGGCATATTCCGCGAAGGGGAAGAGGGGCGCCCAGTCATCGTTATGCCTGTTTACGTAGCAGCAGAGATACTGCTCCAGATTGCCGTTAACACGCTCAGTTTGGCCGTCGGTTGCTGCGTGGTTTGCCGACGAGAGTCCCAGTTCTACTCCTAGCAGTTTCATGAACTCCCACCAGAAGCGGGAGACAAACTGCGGCTCGCGGTCAGATATGATCTTGCAGGGGGTCCTGTGTAGGCGGTAGACGTGGGCGAGGAACATGCATACCAGTTTTGAGACTGATGGGGCCCTTGTAGGAATAAAAAAAATTGGAGCCTGTTTGGAAATTGCCCAAACAGCCGCTGGCTGGCAGGTCCATGATAAAGTCCATGGAGACGTGCCACCATGGAGCGTCATGGCTGGGGAGGGGTTGCAACAACCCAGGTTGCCTCCCAGTTACATTCTTCATAGGTTGGGCACCCTGCTACGTGTCCGTACATCCTTGCGGAGGGAGGTCCGCAGAATTACCCGTCTGCGTTAAGGTGGAGAGAGTCTTGATGAAACCCGTGCCCGGCGACTTGGCATCGTGGCAACCGAGATTCTCCACCTTGGTGCCGGGGCGTAAACCTTGCCCCTCCGCAAGGCCTCCCCAATGGTGAATAGCTTCCCAATCCGATCAGGGATGAGCCGAGGAGGGTTGCGCAACCCAGAACTAAAGCCGTCCCAATGGGCTTGGTGCAAGATCTGGTGACCGCCTGCAGGCCAAGTTGAGAGGGGGAGAACACCATCCCAATGGGCTGCTCCTCCGCAGGGGAGGAGTCCGGGAAGTGGGAGAGAGCATCAGCCAACGGGTTGCTCTTACCCGGGGAAAAGTTCAGGGTGAAATTAAACCTGGCAAAGAAGTCAGCCCACCGCAGTTGCTTGGCGGCGAGTCGACTGGGGTATTTCAGGAAGGCTAGATTCTTACGGTCCGTCCAGACCTCGAACGGCAGGAGGGCTCCCTCCAGCCAGTGCCGCCAGGCCGCCAAGGCATGGCGGGATCATCGTCTGCTTGTCCCCACCGTCCAATTCAGTTCGGACCCAGAGAACTTAAGAGACAGGTAAGTGCAGGCATGGAGTTTCCCATCCTCCCCCCCTCTATAGTAGGGTAGCCCCCATGGCCACGATGGGATCGTCAACATACTGTCTGGCTGTTTGTTCGGATCGGCATGGACCAGGACAGGCTCCATTGTGAACGCGGCCTTCAGAGTCTGGAAAGCTGTCTGGCAGGCAGGGGACCAAACAATGGGATCCCCCGGCTGCCCCACTCCCGGTCCGGCCCCCTTTGTGTGAAGGAGATCCATGAAGGGGAGTCCGATGGAAGCAAAATCTGGGATGAAGTCCCTATAAAAGTTGGCGAAGCCAAGGAACAACTGAAGGTGCCTGCGGGTGTGGGGAGCCGGCCAGTTGATGACCACATGTACCTTGCCCGGGTCCATCTCCACCCCCCCGCCCCGAGATCCGAGATCCCAGGAAATCCACCCGGTCTCTGTGAAACTCGCGCGGAAGTTTCATGTAGAGCTTAATGGTTGATGAAGATGCCGGCGCACCAATGCAGTGTGCGACGCTATGTCGTCGGAATAAATGAGGACATCATCTAAGTACACGACATCCCCCTTGAATAGCAAATCGTGTAGTGCCTCGTTGATCACATTCATAAACACCCCGGGGGCCCCACTTAGTCCGAATGGCATCACCAGATATTCAAACTGGCCCAGGGGGATGTTGAAGGCGGTGAGGTGTTAAATTGGCCCTCAGCGATCTGAGAACGAATGCGCCTGCAGATCCAATTTTAGTGAAGATCATACACTTGCCAAATGTCCCCAAAGGTCCTTGATTAGCGGGAGGGGGTATTTGTTAGATCTCGACATGGCGTTGAGGCCCCGGTAGTCCGTGCAAAGGCATAGGGTCCCATCCTTCTTTTTCCAGAACAAAACCGGGGCTCCCATGTGTGAAGTCATTAGCCCTGATGAAACCCTGGCCAGGTTCTTCTCTAGGAACTCCCGCAAAGCATCAAGTTCCTGGAATGTGCATTAATCTCCTTTGGAAGTTGCACCGGGATCCAGTTCTATGGAACTGATCGGTGCTCCAGGCCGAGGAGTTTGTAGCATTCCCTCGTCAAGCCTTAGCCAAGTCCGGTAGGGAGAACGCCGAACAGAAGTGCGTGGATTACCCGATGCAGAGCTGCGCTGCGAGCTGGTCGACCACCCACCCACAGCGAAATTTCAGTACTTAGTGTTCCGACCCACTTGATAACTGGGTTGTGGCATGCCAGTAAGAACTGCAGTACAAGGGGAAACTTGTTTGGCCACCAATTGGCCGGTGTTCCGATGAGCCCATAAAGGGAGACAATGCTGGCTCTGATTTGGTAATGGCGAGAATTCCCCAACAAAGATCCATCCATTTGCTTTCGAAGCGAATGGGGTTCTTTAGTTCAACCAACCGGAGGTCCAGCGCTTCTACCAGGTCGAGGTGGATTAAGCAGCGTGAGCACCCAGAGTTAATGAGGGCATCTGAGCGGGTAGTACTCGGGGATTTCGGGACTGATAGTCCAACGAGACCGCTATTAGCCAGCGGTGGGGAGGCACTCACCCGAGATGGATTCGCCTACTGGTGTGACCTGGGCATCAGACTCCCTCCGCGGTCGTTCTTGTTTCCAGCTGGTTAGTAGTCCGGATGGTTAGGCTCTCCAAATTAAACAGTGCGCCTCAGAGGTGGCTTGGGCAGTGGTGACCGACGCCATCACAGAGTGTGGGTACACTGCGAGTTTCTGGGCCGGCGTTGGGATTTTTGAGCGGGGCTGGCTGTGGTTGCCCCCTGGTGTAGGTTGAGTGTGGCGCTCTGGGCATGACGTGGCGAAGTGGCACTCCCCCACAGTCGAGGCAGAGGCCCAGGCGGCGATGGTGCATGCGGCTGTTGTCAGAGATCCCTGGCGAGGCTCCTCACCGTCGGTGGAGCTGCAGATGGGTGGCCGGGGTTCGGAAGCGTTAATTTCCGCGGTTCCATCGATGCTCCACAGGCGTTCTACCTGATGGATTCTCAATTCAGCCTCCCCCGCTCTCCGGATCAATTCCATCAGTGTTCCTGGATCTCCGTTGATTAGGCTCCCCTGCAGAATCTTCAGGTGGAGGGCGTCCTTGAAAAGTTGAACCAGGACTAGTTCTGGCCACCCTCGGAGGCGGCTGGTGAGTCTGCGAAACTCCACTGCGAAGCTGCTGACGGAACGCGTCCCTTGTCTTAGTCGTTGTAGTGAGGCCCATGCTCGCCACTAAGTCAGCGGGTCCTAGGCAATTCCAGCAAGGCCAGGAGAAACTGCTCCTAGATCGTGCCAGAGTTCCACTGCGTTGAACTTTACCAGCAGTTACAGCCTCACCTCTCAGTTGGGTCCCCAGTTTGAATACTCGTTCCCAGTCGATCGGAAACCATTATGAACCTCTCCATGTAGAAGACCGCCTTTATGAGAAAAGTAGTAGTCGCCTGGGTCCGCTAAAAAAAGTGCCGAAAGCTCCAGTGCGTGAAGTCGTCGGTGGCCGGTTAAGATGGAAACTTGGCGTCGGGATGGTTGCATGTTGGGTGGGGGAGTCAGAGGCCACGGTCAGGTTGTCTGTGACATAGTCCGCCATCGTGCTTTCGGATCGTAGGGGCCCCTCTTGGTCACGGTCGACCATTAGTGCTGCCACCTGGGTTTGCAGAATTAGATAGATCAATGGCATTAGCTGGTCCGTTAAGTGTTGAAGCTCCGTGGACCGTGGTTGTAAGGGCTGTGTAGGCCGCTGCTTGTCTATGTCGGGTTGCCTTCACGGTGCCAGTTCTTGGGATTTCATAGAAATGTTGTTAGGCGCCAACCATTCCACCGTCCCAGCCATGAAGAGTTCCCACTCCAGTCCACGAATGGAGCACTCTCCATGCCCAGCCATGTTAGGGAGGTCTGAGCACAGAAGGTTGCAACAAAAAAAGTCAGTTCCAGCACAATGTAAGGCTGGACACACACAGACAAAGTCGACTTTGAAACAAAGGAACAAACTTTATTGAATTGTGTTGCCCTAAGATACAGGGTGCTGGAACTGAGGGTTCTTGCCCTCAGTTCCAGTATATGTAGGGGTTGTTGGGGGCAGTCCCTCCCAGTGGCGGGAACAGGCATAACTGGGGAAACAGAAACTTAACACGAAACAGAAACTTAAGAGTGGGTCACGGCCCTGACAGAAGACCACAGATAGTTTGATAGACCAGGACAACCTAGCAGGTAGCTAATGGTGCATGGACTTGTGTTGATTTGCATATTTGGCAAAGGCTCTTGGGGGAATGCTTCTGAAATGGTCACAGTAACATGAAAAGGTGATAGAAAGCAGGACTAGGCTGGCTAAAAGAAAAATATGGGATTGATTGAGAAGCACTGAAGGGAGTCTTTTCTGTACAGCAAAGATTGTTTTACAAGCTTTGGCTCTAGAAAGGACTGACCAGGAAGAACTGAACTATCTCCCTTGAAAACTATAGGCTCTGGGAAGAATCAAGCAGTTCTTCTTCAGAGCAGCAATAGTAACTGGGAAGAGGAAACAGCAGCATTGGCCAGAGCTGCTCTCCAACCACTGGGCTGAAGCACTCTCAGACATGGCTGCCCCACCTTGTCTTGCCAGGAGAAAAAGGCAACTGCTCCCAGGGCAACCACCATGCTCCAAAACCCACCCAGTCTCTTTCCAGGTAGACTTCCAGGTAGACTGGAGTGAGAAGGAGTTTGGGGGACTTTGCTCGAACTTGCAGTGCTGTCTGGACCTTCTGCAAAGAACTGTGAAGAGGACTCAGCTAGGAGGTGATGGGAATGTTTTCCCAAATGCTTTCTGTTGTAGTTCAATGAATAGGATTTATATTTTTAATTGAACCTGGCCCTTGACAACCTGGAGACTATGAGGCCTTGAGTTCCCAAGGCCAATCACTGTTACCTCATGCGAGTCACTTTACTCATCAACACAGACCCCATAAGGTGTGGCTCGCTTCACCCACCTCAGGATCACAGCATGTTACACAGGAGAAGAGCTGCAATCTGCCTCCCCCTTCTACCTTCTCTGCCAGAAGTCTCCTCCTGTTTCCTTTTCCTTTCTTCTCATTGCCCACCTCCATACCTTGAGATAAGTTCGGCCCTCTTCTTCTCTGTTCCTCATCCTGCCTCCAGACACCTGGACCCAGAGAGCCCTGCTCTTCCACCTGGGCTTGCTTTCTGCCGCCACACCCTTTAGGCCTCGCTGGGCCAGACTACAAGGGCTGCCCTTGTTCCGAACCTGCTCCGCCTGGGTGAGTCTTGCCATTGGGCCTGAGGGCTGGGCCCGGCCTTCCTTGCCTGGCAGTTTGTTTTTGGGCAAACTGCCATACAATTAAAAAAAAGATTTAAAGGATGGAGGTGCAATAAGATTGCCCCAATTTAAGCAGCTGCAAAACTAGACATTGCCCAGACCCAGGGATTTGTCTTGTTCTGCCACCTTTAGGGATAAGATAATTGACATTTTAGATAAAATATTTCACACAAAAATAGCAAGACGTCGTGAAATGATTCTTCTAGGGATGTCCAGCAACAAAGTAATAATTAATAATATTAATTTATTCCTCTATTTAGTAACAATTGCAAAAATAAAATATGAAATCAAGTGACATTCCTGAAGTGGAAGAATGGGAAAAGAAAAAAACATCCATGATGTCTATTGACAGACTGACTTGGAAAATAAGAAAAAATCCCGAAAAAATTAACAAAACTTGGGGGTTGTTAATAAAATATTTAAATAAATATGGGAATATAATTGGTTTGTGAAATGTTGTCAATATTTATAAAGTATATATTTTATGGAACATTGGACTTATTGTATGACTTGGTGTTTTTTCTGTTTGTTTTTTAAATAGCAAGATAACTCCTTTTGATCTTCGTTTCAAATTTGTTCAAACTAATGCATTTATAATTTATATATTCATATGTATAGTTCATATAAGTATTAACTTTACCTATTGTACATTATGATATGCTGATTTGATTGTATAGAATTTAATGAGTTTATTGTAATGATTGAAATGGTTAATAAACATATATTATTTAATAAAAAAAGAAGTTTGGTTTCTCACAAGTGAACAAGAAGAGCTCACCAGCAGTTTCTTATCAGCTCTCAGATGTCAACGTTACTAATATAACTGGCGGTGAGAAAAGTTTCTGCAGAAAAGGCTTCACTGGAAACATCCAGATTTCAATGGTCCAGTTCCTCTAGTTATTGTTTTTAGTCGTGATTTTGTTGGAGCTGGCGGGTGCCAGCCCCCCACAGTCATGAGAGAGTTAACTTGTTGTTTGTTAGTTAGTTTGTTTCTGTTTTATCTGTTTGTTTATTTGCTGTAACCAGGGGCGTTTCCCCACTTCAGAATTTAAGTGGAGGCAGACCGGGGCTAAATAAGAACCGGTGTTTTTGGCCCTTGAGTTAATGTTCCCCGCAGTTTGTCCATTAGGGAACTCACCTTTCTGCTGCGGTTTAGAAGCAGCACTCCCCACGGCCCCGCTGTCTGCAGAGATCGGCAGGGCGGGTCTCTGCTACGATTGGCTGGAGTCCCATTTTGGAGGCTGAACCTTTCTTTATTTTTTAAAATTTCTCCTTCCTGGAATCAACACTGAGCCATCCCCACATGCACACGTCATCACAAAGCTGCCCAATCCAAGTTCCTTGATTTTTGGGGCTGGCTTTTGATTAGCCAACTTACCATTCGCGGTGCAAAAATTTGCTGAACTTCCTGGTTGTTGGCTTGTGGCTTCATGATGGCGGCGGGGATGAGCTGTGGGATTCATTATTGCTGTTAAGCGTTGTTTCAGAATCCCTTCTGCTTTCAGCTTAAACAGAAAAAAATTGTCTAATGAGTGAAAATCAGCCTCAATTCCTTCATAGACGGTTTTTTTCTTTTAAAAAAAATTAGTCGTCCCTGGCGGGACTAGAACTAGCAGCCCTTCACAGGGCATCAACAAGCTGACAAATGCTGCATTAGCTAGTTAAATTACAAAAGTTAATGATGGATACTGCCTAAAATATGGAAACTCGGTGAGGTGCTCCATGCATTGCTATGTAAATGACCCTACAATGCAACGTAGGGTCAACTTACTCGTTGATCTCTCCCCAAAATAGCAGACACCCCCCTTCGCACACACATGCACCCCACCCTCCCAACGACCGAGGGAAGGGATTTGGGGTGGGCTTGGGGAGGGGGAGGAAGGAGAGCCCCATTAATAATAATCATAATTATTTGGAGGTACTGGCCGCTGATGTGGTGCCCCCTTCCCTGTTTGGCCCTCGCCCGACCCGGACAATTGGGTCACTGTCATCTAGCGAGACCACCATGCCTCCCCTGGGGTGGGGGGTGGGGAGGGAATTTTAAAATTAAGATGTTGGGCCCATTTATATTTTTACTCTTCTGATAATTGTGGTTAACTGTTGCTGCTTTTAATGTTTTATTTATCTATACTATTGTTTTTACCTGTTGTACACCGCCCAGAGCCCTTCGGGGATGGGGCGGTATAAAAGTTCCATAAATAAATAAATAAATAAATAAATAAATAAATAAATAAATAAATAAATAAATAAATAAATAAATAAATAAATAAATGATTAATCCAAGGGGAAGGGGAGGGGAGGAGGCGGCAAAGGGAGAGGGGGCTGGGGAGGGGGAGAGAAAGCGCCCGGCAATTTGCCGGAGGAAATTGCCTGTCGCTGAGCCAGGGAGAGGGAGCCATGCGCTGCGGCCCCTCGGCTTCCAGTGGGGCTTTTGTGTGTGAGGTGGGCGGATGGTGTGTGTGTGTGTGTGTGTGTGTGTGTGTGTGTGTGTGTGTGTGTGTGTGTGTGTGTGTGTGTGTGTGTGAAGAGAAAGCCATGGGGGAGATGGAAACTCTGCAGGAGAGCGCGCGTAGGGCTGCGTGCGGGCGCGGCAGAGGGCAAAGGATGTGAGAATCCTGCTGCTTTCAGCCTAAACAGAAAAAAATTGTCCTGGTCAAAAATCAGCTCCAATTCCTTCACAGACAGTTTTTTTCTTTAAAAAAAATTAGTTATCCCTCGCGGGACTAGAACTAGCAACCCTTCAGAGTGCATCAACAAGCAGACAAATTCTGCATTAGCTAGTTAAGCTACAGAAGCTCATGGCAAATAAAGCTAAATACTAGGCTTTCAGTGAGTGCTCCCAGCATTGCTATGTAAATGACCCTACATTGCAACGTAGGGTCAAATATTCATTGATCTCTGCTCCCAGAAATAAAAAAAAAGCTTCCTTATTGGGCAAAGGACTACACATCACTGCCAGGGGTGGGAAACTCAAACCCGGAGTCCCCCCCGGGGTTCCCCACTGCCCCGCGCTCTGTGCGGGGTTTCCCAAAAGGCGCTGTTCCATCCAGGAACAGATATGACGCGAGCTGAGGGGGTGGGAGAGTGGCGGATTCGGAGCTGCTTCGTTGTCGCCGCTGCTGTAGTGGGGAGTGCCGCTGGACCCCACGTTACTTGCCGTGAGTAGCGCACGTCAAAAGGTGAGTGGGGAAATGACCCAGATCAGTTAAATTGCCTTGTGACAAATAGGGCCTCAAGTGTATCAGTGCTTTCTAGAATGTAGATATCCTTTGTATAATTAGTAAAAGCTTGTTTGACAATTGGGCCTCTCTGAAGATGTGCCTTGAACCATGGAGTCAAAATGGTGGGGGTGCTTTGGATAAACGGTTAATTGCTCTTTGCTCTTCTCAGGCACCCGGTCAGCCTGTAGTCACAATGCATCTAAAATGCAGCTTAGTTAGAAAAGTTGTTTATATTCTCTACCCATGTATACCCTTCTTATTTACTATTATTCAGTAAAGAATCTGTTTATAAGATCTCTCTCCCAGTGTGCTGGCTCACTTTGCTTTCATTGAATTACTCTGCTAAATATGAATTATGATTGTGAATATTAATATCTCACCCCAACAGATTTTGGTACACCATGTCATACATTTGCAGGAGGGGATTCAGCCCCCCCCCCCCATCCTTTTCCATCATTAAACATCCCAGCAGTGTGGTCAGGAGGAGCAGAACTGATGAACACCATGATGGGCCCCTAGGCAAAGATTCCATCTGGCCCCCAGATAACCCTAATCCAAACCCAGTATCATAACAAAACAAATCACTTAGCTGGATGCTATCCTGCATCAATAAGAAGAAGAGGGTCCACATGTTCATCTGTCTGTCCATTTGTGGCGGACATAACCCACTGGAAAATAAAACTGGGAATCTTGAAATTGGCCACCAGCTTCAGGATGACCAGGGGAGTCCCAGGGCCAAAAATGAAAGGAATTGGAATAGCTTGGCCCAGGTTTACCTCCAGACCCCCCCTTGCTATTTGCAATGGAGGCTAAGCTTGCACAGTGGTTGAAGGGTTGAACTAAGAAAGGCAGGTGCAAATCCGTGCTCTGCCATCGAAGGTCAATGCATGGCCTCGGGCAAGACACATGTGGTCAGCCTAACCTCTTTCACAGGGTTGCTGTGAAGATAAAACAGATTAGAGGGGAAATACGAAAACACTTTGGGTCTCCCCTCGGAGGTGGCAAGAAATAAAATAAATAAATGTGTTCTACGTTCTATTCCTTATTTATTACTACTGATGTAGATTATTCATTCAACCAACAAGGATTCATCCCGGTTCCGGCTCTCATTCTCCCCCTTATCCTGCATCTTTGCTGAACCTGCTTGAAAGTACTACTTTTTCAAAAAACACGTCTTCGATCCAGTTTGGAGGGGAGGATCAGGGGTCTAATCCTGGTTCAAATGTCCTGCCATGGAGCGTGACACAAATGCCTTACAACCAATCAGTGCGGGTGGGCCGGTTCTCGCAAAGATAATGGTGAGAACAATAAATCCAAATCCAGAAACTTCTACGGGGGAGACGTGCTGATGGCGATGATATCATAACGCAGAGCACGCTTTTGGCGTGGAGAAAAAAGGTCCCGCACTAACATGGCACTATTGCGCCAATCAGGAGAGATCTGCCAAGCCGATCAATTTGGATAGTGGGGATTGCTGCATTACTCTAAATCCAAGATATAGGCCTATAGATGTCTTCACTCAAACATGCTGCGGTGGGAGAAGCGAAACCTCGATGAAAAGGTGCACTTTATTTTCAAACTTGGTTTGATCTAGATTGAATTTCCCAGTGGGGATTCGGCCAGAGGCAGGCAATGGCAAACCACCTCTAAACAGCTCTTGTTTTGAAAACCCCACCAGGGTTACCAGAAGTTAGCTGTGGCCTAGCAGCAAAACAAAAACCCAGCCATGCGTCCTAAGTCAAAAAGCCCCACGTCCCAGGCAAATGAAGTCTTCCTAGGCAAGATTCGACACACGGGGGAAAGGTTGCAAACTGGTTTTTAAGCTGCAACAAACTAAGGGGAACTAAGGGGAACTAAGCTTGTGTCTAAAAATCTGGTACCATAAATATCTCTCATAAAGGTTCTGGACTAATTTTTAAAGGAAAGAATTTTTGGTTTTTGTGTAGTAGCACTCTGGCACTGAGCTGATTAGACTCTAACTGGGATGGCATAAATATAACTACAGTCCCAACTCAGTCTGCTCATGGCTAATGATAATCTTGGAAATGGAGGGAGGGGGTTGCTCAGACTTGCCAGCTCCATGTCTGAAAGATAACCCCAAAATTATTTCTAATCCCACTGTGATTCAGAACTTTAGGTGAGAGGTTATAAATGTTAAGCCAATTCAATTTTGTACTTTACAAACTATAATTATGTGCTCCCTCCAGTTCCTTGGTAATTACACATAATGGCTCCAAAATGAGACCTGATCCCTGGGTAGTCTTCACTGCACTGAAAAATATTTATAATTTTCACAAGATTTTTAAGGTTTTTAACATTGTTTGGTAGGGCCAGGTAAATGTAATCTGCTTAGCAGAGACAACATAACTGCAGAAACACAGCCTATACAAATGCTAGTATCACAGTCCTTTGCTAAACCAGTCCATGTATCATATTGCAGAAACTGTAGAGACTGAAGTCTATTTCACTTTATTACACAAGCAAAAAGACTCTTACTGTGAAGTATTGTGCATAAACACATCGCTGCTCCACCTCCCAGCTACAAGCACTATACTTGCATATAGCTATGCATTCACATGTAAACACACCTTAAGCCAGTGGTGGGATTCAAATAATTTAACAACTGGTTGTTTACAATTTTAACAACCAATTCTGCTGAAGTGGTGCAAACCAGCTGAATCCCACCACTGCCTTAAGCTTGTTTTCAGCTGCCTTCTGCTTAAAGCAGTGGCTTTAAGCGCTAGATTCCACAACTTGTGCAAGACTAACAGCCTTCACACACACTCAGCTGGAGCTGAACATATATCAGAGAAGTAACAATAAGACCGCACTTTGGATCTGTTGGCATTTCTGGGGGTCCACATATCTATTCCTGACCTCAAAACATGAGGAGGGACAGGGGCTGGTTGCTCTAAAACCCCAGAACAGAACAGGGGCATTTTATGTCTCACAAGATACATGTGTGGGGCCACCCACTTAATTCAACAGAATGGGGTGACAGCAGCTTTATCTTCTGATACCTCTCAGAAGACACACAAAGGGTGAGAAGTGTCAGGTCAGAACTTCCTTCCTTCGGATTCTCTCAGAAGGCCACGATGTGCACCTCAGTCCCATCTCCAACTCACCCCCAGAGTACTTTACAAATTCATGGGCCCCTTTTGATCATCTATCTACATATTTGAGCTCTCCAAATTCATTATCATCCGTGAATTCAACATTCAGTGCTACAAGTACCAAACATCTTTTTGACCTTTGTTCCGTGCTCACTCGTCTCCTCTTCTTCTCATCATTCGCTTTGGTTCAGTTTAGACAACAGCAGGTCACACAAAAAAAGCACTGGCCCACATGAGCAGCTGATGCCTGCTGAAGTCAGGGGTGAACTTTCCCAAAACACAGAACACAACCACAGAGGGGTTCTTATGTGATTCAGAATGGGAGATGCCATGGACAGGGGGAATCCCAGCAGACCTGAGAAACAGGTGCACTTAAACAGTTAGATCTGAGCCCAGTGTCAACACGCAGACCAACAACAGTTTCGGGGTATAAGCTTTCAAGAGTCAATTCTCCCTTTGTCAGTTTTGACTCTCAAAAATTTGTCACCTGAAATTCTTGTTGAGTTATAAAATGCTCCTGGATTCAAATCTAACCATTCCATTTGAATAATTCTGATTTAGGTTCAACTATGTAAATAATAATAACCTTCAAAACAAGCACTTGTGTCCTGTTGCCTTCCTTTCATTATATTTAAACGGGAAATGCCTTATTGGTAACCTATCAGAAACTGAATATAGAGGCAAGGAGGAGAAGGGAGTGGTTTGCAAAACCACCAGCAAGAACTGACCCATTACACATGGAACACTTACTTTGAACCTACTCGCTGCGCAGTGGGCTTGTAGTGGGTTCTCCTCACATTTCTCTGTTTCCACGCAAGGAGGCAGCCCAGTGCCTTGCACCTGCTTGCAAGCCTCAAAGGGGCCTCTGGTTCTCTTAACTCCGCCCATCAACAGCCTTAAAGACACACAGCTGATATTCTCTCCCCCACTCCCTTCCCCTCCTCACACGCATGCTCTCTAACAGCATTAGGGGGGGGGGGCTCCAGGGCACCTGGCAACTGAGGCTGTGCTGGTGGAGGGGAGACTGATCACAGACGTTAAAGAGGGGGGGGTTCTCCCTCCCCTCCCCTCCCCCGCCTCTTGATCTCTTGATCAGTGCACTTAGGGAGCAGGAAGGATCCGACAGCATGAAAGAGAGTGACGGGGAAGGAATGCAAAGTGGTGCGAGGAAGTGGGAAGGCTGGCCATGGGCACTGAGAAGATGTCCGGGGCAAAGCTGTGCCCACTGGCAAGTCTCCCTGCTCTGGTGAAGAAACAAACATTAAAACTATGCTAGAAGTGGTTCTCGCTTGCCACAGACAGAATGAAAAGTGAAAATTGGGTTCAAGGACACATGGCTGGACAAGAAATCTTGCTGTGACGGACATTTGCCCCCACCATGCATGAAACACGCTGTGTGTAACTGGTCACTGTTGGACTAGTTTTATTGTCTTTTAATTCTACACCGCCTCTATGGCTGAGATGTGTAGGGTGACATCCCAAATCATGGCTTGTCTAATCAGGATTTGACCAAACTGCAGCTTACAAAAAACCAGATTCCAAAACCATGGAGGTTTGTTCAGATTACATTAGTAGTGGTCATTTCGTTCATTTGTTATTATTCCCACACTATCCCCCCCCCCCCCCCAATAGTGGCACCCTTCAGATTTTCAGTTGGTATTTCATAACAGAGCTGAGAAAAGTTCTTACTGGCATTTTGAAGAGATATTACAGTCTCGAACAGGCCATGATAAAAAGCAAGGAGCTATCATGAGAAACCAGGACAGATTAGAAGGTGTCAGTTATCTCTACAAAACAATACTGTCAAGTCGTGAGATCTCCACGCACATGAAAACACACTCTCAGTGACTTACTTGGCCTGCATTTATACCACACAAGGAGGTACTTGCTGGTTCCAGGGCACGGATCGACACCAAACAGTCGATTGTTGACAAGAAATTGGCAACTCCTTTTGTCCTGACACTCTTCCAGTATCTTCTACACAACAGAGACACCACAAAAACAGAAAACACGAAAAAGAAACCATTTAACAATGACAGAAGCAAGTCAATTGAATATTTTAAATAGGCAAGAAAACAGCAGTGTCCCCTTTGGGAGGGGCTGTGGCTCAGAGGGGGAGCATTTGATCGGCATGCGGAAGGTCCCAGGGTCAATAATCTCCAGAAAAAAGGCTCAGGCATTGATGTGACAGAAGAGCCATGGCCAGGACAGACCAGTGATCTGGTTCACATCCTGCAGGTGAGCTCCCAAAGGCACCTGGTGGGCCACTGCGAGTAGCAGAGAGCTGAACTAGATGGACTCTGGTCTGATCCAGCTGGCTTGTTCTTATGTTCTTATGGTTCAGTAGATGGCCGCTTCATGAGTCCAGGTGTCCTATGCTGCCAACACAGCTGGAGAAAACTTACACAAAGAAGGAAGGAACACCACAGGAAAAACTGACCCTGTATAGCTTCCAAGATCTAACAAGATCCAGCTAGCCTGGACCACACAGGTGAGGGGTTGTGTGTGGGTATATGCAGAGGTGGGATCCAACCAGTTCTCACCACTTCTCTAGAAGTGGTTACTAATTTTTTCTGTGTGCCGAGAAAGGGTTACTAAAGCAACCTCCCTGCCCAATAGGGACTGGAGGTGCGTGTGTGCGGCGGCGCCACCCACCATCCCGCCACCATCGGAACCTGTTATTAACATTTTTGGATCCCACCACTGGGTATATGTACAAAATATGGGATGATGGAAGCATTTATAGGCCGAATATGATTCATATGAATATGATTCTACACATTCACACACTGATCTTTGGGCTGCTGTCCTCCTACCCACCCTCCTGCTAAAACTAGAGCTCTTCTTAAATAGCTGCACATATTTGTGAAGGATTCCAGGATTGCACACTGCTGCTTCCGTACCACCTGAAATACTTCTAATGGTTTATGGGTGTCACATACAGTATGATTACTGTCACTATTGAGATTGTGGCTTCCTGCTTGTGAAATGCAAAAACGGTTTATTTGGACCAGCCTCATACATGTAAACTTAACCTAGTCTGCCTCACAGGTTGCTGTGGTGAGCAAAGAAATACATTCAGACAGTATTGTAAACATAATGCCATTTGTTTGAATGCTGTTTCGGCCTCTAACAAATACCCGTTACCCCTGATCAAGGATTTACTTGCGAATCTTGGCTTGGAACGTATTTTTACTAAGTTGGACTTACGTGAAGCCTATTACCGGGTGCGTATGGCTGAGGGCCATGAATATTTAACTGCTTTTAATACCCGCTATGGACAGTATGAATACTTAATCATGCCTTTGGGGCTCTCCGGAGCCCCCGCTATGTTTCAGAGTCTGATCAATGGGATTTTGGATGATTTGTTCAAAGGAGTTGTTGTGTATTTGGATGATGTTCTAATTTACTCCCGTGACGAAGAATCTCATATTGCTTTGGTCCACGAAGTGCTGTCCCGGTTACTGGCAAATTCCCTGTTTGTGAAACTCTCTAAGTGCAAATTTCACAAGCCTCAGCTAGATTTTTTGGGCTACCGCATTTCTACCGCTGGTTTGGAAATGGACCCCGCTAAGGTTGCTGATGTGCAGGCGTGGCCCCCTCCTTGTACTCGTAAGCAACTCCAGTCCTTCCTGGGCTTTGCCAATTTTTACCGTGACTTTATTCCTCACTTTTCCTCCTTGGCTCTCCCTTTGACTGATCTTTTGCGTACCAAGGAGAAAGGTCCTTCAGCTTCCCGTCTGGGTGATCCTTTGGTTTGGAGCTCTGCTTGCCAGTCTGCTTTTGATTCCCTGAAAGCTGCCTTCACTTCTGAACCTGTTCTCGCCCACCCTGACCCTTTCTTGCCGTTTGTGGTACATGTTGATGCTTTGGACAAGGCTTTGGGGGCTGCCCTACTTCAACAGGGTTCGGATGGTCGCCTCCACCCCTGGGCGTATCTCTCCTGCAAGTTTTCAGGTGCTGAACTTAATTGGACTGCTGGTGACAAAGAAACCTGTGCTATCAAGGTCGCTCTTACGATGTGGAGGCATTTCTTAGAGGGAGTGGAGCACCCCTTCGAGGTCTGGACTGATCATAAAAATCTGGCTGCTCTCTGCTCTCCAGGCCGGCTTTCTGCTCAACAAATCCGTTGGGCGGACTTTTTTGCGTGCTTTCGTTTTACTGTGCATTTTTTTCCCGGGCAAAACCAACCGTTTGGCAGACACCCTGTCCCACTTGCCAGAGGGGGAGGAGTGTAAGGTGGATTCTTTGCTTTCCCGCACTATTCTCTCCCCCACCCACTTGGGTTTGGCTGTTACCCGGTCGCAGGCGAAGGCGGAGCCCCCACCTTCTGTATCACCTGCTGGACACCTACTCTTTGCCTTCTTGGAGGTGGGAAAATCCCCGGTGCCTCTTGCAGAGAGAGGCGATGGATTAGTATTACATGACGGTGTTTGGTGTCGTGGCTCGCTGATGTATGTTCCGCCCCATTTTCAACTCCTCCACCAGGGGCATGATTCCAAGTCGGCTGGACACTTTGGCTTTGTGAAAACTTTGCATTTGCTTCGCAGACAATTTTGGTGGAAGACCATGCGTAAGGACACTGAGGCCTATATCAAGGGCTGCCCTATCTGTGGTGAACAGGAAGTCCCACTCCTTCCTGCTCCCCAAGCCCCACCCCCCCCCCCAGCCTCAGTGCTTATAAAAGCAGGTCTCTGAGGCAGGACTGCAGTCTCTTCTGGCCTGCCCGGAGGGGAGGTCAGAAGAGACTGCAGGCTGCTGGCTTGGAGCCCAGCTGCAGAGGGAGTCTGAAGGTGGGAGTTGGGCACCCTAGACCTTGCCCATGTCCATGGTGACATAAGAAGGGCTGAGGGCACCAGCAGTGGGGGCGGAGCCTGGGGGCATCAGGGGTGGAGCTGGGGGGGGGCAGAGCCTGGGGGACATCCTGGAGACAATTTATCTCCAGGCACCATTTACCCCCGATATGCCTCTGGGATCCAGTGCAAAATTTCCACTTGCACAAACACAAACATAAGAAATGTCGGATACTAATTCGTGCTGTAATAAAGTTATTATGCTAAAGCCCCTTTGGGCAGAAACTTGTCCCAGCAAACTTCACCTCATTGAGGGAAGCTGTAGATTTTGAACAAAGTCCTGTGCAGACAGAACTGGGCCAGGTTCCTTGAGGTTTTCACTTGGACACTGCTGGATCCAGTGGCGCAGCGCCAATGGGGCTGGGCAAGCAATTTATGAGGGCATGGCCGTGGCATTCCGTAAGTGGGGCATTCCTGGGTAGCTGTGGTGATCGACGGAAGGCACGCTACCAGGTGTGTAGCCCTTCGGCCACTTCTAAGGATTCAAATAATGACTGTTTAAAATATTTAAAAAGCAATATACCGAAAGGTATTTTATTATTTCTTTTTAATATAATTATATTGATTGATTTTAAATAATAACATAAGTAAGGAGAGAAACCAAAAACTGTTTACAATTGTTAACACATTACAAACATATCGAATTGTCTATCTCTCCCCAGCTAAAACATCCTATATTGCCTCCCTCCTTCCCATATTTCCCTCCCTCCCTACTTTCTACTTCCCCTTCAGATTCCTATAACTACTTTATCTATTCCACTTGAAAGAAAACTAACAGAGGGAGAGATTCAAAATCTTTAATCTAAAAGAGTAGTTTAAACTTCTCTCTTTCCAATTTAAATTTCAAGGGGAAAAAAGAAAATGGCAAATCTTTACCTATAATATTGTCGAAGGCTTTCACAGCCGGATTCAGCTGGTTCTGGTGGGTTTTCCGGGCTGTGTGGCCGTGGTGGATTTTGTTCCTAACGTTTTTCCTGACCAGGGGGCCCAGGGGGCCACGCTGGCAATGTAGGACATCACTGGAAATACAATGGTTGCACTGGAAGTGAAATCATCTAGGCTCTAGGCGTTCAGCCAAAACTCTGTGGCTTAACTATGGTGTTTTGACGGGATGCTAGTGCAGCACAGTTTATGGCCCCCTACCCACTCCTGCAAGTCACTTCATCAGTTTCTAATTAAGGTTGAATGAGCTCAATTCAAATTGCCTTCACTTCCTTTTGTTTCTGTTTTTCTCTTGCATTCAAGGAAATGTATTTAGAGAAAACAGAATCACTGGGTAGGGGAAAAACACGACTCCCCCTCAGTGGCATAGTGTCAATGGGGCCCCCACCTCATTGGCACTACACCCCATGCTGGGGCATGGAGGAGATGTGGAGGGGTGTTCCGGGGTGTGGCAGGGGCGCAGTTCCCCCTTGCTCCGGCCCCGCTCCCCATTTGTTCCCATCATCCAAGCCTATAGTCCTTTGTGGCTTATAAACTGATACTGCTGACGGCAGGCAGAGCTGATTTTCTTGCCAGCAAGATCGTTGTAAAACCTGCTCTAGTTTGTAATTGGCAAAATGTGTCATTAAGAAAATAAGTCACTAAAAAATCACAGAACTGGGAATCAGGTCTTCTTTTGTCTGTCTGTCTTAACATTTTTAACGAGAGGAAGAGACGGTGATGAAGGCTGAAAATATGAAGTGTACTAGTTATGACACACACAAAATTCCTCAAAAGTGACCTTCTATTTTTCTTGCAGAGAACCAAACGGCTGTATTTAATTATTACGACAATCTGCAATTAAACTCCAATCTGGCACAAACGCATGGTGCTTGCATGCACATCCATGGTGTTCAAACCTTGCTTCGTGATAGGGATGCCAACCTCCAGGTGGGATCTGGCAATCTCCCAAAATCATGGCTAATCTCCAGAAAATAGAGATCAGTCCCCCTGAAGAAAATTGCTGTTTAGAGGAGGATGGACTCTGTGGCATCGCATCTCTCTCAGGTCCCTCGTCAGCAGGGGGCTCCATGGTGACAGGGCTGGGAGTGGCAATCTAAACACTCCGTGTCACAGTGCCACTTCAGGGTGAAGAAGAAGAAGAAGAAGAAGAAGAAGAAGAAGAAGAAGAAGAAGAAGAAGAAGAAGAAGAAGAAGAAGAAGAAGAAGAAGAAGAAGAAGAAGAAGAAGAAGAAGAAGAAGAAGAGGAGGAGGAAGAGGAAGAGGAGGAGGAGGAAGAGGAGGAGGAGGAGGAGGAGGAGGAGGAGGAGGAGGAGGAGGAGGAGGAGGATTTATATCCCCCTTTCTCTCCTGCAATGAGACTGAAAGGGACTTCCCTTCCCCCCCCCACAACAAACACCCTGTGAGTCAGGTGGGGCTGAGAGAGCTCCAAAGAACTGTGACTAGCCCAAGGTCACCCAGCTGGCGTGTGTTGGAGTGCACAAGCTAATCTGAATTCCCCAGATAAGCCTCGACAGTTCAGGCGGCAGAGCGGGGAATCAAACCTGGCTCTCCAGATTAGAGTGCACCTACCCTTAACCACTGCACCACACTGGAGGCACCAGCATCGCGTTCTTGCACTCTCTTCCAAAAACTCTCCCGTTTCCATAGAGTTTTGCAGGAGAATGTCAGAATGTCTCTGGTGTGATGCCAGCACTTTGGAGTAAATCCAAAAGTGACTTATTTGAACCAGGTGCATGGGTTTCAGCTGACTTGCTTCCACCTACTGACCACCTAAAGGTTGCTGGGCAGGCTGGCCAATTGCCCACCAATGCCAGGAAATTGAGAACCCTCCTTCCCAGTCCCAGCACCCACAGACTCACTCCCCAAATCTCCAGATATTTCCCAACCTGGTGCTAACAACCCCATTTCTTGCATGGACTTTCATGTAAAACTCAACTATTTAATCAAGCTCCAATCAACCGCAAGGTCCCAATAATAGGCGCTTTGGTGAGCTGGAATTTGTTTTTTCTACGTAAACTGGGAATCAACTGAAGGCCCTTAAAAAAAAAAGCAAATATTAAGACCTGTTTTGTATAATGATGCTTCAGACACCAGCACCTTGGGCATTTTTGTTGAATTTTTTATTAAGCTTTAACTGTTGGTATTTTAGGTAATTGGACTTGAACATTTACCACAAATCTCTTTGAACAAGCTGTGGGGAAAACAGGATAAATTTCTAAATGATTAAGCATAATAAACATTTTCAATTAGAATGCAACTCTCCTCAGAAATGTTATTTAAGTTATCAATTAACGGCATCATTCTGGAAGGTGTCCAAGGCAAGAGAATTTCATGCAAATCCAAATTACTTCCTCCTATTCTTGTCATGATTAGATTGGACAGTCAACATTGTCCCTCAGTTGGCAGTGGAGGGGCGGGGGGAGAGAGAATTGAAAAAATATTCTCATCTAGCTAAGCATTTTCCCCCAGTGCCTGGAATTCCATACAACACGGCCTGTTGTCCATTTTCTGTCTTAGCTCTCCCTGTGAACTGATTATCCCCCCCCCTTTCTTTTCCTCCCACCATGGAGACTGAGACAGCAATACAATTAAAATGCTCTCCTCTTCATTACTCTCCTCTATGGTTTTTGGAAGCCTCTCATTAGCTCCCGGTCACTGAGATTGTGCTTTAGAACCATGTTCCCAGGAGGAGGCATCCATTTTCACTACCTGCAAACAACCGGTGGTTGCTGAGAACCTGTAACTGACCCCCAAGTATGAGACCCGAATCGTGAATTAGTTGGTATCCGTCAGTCTGTGCGTTGTCCTCAAGAGCAGCCTTTTTCCTTTAGCCGCAAACGTCACTCACTCATTGCAGTGTTACAGGAGCAGGAGAAATTTTAACCCAAAGCAAACTGATATGAATGTATATCAATACTCCCACTCGAGCATTTGGATTTTACGACTTCGTTTTCTCCTGATTAAAAAAGAAGCTGTCATTTGCTCCTTGGGGAACAGTATAGCAAAAAAAGAGAGAGATATGAACAGTCCCAGCCACTCAGATTACGCAACGTAACTTTAAAACTTATTTCCAAACTCTGTTGAAAAGCAACAGAAGAAATCCCATAAGTATGCTTTGAAAAGAAAACAAGAAAACCACCTAATAGATCAAAAGACCCCAAAGCATTCCAGTTCAGCAATGAAAGATGTGGCTATTTTCTTTTTAAAAAAACAATAGAAAATCTTTGAATGAAGGCCACCACCAAACAACCACGTTTACTACAAAATGGAAATAACAATTAAAGCTGCATTGAGCAAACTTAATGAGCTGTGCATTCCCACGAGGTGAAGGATCTGGGCTTAGTTGGACCTGTAGGGATGCCAGCCCCCAGGGGGGACCGTGGGATGGCCTGGCATTACAGCTTATCTCCAGATTTCAGGGATCAGTTTCCATGAAGAAAACAAACGCTTTGGAGGGTGGGCTGTGTGGCAGTATTCCCCACTGAGGTCCTCTGTCCTCCCCAACTTCCACCCCCAAATCTCCACCAGTTTCTGAACCTGGATCTAGAGACTCTACCCCACCCTAATCCCCACTGGGGCCCAGGAGGGGCCTGGCAGCCCTACGTGGACATGGAGCGTGACAGCTGCTGAGATGTTGGAAGGTCTGTGACCAGCTCTCCCATGTGAGGGATGGATTTATACCTCTTTTCTGATAACAATGGATATTATTGCCTATCACTGACTTATTTATTTATTTGTTCGATTTATAGGCCGCCTCACCCCCGAAGGGCTCGAGGCGGCTCACAATATGGCTGTTCACAATGACAGCAAATAAATACAAAAATATAGCTTAACCCCATTAAAATCTAATAGCAGCAGTTACTTTGAAAGAATAGAAATTAAAACAACAAAAGTTGTTAAAAACAGGCGCCCGAACTAAAGGCCAGAGAGGGAGGGGGGAAAGGCAGGGCCCGAGATGGAATCAGGCCCAGCCAAGGTGGAAGCCAAGGTGGAAGACAGGCAGCCTCAGTGGGGGGCGGTAGAGCCACAGCCAGCCCCCCCGAAAGCCCGGTGGAATACAGGCCCTATGGAACTCACCAAGGTCTCGCAGGGCCCGGACAGCTGGAGGTAGAGCATTCCACCAGGCAGGGGCCAGAGCTGTAAAGGCCCTGGCCCGGGTCGAGGCCAGCCGTATCTTAGCAGGGCCAGGGGTCTCCAGTAATTCTGCCTCCGCCGAGCGCAGCGGCCTATGTGGGACATAGCGGGTGATGCGGTCCCGCAGGTATGAGGGCCCCATGCCGCGTAAGGCCTTGAAGGTCAATACCAACACCTTGAAAACGATCTGGAACTCCACTGGGAGCCAGTGCAGGCAGCGTAGAACAGAGGTGATATGGTCTAAATAACCACCACCTGTCAGAACCCAAGCTGCCGCATTCTGGACCAGCTTCAACATCCGGATCAATCGCAAGGGAAGGCCCACGTAATGAGCTGAAGTTATGCAATCCAACCTCGGTAGTGATGGTCGCATGGATCGTGAGTGGCTGAGGTCGGACTGGGAGAGATAGGGAGCCAGCTGCCGAGCCTGGCAAAGGTGAAAAAACGCAATCTGGGTAACATGGGCCACCTGGGCCTCCATTGATAATGAAGAGTCCAGGTGGACCCCCACGCTGTGAGCCAGGGACGTCGGGGCCAATGTGACCCCTTCCAGTACCGGCAGCTGAAAATCCCCCGGTCTCTCCCCCCGGCCCAGCCAAAGGACCTCCGTCTTCGTTGGATTAAGTTTTAACCTACTCTGCCTCAACCAGCCAGCGACCAACTCCAAACAGTGCTGCAGAGCTGCAGGGGCAGAGCCCCCCCCACCTCCATCAACAGAATGAGCTGGGTGTCATCTGCATATTGGTGACAGACCAGCCCAAAACTCCGCACCAGCTGAGCAAGGGGTCGCATGTAGATGTTAAATAAGAGCAGGGAGAGCAAGGCCCCCTGAGGAACCCCACAACTAAGTGGGGCCCTATGGGAGGCCTCATCCCCGCACCATACCTGCTGACCCCAACCCTGGAGAAACGAGGCAATCCACTGAAGGACAATGCCCTGCATCCCAGAGGCAGCCAGGCGGAGGATCAAAAGGTTGTGATCGACCATATCAAACGCTGCTGTGAGATCCAGTAACACCAGCAGCGCCCATCTGCCTCAGTCTAGCTGCATGCGGAGTGTGTGACAGCAACGAGGACGGTCTCCGTCCCCTGCTCAGCACGGAAGCCGGACTGGAAGGGATCAAGCACCGATGTGTCCTCCAGGAAGCCCTGAAGCTGCTCCAACACCACTCTCTCAATTACCTTCCCCAGGAACGACAGGTTCGAAACGGGACGGTAATTGGCCAGATCACCGGGATCTAAAGATGGTCTTTTCAAGAGTGGCCGGACCACTGCCTCCTTCAACCCACCCAGAAACACTCCTTGCTCAAGGGACCAGTTGACTATGTTCAATAGGTGGGGTCGTAACTCCTCCCAGCAAGCTTCTATCATCCAGGAGGGGCACGGATCCAGAGGACAAGTAGTAGGTCTAACAGCAGCCAAGACCCTGTCAACATCGGACTCGCAGAGCAGGGAAAACTGGTCCAAACTTGGACCCGAAGACAGCGAAGGAGCCTCGAGTTCCCTTACTGTATCAAGTGTGGCCGGAAGGTCCCGGTGAAGTGACACGACTTTATCTACAAAAAAGCTCTGAAATACCTTGCAGCCAATGGCCAATGGAGAATTTGTGGACCCCTCTACTAATGAGGTGAGGGACCGAACAATCCGAAATAGTTGCGGCGGGCATGAGCTAGCAGACGTGAGGGAGGACGAAAAATGTCTTCACCCTCCTCATCGCCAACTCATAGGCCTTCATAAACATCCTATAAGTTGGTCGCGCCACTTCGTCGCGAGACTTACGACACTGAAATGCAAGCTAGGGCAATATGTCAGACACCAGAGAAAACAATCCTTCAATCACACCCAGTGGCACACTGCTAATATGGACATGGGGTATCTCATGACCCTGAGCGCACACCATTTTGTCATGTGGGGGGGCACCAGGGTTTGTCATGTGGGGGGGCACCAGTTGGGGCCCCCATGCCGGGCCTCTCCCATAGCACAGCAACCCCACCGGCAGCCGGAAGCTCCCCCCATGCCAGGGCGCTGATCACTGGCTGAGTAGTTCGCCACGGCCGTAGGCCAGCTCCTCCCTCCTCCCACGGAGGCTAGGGAGGGCAGGAGCCAGCCTACTGCTGCCAAGCAGCACCCCCAGCCTCCCTGCAGGCCAGCTCCTGCCGTCCCCAGGGATGCCAGGGGTGGGGATTGGCAGCAGGCTAGCCCAGGAGCCAGCCTGCCGCCAAAGCACCCATCCAAGCACTGCCCCCTGAGCACTGCCCTCCCCCGGCCTCCCTGCTGGCTCCCATAAGTGGGGCGCGGGGGGGCAGGGAGCCAGTCATGCTCCCGGCACCATGTAGGTTTGGTACACCACTAATCACACCTGAACAGAATGGTGTAAACCTGTGAGATCGCCAGAACAGGGTAGGTCAATTTTGAAGTTCTAGGTTTGCAGGGTCTTGAATTTGATGAAATGCAGAACTAAACAATGTCTTAAAGTCACAATACCTGAAGGGAAGTACTGGCAGAACAGGAAACATCCTCCTTGACCAGAGTGGCAGAGGACTGTGGGTAGCGGGAAGGACACATTTGATGGCTCGGCACCAGCCGGCCATAAAAAGATGCCTGGATACTGATGGTGGTTCTGTGTGGGCATCTCAGCAAGACATAGTCCCCGTCACAGGCGTGGTCCGTGTAATTCTTTAAAATACTCGCTATATAACCTGCCAACAAGAGAGCAATTGTTAGTGCAACAAAAGCAAATAGGTTAACCCACTTGATCGATTTACTTCATTCATACCCTGCCTTTCTCTCTGGCGGGGGATCGGAATGGGTTGCATCATTCTCCTCTCCTCCACTTTAAGTGCACAGCAATCCTGTGAAGTAGGTTAGGCTGACTGGCCTCACGAAAACATGAGCCTGAGGATCTTTCCCATCACATACTGTCCTGTTCTTTATACTCAGCAATAAGAAAAAGATTCTTGGAGCCAATACTACCCAGGACAGCTTTATTGCCGGATGATGAGAAATTGATTTTTTTTACTATCTGATATTAATTCCTATGTTTCTTACAAGATGGTTCTTTTTGCCCTGGCGGCCGGGAAAATGCGAGCAGAGTATTTAAAGCACTGTTTGAACTGGTGAGTCAATGAGCTTGTGGTCAACTTCGTTTAGTATGAAGAAGCTGTAAAAACACCCAACATGGAAAGTATTTGACGGGCATTTTAATTCGGATATAGTGAATATAAATAATTTATATTTTAACCTAAGGATAAGTTTTTTATTTTAATCTGAATGTTTTAACTGTATGAATTTTTGGATGTTATAGCCAATGGCTCAAACAATAGATACTACTTGACTTGACTTGACTTGACTGTCCTCACTCAACAAGTTTCCATGTCAGAGTAGAGATTCGAACCTGAGTTGCCCTGTCCTGGATGGCCCAAACTAGCTCAATCTTGCCTGATCTTGGAAGCAACATAGGGTCACAACTAACTTATGGCAACCCTGTAGGAGTTTCAAGGTAAGAGATATTCATAGAATCATAGAGTTGGAAGAGATCCCAAGAAGGGCCATCAAGTCCAACCCCCTGCAATGCAGGAACACACAATCAAAGCACTCCTGGCTGTCCAGCCTCTCTTTAAAAACCTCCAAAGAAGGAGACTCCACCACACTCGGAGGTAGTGCATTCCATTGTCAAACAGCCCTGGCAGTCAGGAAGTTTTCCCTGATGTTTAGGTGGAATCTCTTTTCCTTCATCTTGAACCCATCACTCCTGGTCCTAGTCTCTGGAGCAGCAGAAAACAAGCCTGCTTCCTCACCAACATGGCATCCTTTCAAATATCTAAACATGGCTATCATGTCATCTCTTGCCCTTCTCTTCACCAAACTAGACATCCCGAGCTCCCTAAGTCTCTCCTCATAGGGCATGGATTCCAGACCTTTGACCATCTGGTTCGCGGTTACCTGCCCCCATGTCACAACTTTGGTATTTCTTGGAGGTCTCCCATCCAAATACTAACCAGGGTTGACCCTGCTTAGCATCTGAGATCTGACAAGATCAGGCTAGCCTCAGCCATCAGGTCAGGGATCTGAGTGCCATCGCAGATGGAAAAGAAGTGCACAACAGGACCCAGTGGTGGGATTCAGCAGGTTCACACCACTTTGGCAGAACCAGTTGTTAAAATGGTGCTTGTATACAATTAGTTGTTAAATTATTTGAATCCCACCAACAGAACTGGTTGTTAAATTATTTCAATCCCACCACTGGATAGAGGTAATTGGTGGAAGGAACAACAGTTAAGTACCTTGGTCCTCAGCGCACTGTATCCTCCTTTCACAGAAGAGTTGCAAATGTTACAGCCAATATACAGACATGAAACAAGCTTGAAAGTGTAACAGAAATGCTAGGCTGCCAGACTCCCATTTTCCCTGGCTGCATGTGCACAAGTGATGCACTAAGGAACGGGACATTAGTTACCAGATGATTCAGTTCTTAATTCCGTCCTCTGAAATATAAAATGAACTCTACCAATTCCCATTGCAATAAAAGAGTATCTGAAATTTGCCAAGTTAAACAGATCTTTTCTAAAGCTTTAGAGGAGAATACATTTTAATGCTCCATTTTACTGAAATTCCAGCCCCCCCCCCCTTTTAGCAACCACCTGAAAGTACAGTTTTGAGGAAGGAAGTGGAGGAAAGAGAGAACAAAATTTAGCGAGCAAGACTAGGAGGTTCCTAACCATTCGGCCACTAATGAATGTCATCATGATCCAGTTGATGGTACTTCTAGCGAGAGATTTGCACTGAGAGAATGGGAAGGTGATTTGCACTTTGATTGAGGTTTTAATCAAAAAAATGCTGAGTGCTCTCCAGTATGCCGATCGCAGGTTCTTGAGCTGGAGGACTTGTTGGGGGCCAGGCAGTTTTAAGAATGGGTTGGTAACTGAATACGGTTGACTTTGGTCTGCTGCCTTGAGCAGAAGCCACACGAGGAGTGCTCAGGGTCTCTCCCGACACGTGATCTTTCTTTTGCGCACTAAATCCAGCTGGCGGAAATTTTCTTGTCCATCTGTGACAACAAGATCCGTTCAGTTCAAATACTCTGAAAGAGAAGCAGGCTCTAACAGTGCTGCATTCATTGTGCTGCTTTTGTTCAGTGATCCCCAATTTTGCATTCCTTAAACACCAGGAAGGACGCCATCCACACAATGGCCGATTATGCACAAGGCATCTGCTGCACGATGGGGGCAACTGTGTGCCACTTCAGGATTTCTGGTGCAGACACATTTCCTCAAGCCCTGCTTTCATTTTCTATTCTCCCCGTGACAAGGAAGTCCACTGTGAGCACAATTTCAATTTTGCTTCGCAGCCAGAGCGGTCAGATTTGATAGAGGGCACAGCTTTGCCGTGGACCTCTTCCCTCCACCCACAGCTACCTCAGCTAGTCTCACCCCCACACACACACACATACCACCACTCCCTTGCACTGCTTTGCATGCTTCCCCCTCGCTCCCCTCCCTGTTGCCGGCTCCTTCCCACTTCTGCCAATGCTTGTATCGATACATCAATAAAGTAATAACAGAGAGTTGGCTTCTGCAAAGGAGAAGCACAAGCAGGGTCTCTTTCTGGCTCCACCCCACCTGCCTCACTCTGTTTCTGCCCTCACTGATGATTGGGTGGGCATTTTAAAAACCTTCTTTCAGGCAAGCTTTTGTTTTTAAAACAAGCCTTTCTTGCAGCAGCAGAAGCAGCAGCAGCAGAGAGAGAGAGTAGGGGAAGGGAGGAGAAGAGAATATCAGCAAGATCTGTGTCTTTAAGGCTGTTGGAGTTAAGAGAAGCAGCAAAAGGAGAGGCCAGTTGAGACTTCAGCAAGCAAAGACTTCAGTAAACAGAGAAACTTGAGGAGAGCCATCTGCAAGTGCACTGCACAGAAAAGTAAGTGTTTCCGAGTTTTCTGTGTGATTGGCCACAATTAGTTTTCGATTCAGTCAGAAGAAGAAAAGAGTTGGATTTATATCCCTCCTTTCTCTCCTGTAAGGAGCTCAAAGGGGGTGACAATCCCCTTTCCCCTCCCCCCCCCAACAAACACCCTATGGGGTAGGTGGGGCTTTAGCCCTAGAACCATCTCTTGACTCAGTTCTTCCAACACGGTTCCTGAAAACAGTGGCCCTTTTCACACAAGCCCCTGATGTTTGCAGAATGTTTTCAAAACCTCCCATTTGTCCTCATTCAATCCCCTGAAAACACTTTTGGGGCTTTTTGTGGTTGTTCTGGCTGTTTGGTTGGGTTTTTTTAACAGATCTGTAGATTCAGTGCTATGAGGCTCCAAAGCCTCAGGCTACATAAACATGACCACCTAAAAAAAGTAAATTACAGAAATACCATGCAAGACTGCCAGAATGAGCTCACAAAACGGCATTGACAAGGAAATCCAGGGACTGCAGAGCATCATGGGAAACATTTTAAAGAAATCTGCATGTCAAGTGAAAATGGTTCCACAAAAGAAACACTTCCAGAAAACCGTTTTCAGAACAAGATCACTTGGGAACAGCATCCAAATAAAACATTCAGAGGCAGGAAATAAAACAATTAAAAACCCATGTGGAACCCCATGGAGGAAAATTATGTCCTGCCTCAAAACATTTTATTTGGTTTGTGTGAAAAGGGCCAGTCTCTCTAGAGTGGAAACCTGCTTCATAAAGTAATTCATTCAGTACTAGCAGGGCCCAGCCATGCGTTGCTGTGGCTTATTGTGATGAAATGGAAAAGGAACAGTAGCAGCAAATCAATTGCAGAGGCCAGCAGTACGTGCTCATGCAAACCCGCAGCCTGATACTGTGCGATGTCATTGATGTGTGTGCCCGCATTCCTTGGGGGGGGGGGAATGGAAAGGCACCCCTCCCACACATCTAGGCTGGCTGGTCATGATCCTTTACCTGGGAGTAAGTTTGGTTTCAGGTAATGGTTGTCGCTTCTGAGGTAACTCCTCTGAGGGGCGTTATGCAACCATTCAAAGTATGTCACGCTTGCTGTACAAAATCGAGCTTAATTCCTGAATAATGTGTGCCTGGTTTTCTTTAATCGCAACTGCACCTTACTCAGGGAAATCTAGGGTACCTGGCCCTTCCCTCCCGTCTCTCCTTGCATGTTTCCCTCACTCTCTTCTCTCCCTCACTTCCCTTCCCTTGCATGCCACCCCTCCCCCTCCCTTCCTTCCCTTTTCCTCCACTAGGGTGGGTGGTGGGCTCATATCAAGATGCTGGGCCCCCTGCCTCCCCTCCCTTGCATGCCACCCCTCACTGACTCCCCTCTCTCACTTCTCTTCCTTTAGATGCTCCTCCTCCTCTCTGTCCCTTCCCTCTCCCTCCCTCTCTTCCCTTGCATGCCACCCCTCCCTCTCCCTCCCTTCCCTCTCCTTCGTGTGTATGTGTGTGTATGTGTTTCACTTCCACTCAAGCAGGGACTGTCTCATGTATTGTTTCCACTGCTCATATCTGGCCATCTGAGTGAACATTCTAAGCAGCACGAACATTCTAAAAGTGACAGTTACACACAGGCAGCTGCATGTCCTTCACCAGGGAGCGCCAGGAAAAAGGCGTTTTACCTGGGCCAGGTGTGAAATTTCAGGTATGTGAACATCTAAAAACACTCTCACCTGGCTGACCATAGTGGCTGGGAATTTTCAGAGGAATTGGCCCAGCAGTTACTGAGGTATACTGTCATCAACAAAAACACTGTTAGCTTTTTATATATATATGTATAGATTGGGCAAGGAAAATATTACAGCTAATGAGATTAATCCAAGGGAAGATCATTGCTAACTGTTCCCAACAGGGGGTTGTCATCTCTGGGATGGAAAAGACATGGAGAGGGCAGGGTTTGGGGTAGAGTATAATACCGTAGAGTTCACCCTTTGAAGCAGTCCTTGTCTCCATGGGAACTGATCTCTGTAGCCTGAAGTTCAGGTACAATTCCAGAAGATCACCAGGCCCCACCTGAAGTTTGGCAGCCTTAATGCATTACCTGGCATGATGACTTCAAGTATAGTTTAATCCTGGCATTTTAAAAAAAACATAATGTGAAAATCCTTGTTCACCTAATTTGGGCAAGACTTCCACTTTCGGGCAAGACTTCCCTAAGCCGCACTCAGAGTCAAGTCTACGTTTGCTTCCTCTGTGCTTGGCTCAATGCCCAACTGCTCCAAGGCACAATCATTTATGGCATCTAGAAAGTTTACCTGAACACACATTTTCCCAGTCAATGAAGCCGAGCAATTCACAGAATAAACAGAGAAGAGAAACATACTTTAAAGGCAGAGCAACATATAAAGCAAATGCACTTATAAAGAGGGAAGAAAAAGTATTCATTTTTAAGTTCAGTTAAAAGTAAAGTAACCCCCTGTGCAAGCTCTGCGTCATCACTGATCCGTGGGGTGGTACATCACATCACAACATTTACTAGGCAGACTACTGAAGGGGTGGTTTGCCCTTGCTGTCCCCAGTAGTCTACATTTTATGCCCAGGAAACCAGCTACTGATTTCACTGACTTTGGAAGGATGGAAGAAGAGGAAGAGGAAGAGGAAGAGGAAGAGGAAGAGGAGGAAGAAGAAGAAGAAGAGGAGGAGGAGGAGGAGGAGGAGGAGCAGCTTGGATTTATATCCCCCCCTTTATCTACTATAAGGAGATTCAAAGTGTCCTTTCCCTCCCCCCCGCCCGCAACAACAAACACCCTGTGGGGTGGGCGGGCTGAGAGAGCTCCGAAGAACTGTGCATAGCCCAAGGTCACTCACTCAGTTTGCATGTGTTGGAGTGCACAAGCGAATCTAGTTCACCAGATAAGTCTCCGCAGCTCAAGTGGCAGAGCAGACAATCAAACCCGGTTCTCCAGATTAGAGTGCACCTGCTCTTAACCACTACACCATGCAGGCTGAGTCAACCTGGAGCCAGTTCCCTGAAACCAACTTCCAAGAGCAGAATTTTGAGAGCAATTTTGCAGCTTACCTCTCTCCCCCACAAAGCTCTATTTAAATTCAGTTATATGGCCCTAATAAAGACTGACAAATGTCAGGACTGCAACTCCCAACATGCACTTCTTCCCGCCTTTTCCCAAAAAGTGCGGGAAAACAAACTGAGAAGCTACATTCCACCAGAGCTTCAGAGCCAATGGGAGACCAGGAGCTGGGAGGAGGGGAAGAGTTGATTGGTTGCTGTCTGTCTTCGTAAATAGTTTTAATGCTGGAACTGAGGACAAGAATCCTCAGTTCCAGCACCCTGTAGTTAGGGTGACATAAATCAATAAAGTTCCTTTTCTAAAGTTAGCTTTGTCTGAATGTGTTCAGCCTTACAGACAAAGGAATAACATAAATTTGAATATGGAGCCACAAGAATGTTTTTAATAGCTTCAAAAGATATCTGAACCTACACAAACAGACAAATATACCAATATGTGATCAAAGATTCAAGCAGTACAGAGAAGCAAATGCTGTAAAAGTATACCATAAACAAGAGATGGAAGAAATGTCTAAGTAACCGAGGAACGCATAAGAGGGAAAGGCAGCGAGTGAAGCCTTGGTGTTTTTAAAATAGACTCAAGAACAAACTTCTAACACAGAGGTGTCCAACTCTGGTGCTTCAGATGTTCATGGACTACAATTCCCATCAGCCCCTGCTGGCATGGCCAATTGGCAACACCAGCAGGGGCTGATGGGGATTGTAGTCCATGAACATCTGAAGTGCCAGTGTTGGACACCCCTGATCTGTCATCCTACAAAGAATAATGAAAAGTAACCAGATAGAAATATGGGAATGAAAATTACTTGTATCCAAAAAAACAAACTTTTTAAAAGTGGGAAACTACTGACAGTGAATTTGAGGTTGCCAGCCTCCAGGCAGGACCTGGAGAGCTCCCCAAATTCCAGCTGGTTTCCAGGTTGTAGATATCTGTTCCTCTGGATTGGAGGGTGGACTCTGTGGTTTGATACTCCCCTGAGGTCCCTCCCCTTCATAAACCCCGCCCTCCTCAAGCTCCACCCTCAAATCTCTGGGAACTTCCCACATTGGAATTGGCAACTCTAAGGCCCTTTCTGCATATGCAAAACAATTCATTTTCAATCTACTTTGAAGCTGTGCGGAATAGCAAAATCCGCTTGTAAACAATTGTGAAGGTGGATTGAAAGTGCATTATTCTGCATGTGCAGAAGGGGCCTAAGTGAAGTACAGGGAACATTCAAAACACGTTACCGGGTCTTATGTGAACAAACATTACAAAATAAAGTTTTAAAAACACGTTATATAATAAATTAATTATAGGTAAGAGAATAAGAAAGGGGGAACTGAAGCGGCCCATTTGTCACACAGAAATAAGAAACCAACATAGTTTTTTAAAAAGCAAACGGAATTAAGGCAGAGTTTTCTGAGTGATGCCAGAGAAGACGAAATGCCTTTGCTGTTTTTTTTTAAGCCCAAGCATTTGCAGAGCGCCAAACACACCAGCAGCTCTGACTGAAGCAGCCCCCCAGCGCACCACTCGTCAATATTCCAGATGAAATCTTTCATCAGTAGTTGCAACAAGCCCCCAAACCCCAGATTTTTCTCAGGTCCACATTTGCCCATTGGATCACTATTATTGCTTGGTCTTTTTAAGTGCATCTTCCCAGAGAAAAGAGAGATAAATTTTGAACCATGATTTACAGCTGTGTGCTGCACATGGTTTTTTACAAACAGTCCTTCTATTCAGTTGGGTGCTGTGCGGTTTCCGGGCTGTCTGGCCGTGTTCTAGCAGCATTCTCTCCTGACGTTTCGCCTGCATCTGTGGCTGGCATCTTCAGAGGATCTGATGTTGGGAAAGCAAGTGGAGTATATATACCTGTTGGAGTGTCCAGGGTGGGTGAAGAAATATTGTCTGTGAGTAACAAAGAAGACAGCCAGGTCAATAGGTGAGGGCATCTGAATAGAAGTATCCTGGCCTTTGTTTCCTTTGTCTATAGTCATCCTATGTTTGTGTGGAGCTGATTAGTCACTGTCTTGACTCTAGTATTTTTCAACATTGGCAGTGTTTCAAGTTCTTGCTTCATTTTCTATGGTTTCTTCCTTTCTCTGTTGAAATTGTCCATATGTGCTTGTGGATTCTCAATGGCTTCCTCTGTGTAGTCTTCGATCGAGTGGTTAGTCAGATTGGTCCAGAATTTCTGTTTTTCAAATAATATTCTATGTCCAGGTTGGTTTTATCATGTGCGGGTTCTGCTATTGCTGGGATTTTTCTGGCTGAAATAGTCTGCAGTGCCTTTCGTGTTCTTTTTTGATACGTGTCTGCGCTACGGCGCTTGGTGGTTCCTATGTAGACTTTGGTTCCACAGCTGCATGGTATATGCGGTAGACCTCCTGCAGTAGCATAGAGTGATCCTCTTTATCCTTTGCTGAATGTAGCATCTTGTTGAATTTTCTTAGTGGGTCTGTAGATTGCTTTGTGGTGGTTGTGCTTCTTCATCAGTTTTCCTATGCTGCATCAGTGGTTCCCTTTGATGTATGGTAAGAACATCTTTCCCTCTAGGATGGCTCCTCAAGTTATCTTGTTCATGTGGCTTGTTCTTGGTCTTGCAGCCCTTCTGATGTCTGTATTAGAGTAACCATTAGCCTGTAGAGCCCTGTTTGGGTGATTCAATTCATCTTGAAGGATGTGAGGTTCACAGGATTCTGCTTCTTGGCGCCGATGTACCAAAGTTTTTATGGTGCCTCCTTTTTTGCCCTGGATGATGATTGGAGTTTTGTGTAGATATCTATCCATGTATCGTGAGGGTTTTCTGTGTATACAATTGTGTGGCCCAATTGCTGGTTTGGTTTGGATGAATTGACTAAAAACATCTAAAAATGGCAGTTTTCCTTCATTTTCTTTTTCCATAATAAATTGGATGTTTGGGTGGATCTTGTTGATATGGTCCAGGATCTTGTTTAGTTCTTCTTCTCCGTGGCTCCAAATGGTGAATGTGTCATCCACATAACGGAACCATATGGTGGGCTTTTTTGATGCTGTTTCCAGGGCTTGTTCCTCAAAATGTTCCATATAAAAATTAGCTATTACAGGGCTAAGAGGGCTACCCGTGGCCACCCCGTCTTTCTGTCCTTCTATTCAGTGCTGGGACTTGTGGGTATTCCACACACAACCCTTCCATTTATCACCTCAAACCCCAGATGCACTTACACAATTTTATGCCTCTGGGGACAATTCCAAATTTCTTGCTCTTTTGTGATATGCTTAAATGCAGATTGATTTGATAATAAAATTACTCAGAAAAATCATTCAGAAGGGAAGGCTGAATCTTGTTTGACTGCGCCTGAAAGAGAGACCGAGGCCTCCCCTAAATTTGCCCTATCAATGACCCTGCCCTTATGAAGAGATATTTCTTCTGCCTCAGCCAGACCATGGCAGTTTTATTAGTATCAGGAGGAAGAGAGGAAGTGAGAAAAGACGAAGATTGCTAAAACAAGGGGAGGGGAGGGGAGGGGAGGAAATCTGAGTCCTAGCGAGAAAGTCGTTGGGAGGGGGACAGGCGTGGAGAGAGACAAAATGAAACAGGTATTTTCTGGAAATAGCAACTACATTTGCTCATTGCTGGAAAGCATCCATCAGTCCTGGTTCTGATACTGTATTGCCTGGCGTGAGCAGCACATTCTGAAATTATTCACTCTCTTAAATTTGGTAAAGCTTTATCTATCAACATCTAGAAACTGGAAGTCCTTCAAGAGGACCAGTCTGACCAGCATTGCCTCCATAGGATGGTTTCTATCCTGTTCTTGTATCAAGCGTTTGCTGCTGCAATTTTACTGTCACAGAGTTTGAGGGTGCTCATTTTGCCAAACTAAACTAAAATAAAATAAAAATCCCAGAACCAGCAGGATAAGAGAGAGAATCTCTAATGGCAGCTGCCCTTCCTGTGTCCTTTCTTTGCAGTACTGGAGCAGCAAGTGCCTTTCATGTTCTCCTTATTTTAATCTGTCATCTGCGTCCAATTACAAAAATGCAGTGCTAGAAGCTGCAATGGATTTAGAATGGCTGTGTGAAATTGGCAGAATTTAGAAAGAAGTGGCAGATATGAAATATTTTTCTCTGTGAACTCCTTCAAAAATATTCACATTGAGTAATTAATAATTAAGTGCAATCAAGGGGTTTTCAAGGCAGAAGGTGGTTTGCCATTATTTTCCTTGGTCTGCACAGCAATCCCTTCCTTGGTGGTTTCCCATCCAAGTACTAGCAATGGGTCACCTTGGTGGATTCCGCACAGCACAAATTTAACGCCTTTAGGATGTTATAAATAGTGTTTTGGGGAAGAACTTTGCACAGCTCTCTTCCCAAAAACAACCTAAGCCTATTCTATTCCTCTCAACCTGGGTTTTGAAAGGATCACTAGGTTGCAAAATCCCTCCCTTTCCCCCTTCCACCCTTTTACTTTCGTGTCAGCTGCCATTCAGCATGTCGGGAAGATTCTGCCTGCCCACCTTTGTACAAGTCCACCAAGCATGTTTTCTCCCCATGGCAGTGAGTATAACCCCCATTTCACTCATAGATCTACAGTAACACATTCCTTATTGCCTGGCCATTGCAAGAGAGTCCCTTTTTCTCTCTTTTTTAAATTTTGTGTGTTGACCATGAGAAGCTACGCAGGTGCAGTCAGTTGGATTGCAGGACAATTGACATGTCATTTCTGCATACCTTCGCAGCTACACAAGCGTTGAAAAAAAACCTAGAGAAGTGTTTCTGTGTGAAGGCATGAAAAATGCTTTATTTGTTTTTGCTACCATTAGAAGTACAACAGAATAGGTGCCTGCAGAACATTAAGGTTAAAGAAAACCTTAAAAACTGACCCATTGTGTGCCAAAATGTGTTTTATTTTGCACATAGAGAATTAAGGTTTGAAGGGATTTCTCTTTTTAGTTTTAAATTTGCAAAAGTATTATGAAGATTTGTTGGGATTTGGCAAGTGTTTGTCAGGAAAGAGTTAACTGTTTGTATGTTAAATAGTTGCAGAGGTCACTGCATAATTAGAAAGTCAACTGATTAGCTATTGGTTAGTTTAAGCCTGACAATGCTAGGGAACCAGATAGCATGTATGCAGGGGCAAAGATACCATTGGGACATGTGGGGACAAATGTTCCGGGCGCCCACCATTTGATCATGTGGGGAACGCAGAAAAATTTGGTTTCATTCCTATTTTTTTATTTTTAGTGTTTTAAAATTGTTGGCCAGCAGGGGGCACAATTTTAGGCTAGCGGCACCAAAATTTCAGGCTATCATCAGCTGACACTCCTGCTGATACCAGCCATGGTTGGTAAAGTTAGGTTCAAGGGGTCCAAAGTTATGGACCCCCAAAGGGGCACCTCCATCCCCTATTGTTTCCAAAGGGAACTAATAGTAGATGGGGCTACCCTTTTGAGGGTCCATACCTTCGGACCCCCTGAACCAAAATTCACCAAACCTGGGTGGTATCATCAGGAGAGTCTCCTGAAGATAGCCTGAAATGTTGGTACTGCTAGCTTAAAAATTGCTCCCCTGAGAGGCACCCTCAAATTTTGCCCAGATTCTCCCTTTAAATCCACACCAAAGGGTGTGGATTTAAAGGGAGAATCTGGGCTCCCTAGATTATGACTGGATTCAACTGGTTGTTGTTGGTTTTGCAGGCTGGGTGGCCGTGGTCTGGTAGATCTTGTTCCTAAAATTTCACCTGCATCTGTGACTGGCATCTTCAGAGGTGTATCACAGAGAGGTCTGTTAAAAGAGTCTGGACACAGTGTATAACAGACTTCTCTCTGTGATACACCTCTGAAGATGTCAGCCACTGATACAGGCAAAATGTTAGGAACAAGATCTACCAGACCACAGCCATGCATCCCAGAAAACCCACAACAACCAACATTGAAAGTGATGCTGTTTGGGGGATGGGTGGGGAATCTACACTGAAACAGCATCACTTTCAATGTTGTTTAAACTAGGGAGCCCAGAGTCTCCCTTAAGGTGGATTTAAAAGAAGAATCCAGGCTCTCTAGTCTAAACAACATTAAAAGTGATGCTGTTTCAGGGTGGATTCCCCCACCCCACCCCAAAACAGCATCACTTTCAATGTTGTTTGAACTAGGGAGTCCAGAGTGTCCCTTTAAAGTGAAAACTCAGATTTTGCTCCGGGCTCCTCTGCATGTATGACCAAGTTTGTAAAAGCTAACTTCTTCTCCTTATTCAGAAATCCTCTTGCAGCAGACAACAGAGAGAGATAGAGAAGAAATAACTATAAACCATATGTATAACCCTTCTATTATGCACTTTAATAGCTAGTAAAGTTTTTATCATTTTAATAGCAACTAAGATTCTGACTCATTTATTCTTGCAGCTTTGCTGAGCTCTGCTAAATGAGCATCTATATATATAAAAATCTAAACGTGTGTTTGTCCCTGATGGTCTCCCTCAGAAGCTGCTGGACGGATCGCCCCCAAATTTCCACAGGACGTTCCTCCATGTTGCAGGCAGGTAATTGGACCTTCAAATTGCCGAAAGTCCATACCTGAGCCAGATAAAACATCTTTTTCCTGGCACACCAGGCCATGAAGCTGGCTGTGTTTAACTGTCACCCTTAGAATGTTTGTGCAGCCTGTCTGTGGCCTGAGGGCTTGGTATGCCCTTACAATGTTTGTGCAGATGGCCAGAGATGAGCAGTGAAAACAGTAAATAGGTAATACTGTTAGGTTATATGAGTGGAAGTGAAACACATACACTCTTTGCCGTGTGAGACGTCAGGTGGGGTTCCCCCCCACACACACACACACGCAGATCACTTTCACTCTCTGTGCCTCACCCACTGCTACCACATAACACACCAGGGGTGTAATGCCCATTGGGCAAGGTGGGCAGCTGCCCAGGGCACCACCTTGGGGGGGGCATCAAAATACAGGGTTCGTTTTTGGGTATTTTTAGTGGTTTTCGATTTTTGGCCTGCAGGGGGTGCAGTGTTTGGGCTAGTGGCACCAAAATTTCAGCGTATCATCGGGAGATTGTCCTTATGCTACCCCCCAGGTTTGGTGAGGTTTGGTGCAGGGAGTCCAACGTTATGGACTCCCAAAGGGGGTGCCCCCATCCCCCATTGTTTCCAATGGGAGCTAATAGGAGATGGGGGCTACAGCTTTGAGGGTCCATAACTTTGGACCCCCTGAACCAAACTGCACCAAACCTGGAGGGTATCGTTAGGGAAGTCTCCTGATGAGACCATGAAAGTTTTGAGACTGTGCCTTCAGAAATGTGCCCCCCCCCCCAGCCTGCAACCCCCATTGACAGCAATGCCGAAAACTCAATGCAAAACAAAGATTCTTGGGCAAATTTCTGGGATGTTTTTGCAGGGGATGAATTTTTGAACGTATGAGCACCAAAATTTCAGGGTATCATCTGGAGACTGTCATGATGGCACCCCCAAGTTTGGTGCAGTTTGGTTCAGGGAGTCCAAAGTTATGGACCCTCAAAAGGGTAGCCCCCATCTCCTTAGCAAAGAATGGGGGATGGGGCCCCCCTTTGACCCTCTCACTCTTCCATCTGTCTACCTTGCTCATTATAATTTTTTAATGATAAAAAATGATAGAGATAAAACAATGGAATAATTTAGCATCCTGCATGTATTCTTTGGGTTACGGCTGCCGAGTGCTTGGAAGTGGGAGAAGCACTTGGCATTTTCCCATGGATAAAATTCAAAACTCCAAGAGTCTATATATAGCCAACTGCTACAAATTCTGTAAACACATGTGAACACATTATGGTTTATTATAGGACAACAATCTGGCAAGTTTGAATACAGGGTCCCCAACTCCCCAGTTCCCAAGAGCTTAGTGTCAGGTGTTCCAAAGTATACGACAGCTGCTCTGGTTTGGGCATCCAGTTTGAGTTGGTGATTTAATGCATCCGCGCAGGAGCACTCGATTGCCTGTACAGAAAAGGGGGGATCATCCTGAGCTGTGACCTGCCATGTCACATGGGATGCTCCACTCCCACCAGGAATACGATGTTATTTTGCAGAACTGGGCAGAACAAATACAAGTGAACTGACAAGGGGGGAAACACCAACACTATACAGGAGGCGGGATGCAGAATGGTTTCCCAGAAAGTGTTCCAAGCCACATGATTTGACCACTGGGAAAAACTGTGGTAAGATGAGCTTGTGGAAAAGGCCACAGTGATTATCATTGGACCAGAAATCAGAGGAAAACACACAATGTGCCTCTGAGAAAATCAAAGCGGCAGAATTCCTTAAATATAAGGTTCTCAACTTCAGGTGATAAGGATTATTAACACAGTCTTTCAAGCGTCCCTTGTTTCCATATAGCCCAAAGGGGTATTTCTGATGGTGGATGTCTTAAATAAAAACAAAGGACAGGGAAAGTGAAACATAAGAATACTGGATAACAAGGAGATGAAAGAGGCACAGGAAGGCCCGGGATTAACAAACAAGAATTTGGGTTGTGATCCGCTAATGCATAGAGATTAGCATGGGAGGTATTTTACACAAAAACATCCTGTCAGCCACACAGTGGTATAAACAAGATAGAGCCACCCCCACACATGCTGGTTAACATATCTTCTCGACAACTTCCCTTTCAGCCTGGCTTGGTGAAGCTATCAAGGGGTGGGGGGTGAAATTGGAACTCAATGCCTTGAGGTCTTACAATCTCAACCTGGAAATGTTGCTTTTTTTATTCTCCTCCTTTTTAAATGCTTGTAACATCTGGCCAGATGAAGGGTTTTGGTGAGCCTGGAAGTTTGCAAGATCTTTTGTGTCACTGGGGTTGACCTATACCTGTCAGGAACTGTGCCTGGGGATTGAGAGGCATTCCTGGATTAATGGTTTTTTAACACTTTGCTTCAACAGGGATGCCAATTGGCCGGTGGAGGCAGAGGTGGGATTCCGGGGGTTCCAAAGGTTCTGTAGAACCTGTTGTTAAAATTTAAAATATCACTTTTTAATACTTAAAATATTTTTATTAAGTATTAATATTTTTAACACTTAAAATAAAAAGTGATATTAAAATATTTTCAAATACTTTTTAACAGTCATTATTTGAATCCCACCCCCATGGGAGCCTGTTGTTAAAATGTTTGAATCCCACCACTGGATGGAGGTGTGTGCTTTAATTGCTGCCAGACAGGGGCAACCAGCCTGTTGTGCGTCTCCTTCTTCTTGACCTTTGTGGCTTCACACATTTGTAAACAAGTAGGCTGACTCTGGCAGTTCACTCCCGGGGAAGATGGGAAGTGTCCGTTAGCCTGCGGGGGTAGACAAGCCAGGTGGCTGCATCTTTCCCTATTGCTGACCTCGGGGCGCCTAAGCTCCAAAATAACTCTTTTCACACATTCTTTGGGTAAATGGGAGGGGGGAATTCTTCGGGGATAAAGGGGTCAGCAAAATCCAGGTCTGGCAGAACTGGCTGTCTCAAGCGGGTACTTCGTTGCCTTTCAATAAATGCTACTGATCAAGAATCCAGAGTGTAAGGAATTCCATAGAAGCAGAAATAAAAGGCTCTTTGGTGAAAAAAGACCGTTTATTCAGACATCTTAGAAAGCTCAAGTACACGCAGTGGCAGGAATGACACTTCCCGCCAGAAGCACAGGTTATAACTCTATCCATCCCATCCCCCTCCCGGCTTCCCATGGGAACGGAGACCTCATCTCCCGCGCAGAGATAAAGTCTCCGCAGTTGAAGCTGGCCCATCGCCCGGGCTGTGGAATGCACTCAAGGTTACTTCACCATCAACACCATTGAAACCTTTACACAGAGTCTGTTTATCGGCTGAAGGTCCGAGACCTAACAGTACCTAATACAAGATGTTATAACTCCTTCTGGAATAGCTCTGGTTCTCTAAACAAAAGGCCAGGCCTTGCCATCGCAATCATGTACAGTTTATTCCTGATCTTTTAGCCAACAATCACTGCGCACATTATACACAAAGGCTAATAAGACGGGCCCAGGTATCTTTTCTCTAGAAGGGCAAAAAAGAAAAACACCCAGCTTAGGAGAAGGCAATTTATAGAAAAGTTGACAACTATTGTTTTGTTTGCATGGTTTTGCTTTTTTGTTTTTTTGCTGTCAAGTCACACCTGACATGGCAACCCCTGGTGGGGATGTGGTGGGCAAGAGGCAGTCAGAAGTGGTTTGCCAGGGCCTGCCTCATGGGCACAACCCTGGCATTCCTTGGAGGTCTCCAATCCAAATACTTGCCCGAGTAAATCCTGTGTAGCTTCTGAGATCTGGTGAAATCAGGCTAACCGGGTTAGGGCTACCTTTGCAGTAGCCTGTTGTAGCGTTGCTTCGACAGCAGCTGCCACAGCAAAGATTTCCACTACGTGGATGAAGGAAAGTTGCAGTAGCCATTTTATGACTGGCCTGCCTTCTGCGGTAGCCATTTTCCAAAGGTCCCCGAGGGCTCAAAAAGATTGGGGGCTCTTGGTCTAGATTCTGTGCCACCGCGTGTGCTAGTTTCTTGCATGGATTATCCTGCTCTTGCTGCATTGTGTTCAACTTTTGTAATTCCATTTTTGAAATTCCTTAATATATCATGTCAGATACTTTTCTCCCACTGTTTCTAATTTTGTAATCATATTCCTATTGCATAGTCCTGAGCTTTATAGGCCAAGCTAGGCCCATCTTGGAATCTAAGCAGGGTTAGTCCTGATTAGTATTTGGACAGGAGACCACCAGGGGAAGTCCAGGGTTGCTATGTGGAGGCCAGTGCCACCACCACCACCACCACCACCACCACCCCCCCCGGGCCTTGTCCCTGCCTCCAGTGTGTTGCTGTCCTTAGAACTACTCAGACAGATGAAAGGTTTGTTGATTTTTCTGCAGGGGGGATATGGTGGGGTGGGTGGGGAGAGAGATAAGGGGTCAGGCAGGTAGCCAAGGTGCACCCCCCACGTGACCCAGGCGAATGGTGCCCGGGTTGTCTGCCCCCTCTGCTCTCCCTAAATACGCTATTGGTGGAGGCAGGCAATTGCCACCCTCCTCTGAACATCTTTTCCCTTGAAAACCCTGCAAGGTCGCCATAAGTCAGCTGGATGCTGGACAGCCCTTTCCACCCACCACAAAGCTCTTCCAGGCTGGGGGGCGGGCCTCAGTTGTTGCTTGTCATGTTCTACAAAGTGCCCCACCACAGTTGCCAGGGGGTCCCCCCACCCCACCCCACCCCCCACCGGTCACCAGCAGGGGATTGGGGGTTGTTGGCCTTTCACTAACATGTTTTAAAAGAGTCCAAATGACTACCTTGGAAAAACTCATACTTCTGTCATCTACATACATAAATCAATTTCTCCCTTGATCCTGAGCAGCTCATGAGTCTTTAATAACGACTGTCTTTCTGCTCCACTAAACACACCCCGCATTAATCCACCAAACTGTACTTTGCTTTGCGTCTTCCGTTATTCCTAGGAATGAGCCCCAGGGACAGCAGGCAAGGGGCGGGGGGGGGGGGGGGTGTAGGAGGGGCTGGCATGTTGCTCGGAAATAAGCCAGAACTACAAATTGATTTGACATGCTTTGCCTGTTTTGTCACTATTAAATCTCAGTCAATAGGTAGGGGAAGTGTCATCTTTCTCCACTGGGCACCTTGAGTAGAGCTGCATTTCCCATTAATCTTCTTTTAACAAAAAGCTAGATGGCCCATGAAAATGTCAGAAATGAGCGTACAGGGGGAAGGTTAACTGGAAGTTTCATTACTTTAACTGGAAGTTCATTATATTAACTAGAAGTTCATGTTCAAAGATCAAAACATACACGCTCATTTGTCAGGTACCCTCGTCACCAAATCATCAATTGTGAGGCAGAGACTACCAAGTGCATGGAAGTTCTCATCAAGACCAGACAGAATTCAGTTACTGCATATTTTACAAATAATAACATTAAAAGAACAATTATGTCTAGCGCAAGTCTATATCCTTTCTCTGACATGGCTTCTTTTGGTAGCCCAAGTCTCAAAGAAGAATGCAGGCGAATAGGCTGTGGAGAAGGGTCCAGAAGTTTGTAAATGCCCAAACTGCTGGATGTAACCACAAAGCCAGCATTTTGCAAAACTGGACATTCGAAAAGAAAAACCACATCAGCATCTGGCCGGAAGTCTGTCATGGGGGCACGTGGCCCAACAGTCCAAAAGTGAGTGCCAGAATAGAACTGGGATTGGGAAATAGAAAATTTCAACCATTGGTTCTGGTTCAGTTTATTGATATACATTATTTGCGCCCAGATGTGCAGAGGCTTCATCTGGTGAATAACCACAGGACACTTCTTGGAATTAAATTGGGCCGCAGCCCTTTATTGTTGAGGCAGAAGCTGGGCAACCAAGAGGAGCGCATCGCTGAGCACCTGGCACCAACCCCAATCCATACTGGGGGCGGGGGGAACAGAGAAGGTATCGAGCCACCTGGGTGCCCACCCGGTGTGGCCCCCTTCCTGCTGGGGTGTCAGACTCGATCGCAGAGGCCTCCGTGGCAGGTGCCGTTGAGCCCGCCCCACCGCAAGCCTCTTAATGAGGCCCCCAACTGTGGGGAGATCTTGTGCACAGGCACAAAGATGCGCTCCTCTGCCCAAACCACCCAAAGCTGCGACGAATTGAGCAGCAAGAAAGCCCTATCCAAATAGGGAGGGAGGGAGGGTGGGTCAGGTTTCTCCAAGCGTCGAAGAAGGCCGGAGAAACTGCGTACTGCCTAATATATAGGGAGCGTGCTCCTCCCCTCCTCCCTAGCTGAGTGAACAGACCCCATTTTGCCACCTCTTCCTTGTTCTTTCCATGAAACCTGTAAAGGATTCAATGGTGTTGACGTTCAGGACAGCCGCCTGGCCTTGACTGAATTCCATAACCCGGGCGATGGGCCAGCATCTGCGGCGGAGACTCTGGCGGAGACCTTATCTCTGCGAGAGAGATGAGAACTCCGTTCCCATGGGAATCCGGGAGGGGGGATGGGATGGACAGAGTTATAACCTGTGCTTCTGGCGGGAGACTTTATTGCTGCCACGCCGTGTAGGTGAGCTTTCTAGGATGTCTGAATAAACGGTCTTTTACACCAAAAAGCCTTTTATTTCTGCTTCTATGCAATTCCTTACATTGCGGCAGGAATCCTAGTTCATCTATCTTCCCAGTGCAGCGGACCTCTGGTGTCTCGGCATGGAGAGGTTGAATATTCCTGAATCTGTGGAGGAGTGCGCGTAGCCCCCAAAGAGGGCCTCCGAGCTTTCCCTTATGGATTTGGAGGAACCGGCGGGAGAACGGGTTCTTCGGCTGGTAACTCTTTCCCGTCCCTCTGAAATATCAACACGAAGTCTTCCCTTACCTCCCGTTGGGGTGAGGGACCGAGAGGAGACGATCATGTGGACTGTGCATGAGTGCGCTTGAGGGCGCTTGTCTATGGATCGAGCATGCCTGTGGACGTCCGAGATATCTGCCCGCTTCCCCTGTGTGGATTAAGCAAACTCTCAGATGCAACCTGTCACGTGAGGAGACGGGCCTGACCACCTTTCATTGGCGCGGCAACACAGGGAGTCCATTGAACGACAGTTACCTGGACTCGTATTTTGGTGATGCTCCCAAGAATCCACCGTGGCATAGCACTGGGGCCCGTCCGAAGACCACCGCTGAAACCGGGACTACTATCGAGGGATTGGGAGGGGTATCCGTATCCGGCTTCCGATCGGACCCCCCAGATCCCGGATCAGCAGTTGCACCTGAGGCGCTCCGATGGAGCCTTAGCCGGGGTGGACACGAGGTGCTGCGCGCTCTGGATGAAGAGGAATCCGAAGAAAGCCTGTCATTCTTCCCATCCGGATCCTATTCCCCTCCACGGTCAAAAAGAGAGCTGGGATGAGGGAAGTGGGGCATGACTGCGAGATGCCCAGGAAGCATGGGAGCCCGTGGAACGCCAGCTATGTAGGAAGAGGAACGGGAGCAGCTGCAGCAAGAGCGTGAAAACCTGCAAAAGACCGGGAACAGCAGCGCAAAGAAATCCAACTTTCGGGAATTGGACCCGTACAAAGACGCGCTGCAACGGCAATATATGCAGAATCTATCAGTCCATGATAAGGTCCTGGAACACTCCAAATCCTGGACTTAGAGCCGCTAACGCCGAAAGCTGTATAGGAAGGCCATGCTGATACGCCTAAAGTGCGAACTAACTGCAGCTATTCCAACGAGACCTAACTGGCCAAATCTGGAACGAGAGAAAGCAGCTTTGCATGCGCACTCCAGGATGCCTTTTGGACTCGCAAGGAAAGAGACTTAGCCGCCTTTGGAAAAGGAGCTGAAGAAGCAGCTATGGACAAGATGCCCCAAGTTGGAGTCTCACGCTTTCGTCACTGGTACAGCTAACGCCAGAGGCGGCTTTACGCTGCTGGGATCCTGCTAATCGCATATCTGCCACCTTCCAAAGACCTGCTCCCACTCAGAACGTACCAGCCGGCGCCGGGCGCTTGGTGCCCCCCTTTAACTTCCACCGACGATTCCGGCCCCTCCCTGCTCGCTGCCTCAGCATCGCGAACCGCTTAGCCCCAGCGGGCGCCAAGGGCCGTGGAGAGAGGGATATTACAGACCTCCAATACCTGCCCGTTTCGATGGGACCCGGCTTCCAAACTCCCCTACTTCACGTCACTACAACCTTCGATGCCTGCCCACATGGAGGGACCTGCATGACGATTTTGTCTGAACGCTGAAAAAATACGGGACATCGGGTTCCGTCTTTGGATGGAAGGCGGCAGCCGACTGGTTTGTGACTCTTTTTTTTGATTCTGCAAGGAGTGATACTCGCATACGGTGCTCATGCGTTCCTCCAGAAAAGCCTTACATGCTGGCTCGCCTAAGATCCGGGTGCTGAAAATGAAGCCATCCGGCATCCATCAAATCTATTCAGCAAGGGCAACCGCTCCTTTGCCGTTTAATTTGCCCGTGAATTCCGTGCGCGGGCTGCTCACTCCCCTCCTGAGTGGCCTGGAGCCGCGATGAAATGTGAATACTTCTCGGATGCCGTCGACGGCAAACTGCGTGAAACGTGTTCCTTATTCGATCCCCCCGCACTATTGCTGATTGGATCGAATTAGGATCTCAAGTGGCGCCTCGCTTGGATTACGCAGCCGTGCGGGCCGCCCACGCCCAAAACCCACCGCTACTGTAACCTCACCGCTGCGACTCGGCTAAAGCCAAGCCCAACTTGCCAGCCTTCTTACCGAAACCACCTCCAGAGCGCCCGTCGCCATCTGGGATTGTGTCTTTACTCGCGGAGAACCGGTCATCTGGCATAGCTGCCAACTGCCCTCAAAAAACAACAGAAGCTAACCGCTCCGGCCGCCAAGCACCCCATCTGCCAAGCCACCGCACGCTAGAATCCGGGGCTTTCCGCCTCCCAACGGGCATTCTGGCTCTTAAAGGCGGTTACCGAGAAGCGACACCAGAAGAGGGGAAGCAGCTGTTTGCCTCTCTTCAGCCCCCCCCTCTATGGATATGGGTTCGACTCCAGATCGCGGTGAGTGAAGCGCAGCGCTCCCATTACGACATTCAAGCTGCTTTATCTCTTGGCCCGAACCCTCGCTTTTAAGCACACCTTTCGTGTGATTATAGCCTCAGCCCTTGTAGATTCTGCGGGTGCTCCCATTGCTTCTAATGCGGCCCCAGGTGGCCCGGAGGAATCTTGGACTCAGACCAGGACCGGGGGGTAGGGAACCTGCGGCTCTCCAGATGTTCAGGAACTACAATTCCCATCAGCCCCTACCAGCATGGCCAATTGGCCATGCTGACAGAGGCTGATGGGAATTGTAGTTCCTGAACATCTGGAGAGCCGCAGGTTCCCTACCCCTGGACTAGACCGAGTCCCCCTGGCTAAGCCCATACCATTCACCCAAATGGACGGCAGCCCTCTCGAGGCCGAAGGACCGGCCCAGTTCAAAACGCAACCGGTCCTCCTCCGCTGCGCTGACCATTGGGAGAAAGTTGGATTAGTTTTATTCCCTGGGCGCCGGTGAAATGCCAAACACTCCATAGTCCTGGGCATGCCATGGTTGTTGTTGCATGAACCAAAATTCATTTGGAAAGAACGGATCTTAGAATTCACTGACCCTCCCTGTGGAGAACACATGAATTGGGGGGAAAACTCACCTCCTAATGACATACCCCCCCTGGCTTCGCCAGCGGTGCACGCTCCAATTGCTCCCATCTACCCGCATTCCAACCGGCTTACACAAGATTTAGCCAGGGTATTTCAGGAGCATAAATGCGATCAATTGCCACCCCATAGAGACACTGACTGCAAAATCGTGATACAGCCAGGGGCTCAACTGCCCAAGGGTAGAATTTACCGCATGAGTCCCAATGAGGAGAAGGAACTTCGCGTCTTCTTAGACAAGAACCTTGCTCGTGGGTTCATACGACGCAGCTACCAAACACACGCATGCTGCTCCTGTATTATTTGTTAAAAAAAAAGGACGGGTCTTTAAGGCTCTGCACGGATTACCGAGGACTCAATGCGGTTTCCCTGTCCAATAAATACCCTTTGCCATTAATCAAGGACCTTTTAGATGCATTGGGCAAGGGACGCATCTTTACTAAGTTGGACTTAAGAGAAGCTTACTACAGGGTCAGGATTGCGGAAGGCTATGAACATTTGACTGCATTTAACACAAAATTTGGACAGTATGAATACTTAATAATGCCATTCGGGTTAAGTGGGGCCCCCGGAGCTTTTATGGCCCTTATCAACGAAGTTCTACATGATTTATTATACAAGGGAGTAGTGGTATACTTAGATGATGTTTTAATTTATTCACAAACCATGGAGGAGCATGAAGCCTTGGTTCGGGAAGTATTAAAACGCTTGCTCAACAACTCCCTCTTTGCCAAACTTTCTAAATGTTGTTTCCACCAAACCTCTATCGACTATTTGGGTTACCGGATCTCTTCCGAGGGGCTAAAAATGGATCCTACTAAGATTGAAGCAGTCCTCCAATGGCCTGCCCCTACCAATCGGAAGGAACTCCAATCTTTCCTAGGGTTTGCTAATTTCTATTGTGACTTTATACCCCAATTCGCTGAACTGACTCTCCCACTCACAGACCTCTTACGCACTAAGGGTAAAGACCCACAGGCTGCCAAGCCCGGGGCCCCCCTTTCCTGGTCTAAAGAATGTCAGACAGCCTTTCAACATTTAAAATCAGCTTTTACTACTGAACCTATCCTAAAACACCCTGACCCAGATCTTCCTTTTGTGTGGTTCACGTGGATGCCTCGGACAAAGCGCTTGGTGCAGCCCTGTTGCCAGAGAAATTAAAGATGATAGGCTGGTTCCGGTGTGCTTATTTATCAAAAGAAATTCTCCGGTGCTGGAGAGCTCCAACTTGGACTGTAGGGGATAAAGGCAGCTACTGCGCCATCAAAGTAGCACTTTTCCACTTGGCCTTCACTCGGCTGGAGGGGCTAAACACCCCTTTCCAAGTTTGGTCGGATCAGCCGCAAGAACTTGGGTCAGTCGCCCTTTCCAACCCTCAAGATGTCCGGCAAAACAACTCCGGTTGGGTCGCATTTCTTTTCTCGCTTCTCTTCACTTCGTCCATTTTTCCCCCGGAAAAACCAATGAAACTGGCTGATCGCGCTCTGGCGCCTGCCACGGAGGGGGGTGGAGCTGCCTTACGGGATCATTCTCCGCTAAGACTGTTCTCTCCCCCTCCCAATTGGGGCTGGCTGTCACTCGATCTCAGACGCATTCACTCCTCCTTCTCCCACCCATTCCCAGCCTGGTCTCTCCTTTCCTCCTACGGTTCGAACTCGAGGAGGCGGGGCTGCGCGAGCCACCAGCGGAGGAAGGTGACTCCCACCATTGCGCCCTGGAGAATGGGTGTTTGGCGCATGGGGATTGTTAGGCCGATGCCTCCCCTCTCTCCGTAAGCAGGTTCTCGAGGCCTGTCATGATGCCCGCCGGCTGGACATTACTTGGCTTCCTTAAGCACTCGTGCATCATTTGGCCCGCCCGTCAATTTTGGGTGGCGCTGGCGATCGCGCTAAAGACATTGAGACATATATATCAAAGCTGCTGCTCTGTTTGTGCGGAAGCCAAATCCGTTCGGGGAAAACCCCATGGTCTGTTGAAGCCTCTCCCGGTGGCCTCCCGCGCCCTGGGAAGCTTCTATCTCCATGGATTTTATTACCGGATTTGCCAGAAAGCTTCCAATAGGCAACACGGTCTTGTGGGTGGTGGTGGACTTATTTTTCTAAATACAAGCTTCCATTTCATCCCATGTGCTTTCCATCCCCTCCCGCCCTCCTAAGTTAGCGCCATTCTGTTCATTTCAACGCATATTTATCGCCTACACTCCGCCCCCGTTAAGGTGGTCTCCCGACCGCTTGAGGCCCCAATTCATTTTCCCAAAAGTTTCTGGAAAGCTTTTCCCGTGGGCTTGTTGGGGGCCGCCCCTGACAATTGCCGCTCCCCTACCACGCTCAAAGATGACGGTGAGGTCGGAGAGAACGAACAGAACCTCTGGAGCAGTATTTACGCTGTTACACCAACTATCACCAAGACAATTGGTGCGAAGTTAATTCCCCGCTTTGCAAGAATACGCCTATAATAATGCGGTTCATATGCAGTACAAAAAAAAACCCCTTTCCTCGGAAGCCATTTGTGTCTGGTCGATCCTTCCCTCCGCGGTTGCGCCAGCGCGACTACACTTTGCGCGAAGCGTTGAATCCTCCGGAGTTCCAACAGTGGGATTTTCCTCATCTCTGGCCGAGGGTGGAAAACGGTCCAGACCATGCCTCTTCTTACAGCAGGCTAAAGACTCCCCAAAAACTTCTAAGCGGATAAGCACCGCCCGATTTCCCTTTACGCAGGCCTGGGTGTATTTGTTCCGGCTACCAAAAATCTCTTGTGAGACGCACATTACATAAATTTTCAAAACTGGGCAAAAAAGATTCGCGGTGGACCTTTTAAGATTACTTTCAAAGTGATTAATGATGTCACTGCCCTCGATTGGACTCTTGCCTAATTCTTCTAAAGTAATATCCATCCTGTCTTTCATTCCAGTTTTGCTCAAAGGGAGGCCCCCCCGTTTCCGATGCGTCTTTCGGCTTACGCGACCAGCTCGGAGAGACCCCCGCCGACTATAATTGATGGCCACAAGACATTCTGAGAATTGACGCCATCCTGGACTCTCGCTTTAATCGCAAACGCTTGCAATATTTAGTCTCTTGGGTGGGATATTCCTCTGGGTATAATCAATGGGTCTATTCCGAAAATATTGACGCCCCTGCCCTCATTTCTGCTTTCCACCGCACCTTTCCGCACAAACCTGGGGGGGAGAAGTTTTTCTTAAGGGAGGCAGAGTGTAAAGGATTCAATGGTGTTGATGTTCAGGACAGCCGCCTGGCCTTGACTGAATTCCATAACCCGGGCGATGGGCCAGCATCTGCGGCGGAGACTCTGGCGGAGACCTTATCTCTGCGAGAGAGATGAGAACTCCGTTCCCATGGGAATCCGGGAGGGGGGATGGGATGGACAGAGTTATAACCTGTGCTTCTGGCGGGAGACTTTATTCCTGCCACGTCGTGTACGTGAGCTTTCTAGGATGTCTGAATAAACGGTCTTTTACACCAAAAAGCCTTTTATTTCTGCTTCTATGGAATTCCTTACAAAACCCCCATTTGGGGCGATTGCTTGTCACCATTTTTTTTGTAGGGGTGAGGGTCCCATCTTTGGTCCAGTGTTCCTTTATGAGAGCTGGTTGATTTCATGTCAATTTCACTCCAGACCTTCATCATTGAAAAAATTTACAAAACCCTTCTGATCATTTTCAAATAGTGGCCTGAAGAGTGGGAGGAACCAGTGGTGTATTAACCTAGGGCAGGGGTCAGCAACCCGCGGCTCCAGAGCTGCATGCGGCTCTTTTGTCCTTGCACTGTGGTTCTACGTGGCTTGGGTCCTCTCAGCCTCCTTCGGAGAGTCACCCTAAGGGTTAATGGGAAAGAGTCCCCATTCCTAGAGAGGCACAGCCCAAGACGACTATCCCAAGCCACATCCGGCTTCCCTGTCCCAGATGCCTGGTTGGCTGACGCCGGTGATGATGGCGCAGGGCGGGGGTGGAGCAGCGCTGGTGGATCCTCTTGAACAGGTGAGCGGTGAAGGGCAGGAAATGGGAAGGAGTTGCAGGAGCGCAGATTTTCAGCACAATCCTAACCTCAGTCCACCCCCCTTGAATGGGGTGGTCAGGGGTTGACCCTGCTTTGGGTGTTCTCCCTTCCCCAGGTCCTTCTTGGGGGGGGCAGGACCACATGGGGACCCCAGCAGCGCCACCTTGGGTTGCAGATCCCCCAGCAGCCCCACTGAGCTCCAGGGGCTTTCCTGGCAGATGGCAGCCTGGCTGAGTCCAGGTGAGAAAGACGATGTCAGGTTTTAAAGGAGTTATTACCTGCAGCCCTGCAAGGTTGCACTCATTGGGGCTGTTTGATGGGGAGACGGGTGGGAATTGTTTTCTTCTGCATTGCCAAGGAGGGCAGGAGCGCATGGGGAAAGCCTTGCATGTAGATCTTGGAAGGTTTACTTCAGAGTAAGCCAGTGGAGGGTAAGCTTGTAGATCGTGGAAGGGAGGAAGGCCAGGATCATCCTCAGCCATGGTTGTCACGAGTTGCAAACTCCCGGAGGGCAAATCCCAGGACATTTGGTGGTAGATTCTCAGAAGCTGTGGCTTTTGGGACCCGGGGGGGGCATGCTCAGTGAGGAATACGGCTGTCGAGTCCACCCTCCATGGCAGACATGGAGGTCTGTTATTACTTTTTAAGAGTTCAAAATGTTCAAAATGTGTTCTTTACATAAATAAATTTTCTCTGTAGCACTTCATGGATTTCATAAGCAACACACTATAATTGTTTATACAAAGCGTAAAGGTAAAAATATATATATACAGTGCTGTCTTCATTTTAAATGTCAAAAAGTATTTGCGGCTCCAAGTGTTTTCTTTTCCGTGGAAAACAGGTCTAAATGGCTCTTTGGGCGTCAAAGGCTGCTGACCCCTGACCTAGGGGACATGGGGTACCCTATGTCCCTGGGCACCCCCCAGTGGAGAGCACAAAAATTTCAGGTTCGTTTGCGTGTTTTTTATATTTTTAGTGTTTTTGCAGTTTTTGGCCAGCGGGAGTGCAGTTTTTAGACTAGCAGCACCAAAATTTCAGAGATTTTTTAGGAGACCCACCTGATGACACCATCCAAGTTAGGTGAGGTTTGGTTCAGGGGGTCCAAAGTTATGGACTCCCAAAAGGGGTGCCCCATCCCCCATTGTTTCCAAGGAGCTAATAGAAGATGGGCCCTTCTAAATAGCAGATCATAAATAGAAGGGCCCAAACGTGCAGTATCCAGTTGCCCCATATTTCACCAGACCGATGGTTCAGTTATTTTTCTAATCTGTTCAATGCTAGCCTAACTGAATACCCTGATTCCACTTCAATACCAGAGGAGCTACCAGATTGGCCTGAGGTTAATCCTCAAGAAGTGAGTAAACTAATCAGTGGTTTGAAAAGCGGTAAGGCCCCAGGTCCTGATGCAATAATACCAGAAATACTTAAATCCTCACCCGAATGGTGGGCTACAACTCTGGCTTCCTTATTTACCCATGTAAATAACACGGGCCGCATCCCAAAGATGTGGCTGGCGTCTATAGTTGTCCCAATCTACAAAAAGGGTGATATTACAAATCCTTCAAACTATCATCCTATAAGCCTATTATCTGTAATTGGCAAACTATATGCAAAACTACTCCTTAGGAGAGTGGAAGATTGGGTCAAGCAAGCAGAAGTAATAGGACCGGAGCAAATTGGATTCACTAAAAATAAATCAACACTGGATCATGTAACAGTTTTAGCACACTTAGCTAACAAAAGTATAACTCATAATAACCGTAAACTGTTTGCAGCCTTCCTGGATTTAAAAGGGGCATTTGACTCCATATCTAGAGCCCTACTGTGGAGAAAATTGACGTTACACATGGACCCCAGACTACTGTTTCTTATAAAACAGCTACACACTTGCACTAGCTGCAGAATAAGAGCCGCAACAAAAGGACCGCTCACAGAAAATATCATCACAACCAGAGGGGTCAAACAAGGCTGTACATTGGCCCCCACTTTGTTCAATATATTCCTTAGTGATCTAGTGCCAACCCTCCAGAAGGCCAATGGGCATGTTCCCAAACTAAGCACTAAACACGTGCCCGCGTTACTGTATGCTGACGACACCCTTCTTCTTTCCCACACTAAAGTTGGTCTCACTCGTCTCTTAAATTGCTGTGCTGAATATTGTAAGAGGAACGAACTGGTAATTAACTATGAAAAAACCAAAATAATGGTCTTCGCTAGAAGACCCCCTAGACATACATGGACCATCAATAACAGACCCATAGAACAAGTTAACCAGTTCAAATATTTGGGCATAACTCTTACTAGCAACCTTAATTGGGCAGTACATAGGAAATTAGCACTCGCTGCAGCTAACAACAGTGCCCTAGCAATTCAGCCGTTTCTTTTCACTGTGGGCCACCAGTATATACCATCCGCAGAGAAGGTGTTCAATGCTAAATGCGACTCTCAGCTCCTCTATGGAGCACCTATTTGGATCGGAGCTATAAACAAAAATATAAACACAGCCCAGTCCCGTTTCTTCCACAAAATTATGGGCTTACCAAATTGTGCTTCATATGCAGCCCTATGTTTAGAACTCGGGCAAATATCATATGCCACGATGGCCTGGCTGAGAACTGTCAGATACTGGCTACGTATCCACTATCTGCAGGATCACTCCAGTTTGTTACACCTCATGCTTTCCGACTATGCAAATTCTAGGTGGCTGAAACTAGTTGAGGGAAAAATCAACACTCTTGGCTTTTCATTAGAGTCGTTAGTCCCTCTTTCCCTATCAGAAGCATATAGCTGCTTGAAAACTAAGCTATTAGAACAAGAGTATCGGGATATGATAACAGCTGCGAGGAAAACGTGTTCCCCCCTGCTTATTCCAATTGAACAAGGACACATGGCCAATTATTTACAGTGGATCACCAACCCTAAATTAAGAAGAGCTTTAACACTGGCCAGATTCAATCTAATGCCTTCTATGCTGCTCTATGGCAGATATCAACAAATTGATAAACAGAGGAGGCTATGTCCATGCAATATGGGTCAGGTGGAGACACTCGATCATACCCTCTTTCATTGTGTAAGGTTTGCAAAAATCAGAATGTCACAATCTGCACTTATCCCATTTCTGTATAACAATCTAACTGATGCTCTTAAGATACCTATGCTTTTGAACAACATGGATCCCACAGTGTGTGAGAATGTAGCAAAATTTCTGCTAACAATAATAGACGTAAGTCTAGATGAATACCAACCAATGTCTATGTATTATGACCACATATAGCCAGCAGTAATTTTGCTAGCTTCTGCCAGTATCCGATGACGTTTAAGTGAGTTAACTTAGCTGAAGGAATGTCCTATAGTTACAGAAGGACCATGTATATATTTTAGTATTTAGTATTTTAGTACCAGTGTCTAGAATTGTGAGCAATAATGGGCAAATTTTGTATGCTGATTTTGTATGTTTATTTTATGCCAATAAAGGCTTGTGACTGAATAGAAGATGGGGCTAGAAGAAGAAGAAGAGAAGAGTTTGGATTTATATCCCCCCTTTCTCTCCTGCAGGAGACTCAAAGGGGCTGACAATCTCCTTGCCCTTCCCCCCTCACAACAAACACCCTGTGAGGTGGGTGGGGCTGAGAGAGCTCCGAGAAGCTGTGACTAGCCCAAGGTCACCCAGCTGGCGTGTGTGGGAGTGTACAGGCTAATCTGAATTCCCCAGATAAGCCTCCACAGCTCAGGTGGCAGAGCTGGGAATCAAACCCGGTTCCTCCAGATCAGATACACGAGCTCTTAACCTCCTACGCCACTGCTGCTCCACATTTGGCTACACATTTGAGGGTCCATAACTTTGGACCCCCTGAACCAAACTTCACCTACCTTGGATGGTATCATCAGGAGAGTCTCCTGCTGATACCATCCAGGTTTGATGAAGTTTGGTTGAGGGAGTCCAAAGTTATGGACTCCTAAATGGGGTGCCCCATCCCCCATTGTTTCCAAAGGGAGATAATAGGAGATGGGGGCTACACCTTTGAGGGTCCATAACTTTGGGCCCCCTCAACCAAACTTCACCAAACCTGGGTAGTATCAGCAGGAGAGTATTTTAAAGATTCCCTGAAATTTTGGAGCTGCTAGCTTAACAATTGCACCCCTGACAGCAGGCGCCCCCAAATTTCTTTAGATTTTCCTTTTAAATCCACTCCCTTTGGCATGGACTTAAAGGGAGAATGTGAGGTCCCCAGTTTAAACATTTAAAGTGATGCTGTTTCAGGGTGGGGGGTAATCCACCCCAAAACAGCATCACTTTCAATGTTGTTTTAACTGGGGACCCCAGATTCTCCCTTTAAGGTGGATTTAAAAGAAGAATCTGAGCTCCCTAATTTAAACACCATTGAAAGTGATGCTGTTTAGGGGTGGATTCCACTGGAGGTGTTTTGTGAGAGATGATGCTGACATTTGTTTGGTAAATGTTTTGCTGGGGGTGATTCGTGAGAGATTTACATGCTTAATACCCACTTGCACTGGCTTGGAGCTGTTTCTCAGGCTAACAGCCTACCTCACAGGGTTGGTTTGAGGACAAAATCAGGAAAGAAAGTTGGTGGGGAGAGAGACATGTATGTTTTGCTGGGGGTGGGAGGTGTTTTATGAGTTGGTGCAAAAATCATTGTTTGGTCATGGTGGGGGAGGGTGGCCGCCCATATGGGGGGGGACTCAGGTTTTGTCCCCGGGCTCCAGTTTGCCTAGATATGCCTCTGGGAGGAGCTGCTATAGTGTGGTTGGGAGAAGGCAAGGAGGAGTGAGGACACCCAAATAAAGCCTAATGCATACAGATTTATTATTCTCTCCCTGAAATAAAGGCACAGAAAAAGTCAAACAAACAAGTTTTGGAAACCACCAGTGTGATGGAATAGTATTGTAAAACTAGTAAAATCACACATGACTGTAAAAAGCATCTTTGCCTTTTGATCTCCTGGAGGGAGGACAGGAAGCCATACAAAGGTGCCAGGATGAAACTTCAAAGGCCTAACTTACCTCGTGGCCTGAACAGAGTTTTCCTGAGAAGGGGAAAACAAAGGTTTTTGAATTCCATCTTGAGACGTGGTCAGGGAAGCATCTCTGGGCCTTGGGTTCCCGGAATGGGGACAAAGAACCAAAAGGAATGTAACCAGCTGAGCAATCGCTTAACTGCATCTAAGTTTTATTTCAATAAAAAACCATTGAGACCTCAGCTGGTTGGAGTTATGGGAGAAATGGGCCCAGGTTTCACTGAAGCAAGCGTGGCTCTCCCAGGCTGGCTTTCATGATAACAAGGATTCTCTGATGTGAGGACAGGGTGACTGCTACAGAGGGGAAAGCAGGTGGATAAAGCAGAATTAAAGGGAATGCACATTCAGTGTGAAGGAGGCCACATGTGCGTAAAAGCTGTGGGACTCAAGGTAGAGCACACAGTCCACACAATCAATCATGTGGGACACCCAATAAACAGTGAGACGGGAATTGGGTTGTAGAACCAGACAAAGCAAAGTGTGTTAACACGACAAAGTAAGTGGGGTGAAAATGATGCTAAATTAAGGGAGTGACACAGCCATGCCCTCAGTGGTTTCAGACAACAGCAGCCAACATAAACGGATGCTCCAGATTTAGCACACAGCGGCAGGACAAAGAAGATCTCTTGTCAGAAATCCTGCAACTAGCCCCCCAGTTGGTCTGATGGGGGCGTCATTTCCCCCCACTGTGCCTCTGCCACCATCTCTTCTGATTTGACCTGTCCATCTCTGGAGACCTGGCCAGGAGGAAGAGGCTGATAGCTTGAAATCACGCATCTAGTTCGAATTGAAGGCTGAGGGCCTGACCCTCCTTTCCGCTTGAGTCCCTCGGCCCCAACGGTTCTGAGCAGTTCATGCAAATATTTAGAATTACAGTTTTAAAAAAGAAAAAGGCAAAACACACGTCGTCATTTTTCTCTTTCCATGAGCAGCAATTAGCAGACATTTCAAAGTAAGGAAAGGGTAGAACCAGTGACAGATCAGACTTTTGCCATGGGTCCTGCGGCTCCAGATACCAGAGACAGATCGGGTTTGGGATTAAAGAGGAGAAAAGGTAAGCCTGTCAAAACAGGAATTCAAGGCTCATTGAGCCCTCAGTCCTTTTTACCCTAATCCATTTCCCACAGAAAAACCACCCAGGTTAATTAGTCCAAATTCTCATGCTAAGGGCCGGGAGGGAGGCTGCTGGAAAGTAGCCCAAGCTTGTCCCAGGAGCACTTGCTTTAGAATGGAGAACACGTTTCTCGAACAAAAAGGGAACCAAAGACGAATTAGGGCAGCCATCCGTCAGGCTGAGAGGCCCGGCCTTCTGCCAAGATCAGCGGCACTCCCGGTATTAACAGAGAAGGCCCAGTCTGTAGCACTGACCTCCCTAACTGAGGCTGCCCAGTCACATGCGTGAACTATGCGGTCGGGCATCCGCTCAGAGGAGGCAGCCCAATAGAAGACCCCACGGAGCCACTTTGCTCCAGGGACTCGGATCCGTCAAAGTCATACAGTTGTAGAGAGCGCTTGCACTAGGAGAAAGCCACCACCTTTCAGCACCAAAACTGACTTCATTTCAACATGTCCACTAAGGACAAGCTAAAATTAAAAGGCCACGGTCGAGAGGTCGGGTCACATGTCCCTGGGCGCATGCCAGCTGGTCACGTGGGGGGCAGAGAATCACCCCCACACCCCTCCCCTTGGCCCCGCCCCACCAGGCTGCTCCTTCAGACAGCAGACTCTCCACCGTTCAAAGGAGCAGCCTGGCTGGGCTGCCGTCAGGTGTCGCTCAGCCTCGCCCCACCAGACTGCTCAAGGGGCAGCCCGCGGCAGGCTCCTGAAGACTAAGGTAAGTGGGACGTGGGGGGCGTGGTGATGGTAGTGGCCAGAGCAGGTGTTGCCCCAGCCAGGGACGTAAGTAAGGGGGGGGGTCTCGGGTTCAAACCCCTCTCATTACATGTCCGGCTTGCTTGAAACAATGCATGAAATGGAACGGCCAGAAAGCCCTCAATCACCGAACCCACCCTGTACAAAATCTGTACCTACGTCACTGCCCCAGGCGCCATTTCTCCCCCTACGCCTCTGCCATGGTCACATCCAATGCATGCAAGTTCCCAAACCAAAATACAAATCTCTACCTATTTCAGAAAGCCTTTTTTGGTAGTCGGCATAATCTTTGTTTATTGCTTACTACAGAAATAACCACCCACTTTTGACAAACAGGGGGTAGAAAGGTGAGGAGAACCAACTACAGCTTTCAACTAGCATCTCTTGCTACCAGTACGCTGCATTCTCTCTCTGCCTCTTGGATCATTTTAAGCTTTTGAGCATACTGGGATTCTGGCACAGTGTGGTGGGCACAACCACAAAATGGCTGCTGCGGGAGGTGGAAGCAGTAAAAAATGACGGCTACCGGGGGTGGAGTCACAAATACAGAAGGGAAGAAGTGGGGTAATTGTACAAATACACTGGGAAAGAGAAGCGAGAGAATAAAACCAACACTAAGGTTGCTACTGAAACAACATTATTTTAATGTGCACAGAACTTCAAGGGCCAATTGTAAGGAACCTCAAAGGACTCGAAATATAACAACTGAGTTCAGTTCTTTTATTTCATAAACTTCAACGATCACACTACACGCAATGCGGATTCTGACCTTCCCGGGCTCAAGCTGTCGCTTTTACGGACAAGACGGCCCCTCCCCAAACTCCCAAGCACAATTCCCACGACAGAGCGAAAACAAGCTTCAAACACATATGATAAGCGCAGCAAGGTTAAAGGCAGCAACCATCCTGGGCACGTAGCCCAGAACGTGGAATGTGCCAAGGCCAGGATAGCGGAGCAGAAACTAACCCCCATCCTTACACCAATCAGATGTTCGGCAAGAGTGCTACCTGGCCCCACCCACTTTCTAAGCACTCGTGATGGGAACCAAGAAAACTGTCAGCAGGCACTATGGTGTCTGTGGGCACCAAGTTGGAAACACCTATTCTAGACCCTAACCAGAATTGTACCGTGGTTAGCGTTTTAGACTTAGCAGATCCAGGCTGAAATCTGTCATGTGCCATGAAACCAACTGAGTAATCTTGGACCAGTCTCTCTCCGCTGCAGCCTGATGGACCAGGCAAGGTTGTTCTGAAGATGAAATGAGGAAGGGAGAAACAGACCTGGGGTGGAAACTCGTTGTGGTGAGCTTTCTGGGCTGAGTGGCCATGGTCTGGTAGATCTTGTTCCTAACGTTTCTCCTGCACCTGTGGCTGGCAACTTCAGAGGTGATACACCTCTCTATGATACACCTCTAAAGATGCCAGCCACAGATGCAGGTGAAATCAGTGGTGGGATTCAACAGGTTCACACCACTTCGGCAGAACCGGTTGTTAAAATGGTGCTTGTAAACAACCAGTTGTTAAATTATTTGAATCCCACCACTGGGCGAAACGTTAGGAACAAGATCTACCAGACCACAACCACACAGCCCAGAAAGCCCACCACAACCAGTTGAGTCTGGCCATGAAAGCCTTTGATAAGACACTGGGGTGGAAACATCCCTCACGCTCAGCAAAACCCTGCGTTGAATGGCAGCAAGCTGTGACCTCCTCCTCACCAGATTCTCTGTCAGCCCCCCCCCCCCCGCTCTCAGCTATGCTTGGCTTCACCTGGGCAGCCTCTCCAAGCTGAGCACAGGGAGGGAGAGAAGGGATACCCTGCTAGGCCATTCCCTCGGGTAACAAGACTGTGGGAACCCCTGCCACCCTGCCCTCAAAGCACACAAAGCGGGAAGCTGCAACTACAACCACGGGGATTAACTTTGTCTTTGAGATGGAAAGTCACAGGAGCCCTGGATAGCGCTGCTCAATATTTCAGTGCCACCCTTTGGAGGAGTTCCTATTTGAGGACCCTGGCCTGAAACATGTCCGGCTGGCCTCCACTAGGGCCAAGGCTTTTACAGCCCTCCCCTCGCCCCCCCCCTCCCCCCTGTGGAACAGGCTCCCTAAGGAGACCAGGGCCCTGTGGGACTTATTACGTTTCCACGGGGCCTGCAAAACGGACCTGTTCCGCCAGGCTTTTGGCCAGCCTCCAGTGGACTCAGGGGGAGGGGCTTATCGCCATCTGTATTCTGTTTAAAAATTATATGTGATTTTATTGGATTTGTGTATAGTTTAATTAATAATTAGGGTTTTAAGTTGTATGTCGCCCTGAGCCCTTTGGGGGAGGAATGAATGAATGAATGAATGAATGAATGAATGAATGAATGAATGAATGAATGAATGAGATACAGCTCGATTCCAGTTGAGTGGCAAAGGTCCCTTCTTCCAATGCTCAAAAACTTGTATCCCAAAACTCTTCTTGGTCTCTAAGGTGCTGCTGGACCCAGCAGTACCTTTTCTCAGGCCGACCAACATGGTCACCCTCTGAAATTACAATCATTGTGAGACAGAATTTCTAAATGGCCTTTAAAAAAATGACAAGTAAACATAAGTAAACATCCTAGAAGTGCTTTGTTGTCTGGCGATATACTGGAATACTTTTTTCATTTGCAGTATTTTTGAAATCCTGAGGTTCTCACGTCAAAGAAAAGCAGAGGCAAATGCAGGCAAATGGAATTCTGGTTCCATCCCAAGTATCTGTTGGCTGGCAAAGCCAAGCAGTCCCCAGCTACTTTCTGAAAACAAAACAAAGTTTCCAACAGTGTGGCACAGAGAGACTCTGCGAGCAGGCAAACAAAACATTTTTTGTATGCACAGTTCACACACCACACACCATGCGCTTCCTTGTTTCTGGCTGAATTTTCCCATGAAGAAGCCGATATCTCATGAAAGAGGTGAGGTACTTTCTCCACCACTTTTACAAACAGATAGTCCTTCCTGGCTTTTTCCCTCCTGCATTATTAGAATCCCAACATTAACAAAAGAAAAACCTGACTAGACATCACTGCCCCCATCGGGCTCAACACAGAGGCAAGCAAGGCAAACCCCCTCTGAAGGTCTCTTGCCTTGAAAACCCTGTGGCGTTGCCAAAGGCTTTCACGGCCGGAATTGCTGGGGTGTTGTGGGGTTTCCGGGCTGTGTGGTCATGTTCCAGTAGCATTTTCTCCTGACATTTTGCCTGCATCTGTGGCTGGCATCTTCAGAGGATCCTCTGATGCCACAGATGCAGGCGAAACAGGAATATGGCCATGCAGCCCGGAAACCACACAGCACCCTACAGGGTTGTTCTAAAGTCAGTTGTGACTTGACAGTACTTCCTGCCTCCACTTCGATGTGGATTTCCACAGGTTCTGAACATCCTGCATTTATAAGGTACACGACAGTGAGGCCATTTTCCAGTGAGAAGACTCTTGGCTTCTGTCTTACTGTAGGCTTTTACAAAAGATTAAGATTTGTTCAGTTTCTGTTACAGAACCAAGAGATTAGGACAGAGTAACTAATTATTTGGCCTTCTCCTGCTCTAATCTTTCATTACAAATCCTCAGTGAATATTGGGGGGAGCAGTCGGAAGTCAAAGCTTTTCCTGCACAAATAGGTAAAACATCAACATCCAAGTTGCAGTAAGGTCTCTCAAGAGACATTTCAGCCAATATTCAAGGATCCTTAATTAATGGGCTCCAACACCATTATCACCACAAGCTACCAGTCTACACCTTTTTCATCATAAAGAACTCAGGAGATCGGTGAACTCATCTGCCATTTCTGGCACCTCCTTTCTTCTAGAATGCTCCGCTTGGGAAAAGAAACAGTTAGACACCAGGAGCCAAGCGGAGCATCCCAGAACAAAGATGGCCCAGGAAAGCTGGCGGATGAATTCACAGTTCTCCTGAGACCTTTAAGCCACGCCCCAACCTCACTCTCTTCCAACCGAGTTCAGCCTCTGCAGGAAATAAGGGAAGCACCCAGTGGGTGCTCCCAACCTGCACGCAGGTAAATAGTCACGCCAGAGAAGAAAAGAACATGTGAGGCACACAGCTGGCCCTGGGAGAGATCAGCTCAGGGTTTACTCCCTCGGGAGCACGGCCTCTGCAGAGTTCTCACTGCAATCGATAATACACTTTTAATGGATCCCTAGACTTGTACCCCATGCACCCTATGTGACCAATAGGATCCACAGAGACCCCGAGCATTTGCTGTAATCCCCAACCCACGTGGGTTGTTTGCGTCTGTCACCATCAGGATAACATTTAAACCTGATTTAACCCTAACTATTCCTACCCTAACTTGGTTGGCCCAAGCTAGCCCAATCCCACCAGCTCCTGGAAGCTAAGCAGGGTCAGCCCTGGCTAGTACGTGGATGGGAGACTACCAGTGAAGCCCAGGGTTGTCACATGGAGGCAGACAAAAGGGCAAACCACCTCTGAGCATCTCTTGCCTTGAAAACTTGTTGGGGTCACCGAAGTTAGCTGCAAGTACTCCAGGTCCAATCCGTCGATCTGCACATGCATGTACGTGGATAAAAAATGCTGGGATCTCCACCTCCTGCTTACCGTCTGCACAACACGGCTGGATGGCAGGGAAGCCAACGTTCTGCAGGTTTTGCAGTCTTAGCGCTAAGCCCACAGAAACAGACGCTGGGGCCAGTCAATAGAAAGGTACACTGACAGCATACAGAAATTAAAGAAAAACACAGTTGCTCTCTATCTACTCACTTCCTACAAAACCTCAGAGGATCTTCCTGCCGTGGAAGACAGATCGGCTCCCCCCTCCCCGCTCCCCACGGTGTATGTATGGGCTTGGCAAAACATGGCATGCGGAGCAGATGACCAGCTGCAAATCCGACTGGCATACACTTGCGCCATATTCTAGATGTTCTGCTAGACTGAAAAGTTCCTTTCTGGACCATTCAAACTCCCCACTAAGGGAAGAGTTAACCAGCATATTAGAATCATAGAATCACAGAGTTGGAAGAGATCCCAAGAAGGGCCATCAAGTCCAACCTCCTGCAATGCAGGAGCACAAAAAGCACCCCCGACAGCTTTAGGATCCTAAGTTTCACCTTCACAACAGGCCTGTCAGGTAGGCTGTCAGGTAGAGCGTGTGACTGGCCCAAGGTCACCCAGCAAACTACCATGGTGGGTTGAACCTCAGTACCTTAGATCCCAGTCTGACCCTTTAACCTCTACGCAGTGCCGGCTCTCCCAATGGGGCCTTGATGAATCAATTGTGTGGCAAAGAGGAAAGAATGTGAAGTTCTTCGGGGACGAGGCGGTATAGAAGCCCAAAGTATGTATGTATGTATGTATGTATGTATGTATGTATGTATGTATGTATGTATAAATAAATAAATAAATAAATAAATAAATAAATAAATAAATAAATGTGGGAGTGGCCAGGCAGACTTGCTGCTTTCTCTGCTGTCAGATTTGGGGGGTGGGGGTGTGTGCTCAGGGTAGAACCTACTGGAAATATCCCAAAAGTATTGCAACCCAACTCAAAGGGACTGTTGGCTGATACGAGGCAATGTTTCCAATTAGTAAAAATGTGGTCAGCTTCAACAAGGGTAATGCAGCGCTTAGCTACTGATGCCGGCTGTTTATCCTGCTAGGTTTATCATTGTTCTTAATGTTGTGTTTTATGATTCTATGCTTATTGTTATTTATGATGTTATGCCTATGATGTTATGAAATTGTGATGCTATGTTTTCTGACTCTTGTTTATTAATCTTATGTTTTTTATGTTTGTAGTACGATGTTTTGATTGCTGATATTGTTGTTATCCTGTTCTGCACCGCCCTGAGCCTTTTGGGAGAGGGTGGTATATAAATTAAACAGACCAGACCATTTTCTTCCTTCAGCAGCTCTACTCCACTCCTCAACCCTCACCCCACTCTGGTTAGCTGTGCTTTCTCCTCCAAGTCAGCCCTGCCATCTGAATGTCCTAACTGCTCAAAAACAATAATGTCCCATATTGTCTGATTTAAAATCCAGTGTGATCAGAGCCTGGCTTGGGAGCACCACCATGCAAAGAGCTGTGGGCCCATTTTGTTCTAAAAAGGTCTTGCTACTTTGCTTGAGAACACATGAAGAGGCATGCTTTGAAATTATCAGATCAAAATTCTGACATGTTTCTAAAAAAGTATAATTTAGAAGGGAGGATTCAGTTCAGTTCTGGGATTCAGCAATGCCAAGTCTGAACATTACTGGAGGAGTACAATTGCGTCTAAGTGCTGCTTAGTTGAGTCAGAATTTTTTAAAATTTTTGCATTTGAAATTACTTACCTGCAGGCCTGTTCTGCTTTTTCATGGGGAGGCTGTGTGTGTGCCTATAAAAAGGACTAGATGTCACTTTGAATTGGAGTGCTGGCATAGGCTTAGATTGGTACCACTAAAGAGCAACTTTTGAATGAAGAACTTATTTTTGCCAGACCCCTACAATATTACCCACCCTACCCAGCTATAAAACATGACTTTCAAATCTGCCACTATGAGCCAGGCCTATTTCCCCTTCCACCAGCTACAGTGAAAGAAAAACATCAAAACAAAAGTCAGTTTACAAGGAGAAACGTGCCAGAATTGATTCGCCTGTTCACAATCCACGTTCAGGTGAATGGACTCCTAACCTGCCTAACCTACTCACAAATGCACCCTACAGAGGAAGAACTGTTGCTAGGGAATGAGCGGGCTTCCCCACAGATTGGCATCAGAAGCATTTGAGGCATCCTCTCTGGAGGCTTCTGAACGGCACATGATGAGTCCACCGTGCACGGATACAGAGGGTTGTTGTGAGGATAGCATGGAGAGCATGGCTAGCTGCTTTGAGTCCCCTTGCCGGGGAAAGATGGAGCACAAGTCAAGTAAACAAGAATAAATAAGTGCATGATATAAACTCAGATTCAGGCAGTCTGGGGCGTTTCCCGCATGCCATAATTGCCCCGGGGGGAAATTGGGATCATGCATACCGGGTTGTTTGTATCTCGGTTTCTCCCTTCGCATGGCTGCCCGTTATCATGTTAAGACTGGGATAAAGTACTGCAGGAAATTATGCACGAGCCCCTGGTTTATTTTCATTTTCCACGCAAACTTTTCCATGCATGAGCGAACATTCCTGTTTCCCCGACGTTCTGATCGGCTGTAGCTGTGGGGCAGGGAGAGCAGGCGGCAAGGCAGGGGAAATGATGTCAGGGTCTGTTCCCCCACTGAGTCTGACAGTGAGGATGATAGCCTGTCATGCCGGTCTTTTGACTCAGCGAGACCTAGCCGCAGTACCTCATTGGACAATGAGGAACCAGCTGCGGCTACAGAGGCCTCTGATGGCCTTACAGACCTAGGGCCAGCTCAGCCAGCACCCCCAGAACAGGCCCAGGGTTCACCCCAGCTTGCAGTCCTCCTAGTTCCCCTACCCCGCTAGAGCAGCGCCGGCAACGGCTGCGGCAGGACCTGACAGAGCACCAGCAATTAGCTAGACTGGCTGCTTGCAAAATCTGAGTGCTGACAGACTCGGCTCCCTAAGCAAGGTGTGAATGCTAACAGACTCGGCTCCCTAAAGCAAGATGTGAGTGCTCACAGACTCGGCTCCCTGAGGCTTGGCAATTAGTATCAACCACTATATCAATGCAACGTTAATTTCAACTGGAACAATAAAGACTCGTTGCATCAACCGCTTATTACATATATTCGTGCGTATCAAACAACAATAAAGTGCATAACCAATTCTGTGCAAAACTAATTGTGCAAAACACTTCTTAACATTTCTTAAAGATACAGCTCTGAACAATAGTAATTGCAGCTTTCACCTACAGTACCTCCAACATATCCCAATAATGTCCTCTTATTTCTTTTAATTACGACGATATGCCATATCCTTAATATTTGGAGGGACAAAGTATATTGTTCTTAAACCATGTACATCCACTTTCGTGCGCTGCAATTCCAGTATGTTAAGTCCATGTTCCACTATGCTGAATCACTTGATGACTGAGAAATGAGTGGCTCGGTGTGTGCCAAATCTGTCTGTGTCGAATGAACGGCACGCGCTATCTTTACTGTTTTCGGACAACCTTCTTCAGATCAATTTCTTGTTATGGCAGCCACAATTGGGGTCTGTGCAATATCAGTGTTCACATTTAAATATATCTGTGGATTTTAGCATTTTAGCAAATAATGTAATATTTGTTGTTATCAATCAATAAATATTAAATATACAATAACTTATTTTTATAAAAATACATTTTATATAAATATTAAATATTTTAATACTTACAATTATTTAAGGTGAAACTATCACATCCATATACTTCCCCATCAAACTTGCTGTATCCTTAGAACATCACCATTCCATTTAAAAACATCGCACTTATTCCTAACAGCTGTATCATTCATCCTTCCTTAAAGGTATACATCCTATGATGGGAAATCAATCTCTCTGTTCAGGCCATTTGTTAAGTAAGTTTTAAATCTATAAATCCATTTGGTTTCCCACTGCAACAGATGTTTTTTAATGTCCATAACTCCATATCTGGGAGTATCACAAAGGTACAATACCAGAAAAGAAAAGTCAGTCTCATTATGTTTGGCTTGTATAAAGTGTTGTACTAAGGGTTCCTCTATCTTAGAGAGTTTAATATTTGATTTATGCTCCATTATTCTCAATTTTAAATTTCTGGTCGTCATCCCGACATAATTCAATTTGCATCTACATTGTATTAAATATACACATTTAGCAGTTTGACAGTTTGAAAAATGCTTCAAATACATAGTCTATATTTGAATCAATGACCACTTTAGTGTTCTGAGACAAATTGCATACAGTGCAATGACCACACTTGTAATGCTCTAAGGTGGGATGAATATATCTCATATAATCTGATTTTATCAATCTGCTTTAGATTACCTGTTTTTCTATATCCTATTTTGGGCATAGCCTCACAGCCTGGTATTTCTGACAATATATGCCAATGTTCTTAATTCCTTGTGCTAAGGGAGTGAAATCTAAAGACCACCTGATGCCATCATTTGTCCTTTTTTGTTTGGGTTCTAGTAATTCATCATGGGGAAGTGTTCTGATTCGTTCCCAAGCTGTCCTAAGCACTGGTTCAGGATAGCTCCTGGCTTTATAATTAGTCAGAATATTTTTTGCCTCCATTTGGAAAGTTGAATCATTGGTGGCATTTCGTTTTGTCCTGACCAGTTGACTAAAGGGCAGATTGTCTCTCAAATGCCTTGGATGGTATGAATTATAATGAAAGGCATGATTCGTGTCCATGGATTTGAGGTATGGCAAAAAGAAGATCTTACCTTGTCCATCAATATTTATATACGTGCCCAGGAAATTGATACTATTCATATTGTTATTCCCTGTAAATTTTATAGAAGTGTGACGACCATTTAACCACTGAATAAATTCAGTCACTTTCATATTTGGTTTCGCTATGATGAGTCAATCATCAATATACCTTTTATATAAGGAGATGGAATTGTAGAATGGGTTACATTCAATATTCATAATGAATGATGTTTCAAACCAGTGAATGAGAACGTTAGCAGCGCTTGGAGCGAAATTTGAACCCATACTTAAGCCCTTACATTGTAAATAACACTCATTATCAAAGCGAAAGTAGTTCTTTTCAAGTATTATCTCTACTAAACTTATGAGAAAGTGAGACGGTGGAAATGGGTTCTCTCTTCTGTTTAGTAATTGAAATATAATGTCTCGAATTTCCTCATGCGGAATATTAGTGTAAAGGATTCAATGGTGTTGATGGTGAAGTAACCTTGAGTGCATTCCACAGCCCGGGCGATGGGCCAGCTGCATCGGCGGAGACTTTATCTTTGCGCGGGAGATGAGGACTCCGTTCCCATGGGAAGCAGGAAGGGGGATGGGGTGAATGGTGTTATAACCTGTGCTTCTGGCGGGAAGTGTCATTCCTGCCACTACGTGTACGTGAGCTTTCTAAGATGTCTTAATAAACGGACTTTTACATCCAAAAAGCCTTTTATTTCTGCTTCTATGGAATTCCTTACATTGTGGCAGGAATCCTAATTCATCTATCTTACTAGTGCAGTGGACCTCTGGTGCCTTGACATGGAGAGGTTGAATGTTACTGCGGAAGGTGCGGTAGCCCCCAAAGAGGGCTCCGACCTTTCCCTTCTGGATCTGGAGGAACCGGCAGGAGAACGGGCCTCGCTGGTGGCTCTTTCCCGTCCTCATATCAGCACGAGTCTTCCTTTACTCCGTTGGAACGAGGGACGTGACGACGACCATGGGGACCTCCATGAGCCGTTTGGGGCGCTGTCTATGGATCGAGCGCCTGTGGATCGGATCTCTACCCGTTTTCGTGTGGATTACAAACCTCAGATGCAACCTGTCATGGAGGAGACGGGCCTGACCACCTTTCATGCGGCAACCCAGGAATCCATTGAACGATTCCTGGACTCATATTTTGGTGATGCTCCCAAAGAACCACCGTGGCACAGCACTGGGGCCCGGTCCGGCGATACTGGGACTAAACCTGGGATTGGGAGGTATCCGCATCCCATCTTCCAATCGGACCCCTGATCCCAGGCCAGCGACCGCGACCTGAGGTGCCCCGGGGAGCCACCGGTGGCTACGGTGTCTCCGATGTCTCGCTTCCAGACGATTTAAGAGTCCGAAGAAAGCCTGCACTCCCAGCCGGATCTGTTCCCTCTCCCATCGAAGAGACCTGGGATGAGGAAGTGGGGCGACTGCGTAGATGCCCAAGCTGCATGGACCCGGGAACGCCAGCTATGGGGGGAGGAACGGGCACAGTTGCAGCAAGAGCGAAAACCTGCAGAGGGACCGGAACGGCAACGCAAAGAAGTCCAGCTCGAGTTGGACCGTGCCAAAGATGCGCTCCAACGACAATATGCCCAGAATCTGTCAGTCCATGATAAAGTCCTGGAACACTCCAGACTGGATTTACAACGGCAACGCGAAAGCGTTCAGGCCCTGCGCACGCAAAGTGAGCCCACTGAAGCTCTTAAACGGGACGAACTGGCTAGAATTGGAACGAGAAAAAGCTGCTCTGCATGCGCATCAGGATGCATTGACCCGCAGGGGGAGGGAGCTGGCTGCGTTGGGGAGGGAGCGGAGGAGGCAGCAGACCAGGAAGCACCGAGTTGGAGTCTGTGCTGTTACTGATCACGCTGGCGCCAGGGGGGCCACGTACCTGGAGTCCTGCCACCCAAACGCCAGCGGCACCCGCCAGCGCCCGACTCCGGCCCCCCCCCCGCATAACAGCTGCCTGCCCAACCTGCTCAACTCCGCGCAACCACCGCCCCAGCAGGCGCCAAGAGCCGTGGAACGGGCTACTATCGCCCCCCGATACCAGCCCGCTTCGATGGGACCGCTTCAAACTTCCTACTTCATTTTGCAACTCAATGCCCACTTGGAAGACTATGATGATTTATACCGGTCTGGCGAAAAAATACGGACATCGGCTCAGACCTGGATGGGGCAGCAGCCGACTGGTTCGTGACTCTTTTGGATTTGCAAGATGAAGACTCTCGCACGGTGCCCGCATTCCTCCAAGCCTTAAGAGCGCGCTTCCAAGATCCAGGCGCCGAGAATGAAGCTATCCGCACCATCAAAACTATCCAGCAAGGCAACCGCCCGTTTGCAGAATTTGCCCGTGAATTTCGTGCGGCATGCTCGACTTCCTCCTGAGTGGCCTGAACGCATGAAATGCGGATACTTCTCGGATGCTGTGGACGGGTAAGCTGCGTGAAACGGTGTTTTTAATTCGGTTCCTCGCACTATTGCAGATTGATCCAGTTAGTCCCAGGTGGCGCTCGCTTGGAATACGCTGCGTCGGAGGCCGCCTCTTAACGCTTCAAAACCCACCACTGTGCCCACTCAAGCCAAGCCCAGCCGCCTCTACCGAAACCACCTTCTGAACGCCGCCGCCGACTGGGATTGTGTCTTTACTGCGGAGGGCCAGGTCATCTAGCCGCCAACTGTCCCAAGAAACAAAACCAACCGCTCCAGCTACGCCGCGACTCCATCTGCCAAGCCACCACGCGATCGGGGCCGCCTCCGACGGGCTCATCTAAAGCGGTCATCGAAGGCGACCCAGAGGAGGGGGAAGCAGCTGTTTGCCTTTCTTCAGCCCCCATGGACATGGGCCCGACTCCTGACGCTGTGAGTGAAGGCAGCGCTCCATTACTATCCAAGCCGCTTTCTGGCCAACCCCCGCTAAACACACTCGCATTATAGCCTCGGCCCTTGTGGGATTCTGGCTGCTCCCACTGCTTAATGCGCCCCAGGTGGCGGAGGAGCTAGGTCTGGACCAAATTCCCCTGGCTAAGCCTATATACCATTCACCCAGATGGACGGTAGCCCTCGGGAACGAAGGACCGGCCCAGTTCAAAACACAGCCGGTTCTCCTCCGTGGCGCCGACCATTGGGAGAAAATTAGTTTTATTTTGGCGCCAGTGGCCAAACACTCCATAGTTTTGGGCATGCCATGGTTATTGTTACATGAACCAAAGTTCATTTGGAAGGAACGGATCTTAGAATTCACTGACCCTCCCTGCGGTGAACACATGAATTGGGGGGAAAACCCAACTTCTCCTGACACACACCCCTCCCTGGCTTCTTCAGCGATTGCTCCCAATTCCATTGGCATCCCACCTGCGTATCATGATCTAGCCAGAGTTTTTTTCAGGAGCAAGAATGCATCAGTTGCCACCCCACAGAGACACTGACTGCAAAATCGTTATACAACCAGGGGCTGAACTGCCCAAAGGTAGAATCTACCGCGATGAGTCCCAATGAGGAGAAGGAACTTCGTGCCTTCTTGGACAAGAACCACGCTGGCGGGTTCATACGGCTGGCTACCAAACACACACACGCTGCTCCCGTTTTATTTGTAAAAAAAGAAAGATGGGTCTTTACGGCTTTGCACAGATTATCGAGGTCTCAATGCGTCTCCCTGTCCAATAAATATCCTTTGCCTTTGATCAAGGACCTTTTAGATGCACTCGGCAAAGGGCGCATTTTTACTAAATTGACTTGAGAGAAGCTTACTACAGGGTCAGAATTGCTGAAGGCTATGAACACTTGACTGCGTTTAACACAAAGTTTGGACAGTTTGAATACTTGATAATGCCATTCGGGTTAAGTGGGGCCCCCCGGGGCTTTTATGGCCCTTATCAACGAAGTTCTCCATGATTTATTGTACAAGGGAGTTGTGGTATACTTAGATGACGTTTTGATTTACTCACAAACCATAGAAGAGCATGAAACATTGGTTCGAGAGGTATTGAAACGCTTGCTCAACAATTCTCTCTTTGCCAAACTCTCCAAATGCTGTTTTCACCAGACCTCCATTGACTATTTGGGTTACCGGATCTCGCCCGAGGGCTTGAAATGGATCCTGCTAAAATTGACGCAGAGTCCTCCAATGGCCTGCCCCCACCAACCGCAAAGAGCTCCAATCTTTTCTTGGTTTTGCTAATTTCTATCGTGACTTTATACCCCAATTTGCTGAACTGACTCTCCCTCTCACAGACCTCTACGCACTAAGGGTAAAGATCCACTGTCCGCCAAGCCCGGGGCCCCTTTCCTGGTCTGAGGAGTGTCAAACAGCCTTTCAACTCTTAAAGTCTGCGCTACCACCTAACCTATCCTAAAGCACCCTGACCCAGATCTCCCGCTTGTGGTTCACGGATGCCTCGACAAAGCACTTGGGGCAGCCCTGTTGCAGAAAAATAAAGATGGTAGGCTGGTTCCGTGTGCTTATTTGTCTAAGAAATTCTCTGGTGCTGAACTCAACTGGACTGTAGGGATAAAGAGACTGCGGCCATCAAAGTAGCACTCTCCACTTGGCCACTGGCTGGAGGGGGCTAAACACCCTTTCAGGTTTGGTCGGATCACAAAAACCTGGCAGCTCTTTCCACCCCCCTCAAGATGTCCGCAAAACAACTCCAAGCTGGGCAATGCATTTCTTTTCTCGTTTCTCTTTACAGTCCATTTTTTCCCCGGGAAAACCAATAAACTGGCTGACGCGCTGGGCCTTCAGCGGGCTACTTCTACCCGAGGGGGGTGGAGCTGCCTTTTACGGAGACATTCCCATCGCACTGCTCTCTTCTCCCTCCCAGCTTGGGGCTGGCTGTCACCCCGACCTCAAACGCTCCACTCCTCCTCCTCCACCCCCCCATCTCCTAGCCTCGCTCTCCTTTTCCTAAGCGGGAACTTGAGGAGGCTGGGCTGCACGCAGCCCTCCAGCCGGAAGAAAGCTTAGACTCCCACCAGTGCTTTGGAGAACGGAGTTTGGCGGGAGGGGGGAATGTTGCACGTAATGCCTCCCTCCGCAAGCAGCGTTCTTGAAGCTTGCCACGCATGCCCGGCTCGGGCTGGACATTATCTTTTGGCTTTCTGGAAAACTCTGCATTTGGCCCGCCGGCAGTTCTGGTGGCGCCCAGCGAATGCGCAAGGACATTGAGGGGCATACATTAAGGGCTGCTCGGGTTTGTGCAGAAGCCAAAACCATCCCGGAAAAACCCCATGGGCTATTGAAACTCCTCTCCCGGTGGCCTCCCCACCCTTGGGAAGTCATCTCCATGGATTTTATTACAGATTTGCCCGCAAAGTCATGGCAACACGGTTTTGTGGGTGGTGGTAGACTTATTTTCTAAACAAGTTTCCATTTTTATTCCACATGTGCTTCCATCCCCTCCGCTTCCTAAATTGGCATCGGCTGTTCATTCAACATGTTTCATCCGCCTCCATTCCACTCCTCGGCATAGGTGGAAATCTTCCACCATGCCGCCCCCAATTCATTTCCCAAAGTTCTGGAAGCTACGCTTTTGATTGTTAAGTCAGCTTCAGCCGCTCTCACCACGTCAAATTAATGCCTTCCAAAGTGACGGGCGTAGATCTGGAGAGGAGGAACGAACAGAACTCTCTAGAGCAGGCATTTACGCTTGAAATATTGACACCAACTACCACTCAAGACACATTGGTGCGAAGACCCGCTTATTCCGGCTTGGCGGAGTAACGCCTATAACAATGCGCGTTCTATAGGCAGTACAAAGAAAACCCTTTGAAATTCATTGTGTCTGGTCGCCCTTTCCCCGCCAAGGTTGCTTCTTCACAACTACCCGCCGACAGCTTTTGGACCTCTCCAGAGTTTCAACAATGGATTTCATCCCTAGCTTCGAAGGGATGCAGAAAACGGTCCAGACCCGCCTTTACAACAAGCTAAGGACTCCTAAAAACTGCAAGCGGATAAACACCGCTGGATTTCCTCTCATGCGGTGGGCTCCCTGGGTGTATTTATCTACAAAAATCTCTACAGAGACGTGCATAAATTCTTTCTCCAAACTTGGCAAAAGATTCGTGGGACCTTTTTTTCAGATTACATTAAAGTGATTAATGATGCTCACTGCCCGCTTTAGATTTGCTCTTAACTCTCTCAGTAACATCTCATCCTGTCTTCCATTCCAGCTTGCTCCTCAAGGAGGCTCCCGCTTCCGACATGCCTGGCACGGCCCTGCAAATCGGAGAGGTCTCCCACCGACTATTATTGATGGTCTCCAGCAAGCACTACGAAATTGACGCTTATCCTGGACTCTCGCTTTTAATCGCGAAACGCTTTGCAATATTTAGTCTCTTGGGTGGGATATTCCTCTGGGTATAATCACTGGTTTATTCCGGAAAAAATATTGACGCCCCCACCTCTTATTTCTTAAGCTTTCCACCGCGCCTTTCCGCATAAACCTGGGGGGGAGGGGTCTTCTTTAAGGGAGGCAGAGTGTAAAGGATTCAATGGTGTTGATGGTGAAGTAACCTTGAGTGCATTCCACAGCCCGGGCGATGGGCCAGCTGCATCGGCGGAGACTTTATCTTTGCGCGGGAGATGAGGACTCCGTTCCCATGGGAAGCAGGAAGGGGGATGGGGTGAATGGTGTTATAACCTGTGCTTCTGGCGGGAAGTGTCATTCCTGCCACTACGTGTACGTGAGCTTTCTAAGATGTCTTAATAAACGGACTTTTACATCCAAAAAGCCTTTTATTTCTGCTTCTATGGAATTCCTTACAATTAGTGTAAAGGGACTCAACATCCATCGTTATCAGGATGGATCCCTTATCAAATTATCTCCCTTCTATTTTAGTTGTCAGATCTCCGGTGACTCTAATGTATGATGCCATTTTTTTGACACTAGGCTGTAGAAAGGCATCTATGTAATTGGACAATGGTTCCAACACGGAATCCGTGGCCAACACGATGGGTCGTCCCGGAGCAGGGCGAGTAGCCTTGTGTATTTTGGGCATTTGGGGAATTTTTAGCTAATTAATAAAATATTGTTTTCCTTTACTTGCATATTTGGCCCTGCACTTCTTTTCATCTCATGTTTCAAAGGTTGGTTAACATGGTTTTTTCTAGACTTGTTGCTGGGGCGGAGCGAGGGGAAATTCCGCCCGGGGCACACATCCGCCCTGTGCCCCTACCGCAGCGCCACCCACCCAGGAACGCCCCTGCTGAGCCCCCTCTCCAGCCCAGCCATGCCCCCTGGGGCTCCACCTGGGGCATTGCGGGACCCCCGCTCCATTGGTTGCTGCTTGCTGACACTTTTCTACCAGCTATTTGGCCCCATACAACTTTAGCAAGCACAGCCATCTTGCAGACATCTATACATGAGAGGCAGAGAATAAATGTTTTACATAAATAAATCACCAACATCCCTTCGCACCCAGAATTTGCTTGCTCGAATTCCCATGGACCAAGGAGTTACAGGAGCAGGGCCTTGTTAAAGAGGTGGTAATTTCACCCAGTTTTGTCCTAATTATAATTGAGAAATACAAACAAGCTGTATGTTGTACTTCCCTTACCACAAAGGGTCAGGATTGCCAACCTGCAGGTGGTAGCTGGACATCTTCAAGAGTTACAACGAGCTGCCAGACAACAGGGATTCGGTCCCCTGGAGAAAAATGGCAGCTTCAGAGAGTGGGCTCTACGGCATTGTACTATGGCTGAGGTCTCTCCCCTCCCCAAATGCTGCCCTTCTCAGGCTCCAACCCCAAAATCGCCAGAATTTCCCAATCCAGACCCGGCAACCCAACTTGTTACCCCCTCAAGGGCCTGCATAATACTACTGGAGCTGTAACTACCTGTGCAGGTCAGATCAGTTATCCTCAATTCCTTCAACCAGAAAGAAATTGACATCTTGTGCATGGCAGAATATTACCAGCGTTTTGCTAGAATTCCTGTTTGTGCATTAAAGTAGCTGCTTTTCTCAGTTACGGTGTCCATCTTTTCTGTAGGTATTTCTGAACCAATAAAGAACCGTTTCTTAAACCCTTAAAGAGGTGGCAAACCTGCTTAGACCAGACAGAACTGATTTGTTACTGAATGGAGGCTGCTACCAGGTGTTTTGCCAATGCTGTGCAGACGAACGAGAACATTTTGTTCACAGGTTATTGGCCCCAGTTTTGACGCGGCAGTTGGGAGGCAGATCCTCCCTGCCCACCCCCACCCCACCCGATACCCACACAGCATCACACCTCATGGGTTCTTACTGGCTTTTCTGCAACATTTCCCAGATCCGCTTTGCAGCAAAGTTTTTGGAAACATGGCAGCAAAGCACAGCTGGCTCCTGTGTGGACAGGAATGTCCAGATTTCCCCACCAGTCATTTTTAACCTCGCGAGGTCATGTGATGGCCTCCCCCACCGGTAACACTGGGTGTGTGTGCTTTTTTGAGGGTTTTATTAAAACTGTAAATTGACATATCAATATGACATAATACCCTGCAATGTCAATTACTGACTTAAAAATATATATTTGTTGAAAAGTCTGCCAAAAGGGCTTGAGGGTACAGGTGCCACAGGGAGGGAGATGCAAGGGAGCCTGCCCTCTGGGGCTTCCGAAGGAGACCACTGCTGTGTGGAGCAGCCCCAGGTGACACAACTGTAAAGCACTTCCAAAATGATGCTCTCCCAGAAGCAGCCAGATATATACACCTGTACAAACTGCAGACAACACAAATGAACATGCTGACTTACAAGCAACGCTGTCTATTCTTTTTAGAAGAACACAGTGCAATAAAACATCTGTGCCAAAAGTAACCCAAGAGCTGGCCAAGAAAAACTGGATTTGATTGCTTCCAGCAATTGTGCAAATTAAACACATTTTCATATATTTGCTTGTTTTGTCTCTCCTAGATGTGAAATATATTCAAAGAGTTCTGCAGGGCACTAAATCATTCAGGATACTGAATTCTGTGCCCAAACTCTGCATTAATTTCTGCTATTCCCCACATTACATATTACACATTGTACAGTGTTACCTTCCCAATACACTAAAGCCCAGGAACGGTGCTTAGCAGCAGATCAAAGTTAAACTGGACATAAAAGGTCAGAGACGATTCTGCACAATTTCCTATTATATATTTTCTGCAGAACAGATTTTTAATATACAAAATGACAGAGGGAACAATATGTATCCATTTAAACTTTCTAAGTCAAAAATGATTTTATATGTTAACAGTGACATTTCAAATTAAGTGTAAAATCAGAACGAAAAGTGATTCTTTAATCGCTACATGGTAATTCACCCTTCAGCTGTTTTTCAGAGCTGGGGGGAAAGAAAAGGGAGAAGCGGGGGGGGGAAGGGTGTTCTAACCTGGACAAACTGACAAATATTCCCTTTTTACTTCCCACAAGCTTTTGGCACATTTGAACAAAGGACGTCTTCCCCCTGACAACATTGAACCCATTCACATTTCTGCCCTGTCTATCGAAGTCCGTTCCAGCTTCATTCAGCAGCTGTTAGCATATAGATGCTGGTGATAATTTGGTGAATGGGCTTGTCAGACTAACTGCTTTTATTAGGAAATGATGAAATGCAATCTAGGCCGAGGTCCCTCACCCCTCAGCTCTTAAGCCAAACAAACACAGCAGCCTAATTTGCAGGCAGGTAACAAAGGGGGCTTACATTTTAAACCAAGTCAAGCCAGGGGAGGGGAGGGTGCCTGAAAATAGTGAATTCCACCTGCTAAGATCACAAAACTCCTAAGCGTCATTAGTTCCCCACAGGGTCTCTGTGACATGGGCTCTGACTGATGTACCTTGGCTGACATTTGAGTAAATGCATTTTTAAACCAAACGTTATCAGTGGTCTTTTCCACATGCGCAGCTTACCCAGGATTTTCCCAGTGATCAGACCTTGTGTCTTGGAAAAATTTTTTTGTAAAATCATTCTACACACCTTTACACACACACACACACACACACACACACACACACACACACACACACACACACACACACACACACACACACGGTTTTTTGGGAGGTTTTTTCTCCTTTTCCACATACTACTGCTGAAAACGAATCATTCCTGGTGATGGTGGGATGCCATTCATGATGCAGAAGAAAAACCCTCCCCCCGTTTCCTTTTGCTGAAGTCTTACCAGGGGCGTGCCACCCAAGGGGACATTTGGTCACGTGGGAGGGGCGCTGGGCAGGTCCTTCCACCCGGCTCTCCTGTGACGTGGTGACCTGGCCGGTGCCCAGCAGCTCCCTCCATGCCAGGGCACTGCTTGCCGGCCAAGCTGCCTGCCAGAGTCGCAGGCTGGCTGCTGCCCTCCCCAGGCTCCTGCCCGTCCCCAGCCTTGCTGCTGGCTGCCAAAAGGGAGGGGTGGGGAGCCGGGGTGGGGGCCCGGGGAGCAGTCATGCCCCAGGCACCATTTTCGCCCGGTACGCCCCTGAGCGTTACTGTGCAGCTACATTTCAAACAAGCATTCAAAAAGTGTCTCAGCCTCCATTTCTGCTATTGAGAATTGCCATCCTGAACTGGAAGCCAAAACATGTCCTGGAGCAGGAGCCAATAGAGAGAACGTTTTCCTGTCAAATTTGATCTGCAGTAACACGGAACCATAGCTGCGGCAGTCACCAATTACAAGCAGCGATTACTGCTAGAACTCTTCCCAGTCGCCTCCAACTTCAAAATCGCTCTCTGCCCTAACATTACACTGGTAATTCAATATGAAATTGACAGAGCTGCTCCAATCAACCCTGCCAGCTTGTATCTCAGCCTCAATGTTACATTGCTAGATCAATATGATAAACAGAGAAATACAAACATTTCCTTTTGAAAACAAAAGAAGAGGAGGAGAAAGTGACTGAAAGGAAGAGTGGGCAACTATACTGTGTGTGGATAAAGGCTAGGTGTTTGGTGGGGCAGAAAATTAAAGACTGTTTCAACATGATTGCACACTCAAGGGAAGCTGGCTTGGAAATTGATTGGAAAAAAACTCACAATAAAAATACTTGGGAAAACAACAGAGGAAAAATGAAAGGAAAATATTTCTGGAACAAAACAGAGGAAAATGTGTGGATTAAAAAAAAACAAATTAGTATTTGGTGACAAGATACATTGCAAACCACCCATGCAGAAAAAATCCAAGTTTTGGTTTCACTGATATACCCTGTTCAGGACAAAGATGAGAGTTTGACTGTAGATCAATCTGCCGCTTCTTCCTGGCACTTCTTAGCTGAATGCTAAGGATATATAAAAGAATTGCAGTTGCTCAGAGGGTTGGTCTACCTCCCATTAAGACGCATTGGATAGACCTGCCCACCTGCGATTCCTACATGCTGTTGTTTGGAACAGATAAATGTAGAAAGGCTTGTGTGATGCATTGGACTGTATTCTTGCAAATATTTAGACTGGGTGACCTTGGGCCAGTTACACACTCTCACCCTAGCCTAACCCACAGGGTTGTTGTGAGGATACACTGGAGGAGGGGAGACCACAGGTGACATTCCTTCTCTCAGAAACAGGCTGCAGGGAACACTCATACAGTGGTTTCAATGGGCGCAGTGCATTCACAGGCAATGTAACACTTTCTCACCGTAGCCTAACCCACAGGATTGTTGTGCGGCTACACTGGAGAAGAAGAGAATGATGTGAGCCACTTTGGTTCCTCACCGGGGAGAAGGTGGTATATAAATATATTTTAGAAATAACAACACGTTCCTGTTCAAAACAGGAACAGGTTTATTTTTTAAAAAAAGTTCATTCATTAATGTAAAAAGAAATGATATCTCTTTTATTCACAAAGTTCTTTGTTCTCAGAAAGAGAGCATTCCCACCTTCAGACAATAACTGTGGGGCTGGATTTGAATTGCCGGCTCCTGTCCCCTTGGCCATCTTCTTCGACATTCCTTCTGCTGCTGCTCCGTCGTCCATTTTCTCTGAGAGGGGAATGGCTCCATGTGAAAAGAGGCAAGTTTCCCCAATGCTTGTTTAAGGCAGTAAAAATGCTGTTAAAAAAAACTACCAAGTGAAATAGTACCAAGATATGTTTAAGGAAAGCTGCACATTGGAATGATTCTTTAATGCTCATTTATATTTGGCACTATTTCCTCTGGCGGAAGCAGCCTCCTGTCACTGCCTGTTCCCAATGCAGGACCACACTCTCATCTTTATCCTGAAAGGGGGAACAGCTCTCTAGCAAGCAAAGAGAAATGTGTTGCTTTATATGTCAACAAAATCGGCCCCCTCTTGGCTCAGTTTGAGCTCCTACTTTCCTAAAAAAATCTTTCCACTTCCCAGCATGAAAACTCTCCCTAGAAGCTAAAATTGCTAAGCTAAGGCTAGCATCACATGACAAGAAGAGTCACTAGAAAAGGCAATAATGCTAAGAGAAGTTGAAGGGGAAAGTGAAGGCAGCAGGAAAAGAAGGAAGAGCCAACATGAGACGGGCTGACTCTGTGAAGGAAGCCCCCTCGGCCCCCAGTTTGCACGTTCTGGGCAAGGCTGTTAACGAGAAGAACTTTTGGAGGTCACTCACTCGTAGGGTCACTATAAGTTGGAAGCAACTTGTCAGCACTTAACTGTCGTGTCTCTGGACTGTTTGATAACAGGACTCTGTGTTCAGATGATTTTTGTTTACCATGAAACAGCATCAAGAGTAAGCATTTAGATTTCTATTGCCAAAACTAAAGCATAAGCAGCAAAGCTCCCTCCATTATCCCCCACGTCATGTCCCATGTCACACAACGCCACCCTTACTACCCATTCCCAAGGGGTGTGTGGGACCCCTCCAGTCCCGTGATCCAGAGACGACGCAGCCTCTCCCAGGGTCAAAACAACCTACATTTCACACTACTGCAAGAACTACAACAGCAGGGGTCTAATGAGCCGACAAGGCCTTGCCTGGGAACAGAAGGTCCAGAGAGTGAGAAAGTACAACCACAGTAATAAAGTGGGGATGAGGAGAGAGAGAGGATCCCACATCCCGGGCAGGAGACATAGCAGGCTCAAACCAGACATGGGCTGATCATGACATTAACACACACACATTGCTATGGTTAACCCACATATAGTCTGTCTTTCTCTCCAAGACTCAAGGCGGACCACGCAATGTAAGTCAAGTACAGTTATGAGGCTGGGACATTCAGCCGACAGGGGTGAGCAGAGGTGGTTTGCCGTAGCCTGCCTCTGCATAGCCACCCTGGTCTTCTGTAGGGGTCTGCCAACCCTGCTTAGGCTCCAGGATCTGATGGGGTTGAGTTGGCCATCTAGATCAGGATGCTGAAAACAAAACCTAAACTAGGTATACTGTGGTGGAGGCAGAGTGAATTTTTCTCCTTGTCTTAAGACAGTTAGACTGCGTCTGTCAGGGCGGCTATTGGCAGCAAGCTTCTCGCTTTTCAGCCATTAAAAAGTAGCAACACTGGTAAATTGTAAATTACGTTCGGACGCCATCAATAATAATTAGTGTGGGTTTTATGATGTTGCTGCTATGCTGTGTTTTAAGGGTTTTAGGATTTTGAAATTTATTATGTATTGTTTTTGTTGTTTCTTGTTGTACACTGCCCAGAGCCCTTCGGGGGTGGGCGGTCTAATAAATTTAAGTTAATCATCATCATCATCGTCATCATCATCGGGTTTGGACTACGGAAGCCTGAAAACAAAGAGCTGGACAAAGCATGACCTTTTAAACATGATGCACTAAGTCATGTGGCATATGCTCAGTCCAGAGCATACTTACAAGGACAGGGACCTGGCTGGCACCCAGCACCCCCCCCCATGTGACCAAAAGGCATGCACCCAGGGATGTGGGTGACCCCATGTCCCTATGGGCAGTATGCCACTGGGTTCTAGTGGGGGAGGGTGGCAAGGTGAGGCAGGGTGGGGGAGGATATTTATTTATTTATTTTAATATACCACCCCATCCCCGAAGAGCTCTGGGTGGTGTACAACATAAAATCACAGATAAAAACATCATATAATACTTTCAGAAATACAGTAAACCAACGGTTGTCCTAAGATGGCCTCCCACCTAAAACCTAATCCTCCTAGGAGGGGGCACGAGAGGTAGCGGGTCCAGGTAGTATTAAGGACCCATATATCCCAGTAACGGGTCCCGATGATATAGGGGAGGGGGCACACTCAGAGGCTGGTTTCTCCAAAAGCCCGGTGGAACAACTCAGTCTTGCAGGCCCTGCGGAAATCGCCCAGGTCCCGCAGGGCCCGGACAGCTAGAGGAAGAGTGTTCCACCAGGCAGGGGCCAGAGCCATGAAGGCCCTGGCCCTAGTGGAGGCCAGTTGCATCATTGAGGGGCCAGGGGTCTCCAGTAAGTTGAGGGGCCAGGGGTCTCCAGTAAGATATAAAGGTAAGGCTTGGGTGGGGGACGGTTGGAAGGTCAGCATTAGGGTGGGGAGGGTGGGAAGACGTGGCTAGGGGTGGGGGAGTGTTGGAAAGTACGGCTAGGGGTGGGGGGAGGGTGGCAAAATGGGTATTGGGGTGGGGGGTAGAATGTGGATGGTTGGGGTGGGAGGAGGTTGCCGGGCAGCGGAGTAGCTGCTCCATCACCTGACTTGGCTGCTTGGGGGGGGGCTTCTGCGGGCCCACAGAGCTGCTCTGCAGGCTGGGGGAATCGAATGTCAGGATGGCGAACTGCTCCCTCATTGCTGGAGGGTTCGTCGTCCCAACATTCAAATCCTTAGTGTTTTATCGTTTAGGATAGATGTATTCTAGCTTGGTATTTTCTTTAACTGTAATTCAGGCACTCTTACGGTATGCTATCATGAAGGGAGGTTCCCCTAATTAAATTTTTTGCTGAGTCTCACCTCCACTCCAAATCAGCACAGAGCCTTCTTTCTAGCCAGACTCTTCCCCAACTGCTCCAGAAAGTGGAAATAGCTGCCACCACCTCTGAAGAAACCAGAAGAAAAAGAAGAGTTCGGATGTTATACCTTTCTCTCCTGCAAGGAGTCTCAAAGGGCCGTACAAATTTCTTTCCTTCCCCCCCCCCCCACAAAAGACACCTGCATGGCCAGTTTACATTTGGGCTATGGGATATTGTGCTTTTAATCATTTCTATTAATCATTTCTATTAAATTGTGGGTTTTCCAGGCTTTGTGGCCGTGGTCTGGTGGATCTTGTTCCTAACGTTTCACCTGCATCTGTGGCTGGCATCTTCAGAGGTGTATCACAGAGAGAAGTCTGTTACATTACATCCGGAGACATCTCAAACACTTACTGGTTCCCCACCCTGGGACATGGACAATATATACCCCACTAAAAACATTCCCTACTCGCTGGACATAGTGTGTACACCTCTGAAGATGCCAGCCACAGATGCAGGTGAAATGTTAGGAACAAGATCTACCAGACCCCGGCCATGCAGCCCAGAAAACCCACAACAACCAGTTGAATCTGGCCATGAAAGCTTTCGACAATACTTTTCTATTAAAGTTTATGGTTTTATTGCTGTTCTTTTGAGCCAGGCAGAGTAATTTTTCATCATATATCCATACTGTTTCTGGCTCATTCTTTATACTTAGGTACACTGTGTACTCACCGTGATGACAGCAAGGCATAAAAGCTTATCATTTAGTGAAGAGGACAGCACTAGAATAGTAGCTAAAGTCAAGGGAGATACCAGGGATATTCCTTCTTATGTAGAGGGAGACTGGTCAACTGTTCTATTTTTAAAAGAGGCAGTTAAAAATGCATTATCATGCCACATCTCTTTGCGAGTATTATCAACTTAGTAGAATTCCTAGAGGATTACGCAAGGTAAAACCTCCTACACGTTTTGCAGAAAATGAGCCATTTAGAATTAAACAGGCAAATGTACTTAATAAATGTTCTTTGGATTTGATGTTGCTAATTATAGAAATGTCTACAGAGGAGGAAACAAAATTAGAGAATGATATTAGTATTGCAGAAGACTCCTACCTCAGGGACCATCTCTCCCCATATGTCCCCACTTGGCCTCTGCGCACTGCAGAGGCCAATCTACTGGCGGTTCTGGCCCATCTGTGATGCGGCTGGCCTCCACCTGGGGCCAGGGCCTTTAGTCAGAGGTGGGATCCAGCAGGTTCTCACAGGTTCCCGAGAGTAGGTTACTAATTATTTGTGTGTGCCGAGAGGGGGTTACTAATTGGTGATTTTGCCACATGAATTTTGCCTCAGTTACGCCCCTCCTCTCAGCAGTAGTGCGCAGAACTTGAAGCAGTCTAGCAGGAGGTGCACCGGCGTGCGTGGCAGCCTGCGTTTGTGTGCATTCGTTTCCCACCCAAGGACCGGCGCAGCGGCTGCGTCCTTGCTACAGCCCCGCCCAGGAATGTCTCGCCCCTGGAATGCCTGGCCACGCCCCCATCCAGCCACGCCCAGCCCCATTGGCGCTACGCCACAGTTTGAATCCCACCACCATGGGAACCTGTTACTAAAATTTTGGGATCCCACCATTGCCTTTAGCGCCTTGGCCCCCGCCTGGTGGAACTCTTTGCCACCGTCCGTCAGAGCCTTGCAGAATCTTGAGCAGTTCCTCAGGGCCTGTAAAACGGAATGATTCAACTGGGCCTTTGTGGGATGATAGCCACTGAAATCGGATGCCATCCCTGCATCCCAGCTTGATATGTGCACACCAGTGGGGCCAGCCCTCGCAACTTGTAAATGTGATATGTGATCATTGCCATCTGATATGTATACTGCTATCAATAGATTGTTGTTGTTTATGGCTTTATGCTATTTATATTGGGTTTTAAATTGTAATGTTTTATTATATAGCTTGTATACCGCCCAGAGCCCTTTGGGGGTGGGCAGTGTACCAAATTTGACTAATAAATAAATAAATATAGCTGTGACTGAGGTAGCTGCGAAAAGATTTAAAGAAATAGAGGACAACCTTAAATCATTCCAATTAAAACTAACTGAATTGAAACCAAGAAATTCAAACGAGATTAACATAGTAGTTATTTTATCATCTTCTACTCCTGCACCAGATGAATTGGACGTCATTAATTTGAGTTTGGGATTTGTTCCAACTTCTAATTATAATTCTTTCAGAACAATAGATCTTTTTCACCTCTTTAGACAACTGAAATTACGTGCATTTTTTGGTGATGATCCCTCAAGAGAAATCCTTAAATTCTGCCCTCATTTTCTATCTTCCTTCCTCCACTTTCTGATCCTGCAACAACTGTTTTTGAAAAAGTGACCCTTAGAGATGTTGAAACATTTCAATCAACATATTTTTCATCATTTTTCCTCCAGGCAAAAAGCTGCAATGTCCAGCCTCCAAAATAATCAGGATATTATTATAAAACCAGCCAGTAAAGGGCGCAGTTGTGATTATGAACAGAGATGATTACATCCTTACATCCAAAGGCAACTGGAAAATTCAGAATTCTATCAATGCATAGACAATGATCCCACTAATCATATTTTAAATATTATCAAAACAGTTGTTTATGGGGCTGTTTCTCTGGGAGAAATCAATGACAATTTAGGCAAATTTCTCATTCATGATTCCCCCAAAGTCCCCATTTTTTATGCTCTCTCTAAGATTCATAAGGGAACTTTCCCTCCTCTAGGGAGACTTATAGTATCTGGCAGATCCTCAGTATTTGAACCCCTTTGTTTATATAGATTCCTTCCTGCAAGACCAGGTAAAAATCTTACACTCCTATGTTAAGGACACCAAGGACCTTATGAAATTGGAAGGAACTATTTTTCCTGAAGGTTCCTGTTTAGTGACATTAGATGTAATGTCCTTGTATACCAGCACTCCACAGGATGAGGCCAGGGAGGTAGCTCTGGAAGTATTTGTTGCAATGTTGGATCAGTTTCCATCCACTGATTTTGTTATGGCACTCACTGACATCAGCGTGGACAAAGCGTTATTTCAGATTTTAGAAATCTTATAACATGCAAATAAAGGGCGGGGAATGGGCTGTGGTATTATTATTATTATTATTATTATTATTATTATTATTATTATTATTATTATTATTATTATTATTTTAATTCCACTTTTATACTGCCCTCCCCCGTATTGCTCCATCAAGCACCTATTTGTTCATGTTTACAGTTCAATACATAATAATTTGGGGGCATATTTTCTACTATACCGGCGTTATATAGGTGACATCTTACTTAGTCTATCTGATGCTTCCATTCTTCCAGAACTAACAGAATGGCTTAACATGATCCATCCTTCTATTAGGTTCACATTCAAGTTTCATCCCACTGAAATTTCTTTTTTTAGATAGAGTCATTTACTTCACACCAGATAGAAAATTAGGTTTTAGACCTTTTCACAAACCTATAGATTGGGCTTCTGGGTTACATTTTAGATTTTATCACCCACAGTCCTTAAAAAATAGACTTCCATATAGTCAGCTGATTCGCCTGAAAAGAAATTCCTCTCAGGACCCTGACTTCAAAAGGCAAGCTGAGGTACTTACTACAGCACTTTAAGAGCAGAGGTTACCCTAACTACATATTGGAGTCAGCTTGGAAAAAGGTACAGTTCCATCGCTAGACAGGATCTTTTGCAGGAAAGATCTCCATCTAAGAGAGAGAAGATATTAGAGTGTGCCCTGGGTTACACACTAGGATCTCATACTATTCGGAGGATCACTGATCATCATTGACATATAGCCAGATCACTTCCAAGCTGTAGCCTACTCCCTAGGGTTGGTTTTAGAAAAACAAAATTTGAAACAGTCTGGTCAGGACTGATATTGAGCCTGTTAGGATGCATTTTTTACCTGTAGTTAAAGGACATTACGTTTGTGGAAATTGCATGGCATGTGATTTAGCCATTTCTACTCAAGAACTTGTCCATCCTTTTATTAAACTCAGATACATTATTAATCATTTTTCCAACTGTAATACCAAGGACTGTGTGTATTTAATCTCATGTGCCTGGTGTTGGGTTCACTCATAGACCAGTAAAACAGAGGATTTTGGAACATTCGTCCAACATCAGATTTTAAAATGTTGATAAACCTTTAGTTCAACATTATATGCATAAAAATCATACAAAGACCGAGACCTGAGGTTTTTGGTGCTGTATAAACATCATTCCAAGCACATTCTGGAAAATGTGCCCCCAAATTCTGTTTAGAGAAGAGGCTAAGTGGATATTTAGAACTTCTCAAACAGTATTTGGATTTGAGTTGTTATTTGTGATCAATATCACTTTGTACTACCATGTTTCTTTAATTCTCCAATCCTGTTGTCTCTTTAAGTTCTGTCCATTTTTGGCTGAAACAATATTGGCAAGCAGCCATGGCTATTTCTTTCTCTGCAAATTATTGGGGATGCTTCATCCATTACGCTGAGGTGCAACTGGCTTGAGAATGTTGATGCTTCATCTTCTGAAGTTATACTTTTGGGCTAGATGCTGCCTTGATACCTTCTGTATATGAATTATGTGAATTTATTTAGTTTATTAAATGTTTATGCATTATGTATTCTTATTGTAATGTGGTCTCTGCAGAATTGTTGTGGCTGAAGAAGACTAAGATCGAAACAGTTTAACTTACCCGGGTTAATACTACTGATATCTATTTGATGTCTACATGTGGCCAGCTTATCTCTTGACACAGCATCCAGCTGTACATCTGGCAACAGGAATACTTCCAACTTTTGATATTCATTCATGCTTCTGCATGGCCAGTTTATCCAGGTGAAATCTGGCAACTGGAGCACTTCAAGCCTCCATCATCAGAGCGACAAGAAGTCGACTGATTTGAATATTCCAGTGTTTTGATGAAGGACAAGCATCCATTTCATTTCAGTTGATTTGATTACTGGAGGTCTGCTTACTGCTTCCAACTGTATTGCAAGGATTTCACTGAAGGAACATTATTTATACAGAGACACATTATCTTTTGTGCATATTCTGGGATCCCTTTTTTGTCTATTAGTGTTATTCATGCATTGCAGTATTGTTTCCATCGTTGATATTTGGCCTATCGGATAAAGTACTTTTAATCATTTCTATTACAGTTTATGGTTTTATTGCTGTTTTTTTTTTGAGCAGAGTAATTTTTCTTCACTAGTCCACGGTAACCCAGCAGGCTTCATGTGGAAGAGTATGGGGGGAAATCCAGTTCACCAGATGAGAGTCAGCTGCTCATGTGGAGGAGTGGGGAATCCAACCTGGTTCTGCAGATCAGAGTCCACCTGCTCTTAACCGTTACACCAAACTGGCTCCGGGGCACTAACAAAGCCATTTCTCTGAGAACTCTCCACTGGTTCCTAACCTCTGACTAGAATTTTTATGGGTAAGACAATCATCATTTGCCTTGAATACCACTGCTACTTGATCTCTGGCAAGCAGCATAGGCCTGGGCTATCTTTTTTTCATTTCATTACCTTTATTATCAACTATCAACTAGCAGGAGACTGGGAGGGGGAGGAGAAATAGGAGATGACCATCAGCATGACATCACTTCCACAGGATTTTCAGTGATTCCCAGAGAGGACTGACATCCTTTTCAAGTGTTCCCAGAATTGAAATCACACCATCAGTCCAACTACCATTTTAAAAAACCAAATTTTTCCTGCTGCGGTTTCAGTTGACAGCAGGAAACAAGAGGTGGGGGCTGTTTGCACAGAGTAACCAGATTATGAGTTGGCTGACCTCATTCCTCTGAGACCGGGGACTGCAGGTAGCACTGGGGAGAGAAAACTCCCAGCACCGCCCCATAGTATGTGGGGTACCGCAGGGGGCGATCCTCTCCCCGATGCTCTTTAACATCTACATGCACCCCCTGGCAGGTTTGGTTCGGAGTGTCAGGCTGTGGTGCCACCAATATGCGGATGACACCCAGCTCGTGTTCACGATGGAGGGCAGCCTGTCTTCGGCCCCTGGAGCTCTCCAGCGTTGTTTAGAGGCTGTTGCTGGTTGGTTGAGAGCGAGCCAACTGAAGTTAAATCCTTCGAAGACGGAGGTGCTGTGGCTGGGTCGCGGGGAGCGACCTGTAAGGAATTCCATAGAAGCAGAAATAAAAGGCTCTTTGGTGAAAAAGACCGTTTATTCAGACATCTTAGAAAGCTCAAGTACACGCAGTGGCAGGAATGACACTTCCCGCCCGAAGCACAGGTTATAACTCTATTCCCCCCATCCCCCCTTCCTGCTTCCCATGGGAACGGAGTCCTCATCTCAGCGCAAGAAGATAAAGTCTTCCCGCCGATGAAGCTATCGGGCCGTAGTTGCCACATCGCCCGGAGCTGTGGAATGCACCTGCCAAAAGGGTTACCTTGCCCACCATCAACACCATTGGAAACCATTAGAAACCTTTACACTCTGCCTCCCTTAGCAAGGACCCCTCCCCAGGGTTTTATGCTTGGAAGAAGCGGTGGAAAGCAGAAATAAGGGTGGGGGCGCTCGATATTTTCAGAATAAAGCTGCGTCACTGATTATACCCAGAGGAATATCCCACCCAAGAGATCTAAATATTGCAAAAGCGTTTGCGTATTAAAGCGAGAGTCCAGGATGAAGCGTCAATTTACGTAGTGCTTGTGGCCATCAATAATAGTCGGTGGGGGGCCTCCTCTCTCTCTCCAGTAGTGCGTGCCAGACATGTCGGAAGCGGGAGCCTTCTTTGAGCAAGCTTGGAATGGAAGACAGGATGAATGTTACTAAAGAGAGTTAGGCAAAATCCAATCGAGGGCAGTGACATCATTACGCATCACTTTAATGTAATCTGGAAAAGGTCCCAACGAATCTTTTGCCAAGTTTGGAGAGGCACCAAATTTATGCCGCGATCTCTGAGATTTCTTTGGCAGTAGACAAATTTTACACCCAAGCGCCCACACGCAGAGTGGAAATCCGAGCGGTGTCGTTATCCGCTTTGCAGCTTTGTATCTAGGAGCTCCTTAGCCTGTTGTAAAGGCGGTCTGGACCGATTTCCACCCCTCGGCTAGGGGGGCCGAAATCCCATTGTTGAAACTTCTGGAGGTCCAAAGCTGTCGCGGGTAGTTGGATTCAGCAACGGCGGGAAGCGAGTGACCAGACACAATAATTTCAAAGGGGGGTTTTCCTTAGTACTGCTGCTAATGAACCGCATTGTTATAGAAAGCGTACAATCCGCATAAGCGGGAATAAGCTTCGCACCAATTGTCTTGGTGGTAGTTGGTGTAACAAGCGTAAATACTGCTTTCCATTTAGAGGTTCGCTGGTTATTCGTTCTCTCCGATCTCACCCGTCACTTTGAACGATGGTAGGGGCGGCGACTGCCGAGGCATTGACCCCCAACAATCAAAAGCGCCCTTCCAGGAACTTCGAGATGAATTGGGGGCCGCGGTCGGAGACCACCTTAACGTGGGGCGGAATGTGAGCAGGCGGTAAACATGTTGGAATGGTAACAGCCGTTACCCAACTTAGGATGCTGAGGGATGGGAAGCTGCTACATGGAATAAAATGGGCTTGTTTGCAGAAAATAAGTCCACCACCACCCACAAAAAGAAACCCGATGTTAAGCCATGACTTTTCGGGCAAATCTGTAATAAAATCCATGGAGATGAACTTCCCAAGGGTGTGGAGGCCACCGGGAGAGGTTTCCAACAGCCCATGGGGCTTTCCCGGGATGGTTTTGGCTTCTGCACAAACCGAGCAGCCCTTTATATATATGCCTCAATGTCCTTAGCGCATTGCGGCGCCACCAATGAACTTTACCCCGGTGGGCCAAATGCAGAGTTTTTAGAAAGCCAAAATGTCCCAGCCGAGCGGGCATGCGTGGCAGGCTTCCAGAACCTGCTTCGCGGAGGGTGCGAGTGACCAACATTCCCCCTCCGGCCAAACTCCATCTCCCTCCAAGCGCCAATTGGGAGTCACTCTTCTTCTTCAGCTTGAGGCTTCGTGCAGCCCCGGGCCTCCTCGAAGAGTTCCCGCAGAGAAAGTGAGAGATCGAGACTAGGGAATTGGGGGGGGTGGAGAGGAGGAGTGGGCGTTTGAGATCAAGGGTGACAGCCAGCCCCAACTGAGAGGGAGAGAGAACAGTGCGTGGAATGTCTCATTATGAGCAGCTCCACCCCTCCCCTGGTAGTGGCGAGAGCCCAGCGTCAGCCAGTTTATTGGTTTCTTCGGGGAAAAATGGACTATGTAAACGAGAAGCGAGAAAAGAAATGCGGCCTAACTGGAGTTGTTTTGCGGACATCTTGAGGGGGGTGGAAAGAGCTGCCAGGTTTTGTGATCCGACCAAACCTAGGAAAGGGGTGTTTAGCCCCCCCTCCAGCCCGAGTGGGCGCCAAAGTGGAGAGCGCTACTTTGATGGCTGCAGTCTCTTTATCCCCCACAGTCCAGTTGAGTTCAGCACCAGAGAATTTCTTAGATAAAATAAGCACCACGGAACCAGCCTACCATCTTTATTTTTTCTTCTGCAACAGGGCTGCCCCAAGTGCTTTGTCCGAGGGGCATCCACGTGAACCACAAGCGGGAGATCTGGGTCAGAAGGGTGCTTTAAGATAGGTCTAGGTGGTAAACGCGAGACTTTAGAGAGTTGAAAGGTTGCTGTTTGACACTCTTCAGACCAGGAAAGGGGGGGCCCGGAGGGAAACTTGGCTGGACAGTGGATCTTACCCTTAGTCGCGTGAGAAGGTCTGTGAGAGGAGAGAGTCCCAGTTCAGCGCCAATTGGGGTATAAAGTCCACGATAAAGGAAATTAGGCAAAACCAAGAAAAGATTGGAGTTCTTTGCGGTTGAGTGGGGGCAGGCCATTGGAGGACCGCGTCAATTTTTAGCAGGATCCATTTTCAAGCCCTCCGAGGGCGAGAATCCGGTAACCCAAATAGTCAATGGAGGTCTGGTGAAAACAGCATTTGGATAGTTTGGCAAAGAGAGAGTTGTCGTGAGCAAAGCGTTTCATAATACCCTCCAGAACCAATGTTTCATGCTCTTCTATGGTTTGTGAATAAATTTAAAAGCGTCATCTAAGTATGCTACCACAACTCCCTTTGGGTACAATAAATCATGGAGAACCTCGTTGATAAAAGGGCCATAAAAGCCCCGGGGGCCCACTTAACCCGAATGGCATTTAATCAAAAGTATTCAAATCTGTCCAAACTTTAGTGTTAAACGCTGAGTCAAAGTGTTCCATAGCCCTTCTGTGCGATCTCTGGACCCTGTAGTAGAAGCTTCTCTCAAGTCCAATTTAGTAGTAAAATGCGCCCTTTGCTCCAGTGCTTAAAAGGTCCTGTGATCGCAAAGGCAAAGGGTATTTATTGGACAGGGAGACTGCATTTGAGACTCCTCGATAATCCTGTGCAAAGCCGTAAAGACCCATCTTTCTTTTTGACAATACAAACAAAAGCAGAGGAGCAGCGTGTAAACGTGTGCATTTTGGTAGCCCGCCCACGTATGAACTCATGGCGCGAATGCGAGGTTCTTGTCAAAGGCACGAAGTTCCTTCTCCTCATTGGGACTCATCACGGTAGATTCTACCTTTAAAGGGCAGTTCTCCCCTGTGTTGTATAACTTGATTTTGCAGTCAGTGTCTCTCATGGGGGTGGCAACTGATCGCATTCTTGCTCCTGAAAACTCATGGCTACAGATCATGGTAATGCCCGGATTGGGATGCCAACAGAAGATCCGGGAGCAATCGCAGTGACAAGCCAGGGAGGGGTGTGTGTCAGGAGAAGTTGGAAGGCCTTTTCCCCCAATTCATGTGTTCACCGCAGGGGAGGGTCAGTGAATCTCTAGGATCCGTTCTTTCCAAATGAACTTTGGTTCATGTAACAATAACCATATGGCATGCCCGCAAAACTATGGAGTGTTTGGTCCACTGAAGCCAAAATAAAACTTCCAATTTTCTCCCAATGAGTGCGCAACAGGAGGAAGAACCGGTTGTGTTGCAACTTAACTGGGCCGGTCCTTCGTTCGAGGGGCTGCCCGTCCATTTGGGGTGGGAATGGTATGGAAGCCAGTTAGCCAGGGGAATTTGATCCAGACCTAGCTCCTCTGCCACTCTGGGGTTACGCATTAAGCAATGGGAGCAGCCAGAATCCCACAAAAGGGCCGAGGCTATAATCGCAAGGTGTGTTTAGCTGGGGTTGGCCAAGTAAGCGGCTTGGACAGTAATGTGGAGCGCTGCCTTCACTCACCGCGTCAGGAGTCCGGACCTGGCATGTCCGCATGGGGGGCTGAAGAAAAGGCAAACGCTGCTTCCCCTCCTCTGGGTAGCTTCGATGACGCTTTCAAACCCGAGCGCGCGTCCGGAGGTGGCCCCGATCTGCGGTGGTGGCTTGGCAGATGGAGTCGCAGCGTAGCTGGAAGCCGGTTGGTTTTTGTTTCCCAGGACAGTTGGCGGCTAGATATCGACTCTGGCCCTCCGCGGTAAAGAGCACTTTAATCCCGAGTCGACGACGGCGTTCCAGAAATTGGTTTTGGTTTCAGTAGAGCTGGGCTTGACTTGGTTGAGGCGCCAGTTAGCGCAGGTTTTGGGCGTGGGCGGCCTCCGGCACGCCAGCGTATTCCAAGCGAGGCGCCGCACCTGGGATCCCAACTGGATCCAATCCGCTAATAGTACGAGGAACCCGAATTAAAACACACCGCTTTCACGAGCGGCTTGCCGTCCACAGCATCCAGCCACGAGGAAGTGATTAAGCATTTCAATGGCGTTTCAAAAGGCCCTCCAGGGCGGAAGCGTTTCGAGCAGCAGCGCCGCCTGGCAAATTCAGCCGGGCAAAATTCTGCAAGCGAGCGGGTTGCCTTGCTGGATAGTTTTGATAGGTCGCCGGATAGCTTCATTCTCGGCGCCCTGGATCTTGGAAGCTGGCATCTTAAGGAAACTTGGAGGAATCACGGGCACCCGTCGCGGAGAGTCTTCATCTTGCAAATCCAAAAGAGTCACGCCGTGAACCAGTCGGCTACGGCTGCCCCATCCAGGACTGAGCCCGATGTCCCGTGATTTTTTCGCGCTTCAGACCGAGGTATAAATCATCGCATAGTCGTCTTCCAAGTGCGGCATTGAGTTGCAAAATAAAAGTAGGGAAGTTTGGAAAGCGGATTTCCCATTTCAAAAAGCGGGCGTGTATCCGGGTCGGCCTATAGTAACCCGTTCTCCATCGGCTCTTAAGCCTGCAGGGCGGGTGATTCAGCGTTGGAGTTGAGCAGGTTGGGCGAGGCAGCTGTTGCACGGGAGGGGCCGGAATCAGGGCCGCATGGCAATGCGCTGGCGTTTGGGTGGCAGGACCCAGGTACGTGGCCCCCCTGGCACCCGGCATTATCAGTAACAGCATTGGAACTCCAACTTAAATGGGGCTTCCTGGTCTGCTGCCTCCTTGGCTCCCCTCTCCAGCGCCAGCCAGCTCCCTCTCGCTAGCGGGTCAATGCATCCTGGTGCGCATGCAGAGCAGCTTTTCTGCGTTCAATTTAGCCAGTTCGTCCCGTTTAAGGGCTTCAGTGAGCTCGCACTTCGCGTCGTACAGGGCCTGAACAGCTTTCGCGTTGCCGTTGTAAAATCCAGTCTGGAGTGTTCCAGGACTTTTATCAGTGGACTGACAGATTCTGGGCATATTGTCGCTTAGGCGCATCTTTTAGCACGGTCCAACTCGGAAAATTTCTGGACTTCTTTATCAGCGTTGCCGTTCCGGTCCCTCTGCAGGTTTTGGCAGCTCTTGCCTGCAACTGTGCCCGTTCCCTCCTCCATAGCTGGACGCTTCACGGGTCCAGTAAGCTTCTTGGGCATCTGCGCCCGAAGTCGCCCCACTTCCTCATCCCAGAGTCTCGCTTCGATGGGAGAAGGAACAGAATCCGGCTGGGAGTGCAGGCTTTCTTCGGACTCTTCGTCATCTGGAAGGGAGACTTGCACCGGAGACACCGTAGCCACCGGGTGGCTCCCGAAGAGCACCTCCTAGAGTGCGGCTGCTGACCCGGGAGTCCAGGGGTCTTGATTAGTAAAAAGTAACTCTGGATGCACCTCCTCAACTCAGGTTTCTGAGGTCCTTCAAGTGTCCTTTGTGGACGGGCCCCAGATGCTGTGCCACGGTGGTTCCCTTTGGGAGCATCAACCAAAATACGAGTCCAGGGAACCAGTTCTAATGGATCTCCTGGAGTTTGCCGCATGAAAAGGTGGCTCAGGCCGTCGTCTCCTCCATGACAGGTTGCATCTGAGGGTTTGTAATCCCACCGCGAAAACGGGTAGAGGATCCGATCCACAGGCGCTCGATTCCATAGAACCAGCTGCCCCAAAGCTTGACTCCATGTAAAGTCCCCATGGTCGAATACCGTCACGTCCCTCGTTCCAATTTGCGAGTAAAAAAAGGAAGACTCTCGTGCTGATCTGATGGACGGAAGAGCTGCACCAGGCTGAGCCCGTTCTCCCGCCGGGTTCCTCCAGATCCAGAAGGGACAAGGCCTGAACCCTCTTTGGGGGCTACTACGCGCAGCTTCCTAGGCAGTAACATTCCAACCTCTCCAAGTGTCGAGACACTAGAGGTCCACTGCACTAGTAAGATAAGATGGATTAAGGATTCCTGCCACAATGTAAGGAATTCCATAGAAGCAGAAATAAAAGGCTCTTTGGTGAAAAAGACCGTTTATTCAGACATCTTAGAAAGCTCAAGTACACGCAGTGGCAGGAATGACACTTCCCGCCCGAAGCACAGGTTATAACTCTATTCCCCCCATCCCCCCTTCCTGCTTCCCATGGGAACGGAGTCCTCATCTCCCGCGCAAAGATAAAGTCTCCGCCGATGAAGCTGGCCCATCGCCCGGGCTGTGGAATGCACTCAAGGTTACCTTACCATCAACACCATTGAAACCATTGAAACCTTTACACGACCGGTGGACTTTTGCCTGCCTCTGCTGGATGGCGAGGCATTGCACTTGGCCCTGTCAGTCAAAAGCCTGGGAGTTATCTTAGACCGGGCGCTTTCACTTGAGGCCCAGGTCATACAAACAGCCCAGGTTGAATTCCATCATTTACGGCAGGCACGGCAACTGGCCCCATACCTCTCCCGTACAGACTTGGCCACAGTTATCCATGCAACGGTCACCTCCAGACTTGATTATTGCAACTCGCTTTTTGCTGGCCTACCTTTTACCGTTATCTGGAAACTTAAGCTCGTCCAACATGCAGCAGCCAGACTCCTTACAGGGACGTGATGTCAGGACCAGATTACACCAGTCCTGTACCATCTCCATTGGCTGCCCATCGAGTTCCGGGCAATGTTCAAAGTGCTGGTCTTAATCTTTAAGGCTATAAACGGCCTTGGGCTTGTATACTTGAGGGACCGTATCTCCCAATAATGCCCCGTTAGGACCCTCCGATCTTCAGAGAAGTGCCTGTTAGTGGTCCCTGGCCCAAGACATGAAGAGCCCACGTGGGCCTCAACAGTTCTATTTTGGCTCCTTTCTTCGGAAGGGCAACAACCCCCCCCCCCCCATCTTGATGAACAGGGCATGAAATTTTATTGCCATTTATTACTACATTCATCCAATAGATCTTTTAAGTAGGGAAGGTGAAAGTTCTTTTGGAATATGCTTTGGAAAACAGTTTGTTTTCGTTTCTTTCCCAAGAGGCCCCGGAAACTTGGAAGGAGATATTCAGCAAGTACAACTCAGGGGCGTAACGAGGCAGCCCCGGGCAAACTGTAGCCCTGGGCAAAACCTGAGTTGGATGCCCTTCCCATGGGCTGACCACTCCCACCCGCGCACCAAAATTTTTTTTTTGCACCAGGACATTGGTACCTGCAGGGGGTGCATTTTTAGACATATCAGCACCAAAACGTCAGCATATCATCAGGAGACTGCCCTAATGATTACCCCCCCAGGAGTTTGAGGTGCGAAGTTTGGTTCAGGGGGGCCAAAATTATGGACCCTCAAAACTGTAGCCCCCATCTCCTATTAGCTCCCATTGGAAACAATGGGGGATAGGGGCACCCCCTTTGGGAGTCCATAACCTTGGACTCCCTGAACCAAACCTCACCAAACTTGGGGGGCAGCATAAGGACAGTCTCCTGATGATACGCTGAAATTTTGGTGCCGCTAGCCTAAAAACTGCACCCCCTGCAGGCCAAAAATGGAAAACCACTAAAATACCCAAAAACGAACCCAGCATTTTGATGCCCCCCACAAGGTGATGCCCTGGGCAGCTGCCCACCCTGCCCAATGGGCATTACGCCAGTGGTACAACTGCAATAGAAGTAGTCAGAAGGCAAGCTGTTTTGGGGTACTTTCTCCCCGAAACACAAATTTAACAGCAACCAGCCAACAGACGGAAATCTTTCTGCTCGCATAAAGATAAAAAATCCAAAGAGCCCGTGTGGCGTATCAGACTGTGAACTCAGTCCCGGATCCAGGCAAAGAGGCCCCCCTGCAATGGCCAAGCAGATGTTCCCTGGCTGTGGAAGGGAGGGGAATGAATGGATGAAGCCCCTCCTGCCTGCCCATTCGCACAGCAGTGGCTCCAACCAGGGATTTCCCCAAAGGATGGCTGGTTTAGCCATCGACCTGGAATCGGTCGCTCTCAGTCTAGCCTGCGTCTTAGGAGTATTGTAAAGATGAGATGGAGAGAAGAATGATGCAAGAATGAAGAACGATAAGATGGAGGTGAAAATGTTGCCTTTGGGTCCTCAATGGGAGAAAGGAAGCATGTAAATAAAGAAAAATGCAGTGAATAAGTTGATAATGCTAAACCTGCTGAGTTCAGGCACGTCCAGCCTTTCCTTTATCCTTGAGAAGCTCCTTGTGAACATGGATCTTGAGCAGAGGAATTGTTGGAACCGGATGTTTAAGGAACTTAAGGACTGCGATAAATTTTGCAACTGCCGGTGTAAACTCAGAATCACTGCCACTGAATACAGGGGCTGCTAGATGTCACCTGGAGATCTCCGGCTATTACAACTGATCTCCAGAGGAGCAAGATCAGTCCCCCTGAAAATACAAAATTGCTGCTTCAAAGGGTGGACTCTACAGGGGCCTTGTGCACCGCTGAGGTCCCCGCCAACCCCCACCCTTCAGGTATTTCCCAGCCCAGATCTGGCAACCGTAGCGGCAAGTCTCAGTTCCAGACGGCTTCAAAGACCAAGCACACCTTCTCTTTTCGCAGCCACAGACGCTAAGAAGGCTTCAAGCATTTCCTTTATTTAGGGAAGTCGAGGCTTTTAGACACAAGGACAGCAATAAAGGAAGGCACTTTATAAACGACCCCCATGCCTCATGTGGGCAGGAATTCTTTAAGTGCAAGCTACAATGACCTCAGAACACAGAAATGACTTGCAGATGAGGCATTACTGTTACAGCTCACACTATTGTGAATGCACGCATACTTACATCCTCCAGAGTTCTTTTTTCCCCTTCTACTAAAAGGCTACATGCAGAACAAGAGTAAACACGGAGCTTTAATATGTGATGGATCTGCTTGATCAAAGCACTTCACTTCAGGTTTGGAATTAGGCTGACGTAAGAAGGCTACAATTCAAGTGTAAACAGGGAAGCCCAGATGACCCCGTTCACACATCATTCGGGCAGGTTTATAATGCTGCGCCAAGTGCTATTCTTTTCCTTTCTTGGTTTCACATCAGTTATGTTTTAAAAGCTTTTAGAATACTTTAAAAGTTTTCTTGAAGTTGAAATACTTCACATCAAAGGAATTTTTATTCATGCATCTCAGGTTACACCTCAGCCTCCAGCACGACATACACTGAAAACCGTTTGGTTTCATGACATTCAAGTTGATCTAACAGCAGGAGTGAAATTGAAACACGATATCAATCAGCATGATGGGCTGGGGTGATAGATCATCTGGAGGACCAAGAAATTTGTTCCAAAACTGGCAGAAGACCATAGGCAAAGAAGCACTCACGTTTTCCCCTCCTTTACATACAGCATTTTCTCGTTTGCAGAGATTCCTACTTTTGGTACAAAATCACACCTTACCTTGTAATGCTGATGGGATTTCTAAAGGATGTTCTCTTGCAGAAGAAAAGAAAAGCTGCTGTAAAGGTCTTTGTGGCCCATCAACTCACTCATATGGGAGGGACAGTCCTGTATGCACAGTCCAGGGTATGAAGGGCTTCAGGTTAGACCAGCACTTGAACTGAACCCCAAAACAAGCAATCCCCACAAGCATGTTGATAGAGGCCTCCTGTGGTTGAGGCACCTGGCCCCCAACAGCCATTAGGCTGCCATGTTCTGAGCCAATTGTGGTTTTGTCTTCAAGTGTCTTCAAGGTAGGGCTGCTACTTCTGAGTTGGGAAATGCCTGGAGATTTTGTGGGTGAGCCTTGATGGGGGTGGGGGGGTGGGGACAGGCTTCATTCGAATTGCATGCCACAGAGTCCACCTTGCAGAGCAGTCATTTACCCCAGGAGAACTGGTCCCTATTGCTTGGAGATCTCCAGCCACCTCCTGGAGGCTGGGAACCACTTTTGAAGGGTTACCACAGCATGGATCAGTAGAGCAGGGGCCAGCCAAGTCCCAAAAGTGGTAGATGGCCCTTGAGGTCTCTTCCAACTCTATGATTCTAACATTTCAAAGTTTTTCACCAAGTCTGTTCCTCCAAAGCCCACCCTGTTCAGGTAACAGTGACATGGCTTGGGATCTCAAGACCTCATAGACTCCACGTATGCGGTCCCAAGTCCCCAGAAGGCGCTACACAAAGTCACATCCTGTTTAAAAAACAAATAAAGCCATAACCATGTCAAGAAAAAAAAATTCTAGCCTGATGATAATGTATTTAACCCTACAACAGAGACAGCGTCCATTGATCAATAGACCCGAAACTCAGAAATTCAATGAAAAAATGTGTTGAAATATATTCACTTGTTTGGGGAGCTGGTGGGGGTAGAGCAGACCATGGGGGGGGGGTTATTGGTTTGAGGGGTATTGTGGGGGTGTCTTGGTTAGATATGAGTTGTGGGGAGTGTTTTTTTGGCCAGTAGTTGGGTACAGATCTGTCTCCCTTGCCATGAGCTGGCCATGGTGGTCGGCATTGGTGACGCATGGATAGATAGGAGAGTGGACCGTAATCCTAAGTAGGAGCTAGTGTGGCTTGAAGTGGTGTCTAATCTGGGGGTTTAATATCTGAGGTCAAGTGGTTGGCTGATTGGGGGCCTGTGCCTGGGCAGGGAAGAAGAGGTGCCAGGGCCGTATTCCAGTGCTGATGGGCAGGGGGCACTGTGGTGTTGGGGCACAGAGAGAGAGGCTGCAGAGAAGGGGTCCTAGGTGTCTGAATGCCATCACCCCTTCTATCCTGCCCCCCAACCTTGGGAGAGCAGGGGGTGTGCATGTCGTCCAGCCCACTGACCTGGTGATGTTGCTTGTGAATGCCAAATCAGTCCAAAATAAATCTTCCCTCATCCAGCCTGGTGTGCATAACAGGGACCCGGGGGGGGGGGGGGCAGCTGGGGGCCCTGGTGCTTACCCAGCTTTGCTCCCTGGGTTACTGTGTGCAGCACCAGCCTGGGCCGGAGGGGCGGGGGAGCGGCTGTAGTCCATAGAGAGTCCACTCTCCTCACCAGAAGGCCTTCCTGCCCTGTGGCCTGTGTAGAGAGTCTGTTCTTGGTGCTTGGCCAGAGAGACAAGTTGGGACGGGCGCTGGTGTTCCGCTTGCCCCACTGCCCAGTTTTCACCCTGCCTGAATGGGTCTGGGAGGCAGTCTTGGGGGCTCCCAGCACAGAGGTTCTGAGGGATTTCAGTCTCCACATCAAGGATGCCTCCGATTGTCCAGCTTGGAATCCCATGGCTGCCACAGCATCTATGGGGGCTGTCTCTAGCTCATTGGTCTGCAACCTGCGGCTCTCCAGACGTTCATGGACTATAAATCCCATCAGCCCCTGCCAGCATGGCTAATCGGCCATGCTGGAAGGGCTGATGGGATTTGTGGTCCATGAACATCTGGAGAGCCGCAGGTTGCAGACCCCTGCTCTAGCTCAACACCCTCACTGGATGTTCTATCCACCTGGTCTTTGCAATGCGGGGGAGGGGTTGGAGGTGATCCATTAGTTGGGAGATTTAAGATCTGTCCCTTGACATGGATGCAGAGACGTGATGGTTTCATAGCAGTGGCTCTGCAACCTTCCCAATGCTGCCAAATCTTTAATACAGTTCCTCAAGTGTTGTAAAGTGGACTCCTCAACCCTAACATGATTTCATCCAGGCATTTCCAGATGTGGAGAATAATTATGCAGAGAGTCTTAGGCTATCCCTAGGCGGGTCGTTCTGACCTCTGAAGTGGGTCCCAACCCACTGGTTGAGGAACATGACAGGGATACAATGTCACCCATATCCCCAGCAATATACACCCTTTGGAGACATGTGGGGTGGGTACATGCTCTGAAGAAGGGGTTGTCTCCGGGCACCATTTGCCCTGATACACCTCTGCATGGACGCATCACTATCTGTTGAAATTTGGGCTTCAAATATTACTCCCTTGCTGCAGAGGTGGGGACCAATTAAGATGGTTTCCCCTGGAGCCAGGTGGAACCCCAAGGATTCCTGAGAACTCTGAGGGATTTTCTTGGCCACATGGCCAGCGCTCCCATCGAGGCCCTGGTCTCCCTTTGCAATGGTGGGATCAGGAGGTCCAGCAACATGATCACTCCTGAGCGCCCCCACCCCACTGATACAGCCTTTCGGCCCCCACTGTATGCTGGGGATCTGAGAGCAATGAAACAGGAGGGGGGCGGCTTGAGCTCAGGCGGTGGATATCATAGTGCAGGTCTGACCGGATGCTGGTGAGAGGCCACTACCGGCCCTACCAAAAAGAGTGGGAAGAAGGGATATTTCTCTGCCCTCATTGCCTCCACGAGTCGCTTTCCAGCAGAGTTGTTTAGGATGGTTAACGGCCTTCTGCCCTCCACTCAGGGGGTTGCAGACTTGATGGCCCTCGGGGTCTCTTCCAACTCCATGAGTCTATGATCCTCAGAGGATGGCAGCCCCCATGCTCCCTGGATCTGCTGTAATGATGTTGCTGCACACGATCGGGATAAAGTCCCTCAGATCCACATGGGACTGGACTCCGCTGTTGAACAACATTCTGTGCAGGTATCCAGAACACCACCTGGTCCAGTTTTTTGGATTCGTTTCAGTTTTTGAGGTCGAAGAACATGGACAAGTTGCTTGCAGGGCCGCAGCCTATGACGAGTCATCCCCTGGACCCTTGCCCGTCCTGGCTGATAAAAGCTGGCCAGGGGGAGGACTGGCCCAGGGGGTTCAGGGGTTGATAAACGACTCTTTGGAGGAGGGGGTGGCACCAGCACTTCTGAAAGAGGCAATGGCCCATCCCCTTTTTGCTGATACAAGCAAGATGTGAAGCCAACCTAAGATAGGGGCCAGGCTGGGGTGCATGTGGTAAGACAGTTCTTCAAATATGGAGGCTCCAAGTTGCAAAAAAAACCCTTTAAAGAATAAAACCGTGCAACTTCAATGTTACATACATATGCTAAAATGGGTGGATTCCACTCAACATGTGCAAATTACACTTCCAAATTGCACCTTTATCACCTGTTAACCAATGCAAGTGGTTCTTTCTCCCACCCTGGACATTCCACAGGTATATATACTCCACTTGCTTTACTACCATCAGATCCTCTGAAGATGCCAGCCACAGATGCAGGCAAAATGTCAGGAGAAAATGCTACTGGAACACGGCCATACAACCCAGAAAACCCACAGTACCCTAGTGATTCCAGCTGTGAAAGCCTTTGACAATACAAAACCATCATCTTGAACTGGGCCATGGGCAACCAACACACCTGCTGCAGAATGGTTGTTGTACACATACGCCAAGCAGTGTGGGTAGAACGGTCCGCCCCTCCACTAGGCACAAGTGGAAGTCTTGTGAGCATTTCAACCACAGAATGGATTAGAGTGGTTTAGCCTCAGCAGTTATTGAAGCGGGGATCAGCATAGCTTGTAGCTTGACTGACCGAGGCCACTGAAGCAGAATAGGTTCAGGTTAGATGGTGACCAAGCACACGGTAGAAGCAATTCTGAGCAACCCCTCCAATGTGGTTCTCGAAACACAAGAATGCAGCCAGACAGACATTCAAACCAACCAACAAGGCCAGGTTGACAACATCAGAGCTCCAACCCCTCAAGACATCTGCCTTCTCCCAACCAGAATCACCCCTGTTCTACTCTGCCCTACCCTCAGTTCACTGCGCTGAGTAAAACTCACTTCTCACAAGTAAGCTGGATAGATAGATCAGGCAGCCCACATCTGTCCTGGTACACTCGGAGTCAGGTATCTATAGCTATCGTGTGGCATAAAATCACAGCTGGTGCCAAGATTCTCTGTATCAGAGGTGTCAGCCCCATCAGCCCCTGATGAGAATTGTAGTCCATGACCATCTGAAGCACCAGAGTTGGACACCCCTGTTGAATACTGTAATGCAGCCAATAATTTTGGGACTGAAACTCAGATGAGAGGGGGGGAAATTAAGCTGTGATTCATAGCAAGTCAAATCTCAAATACATCTACATTTATTTGTATATGTATTTGTATTTGTACATGTATTGGTATTTCATGGTTAAGGCCCACATACATATGGCATGTATGCCAGTATTCGCTAATAAGTTCGCAACCCATCCAGACCCTGCAGGGTTTCCAAGGCAACAGAGGTCCAGAGGCGGTCTGCCATTGCCTGCCTCCAAGTCACAATCCTGGTGTTCCTCGGAGGTCTCCCGTCCAAATACTTTGCAGGGTCAAGACTGAAAGTCTGTGACTAGCCCAAGGTCACCCACACAGTTTTGAATCAGCTCCCCAACATTTTAGCCAGTACGCCATGCTGGCCGGCCGGCCCGCTGTCTGAATCCATGTATGAATATATGCAAGTGAGAGCAACCTTGGTACAATGGCCAAGAGCAGTGGGTTCGAATCTATGCTCCTCCACATAAAGTCTGCTGGGGGTCGGGGGCCAGTCACAGGTCTTTCTGAACCATCAGACCAGGCAGAGGAAAGCAAAGGCAAGTCACCTCTGGGTGGCTCCTGTCTTGAAACTCCTACACACACGTCCACGTGGACGCACGCACATATTCCCCTTTTGCACCTGTAACAGTGCCAAGGTAGACCCCGGATCAATAAAGCTGCTGTTCTTCAACAAGAGTCTTTGTGGAATTATTGGGGTTCTGACGAAATGCCACAGCAAATGAGAGGACTGCCCAGGATTAAAACGGAGGAGAAACTAAGGATGTACGTGGGTAAGTGCCTGTGTCCTCTCATTGTAGGATAGAGCAGACCCCTCCGTTCTCTGAGGGACTGGCAGCAAAGCAAGCCAGAGGCACTCCAGGTGGCAGGATTTGCACAACCTCGCAAGGCCTTCCCTCTTCCTCACTGGGCAGGCGAAGGGTGGGAAGAAGCTCCGACTAGCTCTGTGGGACTGACTGAGTTCTGAGTCAAAGCGCATCTGAAGGAGCAGCCTGGGCCCCCCCACAGCCTTTGCTTGTGATGCTCCCCAGGACCCTGTCTTCCGGTCCCCCTCAGTTCCACCAGCACCCCCACCAGCTTTTCCTTTGTGGCACAGAGTTCTCTCTTTGTGTAAAGGGATCTAGTAGTTTGCATTTAGCACCTGATGACATCCCAGATATGGTGGGGGGGGGGTCAGATTCAAAGACCCACCAGGAGCAGCCACAAGCGTGTGAAGTGTTACCCTCAAGCAGATGCCCCAACCCCCCAGGGTCCCCCATCTTCCAAAGACGTCTCAGTTTGGCACTGCATGAGGCAAAGTCCGCCCCAAGCAGCCCTTCCAGCAACAGTGAAGGAAGAATAATCCCCCACAGCACCATCCTGGCCCGACACTTTGGGCAAGAGGCCAGCCCTGGTTGCAGTTTCCTCGGTCCAACTGCTTCTTATTCCACACCAGCATGGTGTAGTGGTCAAGAGCAGGTGCACTCTAACCTGGAGAACTGGGTTTGATTCCTCAGTCTGTCCCTTGAGCTGTGGAGGCTTATCTGGGGAACTAGATTAGCTTGTGCACTCCAACACATGCCAGCTGGGTGACCTTGAGCTACTCACAGTTCTTCTGAGCTCTCTCAGCCCCACCCACCTCACAGGGTGTTTGTTGGGGCAAGGTGTTTGTAAGTCCCTTTGAGTCTCCTTACAGGGGAGAAAGGGGGATATAAATCCAACTCTTCTTCTTTTTCTTCAAGCAGGCAGGGAAAATCCTCCTGTGCCAGCTGAATACGTGACAGTAGCAGAAGAATTTGCGAGTTTCAGATGGACAGGTGCCTACAAAACAGAATCCTGGCCATCTGTTCCCAGTTTCACCCACCAGTCAGACAACACCCCCCAACTCCCAGTGCCGCCTTCCAGCTCAAGAAAGTTGGCTTTAAGGAGAGCAAAATGACCCCCACTTTTGAAAGAAAGAAAGAAAGAAAGAAAGAAAGAAAGAAAGAAAGAAAGAAAGAAAGAAAGAAAGAAAGAAAGAAAGAAAGAAAGAAAGAAAAGTCCATCCATCCATCACCCACGACTGTCCGGAGAGCTCACGCGGACCCGCTCCCTGGGCTGCTTTTGGGGTCGTCGACTCGTCCCGTCCCCCGTCCCCCGCTCCGCTCCGCTCCAAACAGAACCCCCCCACCCCCCCGGTCGGTTGGGCTGCAAGAGGCGGCGGCGGCGGCGGCTGCTTCCCTACCTGAGAAGTCTGAGGAGCTCCGGGCCAACCTGCTGCCGGAAAGTGTCCAGCCCAGGAAGACTCCGAGGAGCAAGGCGGAGGAGAAGCCCGCGGGGAGGCAGCCGCTCATCCTCAGGGATCCTTCTGCCCGGGCGGGCGGGCGGGCGGGGGTTTTGCAGGGATTCCGCGGGATCTCAGGGCAGGCGGGAGAGGCCGGCGGGGCTGCTCGCAGCTGCAGAGCCGGGGCGGAGAACCGGGGGCTTCTCCCCACAGACCTCTCTGCAGGAGCGCCCAGATCCCAGGGAGTGGGACGAAGCAGACGAGCCTACCTAGACCCCAAGCTGAGGTTCCTTGTGGTCCCAGCCCTCTACCATCTCCCTGCCAAACAAGCAGCTTGGCAGGAAAAAGTACTTTTGCCCAAGTTCCCGATGTCTGGCCCGCAGGGAAAGCCCTATTTCTAGCAAGCTCACGACGGGAGGAGGAGGAGCTTCTGATTTGAGATCCCCCTTTTTCTCTCCTGTAAGGGAGACCTGAGAGGGCCATGTAACTGCTTTCCCTTCGCCCCTCATAACACACACCCTAGAGGCTGGGAGAGTCTCCTGAAAGAACTGTGACTCTGCCTTAAGAGGAAGTGTAAGCTAATTTGGTTCAATGGATAAATCTCCCACAGCGCCTAAGTGGTAGAGCGGTAAACCAAACCATTTCTATTAGAGGGGTGCAGCTGTTTCCATCCACTGCCTCAATCTACTTGGTCTAATAGGAACTTGTTCCTTAATCTGTGGGCACAAGCGTCAAGCATATCATGTTGCTAATAACTTCACAATTCCATCCAGTTAATAGTTTCATAAACAAAAATGGAAATCCAACAGCACTTCAAAGACTCTGGCTATTTGTTGCCCAGCTGACTGTTCCAATGACTCCACACAAGCAGCTGCAGAGTTCCTTTCACAGTATTCTTTGGTTCATGATAACCTCACTTTAGGCCTTTTACAAGGCATTTGTAAAAATATTGCAAATTCATGTTTTTACATAGTTATATATTTAACTAATGAATATATTAACTGTATTCATTTATTATATTGTAATGATTGTGGTTTTTTAAAAAATATTTTATGGATTTAATTTTTTTAAAAAATTTTCTGATAATCCATTGCTATTTTGTCAATTTGTTGCCGTCCCTGTCAAGTGGTTCCTGGTCACGCAGTAAACAACTTTTAACTTATGCCTAGTAAAGGTTTATTGTATTGCATTGACTCCAAACAAAGCCAGATTGTCACCAATTCCCCTTTGGTATTCAAATATATCAGGCTTTATCGATGGTATTGCTTGCTGGGTTTTTTGCCAGATGTTGTACTTTGTGCTTTCACATTCCCCCCTGATACATTGATATAGGCAATCAGTAATGAGATATGCTTATTGCCACATTTATATCACTCAGAAACGAATCCTATGTCTAGCCTTATTCTATTACAATTTGAATTTTAGATTTTCATCTCCCTTGGTATGTAGCTCTTGGTTTTTGTTTGTAGTATAAGCATATGTCTCCTAACATTTTATATTTCATATATTGAATGTAGACGGCCCAAGTGGCTAATGCAACAAATAAAATACTATCAAGCCCCTAGAAATGGTCTGATCTTATGCTTCTGAAATCTCTAAGTTACAGCAGGGTTGCCAGCCCCAACCTCCCAGGATGGAAGTCTCAGGGTGAGCCAGTCAGGTGGGACTGGTAGTGCAGCTGTGTGTAAGAGAACTGGTCATGAAGGGATATCAGGGAAAAGGCACAAAGAGGTGGGAAAGGACAGGGAAGGAGAGGGTTAGGGAGGGAACAGAGAGTGAAGCTTTAGGCCTGTTTCTCCCACTACGTTCTTACATAGGAGAGGGAGTGGAGTACTCACCCTTCCCTCCCACGTTCCTTCCCTGGGGAGGGTAATAGAGGTGCCCAGGCCCAACCCCTAGCTAAAGAGCTCAAAACTGTGGGACAACGGGCCCTCTGGTGAGGGACGCAAAGCAGGATCCACTCCTGAGGTAAGTACCCAGGGCGGAGGGGAACCGCCACACTCCTTGTAATCTCTCCCCCCTATACACACACAAGGTAGGGCAATCAGCCACTTTTTACCCAGTGTGGGGGTAAATATGTCACCATGCTTTGAGGGAGCGGCGAAAAGGACAACTGAAGGCAGGCAACTGCGGAGCAGCAATGAAATCTCTGCGTGCTCTGCTGATGAAGACTTGGTATCAATGGCGTACTAGGCCTAAATGGCGCCCAGGGGCATCACCTGCTCACTGTAAAGGATTCAATGGTGTTGATGGTGAAGTAACCTTGAGTGCATTCCACAGCCCGGGCGATGAGCCAGATGCATCGGCGGAGACTTTATCTTTGCGCGGGAGATGAAGGCTCTGTTCCCATGGGAAGCAGGAAGGGGGATGGGGTGAATGGTATTATAACCTGTGCTTCTGGCGGGAAGTGTCATTCCTGCCACTGCGTGTACTTGAGCTTTCTAAGATGTCTTAATAAATGGACTTTTACTCCCAAAGCCTTTTATTTCTGCGTCTATGGAATTCCTTACACTCACTCCGCCTGCTCCCCCCACCCAGCCCCCTGTACTCCCCTCCATGCCTCACTTATGGGAAACAGCAGGGAGGCCAGGGAGGGCGAGCTGGAGGGCAGCTCGGATGGGCGGCACAGCCTTCTTGGGGGGGGGGGGGACCAGCCTGTGGCTCTGGCAGCTCTGCCAGCGAGCAGCACCCTGGCACAGGGGGAGCCACTGGGCCCCGGCCAAGTCACCGTGCCATGGGAGAGGTTGGGTGCGGGGACCTGGCCGATGCCCAGTGGCTCCCCCACCTGATGAAACGGTGTGCACCCGGGGGCATGGGACACCCCATGTTCCCATTAGTGTTATGCCATTGCTTGGTATCCTTATAAGCACAGAAACGCATCTTGGTTTAAGAGCACGTCCATCTTGTCTTTAAAGGCATTTCACTCATTCTTCAAGAGAAAATATTTCACAGGAGTCTTTTTCCCCCCGTACTCTCCAAAATTTCCAGTTTTTCCATTTTAAAATCCCATTGAAAACAAAAAGGGGAACACCTGTTTTTTTCTGAAGTTTTCTGGGTCAGGTTGCAGTTCTGGGCCTTCACATATCTAGAATAAAACCAGCGAATGAAACCCCCATCTCCACCTCCGCTGGCTAATTTCCGTACGAAAGGTTTGCATGATGTTTCTGCAGCAAAACTGGGCACTCTTCATTTGTGGGAGAGGCAGGAAGACACTTCTTTGTTTTCTGGATGTCTTATTGTTTTGGCAGTATGTGACTTGTCATGAGGCAACTGTCTTGTGTGTCTCCAACATCAGGGATGCTGCTGGCCCATTTGGCAAGCTGCCTGGAACAGTAATCCTCTAAGATGCCTGCCGGCCATTGGTCTCAGCTTCTCGGCCAGTGGCCAAGTGCACTTCGGCTGGGCTCTTTGCATGGTACAAGAAAAAGGCAGGCCCAGGGTAGACAGAGCCATCCTGGGCAACCCGGACAATATTTCACCCGGGAACTTTGCATCAGCTCTTTAAGCTATTGACCTGTGACATGAGAATTTGAGACGTCGTGGCATTCTTTCATAGGTACCAGCTTTCAGGTGTATATAATTTCAGGGGAGAAAGGAATCCAGCCCTTTGGGGCTGAGTTTTAATGTTTGTTCTTAGTTCCAAGATGAATGTAGCTGGAAAGTCTGGCTTGATTCCACTTGGCTCAGTATAAGACAGAAGTGTGAAACAAATGTGGTTTCTCGCTCGCATACAGTTTTCAGGTGCAAAGGCTTTCTATTAAAAAAAACCAAAGAAAACCAAGACATGTGACAAAACACGTACAGTTCATTCATACATTTAAATTCGAGATCGGCAAAGGTCTAAGACATTTCTGGAGTTCTGTCTGTTAATTTTACACATAACGGGATGGCTCCATAGAATCCACCCCCTTTGGCCCAGTGGGGGCCAACTGAAGGGTCTTTGCTGGCCTGGGAGGCAAGGCACGGCGGGACATCCCTGCAGTTGCTGAGAGCCTGTGCTTGACAGAACCAGCCCCGTGGGTTCCAGGTCCTATGTTTAATTCAGAGAAAAGCCAGAAGCAGCAGTTGGCTGTCCTTTGCATCTACCCTGTTTCCCCGAAAATAAGACATCCCCTGAAAATAAGACACAGTAGAGGTTTTGCTGAAGTGCTAAATATAAAGCATCTCCCAAAAGTAAGACGTAGCAAAGTTTTTGTTTGGAAGCATGCCCGGCGAACAGAGCATGCAGCTGTGGAGCGGAAAAATAAGACGTCCTCTGAAAATAAGACATAGCGCATCTTTGGGAGCAAAAATTAAGATAAGACACTGTCCTTTTGGGGGGGGGAACAGGGGATGTGTGAGGTTGCTGACTTATGGCGACCGCTTGTGGGGTTTTCAAGGCAAGAGACGTTCAAGCGTGGTTTGCCGTTGTCTGGATCTGCGTAGAAGCCCTGGATTTCATTGCCGGTCTCCCTCTGAAGTACTAACCAGCTTCTGAGTGTTGGTAAGACTGGGCTAGCCTGGTCTGTGAAGGTCAGGGGGTGCCTGTTTATGGTCAAGCCCCCAAACAAGAGCCATGTGGTATCTTTCAGTAGTTGTGGAAAGTGTGAGAGGCAAGAGACATTCGGAGGCAGTTTGCTATTGCCTGCATCCATGTGGGCTGAGAAGTTATTTCTGCACAGCAGAAATAAAATGCCTTGGGGACATTTTAAAAAACGTTGTGGGAAGAAGTTCGCACAGCTCTCTGTCACAAGATGTTTTCAGAATATTATATTCCTTTCAACCAGGGTTTTTCAAAAATTGCTGAACAAGCAATCTTTTCCCTCCAATTTGAAGATTCCTGTCTGCTGAGCAGAGGCGTAGCTGGGCCAGAGTACGTGCAATGCACACTCTGGTTCCCCCTCCCACGGCCCCCCACTCCCCCCTGTGGTGCCCCCCCTGTGGCACCCCCTCACACTTACTTTAGCAAACCAAGCAGGCTGGAGAACAGGCCTGCCTGTTCCCTTCCAGGCTGCAAACGACCTGGCGGGAACTACATTTCCCCCCACGTGACCCAAAGCTGTGAGCCCAGTGCATGGTACTCACCCCCCGCCCCCTGGTAACCCCGGCACTGCTGCTGAGTGAATGCAAGCAGGCAGGAAACACTTTATTTCTCCCACTCAAACCTTTCTTTCATTGTATTGTCAAAGGCTTTCATGGCCAGAATCACTGGAGTGTTGTGGGGTTTCCAGGCTGTATGGCCATGTTTCTGGGCTGTATGGCCATGTTGGCCGTCTCCCACAACACTCCAGCAGGAGAAAATGCTACTGGAACACGACCATACAGCCCAGAAACCCCACAACTTTATTTCATTTTCAGGGCTCACACCCACCATTTAGTGTGCTGCTGCGAAGGTTTTCTGAAGGTTCACCACTGAGGTTTCCGCTGCTTACAGGTCATCCACATACAATTTCTGTGTAAAATAATAGATGAATGAAGTTTGCTCTGACGAGCCATCCCGCCCTCTTTTTTGTTTTGAGGGGGATGTCTGTGAAGCTACAGCAACACGATCAGAGAAGCTGCGTATATTTGTGTCACCACAGCTTTGCAGACGTAGCTTCCTTTTTATGCCATGGCGTCCTGGCAACTGAACCTGGGCACGGCAAACCTCCCTGTGCTGATGTACAAGGAAGCTGGTGTGAAAAAAGGAAAAACGACACTTCCACAGGACCACCGGGCAAAACAGACTTCATCTACTTTTTACACAGAAATTGCACACAGATGACTTGCAGAGGAAACCTCCTTGGAGGGCATGGAGGATCTCAGCAGCAGCAGCACACAAAACGGCTGGTAGCCTGATGTCGTGATGTGCCAGTATCCAACTGTAGATGTATTTGTGGCAGTGAGGCAGATAAGGACATTCTGCATTATATTTTGGAGTGTCCTCTAAATGATGACCTACGGACTAAATGCAGGAAAGGGTTTCTCCAAGTTGTGGGGGATACTGACAACACTGGGAAACTGATTTGTCTACTACCTGATGGCGATCCATACATTTCCAACAGAGTAGCACTTTTTGCTCATGCTGCAAGAGGAATCAGCCTACTTATGGTGTTATGGTTCGGGGGAGGGCGGTTTATAAATATAAATATTAATATTAATATTAAACACTCACAAATACCCCAATATGCCAATACAACTGAAACAAACTAATTAGTACTACTAGCCCTGTCAAATAATAAAACATATTATTATCATCATCATCATCATCATCATCATCATCATCAATATTAATATTAATATTATCATTAATATTAAAATGATAATATTAAAATGATAATATTAAAATATTAATATTGATATTGATATTGATATTGATATTGATATTGATATTGATATTGATATTGATGATGATATTGATATTGATATTGATGATGATGATGATGATGATGATGATGATGATAATAATAATAATAATGTGTTTTATTATTTGACAGGGCTAGTAGTACTAATTAGTTTGTTTTAGTTGCATTGGCATATTGGGGTATTTGTGTGTGTGTTTACTTTTTTATGTTGTGTATGAGCAAATTGCAAAGGCCAACGGCCAATAAACTTACGACTACTACTACAAAATGGCTGGGCTGCTTCTGTAGGAACCGCAGCAGCAGACCAGCTTCTGCCTTCCCTGGCCTGCCGCAGCGGCAGGCGGCTCAGCCGGTGAGCTGCACCCTGGCGCAGAGGGAGCCACCAGGCACCAGGAGAGGCCATGCGCCAGGACCCAGCCGGCACCCCCCACATGACCAAATGGCGTGTGCCCGGGGACATGGCCCTGGTTGGCTGATTGCGGGCGGGGAGCTTACCTCCTCTCTGCCATGCCATGGCATCAGGTGTACACCTGAAGCGCTCTTCCGTTCCACGGGGAAAGCCAAGAGCAGGAGCAGTGAGCTCACAGCAGCTTCCTTGTACATCAGCACAGGGAGGTTTGCCATGCCCAGCTTCAGTTGCCAGGACGCCATGGCATCATCGGCCATTATTCAGCAGCAGAGATTTTGTGGGGGTGGCAGCACTCACTGGTACTGAAAACCAGCACCCAGTCCTCTGGGGAGAATCGTGAGAAATCACCGCAACCTTATTTATGAGCACTGGCCCTTTTCATTGTCCACTGACCACAAATGAACAAAAACCAAGAGAAAAGAAAAAAGCCCTAGCCAGATGGGAGCTTTGGCACCTTTCATTTTCAAAATTAACCATTCTCTCACTCCACAATGTTTGCGTTCATTGACAAAAAGCGGTGAACCACCAATCAGTTTCGGACAAATCTCCAGGAACCTGAGTTGCCCAACATCTTGGGGAAAGCAAAGCTTCTTGGGCCGCTCCTCCCGACCCACATCCTCCTTCAAACAATATCGCCTTTTGTTTCCTGCGGTTGATTTCCTTATTTTGTTATTTGCTTTCCTCCCCGCTAAACAGATCAGCTTTCACTGTTCTGACACCGACCCCATTAAGCCATCATCTGTCATGAGGCAGCTGAATACCAATGTGAACTTGTCTGTTTTGGTTGGGGTTTTTTTCCTCCTCAAAGATTTGTGCCGTTTTGACCTCTGCAGTTGAGACGACTGGCACTTTGTTTACAGGCCTGAACGTTTAGAACGGTGGTTCAAAAACGGAAATGGAATTGGGAGTGGGGCGGGGGAAAGAGACAGACTGATCTCTCGCCCCATTCCCTGGCATTCTCTGCCGGCTCTCAGTGGCATTTGTGCCAGCATTGCGAGTAGGAGGCTATGATCCGTCTGAGACTCCAGCCAAAACCCTTGAGACCGCGCCAACCACAGGACATCTACTTTGATTTCTAATTAGAAGTGTCCTTTTCAGGAGAAGTTGGAAACTTCCTGAAAATGCTTTAGAGGGAAATGCTTTAGTGAAACTACAAGCGCATTTGCATGACTGCATATTCTCGTAGACCAGACAGAGGCCCGTGGAGAGGCTGCCCCCTAACCAGAGGTGGAGACCTCAGGGGAACATGTGGAGACACATGTCTCTGGGCACACTCCAGCTGGTCACTTGGGGGGCGGAGAATTGCCCCCCCCACACACCCCTCCCCTCAGCCCCACACCATCAGGCTGCTTCTTCCAGTGGAGGCTCCGCCGGCTGAAAGAGCAACCTGGCAGGGCCGGGCTGAGGGGTGGGGAGCGGCTGGAGCAGGTGTTGCCCGGGCGCCATTCCCCCCCCCATCCCTCTGCCCCTAACTTAAATACACGGAGTTGCCTTCGACTGAATCAGACTTTTGGCCCAGCAAGGTTGTCTGGCTGGTCTCCTCAAAGTGGCCGCCGCTCCCATCACCAGACGCCTGGCCCTCTCAGTTCGAGATGCTGGGGGCTGGGCAAAGCAGGAGCTCTCCCACTGAGCCACCGACGACCCTTCCGTGCCTCTGCCCTCCCACCCTCCGCTCCCCACTGGGGTGCTCAGCCATCTCTTGGTCATCGCGGGTACCTCCAGCCACATCTCCACGTGGGGGCCTCAGCATGTCTGCACTCACTATGGCAACTCACCATGTCAATCAAATTCTGCCCAGGTTGCTAAGTGCGCTGGGTCTGTGGCTAGCTTTGAAGGGGCTGTCTCCAATTACGATTTCAGATTTTTTGCAAATTTCCCTAGACGTTTCCAAAGGTCTTTTTTTGCTATATTGTCGAAGGCTTTTACAGCCGGAATCAACTGGCTGTTGTGGATTTTCTGGGCTGTGTGCCCATCGTCTGGTAGTGTTTGCTCCAGATTGGGCCATGGAGAGTAACACCTCTTACTGTGAGATGCCTCTATAAGATGTGGGCGAAACCTTAGGAGCAAAAACTACCAGACCACGGCCACACAGCCTGGAAAACCCACAACAGCCAGTTGATTCTGGCCATGAAAGCCTTCGACAAGACAATGCTGACCTTGAAGGTCTGTTTCATTACAATTCATGGGTGTTCATGTGTTACTTCCCTGGATTTACAGAATCCTTTTTTGGTTTGGGTTGGGGTTTTTTAATAATATTTTTAAAACTACATCAACTTCAAGATGGTGGACCTGCCACCCTACATAGAGAGATAAAAGAAAAACAAAAAACAGATATGAAATGCAAAGCGTCAACATCTATCCCCTGGAAAATAACCAATAGCCTGATAATATTTCCAGTTAACTAAACCCTTTTACTTCTAAAGCAGCTCATGTTGTTACTATTCCCATCTTTTTTAATGTAAGGTTAGTTCCACTAATACCATCTTTTATACACCAGCAACATATAACAACCAACCAAAAGACAATACATGTAATCGTTCACTTTACTGGTATTGTCTATATCTGTTTCATTCCTCATTCCACCTGTTGCATGCCCTGTATTATGTACAACCATTTTCAGATTATTTAAACGTTTATAATTGCTCTGTTTACAGAATCCTAAGAAGTGTTAGCATGATTGGCCCCACTCAGTAAATTTCACTCCGCACGCAGAGGCCAGCTTCCTGCTGGTATGAATCGTGACTGAAGGTGGATCAAACAAGATCATTCCTGTAAGTCTCTGATGAAATTTAGCCTCCTCACTTCTAAGAAATGTCAACATTCATTAAGTCACTAATCCTGTTGATTCCAAAGAATGTAGGATGAATCATTATCAGCATGCAGCTAGGGGGTACTTAGGTTAAAATCAAGAGTTTTGTAGCCTGCGCAATCCCCTCTCCAAGACCCGCCCACCCCAGCCCTTCCAGCAGTGGCATCCCTTCCCCTCCCTCCATGATGCCTGGAACTGCCCTTGTTAGGGAGGGAAAATCCAGCTTCTTTGTAAGCTGTAACCGTGTAGCACACAGACTGATGCATTTTTAAAAGCCAGAATTGTGGCCTCTGTGACAGCATTGGAAAATATCACAGCCAGCCTGGTCTTCTTCTTCCAGATGGGCACCCTGGCAGCAGGCCAGCTCCTGGGCCGCCGATCTCGGAGACCTGCCCCCCCCCTGCGGCCTCCCTGCAGGGCTCCTGCCCTCCCCAGGGCCAGAGGATGGCAGCAGCTGGCCTGCAGGGACGCCATGGGGTCAGGGCTCGGCAGCGTGCGAGCTACCCCATGTCCCCATCAGTGGTATGCCACTGTTCCGATGCAAACAGACACTGGCATGCTATTTATTTGCTTCACTGAAGCCTCTCCTTGTCTGTCTGCAGAATGCTATTCTGAGGCAGAGGCGTACTGGGGAAATGTCGCCTGGGCCAACACCTACTCCAAGCAACCCCCACCCACCCCAACCCCACCCCACCCCTGCACTTCCCCACCCCAGCGCTCCAGAACTCTCTGGCTCAGTGGGCAAGACTGAAATGGAAAGTGGGCTAAAGTCCGTACTGGGTAGATTGCAGGTATGTTGATAGACCTTAGGCCAGGACAGATTAGCAGGTAGCTGATGCCTGCATGGGCTTCTGCTAATTTGCATAGTTCACTCAGGCCGTTTCCGCACGGCCACATTGAGGGTTGAGTTGGCATACATGACGCCGACCCAACCCCCTCGGGCCCGTTCGCACGAATGGTTCCGGTAACAAAAGGGAAGACGGTGCCGTGGAGCGCCATCATCCGATCGACCTACCTTCTCTGCGACCGTCTGGCGCATCGCCGAGGCCAGGGGACACTCCCCCTGTGCCCTGCGCGACCGCTCTGGAGTCGCAGGGCAGGGGTGTGTGTCCCCAGGCCTCGGCGACGTGCCGGACGGTCGCAGAGAAGGTAGGTCAATCGGGCAAAGGGAGGAGGGATGGCGCCTTCCAGCCGCTGCCATTCACACGGCAGCGGCTGGAAGCCGCTGTTTTCCAACAACCTCGCTCGGGGAGCAAGGTGGGAAAATGGTGGCTTCACGCCGCTGGGGAGGCGCGAGGGCGGCGCGGCTGCAAAGCAGCTGCACCCCCCCATGCGAACAGCTCATGCGAACAGCCCATGTGAACAGCTCAAACAGGGCGCTGTATTTGGCCCGTGCGGAAAGGGCCAAAGGCTCATGGGGAATGCTTCTGGAATGGTCACTATAACATGAAAAGATGGTGCAAAGCAGAACTGGGCTTGCTAACAAAACAACAGGGGATCATGTGAAAAACCCTAGTCTTCGTGTTTTACAAGCTTTGCATCTGGAAAGAACTAGACTAAAAGGGCAAACTTGCTACTGGTTGTTGTGGATTTTCTGGCCTTTGACCTCACCTGCTGTCTAATCTTTTTAAACTGGGGGGTGCCAAGGGGATCACTTAGAAATAAATAATCCCGTGCCGACATACATTTCTAAAGGACCATCAGTCCCACAAAGACTTTTTTTGTCCACATTCTATCACTGCCAACTAAACTCCTCCTAAGTGGAGGAATTTGTTTTTTTATAAAACGTATATGTTTGTAGGGAAAGAATGTGGCATAGCCTTAAAACATAACTAAAGAGGGAAGATACTACAACAGGGGTGTCCAACTCTGGCAGGGGCGTAACGAGGCAGCCCTGGGCAAACTGTAGCCCTGGGCAAAACCTGAGTTGGATGACCCCCCCCCCCCTTGGGCGGCCACTCCACCACGACCAATTTTTTTTGGCACCAGGACATTTGTGCCTGCAGGAGGTGCATTTTTAGACATATCAGCACCACAATTTCGGCATATCATCAGGAGACTGTCCTTATGCTACTCCCCACGTTTGGTGAGGTTTGGTTCAAGGAGTCCAAAGTTATGGACTCCCAAAGGGGGTGCCCCATCCCCCATTGTTTCAAATGGGAGCTAATAGATTGGGGCTACAGTTTTGAGGGTCCATAACTTTAGCCCCCCTGAACCAAACTGCACCAAACCTGGGGGGTATCATCAGGGCAGTCTCCTGATGAGACCCTGAAAGTTTTGAGACTGTGCCTTCAGAAATGTCCCCCCCCCAGCCTGAAACCCCCATGGACAGCAATACAGAACAAAGATTCTTGGGCAAATTTCTGGGATGTTCCTGCAGGGGGCGCATTTTTGGATGTATCGGCACCAAAATTTTAGGGTATCACCTGGAAACTGTCCTTATGGTACCCCCAAAGTTTGGTGCAGTTTGGTTTAGGGGTCCAAAGTTATGGACCCTCAAAGGGGGTGCCCCATCCCCCATTCTTTGCTAAGGAGATGGGGGCTACCCTTTGAGGGTCCATAACTTTGGCCCCCCTGAACCAAACTGCACCAAACTTGGGGGGTGCCATCATCTCCAGATGATACTCTGAAATTTTGGTGCCGATACATCAAAAAATGCACCCCCTGCAGGAACATCCTAGAAATTTGCCCAAGAATCTTTGTTCTGCATTGAGTTTTCTGCATTGCTGTCAATGGGGGTTGCAGGCTGTGGGGGGCACACTTCTGAATGCACAGTCTCAAAACTTTCAGGGTCTCATCAGGAGACTGCCCTAATAATACCCCCCATGTTTGGTGCAGTTTTGTTCAAAGGGGCCAAAGTTATGGACCCTCAAAACTGTAGCCCCCATCTCCTATTAGCTCCTATTGGAAACAATGGGGGATAGGGGCACCCCCTTTGGGAGTCCATAACTTTGGACTCTCTGAACCAAACTGCACCAAACATGGGAGATAGCATAAGGGCAGTCCCCTGATGATATTCTGAAATTTTGGTGCCGCTAGCCTAAAAACTGCGCCCCCTGCAGGCCAAAAATGGAAAACCACTAAAATACCCAAAAACGAACTCAGCATTTTGATGCCCCCCACAAGGTGATGCCCTGGGCAGCTGCCCACCCTGCCCAATGGGCATTACGCCAGTGAACTCTGGCACCCCAGATGTTCATGAACTATAATTCCCATCAGCTCCTGCCAGCATGGCCAATTGGAATCATAATCCATGAACATCTGGGGAGCTAGAATTGAACAGCCCTGTACTACAGGGGAATATTCAGGCTTTTGCTAACAATTTGCAGAGGTTTGCTGATTCACATTTGCCTGGAGTTTTGCTTTGTGTGCATAATACAGCTCCCTTTGCTAGTGTAGCTTGTGGGGAGGGGGAGGGAGTACTCTGATTTAGTTCACACAGAAACAGCATGCTCTGTTGGTGCATTGGCTCGGGATCGGGGTTTATAGCCAAATATGGCTTTTCAGACACTGTGATCCAGAATGCCACATATAGGCCAAGGATGCACAACAAAGATCCCGTGACTTCAAAGAGGGAGTCGTTGTTTTGGGACATGTTCGACATTATTACCCATCACCCTGTTTGCTGTGGGGCAGGCATTTCCCATCAGCTGGCTTGCTGCTTGCGTCCGGGGCAATGTTTCACGGGTTCTCTATCGCACGTGGGTGGTTTAATTTAATATAATCTTTAATTTTTATCTTCCATGTTATCAACAGATTGATATATCAGTCTATCGATATCTCAATCTATCAATAGATCAATATAGCAACATTAAAAAGTGATTAAAGAAAATTCTTTAATATAGCATCTGTACACTTTGCCCAAATATTGATTGTCTTTTATGGTGAGAAGTGAGTGGGGAATAACGGCCGTTTGCAAACTGCAAAACTGCAAAAGAACAACGTGAACTGCTCTTTGCTAAGCTCCTCCGGTTCACGATCGTCCATCTCCCAACGTGCTGTAGACCCAAGCATCAAAACTGGCGGGCTTTTCCTGGCATGGTCTGGAATCACTGATTGCTTGTGTATAAAACTACGAGTGGGACCGCCCACTCCTACCTGTATATATACTGGAACTGAGGGCAAGAACCCCCAGTTCCAACACCCTGTAACTTCGGGCAACACAAATCAATAAAGTTCGTTTCTTTGTTTCAAAGTCGGCTTTGTCTGAGTGTGTCCAGCCTTACAAAGTGGGGCTAGAGGGAATGCGTTCGTCAAAGAAATCTTGCCGCAGCAGACATTCGCCTCCACCCCACATAGTGCCGAAGCTCCCAGTCTTCTCATCGGAGATAGTTTGGGAAGCAAGGAAACCCATCTTTTAAAGCTTAGCATCACAGTGCCAGACAAACATTTACTCCACGTATTTACGATGCTTCCAACTGTGTTTTTCATCTCCAGTTGCTTAACAGACTGCCCAGATGGTTCTTTTGGTGCTCAGAAAGTCTCCGGGCACTCAAGAGCATGGGAGCTGTTCAAGCATCAATTTTGTGATGTTTCATAACAGAGCCCAGGATTACATGCTCAGAATAACTGAGGCATGTTTTCTCTTGCAGCAGTTAATGGGCAAATTGATTTTAGCTCACTTCACCAGGTCCTTCCAGCCCAGTGCCTTTTCTGTCAGCATCCGGGCCTGATTTTATAAACTGGGGGGGAAAATCAACATGTTTACTCCTTAAAAAGAGATCAATGTGAATCCCACCTCCTCTATGGAAAGGAAGGGCGGACATTTTGTTACCGCCAGGAAAATAGGACAAATATTTTCCTAAGCCTATCGCTAAACTACACTGGCTAAGGACCAGAGCAAAGAGACCAGTGTTATCCAAAAGTCTCCATAAGTCCTGGAAAGAACGTGTATATATGAATGTACTAATGTTTCACATAGTTTTTGCTTCTTGCTTTTATCCCTTTTAAGATTTAATGTAAGCCCCTCAGTGTTGGATTTATGGTTTGCCCAATGTTTAGGCTTATGTCCTAACTAGGTTTCCCAGTTGATTTAAGGTTTATTAAAGTTAGTGTAAAATATTTTGTTTTTATATATATGGGTGTTTTTACTGTATTGTAAATTCTGTAGGATTGCATCTAATGTTTGGAAATGTTATTTTAGAAAATTGTTAGTAAAAGCAATAACTTGTAGCAGCTGATATTAAGACCCAAAGAAGTTAGTCTTGGAATTCAGTTTGGGCCAACACCTGGTAGATCTCTTTAGCAAGAACAAAGATCCTTTTGGATTATAAATTGATTCTGATGACAGCACCCCAGAGGTCCCAGCCGTTGAGGGATGAACTAAGATCACCATTGGACCATTTGAACTTTCTTTTGTTGTGGGACTGAGGCGCGGGAGCCTCAGGACATAATTCAAGGAAGCAGCCCATCTGATAACCAGATACCTGGGTGCGTTAACAGCCTCACCCAGTTTTATGAATGGACACTCTTTGCCCCTGTTCCAGAACCATCGTAAAGTCTCGCGGGAAGATGCCGGACAGCGAGATCTCATGGTCCCATTCACAAAGTTGTAATTGTACCTTTCTTTTTATGTGTTGATGTTTTCTTTATTGTTGCAAGGTAAGGGACCTGCCCCCTTACCTGCCCCCTTGCCTTTTTTGATCTGTGTGTATAAAAGTTGCTGCGCTTGACTACGAGGGTGCGATTCCCCTGCCTGAGCTGGATCAATCACTTTCGAATAAAATATTCTGCTTTCAAAGAACACCGGCTTCCGGCGCCTCACTACGTTGTCTGAACTACTATCGTTTAATGTTACCCGAGCAGCAGCGGTAACAATTTTACTGATCTGCCAATGTAAGAAACGTTGAAGAAATGCAAAGAGAAATCCCAAAGAGGTGGGACTGATGTTTGTGGATTCCCACTGGTCACCTGTCAGATCTTGGAAACTAAGCAGGGTTGGCCCTGGTTAGTGCTTGGATTGGAGACCACTCACGAAGACGAGGGTTGTAACGCAGAGATTCAGGATTTGTCATAGATCAGCTGCAACTCGACAGCACTTTAAGCACACAAAGTCTGTCACCTGCTATGTTTCAGAAAAGTGGGCCAGGCCTTTGCCCTGTGGTGGGCTTCCATTGGTGGTGGCTTCCATCTTGAAACACCCACTGCCAGAGGATCAGGTAAGCTGTGAGGATCAGGTAAGATTCACACGAGGGATGGAAATAAGCAAGGCTGTTTTGGTTGATCGTAGTTGTGAATGTGCCCCTGGCTGGCCTGATCTTGGCCATCTAGACAAGGGACTAACAGAGGTGGTTTGCCACTGCTTTCCTCTGCACGGTAACCCTGGCATTCCTTGGTGGCCTCCCATCCAAGTATTAATCAAATTTGCAGACGACACCAAATCAGAAGGGGTAGCTAATACCCCAGAGGACAGAGTCAGAATTCAGAATGACCTGGAGCAGGGATCTGCAACCTGCGGCTCTCCAGATGTTCATGGAATACAATTCCCATCAGTCCCTGCCAGCATGGCCAACTGGCCAACTGGCCATGCTGGCAGGGGCTGATGGGAATTATATTCCATGAACATCTGGAGAACCGCAGGTTGCAGATCCCTGACCTGGACAGATTAGAGATCTGGGCAAAAACTAATAAAATGAATTTCAACAGAGATAAATATAAGACACTACTTAGGCAGAAAGAATGAAATGCACAGATATAGGATAGGTGACACCTGGCTTGACAACACAACATGTGAAAGGGATCTAGGAGTCTTAGTAGACCATAAACTAAATATGAGTCAGCAGTGTGATGCGGTGGCCAAGAAAGCCAATGTGATTCTGGGCTGTATCAATAGAAGTATAGTGTCAAGATCGAGGGATGTAACTGAACCTCTCTATTCTGCATTGATTAGACCTCACCTGGAATATTGTGTACAGTTCTGGGCCCTGCAGTTCAAGAAGGATATTGACAAGCTGGAACGGGTCCAGAGGAGGGCAACAAATATGGTAAAAGGTTTGGAGTCCATGTCCTACAAAGAGAGGCTTAGGGAGTTGGGAATGTCTAGTCTGGAGAAGCGTAGAGGGGTAACATGATAGCCATGTTTAAATATTTGAAGGGATGTCATGTTGAAGGGGGAGCAAGCTTGTTTTCTGCTGCCTCAGAGACTAGGACACAGAGATTCAATGTGCTGGAAAAGTGATTCCACCTAAACATTAGGAAGAACTTCCTGACTGTCAGGGCTGTTCCACAGTGGAATTCACTGCCTCCTCTGAGTGGTGGAGTCTCCTTCTTTGGAAATTTTAAATAGACGCTGAATGAACATATGTTGGGAGTGCTTTGGTTGTGTTTTTCTGCATTTCCTTCTTGAATTGTGGTGCCCAGAACTGTACACAATATTCAAGGTGAGGTCTAAGCAATGCAGAATAGAGAGATACAATTACATTCCTTGATCTTGACGCTATACTCCTATTGATAGAGCCCAGAATTACATTGGCTTTCTTGGCCACCACATCACACTGCTGACTCACATTTAGTTTATGGTCTACTAAGACTCCAAATGCTTTTTGTGTGAACTAAGATACCAGAAGCTGCTCAGGGAACACTCCTTTCTCCTATATATCAGAATGAGGCACCTCCTATACTGTGAAAAGACTGCCAAGTAAAGTGATAAATTAATTTCAGATCAGAGATTTTCACTGCTTTTTTAAAAAAAATACTGGACACAATAAGATTGTCACTGTTACATAGTATATGCAAAATTGGAAATTCATTAGCAAAGATGAGCAGAGAATGTTTTTAGGGCTACAGTCCCCAATCCCCTGAGTGTTTCTAAGCTCCCTTGGGCAGGTCAGTTCTCTTGAGCAGATCTGTGCTCCCCCCCCCCAAAAAAAAAAACAGTGCAGTGCAGGTGCGTTGAAGGGAAACTGATATGGTCCTGCGTTAGCCCACACTCCCATCCTAATACTCTGTTAAAAGCAGTAATTGCAGCACTTTTTGTTGGAGTTCTTCCAGTAAGGGCCATTACACAAGGCCATGTATACAAGTGTATTATTCAAATGTGAGAAAGCTTTTAACTGCAATTCTGTTATAAGTTGTGGGGACCACAAAATGCCACTTCATTTGCAAGAATTTAAAGTTTACAACTCATTACCAGGATACTTAATATAATGTTAAAAGGATTTCTGTTATTCATTAAAAGTGTTAAAATTGCACACTGTGTTTCAAGATTCCCCAGGGCTGCTGCCAAGCACAGCATGGCAGCCATTTTTCCAAGGTATCTGGGTAAACATTTTTATGAATAACGCATCTCTGGGAAAGTGAGCCAGAGGTTGGAGGATTCTCTTCAGCTTTAAATATTCCATTGGAGAGTCAAAGTTAAAGGTTATCTAACAGCGTATTAAAACTCTTTGTAGATGGTCCATTTTTGGACTCCAAAAGAATAAACCAATGAAATTTTAGGACAGTCAAGTAAACATGGATTAATAACAGGAGGATCTTAAATATTTAGGTAAACCTCCTCAGATGTGTTCCAGGTTTTTCCTCAAAAATCTGAGCATAATAAGGTCCAAAGGACAAGTTACATCTAACATGAGTCAAATCAGGATTCCCCTTACTCAACTTTTCAAAGTCAGAGGGGACATCAGGAAGAAAAGCCTTGCTGGATCAAAAGAGTGGGTACCCCAAAAGCAGGGTGCAATTGTGACAGCCTTTACTTGTCTTTTGTTTCCAGCATCTCGTACTCAGAGGTACACTGCAGTCATACATGGAAGCTTTATTTAGCCATCCAAGGCATCGGTCAGCACAACCCCCACTTTCTTCAGTATTGTCAAGCTGACATGGCCTGTGACAAGCTTTTAATTTTGTGACTACAAATGTATAAGAGGATGATAATAATAAAGGTCCAATATAACCAGAGTCCCAAGCAGAGCAAGAAGTATTTGGTGGAAGTGGATATTGACAGCAAAGTCAGGAACTGCATCCCTCATTACAAGGAAGGTCAAACTGAGCTGTCCTCTGGGGTGGGGTTTATTTTCAAAGCTTAGTTAGTACCCTACTTCTTTTTGTATTCAGCCGGGGTTATGTTTGCTGTGCCGATTATTCTTCCTCCACTGATCAAGCGAGCCACTATCAGAGCCGCTCTTCCCTCCTCTGGCCCTGGCTCTGGGCTTGCTCCTGACAATGAGTCTTATTCACATTATTATGTCTTTCACACATGCCCAATACGGGCTGCAAATATCTACATATTCGGGAGCGGGGAGGGAGGGAGCTGGACAGCCTAACCGCATTAAACGGGACAGCTCAGCCTCACAGATCTAGGACACTGAAGCAAACACAGATGTGTGCTGCAGAATTTGAATCATGGAGTTGGAAGAGACCCCCAAGGGCCATCAAGTCCAACCCCCTGCAATGCAGGAACACACAATCAAATTCCTGTCCTGTTTGTAAAAGCCTGTTTTTATTTCTTAATGTTTATGAAATTTAACAGTATGGCATTACATATAGATTACACCAGAGACATACAGTGATAATAATCAATAGTAAATTATCTTATGTCAATAAATTAAAAATGGATGTCAGCACTTAAAAGATGGTTCTTTTTGTCTTCCATATCTCAAGTATACATTTGTTTGTTTGTTTCGATTTGTGCACCGCCCTCCCCACAAGGGCCCAGAGCAGCTTACAGTAATAAATACATTTGATTAAAACACTTAAAACAATTAAAACACTTAGAACAATTAAAACAGTGTAAAACATGATGGACCCGGGGGGACCTGGGAAATTACAGGCCAGTCAGTTTGACATCTGTTCCTGGTAAATTAGTAGAATCTATCATTAAAGATAAAATTATTAAACATGTAGAAAAGCAAGACCTGCTGAGGAAGAGTCAGCATGGCTTTTGCAGAGGCAAATCCTGTCTTACAAACTTACTAGAGTTCTTTGAGGGTGTAAGCAGGCATGTGGATAAGGGGGAACCAGTGGACATTGTCTACTTGGATTTCCAAAAGGCTTTTGACAAAGTTCCTCACCAGAGACTATTGAGAAAACTCAGCAATCAAAGAATAAGAAGGGAAGTCCTCCTATGGATTAAAAACTGGTTAAGAAACAGGAAGCAAAGAGTGGGTGTAAATGGGAAGTTCTCACAATGGAGAGATGTAAGGAGTGGTGTCCCCCAGGGATCCGTTTTGGGACCAGTGCTCTTTAACCTATTCACAAATGACCTGGAAGTAGGGGTGGGTAGCGTCAGTCGTGGGATCCAAAAATTTTAGTAACAGGTTCCCATGATCGTGGGATTCAAACAGTGGCGTAGCGCCAATGGGGCTGGGAGGGGCACGGTGGGGGTGTGGCCGGGCATTCTGTGGGCGGGGCATTCCTGGGCAGGGCTGTGACAAGGACGCAGCCACTGTGCTGGTCCTTGGGTGGGAAACGAATGCACGCAGGCACAAGTGTAAAGGATTCAATGGTGTTGGTGAGCGGGTCGGCTGCCTGACCTTGACTACATTCCACAGCCCGGGCGATGGGCCAGCTCCTCCGCCGGAGACCTTATCTCTGCGAGGGAGATGAGGTCTCCGTTCCCATGGGAAGCCGGGAGGGGGATGGGATGGATAGAGTTATAACCTGTGCTTCTGGCGGGAAGTGTCATTCCTGCCACTGCGTGTACGTGAGCTTTCTAAGATGTCTTAATAAACGGTCTTTTACACCCAAAAGCCTTTTATTTCTGCTTCTATGGAATTCCTTATTTCTGCTTCTATGGAATTCCTTCCTTCCTGCCATGCACGCCGGTGCACCTTCTGCTAGACTGCTTCAAGTTCTGCACGCTACTGCTGAGGAGTGGAGGAGGGGCGTAACTAAGGCAAAATCACATGGCAAAATCACCAATTAGTAACCCCCTCTCGGCACACACAAATAATTAGTAACCTACTCTCGGGAACCTGTGAGAACCTGCTAGATCCCACCTCTGGGTAGCGTGGTAGCCAAGTTTGCAGATGATACCAAATTATGTAGTGTGGTGAGAACCGCAAAGGAATGCGAAGAGCTCCAAGTGGACCTTGAGGTGAGTGGGCTAAGAAATGGCAAATGCAGTTCAATGCAGCAAAATGCAAAGTGATGCACATAGGGGCAAAAAATCCAAACTTCACATACAAGCTACAGGGGTCAGTGCTATCAGTCACAGACCAGGAAAGGGATTTGGGCGTCTTAGTTGATAGTTCCATGGCAATGTCAACTCAATGCATGGCAGCTGTAAAAAAGGCAAACTCTATGCTGGGGATCATTAGGAAAGGAACTGATAATAAAACTGCAAGGATTGTCATGCCCTTATATAAAGCCGTGGTGCGACTGCACTTGGAGTACTGTGTTCAGTTCTGGTCGCCGCATCTCAAAAAGGATATTGAGGAGATAGAAAAAGTGCAGAGAGAGGGCAACCTTGAGGATGATTGAGGGGACTGGAGCACCTTCCCTATGAGGGAAGAGGCTGCAGCATTTGGGACTCTTTGTAGTTTGGAGAGAGGAGATGGCTGAGGGGGGGATATGATTGAAGTCTATAAAATTATGCATGGGGTAGAAAATGTTGACAGAGATAAATTTTTCTCTCTTTCTCACAATACTAGAACCAGGGGACATTCATTGAAAATGCTGGGGGGAAGAAGTTAGGGACTAATAAAAGGAAACACTTCTTCACGCATAGCGTGCAGGATTGGTGTTTGAATAAGAGCTTCCACAGGAGGTGGTGGATGGGCCACCTGGAACTCCCAGGATAGCTTTAAAAGTTGGGCTTGGACAGATTTCTGTATGGCAGGAGAAGTCAGATTTATGGGCTACCAATCTTGATCCCCTTCTTTGATCTGAGATTTCCGCAAATGCCTGACAGACCAATAGGTGATCATGAGCTAACAGCCACAGAAGGCCATTGCTTTTCAAAGCATCCTCAAAGCCATGTGAGTTCCCAAAAGGCACCTGGTGGGGCCGGTCATGCGAGTAGCAGAGAGCTTGGAATTCTAAAGATGGATCTCCTGGTCTGATCCAGCAGGCTCTTTCTTGTGTTCTTATGTTCTTATTAATACACAATGTGTTAATTCAGGCAGTTTTAAGAAGTGCAACACTTTTTGAATCTATGTTCTAATATTCACTTTTAAGCATTTTGCCAGTTGTTTGCCGCTATTAATTTTGTAGCAGTTTACAGGGCATGTATCATATGCCCATTTTCAGTAGAAACATTTTCACCAATCAAACCAAGTAATCCAGCTTTCAGAGTAAGGGGAATTTTACAATCAATTATGCATTCAGTTTCCTCCATTATTATTTACCCAGAATTGTGTTTCATCTGGCATATACCCACTAACAGATACTGGCACCTGCTTCATCTCGGAAACTGAATGCATGTGCCCGTTGGGAAGCTAGGGTACCTGTGGACAGGTGTTTCTGCCCAAGTCCCACCAAGGTGGCATCTGCACAGTTTGGCTGCTGCAGCCAACAGAAGCTGGGGAGAGGGGGGTGAGGAAGCAGGCAGGAGTCGTGAGGAAGCAGGCAGGAGTGAGGAAGCAGGGTGAGGAAGCAGGCAGGAGTCCCCCATGCCTCCCACCCCAACAGCATGGCGAGATGTCACACTGGAAGAGGCTGTCCGGATGCCAAGACTTCCTCCAGAGTTCTGACTTTTACTTATGGGTGGTCGCCCGGAAAAGGGGAGGGGGCTGCAGTGATAACAGAGCAAGGGAGTTCCATATCCTGCTAGTAGCATTCAAAATACTTTCTCTGAAAGTGGATTCATTCCAGCTGCCAAAAGGGAGACCAGAACCAATTTTTTTCCTGCACACCTAAACATCCGGGAACACTGAGGGAACTACACATCTATCCAGATGTCTGTCCCCTCCATGAAACAATCCCCAGGACCCAACTACAGCCAGGTAGGTCCTCCTAGCTCAGAGGCACTGAGCCCCAGAGTGGGTTTTGTGCCAGCTCTGTTGGGCTTCATGCTCCAAGTTCCCACGGCAGGGAGCTGATGGACCACTTCCCCTGTCCCTGTCTCACCTTTTGAAGTTTGGCCAGTTCTAGCTGGAGTTTTTGAAGGTGCAGCTACTGGTTCCTGAGGAGGGGGTTTGGCCAGCACTTGGGGGTTTCCCATTGGCTTGGGGGGGGGGGTAGTTGGCATCCTAAGCATTTTGGCCCATTGGAGGTAGGTTTGTAGCAATGGGTGGGGCAGTTGGGAAATCCTTATAATGGGGCCCTATGGGCTCCACCACTAGTTTTGATAGCGTACATTTGAGCTTCCCAAAGGGGGTATTTCCTGTGCCAAAGGGCCACAGGTGGCCAACAAACTATGACCCGCCCTCCCCCGGCAGGAACCCCACCTTTTGTGCCAGCACTGACCCCCTGCACTGCAATTCTGCCAGCACCTGTCCTTTGCACTGCCCCAACTCTCCTCAGTGCCAGGTAAGTGGCTCACTGCCAGTGCGAGTGCCCCCCATGCTGGCATAAAAGGCAGTTCCACCTTCAGAGCATTCGGGGCTATCCCCCTGTGGACTGCGCTCTCAACGTCCTCCCAAGCATCCTCTTGTTAACAGCCTCGCTGGTCTTTCAAACTAAGGGCTGTGGCTTCCTCGATTGAGTCGGTCCAGCTCTGCCGGGTCTTTCTCTTTTCCTGATGCCTTCGCTAAAGTACAATAGCCCCATTTTACTCACTTTAGCCTCATTTTATAGAAAGTTCACTCTTGATTTGCTCTAGAACCCACTTATTGTAAGGGTATGTGGAATTATAGCCTTTAGCAATTAAAGGCCTTCACTTATGAACAACAAACCGGCCAGCCTCTTGAAACACACATGCACGCGCACAGAGAGAGAGAGGTTAGTAAATCTGGCCACTTCGGATAATCCCAGCAACCAAAACAAGAGTCCTAAAACAGCTACTTTTTATTTATCTCTGTGGTAAGCATGCCCAAATCCAATTAAAACAAACAAACAAAAATTAATCTTCAGTTAAAAAAATAAAAGTAAAATCCGTCTTATCAAAATCCCCATTTGTCGATATACAGTATTGTAACATATTACCTAAAGTAACTGCAGCTGTTGAGCTGTACTTGGCAGTCAGCGTCTGTCCTTAATTAGTGCAGCTACAGGTCTGATTCTATTCTATTTTGTTGTGGAAGATGCTCATGCAATAAACGGCTTGTGTTTTAATCCCTGTGACTTGGACTTCTTGAAACATTTTAAGTACTTTAATGGTTAGGGTGTCCTCTGCTGGTACTTTCAGAGAATACAACTGAATTTTAAAAACAGCAAAAATATTTATTCACCATCCAGCAAAATCATATTCACACAGGAGTCCCTCTTCCTTGAACAGAATGTACATCCAGGAAAGTGTGGAAAATGTTGCACTTAACCTAATCTTAACCTAATCTTAACCTAGGTTAAGATTAGCACAGACTTGCACCCACTTTAGTAAACTTTAGAAGATCTGAAAATAAAGTAAGCGTTTACTTATTTTGTGGCTTTTTAATTTATTTATTTATATATTCGATCTAATAAACTGCTCCGCCCCCAGGGGGCTTTCAAGCTTCTCTCTGAAATGCTGCCCAGTTCAAAAATGTCCCTGGCTTTTCTGGCAGCCGCACTGAAATGAAGAGGTCAAGCACAACCCCAAGGGACAGCGGGTGAAATAAGTTCAGGGCAAGTTGTCACCTCTCAGAAAGGAGCAGAGAGCGTCAGAGAAGCTCACCAAGAGTACAAGTCTCTCTTAACAGTTTACACTAAGTATACCCGGCAGCATTACTAATAAGCACGCTCTACCATATGACCGAGACCGAGCGCAGCCACACGGCCACGGAGACCCTTAAAGGCTGTTGGAGAATGGTGGCAGCGGTCTCCTATTGGCATGGAAACAATCAAAAAGATCAAGCCTGAATGGGAGGAACGCTGAGATGCGATGCGGGCTGAGCCGAGTGACTGTGACTGTGATGCATGGGGGGGGGGGGGGGGGGAGCCAGAGCAGAGGCCAATTTGCTGGAGGTCCCTGGCCCCTCAATGATGTGACTAGCCCCCTGCCTGGTGGAACACTCCCCCTCCAGCTGTCCGGGCCCTGCAGGATCTAGGGGAATTCCGCAGGGCCTGTAAGACCTAGTTGTTCCACTGGCCCTTTGGAGAGACCAGTCGCTGAATGGTGCCCCCCTCTGTTCTCCTGTTTGAGGGTCCCTTGCCATCTTTGGGACTCACCGTGCCCCCCCTCCTCCTTGTTAGGATTTTCAGGTAGGGTTTTGCGGAGCGCTGTTTTTATGTATTAATTGCTGTTTTAAATTAGTTTTTAAAGTCTATGGGGCTTAATCTATTAGCTTATACTGTTTTAGTTAATGTTAGGTATTCATTGGTTGCTGTTTAATTGCCCCTTTTGTTATTGTACTGTATGACGACTATGTTGTACACCGCCCAGAGCCCCGTGGGGATGGGGCGGTATACTAAAATCGAACAAACAAACAAATAAATAAATAGTATCCTCTGAGTACTGAGGCTACTGGGTGGCAGCAGCCCCTGAACAGTATTCCTTTAAAAACTACCTCCAAACCGGGCATGCTAGGCACAAACAGCAATGGCGGCAGAGGTCTGAGGGTCTCCGGTGGCCTACAGCAGGAGATCTGAAAACTGTACTGTTTAGTCTGAGGTGTTGTTGTTGTTGTTTTGTGAGGTTGTTTTAGGTTCCCCCCCCCCTTGATGTTATTTATTATCTTGGTAGTGTTTACATTATAGCATTCAGCCGGTGTTAGAGTCAGTTTAGTATAGCTTGCGTGTAAGTTAGCTTGGTTGAATGGGCTTGTTTGTTAGTAAGCTGGGCTTCTTGTGCTAACACAACTGTAGTGATGGGGGGGGGGTGTTAATTTCTGGGTTGATACTTGTAGAGTATTCTGGAAAGAGAAAGTCGCCATCTACTTATTATGTTTTGTTTATGCTGCTAGGGAAGTTGATGATGTTGATGATGTTGAAATGTTGTTGCTTGTGTCATCCCATGATGTTAGGATTATTGATGCCTTGGTTTATGTAACATTTTGATACGATGTTGAAGCTTTTGTTATAACCCTATGTTTAAAAGGTTATACTTATTGTAGTTAGAATGTTTCATTGTAATATGATCAAAATGTATTTCATGTTGTTGATAGTATGTCCTTTGATGTTTGCTGCCTATTATTATGATTGTTGTATTGCTATTGCAGCTGTTGTTCACTGCCCTGAGACCTTCGGGGGAGGGCGGTATACAAATCTAAACAACCAAATCTGACGAAGGGGGCTTTGACTATCAAAAGCTCTGACCCTGATAATCGTGTCCTCTAAGGTGCTGCTGAACTTGAATGTGGCTGTTCTACGGCAGACCACCATGGTTACCCTCTGAAACAAGTCTCTGTTGGGACCGAGGTTTGAACAATGTAGACAGATACCCTTCATAAGCATATGTCAGGACCATGCCTGTCAGTGATTTGATGTCTTGCTGTGTGTGAATTGCAAATGTTTCCCTGTTTCCCTCTTTTCTTCCTGGCAATCTCCTGGCTTCAGCCCACCTTCAAAAGAGGTGTGAAAGGTTCCCAGGTCCTTTGAAGCTCTGTAGTGTAATTGTAGTAGAAACTGTAGTAGACATTTGGTGTGGGGCGAAACGGGTGTGTGTGTGTGTGTGTGTGTGTGTGTGAAAGGATATAGGTCCTGGATCCGAGCTCTCTAGCTCAGATCCTGCTTTACATTGTTACTCTTCATATTACCTGGAATAAACTGCTTTTGAACTTTCCTACAGTCTCTGTTATTTCCACATTTGAGAGTCTGACAGCATAGTAGTTGGATCCTGTCAACAGTAATGGAAACGAGCCTCTGCACCCACCTTCCTTTCCACAAAATAGTGGCACCCCCCACCCCCCACCAATTGCTGCTGAGGGTCCCTTTACCCATGTGACTCAAGGGGTAGGAAACAAGAAGGATGCATCAGCTAAAATTGGCCCCTTAGCTCTGGAACAAGCTGAGCAAATCTCATGTAACCCTGCCCTGTATACCCTGCCTTATGAAAAATTGGATTTCATATTGTTTCTCATGCTATGTGCTGCAAAATGCCAGTTTCCATGTTTGAATGGGTGGATAGCAGAGTGTCCAAACTGAGAGCAAGCCTAAGGCAAAACAGTCTGTTTGATTAGAATTGTGAGTTACTCCAGGCAATTATCTGGATGTCTCATATCAAATCTTTGATTATCTTACCCAGCCAAAGCACTCCATTGATATAATGGAATCTGCAAATCTCTTGAACACCACACCTCGCTAAGCTGCTTTTAGAACTCCCTGATACTGTGCTTTTGAGAAAACATGTTTACAAACAATTGCTTCTTCCTTGCATTTCCCCAACCTCTAGATATGATCTCCCTAACAACAAGATCCCATCCTGAATCAATCAAGCCTCAGCCAAATCTGAAGACTGTAAGAAGTATCTCTGCATAAACCATTCATGGTATCACTGATATAATCTAGGACCAACTTACTCAATTGTCCCGGGGTTTAGAATAATAGATAGAGCTGCTAATTAGCTCAGCCCTGCAATCCCAGCATGGAAACCCAGAAAATCCAAGAATAGAAACTTACAGGACTAGAAACTTACTGGCTCCCGCCCCAAACTGCTCACAGGGGTATAAAAATACAGTGCACCCAAAGTTCCATGTTCTTTATGCTGGTTCTTTACTCTGGCGCTAGCTGGCTAGCTAGCCAGCTCCTGCTGCTGGTTATCAATGCTGGCTCTCAGTGCTGGCTCAAGCCCTCCAGGCTGGCTCCAGCTGCTGCTGGCCCCCACTCTCCATGCTGGCATAGGAATCCCTGCCTTCTTCCAGAACGTCTCTGCAGATTTAGGTAATGTATAAGTCCCCTGCTTCCCCAAAACTCCTACTCTATCATCCCACCTATCTTTTCCTCTTTATCTATATACTTAGGAACTGTGTGTATGTGCCCTTACTTCTTACTGTATGATTGCTGGCAAACAAAATTTATATAAAAATATTTAAAACTGCTATTTGGTCTTTTGTGAATTCTCTGCAGATACGTTTCAAGCCATTTCTGGTATACATAGTCTTAAAAGATCCCTACCCAGCCTGCCTCTCGCCTTGCCAAGTCGAGTTATTTTCCCCATTGCTACTTTAAGATATTTGTGTGCTGTTACACTCTTAGCAGCTGGTGGAGATTCCTTAAAAATAAGTTAACAACCTGTGAAAGCTGGGTAACACTCAAGAGCCAACACTGGCCGATTACATACGAGGCATTTGTGGCGCCCTGTCTGGACCCAGCCCACCTTCCCCTGCCCAGGCGATGGAAGGCCCGTCTTTGCTCCCTGTCGTTGGGGAGCATCTCAGCTCTGCCAGCTTCTCAGAGGTTGCTCCGAAGGCTGAAGACACTCAAACGCAGTTAACTTAAAGAAAAGACCTTTATTGATTTGCGAAGACTTCTGGACTTCGTGTCTAGGATCCGTAGTGCATTATTGAGATGGTAACAATAACTTTTGAACTAGAAATGAAATGCTCTTATTGTACTTTTAAGTTACTGAACAGCTTGGATGACCCAAAGAGGAAGCTAGGCATGAAGAAGCCCCAGGCAATGAATTCTTGCTTCTTCCTTTCTACCTCTGTTTTATTTCGAAACTTCTCGTCTGCCTTAGTCCATTCGAGTCCAGCACCTTCTTTCACGCAGCAGCCAACCAGTTGCCTTGGAGGGCCAACAGACAAACCCCAATGATGCCAAGGCCTTCCCCAGATGCTGCCTCCTGGCCTTCCTGCCTAAGAACATACATGCATCCACATGTAGCGGCATTGCAGACTCCACCCCAACTCTTGCATTACACACATGAAAACAAATAATGCCCAACCTTTGTTTTGCAACCAGTTCATGTTCCCGCTCCCCACCTACTGACTTCTGCTTGTGCAAGCTGGCTTAGTAGGGTTACAGTTTTGCGGGAAAAGCTTCCCCGGGGAAGACCCTAAGGAAATACCTGGGGGATTTGGGCTGGAGGAGCCTGGGGGAAGCTGGGTTTGGGGAGGGGAGTGACTTCAGCCGGGGGGGGGGCAATGCCACTGAGCCCACCTCCCAGAGCAGCCATTTTCTCCCGGGGAACTGACTCCTTTCGCCTGGAGATTAGCTGGACTGGCGGGAGATCTCCAGTCACCGCCTGGAGGTTTGCAACGCTGATTGGGGAGATGAGATAAGGCCTGGAAACAGCCTGGAAACATTCAAGGGGGAAGAGGGCTGCGGTGCGGTTTTAAGAACGAACCCATCATTAGTAGACCCAACCCCGCCGCGTATTCACACGGGAAAGAGGACCCGCGGCGCATGCGCAGCTGCCCCACCTGGCTTTCTTGCGCTTCATCCATCCTGAAGTTCCTTCGATTTATCGCACGCCCCTTTCGGACCGTTGGCGTTTGATGACATTTGTCTCTTTGCGGCTGCCGTCTCTAGATGGGTCTTCTACGCATGCGTCCTTGTTGTCGGTGAAGGTCTTGCCCGCTGTTGGCATGGCGGTTGCCTGCAGGAAAACCTGGGCGACGCGAGGCGCCTGCACGAGTAAGTTCCCGGCGGCTGCGGCCTCTCGCCGCTCCCGTCCCCATTTCATTCCCCCGGCAGACCCCTCCCGTGGAGCCCCCGCGGGGTCTTGCCTCTGCGGCTCCGCAGAGGGAGGGCGGCGGGCGGGAGGGGAGGGGAGGGGAGGGGAGGCGCGGTTCTGGCCCGCTTTCCTTGCGCATTGGGACCCCCTCGGGCCTGGCTAATCCTCACTGGCACGGACCAGAGGACGGAGCCGCTGAAATGCTGCTGGGGAGAGATTGTGCTGCGCCCCTTTGCGTTGCTGGGTCACCCTTGGGAATGTGTGTCCCCTATTAGATGAGGTCGCTGCAAGTAGAAAGACACCTGGGAAGCAAGGAGAGGGGCCACACGTTGCAATACCTCTCTTTTAACAAACGTTTAACTGTATTTATTTCATTTGCTATCTTCTGAGACTGCGTGCCCTTAAAAGCAGTGTAATTATTCAAAATGTAACAGATCTTGTTCTTTATGAAATTGATGTAGTTGTTCCCTGGGTAGCTTTCGAAGCAACCCTGGAAGTATGAAAAGCGGTTTTAAGGTGTAGCAGGAAATAGGACCTTAACTGAACAGTTCACAGTATCTGGTTTTTGTTCATGTAGGGCTGCGAGCTCGAGCATGCGTACGTGAATGTAGTCCCATAGGACGTAGTGATCTTCCTGGTAAATATACACAAAATTGAACTGGAAGGCCATCTGGCCCAACCAGAAAACCATCATGAAGGATTCCTGGAACTTGGGCGCTGTGTGGTTTCCGGGCTGTATGGCCGTGTTCTAGCAGCATTCTCTCCTGACGTTTCGCCTGCATCTGTAGCTGGCATCTTCTGAAGATCCTCTGAAGATGCCAGCCACAGACGCAGGCGAAACGTCAGGAGAGAATGCTGCTAGAACACGGCCATACAGCCCGGAAACCACACAGCGCCCAAGTGATTCCAGCCGTGAAAGCCTTCGACAATTCCTGGAACTAATTTATGTATCAACTGCATGAAGCATCAAGGAGAGGGAAGATGTTTTTAGTTTCCACTGAGCTTGAAACTAATAGTTGTTTTGTCTCTTGAAGGGTTCTTTTCTGCCTCAGCCTTTCTCAACTGTAAAGATGGACAGCAACCAAAATTTAAGCCGCCTCCAAAGCCAGTCATTGTTGATGAATCAAAACCTCTTGCAGCAGAAAGACGGTAAAAAAATTCATCTGCATTTTCTTGGTAATGCAAAGGCCTAGTAGGAAGGGCACTCTGAGCAGGAAAATTATGTGAATCCAAGGAATGGAGGACACTGAAAGGCCCTAATAGTTTAGAAGCCTGCTGGGTGGTCTTGGACTAGTCATAGTTCTCTCAAAACTCTCTCAGCCATATTTACATCACACTGTGCCTGGTGGGCGGAGCTGGGGAGAAGGCATTTGTAGTCCACTTTGAGACTCCTCAGAGAAAAAGGGGGCTATAAAAACGATATGGCCTTCACCTGGATAGCTCCAGCTAGCCTGATCTCCTTACCAGATCTTAGAAGCTAACTTTGGTCTGTATTTGGATGGGAGACTACCAAGGAGTCCAGGGTTACAGTGCAGACAGTGGCAAACCAACTCTGAACATCTCTTGCCTTGCAAATGTTACCAGGGGTCACCATAAGTCAACTGTAACTTGGTGGCGAAAAATAAAAGAGAGCTGGTGCTTACCAGCCTCCAAAGATGTGCACAAATTCTTTCAAGTACTTAATGCGCATGACTCTTTGATGTCCTGCAGCAGTGTTGTTGGTGTGAATGATGTCTCTGTGTGTGAAAAGTGCAATGAAGTTGCAGCCAACTTACATTGACCCTATAGAGTTTTCAAATCAAGAGGCATTCAGCAGTGGTTTGCCATTGCCTGCCTCTGCATAGCAACGCGGGACTTCCTGAGTCGTTTCCTATCCACATATTAACCAGGGTCTTCTCAGCCTCCCAGATCAGGCCAGCCTGAGCCATCCAGATTTCCCCACTGCATGCTGAGGAGAATGCATCATGCATTTAATGAACTAACCCTTGTCTGCAAAAATGTACGCCATAAGGAATGTTAGTCCTTGTAAGTAGCCACAGGACTCTAATTCAGGCTTCATTCAAGCCTTGGTGCCACTTTCAGATGTCTGGTTTGGACTTAGAACATGTTAAATGCCAAAGCGGAGAATAGTTCTCTGATGAGAAGTGCCTTCATTGCTAACAGCAGGATGTAGAGCTTAGATCAGAGGGCGTGACTTTTGTGCAGGCTGAGTCTTGGGCAGGCCTAAGCTTAATAATTGACTGGCAGCAGCATATATTTAACATCTAGCCTTAGTTAGAAGTCAATTGCCCTTGAGACTTACTTGTGTTGCAAACTGAAGCTCCATCCAGGCAAGATGGAGTTGTTGATGTTCAGTGAGACGGCTGTTTGCAGACTGAGGAGTCAACCTCTCCAGGTGGGCTTGTGCTCCCCACAAAAGGGTGAGTTAATAGATTAGGGGCTGCTGCTGGTCCTTGGCCAATGGTTGGAGGCTCAAGTCTCCTCCACATCCCATGCAGCCTTTTGTCTGCTGCAGCTGAGTTGCCAGTTGTAGCAGTTCCTCAAAAAGCCACACAAACGAAAAGCAGGCATCTGGGACACACACACACATATGCACACCCCTTGCTTTCTTCACTAACCTTCACAGTCTTGGAGCATAAACATCAGACAGAAAAAGGGCTCAACAAAGTGTATCAGTTTCTACAGAATAAATAATCAGGGTCTCTTATTTCACATCAGAGACCCTGTTTATTTTTTCTGTTGAAATGTTTTTTTTCTGCCTGGAGTTTATGCTCCAAGGTACTTCTTGCCAGCTTTTTTTTTTTTTTTTTTTTTGGCGTTACCTAGATTTCAGCTTTTACAGAGGCGTTACAGCACTATGAAACAGTTGTTTGTGTTTTGTCTTTGTTGCATTTATAAGTTTACATAAAGTTATCCAGTTGCTTTTAATTTAGATTGTGAGCACTTTGACGCTGAGATAAGGTTTGATTACACTACTCTTGCTTTAAGCCAGTGGTTCTCAACCTGTGGGTCACAACACCTTTGGGGGTCGAATGACCCTTTTACTGGGGTCGCCTAAGACTCTCTACATCAGTGTTCTCCATCTGTAAAATGGATAAATGTTGGGTTGGGGGTCACCACAACATGAGGAACTGTATTAGAGGGTTGCAGCATTAGGAAGGTTGAGAACCACTGCTTTAGAGCCACGTGAGAGTTTGTAGTAGAAGGGAACTGCCTCCTCTCCTTCTCATTTAGTAGATTATTTGGCTGTTATCTCATTCGGCACATCTGGTACCTTAACACATTCTGGTGTATGGAGTTCTAATAAATGTTGTTTTCAGTTCATTACTAGTGGTTTTCACGCAGTCTTTTGACTTTAAAATTTAGATACAGTTCTGCTGCTTGGATTACTGGGTTCCCCAGAGGTGGCACAAACATTTTCTAAATAAATCATGTGCTTCTTAAGACACTGAATGACACGGCACTGTTTCTTAATGGCTTTCACGTTGTGTTTGACAGATTCTTGAGTCCCGAATTCATTCCGCCCCGAGGAAGAACAGATCCTTTCAAATTCTACCTTGAAAGGAGAGATATGATCCAGAGGAGAAAAGTACTGAACATTCCAGAGTTCTATGTTGGTCAGTAGGCATTTACAATACATACAGCACAATGGTGGCATCAGGGTACCCTATAAAGATGGTTCTGAAAATTTCTAACTGTACTGTTGGGTGTTCAGTTTAATAGATATTAACAAACAGAACAGTTAGATCTCCTGGCAAAATAATTTTGTTAAGTATCACAAAGGCTGAGCAACAACAATCTAAAAATGAATTAAACAAAATAAATCAAATTATTATCAAATGCACTTAAAATACAAATTTAAAAACACAAGCCTTGAATTTACTTTAAACTAAAAGCCACTGGACTGATTAGTTCTCAGTATGCAATATACAGTATACATGAGTATACATTTTATTTACAGTATACGTACTTATACATCAAGAATAATTGTTGATACAAATCCTGAAACATGAAAAAATAGAAAGTATTTTTAAAAGAACAGACAATGCCAAAAGTTTAAAACACAATTTTAAAAAATGCTTGCTAGGAAAAAAGCAAATCTATCTATATATATAAACACGAAATACCACTCACTGACTGACTGACTCATCAAAAGAACTCCAAAACCACCGAAACTACAAAGTTGAAATTTGGCACACCAGTTCGTTATGTGCTTCAGGTGCTCACTAAGAAAGAATTTTCCAAAATATTCACTTCCACTCGACTTATTAGATATTTACTGTTCAACTCTGGCCATCTGCATGAGCATTCTAAGGGTGACAGTTAAACACCATGAGTTTCATGTCCTTCAACATGGTATTTCCGATGGTTTTGAGTTCTTTTGATGTGTCAGTCAGTGAGTGGTATTTCGCGTTTATATATAGATAGCTTCGTTTCACAGGACATTTTAATGAAGGGCACTTTGAAGCTCTAACTCCATTTGTCGCATCGACAAGTTCTGCTAATGCCTACCAAACAACAAGCACAATTGATCCAATGGTGCACCAACTGCATTCTAACACCGCCCTCCTCAACGCATATGAACCTGTTCCTTCTGCTGAAACTACTGAAGGGAGAAGAGGAATTAAACGCAGAAAGCTATTTACTCATTGCATTAGAAAAAGACAACTACAGGAAGCTTCTGCAAAATATGCGAAAACCAACCCATCAATCCATAGACAGGCTGTGAGAAAATATGCTGCATGTCACCCCAAAGTTCACAAACAGGCTGTAAAGAAGTATGCTGAATGTCACCCCAAAATTCATAGAGAGCCTGTGATGAAGTATGCAAAGCGAAGCACGGATATCCTGCTAGTAAAATATATACAATAAAATAGATAAGATTTAACTTTTTGCAGAAAATGCAAAACTTCACAAAAGATCAGCCAAAATAAGAAAATCATGCTGGCCACAATAGACCACTAACACTCAAGTGTATTAAGTGCCACACTAGGATATCTGTGTCACAAAACAAATAGCAGTTGCTGTTATACACTGTTTCTAGTTTAGAGCAAACAAATCCTTCACCCTTTTCCTCAATGGGAGAAAATAAAACCATAAGCATCTGTCTGGAAATCACAGCTCCAACCCTTTACATGTTGATGCCCCACGTGCATTTCAAGGCCTTGAAAAGCTGAAAAAAATCCTAGCTTATCTGGTAGGTTTTGCCTGCCTTCATCTGTTTTCAACTTAAATTGTGTTTGAAGGCTGCTATTTATACAGAACACATACCATATAAAGTCGCGTATAAGCCGAAATTTTCAGCCTTTTTTTAGGCTGAAACATCCCCCCCTCGGCTTATAAGCAGGTCACACACACACACACACACTGCTTATTCATGCGTCGCATTGCCCTTTTAAGAAAACCATAGAACAGGCTGCCCCGAACAGCAGCTTCCCTGTAGACTTAGAGCCTGCAAGAAAGAAAGCCGGCAGCTTCCCTGAAACCACGCCTTAAACTGGGAGCCTTCAAAAAAGAAAGCTGAGTTAGAGAGCGGGACGAGGCATTCTCTGCTTCGCTTTCTCCTGCCTTCAGCACTTTCCCTCTCCCCAGATCCGTGTGCGCCCGCCTCGCCCCTCCTTAAAAAGCTTCCCAAAGGCTTCTGGGGCGCTCCTTTCCTCCAGCTGTGGCTCCTTTGCCGGCTCAGCACCCTGCCTCCTGATGGATCTTTCCCACCCTCAGCTTATATGCGAGTCAATAAAATGTCCCAGTTTTTTGAGGTAAAATTGGGTGCCTCGGCTTATATGCGGGTCGGCTTATACGCAAGTATATACGGTAGCTTCCGCCGACTGCCTGTGCAGTCGTTGTGTGGCCTGAATGACTGGTCTGACTCGGAGAGGAGCCGTGACGCTTTGGGGCTTTGCATGCAGAAGGTCCCAGGTTCAATCCTTGGCATCTCCAATTAAAAACAGACGGGAGGGAGGTCAGCCCCAGATAAGCCTCCACAGCTCCAGTGGCAGAGGGGGGATTCAAACCCGGTTCTCCAGATTAGAGTGCACCTACTCTTCACCACTACACCATGCTGGGTCTCTGGACGAGACTGTGTTCCTCATAGCAACACAGCAGCCTGTATAATGGGGCTTACTGGCTGCTCTTTGGACACTGGCTGTCCCTCTGCAGGGTGCACAAAGGGAGCACTTGGGAGAATCATGGGGCTTCCGTTTCTGATACTAAGCAGCATCCTGCCACAGACTGCTTTAGTGGCATAAATTTCAACGGGGGCCAAGGCTTGATAATATCACATGCACATCATCTGAGTCCAGCTATTTGTGCTTCTGCCACATGTATGCCAAGCAGTCGTTTGCACAGTCAGACCAGCAGAGAAGTTGGCATTAAAAGAATTCTTTGTTTTCCGGCAGGAAGTATTCTTTCTGTCACCACAGCAGATCCTTATGCCCACGGGAAGAAGAGCACTTTCGTAGGCCTGTGTATCCAGCGCTCAGGAAACGGACTTGGTGCAACCTTCATACTTCGGAACATAATAGAAGGACAGGGTGAGTAAACGTTTGAATGTGTCTCTTGAAAGAGATGGCATTCGACTCAGGATGTCTGAAGCAGCTGGCAGCAAACATTAATTCGACCTGCTCTCTGCAATCATTATGTAGTTGTGTAAAAAATAAATTCCAGTGCATCCTTCCAGTGCTCTGACTTGCATGGTTCAGCCTGCCCCGAACCCGTCCTATCTCGGAAGCTAAGTGGGGTCAGCCCTAGTGAGTGTTTGGATAAGAAACCACCGGGGAAGTCCAGGGCAGTGTCAGGGATGGCACCTAGTTGATTGAGATGCATTCCCAGCTCAATGTAGTGGTGACTGTTCTCTAGTAGCTGGAGGTGCATCCTTGTGAGGGTCTGGTACTCCAGTCAGTAATAAGACTCAAGGTAGATTCAAGAGCCGTGTCATCCCAACGGCCAAATAGCCGAAACTGGGGTTTGGCTCTCTGGCCCCAAGTATAGTTACAGTTTGACTCATTCCAGAATCCCCCCTCCCTCACATTCCCATAATAACAGCATGAGAAAGAGACATTGTTTTCGGGACAGGCAGGCTTCTCCTTCAGGAAGGCAGATAAGAAGTAGCCATTGAGCACTATTGCTAGTTTCATTGCAAGCGAATGAAAGAGGCCCCGTGGCCTTGGGCACTGATAATAGTTGGGCCGTCTGCTCCCAAGCTGTGTACGTGCCAGCTGTCAGGCTAAGTATGTCGCAGGCCTGACAATTCTAACCTCAATGGTAATCTCTACAAGATATATATATAACCAGTCTGCTATATGTTACCACTGCTGTAATGGGACATTCTTTCCTTGATTTCTTCTTTATGGCTTCACACGCTTTATGGCTTCACACTGACACCTTCTACTTCTATGGGAAACGGAATGTTTCCGTTGCTCTGTGGGGGCAGGAGGCCAGGTGACTTTATCTCTAACTTTTGTCGACTTTGGGGTTTCTTGGCTCTAAAGTAACTCTTTCTCACATTCTTTAAGAAAACAGGAGGGGGTGGGGTTGTTTCTGAATAAAGGAAGTATCAAAAGCCAGGTTTGCCAGAACTAGCTTTTCACAAGCTGGGTGCTTCATTGCCTTCCAGTAAACACTTCTGATCAACGATACAGAGTTCGTTTATTGATTCAAGGTCTAACAGGTAACTATGCAAAGACAGGCAATGGCAAACCACCTCTGTTCATCTCTGGCCTCAAAAACCCTTTTGGGGTCACCATAAGTTGGCTGTTACTTGATGGCACTTTGTATGCACTCAGTTATTTCCAGTTTGACTTTATTGGAGTATAAAGTCATTCAGGTGCAATTGCTGAATGTAAATATTGCTGAAAGTGGGCATTAGCATATCTGTAAGTTTTTATGAAGGCTTCATGGTGTGATATATCTAGTTTTTTTTAAAAGGTTAGACTGTTTATCTAAAGAGACAGCCGTATCTTTTTTTTATCTCTGACTATTGGCAGCTCTGAATTTTATTTCTGACTAGCAAATTAGTTGTTGTTGGGGGTTTTTTTGCTGCTGTGTGATTTCAAAGGTCATATTTTTACATGAACCAAAGTTGGACTGTGTGAGGTTTCATTGTTACCTTACTTGTCTGAGACTGCAATATCCATAACTGTATAAATAAAACTGGACTCCAGCTGTATCTTTCAACTTCAGGAGTTGAAATCTGCCATGAATTGTACAGCCCTGTCATCCAAGAGATCCGGGTGCTAAGGCTGGAGAAGAGGCTAGATGAGAACTTGATGTATTTACGAGATGCACTTCCTGAATACAGCGCTGTTGACGTTAACATGGTGCCTGTACCAGTTGCAACTAATGAAGAAGTTCCTGTCAACAAGGTAAATGGAAGTCTGTTCTTGGCAAATACTTGTGCCACAAACTCATTTTGCAAAAACCTAAAACAGTTGCTTGGAGAATCAGTTCTGCACCAGTGTGTGCTCCGGAGTTGTGCTACTGGCAGAGGCCTCCAGATAGGCTACGAGACGGCTGCCCATTCAAAGGGAGCTGCCAACCACCTCATAGGCAACATTGTCCATTGCAGATGGCAACCCACACCAGAGTTACTTCCTGACAGCAAATAAAAATGCTTCCATGTTATTGATCGCCATGGTTAGGCAAAGCCTTTCCCAGCTCTGGAGCATGGCAGGGCTTCCTCAGAGGAAAAATGTTTTCGCTTTATTTGCATATTAATTAAAACATCTACATCTCATCTTTCCTCATGGTTTGAGGTGGTGACAGTACTACTTGAAAGCATTCCCAGGTAAACCCAGAAGCGGAATTGCCAGCCCCATTCCTTTCTCCCCTTCAGGGACGCTTGCTGTTCACACCATCAGAGCAAACAGGCAGGCATGGCAGTGCCCCCCCCCCTTTCAGGAAGCTTTTCAGCAGAGATAGTTCCACAAGGGGAGAAGCCTGGACTGTGGTCGGTGCCGGACAGGCCGCCCGAAGGAGTGAGCTAAGCAGCAGATGGATGCCTGATGAGCCTAGGAGGTTAAGAGCTCGTGTATCTAATCTGGAGGAACCAGGTTTGATTCCCCACTCTGCTGCCTGAGCTGTGGAGGCTTACCTGGGGAATTCAGATTAGCCTGGGCACTCCCACACATGCCAGCTGGGTGACCTTGGGTTAGTCACAGCTTCTCGGAGCTCTTTCAGCCCCACCTCCTCACAGGGTGTTTGTTGTGAGGGGGGGAAGGGCAAGGAGATTGTAAGCCCCTTTTTGCTGCTCCTACAGGAGAGAAAGGGGGGATATAAATCCAAACTCCTCCTCCTCCTCTTCTTCTTCTTCATGGGGACATATAGAAGGACAAATGGGTGGGTGATGAAGGTCTGTGCATTCCTGGCGGCTAGTCCAGCTGGATCAGTTGCAGTTTCCAGGTTGTCTTCAAGCATATCTGTGCTTAGTTTCTGACACAGGAGTGTAACCAAACTAAACGGAATCAAAATACCTGTCACTAGGATTAAGTATTTCATTTATTTATTTTTATTTTACTTTATTTCCATCATGCCTGTCTCACCGAGAGTCAGGGCAGATTACATAGTATGAGTCAATACAATCAAAGGATTTAGAAAAACTTTAAACAAAGAATAAGGTATATTATCCAGGGAATGTTAACACCATGTAAAAAATGCTGTTCCAGAAGCATAAAAACAGAAAACAGACAATAAGGCGTCTTGTATAAAGTTGTATAGTTCACAGTCCGCTCCCTTTATAAGAACACGTTTCCAAACCATTTTGTTAAAATTCAGCTCTACCACCTTTATCAAAATGCCCTCCTGGACAATTCCATATTATGTAGTTATTAGAATTGATAGCGAATTGGACAAGGGGAAAAATGTTACCAGCAGGCAATTCTTCTGTAATATCCCTTTAACTGTTGCTTTTGCCACACACCCCTCAATAGTAATTAATTGCTCCTATAAGCCCTCTTTATTGTTATGATTGAAATATTTTAAAGCCTGTAGTCTGCAGGGCAAAACAGGGCAAAAATTAAGAATATTTAGTTGGATCCAACCAGCTTTTCTACTGGTGAGAAAAGGGAAAGGGGTCCTCTTTGAGCATGAAAAAGGCGGGACCTGCCTGTATGAAAGGCCTGAGGGGTGGAACTGGGGGGGACGAAGTTCAGTGGCCCTGAGTGGAAAAACAGAGTGGGTGCAGCCCACCAATTTATGCACTCTGGCACGATATGGAAAAAGGTGTAGCAGCTGATCTACAATTGTAAACTATTATTGTGAAAGTTGTATGGGGGGGCGAAAATGTGTAGATCAGACATAATTACTGCCAAAGTTAAGGTGAAATCAAATGGGGGGGGGGCGCGAGGCGATGTCTCGTGAATGGTGGCAGATCATTGCTCAGTCAAAGGGTACCATCTGAAGCCAAGTTACAGCTTCCTAAGCTCATGGACTTGCAAGGGTGTAACTTTGCTAAGAATGGCACTGTAAAGTGACCTAGGGTACAAGAACACTTGCCTGGGAGTAGGCCCAGTGGTGTACCTCACCGGCCGGGTCACCGCGCCTGGCGTCTCTCTTCATAATTTTATTTTCATTACCCGTTTGGTGACTGAATTATCTGTTGGTAGAATTGTATTATTATGCCAGTAAAGGGAGTTGAGTTGAGTAACCATTCCTGACACTGCTGGTCACTGCCTCTGATGGGAGGTCACTGGGAGCCAGGGGGCGTGCAGTACATTTGCCAAGAAACCCAGTGAAATGGATGCTCTGACTTAGTTTCATTCCTTCCAACTGTGCTAGATGAAGGTCAAGATGAAACCCAGACCTTGGTCCAAACACTGGGAACATCCAAAATTTAACATCCAGGGCATCAACTTTGACTTTTATCTTACGGAAAAAGACCACGAGAAAGTGAAAGCATGGAGCATGCCTTGGAGAGAATTTGATATGATGAAAGAATATGATACATCAAAACTTGAAAAAAAAATTTGGGAAGAAGTGAATGCAGAACTGAAGAACTAAGTGATGTAATCCCGGAAGACTTTCTCCAGAAAGACCAACTCTGTCCATTTTAGTAGACTGTTTCTTTGACGCAGGCCTCTGAAATAAATAAGCACATGAAATGGTCGGCTTCTGCTGAGTATCTGGCGCTTCTTTCTCCACCTTATGTGTGGGTGCAGTACAAAGTGATGGCAACTCTTTGCTTCTTTTACCTGCTTCTGTGAGTTCGTTCTATCTTTTGATCAGATGGGGCTGACCATCTTTTAAGTCTGTGGGCAGTTTTGGAATTCTAATGGGAAGGTGGTGGGCACAACCATAAAATGGCCACCATGAGAGTGGGGCCCCACACACAGGGAAAGGCGAAATGCACAGGTCAATACAAAATAAAACCATCGCTGTATTGGTTGTTGTGGGTTTTTCCGGGCTATGTGTCTGTGTTACACACTGTGTCCAGTGAGAAAGGAATATTTAGTGGGCAACACACATTGTGTAACAGACTTCTCTCTGTGATACACCTCCGAAGATGCCAGCCATTGATGCAGGCGAAACATTAGGAACAAGATCTACCAGACCACGGCCACACAGCCCGGAAAACCCACCACAACCAGTTGAGTCCGGCCGTGGAAGCCTTCGACAAAACATCACAGCATTATCAGCTTCTGCCAAAAAATGCTATTTTAGTCTTGACAGCCAAGCAGAAGCCCTTCTGGGCAGGAGCGCCACATCAGCCTCCCCCACTTGGTGGGATCCAGGGAAGGTGTCAGCAGGCGCCCTGATATCTGTGGGCACCACATTGGGGATCCTTTTGTACAAGGTGCAAAATAAGCTTGCTGATTGATTGATTGATTGATTGATTGATTGATTGATTGATTGTTTGGACTTTTATACCGCCCCATCCCCAAAGGGCTCTGGGCAGTGTACAACATAAAATATGATTACAAATAAGTTACTAAAACCTTTAAAACAGCGATAACAATAATAGAGGTGTCCGCCAACCCCACTTTTAAAATTCTCCCCGAGAGAGGGAGGGCGGCGAGTCCCATTAGATGATAGGCCCAGATGAAAGAGCCAACTGGGGGGGGGGGGGGACCATTTCAGCGGCTGGTCCCTCCAAAGGCCCGGCGGACTTACTGTAAAGGGTGACTGTGAGCCAGGCCCTCCTGCCTCTGACCCCCACTGGGCCCAGCCTCTGGCCTCACTGTCCTGTAGCAAAGTGCAGCAGCAGCGTCGTTGGAGCAAGGACAGGCCAGGAGAGGAGGGACCCGCTCCATCGACCGGCCTCCCCAGCTGCGAGCCACACATGAGCTGCGGTTCAGCCACCCATGGTCTAGTTTTCCATACTTGTTGTCAGGCTGGCCACATAACATGCAGCAGAGAGAGAGGCTGGAGTGTCCTTTGGAGTGCTGGCGTAAACTCTCCAACCTTACCCGGATGAAAAAAAAATGTTTCTGGGTATTAATAGTAGTAGTAGAAGAAGAGTTTTTATATCCACTTTTTTCTTCCTTAAAGAGCCTCAGAACTCCTTCCCTTCCTCTCCCCACAACAGACTTTGTGAGGTAGGTGGGGCTGAGAGAGTTCTGAGAGAACCGTGACTGACCCTCTTAACCACCACACCACTGGGGCATGACCCCACAGGCAGTGGCAGGTCTACAGGAAAGGCCAACATAGCAGAAAACGGAAGGATGTTTCATCATCAAAGAAATGTTGTGCAAATCCTATGAGAGGAAGAGGAGGATATACGGAGTTCTGCTTTGAACATTTGTAGCAGCTTCTATCCCAGCTTTTCCTGCATGAAGAAGACAATGTACCTTTTACTTTTCTGTTCATAGTTTAGGGCGTAAGCCTAAACTGGTCCCACTGAGATGTCTCATTTTATTCAATGGAACTTACTAACAGGAAAGTGTTTTTAAATACTAGCAGCCTCTAGTCAGCGTGGTGTAGTGGTTAAGAGCAGGTGAACTCTAATCTGGAGAACTGGGTTTGATTCCCCACTCTGCCACTGGAGCTGTGGAGGCTTATCTGGTGAACTAGATTAGCTTGTTCACTCCAACACACGCCAGCTGGGTGACCTTGGGTTAGTCCCAGTTCTTCGGAGCTCTCTCAGCCCCACCTGCCTCACAGGGTGTTTGTTGGGGAGGGGGGAAGGGAAAGGAGATTGTAAGCCCCTTTGAATCTCTGCAGGAGAAAAAGGGGGATATAAATCCAAACTCTTCTCCTTCTCTCTTCTTAAACTCTTCCCTTATTTGAGAAGTGAACCACATAACCTTAATTCTTGTTATGTGACAAAATGAGTTTTAACTCAGGAAATCTTGTACCTTGAAAAATGTTACTGGTCTCCAAGGGGCTACTGGACCAGAATACTATTCTACAACTACAGTAACACATCTATCCCCCCTCCTCCTCCCCCCCCCCCGAAGCTTAGCTTGTTTTTGAATGCCAGCTTTCAATTGTAATCAACTATTAAATGTACTGGATTCCCACCCCCACCCCTGGCCTTTTCCTTCATACATGGAGAAGGCAGCAGAAGCAATGGCACCCATCTTCCAGAGCTGGACTAGAGTCCAGCAATACCTGGGTTCCCTTGCTCTGAAATTTAAAACTAACAATCGACTATAGTCTTACAACTGAAACCTAAACTTGAGTCTATTGATGGCAGATTCAGCAGCATCCTATAAAGTGTATTTCCCAGTTCTTCACAGCATTATCCAAGACTAGGGAAGAAGAAAGAAGGCAAGAAAGAACGAGAGGGGTGGAAGGCTGCACAGTTGGTCATCAATAGCCAAGATTAATCATGGAGAGGAATAGTGGGCAATGGGTGCCCTCAACCAAATGACCCGTCAAACATCTTATTGGCCCTGTGGAGCTGATTATGGTCCTGCAGCACCGTAGGCGTTGTGAGGGGGCGGTGGGGTGTGTGTAAAGGATTCAATGGTGTTGATAGTGAAGTAACGTTGAGTGCATTCCACAGCCCGGGCGATGGGCCAGATGCATCGGCGGAGACCTTATCGTTGCGCGGGAGATGAAGACTCTGTTCCCATGGGAAGCAGGAAGGGGGGATGGGGTGAAGATGGTATTACTTAAGCCTGTGCTTCTGGCGGGAAAGTGTCATTCCTGCCCTCTGCGTTAATACCGAAACTTTCTAAAGATGTCTTAATCAATGGACTTTTACCTCGAAGCCTTTTATTTCTCGTCTAGCGGAATTCCCTTACATTGTGGCAGGAATCTTGAATTCATCTATATTCTTGTGCAGTGGACCTCTCTTGTCTTGCGATGGAAGGTTGAATGTTACTCACGGAGGTCGCGGTAGCCCCAAAGAGGAGCTCCGACCTTTCCCTTCTGGATCTGGAGAAACCTTGACGGGAAAGCGAGGCCTAAACTGGTGGCTCTTTCCCGTCCTCACGTATCAGCGAGAAGTCTTCGCTTTACTCCGTTGGAGCGAGGGGCGGTAGCCCGGCGACAATAGGAACTTCCATGAGTGGTTGCAGACGTTATCCATGGATCGGCGCCTGTGGTCGGATCTCTACCGTTCACCGTGTGGATTACAAACCTCCAGATGCAACCCTGTCATGGAGGAGAGCAATGAGCGACACTTTCATCGCGGCAACCAGAAGGAATCCATTGAAGCGATTCCCTGGACTTCGATATTTTGGTGATAACTCCCCAAAAAGAACCATTGGCATAGCACCAGGGCCCGTCCAAAAGGACACGGGACTCAACCTGGAAGTTGGGAGGAATATCCGGTACGCTTCCCAATCGGACCACAGCATCCGGTCGGCGGCCGCACCTGCTGGGGAATTACTCGGGGAACCCGCAGGTGGTATTCTGACAGCGGACTACGGTGTCTCCGATGGCTTAAGCTTCCTGATGGCGAAGAGTCTGAAGAAGCCTACCATTCCCAACCCGGACCGGTTTCCTCTCCGCCCGAGACTGGGATATGAGGAAGTGCAAACTTCGAGATACTATAGCGGCATGGAACGCGTGAAGCGCCAGCTATGGGGAGGAGGAGGCGGGAACTGAACGTTGCTGCCAGCAAAGCGAAAGCCTGCAGAGGGACCGAGACGGGAACAGCTTAGCGCAAAGAGAGTCCAGCTTCGAGTTGGACGGCGTGGTAAAGAAGCGGCGCTCCAGCGACAATATGCCCAGAATCTGGTCAGTCCATGATAAAGTCCTGGAACAGTCCAGACGCTGGATTTACAGCGGCAGCGTTCGAAACATGCGCCGCGCAAAGTGAACTCACTGAAAGCCCTTAAGCGGGGCCGAACGCTGGTTAAGTTAGAGCGAGAAAAAGCTGCTTTGCATCAGCACGCAAGATACGTGGCTGTAAGAGAGCTGGCTGCGTTGGAGAGGGAACTAAGGAGGCAACGAACCAGGGGCCCCAAGTTGGAGCCTATGCTGTTACTGATGCGGTGGGGGGGCCCGCGTGCCTGAGTCCCGCCACCCAAGCGCCAGCGGCACCGCCAGCGCCCGATTCCGGCCCCGGTACGCAACAGCTGCCTGCCCAACCTGCTCAACCAGCATAACCCACCTCCCCAGCAGAAGGCGTAAGAACGTCGAGCAGGCCTGCTATACGGCCCCGATACCAGCCCGTTTTGATGGGTTCCGGCTTGCAAACTTCTACTTCATCTTGCAACTCCAATACCCGCAGGAGAACTATGATGATCTATATACCGGTCTGAAGCGAGCGAAAAATACGGGACATCATTTCCCGGTCCCTGGATGGGGCAACATGCGACGGCGTTGGATTAAATTGACTGTTTTGGATTTTGCAGGATGAGGACTCTCGTTACTGATGCCGCATTCCTCCAAGCTTTAGAAGCTTTCAAGATCAAGCCGGAGAATGAAAGCTATCCGCACCATCAAAACCATCCAGCAAGGCAACCGCCCGTTTGCAGGAATTACATCCGTGAATTTCCGATGCGGCGGCTGCTGGAAAACTTCCTCCTGAGTGGCCTGAGCGGCATGAAAATCACGAATACTTCTCAGATGCGGTGGACCCAGCAAACTGCGTGAAACGGTGTTTTTTTAATTGGGGTTCCTCATTACCATTCGCGGATTAGATCAGTTTACTTGGGGTGCACCTGGTAGGCGTCTCGTTTGGAATCGCTTCGTCAAGGGAAGCGCTGCGCCCTAAAACCACTACTGTGTCCGCAAATCCAAGCCCAGCAGCTCCTACCCCGAAACCACCTCTGAGCATACGTCGCCCGACTTGGATTATTAATCTTTACTGCGGAGGAATGGCCAGGTCATCCCCAGCATAACTGACCAGAAGCAAAAACCAACGTTCCAGCTCAGCGCCTCCGTCCTGCCAAACCTTCCGCGGAGTCAGGGCCACTCCCACTGGCTTTCGTCTAAGCGGTGACGAAGGCGACCCAGAGGAGGGAAGCAGCTGTTTGCCTTTCTTCAACCCCCCATGGACATGGGTGGCCGACTCTATTGCTGGTGAGTGAAGGCAGCTCCCCATTACTATTCAAGCATTTCTGGCCAACCCCGCTAAACACACTGCGCATTACTTAGCCTCGGCCCTTGTGGATTCGGCTGCTCCACTAGCAATCTGACCCCAGGTGGCAGAGGAGCTGGAGTCTAGACGCAATTCCCCTAGCTAAGCCCATACCATTCACCCAAATGGGCCGAATGACTGAGCCCCTCGAGAAGCAGAAGGACCCGTTGAGTACAAAACACGGCCCGGTTCTCCTCGGGTTATACCGACCATTGGGGAGAAATTAGATTTCATTTTGCAGCGCCAGTGACTAAACCTCCATAGTTTTGGGCATGCCTTGGATTATTACATGAACAAGAAAGTTCATTTTGGAAAGAAAGGATCCTAGAATTCGCACTGAGCCCTCCCCTCGCGGTGTGAACACACATGAATTGGGAAGAAAACCCAGCGTCTCCTGGCTACACCCCCTCCCTGGCTTCCTCAGTGATTGCTCCCGATTCTATTGGCATCCCACCTGCATATCGCATGATCTAGCCAGAGTTTTCAGAACAGGAATCGCGATCAGTTGCCACCCCACAGAGACACTGACTGCCAAGAATTGTCGTACAACCAGAACTGGCACAACTACCCAAAGGGTGAGAATCTACCGCATGAGTCCCCAATGAGGAGAAGGAACCCCGTGCCTTCTTAGACGCGGGGAACCAGAGGCTTATACCGGCGTGGGGTTGTCACGGTAGACTACCAAAGAAACACACACCGCAGCTGCTCCGTTTTGTTTTACGTCAAAGAAAGATGGAGTCTTCTGGCTTTGCACTGGAGTACTCGAGGTCTCAATCACGGTTTCCCTGTCCAATAAATATCCTTTGCCTTTGATCCAAGGACAGCGCAGATGCGCTTCGACAAAGGACGCATTTTTTACTAAAGTGGACTTGAGAGAAGCTTTTACCAGAGTCGCAGAATTGCTGGAAGGATATGAACACCTGACTGCGTTTAACACAAAGAAGTTTGGACAGTTTGAATATTTAATAATGCCATTAGTTAAGTGGGGCCCCGAACTTTCATGGCCCATATCAGCGAAGTTCTCCATGATTTACTGTACAAGGGGAGTTGTTTGGCAGCAGCATGCCAGATGGCGTTTGTTTACTCCTAATATGAAGAGCATGAAATATTGGTTGGAGGTATTGAAAGCAGCGATAACTTTCTCTCTTTGCCAAACTCTCCAAATGCTGTTTTCATCAGACCTCCATTGACTATTTGGGTTACGGATCATCGAGGCTTAAAAAAAAATGGATCTGCTAAAATTGGCCAGTCCTCAATGGCCTGCCTGGCCGCAGAACTCCAGTCGTTTCTTAGTTTTGCTAATTTCATCGTGATTTTATGCCCCAATTGCTGAACTGACTCTCTCCATCTCACATCTTACGCTACTAAGGGTAAAAGATCCACTGTGTCATGAAGCCGGTTTTGCTTTCCTGGTCGAGATATCCAAACAGCTCTTTCAACTAATAAAATCTGGCGTTACTACAATCGTAATCCTATTCCTAAAGCACCCTGACCCGAATCTCCGGTTTGTGGTTCCGTGGGACGCCTCGGACAAAGCACTTTGGGGCAGGCCTGTTGCAGAAAAAATAAAAGATGTAGTGGAGACTGGTTCGATGTGCTTGATTTGTCTAAAGAATTACTCACAGTGCCGAACTCAACTGGATCTCGGTGGGAGACAAAGACTGCGACCATGCCAACTGGGGTGAAGACTCTCCACTTCAAGCGCACTAACTGGAGGGCTAAACACCCCTTTCGAAGTTTGGTGGGATCGCATAAGGCTTCCGGCAGCGTAACCACCCCCTCAAGATGTCATAAAGAGCGAACCGTTCAAGGGCCGTATTTCTTTTCTGGTTTCTCTTTTACAGTCCATTTTTTCCCTGGGAAAACCAGCAGAGCTGGCTGGCGGCTCAGCGCCTTCACCGAGGGTGGGAGCCAGCTCTTCACGAGACATTCCACGCGCTGTTCTTTCCCCTCCCAGTTGGGGTTGGCTGTCACCCGATCTCAAGCGTCCACTTCCTTCCGCCTCCACCCGTTCCCGTAGTCTGCGTCTCTCCTTTCCTGCTGCGGGGAACTGGAGGCGGGGAGCTGCCGGTATCAGCGGCGAAGGAGACTCCTAAATTAACGTTTGGAGAATGGAGTTTGGCGGAGGAGGGAATATTTGATGCGATGCCTCCCTTCGCATAGCAGAGTTCTTGAAGCTTCTGCGATGGCGCCACGTTCGGCTGGACATTTTGGCTTTTGACAATCCTCTGCATTTTAGCCAGCCGGCAGTTCTGGTGTGCCGCAAGCATAGATCTTTCAGGGCATACGTATTAAAGGCTACTTTCGGTTTGTGCAGAAGCCAAAACCATCCCGGGAAAGCCCATGGACTAACGAAACCTCCTCCCGGTAGCCTCCGCCCTTGGGAAGTCATCTCCATGGATTTTATTACAGATTTGCCCCGGAAGGTGGCGGCATCACGGTTTTATGGGTGAGTGGTAGACTTATTCTCTAAGCAAAGCCCATTTTATTCCATGTGCTTCCATCCCTCTCAGCTCCTAAGTTAGCGCGGCTGTTTATTCAACATGTTTTGCCGTCTCCATTCAGCCCCACGTATCGGTGGTCCTCGACCAGCGGCCCCAATTCATCATCCTTCAAAGAGTTCTGGAAAGAACTTTGCAGGGTTTGTTGGGGGGCATCACGTCGCCGCCCTACTGCGTTCAAAGTGATGGGCGGTAGGCGGAGAGAACGTAACAGAACCCTAGAGTAGTATTTACGCTTGTTACACCAACTACCACCAAGACAATTGGTCGAAGCTTATTCCGCTTTGGGAAATATCATACTAACAATAACGCGAGTTCATAGTAGTACAAAGAAAAAACTCCTTTGAAATTGTCGCAATTGGTCGGCTCCTTCCGCCAAGTTTGCCCTACAACTTCACCAATAGCAACTTTGGACTCTTCTGCAGAATTTCAACGGTGGATTTCATCCCTGAAGCAGGATGGAAGTCGGTCCAGACCGCCTTACAACAAACCAAAGGACTCCCAAAACTGCATAAGCGGATAAACACGGCTCAGATTTCCCTCTGCGTGTGGGCTCCTGGGTGTATTTTATCTACAAAAATCTCAGAAGGCGTGCATAAATATTCCAAACTTGGCAAGAGATTTGTGCAGGACCTTTTCAGATTACTAAGAGGCGGTTACATGATGTCGCTGCTGGCTTAGATTTGCCTAACTCTCTGGCTCCTGTCTTCCATTTCAACTTGCTCAAGGAGGCTCCCTTCCACGATGCCTGTACGTACCGCACTACGGAGAGGCCCCCCCCCACCGTTATTATTGATGGCCTGTACAAGCATTCGCGAAATTGGCGCTTATCTGGACTTCTAAACTTTAATCGCGAAAGCTTTGGCAATATTTAAGGCGGATTTCTTAGGTGGGATATTCCTCTGGAGGCAATCAATGGGTTTATTCGAAAACATTGCCAGAAGCCCCCACCCTTTATTTCTGCTTTTCACAGCGCCTTTCCGGCGATAAACCTGGGGAAGAGATTGGCGGCTAACTTCCAAGGGAGGCAGAGTGCCAAAAGGATTCAATAGTGGTGTTGATAGTGAAGGTAACGCGGAGTGCATCTCCACAGCCCGGGTGATAGGGCCCGTAATGCGTCGGCGGAGACCTTATCGTTCAACAAGTTGGCCGGAGATGAAGACTCTGTTCCCATGGGGAAGCAGGAAGGGATGGGGTGAATGGTATTATAACCTGTGCTTCTGGCGGGAAGTGTCATTCCTGCCACTGCGTGTACTTGAGCTTTCTAAGATGTCTTAATAAATGGACTTTTACTCCCAAAGCCTTTTATTTCTGCGTCTATGGAATTCCTTACAGTGTGTGTGTGTGGTCTGAGCTCTGGGCGCTGGTCCCACAAGGCAAATGGGGAGCACACTGGAAGCAGCAGACCAGCCTTCTTCTATTGGGGGGCCTGCTCTGGTCTGGCCACCTCTCTTGAAGGCTGGGTTCCACCTTGTTCCTTAATGAGCACATCCTGGCAATCCAATCCCTGCCCTCCCACACACACGCACACTTCCCTCCTTTGCATTCCCCTCGGGCCGGGGGCATCCTATGTTGAAGCGGGGAGCACTCTGCCAGGCTTTGGACTGGGAACTTTGCAGGACTGCGACCCTCAAGTCTGTGCCGGTGCAGTTTGCAAGGGTCTGGAGCTGAGTTTGGTGAACAGAGCCCTTCGTTGCCTTTTACCCAGAGATGCACAAGACTGGGACTTTCTGCGTGCTGCCAGATGTATTAATGCAGATGTATTAATCCCTTGTAGTCCTTTTTGATTTAATGTTCATCTGACACCATCTGGATCTGATACGGCAGGCACAGTGCAATGATCAGAGGGCTGGATTGAGATCTGGGAGACTTTGGAATCCCTCCTTTGCCATGGAAGCTCCCTGGGTGACCTCAGGCCACGCCTTCTCTTTAAGCCTGCATCACAGGGTTCTTTGTGATGAAGCTAGAAAGGAGGACAGGAAGCTACTTTGGGTCCCCACTGGGGAATAAAACAGAGTATAAATATCCATATAAGTAAGAAAAGAGAATTAGCTGTGAGATACTGGGCTTAGCGATAACTAAATGAAATTCCAGTCTGAAAAAACACATTGTCAGAAATCTCACATGAAACCCAGGAAACTTCCACGGGATCCACTGTGTGGGGGCAGATCACTGATATCTGCCTAGAGCTGCCAACCTCCAGACAGGCCTCGAGATCTCCAGACTACAGAAATTGGTTCCACTGGAGAAAACGACCGCTTTGGGCGAAGTAAATCCCACCCTTTCTGGGCTCCATGCAGAAATTCTCAGAAATGTCAGGACCCGGAGTCAGTGGCCCCTCCCGTTCATGGGCTCACTGTGGTCTTCCTCACAGTCTTGTTCTACAAATATTTCACCCCACTCTTCCTCCAATGGTCCCTGGGGTGGGGCACGATGCTCCTCCATCTTGCCCTCACAAAATGGTTTTTCCTCTCAGTTGTTTCTCTTAGAACTCTGCTTGCTTGGCCGTCCCACCCCGCAAAGTGCCCCCCCCCTTTAAGTTTTAAAAATGATATTTCAATACACAAAACAAACATAAATTACAGATGTGGATTTTGGTTTTTTTTTACCAATTATATCCTTGATTATATCCTTTTTTACCAATTATATCCTATGCAGACTTTTGACCTGTAGTGTTTGGTTTGTCTCTAGCATATATAGGGGAAATGAAACAGATGATAATAATAGTCTACCAATAGCTTCATAAACATGGACACAAAATTATTGTTTTGCTGGAACAGGCGACTGAGGGGGATTATCGGGGCGCAGTGGTGTGTCTTCATGGCCTTTAAACTGGTTTAAAAGGATCAGCCTGTCCTTACTGTGGGAGCTGCAAAATAATCCCCAAAGGGTTCTGCGACCCTTAAAGGAGGATGAGCCACAGACCTCTGCGGGACTCGAACCCACCACTCCTGCTGCGGACCCCCAGGGTCCCAACTAGCCTGGTCTTTGGGAATCCCACTCAGCACCTTGCACAAAAAGGTGGGTGGCTGGGGGAAAGAAAGGAGAGCCCGAAGCGGCTGGCTGGCGGCGTTGTTCCCCGCTCCTCCTCGCCACAACAACCCTGCCAGGTGGGCTGTTCTTTCTATTTATTCCCCGCCCTTTGCAATCGTCTGAGGAAAGGCGGCCCAAGTCCCACTCATGACCCCATATAAAGACCGGGGCGGGGCGGGGCATGACGGCCAATTCTAAAGGGGAGGGGCTTCCCTCCGAGGACGCCGCTGGGCCCCCCCCCCCCGCCCCCAGAGGCGGCCTGGGCCGGGCGCGGAGGGAGGGAGGGGAGGGGAGGGGAGGGGAGGGGAGGAGGCGGTGCCAACCCCGCCCCTCCGTGGCCGCCATCTTCTGGAGGAGGAGCCCCAGCCGAGGAGGCAGGAAGCCCCGCCCCCCAGCCCGCCCGCCTGCCTGCACAGGCCCCGGAAGCGGCGGAGGAGGAGGAGGAGGCGCCGCCGCGCGCAACAGGTAGGCGGGCGGGCGGGCGTGGAGGGAGGCTTCCGGCCGGGGGTCCCGCTTGTTGGGGGTCACGGGTGGGCGGGCGGGCGGGCGAGGGGGCGCGCGTCGGGAGGAACGTGTGCGCGCCGCCCTGCCTCTGCGTGAGAAGGAGCCGGCGGGCCTTCGCTTGACCCATCCTGGGGGCCGCCCGCCAGCTCTCAGAGGGGCGGCAGGAGAACCCCTGGGGGCTTCAGCCCGGCTCCGGACGGCAGGGGCCACCCCCACCCCCCGCTGCGCTGCGCTGCAGAGGGGGCCCTCTGGGGCATTCCCCCCCACACACACACACACACGCCGCACTCTGAGGCCCCACCCCCGCATCCTATTGGGAGTCACTCAGCCCCTTGGGGAGCAGCCTGTCTGGGGCGGGGGTGCTGCACCCATTCTGCGCGGTCGGAGGGGGGCGGGGGCCATGGGGGGCACTTCCCGCATGGAGGAGGAGGCGGCAGGTGGGCGCCTGGCAGGTGCACCTGCGGGAGGAGGGGGCCCGCCCCTGGAGACTGAAGCTGGCTGGAAACCCTCTGCTCACCTTTAGGTTGGCAGCTCTTTAAGAGGAAGCAGCAGAAGAGTTTGGATTGAGACCCCGCCTTTCTCTCCTGCGAGGAGACTCAAGGGGGCTTGCAAGCTCCTGTGCCTTCCTCTCCCCATAACAGACACCTTGTGAGGCAGGTGCGGCTGGGAGAGTTCAGAGAGAGCTGTGACTAGTCCAAGGTCACCCAGCAGGAGTGCAGGAACACAACTGGTTCACCAGATAAGTCTTTGCCACTCTGGTGGAGGAGTGGGGAATCAACCCCCTTCTCCAGATTAGAGTGCACCTGCTCTTAACCAGGACACCAGCTGGCTCCTGCTTGCTCCTGCGCTCCTGGCACCCAGACACCATCAAGGGGAACAGATCGGCCCACTGGTGCCAAACCTGGGAAGCCCAAAGGACCGGCCTCCTCTTCTTCCTCTTTTGTCCCAAAATGGTAACTGGACAGTTGGTGCCATTTGCCTTCCTCTGGGAGGACAAACAAAAAAAAAAGACCCTGCTATACTTGGGCACATTTTTGGAGCGCCATTTAAACTTTCGCTTCGGTTCTCTTGAGCAGCCGGATGCTGCTGTGTGAAAACTTAACACAGCTGAACTCACTCGTTCCCTGTGATCCCAGGGACAGGAATAGTTAACATTTCTGGGTCTGAAAAATAAAGGGGTGTATAAATCCATTGTTAAATGTTGCTGTGTGGGCATTGGATGAATCTCAAGTATGTGCTCTGGTATTTTGGTTTCCTTTGAAACCCTCTGGAGACTTAAACTCTGGGGTTGGGTTCCGTGTCAGTGCAGTCGGTGAGTCACGTTTGTTTTGTGAAATCTGTCTTGTGAAATCTGCCCTGTGTGTGTTCTTCCATCTGAAGGATGGAGGAGTTGAAGAATGACAGAGTCTGAAAACACCTCCACGGGTTTCTATGGGAACTGGAGCTCTTTTCCCAAGAGGAAGCATCGCAACTTGGATTATAAAACCAGAGGAGGCGGATAAATCAACACGTGTGCATACTTATAGGCAGCATAAGCAGTTTTTTAACTGCAGAAGAGTGACAGGGGTATTGATGCATTCACTGGTGTTGAGTACCAATGGTAGTAACAGAGATTTTCCCTAAAGAAAGCAAAACCAAGGGAAGGCTAAAAATACTGAGAGGAGGGGCGTACCATCCCTGGCAACTTGGGGTATCCCATGCCCCTGGATCCAGGCCATTGTGTCACGTGAGGGATGCCGACCTGGTGCCCGTGCCCAGCCTCTCCTGCAGCATGACAACTCGGCCAGTGCCCAGTGGCTCCCCCCGTGCTGGGGTGCCACTTGCTGGCCAAGCTGGACTCCACAGGCTGACTCCCACCCACCCCCCAGTGAGGCCGGGAACGGCAGGATATGGCCTGCTGCCAAGCCCAGCCCCCCGGCTGCCATAAGTGGGGCGTGGGGGGGCAAGAAGCTGGTCATTCCCCAGGTGCATTTAGGCACAGTGCGCCTCTGACAAAAAGGGAGAGAATATTTCTGTCTTGGATATTTAAAATTGAGGGATGGAGGGGGGGCTTGGTATTTAACTTCTGTTGTCCTTTACAATTCATAAGCCAATTTTTGGTTGAAAAGCAAAAAATAAAAAATTGAATCCTGTTGATCAATAGAAGTGCTGTCAGCAGCAGCAGCCGGGGGGGGGGGGGTGCCCAAAAAGAAGGCTCCGGAGAGCAAAGTCCATGTTTTTCCTGGCCTGGGTTTGCATTTTGCCCCACAGTATTTACTTCTTCTGGATTTTCGTTTTGATCCTCCAACCGTTTATAGCAGTGACTGCATTGGTGAGGACTTCCATTCCCACCAGTGTTCAAAACAACATGGGCCTTTCAAAACACAATTGTCTAGGGTTAAAAAAAGAATGAATGAAAACTTTCAGAGATCCTACAATGCATAATGGTTTGCATGCCGCATGTTGTTAACATAAGGAAATTATGTAAGCATTTTGGTACCTTTTCTAAATAATAAGGGTAGTGCTAATGGACCAACTGCAGATTAGCTGAGCAACACCTGTTACATGCAGTCTCTTGCAGGTTACTTTTTGTCACCTGTCCTAGATCTTTAAACTGAATTTTAGGTACTATCTGTCTAAACCAAGGTTTCTGTCAGTACACAATACCTGTGGAGTATTTGCCTTTCTCTTCCAGTAGTCTTAGGAATCATTATTGTTTGAGTCAAATACATGTTTTGTTATATTGTCTGTTTCTGAACACCAAGTTAGCAGATTTACGAAAACTTTTTTTTAAATAGTAAGGTTATTACTTATTTGGCTGATAGGCTGGCCATCCTAAACGGACTCGGGATGATTGAGAACAGTAAAATCAATAAACCAGTGCTTGAGAGGTATTTGAAAACTGTAGATGCTAGAAACAGTAGAGAAAATTCAAAATCAATATCCTCCCTTTTGACTTAATCATGGCAAGGTAAGCTATTGTTTTAAAAATAATGTAACATTTTCTTGGAATTTTTTCCAAGCTTGGTTTTAACTTGAGAGGCCCTGCTGCGTCCCAGTGACCTCATAAGGAATGCGAGGAGCTGCCCCATTCCTCAGCTTCCTCCTCACTTATTACTTGATGGCAATGAGTGGTGTCACTTGGAGATCTTTGGGAGAGGCATCACTCAGAGTTTCTGTTTCCCTCCTTCCCCTCCTATATTTTTCAGTCATGTATTCCTGAAACAATCTCGGATTGAGAGAATATATTGGTGGTGTTTTTTTTAAGAAGTGCATTTTGACAAATTAGTTTTCCATGCTTTGGTAATGTCAGCAATATTTTTAATATACGGTGCTACAAAGGTGGTTTAATGAAGGAAGTGGACTCATGGCCTCTTGCCTTTTGGCTAACCTAGAGGTGATACATTCTTAAATCTACAAATGATTGAAAAAAGCAGTCTGATATACTTAGCAGTCTCAGAACTAGCACTTGGATCACTAAAGCGGGTGCAAATCCTGATTCAAGAAGTCAGCGAGTAGAGTTGGGTTTCCTATTTTTCGAGCCTTTTAAAAGTGCCACAGCCCTGTGCAAAATGCAGCATCTTAAAGGGCAGAAAACAACCTGGACTTAAAAGAAAATATATAGCCTATGCAAAGCAAACAGGGAACCAAATGTACATTTTTCAATGCCAAAATATTGCTGCAGGCAATTGATTGAAAGTCCCTCTGAGGCACGTGGATTCACAAAGGGAGTATTTTAAACATTCTTCAAGATGCCCTCTGCAGTTCAAAACTACTGGGCAGTGTCTTAATTAAACTCCTTACTTAATTTTAAAAACCAACACAATTATATTAATGTTCCAAAAAAAATAAAATAAACCTCTTGTTTTTCTAAGGAGCTCCTTACTGGAGATACTGAAGTTGCGTTCAGCCTTGATATCCTCCATTATCAGCTTGGGTAGAAAAGTTTCCTTCCGCTTACCCTCTTTGGTAATTATATTGGCCAGTGCAACACTTGCTCTTACTTGTGAATTAAGGCAGGCCTTGACAAATGCTCTTCGGCTTTAGAAGCCATCCCAAAAATTTGGTACAAGACTAAGGACCCAATCCAGAGGGGGATGGGCAAAACATTGTTTGGGAACGGTGGAGGACTGTGCCATCCCTGGCCGCAGCAGCAGCAGCCCCCCCCCCCCCCCCCCCCCAATCTGGAATGCAGTGTTAGTTTCCAGCCTTTCTTATTCCTGCCACAAACCTCAACCTAAATTCTTCGCCATTTCTTGTCATCTATTTTTAAGGTAGACCAAAATATTGTAGTATATAAATAAATATGAGATCACCCTGGTTGTCATCACAACAAAAAACTAGGTTCTGTCTTTCTGCTAAATAAAAGACTAGGTGCCAAAATGTGATCTCCAGGTGCCCTGACACTTGGAGTCCATTCAGGCCTGAATTAACGGCTACAGAATTGTGTAGTGATGTCCTTGAGGTTACAGAAGAAGTGGGGAAAGTATATATTCCTTGGCCTGTTTCTCATTTTGAGTAGATCCTTGGCCACAGACGATCTGATAGTAGTACGGCAAGTGGAGTATACATACCTGTGGAATGTCCAGGGTGGGAGAAGGAACCATTTGCATTGGTTAACATCAGCATCAACAACCATATGCATTGGTAGTACCAAAAATTAGATGAGCAGATGTTTCTGGCATGAGTTTTCTGCTCCTGGGAATGGGCCATGGCTAGGTGTAGAGCAGTGGTTCCCCACCTGTGGGTCGCGACCCCTTTGGGGGTCGAATAACCCTTTCACAGGGGTCACCTAAGACCATCGGCAAACACATATTTCCGATGGTCTTAGGAACTGAGACACAAATAATTTTATGGTTGGGGGTCACCACAACATGAGGAACTGTATTAAAGGGTCGCAGCATTGGGAAGGTTGAGAACCACTGATGTAGAGCATCTGCTTGGCTTGCAGGAGGCCCCAGGCCCAATCCCCAGTGTTTCCAGTTACAAGAGCCAGACAGTAGGTCCAGGGCACTTGCGTTCTTTAGTTCTCTCATTATGCCAAGTTCTTATGGTGTCACAGTTTCATTCTTTTGCAAGCACTATTGCAGTAATATTGGGATTAGGCAATTTTGTAAGATTGGTTGTGGGCTTTGGTCTGGTGGATTTTGTTCCTAACATTTCGCTTGCATCTGTGGCTGGCATCTTCAAAGGTGTATCACAGAGAGAAGTGTGTTACACACTGTGTCCAGTGAGAAGGGAATGTTTAGTGGGGTATATATTGTCAAGAGTTCATTAATGGCTATGCAGTCTCTCTTTACTTTTTGTTATTGGATTTTAGAAGTTATTTCTCCCTTTCTGGGCCTTACACAAAAACTCAGTATTTGCTCTTGGTGTGAAATCAGCTCAGATCAGTGGCTTAGCGCCCAAGGGGCTGGGGGGTGGCGTCTTGCACCAAGCACGCACCGGGGTGTGGGCGTTCTGGGGCAGGCGGGGGTGTGGCCAGGGCACACATGTGCACTGAGTGCTGTTCCCCCTGGCTCCAGCTCTGCTTAGATCCATGGTGGCAAACCTTTGGCACTCCAGCTGTTATGGACTACAGTTCCCATCAGCCCCTGCCAGCATGGCCAATTGGCCATGCTGGCAGGGGCTGATGGGAACTGTAGTCCATAACAGCTGGAGTGCCAAAGGCTTGCCACCACTGGCTTAGATGCTGTGATAGTATCACAGCATTCTGTTAACGGAGCAGTTGTGGGAAAGGTCTACTCTAGGGATTCCCAACGTGGGAGGTGCCACCCCCCTGGGGTGGTGGAAACCTCAAGGGGGATGATGAGGAGTTTTGGGGTGGTAGGGGAGCAACACAGGGTGTCCTTGGCCAGATGGTGGGAAAAGGTCTTGTCCTTCCTTCCATCCTGGTGACTGGTGAGCGTTAAAGGAAAAGCAGCAGCACTCTCCTCACTGCGTAGTCCTTGGGGTGGGGGAAGCCAAGTTAAAGAGCCAGTAGAGCAGGGGTCGGGAACCCGCGGCTCGCGAGCCGCAAGCGGCTCTTCGCCGCTTCTCGTGCGGCTCCTGGCGTGGCTGCCCCTTCCCGGGCAAGCCCGGGCAGAAATTAAAGGCAGCGAGGTAAGCGGGCAGGTGAGCAAGTGAGCGAGGCAAGCAGGGTGGCGAGCAAGCCTTGGCGGAGGCGGGGAGGCAGCGAGTGGGCGAGGGAAGCCCGGGCAAGTGAGCCCGAGGCAAGCAGGCCGGGGAGTGGAGCCACTTAAGCAAAGCGGCTGGCGGGCAGGCAAGTGAGCAGGGGGCAGGCGAGGCAAGCAGGTAAGCGGGCGAGCGCGGCGAGTGGTGAGAGGCGAGCAGGCCGGGCAAGGTGAAGTGGTGAGCAAGCGAGCAGGGAGGCCGGTGGGCCCGGCCGAGGTGGGGCAAGTGAGTGTAGGCGAGCGAGTGAGCAAGCGAGCGGGGTGGGCAAGCGAGCGAGTGGGCGGGGGAGCGAGCGGGCGGGCAAGTGAGTGGGGGCGAGCAAGCGAGCAGGGGCGGCGAGCGAGCGAGTGGGGCAAGTGAGCAGGGGCGAGCAAGCGAGCAGGGGTGGGCAAGTGAGCGAGGCAAGCAGGTAAGCAGGCGAGCGAGTGGGCGGTAGCGGCCAGTACGAACAGAGTGAAGCCAGAGGCCCGAGCAAAAGCGAGAGCGTGAGCAAGTGAGCGGGGGCGGGCGAGAGAGGCAAGCGGGTAAGCGGGCGAGCAAGTGGGCGGGGGGCGAGCGGCGAGCGAGCGGCGGGCGGGGGAGTGGGGGCAAGCAAGTGGGCGGGCGGGTGGGAAAGCGGGCGGGGGAGTGGGGGCGAGCGGGCGGGGGGGAGGGGGGAGCGGGCGAGCCAAATGGCTCATTAAGTGGAAAAGGTTCCCGACTCCTGCAGTAGAGGTATCTTTTTACTCACTTTCTGTCTTGCGTTTACATGGTTTCCTTTTATTAGTCCTAATTCTTCCCCCCAGCATTTTCAATGAATGCCCCCTGGTTCTAGTATTGTGAAAAAGAGAGAAAAATTTCTCTCTGTCAACATTTTCTACCCCATGCATAATTTTATAGACTTCAATCATATCCCCCCTCAGACATCTCCTCTCCAAACTAGAGTCCCAAACGCTGCAGCCTCTCCTCATAAGGAAGGTGCTCCAATCACTCAATCATCCTCATTGCCCTTCTCTCTGCATCTCTTTTTTTCTATCTCTTTTCTGATATCCTTTTTTTGAGATGTGGCGACCAGAACTGAACATACCCTGTTTCCCCTAATATAAGACATCCCCGAAAAATAAGACATAGTAGAGGTTTTGCTGAAGTGCAAAATATAAGGCATCCCCCGAAAGTAAGACATAGCAAAGTTTTTGTTTGGAAGCATGCCCGACGAACAGAACACAGGAAAAAATAAGACATCCCCTGAAAATAAGACATAGCACATCTTTGGGAGCAAAAATTAATATAAGACACTGTTTATATTCAGGGAAACACGGTAGTACTCCAAGTGCGGTCGCACCACTGCTTTATATAAGGACATGACAACCCTTGCAGTTTTATTCTCAATTCCTTTCCTAATTATCCCCAGCATAGAGTTTGTCTTTTTCACAGCTGCCATGCACTGAGTTGACATTCCCATGGAACTATCGACTAAAACGCCCAAATCCCTTTCCTGATAGCACTGACCCCTGTAGCGTGTATGTGAAGTTTGGATTTTTTGCCCCATGTGCATCACTTTACATTTTGCTACACTGAACTGCATTTGCCATTCCTTAGCCCACTCACCTAATTTATCAAGGTCCGCTTGGAGCTCTTCACAATCCTTTGCGGTTCTCACCACACCACCTAATTTGGTATCATCCGCAAACTTGGCCACCATGCTACCCACCCCTACTTCCACATCATTTATGAATAGGGTAAAGAGCACTGGTCCCAAAACGGATCCTTGGGGGACACCACTCCTTACATCTCTCCATTGCAAGAATTTCCCATTTATACCCACCCTTTGCTTCCTGTTTCTCAACCAGTTTTTAATCCATAGGAGGACTTCCCCTCTTTTTCCTTCATTGCTGAGTTTTCTCAACAGTCTCTGGTGAGGAACTTTGTCAAAAGCCTTTTGGAAATCCAAGTAGACAATGTCCACTGGTTCCCCCTTATCCACATGCCTGTTTACGTCCTCAAAGAACTCTAGTAAGTTTGTAAGACAGGATTTGCCTCTGCAAAACCATCCTGACTCTTTCTCAGCAGGTCTTGCTTTTCTACATGTTTAATAATTTTATCTTTAATGATAGATTCTACTAATTTACCAGGAACAGATGTCAAACTGACTGGCCTGTAATTTCCCGGGTCCCCCCTAGATTCTTTCTTAAAGATTGGTGTGACATTGGCCATCTTCCAGTCTTCAGGCATGGAGGCAGATTTCAGGGATAAGTTGCATATTAAAGTGAGAACATCAGCAATGTCATGCTTGAGCTCTTTAAGAACTCTTGGATGAATGCAATCTGGGCCAGGGGATTGGGTAGCATTTAGTTTATCAATGGCTGCCAGAACTTCTTCCTTGTCTACCACTATCTTTGCTAGTTCCTCGGATTCACCTCCTAAGAAGCTTGGTTCAGGTGCAGGAATTTTCCTCACCTCCTCTTGGGTGAAGACAGATGCAAAGAATTCATTCAGCTTCTCTGCAATCTCCCTGTCATCTTTTAGCACACCTTTTTGTTCCGTCATCATCATCATTTGTTCCTTCATCATCTTCATCATTTTGTTCCTTCATCACCTACCACTTCCCTAGCTGGTTTCCTACTTTTGATATACTTGAAGAACTGCTTGTTGCTGGTCTTGATGTTCGCAGCCATGCGTTCCTCATAATCCTTTTTTGCCTCCCTTTAGGGGTGTAACAAGGCAGCCCTGGGCAAACTGTAGCCCTGGGCAAAACCTGAGTTGGATGCCCCCATGGGCGGCCACTCCACCACGACCAAAAAATTTTTTGCACCAGGACATTGGTGCCTGCAGGGGGTGAAGTGTTTAGACATATCAGCACCAAAATTTCGGCATATCATCAGGAGACTCTCCTTATGCTACTCCCCAAGTTTGGTGAGGTTTGGCTCAAGGAGTCCAAAGTTATGGACTGCCAAAAGGTGTGCCCCATCCCCCATTGTTTCCAATGGGAGCTAATAGGAGATGGGGGCTACAATTTTGAGGGTCCTTAACTTCCCCCCCCCGAACCAAACTGCACCAAACCTGGGGGGTATCATCAGGGAAGTCTCCCAATGAGACCCTGAAAGTTTTGAGACTGTGCCTTCAGAAATGTCCCCCCCCCCCCAGCCTGTAAACCCCATGGACAGCAATACAGAAAACTAACGCAGAACAAAGATTCTTGGGCACATTTCTGGGATGCTCCTGCAGAGGGAGCGCATTTTGATGGATGTAGTTGGCACCAAAATTCCCCAGGGTATCATCTGGAAACTGTCCTTATATGGTACCCCAAAGGATTTGGTGCAGTTTGGTTTAGGGGGGTCCAAAGTTATGGACCCTGCAAAAGTGCCCCATCCCACATTCTTTTGCTAAGGAGATGGGGGCTACCCTTTGAGGGTCCACAACTTTGGAACCCCTGAATCCAAATCCTCGGCACCAAACTTGGGGGGTGCCATCATCTCCAGATGATACCCCGGAAATTTTTGGTGCCGATACATCAAAAAAATGCACCCCCTGCAGGAGACATCCTAGAAATTTGCCCAAGAATCGATTGTTCTACATTGGAGTTTTCTGCATTGCTGTCAATGGGGGGGGTTGCAGAGGCTGAGGGGGGGCACATTTTTTTTTGAAGGCACAGTCTCAAAACTTTCAGGGTCTCATCAGGAGACTGCCCTAATGATTCCCCCCAAGTTTGGTGCAGTTTGGTTCAGGGGGGCCAAAGTTATGGACCCTCAAAACTGTAGCCCCCATCTCCTATTAGCTCCCATTGGAAACAATGGGGGATAGGGGCACCCCTTTTGGAAGTCCATAACTTTGGACTCCTTGAACCAAACCTCACCAAATGTGGGGGACTCCCTGAACCAAACCTCACCAAATGTGGGGGATAGCATAAGTACAGTCTCCTGATGATACGCTGAAAATTTGGTGCCGCTAGCCTAAAAACTACGCCCCCTGAAGGCCAAAAATGGAAAACCACTAAAAATACCCAAAAACGAACCCAGCATTTTGATGCCCCCCACAAGGTGATGCCCTGGGCAGCTGCCCACCTTACCCAATGCGCATTACGCCAGTGCCTCCCTTACAGCTAACTTGCTTCTCTTTTGCCACCATTTGTGTTCTCTCTGGTATTCTTCATCAGTTAAGTTGGACTTCCATTTTCTAAAAGACATCTTTTTTTCCCTAATAATTTCCTCAACCTCTCTTGTTAACCATGGTGGCTTTCTTTTGGACTTGGCGCTTCCTTTCCTAACCTGCGGAACACATTCAAGCTGAGCTTTTATGACTATGTTTTCAAATTACCTCCAAGCATCTTGGACAGTTTTGACTCTCTTGATTTTCCCTTTCAGCTTCCTGCACACTATCCCCCTCATCTTTGAGAAATTTCCCTTTCTGAAGGCAAATGTAACTACATTAGTAGTTGTCACTTGTTCGCATGCAGAGATACTGAATCTGACAGTATTGTGGTCGCTGTTCCCTATCGGCTCAACAACACTGGCTTCCTGCACCAGGTCCTGGATGCCACATAGAATTAGATCTAGGATCACCTCTCCCCTGGTTGGTTCTACAACCATCTGCTCTAAGCCACAGTCATTTTGTGAAGCATAATCCAGGAGATGTTCTCTCTCCTTACTTCATGAGCCTGACACATCATTTTTCCAGTTTATATGGGGATAAAATGCAATCACCCACCATTACCACTATGTTTTGCTTTTTTTCCATTTGGCCTCTCTCTAATTTCTTTTTCCATCTCAAAAAATCCCTCTTGAAAGCTTTGGTCCGCAGGGGTCTATGAATGTATATTCCTAATATCTATCCTTCACATCTGGTATTGCTATCCACAATGCTTCATGCACGGGGAATCAGCTCCTCTTGCATTGTCTATCTTTATGTGACACTATGCTCTCTTTTGGCGTAAAAAGACAACTCCACCCCAATGCCCCTGTCCTATCATTCCTGTAGAGTCTGTAACCTGGGATAACAGCATCCCACTGGTTCTCCTCATTCCACCATGTCTCTGGGATGCCCACTATATCAATGTCCTCCTTCAAAACTCTGTACTGCAGCTCCCCCATTTTAGGTCGAAGGCTTCTACTATTAGCATAGATACCTGTATACCCTGTCTCTGTCCCTAACCTGGGATTTATGTGCTTTGCCCTCAAGTCTTGTGTAGACACTATCCCTTATCACATGCACATTGCTATGTTCCTCACTTGTATGTGGTTGATTTAGAAAAACCTCCCTCTCTGCCTGCATTTCCATAGATACTGTATTCCGAACCGAAGTCACCTCAGCTCCTGTTGGCTTTCCCCCAGGGATCAGTTTAAAAGCTGTTCTGCCACCTTTTTTATGTTGAGTGCCAGCAGCCTGGTTCCTCTTTGATTAAGATGAAGCCCGTCCCTTTTGTACAGGCCTACCTTGTCCCAAAAGGTTCCCCAGTTCCTGACAAATCTGAAACTCTCTGCCTTACACCACCTTCTCATCCACGCATTGAGACCCTGTATCTCTGCTTCTCTAGCTCGCCCTATGCGTGGAACAAGTAGTATTTCTGAGAATGCCACCTTATTTATTTATTTATTTATTTATTTGTTCCACTTTTATACCGCCCTCCCCCAAAGGGCTCACCTTGGAGGTCTTGGACTTCAACCTGTTACCTAGCAGCCTAAATTTAGCTTTTAGAACCTCCTGGCTACATTTCTCAATGTCGTTGGTGCCAATGTGGACCACAAGTCTGACTCCACCCCAGCACTGTCTATCAGCCTATCTAGATGAAGCGTGACATCCGCAACTCACACCAGGTAGGAAAGTCACCCTGCAGTCATCAGGCCTCTCACAAACCCAACTCTCTACATTTCTAATGATTGAATCACCTACTACAAGGAGCCCCCCACCTTCCCGAGGGGTATCCTCAGTGCGAGAGGATATCTGATCACCAGCTAAGGAAGGAGTCCCATCTAAGGGAGCATCTTTCCCCACCTCAGACTGACACCCTCTGTCCCCAAGACCTTCATTTTCCATGACATCTGAAGAGATGTCACCTTGGGAGTTAGACCCGGCTGTTAGGTCCCTGAAAACCTCGTCTGTCGCCCTCTCTGCCTCTCTCAGCTTATCCAGGTCTGCCACCTTGGCTTCAAGGGAACGCACATGTTCCCTGAGTGCCAGAAGCTCATTGCAGCGAGGGCACACCCACAACTTCTGTCCTAGTGGCAGATAGTCGTACATGTGACACTCAGTGCAAAACACTGGAAAGCCCCCATCCCCCTGCTGGCTTCCTGCCTTCATATCTGATTTTGTTTAGATATTTAAATATTAAACTTTTAATCTGTGCCCCCCTTGAGCTATCTGTACCTACTATCCCTCAAGATATGTCCTTATTTGGTTTTTTAAAAAATAAAACTGTTAAGCCCTGTTAAGCCCCACCTCTCAGCAGCCTCAGCAGCCCCACCTCTCAGCAGCCTTACAAGGAGAAAAAGAGATAACCCCTGCTATCCCCTGTTAAAATTCACTGTTTTAAAAGTTGTGGCTTTGAAAAAAGCCTTCCAAAATGAAAACCAGAGCTCACTCTGCTCTTCCTGGCCCAGTCCACTTCTCCACTGCTTCTCCTCTCTGCTGGTTCCAGAGACTGAGCTAAAGACTGACTGACTCACCTCTCAGCAGCCCCACCTCTCAGCAGCCCTGGGACAAAGAGAAAAAGAGATAACCCCTGTTAAGCCCCACCTCTCAGCAGCCCCACCTGTGTTTTTGGAATGTTTTTTGGAGTGCCTAGAACAGATTAATTGGATTTACATTGATTCCTATGGAAAAGTTTGCCTTGGTTTTCATCGGTTTCGGTTTTCATCGATTCTTTTCGGATGGATTACCAATGAAGACTGAGGTTCTGCTGTACTTTATTGCCTTCCCAGCATCATGTTCCGTAAAGTGGGTCTTCAGTGCAGTCAGTTGGCTTCTTTCCAAGAAGAGAAACAGCCTGAAAACGACTGAATGTGGGTATCCAAGACTTCTTCTTAGTGCCCTGCACAGCCTGATGTTGAGGAGCTGATATCCCTGCATCAAGCACATCCATCCCATTACAACTGGGAAGACAGAATGGGTGAGATGCAGACATACCCTTTCATTAGGGTGTTGGGTTTTTCCGGGTTGTGTGGCCGTGTTTAAGTAGCATTTTCTCCTGACATTTTGCCTGCATCTGTGGCTGGCATCTTCAGAAGATCAATCCTCTGAAGATGTCAGCCGCAGATGCAGGCAAAACGTCAGGACAAAATGGTACTCGAACACAGCCCTACAACCCGGAAACCCACAACACCAGGGGCGGAGTGAGGGGGAACTGCGCCTGTGGCACGCATGCAGTCCACACCCCTGCCACGCTCCCGCCCACCCCGCCCTGGAACGCCCCTGCCACTCCCCCAGAACACCTTTGCCACACCCCCACAGGGGCGCATGCCCAGTGCGTCGCGTGCACCCCTGGTCCCTTGGTGCTATGCCACTGTGCAACACCCTAGTGATTCTGGCCGTGAAAGCCTTCGACAATACAGAGTATGTATTGTCGAAGGCTTTCACGGCCAGAATCACTTGGGTGCTGTGATCCTCTGAAGATGCCAGCCACAGATGCAGGTGAAACATCAGGAGAGAATGCTGCTAGAACACGGCCATACAGCCCGGAAACCACACAGCATCCAAATACATACTCTTTCATACTGCTAAAAACAGCTCAATAAATTGGTTTACTTTTATTAGGTCATGTTTTATTTGTGCAATACATACATGTATTTACAGTGTTAAAAGTTCTTTTGAATTTGCAATAGACCTAATACCAAGAAAGAGGTGTGTGTAGGAACCAAAGAGGGGGCAGCTGCAAAAGGTTGGGAACCACGACTGTATATAATGTACTAGCTGACCTGTTTTGGAGATTTTTCTTTCTTTTTATTAAAGTGGGAAGAAAATAGAACCTGTTAATTATAATACATTCTTACACTTGGTGGTGTTAGAGTGAACTTTTTGTTTCTCCTTTGAAATATTCTGATTCAACTGAAAATAAAACCAGTGTTAACATGCGCTTGAGAAAGAGAGATCTGCTCTCTTTAATACTTATCTTCTTGCCCTAACTGCAAATGGAAAGATAAATTGTTCTGTACTAGATAGATACATTCTTCTCATAGCTGTGAGTAGGCTGAAGGACATCCAACTTTTCCTGTTTTTCTTCATGTGGCAATAATATCTTGCAGCAGGAGAGTTACAGTATAAGCATTGAGCTCAGGAAGGGTGGAAAATGCATGAGCTGGATTTCAGTCTATGCTGAATGCAACTTTATGTTAGGACTGCAACTCCCAACATGCACTTCTTCCCGCCTTTTCCCAAAAAGTGCGGGAAAACAAACTGAGAAGCTACATTCCACCAGAGCTTCAGAGCCAATGGGAGACCAGGAGCTGGGAGGAGGGGAAGAGTTGATTGGTTGCTGTCTGTCTTCGTAAATAGTTTTAATGCTGGAACTGAGGACAAGAATCCTCAGTTCCAGCACCCTGTAGTTAGGGTGACATAAATCAATAAAGTTCCTTTTCTAAAGTTAGCTTTGTCTGAGTGTGTTCAGCCTTACACTTTACTCCATTCCCTCAATAGGGAGAACATGCTCTTTAAAACAGTACGTGATTTTTGCTTGGTAACAATCTTTCTCATTGCCGTCTCCTAATACTTGGAGGAGCTTGATAGTTAATAAAGGAGTGAAGTTTAAAAATTAAGAAGTGCCTTACATGACACCATACAAACAACCCTACAATAAATTATGAAACAGCAGCCAAGAATTGCAGGGAGTGTATGCACAGAGCAATGTTTGTCATTACGTTTTGTTTTAATAACCTTCTTGTGCTTTTGATTTGTGTGCTCTGTGGGGAGGATATGTCCTTTGCACTTGCAAATTATTTTGGCTTGGTAACAGCTAAAAATAATGCACTGTAAGATACTGGGATGGCAGTATTTATATGTCTCTTGGGTCATTTGTTATATTTCAGCCTGGTGGGTTGAAGAGGTCCTAACTTTAAATAAACTTTAAACAAATATCAGAAGGGAGGCCTGTGAGGTCTTGCATAGAAAGGAAAATATCCCCCACCCACCCCCCACTTCCTCCCCTCTAATGTCCCCTTTCCCAGCCCACCTGCCTGCCCGCCCGATCATCCCGTTCCCCTACCACAAGCTTCCCAATCTGCCCGGCTGCCTGGTTCTCCCCCATCATTCTTGTGAACTGATGTTTTACTCATCCCCTACACATACACATCTTGCCAGCAAACCCAGCGTTAAATTCTCAGTGTTTGTTTTATTTAAAACATGTAGTTGCTACTATTTTTAATCAAATGCAGACTAATGTTCTATTCAGCCTAGACATGTTTTTCCCTTTCTTTGTGCAAGAGTTCAGACAAAGGTTATTTTGATACGTTCTAAAATAGCTGATAAGTATTATAAATGGACCTGAATCAGAGGTGGGATTCAGGGGGTTCCGAAGGTTCTGTAGAACCTGTTGCTAAAATTTAAAATATCACTTTTTAAATACTTAAAATATTTTTATTAAGTATTAATATTTTAATACTTAAAATAAAAAGTGATATTAAAATATTTTTAAAATACGTTTTAACAGTCATTATTTGAATCCCACAACCATGGGAACCTGTTGTTAAAATGTTTGAATCCCTGAATGTTTTGTCGAAGGCTTTCACGGCCGGATTCAACTGGTTCTGGTGGGTTTTCCGGGCTGTGGTCTGATGGATCTTGTTCCTAATGTTTCACCTGCATCTGTGGCTTTCATCTTCTGAGATGCATCACAGAGGGAAGTCTGTTACACACTATGCCCCTCTGTGATAAACCTCTAAAGATGCCAGCCACAGATGCAAGCAAAACATTAGGAACAAGATCCACCAGACCACGGCCACACAACCCAGAAAACCCACCAGAACCAGGACCTGAATGTTGAACAAAAATTTGCAAATAAAAATGGAAACATGAACATACTATTCATTTAATCCCAGAGCTACAAATTGAATTTCTCAGTGGTTCTGAATTTTATTTTATTTTATTTTTTGTTGTTTAGGGTTATAGAAATTTCCAGCACAGCTAATTTAAATAATGTAATTTAAATAAAGAAGACAAATTAAGAAAATGCTTTCTGGGTGGTGCAGGCCCTGGGTTGTAACTCATGGTCTAAGAGCACCTTGGCTGCTGCCCTTCAACTTGTTGCCAGCTGCAGGTTGGGAAACACTTGGGGGTAGAGCCTGAGGAGGACGGAGTTTGGGGTGGGACTGCAATGCCCTAGGGCAGTGGTTCTCAACCTTCCTAATTCCGCAACCCTTTAATATAGTTCCTCACGTTGTGGTGACCCCCAACCCTAACATTTATCCATTTTGCGGATGGAGAACACTGATGCAGAGAGTCTTAGGCGACCCCTGTGAAAGGGTCGTTCGACCCCCAAAGGGGTCCTGACCCCCAGGTTGAGAACCACTGCCCTAGGACCTAGCGTCCACCTTCCAAAGAAACCATCTTCTGCTGATGAACTGATCACTATAGCCTGGATAGCAACTATAGCAGCAGGAGATCTCCAGCCACAACCTGTACTCCAAAGTGGTATGGAAGCCTTTGAATATCCTAAATGTCTGCAGCACCAAAAGGAGGCAGAAGTATTTGTTAGTGTGTGAGTGACAGATCTTCTGTCATTTCTTCAGGTGTGATGATGCAATTCTGAGTTGCCCCAAAAGAAGTATAGTGTCAAATGATGTAATAGTACCACTGGAATACTCTGTACAGTTCTGGGCACCACAATTCAAGAAGGATATTGACAAAGTGGAATGGGTCCAGAGGAGGGCAACCAAAATGGCCAATGACCTGGATGAAGAGGCCAATGTCCTATAAAGAGCAGCTTAGGGAGCTGGATATGTGTAGTCTGGAGAAGATAAGGTTAAGGCGGGACATGACAGCCATATTTAAATATTTGAAGGGATGTCATGTTGGTGAGGGAGCAAGCTTGTTTTCTGCTACTCCAAAGACTAGGACACAGAGTAGTAGATTCAAGGTGCAGGAAAAGCGATTCCTCCTAAACATTAGGAAGAACTTCCTGACAGTCAGGGGTGTTGGAGAGTGGAATTCACTGCCTCGGAGAGTTGCGGCATTTCCTCCTTTGGAAGTTTTAAAACTGAAGCTGGGTGGCCATCTGTCAGGAGTACTTTGATTGTGTGTTCCTGCATGTCCTGGGGTCAGACTCAATGGCCCTTGTGGTCTCTTCCAACTCTATGATTCTGTGAGCAAGAGACCCTCAGAGTCTGGGATAAGGATAGGCCCTCCTTCAGGCCTGTCTCCCTCCCTGCCTGGCAACAGCCCTGGTTGAAGTGATGGGGAATGAAAGCGGATGGCGCTGAAATCGGTCCTCAGCAGTAGATCGCAGAAGCCAAGTTGTGGGAGCAGGTGGACTGCTAGTGACAGGGTGTCAGGCCTCGGATGTGGAAATCACAGAAACTGTAGATTTGTTCTAAAGCCTTTAATTCAGAGCGTAGGTAACATTGTCAAAGAGGAATCTGGCGATTCCCTCGCAAACCCACCACCTATATCCCGTTGCCCCCTCCCACCGAGCCAAACGGCTTCAGCTCCCCCCTACAAACTACAAAGCATTCACTACAAAGCATTGTGAGCCTGGGAACAGTTCACACCTTCCTTTGACAAGAACTGTGTCCGACATACTTTGGGGTGCTGAGGGGAAGACCATTTGGCACTGACAGGCTCAGTCCTGACACAGGGAGGGGTGAAATGCAGCTCCGTATTTTGCTTATGGGACAAGTACTTGGAACTGGATTCGGGGATCTGTCATTCCTCAAACAGCTTCATCCAGAGCGTGCTTAATTATTTCAGTAACCTCACAATACGTGGTTAGAGGAATCACAAGTCCATGGGTAGAAAGGGGAAAAAAACAGCAACAGGAAGGAATCATAAAAAAGGAAGGGAGGAGGAGAAGATGGTTTTGGATTTACACCTCAACTTTCTCTCCTGTAGGGAGACTCAACGGGACTTCCAAGCTCCTTTTCTCTTCGTCTCCCCGCAACAGACACCTTGTGAGGCAAACCTTGCATGGATTACTGTGGCCAGGTCAGCACTGGATAGGGGGGGGGGGGGGGTTAGCTGACAAGTTTGGTGGAGACGGAGACGGAGAAATGCCATCCAAGCCATATTAGTAATCTGGGCCTCCAGCGAAGTCACCCCCAAACTCCTGATGGAGAGAGCTGGTACTAGCTGTACTCTGTCTAGAGTGGGGAGCCGAATCCCCTGACCTGGCCCAGCCACAGGCCCTCCGTCTTTGGTAGATCTCAGGTAGCTCTTTGTTTCAGCCATCCCACCACAGCCTCTGGAGCCAGCATTGGGGAGGGGCTCGTACCCCAGTGGGATTCCACACACAAAAGATCCAAGATGGACTGAATCACTAATTCTGAATATGAGTCCACAAAATGTGTGGATGTTGGGTAGATGGGTAGGTAAGTTAGTGTGTAGCGGCAAAAACACGGGCTAAGAAGATTGTATTTCTATATAACGTTCCGTGGACTGCAGCTGCCTTCTCTGAATCAATATAGCTACTGGCCAGGCGCTGATCTCTGAGGTTCAACATGATGACAAACAGGCTGTAGCCAGGTGGTTCTACTAGAGGCAGGGGACATCTTGATGGTTGTTTCCAACTGGATCTCAGGGAGGCAGAAAATAGAATTTTGTCACTTCCTGTAGTCCGGTTGGCGCCCATCTGATCTCCAGTTACTTCCTGCCTCTTCCAGGGAGAGCAGCACTTCAGCAGAGCTCCTCAAAATTCTTCAAAATTCTGCTTTTACTCTCTTTTCCTTTCTATCTTCACTGAGGGTTTTTCCTTGGCACAAGCCGGGACTCTCCTTTTCATCCCCCCCCCCCCATTCCTCTCTGCTCTTCAGCTCTTTTCCTCCCTTCCTTGCCTTCCCACCCTTTTCAGGACAACATGGAGTGCCACCATTTTTCCCCGCCCAGGGAGACCTTCTCTCACTCCTCGGCTGAGAGGATGAGATCATCCTCCAAAGCCACGCTTCCCTCCCAGAGGACGCTGGCCACCAAACCGCCAAAAAAGTTGGCAGAGCCCACCAGAAAAAAGGCACGTGGAGAAACGGCTACCACGGCAGCACACGCGGGGAAGAAGGGAGGAGCAGCTTCAAGTACTGGCGTCCCGCCCAGGGACGCGTCGGGTACAGATCGCTCCTGGACTGCGGGGAGTGATCAGGCATCCCAGGCTCCAACAGCAGAAGGAGGAGCGGGAATGGCACCAGAATGCAGCCTCCTGATGAGGAGGAGGAGGTCGCCAGCATCCCAGAAAGGGCCACAGAGGGCGCCTCCACACCATCCACACCTGCCCCTGTCGATGGATCAAGCCACCAGACCAGGCAAGATTGCGACGGTGGGGAGGACCTGGAGTCTGAGCCCAGTTCAAACCTGGCCCTGGAGTCTGAGCCAGTGCAAACTCTTCAGCAGGGAAACTGGCAATCAGCCTCCCCAGAGCAATTAGTTGAACTGTTTAGGAAAAGTATGAGGGAGGAAATTAGGTCCTATCACAGGACATGCCATAGAAGAACTAGGTCCCCCTCCACTTCTCTCCCCCCCTCCCCACCTTGGTCCCAAGGGATCAGTGCAGGGCAACCTTCAATCCCTACCATTTTCCCTGGGGAGGAAGGGATTAGCGAGGGAGAATGTGAAGCCTCGGATCACTTCTCTGAACCAGAGGAGTCTGTCCCTGAAACAACTGACAAAGTCCATAGGTTCTTTAAGGTTGAGGATGCTTCCCTCCTTATTGTAAAGGATTCAATGGTGTTGATGAGCAGGTCAGCCGCCTGGCCTTGACTACATTCCACAGCCCGGGCGATGGGCCAGCTTCTCCGGCGGAGACCTTATCTCTGCGAGGGAGATGAGACCTCCGTTCCCATGGGAATCCGGGAGGGGGGATGGGATGGACAGAGTTATAACCTGTGTTTCTGGCGGGAGATCTTATTCCTGCCACTGCGTGTACGTGAGCTTTCTAAGATGTCTGAATAAACGGTCTTTTACACCCAAAAAGCCTTTTATTTCTGCTTCTATGGAATTCCTTACACTTATCACCAAAGCCATTGCAGCTCTCGATCTAAAAGACATGGAAGACACGGTAGACCCCTCTGCCCTTTCCACATCTGTCCAAAAACCTATCAAAGGCTGCCCCAAGGGTAAAAGTGGCATCTTTCCTGATGATGACCAAGCTAAGGATTTTCTTCCCTTACCTGCACATTTTGAAAAACGCATGAAGAAAGAATGGCTCAACCCTGCAGCTAGCAAGGGATTCCCTTCCAACTTCAAGAAGCTTTATGCAATGCCACAACACCTGCAGCGCTTACTACAGGTGCCACTTGTGGACGCTCCTGTTGCCACTCTCCAGTCGGGAGAGTTGGTCTCTAAGGACGGGGATGGCAACATCAAGGATTCCATAGACAAACGTTCTGACACGGTCCTCAAAAGGCTTCATGAAAATCTGGCCATGGCAACCAAGATCATGGCGTCCTCTGCCACCATGGCCCAAGCAGGGATTGTATGGGCACGTAGACTACTAGACTTTATTCCCCCTGCCCAACAGGGGATTAGGAAGGGTATAGAGAGGCTGCTTCTTACCATCTCCTTCTTGGCCGATTCTAACTTCAACGCCTTCCTTGTTGTCTCACGCTCCCTAGCCATGGCCTCGGTTCCTCAGCGCCTCGCCTGGCTACGCTCATGGCAGGCAGACTTTCACTCCAAACAGCTGATCGCCGGGTTCTCCTTCCAAGGAGGGATCCTCTTTGGCCAGGAGTTAGACCAAATCCTGGTGGAAACCCGAGACCATAAGAAAGCTATGCCCAAATTCTACAGAGCAGACCACAACTCTTCCAAATCCAGTACCACCTTTCGCTCACACCGAACTCTGCAGAGATTTCCCAAAGAAGGTCGTCGGTGGCAGCCACAACAGGGGTTTCGCAAGCGCACCAACACCGATAACAACAGCAGATTTAATCACTCCTTTTGTTCCCACCCCAAATAGGGTAAGCCCTTTGGGTCAGAACAAAACAACAAATCCTCACTACAATCCACCAGTGGGCGGTCGCCTCCAATTATTCCAACAACAGTGGACGGGCGACCACGTGGATCGCTGGACAAAAGAGATAATCCAGTCAGGATACATCATAGAGTTTGCAAAGATTCCAGCACCTCGATTTTGGTCTTTCCCAGTCAATTCCAACCTGATCAAGGCACGCAGAACTCAAAAGGCAATTTGACACCTACTGAACATAAAAGCCATTGAGCCGCTACCCCTGCAGGAGAGATCGTTAGGGATATTTTCACACTTCTTTACCATTGCCAAAAGGAACCGCGACTGGCGTGCCATAATAAATCTGAGATTTGTAAACCAGCACATAAGACTGCACCATTTCCGAATGGAGACCCTCAGATCCATTGTAGAAAACCTACATCCAGGGGATTATCTCACTTCTCTGGACTTGACGGAAGCGTACCTTCACGTGCCCATCAACCCGTCACATTGGAGGCTCCTTCGCTTCACCGTAGGCCAGGATCAATTTCAATTCAGGGCTCTTTCCTTTGGGCTTTCAACAGCTCCCAGAGTGTTCTCCAAAGTACTCTTGGTACCCATCACTATCCTGAGACAACAGTTCATTCATACTCATTCCTATTTGGACGACATTCTCATCAGGTCCAGATCCCATCAACAGGCAGTTCTAGATGTATCCAAGACTCAGGAAACCCTTTGATAACACGGGTTTCTCACCAACTTCACCAATTCCATCCCAATGCCTAGAACACCTGGGGGCCATCATAGACACCTCTGAGAATGCCCTGTTTGTCCCTCCGGCAAAGATTCACAAAATTCAGACCCTCACCAGCCAGATGATGTCGTCAAAAAAGGCACAGCTGCTTCAACTGGCCAGTCCAATCTTGGTAGCACAAGAATTGAACCTCTGGATCACAGAGTTACCAGTATGCTATCATTTAGCTCAGGCTATTCTATGTGAGGGCTTGATCTCTCCCCTCCTAGTGGTTAACATCTACCTTCCCCATGGCATGGATAGCTTAAAAACCGGCCCATTCACACATTGGATGTGTATCACAGACTACCTTAGATAGCCTGGAAACAACTCATATCCTATGACTGAAATAGTGGTGGAAGCTGGGTGACCTTAACGTGCCTCGAATTTGGAGGTAACGAGACTGCCCCTGGATTACATTCTTTGGGGGCTTCTGGAACTTGATACCCCTTCCCTGGTTCTTTCCTCACCTCCTAGGCTCCTCTAAAGATAATAACTCAAAATATAGCTGGGAAAAGAGCTAATTTCTTTTGCCATACAGATCAATCTATGCATATTAAATGGACTTACTCAATTTAGTAGCTCTGGAGAGGTCACCTTTGCCATTAGGAAGGTGAGTAGTGTGGTTGATTATATTTTAATATCCCCCAACCTTTTTGAATATGTAGGTGAATTCCAGGTATTATTCTACCATTTAAGTGACCATCTGCCTCTTTCAGTTATATTAAAATATAAAACTCCTCCCCATCCCCAGCCGACAGTTGAAGTGAGTTCGCCAAATCACTTCCTAGAGTTAGATGGTCTGAGGCATTGGAGTACTGGCCAGTCTTCTGGGACTGATTGTCTCTGTTTTCGACATGGTCCAGTGGGGAAGGCTTCATGCCCTACCTCTTCAGTTGTTTCTCTGTCCATTTCAACACCAGATCATGATGAAGAGAGATCGATCATTGACAATCCCAACTCACCTAAAAGCACAGCTCAGATGGTGGACACAGAGACGGAATCTGGAGGGAGGGAAGATATACCTCCACCTCAACCGCTTGGAGGTCTTCACCGATGCCAGCCTCCAGGTCTGGGGCGCCATTGTGAAGGGACAATTCGTTCAGGGTCAATGGATATCGGACCAAGCACTTCTACCCATAAATGTCTTGGAGACCATGGCCATCTTCTTGGCACTCCAGCACTTCCAAACTACAATACAGGGCACACGCGTGCTGATGCTGTTATCGCAGGTTACAGGGTCTACAGGAAGGATAGGACAGGGCGTATTGGGGGTGGGGTGGCACTCTACATCAAAGAGAGCATAGTGTCACATAAAAAAGACAATGCAGGGGGAGCTGATTCCTCTACAGAAGCACTGTGGATATCAATACCAGGGGTGAAGCATAGTTCGATATTGGGAATATATTATCGTCCCCCTGACCAAAGCGCAAAAGAGGATTCTGAGATGGAAAAGAAATTAGAGAGGCCAACAAAAGCAAAAACATAGTGGTAATGGGTGATTTTAACTATCCCCATATAAACTGAAAAAATGCATGTTCAGGTCAAGTGGTAAGGAGAGAGAACATTCCCTGGATATGCCTAAATGACTGTGGCAACTTAGGAGCAGATGGTTGTAGAGACCAACCAGGGGAGAGGTGATCCTAGATCTATTTCTATGGTGGGGACCCAGGAACTGGTGCAGGAAGTCAGTGTTTTTGGAGCCTGATAGGGAACTAGCAAACCACAATCCTGGTCAGGATTCAGTGATATCTCAGCATAGCTAGACAAGTGGCTTACGACTACTTTTCAATGTGCGTTAGTTACATTCACTTCAGAAGTGTGGGTAGAAATTTCTCAAAGATAGAGGGGGGGATAGTGCGCATGGGAAGCTGAAAGGGAAAAAATCAAAGAGAGTCAAAACTGTCCAAGATGCTTGGAGGTTATTTAAAAAACACAGTAATAAAAAAGCTCAGCTGGAATGTGTTTCCCACAGGTTAGAAAAGGCAGCACCCAGTAGTCCAAAAAGAAAGCCACCATGGTTAACAAGAGAGGTTGAGGAAATTATCAGAAAAAAGAAATGTCTTTGTAGGAAAAAAATGTGGAAGTCCAACTTAACTGGATGAAGAATACTCAGAGAGAACAACACAAATGGTGGCAAAAAGAGAAGCAAGTAAGGGAGTGCAAAAGGATCTATAGAGGAACGCATGGCTGCTGAACATCACAGACCAGGCAACAAACAGTTCTTCAAATTTACACATCAAAAGCAGGAAGCCAGCTAGAAAGGCGGGGTAGACCCGCTAGGATGATGAAGGAAATACAAAAAGGTGTGTGCTAAAGGATGACAGGGAGATTGCAGAGTTGGAATGAATTCTTTGCATCTGTCTTCACCCAAGAGGAGGTGAGGGAACATTTCCTGCACCTGGAACCAAGCTTCTATAGAGGGTGAATCCGAGGAACTAAGCTGCAGAGCATAGTGCATGTAGACAAGGAAGAAGTTCTGGCAGCCATTGATAAACTAAATGCTACCCAATCCCCTGGCCCAGATTGCATTCATCCAAGAGTTCTTAAAGAGCTCAAGCATGACATTGCTAATGTTCTCGCTTTAATATGCAACTTATCCCTGAAATCTGCCTCCATCCCTGAAGAGTGGAAGATGGCCAATGTCACACCAATCTTTAAGAAAGGGTCTAGGGGGGACCTGGGAAATTACAGGCCAGTCAGTTTGATAGCATTTGTTCCTGGTAAATTAGTAGAATCTATCATTAAAGATAAAATTATAAAACATGTAGAAAAGCAAGACCTGCTGAGGAAGAGTCAGCATGGCTTTTGTAGAGGCAAGTCCTGTCTTACAAACTTCCTAGAGTTCTTTGAGAGTGTAAACAGACATGTGGATAAGCGGGAACCAGTGGACATTGTCTACTTGGATTTCCAAAAGGCTTTTTTTTATTTATTTTTTTATTTTTTTATTTATTTATTTTATTGGATTTTTATACCGCCCCATCCCCGAAGGGCTCACCAGAGACTATTGAGAAAACTTCTTTTGCATCTGTCTTCACCCAAGAGGAGGTGAGGAAAATTTCTGTACCTGAACCATGCTTCTTAGGAGGTGAATCCAAGGAACTAGTGAAGATAATGGTAGACAAGGAAGAAGTTCTGGCAGCCATTGATAATGCTACCAAATCCCGTGGCCCAGATTGCATCCACCCAAGAGTTCTTAAAGAGCTCAATAATGAAAATGCTGATCTTTCTCACTTTAATATGCAACTTATCCCTGAAATCTGCCTCCATCCCTGAAGACTGGAAGATGGCCAATGTCACATCAATCACTTTAAAAGAGAAAGGAACTAGGGGGGGACCACTGAAATTACAGGCCAGGTCAGTTTGACATCTGTTCCTGGTAAATTAGTAGAATCTATCATTAAAAGGATAAAATTATAAAACATGTAGAAAAGCAAGACCTGCTTGAGGGAGAGTCCTGCGATGGCTTTTGCAGAGGCAAGTCCTGTCTTACAAACTTACTAGAGTTCTTTGAGGGCGTAAACAGGCATGTGGATAAGGGGGAACCAGTGGACATTGTCTACTTAGATTTCCAAAAGGCTTTTGACAAAGTTCCTCACCAGAGACTGTTGAGAAAACTCAGCAATGAAGGAATAAGAGGAGAAGTCCTCCTGTGGATTAAAAACTGGTTGAGGAACAGGAAACAAAGGGTGGGTATAAATGGGAAGTTCTCACAATGGAGAGATGTAGGGAGTGGTGTCCCCCAAGGATGCGTTTTGGGACCAGTGCTCTTTAACTTATTCATAAATGACCTGGAAGTAGGGGTGGGTAGTGTGGTGACCAAGTTTGCAGATGATACCAAATTATGTAAGGTGGTGAGAACCACAAAGGATTGCAAAGAGCTCCAAGCAGACCTTGATAAATTAGGTGAGTGGGCTAAGAAATGGCAAATGCAGTTCACTGTAGCAAAATGTAAAGTGATGCACATAGGGGCAAAAAATCCAAACTTCACATACACGCTACAGGGGTCAGTGCTGTCAGTCACAGACAAGGAAAGAGATTTGGGCGTCTTAGTTGATAGTTCTGCATGAGAATAAGTCAACTCAATGCATGGCAGCAATATAGAAAAAAGGCAAACTCTAAGTGCTGGGAATCATATTAGGAAAGAGTATTGATACTAAAACTGCAAGGGACTGCTGCTCATGTCCCTTATATATAAAGCCGTAGGTGCTGCACCGCGACTTGGAGTAACTGTGTTCAGTCTCTGGTCGCCACATCTCAAAAAAAGGGATATCGAGAAAGAGATAGAAAAAAAAGTACAGAGAAGGGCAACGAGGATGATTGAGGGACTGGAGCACCTTCCTTATGAGGAGAGGCTGCAGCGTTTGGGACTCTTTAGTTTGGAGAGGAGACGTCTGAGGGGGGATATGATTGAAGTCTATAAAATTATACATGGGGTAGAAAATGTTGACAGAGAGAAATTTTTCTCTCTTTCTCACAATACTAGAACCAGGGGGCATTCATTGAAAATGCTGGGGGGTAGAATTAGGACTAATAAAAGGAAACACTTCTTCATACAACGTGCAATTGGTGTTTGGAATAAGCTGCCACAGGAGGTGGTTATGGCCACTAACCTGGATAGCTTTAAAAAGGGCTTGGACAGATTTATGGAGGAGAAGTCGAACTATGGCTACCAATCTTGATCCTCCTTGATCTGAGATTGCAAATGCCTTAGCAGACCAGGTGCTCAGGAGCAGCAGCAGCAGCAGGCCCTTGCTTTCACATCCTGCATGTGAGCTCCCCAAGGCACCTGGTGGGCCACTGCGAGTAGCAGAATGCTGGACTAGATGGACTCTGGTCTGATCCAGCAGGCTAGTTCTTATGTTCTTATGATCTGAACGGACAACACATCTGCCAAGGCCTATATCAATAACCAGGGCTGAACGAGGCCATCTCGACTCCATCAGGAAGCGACGCGCATCCTAACCTGGTCGGAACGACATCTGAGATCAATATCGGCGGAACACATACAAGGTCACCTCAACGTCACCACGGACTGGTTGAGCCGGCAAACAGTGATGGAAGCAGAATGGCAACTAAAATCGTCCATCTTCAATATGATCGTTCAGAGTCGCCCCCTTCTGGCCACGCCGACCCTGGCTGTCCACAATTTTGGAGTTAGCAGTTTAGGAAACATTCCATTGACCTGGAGTCTCTGGAACTACTTCAGATTCTCCTGTTTCTCCAAGAAGGCTTTGAAATGGGACTTTGCAGCACCACCTTGAGATGTCAGATAGCGGCGCTGACCACCATATGGCCACCCATCCAAGGGTTCCTGATTTCCAGACATCTGGATGTCATCCGGTTCCTCAAGGGAGTTTATCAGCTCCAACCGCTGGCTACGTATCTATTTCCTTCCTGATGACTGCACCTGGTTCTTTCAGCACTCACCAAATCCCCATTTGAGCCCGTACAAGACATTAACCTCAAATGGCTACGCATGAAGACCCTGTTCCTCCTGGCCATCACTTCGGCCAGGAGAGTGTCTGAACTTAATGCCCTTTCGGTCAACGATGACCTCTGTATTTTCCACAAAGACAGGGTAGTTTTGAGGACAGACCCAACCTTCGTCCCTAAAGTTAAATCTTCATTCCACTTAAATCAGGACATCATAGTTCCTAACTTCTGCCCCAATCCATCTCACCCCAAAGAACGCCTGTGGCATAATTTGGACGTTTGCCACTCATTGAAAGCTTTCATTTTAAAGACTGAATCCATTCGCAAGACCAGCAACCTGTTCATCAACACAGCCCCACCTAACCTAGGGGGCCCTATGTCTAAGGCCGCCATCAGCTGTACAATCAAATCGTGCATTATTGAAGCCTACAAAGCTACCAACCAGCCCATTCCGCAGGGGATCACGGTTCACTCTACACGCAGTGCCGCTACTAATGCGGCACTTAGACAACAGGTTACAGTGTTAGATATATGTAGGGCGGCCACCAGGTCCTCTGTGTCTTCATTTATCCGACACCACAAAATCTACTCCATGGCTGCTGCAGAAGCGACCTTTGGTAGGAGACTGCTGAAACATATCAATCCTGACCCACCCGTTTTGGGGACACTGCTATGGGAGGTCCCATCAAGATGTCCCCGACCTCCAGTAGAACGGTCCATTGGTTACTTACCGAGAAGGGGCCTTCTACTGGATGGCTAGGGGGACATCTTGGCCCTCCTGTGGTTGTCATCAGTCCCAAATGGGTTTTGCACTCTCATTACCATGTTTACACATGCACATATATTACCTCGCAAGGAGCTCCCTCTATTGGCATTACCTGCCTTTTTTCTATCGTTCTTGTTGTACTAGTTTTTCTCTTTATTGTTCTGAGTCACTTCCAAGTTGTTTTTGTGGGAACTAAGTGTTCACTGCTGAGACAGGCATCTACTGGAGATCAGATGGGCGCCAATTGGACTACTGGAAGTGACGAAATTCTATTTCCTGCCTCCCTGAGATCCAGTTGGAAAACCTATCAAGATGTTCCCCTAGCTGTCCAGTAGAAGGCCCCTTCTCGATAAGTAACCAATGGACCGTTCTGCTGATGTGCACTTTTGGCTGAAACTTATTTTCATCTGCGAGATGGGTGTGTTATGTTATATGTCTTACAAGGTTCAGCCATCTACTAGTCTTTTTGGTGCCTGTAGGTTCCCTTCTGATTGTCCGCCCAAACTCTCTCCGCCAGCAGCTGGATTGGGGCGGGCCAGCACTGCTGCTGTTTTTGGCTGTATCAGCAGCGTTTGACTTGGTCAGTCATGATCTTTTGACCCAACGCCTCACCGACAGTGGACTCTGTGAGACAGCCCTGCAGTGGCTGATCTTTTTTCTCCAAGGTTGGGGCCAGAGATCTTGGCCTGCTATCCCGTAATATGTGGGGTTTCTTAGCAAGGGGGGGGGGAATATTTTCGTTGCTCTTGAATATCTAATTTTGCCCCTTTGCCCAACTTCTCAGGAGTTTGGGGCTGGAATGTCATCAATATGCAAATGATCTCCAGGTGTATCTGTTGATGGACAGCCAACCAGGTATTAGTCTGGATACTCTGGCCAAGTGCCTGGGATTGTGGGTTAGATGTTTCAACAGAGCTGACTGACATCAAATCTGTCGAAGACTGAGGTCCTGGGGCTGGTCGGAAAGGCATAGGACAGGAGAATCCACTTCCACCGCTTGATGGGGTGGTACCATCTTCTTCCATCAAGAGATCTTTCGTTGGAGATCCAAATTACAGTCATGGCCCAGAGGACATTTCTCCATCATCGCCATGTCCGGCAACTAATCTCCTCCCTGACCTAGCCACAGTGACCCATGCAACAGTCACCTCCAGACTAGATTACTCTAACTTGCTCTAGGAAAGGTTACGCATGGATGTGGTGCTTTTTCCAGGGGGCTGTGTGGCTGTGGTCTGGTGGGTCTTGTTCCTAACATTTCGCCTGCATCTGTGGCTGGCATCTTTAGAGGTGTATCACAGAGGGAAGTCTGTTACGCACTGTGTCCTGTGTGTACCTAAACATTCCCATTCTCACTGGACACAGTGTGTAACAGACATCCCTCTGTGATACACCTCTGAAGATGCCAGCCACAGATGCAGGAGAAATGTTAGGAACAAGTTCCACCAGACCACGGCCACACAGCCCGGAAAACCCACCACAATTGAATCCGGCTGAGAAAGCCTTCGACGTGACTCTTGGAGTTGCTCTGAAAGTTACAACTGATCCAGGATGTAGGAAAACATGTATGAAACCAGTGCTCCATCAACTGCATTGGCTCCACATTGGGTACCAGATCCAGTTCAAGATTCTAGTATTCACCTTTAAAACCTCAAATGGTCTGGGACCCTCATATTTATGGGACTACCACTCTTGATAAACTTCCATTCCAGAAAGCATTATGCTCTTTGGGAGACTGTATCCTGGCGGTCCCTGGCCCAAAGATTTTCCAGCACTATCCTCCGTTAAGACCAGCCCCTTTGTAGTGGCTCTGCCTGTTGGAACTCTCTCTCTACAGGGACCTGAGGTCTGGCTCAGTTTGGTAAGCTTGTAAGATGGAGCTGTTCCTCCAAACTTCTGGCTGAGGACAGCAGTTTCATACAATGTCTGGCCAACCCTCAACTCACCTTCGCAGTGGTATAGTGGCTGAGAGCAGTGGCTAAGAGCAGGTGCACTCTGATCTGGAGGAACCGGGTTTGATTCCCAGCTCTGCCACTTGAGTTGTGGAGGCTTATCTGAGGAATTCAAATTAGCCTGTACACTCCCACACATGCCAGCTGGGTGACCTTGGGCTAGTCACAGCTTTTTGGAGCTCTCTCAGCCCTGCCTACCTCACAAGGTGTTTGTTGTGAGGGGGGAAGGGCAAGGAGATTGTAAGCCCCTTTGAGTCTCCTACAGGAGAGAAAGGGGGATATAAATCCGAACTACTACTACTACTACTACTCTTCTTCTTTTTCTTCTTCTTTCTTCCTTTCTTCTGGTCTTCCACCAGTCATCCCATTATTATTAGTCAGATCTGACCAGGTTCCGTTTGAGCTCCCAATTACTGAGATACATGTATATTCTTAATTAATATTGTAGAGAGAAATTAAATTGGAACCATTATTAGATAAGTTTTAAGATGTTAAAATCTGTGTGTATTTTAGGTACATTTTATATTTTATTGTATTCTATACTGCTATATTGTACCGTTGTATGTTAGCTGACCTGAACCCCATTTTGGTAGGGAAAAGGCAAGATAAAAATGTAATAAAATAAAAAATAAATTAAATGGGGGGCAGGGGAGGGCGGGGAGAATTCTACTTTAATGTTGTTTTTGCTCCCAGATAGTCTATTCATATTTTGATGTTCAAGTACTGCTGATTCCACAACATTCCTTTAAACTGTATTTACTGCATTTTTCAAAATTTATTGATTTGCTTAATTTATACTCCACCTTTCTTCCCTGAGGGCAACTTTGACATTCCCCTCCCTTGCATTCTACTGTCAAAATCCCTAAATATCCTTTCTCTCCCCTCCCCCAATATAAATTCCTCCTCTCCAGAGGGGCAAAGCCTTTCCTTGCTTTCTTGTTAGAGGGTTGAGTTCAAGGAGACAGACAGGTTGTATCCTTGAATGGTAAGATCTGTGCCCTGTCCTTGTTGCATAATTAATGGCACAATTTGTTTTCCAGTTGCAGATGGCTAAAGGCTAGCAAGGGGTATTGAGGAAGACCACAATGGCTCAGATTCCCACAACCCTTAACAGTAAGTAGCTTGTTTATGGTATTCTCTGCAGACTAGGGTCTTTTTGTCTTTTTGCAACTCAGTTGCCTGTAATAATTCAGACAGATGCTTCAGAATTTTAGTCCATTTGTGGAAGAATGTCTGCTTTCGATTGCTGGCTGCATTCAGTGTGCTTGGAGTGGTAGTAGCATTCATTTCAGTGTGTACTACGTATAATCTGCTGCTCAAATCTGTTTCAAGCATCTGCGAACCTTGCAATATTTTAAAGGTGTGCCACGTTGTGGTAGTATTCTGACTACTCAAATGGCAAACTAAATAAATGTTAATTTTATTATGCCATGGCACTGTTACTTGGCACCTCCAGTCCAGTACTGAGCCTTATGTTAAGATAAAATAGGTAACGCCAGACAATAACATTTAAAAGGACATTTAATATTTTCCTTCTGGGGATGTATTTATTGCTTCACATCAAATAATTAATAATTTTTTCTACTGTGCCTAAGGAAAACTGTAAAAATATCTGATGCAAGTTTATTTTATGTGCTTTATTTATACCTTGTCCTTCTTCCCAGTGGGGATCTAAAAGCAGCTCTCACCACCCTATTCTCCAATATATCCTCATAACAACCATGTGAGGTAGGTTAGACTAAGAGTCTGTGATTGGCCTAGCAAATTTTCATTCCAGAGTAGCGGTTCAAAGCTGGGTCTCCCCTCTCCTATCCCACCATTCTGGTCTGTATATGAATGCGAAAGTCATTGGATGTCTGTTTTAATGCATTACTAATTTGGAAAACAGCTTAGATTTTGCACATTACTGTATTATCCTTTCTTCCCCCAATTAAGAGAAGAGTTTGGATTTATATCCCCCCTTTATCTCCTATAGGAGACTCAAAGGGGTTTACAATCTCCTTGCCTTTTCCCCCTCACAACAAACACCCTGTGAGGTGGGTGGGGCTGAGAGAGCTTCGAAAAGCTGTGACTAGCCCAAGGTCACCCAGCTGGCGTGTGTGGGAGTGCACAGGCTAATCTGAATTCCCCAGATAAGCCACAGGCGTAGCTACCATGGGGACATCCGGGGACAAGTGCCCCAGGCACCACCTTGTGATGGGCGCAAAAATTGCAGGTTCATTTGTGGCTTTTACTGTTTTTTCCAATTTTGGCCTGCAGGGGGTGCAGTTTTTAGGCTAGCAGCACCAAAATTTCAGGCTATCATCAGGTGACTCTCCTGATGATACCAGCCATGTTTGGTGAAGTTTCGTTCAGGGGTGGGTGACCCCATCCTCCATTGTTTCCAATGGGAGCTATTAGTAGATGGGGCTATCATTTTGAGGGTCCATAACTTTGGACCCTCTGAATCAAAGTTCACTAAACCTAGGTGGTATCATAAGGATAGTCTCCTGCTGATACCACCCAGGTTTGGTGAAGGTTGGTTCAGGGGGTCCAAAGTTATGGGACCCCTGTGGTGCCTTCTCATCTCCCATTGTTTCCAATGGGAGCTAATGGTAGATGGGGCTACCCTTTTGAGGGTTCATAACTTTGAACCCCCTGAACCAAACATAACTAAACCTGGGTGGTTTCATCAGGAGAGAGACTCCTAGAGAAATATCCTAAAAATTTTGATAACTGTTGAAGGCTTAAACATTTGCTCTTCCTGACAGGCACTCCCTCAAAGCCTCTTCTCCAGGGTTCTCTCTTTAAATCCATCCCTCTTTGGAGTAGAGTTTAAAGGGGAGAATCTGGGTTCCCTAGGATTTCAAAAAAAAAAAACATTGAAAATATTGTTGAAGGCTTCTCTACAACCAGATTCAGTCTGGATGTTGTGGGTTTTACAGGCTGTGTGGCATTCGTGGTCTCTGTAGATCTTGTTCCCTAACGTTTTAGCCTGCATCTATGGCTGGCATCTCTCAGAGGTGTACTGCCAGAGAGAAGTCTGGTATACAGAGAAGTCTGTACACACTGTATAACAAACTTCTCTCTGCAGGATAACACCTCTGAAGATGCCAGCCACAGATGCAGATGAAACATTAGGAACAAGATCTACCAGACCACAGCCATGCAGCCCAGAAAACCCACAATAACCAACATTGAAAATGATGCTGTTTGGGGTGGGTGGGTGGGAAATCTACCCTTGAACAGCATCACTTTCAATGTTGTTTAAACTAGGGAGCCCAGAGTCTCCCTTTAAGGTGGATTTAAAAGGAGAATCTGGGCTCCTAGTTTAAATAACATTAAAAGTGAGGCTTTTTCAGGGTGGATTCCCCCTCTTCAAAAAATAGTATCACTTTCAATGTTGTTTAAACTAGGGATCCCTGGGTGTATTCAGATTTGTGTGTTGGGGCATGTTCTATAATGTGATGGTGACTTTGAGATGACCTGGTGCAAAAAAATGTTGTTTGGTTGTGGTGGGGGAGGGACGCTGCCCATATGCGGGGGCCCCCCCGCAAAACTCAGATTTTGTCCTGGGCTCCATTTTCCCTAGCTACGCCTCTGAGATAAGCCTCCACAACTCAAGCGGCAAAGCTGGGAATCAAACCCGGTTCCTTCAGATCAGAGTGCACCTGTTCTTAACCTCTTACGCCACTGCTGCTCCCAAGGTTTGATTATTCAGAATAAGAGTTGTTGGTGCTCTTGAACTCCCTGTCCTATGCCAGTAAATACTGCAAAAAGAAAACATCTGTCTGGCTCAAAGAACATCATTAAAACTGTTACTTACTTGATTGATTGATTGACTGATTGATTGATTGATTGATTGCATTTTTAGGCCGCCCTCCCCCGAAGGCTCAAGGCGGTGTACATCAATATAGTCTCTCAATAAAACAGCATAACGATAGTTAAAATTTGCAACCCAGCAGATTAATAAACAACTGTTTATGGTGACTTTCCCTACCCCATCCCATGGGAAGCCAGGATGGTACGAGGGTCTGATGGCTAACCCGGCTGGCCCAAAGCCTGGCGGAACAGGTCTGTTTTACAGGTCCTGCAGAAACTCTGTAGATCCCGCAGAGCCCTGATCTCCTTAGGGAACCTGTTTCACCAGGTTGGGGCCAGGGCCGTAAAGGCCCTGGCCCTTGTAGAGGCCAGCCGGATTTTTTTGGGGCCAGGGATTTCCAGTAGGTACTCCTCCAAAGAACAGAGGGACCTAGTGGGGCAATACAGGAGACGCGGTCCTTCAGATTTGTAGGTCCAATGCTGTTTATGCACTTAAAGGTCAAAACCAATACTCTGAAGATGGCCCGGAACTCGATGGGCAGCCAGTGCAGGTGGTATAAGACCGGTCCCGACTAGATGTACCCGTAAGCAGTCTGGCTGCTGCTTGCTGTACAAGTTTTAGTTTCTGGATCACCGTCAAAGGCAGGCCAGTGTAGAACACGTTACAGTATTCCAGTCTAGAGGTGATCGTTGCATGGATCATAGTGGTCAGGAATAGATACAGGGCCAACTGCCGTGCCTGTCGCAAATGATGGAAAGCTAGCCAGGCAGTCTGAGCGACCTGGACCTCTAACGATAATGTTGGGTCCAGAGTCACGCCCAGGCTCTTAACAGACAAGGCTAGATGCAAAGCCTCGCCGTCTATCTCTTAACAGGCTCTTAACAGACAAGGCTAGATGCAAAGCCTCGCCATTGCTTTCACATCCTGCATGTGAGCTCCCAAAGGCCACTGCGAGTAGCAGAGAGCTGGACTAGATGGACTCTGGTCTGATCCAGCTGGCTTGTTCTTATGTTCTTATGTTCTTTTCGAAGTCAGGCAAAAGTCCACCAGTCTCTCCCCTCGTCCTAGCCACAGAACCTCCATCTTCATAGGATTCAACTTCAGCCAACTCGCTCTCAACCGACCAGCCACGGCTTTTAGAGAATGCTGGAGAGTTCCAGGGACCGCAGACAGGCTGCCCTCCATTGTGAACACAAGCTGGGTGTCATCAGCAAATTGATGGCACCGCGGCCCAAAACTCCAGAATAGACTTGCCAGGGGGCGCATCGGGGAGAGAATCGCCCCCAGCAGCGCCCCACATTCAATAGGGTAACGCCTGGAGTTCTCACCCCCTGATGTCACCAGCAAACCCCAGTCTTGGATAAATGAGGCCAACCAATCCAGGGCTGACCCACAGACTCTGGTATCAGTGAGGTGATGGACCAAAAGGTCGTGATCTACCACATCAAACGCTGTGGTGAGATCTAACAACACCAGCAGCGCCGAACCACCTCTATCCAAGTGAAGCTGGAGTTCATCCACGACCGCAACCAGCACCGTCTAGGTCCCATGGCCAGCGCGGAAGCCGGACCGGAAGGGATCCAATACGTGTACTTCATCCAGAAATTGCTGGAGCTGATCCACCACCACTTGCTCAATTATCTTACCCAGGAAAGGTAGATTGGAAACTGGGCGGTAGTTGGCTGGATCCTTAGGATCTAATTGGTCTTTTCAAGAGCGGGTGTCAGGATGATGTTGGTGTGTGTTCTGTCCTTGGATTTTTTCCTGCCTGTCAGTCCTGGCTCTCTGTCTGGTCTGCTTTTATGTTATCTTAGCTCTGTGTGAAACTATGCATTGTTGATTATTCTGTGGCAGGAAAGGGGTTTGCTACTGTATTAAAGCTACTATCAAAGTTTTGACTTTTAGAACTGGCATCACCTGTATTCGACTATGACTGCCAGTACAATAAAGAACTGAAAACGGTTACTTTTGTCTGGACTTTACTAGTTCATTACATTATGCGAGCTCTCACCTCTCAGTGTAACTTTTGACGTGAAGTACAAGGTTACCTGATGTCTCGCCGTGGTCTCACCTCCACGGATCCTGATAAGCAGGGATTCAGGGGTCCTTTCAACTCTGAATATGAGGTTAGGAGACCCCCATAGAGGGTCCTGCCCACCCACCACCGTCCTGATTCATGCAGAGGAATCTGATCAGGAGCTGAATCCAGAACCAGAGCCTCTGTCGTTGGTTGCGCTGTCCCGATCTCGTCTCAGCTGGAGTGTTACTTTCCTCGGGTTGCAGGAGCAAGTTGAACAGGCAACTCTGATGGTGACCCGCAGAACTCTGTCAGCATGCTGTCTTCCCCTGACCCAGGAGCAATGTGACATGGATGGAGGAGCTGCCATGGACCGTGAACTGACGGCGATGCATTTCACCACCCGCAGCCGGATGGATTACAAGCCCGTTATGAGGATGGTAACTGAGGAGATTGGTCTTTCTGCTATCCATGGTACTACTTGTGAGTCACTTGAACGATTTGTTAATCACCGCTTTGAAGAAACCATGGCTACTGGACACCTACACAGCACCGGCGCCAGACCCAAGGTCCCCCCCCCCAAAAGCATCCTAGACATGATTTGGGCGAAACCAAATCACCCCAAGGGGACTCTGACTTGGTGGCCATCGAGGCCCGTGAACGCACTGTAGCGGCAGACCTACAACGCCAGCTAACTGCTCAAGCGGCGGGGATGCGGTTGGAACGCCAACGTATTGCAGCAAGCCAGACCCACAGACGGTCAGATACGTCTCGCCCACGTTCGGTGGACGATCGACCCACCCAACCACCGCCACGACGCCACTTTCAGCCCACTCCAGCCCAACACGCAGCACCCCTTCCTCCTGGACCTCAGGGTCATGGCTTCACCCGCCTGCGTATTCCGGCTCGTTTCGATGGTACTGCATCCAAATTACCGTATTTCATCTTACAGCTGGATGCCCATATGCAGGAATACGATGACATGTATCGCTCCGAAAGGGAGAAGGTTTGTGACATCGGATCAGTTTTGGACAGGGAAGCAGCAGAGTGGTTTATGGAACTTTTTGAACTTGATGCTGAGGAACTTAACTCGGTAGCCGACTTCCTGCAAGGTTTACACCTGTGATTCGAGGATTGAGATGCCTGTGATAACGTGAAAAAGACACTTAAAACAACGTGGCAGGGCACCAAGCCATTCGCAGAGTTTGCTCATCAATCCCATGTGGTCGCCAGTAAAATTCCTGACTGGCCAGACCGGGTGAAAGCTGAATATTTCTATGAAGCTGTTGATCCAGAAATCCGGAGTTGGGCAGTTATGAACAACGAGCCTTGTACAGTGGCGGAATGGATTGTAATCAGCAGTGTCATTGCAGGCAGACACAACTGTTCCAAAGGGTCCGGGACCAAAATCCAGCCAGCCAAACACCCTGCGCCTCAGATGAAGAAAACTCCTGCTTCAGCTGCCACCCCACCTGCCACTACTGAGAGTGCCTCTGAGCAACGTCGTCATTTAGGACTCTGTATTGTGGCGAACCTGGTCATGTAGCTGCTACCTGCCGAAAGAAAACCAAACCTGCAGGCGGCTTTCCTCCAAAAAAATCTACAGCTAAGCCAGTATAGCGATCAGCTCCTCCTAAGTCAACTCAGGGCACATCAAAAGCCTTGGATGCAGAGGAACTTGAGTTCCCCGAGGAAGATGAAACCACCAGCAGCATCGGACTCTCTACAGCAGTTCCTGAAACTACGGAGCCTCCTAATGATGCGGTGAGTGATGGTGGTGCCCCTATTACTCTAATGACTACATTGTCTAATCCGGCCAAGCATACTCGTATTTTGGCCCGGGCGCTTGTGTTCCCATTGCCTCATGAGACTGCAAATAACGGAGGAACTTGGATTACAATTAATTCCGCTGGCCAAACCCTTACCGTTTACACAAATGGATGGTAGCCCTTTAGGGGGAAGTGGTCTAGCTCGTTTTAAAACTGAACCCGTCCTGTTGCAATGTGAGGAGCATTGGGAGCGCCGTAGTTTCATTTTGGCCCCAGTGGCAAAATACCCGATTGTTCTTGGAATGTCCTGGTTAGAGACACATGACCCCACTATCCAATGGGTATCTCGCATAGTTCGTTTTACTGATCCACCCTGTGGCGATCACATGCATGAAGGTGATCTACCTGAGCCAAGCACCCCTGCATTGGCTTCTGGCATTTCCTCGCTACCCAAACTGCCCAGAGTGCCTAAGCATTACTGGGACCTTGCCAGAGTTTTTGAAGAGCGGGAATGCGACCAGCTGCCCCCCCCCCCCCCCATAGGGATACGGATTGTAAGATTGAGTTGATCCCGGGAGCCAAACTACCAAATATATCCGATGAGTCCCACCGAGGAGACTGAGTTAAGGGCATTTCTGGACAAGAATCTGGCTTGTGGTTTCATTCGGAAGGCAACTAGGAACACGTACGCTGCGCCTGTGTGCACTGCCTATACAGGTTTGAATTCAGTGTCGGCCTCCAACAAATACCTGTTACCCTTGATCAAAGACCTTTTAGATGCTTTGGGGTCGGGGCGGATTTTCACCAGGTTGGATTTGAGGGAGGCTTACTATAGAGTACGCATTGTGGAAGGTTATGAGTATCTCACAGCCTTCAACACTAAGTTTGGACAGTATGAATATCTCATAATGCCATTTGGATTACACGGTGCGCCCGGGGCGTTCATGTCCTTGATCAACGAGGTTTTGCAAGATTTATTGTTTAAAGGAGTGGTGGTGTACTTAGATGATGTTCTGATTTATTCCCTCACCGAGGAGGAGCATGTAGCTCTGGTTAGCACAGTGCTGCAGAAGCTTCTTGACAACTCTTTTATTTTTGAAACTGTCCAAATGTGCCTTCCATCAGGAAAAGTTGGATTTTCTTGGATATTGTGTATCGGGAGGGGGTTTGGAAATGGACCCTGCTAAGGTGGCAGCAGTCGTAAATTGGCCCATCCCTACCACCCACAGGGAGCTCCAATCATTTTTGGGATTTGCTAACGTCTTTCGTGACTTTATTCCGCAATTCGCCCAAATAGCCTTGCCCTTAACCGATTTACTACGTATGAAAGGCAAGAGGCCGCAAGCAGCTAAGCCGGGTGCCCCTCTTAATTGGACTGACGGTTGCCAGCTGGTGTTTCAACAACTTAAGACTGCCTTTACGACCGAGCCTATTTTAACCCATCCCGATCCTGACTTGCCATTTATAGTACATGTAGACGTGTCCGACAAAGCTTTAGGGACAGCCCTATTACAACGGGGTGCGGATGGAAAACTGTCTCCTTGCACCTATCTTTCGAAAAAGTTTTCTGGTCCTGAGCTCAATTGGACAGTAGGTGATAAGGAAACTTTAAAGCCATTAAAGAAGCTCTCAGCACTTGGCGCTATTGGTTAGAGGGTGCTGCCCCCCTTTTCAAGTTTGGTTGGATCATAAAAACCTGTCAGCACTGTCCACCCCCAGTAAAATGTCAGCTAAACAATTGCGGTGGGCTGATTTCTTTTCCCGGTTCCAGTTTACAGTGCATTTTTTCCCCGGGAAAACCAACCAATTAGCAGATGCACTCTCCCGCCTTCCTTGGGGGGCAGATACCTCCTTACATGTCATTCCGCATACTGTGCTTTCTCCATCACATTTGGGTCTCGCATTCACCCGGTCCCAAACTCGCGCAGTCTGAACTACCTGTGGCTTCATCAACCGCGGCTGATGCTCCTCCCAGGTATCCTGATATGGTTTCCTCTCTCCTACATGACCTTCTCACGACGGAGAAAAGCCCCGTTCCGGAGAGTGAAGGCGGCCCGTCACTGTTACTGCGGGACAGGGTATAGTGGAAAGGAGACTGTTAGTATGTGCCGCCGCATCTCAGAAAAACTGTGCTTCTTGCTGGCCATGACGCTAAACAAGCAAGGCATTTTGGATTTTTGAAAACGTTACATCTGCTACGCTGCCAATTTTAGTGGCGCACCATGCGGAAGGACATTGAGGCTTATGTCAAAGGGTGTCCTGTTTGTGCTGAAGCCAAATCCATTACAGGAAAGACTCATGGGCTGTTGCAGCCTATTCCTTCTCCTGATCGGCCATGGCAGGTTATTTCCATGGATTTTATCACAGACATCCCGGAAAGTCAAGGCAACACTGTTTTGTGGGTGGACCTGTTTTCTAAACAAGCACATTTCATACCTTGTTCCACCATTCCCTCTGCCCCCAAGTTGGCAAGATTATTCATTCAGCACATCTATCGATTACACCCCGCCCCGTCTAAGATAATTTCGGACAGGGGCCCTCAATTTGCTTCTAAGTTTTGGAAGGCGTTTCTGGCCCTCTTGGGAATTGAATCAGCTTTATCTTCTCCTTATCACGTGCAATCTGACGGCCAATCGGAACGTACGAATCAGACTTTGGAACAATATTTGTGATGCTACACTAACTACCATCAAAACAATTGGGCAGACCTGCTGCCTTTTGCTGAATATGTGTATAACAATGCTGTCCATACCGGTACCCAGAAAACTCCTTTTGAGATTGACTCTGGACGCTCTGCCCCACCATTTCCCTTTCTGGGCTCAGACCCAATACAGCCTCCTGAACTAAATGACTGGGTCCAAACCATTGTTAAGGGTTGGGACTCAATTGGAATAGCTCTGCGCAAAGCCCAGGAGTCCCAAAAAATGCAAGCGGATAAGCATCAGATTTCATTTCCTTTACGTGTGAATGACTGGGTGTATCTTTCCACTAAAAATCTTCAAGATGTACATATGCCAAGCCTGGGGAAAAGATTGTGCAAGTTATCAATAATGACACTGCTAAATTTGAATTGCCAAACTCGCTTAGCAATATTTGTCCTGTCTTTCATTCCAGCTTGCTCAAGCGGGCTCCAGATTTCGATGCCTGGCACAGCCCCCTGGAATGCCCTCCTCCAGTTCTGATTGATGGGCACAAGCATTATGAAATCGATGCCATTCTGGATTCACACATGCGTCGCCAGCGACTACAATATCTGGTTTCGTGGGTGGGGTTTCCCACGGGTCACAATCAGTGGGTCTATGCTACTGACGTTTACGCCCCTATTCTTGTTACTGCTTTCCACAAGGCATTTCCTGACAAACCGGGGGGGGGGGGTTTCTTAGGGGAGGGGAATGTCAGGATTATGTTGGTGTGTGTTCTGTCCTTGGATTTTTTTTCCTGTCTGTCGGTCCTGGCTCTCTGATTGGTCTGCTTTTATGTTATCTCAGCTCTGTGTGAAACTCTATGTGAAACTATGCATTGTTGATTATTCTCTGGCGGGAAAGGGGTTTGCTACTGTATTAAAGCTACTATAAATTTTGAGTCTTTTAGAACTTGCATCGCCTGTATTCGACTATGACTGCCAGTACAATAAAGAACTGAAAACGGTTACTTTTGCCTGAACTTTACTAGTTCATTACAGCATGCGGACCACTGCCTTTTTAAGCCCACCCGGGAAAGCTCCTTGCTCAAGAGAGCTATTGATAATTTAGTGGATATAATTTAAAAGTCTGTATCAAAAAACCAAAATACCATGGTTTTTTGATACAGACTTTCAAATTATTTCCATTGAAGTTATAAAGCTGTTCTTTGAGCCAGACGGAGGTTTTCTTTTGGCAGTATCTATACTGTATCTTGTATACTACTCCAGCAAATTCCCGGTTTAAATGAGGGGCCACATTTTGGGGATCAAATGTGTAGTTTTGCATCCAGAAGGCCTCTGGTCTCGCCTCCAGTCCTCCTGCTGGCACGAAGCCGCCTGAGGCTGAACCAGACCCGTGGCTTTTCAGAGCCCAGCTCTCCAGGGCCTCAGGCAGAGCTCTGTCATGTCATTTACCACCTCATCCTTTAAACCTGAGATGCTGAGGATTGAACAATTAAATATTTAGCTGTAAACCTTTCTGAGGCCCAAAGTTTAGAAAGTATTGTCATGAGCCAGTCTCTGGGTGACGAGGACTCGAATGCAGAGCCTGGAAGCACTGTGGATCAAGAGCCGGCTCCTCACAAGGAGATGCCACCAGCAGAGCCGGCTCCAAGCCCTTCCCTGCCAGCGAGGCAGAGCCTGATCCCCTGCACCTGGGAGAGCCAATAGTCACTTAAGAGGAACCGAGGAAGGAGCCAGAGCTGTGCAAAAGAGGCAGAGGCTGCAAAGGAGAAGTGCTCGTCTGGCTGCTTGGTCTGGCAACAGGCCTCGTGAGCTTGAGGCAGCTGTTTCTGATGAGAACTAAGTCTCTGCAGGAGCCTGGCCCATTGGCAGGGCAGCTTACTGAAGCCTGGGTTGGGCCGGGCCAGGCCGGGCTTGGCCTGGGTGCAACAGGTGGGATTTCCAGAGAAGTGCTGTGTTCCTGGGCTCTTCCTTAGCCCTTTTGATTCATGCCTTGACCCCTGGACTGCCTACAGACTTTACCTGCCTGGCCTCTGCACTGTTGGACCTGGGCTACTTTGGCACCTGAGCTGCTTAACCTGTGCAACTACTTCCTGGCTGCCTCAGTCACCTTCTGGCCTGTCATGTCTGGACCCAAGCAGAACAAGTATCACACTAAAGGCCATTTGAATGCAAGGCCAAGAGGCACTTCCCCTGCGCCATGGCCCCTCTGAACTCCCAGTCTGAGAAAGCTGGTCTGACTTGGTTTACTCCATTGTCTTGGGTGTATGAGATGGGCACTTATGCTTGTGAGACTCGTGTGGGGGAATGCTCAGGACTGAGGAATCCGTATAAGTGCAAAATGGTTCCTGCAGTGTACCAAAATTTTATCTCCCTACAGTTAAGCACTTTGCCTTGCAGAATAGCCTCTCCAAAAGTTAGCTTGAAGCCAGTTAGTGGGAATGGCTACCTGGAAGGCGACAGTTACTGTGCTGTCCTAAATAAAACCACTGGGCGTGGTTCATGCTTGCAATCTTTCCACACAAGCTTCGTCTCCAGGCATGTGACCAACCAGCATGGCAGTAGAATATTTGCATGTTCAGTAAAATTGATGTGCTTGTCTTTACTTGTGTGTCAGTTAAAAATCTGCCTAAACATTATAGCAAATTCAGATGGCCTTTGCTATAATACTGTGGGGGTCTGCCCTGCCCTCCTTGCCTGGGGTTAGGTGTGCCATCCCTCCTTCCCTAACATGGCTGCTGGTAAAGCCATCCTCACCACTGGGGTCAGAGTGGTGGCCTCTCTTTTACCTCCCTTAAGTGTAAAGGCTGTCCTTAGGATTCCTCAGCTGGCTCTAACTCAGGTGTCTGTCAGCTAAAACCTCTTCACCACCCGCTTCAGGAACAGACGCTACTCCTGTCTGTCCCTTTGGGTTGAGGCAAATGCGCTGCCAAGCCCTTATGTGCAGCACTGAGCTCCCTTTCTCCCTCGCTGCTTCAACCGGCTTTTCCCCTCTTCCCAACTCTACAGCCAGCCCCACCCTCCTCCCTTCTTCCCCTTTTATACACTCTACCCCTTTTTAACCTCGTTGCTTCCTGCCCCGCCTCCCCCCTAATGGCTGCTTAGCCCACAGTCTCTGCAGAGCTCTTCCAGCTTCCGTTCGCTCCAGCTGTGCAAACTCAGAGGCTGTAGCTGCGTCAGAACTTTCTTTCGAGATGTGGGAAATAGGCTCAGCAGAGAACCCGTGAGAGAGAGAGTCCAAAAGTACGGTTTTATTCCCAGGTGATCTGTAAGGAAGTAACAATGTAAAGCAGGATCTGAGCTAGAGAGCTCAGATCCAGGATTTATATCTTTTAAATTCCCCCGTTGCGCCCCACACCAAATGTCCACTACAGTTTCTACTACAAAGGACCTGGGAACCTTTCACACCTCTTTGAAGATGGGCTGGCGCCAGGAGATTGCTAGCAGGAGATTGCTAGGAAGAGAAGAGGGAAACAGGAAAACAATTGCAAATCACACACAGTAAGACATCAAGATACTGACAGGCATGGTCCTGACAGCAGCTTCGTCTGCCGGAGCATAGTCCTGGCTGTCAGCCAGAGCTTGTTGCTGTGGCAACGCTCCTAGCGTCTCCTTTGGCCTGAGGATTGGTCCCTGCGGAGGGCTGGTTGGCGGGACCCCAAGGAAGGCGGAAGGGCTGGGTGGTAGCCGGTGTTAGTGGCCTGTGCCCATGAAACAGGGCGTGGTGCCCAGGAGACACCTCTTCCCCTCGGTGCCAACACAGCCCCCAGCAGAGCCTGATTGGAAGCTGACATTTCAAAATGTCGAGCAGGCGCTCGGCCGCTCGGCAGTCGGCCTGGCGATCTGCTCTGTCGGCCTGACGCTCAGCCTGCCGTTCTTTAGCCTGCACTGATTCACGTTCGTGATAAACCCAGGTAGCAATGGAAAGCAAATCACTGGGATCTTTATTGGTGACATTTTCAATGCAGTTAAGTTTCTTGCGGATATCTGGAGAGCTGCCTCCAACAAAAATGCCATTCAGATACACTTGTACATCCTTATCAGTTGGATCCAACCTGGTGTATCTGCGGCAGGTTTGTTGGATGCGGTCTTGGAAGGACAATGGGGATTCGTCCGTGCCCTGCGTGAGGGAGTGTAAGTGGGACAAATAATTTCAGCGGGGGATCCAATTTTCGAATCCCTGGAGGATCGCCTCCCGAAAAGCTGCTAGATGATTCCTACCTACAGGATCATTAGGGTCCCAGTTAGGATCCACTGTTGGAATCACATCATCCACTGTCAGGCCAGTAAAATTAGTTTTGTGGCCGTCTATAACGGTCTGGGCAGCTACCCGCACCACCCGTAAGACAAGGGTCTGTTCCTCGCTCGTAAGGAGCATCTGGAGGAGCTGGTGGACATCGGCATAATTGGGAAGATGGGTGGCAAAAATAGACTGTACAAGTTTGTGTATTTTCAGTGGATCGGAAGAATAACCCCCCTGTTGATTTCGCCAATTATACAGATCACTGGAGGCAAATGAAATGTGGGTGTAGTGTGTCTGGATCCCATTGAGTCCTGGCCCTGCTTGGGCACCGAGTGGAAACAGCCCTTCACTATATTTTTCTGATATGTGCCTACATGGTGAACCAGATTTGTTTCCCCACTCCTACATATGAAGCCTTGTGGGTGACCTTGGGCCAGTCGCAGTCCTCCCCCAGTTCTCTCAGCCCCATCTTCCTCACAAGGTGTCTGTTGTGGGGAGAGGAAGGGAAGAAGAAGAAGAGTTGGATTTATATCCCCCTTTCTCTCCTGTAAGGAGACTGACTCAAAGGGGCTTACAAGCTCCTTTCCCTTCCCCCTCACCCCCCCCCCCAAACACCCTGGGTCGTGGGTGGGGCTGAGAGAGCTCCAAAGAACTGACTAACCCAAGGGCACCCAGCAGGAATGTAGGAGTGCAGAAACACGTCTGGTTCATCAGATAAGCCTCTACAGCTCAAGTGGCAGAGTGGGGAATCAAACCCAGTTATCCAGATTAGAGTGCACCTGCTCTTAACCACTACTCCACACTGGCTCTCGCACTGGGAAAGGATTTTGTAAGCCACCTTAAGCCACCTTAAATCTCCTTACAGGAGAGAAAGGCAGGATATAAATCCAAACTCTTTGACTTCTTGGCTGTGCCTGACTGAACCGGGGGAGGGGGGGGTGCATTCACCTGCCTTATTTTGTAGGGTCAGGATTTCAAAATGGCCCCAATAAGGGCTGAGTTTTTGTCTTGGCCTCATGAGGGTGGAGAACAGGGACTAGTTCTCATTGTGCTGTTTCATGACAGTTGCTTCATTTGTTCCCTGCCTTGTTTGGAGCAGCAGTGGCATAGGAGGTTAAGACCTCGTGTATCTAATCTGGAGGAACCGGGTTGGATTCCCCGCTCTGCCACCTAAGCTGTGGAGGCTGATCTGGGGAATTCAGATTAGCCTGTGCACTCCCACACACGCCAGCTGGGTGACCTTGGGCTAGTCACAGCTTCTTGGAGCTCTCTCAGCCCCACCCACCTCGCAGGGTGTTTGTTGTGAGAGGGGAAGGGCAAGGAGATTGTAAGCCCCTTTGAGTCTCGTGCAGGAGAGAAAGGGGGGATATAAATCCAAACTCTTCTTCTTCTTCTTGTATGGAAGGTTCCTGCCCAAAAGCTGAGCAGTTTAAGGCTGTTTTGCAGACCGTCCTGAATCCTGTCCTTGCACTTGGGGTTTTCAAACACTGGGGAGACGACACTTTTATCTGTTGTGCCTTTTCATGGTAAACCATACAGTGCACCATTGCTTTGCCCAAGGTGATGATACTGACATTCCACTGAAGGGAACAACTGCCGTATTGAACATCAACTGCTTTTTTCCCCAGGTTGAGACTCGTAGATTTAATTTATATTGGAATTCAGTTCAATTGTAATTTGATGTTAATGTTAAGCTCCCACGTATTTCAACCAGTCAGTATGAGCTTCTAAAGAGTTTCTACAATATTTATTTTAGTCAAAAGCCAACAGATTAGACGGTTAAACATCATGCGTGAATCATGTTTCCTGCATATTGTTAGGTCTCGAACCTTAAGCCAATAAACAGACTCTGTGGTGTTGCTCAGTAGCGTTTATCGATGAGGCATCAAAGCACCAAAGCTTGTCAAAGCCAGTTCTGACAAACCTGGCTTTTGCTGTTCCCTTTATCCCCCGGCAAGTCCCCCCTCCTGCATTCCCAAGCAATTGTGAAAAACAGTTCCCGGAGCTCAGACGCCCCAAGGTTGGCAGCAGATATGAGAGAGAGCCACCTGGCTCCCTGCCCCCACGAAACAACAGATACAGTTCTGTTTCTCATGGGGCCAGGGTGGCAGGGGAAAGCCTAGTTATCTACAAAGTGTGTGAAGCCATAAAGTAAAGATCAAGGAAAGAATGTCCCAGATGGCAGTGGTAACATATAGCAGGCTGGTTACATGTTTCTTTTAGCACCCATGGATTTGTAGCATTAAGCAGCTACAATGGGATAGGAATGCATCTCAATCACATAGATACAAACCCCCTGACACACATACTGTGAATAGCAGGAAGTTTCTCTATGCATGATGGTTGAAAAGTCCTCCTAATAGTTTGTGTCAACAGTGAAAGACTTTTTTTCTAATCTAGGAAGTCAGGCTCCTAGGATCACAGAAGAGCAATAGTTCTGTGGAACTTTAACAGTGCAATCCAGAACAGGGTTACTCCAGTCTAAGGCCACTGGGACTCTGTTTTGGATTGCGCTGTAAGACTCTCTAACAAGTATGTGGTACCCTAAGTGTTTGTGAGTTACTCTGCTTAATCAAAGCCATAAAAAATCAAAGCTCTGGCCCTAAAGCAATCTGCCTGTCCTCATACACACACACAAAAGGTGAGTTTAGTGTAGCAAAGAGAAAAACAACAACAACAATAGTGCTAAACTCACTGGAAACGAATGCAGTGCAGCTATATTGAAACAGAAGCTGTAGGCTGTGAGCGCACAAGTAAACAATGCAGATGGAAACACAATCTTGCACAATCTTACCAACGTAGGATAAAAGCTGCTATGGCAACTTATGAGATAAGCGAGTATCACACAGGGTGTATACGATCAATGCAGCTTTCTCAGTCAATATCATGCAGTCAATATTTGGTGAAACAGATGATAAAGAAAGGACAGTGAGGTGAGCTAGACCCCCAAAGGGTGCAAATAGTCAAACTAGCTCCTTCAGTCCCTTGGTATGTGACTATAGTCAGAACGAGACAACCGGTGTCATAAATCCCGTCTTGCGGAAAAACAAGCCCCTTCTTCAGCTCTCAGACATGTGGCTACTGCTGTTCTGCTGCTGCTGCCTCAGCCGTTAGGAAATCATAAAAGCCAAACAGGGCATGTCTGTCTTTCTCTCACGCTCGCTGCTGTGCTGCAACTAGTCTGGCCGGGTGGGACTCTCTTTCAAGTGAGATCTGGGCCTGGCTGGACCTGAGGCCGTTCTGCGGGGCCTGCAGGACTGAGGGGATCGGCCAGGTCTATGGCTGAGGGCAACCACGGCTTCGAACCGGGGGGGGGGGGGGCATCCCTCCACTTCCACTTCCCTTTTTTCTTAATTTATTGCAGCATCTTCATTTCATTTACTTGTCCCTTCCTTATCAGTGGGCCCCTTGTTGACTTGATTTCATCTAGTTTTTAGTTTTAAGTTTAGCCTTAAATTGGAATGTTACTATATTTGTGTATTTAAATCGTGTATTGTTATTGTTGGAAGCCACCCTGAACCCAACTGGTTGGGAATGGGTGTGGTACAAACTGAATAAATGAATAAATAAACTGTTATGTTTAGTCAGCAGCATATTAAGTTTAGTCAGCTGTGTGTGCCTTCTCGCCTCTGAAGAAGGGAGGCAGAGGGGGTGGGCCTGACATATCTGTACTGGGGGATATAATGCCTTGCCTAGTTTCTTTTATTCAGTTCTGACAATATAAATCAATAGTTTTCCCGTGGTTGTCATCAATAAATGAGAATTCTGTATTCAAAGTACTGATTTCTTAATTGAGCAAGTCTGGGATTGTGACCCATCTGCACACAAGCCCGAGGTTACAAGCAGAAAGAAGGGGGGGGGGGTATTCCCAAGTGACTGAAGCCAAGCATTCCAAGATGGCGGTGCACCGATGAAAATAAGAGCCAATCTGTGTTTCTGTAAAGTGCCCTCAAGTCAAAACCCACTTTTGGTGGCCCGGTAGGGTTTTCAAGGCTAGAGACTAACAGAAGTGGTTTGCCATTGCCTGCCTCCGCATAGTGACGCTGGTATTTCTTGGTGATCGCCTGTCCAAGTACTGACCAGGGCTGACCCTGCTCAGCTTCTGAGATCTGACAAGGTCAGGGGCCCGTCCAGGCCCATCCAGTCTGAGCACAAGACCAGAATCACATCAGAATGGGCGAGGATGTTTTCCAGCCACGGATGACGTTGCAAAGAGTGTGCATGAACCTGGCAGGAGGGCAGGGTGCATTCCACCATGTGTTTGAGTAGGCCCATTTTTAAAAAATTAAGCCCAACCTTGATAAGTATCAGATCTGCATATTAATTCCAACTTGATAGCTTCATGTTGACGTCCTCTTGTGAATCATTCTTCACTCAAATATGGCTACTTGTAAGCCTGTGGTTGAAGTGCTTCTCTGTTTGTGTTTTGAGAGTTTCTGTTTTTGGTGTCTGCTTTGTGTACACTTAGGGAAAGGGCGGTATATAAATTTGAAGGTAGGTAGGTAGATAGGTAGATAGGTAGATAGGTAGGTAGATAGATAGATAGATAGATAGATAGATAGATAGATAGATAGATAGATAGATAGATAGATAGATAGATAAAAAATTTTCTTAAAGACAGTCCAGTTTGGTCAGGGTAGACAATAAAAGAGCTGTGGGGAATGTGTAGGCCCACCATGACTCAGACAAGGTGGTCTGACTTGCAGATATTATGCTGGAATACACTAATTATTTCTTAGTTTGTTTTGGCTGCTCAAGGTTATTCAAGCCCGTCCCTCTGGAGTTTGTCATAAAAGTCTTCCTCCGAAACTGGTGAGGACAAGTTTAAGAAGCAAAGTTTGATTTTTCCTTCACTCTAGTAAAACATGCCTGGGACATCCCCCCCAGTCTCATCAGATCTCAAAAGCTAACTAGATTCAACCCTGGTTAGTACTGGAATGGGAGCCCACCAAGGAATACCAGGTTCTCCATGCAAAGGAAAACAATGGCAAACCACCTCTGTTCGCCTCTTACTTTGAAAACCCACAAGGGGTCGCCATTAGTCAGGTGTTACCGGACAACCTCTTCCATCTGCACCTATCTGTGTGACACATTCTTGAAGAGGCATTTTCTTTTTTGTGTTCCAGGAGGCCCAAACATTTGGGCCATCACCTCTGAAGAAAGAACAAAGCATGACAAGCAGTTTGATAACCTTAAGCCAGTTGGAGGATTCGTCACAGGTTAGTGGGTGTCCATCTGCAGTAAACTGTCGTCTACACATGGCATTCTTGCCCTTCCTCCAGAGCTACCTGCAGTCCACTTCTGGGGTTCAGTGGGCAGGAGCTGGAAACAGCACCTCTTCCTTAACTGCACCCAAATTGGGAAACTCCATCCTCCTGGCCTCTTAGGCACAAAGCCGTCCGTCTGGGTTGCTTGAGCTTTTAATTAGTATCCCTAGTCTGAACTGCTGGCTTAACCACCCACAGAATGGCAGATGCACCACTTGGGCCGTGCGAGGGGGCTTCTCTGGCACCTCTTGACTGTTCATATAGATTATGTTAAAATGCTTCCTGGTTGTATTTATTGTTTGGTAAACTGCCTTGAAGTCCGTGTTCAGGAAGAACGTGACAAGGGAGCATTTTTAGAGTCGATAATGGTTTTCTTGTTCGCTTTCTCTGGTGAATTTGAAAACAGCTCAGGTTTTTAAATATGCTTTCCTTTCACACCACCCTTTACTCCCAAACGTTGAAGTCCCCACCCCACCCCCCAGCCTGACTCCTGTGCACACTGGGGGAGTGAGATGGTTGTTTTGGGGAGAAGAACAAAGGGAGAAAGTATCAGCAGAGTTTAAAGCGAAGCTGCTCTGGTAAGATGAGAAGGATAGTAGTCTTCTTGCACTCACCTGCAACCTTCTATCACACTTGGAAAAGAATACTCTCACTCTTTTATATATCATGACACCCTTTCTCATATTCTAGTTAGCAGACTTATACATACAATTCACTCAGTTATTTTTACAATTCCCAACAATGGTAACATCCTTTCAAATTTCAATTCAGGTACAGCTTTAGTAAACAGATCAGCTTGATTATTCTGACTCTCAACATATTTAAAGTAATAGTTTTGTTCTGCACATTTGTTTTACATTCTGGTATCTCACAACAATGTATTTGGTTCTGGTTTTCATGTTCTCTGTCTCTGCAAGACTGATACAAGTTTGCGAATCATCCTGAACAACTATAGGTTCAATACATTTCACATTCAGATCTTTTAACAGTTGTTTCACCCACTGTAATTCTGTACAAGTTTTACTTAGAGCACTGTATTCGGCTTCAGACGTAGAGAATGGTACATTTGTCTACTTTCTTGATCTCCATACAATCAGTGTATTGGCATACTTCACAATATATCCAGTACAGGATTTTCTATCTGCATCATCTGCAAATGAACTATCTGCTGTTGCTGTTAGCACATTTGTTTTGTCAGGTGCAATCACTAGTAGCCATAGGAGTTTTAGCAATTTTGGCATTCTCTAGACCAGTTCTGTGAATCAGTTCCTTTATTTTCTCTTTCTGGCTTAACAAAAGATTTTTCTCTGCTGTTCTGGATATCACCATTCCTAGATATGTCTTAATGTTGCCCACATCTTTCACCTGAAATGTTTTACTCAGTTTCTCCAAAACATCAGTGATTTGTTAGAGCTGTTACACACATATCATCTACATAGATAATGACAATCATTTGCTATTTTCCTGTTCCTTTTGTGTACACACAGGAAACTGCAATACTTCTTTTGAATCCTAATTTACACAGACCATCATTCAAACAATTATTCCAATTGTGAGATGCTTGTCTAAGCCCATATAAGGATTTTTTTCTGTTTTTAAATCTTTCCTGTTTCTACTGCATAACCAGGTGCAGGGTGCATGTAAATATTCTCAGTTAAAGGATCATGCAAATATGCACATTGAAAATCAAGATGTTGCATTTTTCACCTTTTTTGTACAGCTAGTGTCATTATTAGTCTCATGGACTCAGCTTTAGCTGTTGGTGACTATGTTTGATCAAAGTTTTCCAGATATTGTTGTCCATAGCCTTGTGCCACCAATCTGGCTTTGTATTTGTACTTTGCATCTGGTAGAGGTTTCTTTTTATAAACCCACCTAGACCCAATCACTTTTTGATTGTCTGGTTTATCTACCACCTCAAAAACTTTTTGTTGCGTCAGAGATCCATGGCAGCATTCCAAAGCTCTTGTTCCTCAGGAGTTCTCTCTAGCATTTCCTGGAAACTCTGTGGTTCCACCAGGTCTGACAAATTCTGACCACTTGTGTAGACCCATACCTTTCTGGTGGTATACCTTTGTTTTCCCTATTTGACCTTCTGGGAAAATCAACACTATATTGTTTTTCTTCCTCTTTTTCAATATCTGAACTGCTATCCCCTTCACTCTCCTTCACTTCTTCAGGAATATTAGAGTGATTTTGATCTGGGGAAGTTGGTGTGCTCTTATCACTAACTTCAGCACTTACTGGCTGCTCAGTTATAGGTAGAAACACTTCTGAATTTGCATGGACATGTTCCCACCCTGAATGCCTCTCAAAATTGGCACTTCTTGAGATTACAACTTTTCTATTTCCCAAAGAAAATCTATAACCTTTACAATATTCATCATAACCAACAAATCTTAATTTCACCCACTTCTGTTTTCCCTTCAGCCTTTGTGCACTGGGAATTAATACATTTGCAAAGCTTCCAAACCTTCTAAGGTATTTTAGGGATGGTTTCTTCCTAAACAGCATAAAATATGGAGTCTCATTTATGCTTGAACTCCATAAGGGATTGATCACATGTGTTGCAGTACAGACAGCTTCCCCCCAGTAATGAAAAGGTAATTTAGCATCCTGGAGCATACAATCCCTCATCACCTGTAGAATTCCCAACCTTCTCTCATCTATTCCATTCTCTTGAGGAGTGTAAGGATTGGTTCGTCTGTGCACAATTCCTTTTGCTTCTAACCAAGACTGGAATTTGTTACCCATGAACTCTCCACCACGGTCTGTTTGGAGACTTCCCACTTTATAGGGAAATTTTCTTTTTATCATAGCAACCCAGTTTTTAAACTTCTCAAATGCCTCAGACTTGTGTTTAAGCAGTAAATAATATGAATACCTGCTGTAATCATAAACTATTAAGAATATGTACTGAGCATTTCCTTGACTAGGCTGGAAAGGTCCTGCCAGGTCTGCATGAATCAAAGAAAATGTTTTTTCTGTTTGTCTATTGCTCACTTTTGGTACAGGATAGGACTTTACCTGACATCCACTGCACACAGAAGATTCTAGGTAGTGTTTACAGGGTTTTACATCAATGTCTCAGACCTTTGCTACTTGCTTAATTGTGGACCACCCTGCATGTCCAAGTACATGGTGCAATTAATGAACACAGTTGTCATGCAATGGTTTGTTAGTCAAACTAGAAAATTGTTTTATACTTCCACTACTAAGAACATAAGAACAAGCCAGCTGGATCAGACCAGAGTCCATCTAGTCCAGCACTCTGCTACTCGCAGTGGCCCACCAGGTGCCTTTGGGATTTCACGTGCAGGATGTGAAAGCAATGGCCTTCTGCGGCTGTTGCTCCTGAGCACCTGGTCTGTTAAGGCATTTGCAATCTCAGATCAAGGAGGATCAAGATTGGTAGCCATAGATTGACTTCTCCATAAATCTGTCCATGTCGTTTTGAAAGTTATCCAGGTTAGTGGCCATCACCACCTCCTGTGGCAGCATATTCCAAACACCAATCACACGTTGCATCAAAAATGTTTCCTTTTATTAGTCCTAATTCTTCCCCCCAGCATTTTCAATGGATGCCCCCTGGTTCTAGTATTGTGAGAAAGAGAGAAAAATTTCTCTCTGTCAACATTTTCTACCCCATGCATAATTTTATAGACTTCAATCATATCCCCTCTCAGATGTCTCCTCTCCTAACTAAAAAGTCCCAAACGCTGCAGCCTCTCTTCATAAGGAAGGGGCTCCAATCCCTCAGTCATCCTCGTTGCCCTTCTCTGCACTTTTTCTATCTCTTTGATATCCTTTTTGAGATGTGGTGACCAGAACTGAACACAGTACTCCCATGTGCGGTCGCACCACGGCTTTATATAAGGGCATGACTATCTTTGCAGTTTTATTATCAATTCCTTTCCTAATTATCCCCAGCATACAGTTTGCCTTTTTCACAGCTGCCATGCATTGAGTTGACATTCCCATGGAACTATCAACTAAGACGCCCAAATCCCTTTCCTTGTCTGTGACTGATAGCACTGACCCCTGTAGCGTGTATGTGAAGTTTGGATTTTTTGCCCCTATGTGCATTACTTTACATTTTGCTACATTGAACTGCATTTGCCATTTCTTAGCCCACTCACCTAATTTATCAAGGTCTGCTTGGAGCTCTTCGCAATCCTTTGCGGTTCTTACCACCTTACATAGTTTGGTATCAGAGAGAGGTAGAGAGCTCCTCTTTCCCGGTCGAATTCTTAATGCAGTTGGAAGTGCTGATGAACACGATCATCAATCAAGGCTTCCCGGGCCTCTTGCCATTCACGCTTGGCTCTCTCCAGGGCCTCATGTTGTGCATGAAGGGTATACATGTCAAGATCCTCACCAGGTTCCGACCAGCCTGGATCCTCTGCATCTCCGTGGCGTGACGAACTGGCCCCTGGGGGGTCGGGAGGCTCGACCATATCATCCTCACCACCGGTTTCCGTAGGTAATGAGCCAGGGTGAGAAGCCTCCAGGTTCACCAAGCATTTGTCATCAACTTCGTCTGCAACTAAACAAGCTGGTGCACCCCGGGGGGAGATTCCGAGTCTGAAGAGCCCCTGCGAGGGAGCTCCCACTGAGTGGTCTTGGGTCGGGCCCCTGTACTTTGCCAACGACCGGTCACTGCAGGGTCTTCAAAATAACGGTCCAGAAACCTCTCCATCGAACTGCCCCCTTAAGCTTTCTATACCCTTTTCTATCCCTTAAGATATGTTCTTATTTAGCAGAATAACTGCCGCTGGTTCCAGAGACTAATTGAAAAGATTTAAAAAATTGAACAGCCCCACCTCTCAGCAGCCCCACCTATCAGCAGCCTCAGCAGCCCCACCTCTCAGCAGCCCCACCTATCAGCAGCCTCAGCAGTTCCACCTATCAGCAGCCCCAGAACAATGAGAAAGAAAAAGAAAACCCTTGTGAACCCCTATTAAAAATACACTGTTTAAAAGATGTGGCTTTGAAAAAAGCCCTTTAATAAGAAAAAGAAAACCAGAGCACACTCAGCCCTTTCTGACCCAGTCCTCTTCTCCACTACTACTCTTCTCTGCTGGTTCCAGAGGCTAACTGAAAAGATTCTTTTTTTTCGAATCATATATAAAACATATCTTTCAGTTGCCCTTTTGCACAATTAACATTTTGCTTATTTACATAGCACATATCATTTTTAAATTCAACTCTATATCCCACTTGAGTTAAACATCCCATGCTCAGTAGGCAAAAGTCAAGTTGTGGAACAAACAGGACATTATTTAAGTTTTTGCCAAGGGAAGGCACTTTTGCTGCCCCTTGCACTGAAACCTCAGTTTTTGATCCATCTGCTAGACTCACGTGAGAAATAGCTGCTACAGTCTCATCATGGAGTTGACTTCTGAGGTTGACACAGTGTGCGGTGCAGGCACTGTCCATTAACCAGGAACTCTGTTGCTCCTCAGAAGCATAGCAGATTAACTAGCAGGTTCACTAGCAGGTTCACTAGCATAGCAGATTAACGTTGCTTGCAGTCTGTAGATGTTCAGAGGGACCAGCAGCCATTGTTGCTGCCACTGGCTTTGGAGCTTCCTGGGGCAACACCTTTTTGTTTCCCAACCTAAGGAGGAGGTGAACTGCTGCCAGAGGTTCTGGGCTGTAGCAGTGTCTGTAATAGCCTTATTCATTGTGTAGTCTATACTGTCAGATGTTCTTAACCTTACAGGAGGATTTAATTGCGTTATTTGTACAGTCCCTTTACGTAAGGCATCCTGAGTCTCAGGAAGAAATGAAGTAAATAAATAAATTTTAAATTGTGGGGCTTCTGTTGGCTGCTTTCTCCAACATTTCTTTCACCTTCAGCTACGTGAGCGAGCTCCCTCATCGCAGTGTGCTGCACTGTTTAGTGATCTGGATGAGGAATTTGCAAGCGTACATGTTCAGGTGCTCCTGTATATCTTGTTCTTGTTATCAAATCAGCAAATTGGAATAATAAGCAGCTATAGTTTTATGAGATTCATTGTGGCATAGTGGTTAAGAGCAGCGGACTCTAATCTGGAGAACCACATTTATTTCCCCGCTCCTCCACATGAAGCCTGCTGAATGACTCTGGTCCAATCAGAGTTCTCTCAGGACTCTCTCAGCCCATGAAGAAGCAGGCAGTGGCAACCCACTTCTTAATTTCTCTTGCCTTGAAAACCCTACGCAGGGGTGGCCAACCTATGGCCATGCTGGCAGGGGCTGATGGGAATTGTAGTCCATGAACATCTGGAGCACCATAGGTTGGCCAACCCTGCAGCCTACAGAGTTGCCTACAGGGTTGGCTGTGACTTGACGGTGCTTTCCACTACCACGTGGCTTTATTAGAAAAGTCCATCTTGCAGCACATTCTTATGTGCCATTGTACACGGGTATTGTCAAGTGCTCTGTGTAATTGACCTTGGTTCCCATCCGTTTGAGCGCCAACCTGACTTTTGGCGTATCGCCCGGACTTTGTGCTGGGATGAGATATACGTGTTTGTGTGTTATCATTAAGAGTGTTACTTTCTGTGTGAATTCTTTCCTTTTTCTTTCTGTGTGAAAACCTTTTGTTTTGGGTATCTCTGTACGGGTGGGATGCTAGTCTGGTTTTATACTACTGATTGAACAGTGGGGCTCCAGAGTTCTCCTGTCTTGCTTTTGGATCTGTCTAAGCCAATTAATAGTTTGAAGTTACTTTGATCTGGACTCAGTCTGTTCGTTACAGGTATGGGTATACTAGTTTAATTCCAAGAAGGCTGTCAGATTTCAAAACTCCATTTAGATTATTAGTGTGAGTGGCCGGCTTGATCTTATTCATTTAGCGTTGGGGAGAGATTGTTACGCTGCCTCTCCAGGATACTCATGGAGGCAATTTACAATTAAGGTAAGAAATTGTCAGTATTAAAAAGCAAATGAACCTTCCATTAAAACAAACAATATAGGATGGCATTCTGACATATTCCTTTTTTGTCTATTATGATTACACAGGTGACCAAGCTAGGACCTTTTTTTTACAATCCGGTCTGCCTCCGCAGGTCTTGGCTGAAATATGGTAATGTTCTTTCTTTCGGTTTCTAATGTTGTGAGACGAAATTTCTTATGCACTGACTTGGTTATTGTTTCCATAAATAATGTTATTCATGATGATTATTTTTATTCCTGTCAGATTCTTATCACAATCTGTCTTAAGTCTCATAAAAGAAGGCAGACAATAAATAAAATAAATAATTTGCTGGTATTAATATTTTAAATACTAGAGTATTTACTCTAAATATTGTGTAGTATAAAAGGTAAATATAATTAGCCATAATTCCTGATGAAGCAAGCTGAGTGATAGAGCGGAAACGCCAGGCCCTTTCCTTTGTGTATTTGTAAGGTCAGAAAGCAGAAGAGAGAAATATTAATTTTAGGAATTGGTTGGCAACGTATTCTATTACAAATAATGACTTGTTTTTGAAAGAGGGAAGCAAACCAGCCCTAGTTCTGGTTCTGGTGGGTTTTCCAGGCTGTGTGGCCGTGGTCTGGTGGATCTTGTTCCTAACGTTTCGCCTGCATCTGGGACACAGTGTGTAACAGGCTTCTCTCTGTGATACACCTCTGAAGATGCCAGCCACAGATGCAGGCGCAATGTTAGGAACAAGATCCACCAGACCACGGCCACACAGCCCGGAAAACTCACCAGAACCAGTTGAATCCGGCTGTGAAAGCCTTCGACAATACACAGCCCTGTTACTGTTGGCCTACTACCCTCAGGGGTGAGACCATGTAAGTAGCATTGTATTCAGTAGTGAAAGAAACCCACTTCCTTAAATATATAGAATGTAGGTTGAAAAACTTTTCCCTGCTTAAGGTACCACAACACAAGAAGCTTCGTCTTGTAGCTGTATGTTGGCAGTGGCGTTCCGCCCATTGGACAAAGAGGGCAGTTGCCTCAGGTGCTGCAATTTTGTGTCACGTGGGGGCATCACAATTTTCAAGCCCCACCCATTCCTGCCCACTTTGGACGGAAGGTGGTTGGCCCACACAAGCCACCACCTGAGCAGGTGAGAGGATGGGGGAGCTCCGCCTCCTTCAGCCCCACCACCACAACCCCACCGCCATCTTGGCTGGCTTGGCTGACAGAGGGCATCTCGAGCCTGAGGCTCTGAGCGATTCAGGTAAGCCAGGCTGCTGAGCCTGAGCTGCGCCGTTCGGCATTCCTGGGTTGGGTCGCGATGCCTTGGGCATTCACGCACACTCCACTCACAAGTTGATCAGGGTGTGGGGTGAAGGCACCTGCCTGCTTCTGACCTGGTTCCGAGTGACACCTCGGCTCCTCGCTCAGGGCCAGCCAGGCCAGCAGCAGGCAGGTGCCTTCCCGGCATTCCTGCCTTCCCCACACCAACCGACTAGCGAGCGGAGCGCACGCCCCGCTTTCGCAAGGCATCACAACCCGACCTGGAAATGCAGCCAGCCCCACGAGCCCCATGCTCAGCAGAGTACATTTAGGCACACAGTAGCTGCCCCAACAGCCCAATGTTATTGTGTTACTGAAGTTAAGTGGTGGCAATCAATTTGTGACTGGCTCTGCCTCATATGGCAGCCATTTTGTGGCAGCCATCTTGTTGCTGCGCCCACCATGCCGTGGCAGAGTTCCAAATGTTTCTGCAGGCTCAGAAGTGTTGAGGGCCCCTATTCTGTAATGCTCGCGTTCTCCTCTCAGGAAGGCCTTGAGGTTGAAAGCCCCTATTCACCTATGCATGAGGTGAAGCAGTTGTATAAGTGACTTCCTGTATGTGAGGATTTTTTAAATTGTGGTTGAGATACTCTGCTTATCACCCAGGAAACTTTTCCTGGGAAAGCATTGGCTCCACATGCATTTATGTGGAGCAGACCCTTATAAATTAGGTGAGTGGGCTAAGAAATGGCAAATGCAGTTCAATGTAGCAAAATGTAAAGTGATGCACATAGGGGCAAAAAATCCAAACTTCACATACACGCTACAGGAGTCAGTGCTGTCAGTCACAGACCAGGATAGGGATTTGGGCGTCTTAGTTGATAGTTCCATGGGAGTGTCAACTCAATGCATGGCAGCTGTGAAAAAGGCAAACTGTATACTGGGGATAATTAAGAAAGGAATTGATAATAAAAGTACAAAGATTGTCATGCCCTTATATAAAGCCGTGGTGCGACCGCACTTGGAGTACTGTGTTCAGTTCTGGTCGCCACATCTCAAAAAAGGATATCGAAGAGATAGAAAAAGTGCAAAGAAGAGCAACGAGGATGATTGAGGGACTGGAGCACCTTCCTTATGAGGAGAGGCTGCAGCGTTTGGGACTCTTTAGTTTGGAGAGGAGACGGCTGAGGTCTATAAAGTCTATAAAATTATGCATGGGGTAGAAAATGTCAACAGAGAGAAATTTTTCTCTCTTTCTCACAATACTAGAACCAGGGGGCATTCATTGAAAATGCTGGGGGGAAGAATTAGGACTAATAAAAGGAAACACTTCTTCACGCAACGTGTGATTGGTGTTTGGAATATGCTGCCACAGGAGGTGGTGATGGCCACTAACCTGGATAGCTTGAAAAGGGGCTTGGACAGATTTATGGAGGAGAAGTTGATCTATGGCTACCAATCTTGATCCTCCTTGATCTGAGATTGCAAATGCCTTAGCAGACCAGGTGCCCGGAAGCAGCAGCAGCAGCAGCAGCAGCAGCAGCAGGCCATTTCTTTCGCATCCCAAAGGCACCTGGTGGGCCCCTGCGAGTAGCAGAGTGCTGGACTAGATGGACTCTGGTCTGATCCAGCAGGCTCTTTCTTACGTTCTTATGTGCTTTTGTCTAATATAATATAAGAACAGCTGAAGCCAGGAGATTTGTGTCCTGGGCACAGGCATTCTTGGGATAAACTGTGTTGTATGGGGGAGTCACAGAAAAGGGCCCTTGCCTCAGCCCTTAACCACGACACCACGGTGGCTCTCATAAAACTGTAGGCGATGATTATTCCAGTTCGGTGGTTTGAGAACAAGAAAATGTAAGGTGGGGTCAGAGTGGTGCAACCCCAGCCAAATCCCATGCATGGTTGTGAAATGTTTGTGTGAGGCCTACAGGGGGCTAGATGGTTCTCCTTCTCAGCATAATCATTTAGCTTAAATCTGGAGTGTTTGTGACTAAAATTATAGTCCATTTTCCCCCCAAAGCAAATTCCTTGAAATCTCTGCTGGAATTTGGATGTGGCATTGTTGTGTTCTGTATTTACTCAGATACAAGATTATCCCCTTAAAAGTTTTGTACAAAAACATTTTTTATTATTGTGCATAACTGTATCTGGTCTGGGAATGGGACAATTCCCCCCACTCCTTTCTTATAGCATATCTGTGAGGGGAAAGCTTACATTTGAGTAAATACAATAGTTCTTAAACTCACAACCAGAATATGCTTTTAGTGGTTGTAATAGTGGCTAGCCATAAGTGGCTTGTGGGTCAGGATTGGTCACCTGTTTTGTCCGTGCTCTGCTTCTGCCTACGGAAGAGTTGTGTGGAAATCTGGCATGAAGGCTTTTTGAGTCCAGTTGCAGCAGCCATCAGCAGGAAAGGGGTGGGGAGTGGGGGGAACAGTTCATTGCCACTACAGAGAATTCACAAACAGAGAGAGGCTGAGTTGGTTTTGTGTGTGTGTTTCTGTTTGAAGGGCTCTTTCAGACCTGAACAAGGATGGAAAAATGGATCAACAGGAATTCTCCATCGCGATGAAACTCATCAAGTTAAGACTGCAAGGCCAACCCCTGCCTGTGATTCTCCCTCCTGTTATGAAGCAGCTGCCAGTATCCTCTCCCCTGACATCTGCTCGCTTTGGTAATCCTGGGTATTTAATCAAAGTGCAGTTTGCCGACTGTCGGTCCCTTCCCCCCTCAAATAGCTATTAGTGGAGAGGAATAAATGCAGAAGTGTGCTGGTGACATAGGTGGGTTATTTGCAGAAAGAGATAGTTCAATGTTATTTTGACTTTTTCTTTCAAAAGTTGTGAGTATTTTGTTCACGTGATTGTTGTGGACCTTAATGGCCTAAAAGTTGACTTTTAGAATCTTTCTGTGCCGTGTTCATTTAAAGAAAAGATGCTAGTGACATATGTTCGTTCATAAAATATACAAGGAATTGCTTTTGGTCAATTCTGTGCTTGCCTACTCAGGGAAAAGTCGGAGTTCAGTTGGGATTCCTTCCAGAGAAAAAGTGCACAGGATCTCTTTGAATATATCACTGGTTTCTGCCTTATTTTCTCCCCTGCAGTCTACACTTGGTTACCTACAGTACTATCATATTTTTAAAGTATTTGGAGGAAAACTAGCTGTATCATGCCAACTCTCTGCCCATATGTGGGCCCAGAGGTGTCATCTACCCAGGGAAGTTAATTCATGAATTCTCAGTGTTTTCTGGAGTGACGATTATTAATTCTTGACTTCCTTTCTAGGCATGGGCAGCCTGCCAAATCTGTCTTTGCCACCTTCTGCCCCAACAAGGACACCTCTGGCTCCCATGCCTTTTCCTTTGATGACGTCCATCCCACCCTTGATTGTTTCCACCCCGATGATGCCTTCTTCCAGCACCACCTCGTTGCCAAATGGAATATCCAGCCTCCTGCAGCCATTGCCTATGTCATACTCTTCAAGTAAGTATAGTCACATCTACCCTTCTAGGTTTTTGCTGGTTTGAAAGATGTCAGCCACAGTGGGTTAACAGTTGAATATCAAAAACAGAGAATTGTCTACCTTGAGATCTTCTCCCAAAGTGCCAGCATCTGAGATTTAACATGGCCATGACAGAGCTGTTAGTTTATCTACCAGAAGCAGAGGCGTAGCTGGGCCGTGTTTCCGCCCCCCCCCTCCGCAGAACCCTGCCCCTCCCCCCACCCCTTACCTTAGTGCCGCTGTTCCCTTCAGGCTGAAAACGGCCTGGTGGGAACTACACTTCCCATGAGACCCTGGGGCTTGCAAGGTCTCCTGGGAAGTATAGTTCCCACCAGGCCGTTTTCAGCCTGAAGGGAACAGGCCACTTCTCCAGCCTGCACAATTTGACGAAGGTAAGTGCGTGTGTGGGAGGAAGGGTGCCGGGGGAAGGGGGCGGGACGCCACGGGGGCAATTTTCCACCCCCTCAGGTGTGCGCCCGGTGCAACGTGCACCCCCAGTCCCCCTGGTAGCTCCACCTCTGACCAGAGGTCTTTCTTCCTCTTGCACCTGTCTTGCTTCATCGAAGATGATGTCTCCCAGAGAGCCAAGGCACAAAAAATATTCAGCTGTGTGATACTTTCCAGGTCATTTTTTGGTGAAGTTTTGTTTGTTCTGTTGCAGTGGAAATGGGCTTGTGCAGAAGAGGCTGTGCAGCGGCTCGCCTTCACTGAGCTGCTCTTCCCCCGTCTGGGTGGGAAAGTATGGAGGCTTCACATACTTTTATCTGTACATGGGGAAGTTGGAGGGAGTCGTTCTGTCAGGAAGGGCGGGGGTGGAGTATTTCCTCCTGCTGCTCAGAATTGCAGCCTTCAGGGCTGCTTTTCGTTTCTTGTCACCCCCTTACCCCCTTCCTCCCTGACACTTTTTCTCTCCTCCCAAAGCATCTCAGCGTCTCCACATTTCTTGCAGCTGTAAGATCTTCTCACCCTTCCTGAAGCCGTGTCACTCTCTTGTTATGCTTTAAATTGGTTTTGAGGTTCTGTTCAGTTTGTAAAATCTCCCATTTCTGAAGGCTTCCATGGCCGGATTCAACTGGTTCTGGTGGGTTTTCTGGGCTGTGTGGCCGTGGTCTGGTGGATCTTGTTCCTAGCTTTTTGCCAGCACAGTGTGTAAGGGACTTCCTTCTGTGGTACACCTCTGAAGAGGCCAGCCACAGATGCAGGCAAAATATTAGGAACAAGATCCACAGCCACACAGCCCGGAAAACCCACCAGAACCAGTCTCCCATTTCCCTTCATTTTCTGGTGAGGGCGCCACCTTTTCTTCCGCTGCCCCCTTTGCTTGGAACAGTCTCTACCTAGTGCCACAGTGAGACCGAGCGTGGTGTCATGGTTAAGAGCAGGTGGATTCTAATCTGGAGAACTGGGTTTGATTCCCCACTCCTCCACCTGAGTGGCGGAGGCTTTGTCTGGTGAACCAGATGTGTTTCCGTACTCCTACATTCCTGCTGGGTGACCTTGGGCTAGTCACAGTTTATTCAGAACTCTCTCAGCCCTACCTGCCTGTTGTAGGGAGAGGAAGGGAAAGGAGCTTGTAAGCCACCTTGAGTCTCCTTACAGGAGAAAAAGATGGGGTGTAAATCCAAATTCCTCCTCCTCTTCTTCTCTTCCAAGCACCTTCTCAAAATCCACTTCTATAACGAAGCCTTTATGCAAAGTACTCCAATTCCCCCTCCCTGTTTGTTATTTTCAGAGGTTTCCATCAATTGTCAGCAGCTTCTGTTTCAATATAGCCGCGCCATTCTTGCTAAATAAACATGGAGGGTATAGCTAAAAAACGACTGTTTTGAATTGACCATTGGATTTTTTGCCCCCTAATATTACTGTTGCCTGGACCTAGATGACCCAAGCGAGCCAACCTCGATAGCCAATCAGGATTGGCCCAGGATTAATGGGAGACCACCAAGGATGTCTATGATTACTACACACAGGCAGGCTGGCAGGCAGTGGGAAGTCTCCTCTGTCCGCCTCTTTCTTTGAAAACCCCACAGGGTGGCTGTGAATTGGCTGTGACTTGACAGCACTTGTCCACCCTCCAGTATTTATATTGTGCCTTAAATCATGGTGTCCTGTTCTTTATCACTGCGTCCCCAGGGGCCTAGGAGGGTTAGAAAATTCATGATTTGTCTACTCTACCCAGACAGCCCATGTTTTCCCCCCTGTGCTGCCGTCACTTGGCAGTTCGCTCAGTCGTTCTGGCGGGTGAAGAACCTTGGCACTTGGGCACATTAACCTTTATTTTACTTGATTAATCAAATGGATTGTAACCTATATGTACTTATGGAAGTAATCAAAAGATTTGATATCAGTTAATGGAATTCATGTGGTCACCCTGAACTGCTTGATGTGTTTCTTTCTTTCTTTCTTTTTTGGTTTGCTTTAGCTTTGCCTCATTCGAGTTCTCCTAGTCCCGTGACAGGAGGGTTTGGTGGCTCCAGTATCCAGAAGACACAGTCCCTGATAGACTTAGCATCTAGTAGGTACGGACCTTAAGCTGTTTTGTAAAACTGTTTTGTCACAATTATAGACTTACACCTTTCAGCAGAAATGTCTGTTTTGGAGACCTCCACGATCTCACTTCCTTCTTACAGTCATGCCTACTAGCTTTGTTAGCCCTTGGAAAGACCAAAGCTATTTAATCATGTAGAAATCATAATTTGTTAAAACTGTAAGGAGAGAGAATTTTAGATATGAGTATTTTTATGTTCTGCTCAGCTGCTTGTCTTTTAAATGCTTCCTGTTGCAGTTCAAATTCTTCTTCTACCACATCACTAACTGGGAATTCACCAAAGAATAAACCTTCTGATTGGGCCGTCCCTCAGGCTTCCAGATTAAAGTACCGGCAGAAATTTAACAGCCTTGATAAAGGAATGAGTGGATACCTGTCAGGTTTGTATGATAATAAAAGTTTTGATATACAGATTTCTTTTTTAAAAAAGAAGCAAAAGACTGTTGTGTCCTCTCCCCGGCCAGTCATTCTTGTTGTATGTATTGTCGATGGCTTTCACAAGTTTTCAGGTCTGTGTGGTTGTGGTCTGGTCGTTTTGGCTCCAATGCCAGCTATAGGTTCAGGTGGAATGTTAGGAGCAAAAACTACCAGACCATGACCCCACAACCCATAAAACCCACAACAGCCGTTCTTGTAGTAGTTTCTATGAAAGAGTCCTGCATACCTTCCTTTTTGTCAGTCTTATTGAAGATCACAATTGTGGAATGGGCTTTCATCCCCATCATCTTTGCTGAAGTTTGTGAGCTAGTTTTACCTCTATTAGGCCTTATGTTCGAAAGGGATTTCATTTCAGAAGAATAGAAGGTGCTGTTGCTCTGGTATGTTTGTTACAAATTGCATAATAAATAAATTTTGTTAAGTGGACTGTTCACGGTAATTTTTAGAGAATGGGGCCCAAAGCACTATTGACTATAACATTTAAATGCACTTGTACTTTTGAAGATGTTCATGAATGGGTCAATGAGTCTTCGCAGGGCTGGATCTCTTCAGATGAGATTTAAAGTTAAACCAAATCAGTTCACGCTGCCTTTTTTCTTTTTTACGGCCCATGTCATAGTTCCTTTGGTTGACTAGCAGTGCATATCAACATTTTTTAACTGACTTCTGCTAGTTCGTGAGTTTTATTCCCTTTTTGGATTAAAATGATCTTGCCGCTCATGTCTGTGGCTTGGTTCTATCTCTGCCTGATTCATGTAATATATTCTACATAGAGCTCCCTCTGAAAACTCTTATCTGGTCCAGAATATGGCAGCCATAATTGGGGCCATAATGAAAATGTGCTGCTCCAACCTGGAAAGAACTTTGAGGGTTTCCAAGCTCTGTTACAAAGTGATGGCATTAATTTTTAAAGCCCTGAACCTCTTGTAGCCACACTAAGCTGCCTGGCAACTAAAATCACAGGTCTCTCCACATTTTGCTCACTCTGAGAATTTAGACAGGCAGTCACTGAGGGTGGTTCCCGATGTTGAAACTCCCGCCCTTGTCGAGTTTACTTGCTGTTCCCATAAATCATAATATAGCATCAGGTGAAATCCACCCTGTTTACCTGAGCCCTGCCATGTTGGGGGCACTTGAACAAACACACTGAGTAAAAATAAATAGTAAATGTTCCTTTGGGTGCTGTGTGGTTTCCGGGCTGTCTGGCCGTGTTCTAGCAGCATTCTCTCCTGACGTTTCGCCTGCATCTGTGGCTGGCATCTTCAGAGGATCTGATGTAGGGAAAGCAAGTGGAGTATATATCTGTTGGCGTGTCCAGGGTGGGTGGGGAAACCTTGTCTGTGAGTCACAAAGGAGGCAACCAGGTCAATAGTTGAGGGCATCTGAATAGAAGTATGAAGACTATAGCGCTGGGAGTAACCCATATGTAGATAACCCAAAGAGTCACTGGTGGGGAGACATCTGAATAGAAGTATCCTGGCCTTTGTTTCTTTTGTCTATGGTCATCCTGTGTTCGTGTGGAGCTGGTTTGACACAGTCTTGACCCTAGTATTTTTCAACACTGGCAGCCAAGTTCTGTTCACACGTTTTCATAGTTTCTTCCTTCCCTGTTAAAATTGTCCGTAATGTGCTATATGGTTTCAATTTGCTTCTCTGTGCTTTAGTCTGGCCATTGGTGGCTTTCAGAGTGGTCCAGGATTTCTGTTTTTTCAAATAATATTCTATGTCCAGGTTGGTTTATCATGTGTTCTGCTATTGCTGATTTTTCTGGCTGAAGCCTTCGACAATACAGTAAATGTTCCTCTTTGTTTTATCAAGGTTTTCAAGCCAAAAATGCCCTCCTGCAATCAAATCTTTCTCAGACTCAGTTAGCTACCATTTGGTAAGTTTGCTAATGCTTTGGGCAGGGCTGTGACATGCTGAAGAAGGGCCGGGCGGCAGGTGATGAGATCTGGGAGGGCAGCTGCCAGCCTGAATTGATGGAATAGCCATTGACGGGCCACGGGTCTCGTTCGGTATGCGACACAGTCATCTGTTCATATATTGATTCTATCTTGACCCTTTTATGGTGTTTTAAATCAATTGGAAGAAATGTTGGAATGTCCATAACTGGAACTTTATTTACTTCCTTTACATTTTGCCTGTCTCCCCAAGGGGCACCCAAAGAGGTTTCCACTGTTCTTCTTCTCCTTCATTTTAGCCTCAAAGGGGCCAGGCTGAAAGAGAGTATGACTGGCCCAAGGTCACCCAGCAAAAGTGGGGAATCCCACCTGGGTCTCTCAGATCTGAGCCTGATACTCTAACCACTACTCCACACTGGCTCTCATACTATAAATATAACTACCTATATTAAGGATTGAGTCCTACTGTTTGCCTATGTTGTTCATTTGTTAACTTGTAGAGGGGGGGGGGCATTCATTTCTTTCTTCTTGGTATCGTCAATCTATATGTTTTGTTTCATTTGAGACTTGTGTGCATCCAGCATTTAATTGATTTCGAGATATCTTCAAGGACAGGATGAACTGAGAGGCTATCTGTTGTTTTAAAGGAAAACTAATAAATGTTATTTCTAAATTCCTCCCTTTCTGTTCCAGTTATCACATGTCTGTCTCCCAAGGAGCAGCAGTAGCGTAGGATGTTAACAGCTTGTGTAGCTAATCTGGAGGAACCGCGTTTGATTCCCAGCTCTGCTGTTTGAGCTGTGGAGGCTTATCTGGGGAACTCCCACACACGCCAGCTGGGTGACCTTGGGCTAGTCACTGCTTCTTGGAGCTCTCTCAGCCCCACCTACTTCACAGGGTGTTTGTTGTGAGGGGGGAAGGGCAAGGAGATTGTAAGCCCCTTTGAGTCTCCTCCAGGAAAGAAAGGGGAGATATAAATCCAAACTCTTCTTCTTCTTCTTCATCCCTTCATAACGGAAACTTTAGTTATGCATTTGTATCCCCTCAGGCACAATCCAACAAGTATATTAAATGCCAGCAAGTCACAGTTGATTTACAGCATTCCCTGTCCGGACTTTCAAGGCAAGAGATGATCAGAGGTGGTTTGCCATTGCCTGCCTCTGCATAGCTACCCTGGACTTCCTTGGTGTCTCCCATGCATTGGCGTACCAGGCCTAAATGGTGGCTGGGGGCATGACTGGCTCCCCGTGCCCCCCAGTCCGGCTCCCTGCGCCCCATTTACGGGAGCCAGCAGGGAGGGTGGGGCTCAGAGGGGGGCTCAAACGGGTGCTGCAGTGGCAGGCTAGCTCCTGGGCCTCCTTGCAGGCTGGCTGGGTGGGTGGGTGGGTGGGGCTCAGCACCCCAGGCAGGGGCCGTGGCAGCAGGCCGGCTTCTGGCCTCCCCGACCTCCCTGGGGTGGGGGGCAGGAGTTGGCCTGCAGCCACAGCAAGCAGCTCAGCCAGTGAGCAGCACCCCGGCACAGAAGGGGGAGAACCGCCAGGCGCCATCCAGTTTGCTGTCCGCAGAAAAGCCAAGCGCAGGGCTTGCCTGGCGCCCCCCTCCCCATGTGACAAAACAGCATGCACCCGGGAATATGGCTCCCATCCAGGGGCGTAACGAGGCAAACTGTAGCCCTGGGCGCAAAACCTGAGAAGGTTGGATGCCCCTCCCCCCATGGGTGGCCACTCTACTACGACCAAATTTTTTTTTGCACCAGGACATTGGTGCCTGCAGGGGGTGCATTTCTAGACATATCAGCACCAAAATTTCAGAATATCATTAGGAGACTGTCCTTATGCTACCCCCCAGGTTTGGTGAGATTTGGTTCAAGGAGTCCAAAGTTATGGACTCCAAAAGGGGGTGCCCCTCCCCCATTTTTTCCAATGGGGGCTAATAGGAGATGGTGGCTACAGTTTTGAGGGTCCATAACTTTGGCCCCCCTGAACCAAAATGCACCAAACCTGGGGGGTATCATCAGGGCAGTCTCCTGATGAGACCCTGAAAGTTTTGAGACTGTGCCTTCAGAAATGTGCCCTCCCCCACCCCCCAGCCTGCAACCCCCATTGACATAGTCTCGAAGGAAGCCACAAGGACTACAAGTTCCAGCATGCACTTAAAAGCTGGGCTGGGAGGATGACGGGAATTGTAGTTCACTCCGTGACAAACGTCTACATATCCTTTTAAACTTTTTATTTTTGTAAATGTTAGTTTTTAAGTCAGTCGCCCAAGCAGTTTACAAGATATGGATTAAAAACTGGTTGAGGAACAGGAAACAAAGGGTGGGTATAAATGGGAAGTTCTCACAATGGAGAGATGTAGGGAGTGGTGTCCCCCAAGGATCCATTTTGGGACCAGTGCTCTTTAACCTATTCATAAATGACCTGGAAGTAGGGGTGGGTAGCGTGGTGGCCAAGTTTGCAGATGATACCAAATTATGTAGGGTGGTGAGAACCACAAAGGATTGCGAAGAGCTCCAAGCGGACCTTGATAAATTAGGTGAGTGGGCTAAGAAATGGCAAATGCAGTTCAATGTAGCAAAATGTAAAGTGATGCACATAGGGGCAAAAAATCCAAATTTCACATACACGCTACAAGGGTTAGTGCTATCAGTCACAGACCAGGAAAGGGATTTGGGCGTCTTAGTTGATAGTTCCATGGGAATGTCAACTCAATGTATGGCAGCTGTGAAAAAGGCAAATTCTATGCTGGGGATAATTAGGAAAGGAGTTGATAATAAAATTGCAAGGATTGTCATGCCCTTATATAAAGCTGTGGTGCGACTGCACTTGGAGTACTGTGTTCAGTTCTGGTCACCACATCTCAAAAAAGGATATCGAAGAGATAGAAAAAGTGCAGAGAAGGGCAACGAGGATGATTAAAGGATTGGAGCATCTTCCTTATGAGGAGAGGCTGCCGCATTTGGGACTCTTTAGTTTGGAGAGGAGACGTCTGAGGGGGGATATGATTGAAGTCTATACAATTATGCATGGGGTAGAAAAAGTTGACAGAGAGAAATTTTTCTCTCTTTCTCACAATACTAGAACCAGGGGCATTCATTGAAAATTCTGGGGGGAAGAATTAGGACTAATAAAAGGAAACACTTCTTCATGCAACGTGTGATTGGTGTTTGGAATATCCTGCCGCATGAGGTGGTGATGGCCACTGACCTGGATAGCTTGAAAAGGGGCTTGGACAGATTTATGGAGGAGAAGTCGATCTATGGCTTCCAATCTTGATCCTCCTTGATCTCAGATTGCAAATACCTTAGCAGACCAGGTGCTCAGGAGTAGCAGCAGCAGCAGAAGGCCATTGCTTTTGCATCCTGCATGTGAGCTCCCAAAGGCACCTGGTGGGCCACTGAGAGTAGCAGAGTGCTGGACTAGATGGACTCTGGTCTGATCCAGCAGGCTAGTTCTTATGTTCTTATGACAGCAATACAGAAAACTCAATGCAGAACAAAGATTCTTGGGCAAATTTCTGGGAGGTTCCTGCAGGGGGCGCATTCTTTGATGTATCAGCGCCAAAATTTCAGGGTATCGTCTGGAAACTGTCCTGATAGGACCCCCCAAGTTTGGTGCAGTTTGGTGTAGGGGGTCCAAAGTTATGGACCCTCAAAGGGGGTGCCCCATCCCCCATTCTTTGCTAAGGAGGGACCCCTTTTTGAGGGTCCATAACTTTGGATTCCCTGAACCAAACTGCACCAAACTGGGGGGGGGGGGCATCAGGACAGTCTCCAGATGATACCCTGAAATTTTGGTGCTGATACGTCCAAAAATGCACCCCCTGCAGGAACATCCCAGAAATTTGCCCAAGAATCTTTGTTCTGCATTGAGTTTTCTGCATTGCTGTCAATGGGGGTTGCAGGCTGTGGGGGGGGGGGCACATTTCTGAAGGCACAGTCTCAAAACTTTAGGGTCTCATCAGGAGGCTGCCCTAATGATACCCCCCAGGTTTGGTGCATTTTGGTTCAGGGGGCCAAAGTTATGGACCCTCAAAACTGTAGCCCCCATCTCCTATTAGCTCCCTTTGGAAACAATGGGGGATGGGGCACCCCCTTTGGGAGTCCATAACTTTGGACTCCCTGCACCAAATCTCACCAAACCTGGGGGGTAGCATAAGGACAGTCTCCTGATGATATACTGAAATTTGGTGCCGCTAGCCTAAAAACTGCACCCCCTGCAGGCCAAAAATGGAAAACCACTAAAAATACCCCAAAACGAACCCTGCATTTTAATGCACCCTACAAGGTGATGCCCTGGGCAGCTGCCCACCTTGCCCAATGTGCATTACGCCCCTGCTCCCATCCAAGTGCATGTCCAAACTTGCTTAGCTTCCAAATTCTGGTTATATCAGGACTATTCAGGCTACTGAATAATCAAATGCTATCAAGTTGCAACCTACCCATGACAGTCCCAGGAGCGAGGGGGTTTTCAGGCAAGGGATGAGCAGAGGTATTTCCCTATTGCCTTCCTCTGCTTAACAATCCTGATCTTCCCTGGTGGTCTCCCATCCAAGTACTACCCAGGCCCGCCCCCACTTAGCTGATGAGCTCCATCAGACTCGGGCTAGTTGGGCTCTTCGAAGGCCACTTTGTTGAATTGGAAGAGACAAACAGAGTTTGAGGCATTCCTCCCTCTGAAGTGGTTGTTCCTTCAGCTTAAGCATGGTATAGCGGTTAAGAGCAGGTGCACTGTAATCTGGAGAACTGGGTTTGATTCACCGCTCTGCCACTGGTGGGTGACCTTGGGTGTGTCTCTTCAGAGCTCTCTCAGTCCCACCCGCCTCACAGGGTTCTTGTTGTGGGGGGAGGGAAAGGAATTTGAGTCTCTATACAGGATAGAAGGGGGGGTATAATTCCTCCTCCTCTTCCTTCTCCTCCTCCTCCTCCTCCTCCTCCTCAGCGGACAGACCAGTGAGTCAAGGGATGGGTTTTGAAGGAAACTTCAGAATAGTCCCTTGGTCCAGGGTCCTTGCCTGAGCTCAACACATCTGTGGTCCTTGTGTGTGGCCGTGCTGACATCCTCGGTTGGCTTGTGTCGCATGTTGTTTGAACAGAGCTATTGTTAGAAGTTTAGCTTTAACTAATGTGGTCTGTGTGATAATAGGTATTTCAATATATGTACATATTTTTTATATTCTGAAACAGTGAAGTTGCAGTTAATGCCGTTCTTCTGTTGCTTGCAGGTCGCTCGCAGACGTGGACAGGGACGGCCAGCTGAGGGCAGAAGAGTTCATACTCGCGATGCATTTGACTGATATGGCCAGAGCTGGGCAGCCTCTCCCCTTAACTCTGCCTCCGGAGCTGGTGCCACCTTCCTTCAGGTGCAGAGCCAGAGGAGCCCTGTTAGATCAGGCCAGTGGGGGTCCATTTCGCCCAGTGTCCCCCTCACCCAGGCCCCAGCCAGTTCCCCCAGAGGGCCAGCAGCAGCAGGGCTCAGAGGCCAAGGCCTTCCCCTGACATTGCCTCCTGGCCATGGAATTCAGAGGTTTAGTGTTACTCTTGATTGACCTTTCCTCTGTGAGTTTGCCTGATCCCCTTTTAAAGCTGTCTATGCCAGTTGACCTGTTACGGATTCTGTAATAAATACTAAGCACTGTCAACATTTTTTTTAAACCCTTTTCTTCTTTCTAGAGGTGGACAGTATGTTGAAAATACAAATGGTACTCTGCAAACGTATCAGAGAATGCAGGATGAAGAACCCCAAAAAACATTTCCAGGTAACGGAGGTTGTTCTATGTTGTGGTGAGAAAATGTCTCTAAAAATGCTCTAAACCACAACAAAACTGGCTCCTTAGAACTCCATGATTAGAACTCAGCATGGCTTTAAAGAAAGTGTGCCCTGTGTGTGTGGGCCATGGGGCCTGCAGTTTGTGTGTCCTTCCCAGCAGCCGTAGTGTGTTGACAGTAACGGAGAGGAAGGAGTACAGAGCCAGCGTGGTGTAGTGATTAAGAGCAGGTCCACAGTAATCTGGAGAACCGGGTTTGATTCCCTGCTCTGCTGCTTGAACTGTGGAGGCTTATCTGGTGAACTAGATTAGCTTGTGCACTCCAGCACATGCCAGCTGGGTGTCCTTGGGCTAGTCACAGCTCTACGGAGCTCTCTCAGCCCCACCCACCTGACAGGGTGTTTGTTGTGGGGGTGGGGGAAGGGAAATGAGTTTGTCAGCCCCTTTGAGTCTCCTACAGGAGAGAAAGGGGGGATATAAATCCAACTCTTCTTAAAGTTGCCAACTTCTGGGTGGTCGCTTGAAATCTCCCCCTGTTTCACTGGATCTTCAGGCAGCAGAGATCAGTTTGCCTGGAGAAAATGGCCAACTTTGGAAGATGAACTCTAAGGCACCAGACTCTGCTGAAATCTCCACCCCTCCCCAAACCAAGCCCCCCCCCCCTCCAGGCTCCAGCTCCAGAATCTTCAGATCAGGGGTGTCCAACTCTGGCACTTCAGAAGTTAATGGACTTCCCACCATCCAATTGGCCATGCCAGCAGGGACTGATGGGAATTGGGGTCCATGAACATCTGAAGTGCCAGAGTTGGACACCTGTGCTCCAGATATTCCCCAGTCTGGAGCTGGCAATGCTCAATAGAGTGCAGCTGGGGCAGCAGTCAAGATGCAGGCTGTGAGTCTTGAACCAGAGGAGTAGGGGGGTATTGAGAGCCTGAGTCTTGAAATGAAATCAGAAGCTGTCATGAATGGTCCCCTGGGTTTGCATTCCCCAGGCTTGCCGGCCGGCCGGCCGTGTTTGAATGCTGCTCTGATCGACCGGGCATCGCCATTCCATGGTGCCATTCACTGTCCTTTTTCTAGTTACTTTTGAGGATAAGAGGAAAGCGAACTACGAGCGAGGCAACATGGAGCTGGAGAAGCGTCGGCAGGTGCTCCTGGAGCAGCAGCAGCGAGAGGCAGAGCGCAAAGCTCAGAGAGAAAGAGAAGAAACGGAGCGGAGGGAGCGGGAGCTGCAGGAGCAGGAGCGGAAGAAGCGGCTGGAGCTGGAGAGGCAGCGGGAGAAACAGCGGGAAATGGAAAGGCAACGGGAAGAAGAGAGGAGGAAAGAAATCGAAAGGCGGGAGGTGGGCCTCTCAGAGATAACCCTTCATGTACTGCAGTTGAAAAATTCTCCTCTGCTCGTGTTTGGGGCTGCTGACACAGCTTGTTGGAGGGGACTGGCTGCTTGGTCCAGCAGGCACACAACAGGGGTTTGTTTTTGCCCTGGCTTTGACTTTAAGTTTGAGAGTCCAATACTAGGGGAAAGGCAGGGCGGGAACAGCTGCTGAGCGGGCTGTCGCTGAAACTGTTCACCTTCTACCTTTTCCAGAGTAATCATTCTTGATTTGTGGTAAAGCTAGTGTTTTGTTATACCTATAGTAACAACAGAAGAATCAGCCCAACTGGACAGGGCCCCCTGGGACAGGAGCAAAAAGGGGAGGGAAACTCCATTCAGAAGCCTTGCCAGCACCCCTCAAGACTGGGTGCAAAACGCACCACGCCCCTTTCCTCCTGCGATTTCAGTTGGCCGGAGAAAACGGCTCGCCCTGTTCAGTGCCTTTGCAACCACACAGGAGTGTTTTGGCACCTTGGGGACAGAGAAATGTCTATGCTGCCTTTTGTGGACTTCAGCCCTCTTCCTCAGAGGCAACAGTTCTGTTTTTGCCACAGTGGAGGAACATTGTCAATATTTATTTTATTTATTTATTTATTCGATTTGGTAAACCGCCCTACCCCCAAAGGGCTCAATAGACATCTGTCTTTCTGGAAGTAGACAATAGACATCTATCTTTCTGAAAGTAGATGAACATTGTCAATAGTCGACAATACATTGTCAATAGTCTTTTATTTAATGTCGTGTTGACTGGAAGTACAGGAGATTATCCATTTTTTGTACTTATAATAGTCACATAGAAGTATATTGGACAAAATGCAAATACATGTGCAAGTGAAACATCAGGAGAAAATGCTACTGGAACACAGCCATACAGCCCGGAAACCCCACAGCACCCCAGTGATTCTGGCCGTGAAAGCCTTCGACAGTACATGTATACATCACTACTCCAAACAATAGATGTTTAGTGTTTGTTTGTTTGTTTGTTTTAATCTTCAGGCAGCAAAACAAGAACTTGAGCGCCAGCGGCGTCTGGAGTGGGAAAGAATTAAGCGTCAGGATCTTCTTAATCAACGTAATCGAGAACAAGAAGAAATTGTTAAGCTGACCTCTAAGAAAAAGAGCCTTAATCTTGAACTGGATGCGCTGGTGAGTCACTGGACGTGTTGCGTTGCTGAGTAGCGCCTTGAAATGGCTGGAATGTTTTCTGGCAGGGCAGAGGCTTCCATTCTGGCTTCTAGGAATGACCTACTGTTTTCTCCCATTTTTCTTTTCAGCATATTTGTATTTTTTCTTGGTTAATTCCACTTCTGGCAGCACCAGAGCCTGCACAAGCTCTGCTCCCCAGGGTCCTCAGAAGCTCAGCCAGAATTGCTGGGGGGATGTCCTGTATTTTGTGCAGCTGATCTGTCACATCAGTGACAAGACTCCATGTTCAGTGGTTTCTTTATTATGAAACCGCATCAGGGAAAAGCCTTCAGACTTCCATTGCCAGAACTGAAGTTTAAGCGCCAAAACACCTTTTCATTGTCCCTCCCCCTCGCCATGCCCCTCCATGTCACACAACAGTAACGTGCCAGTGCCGTACCAGGCCTAAATGGCACCCGGGGGCAGGACCGCCGCCTCACGCCCCCCCCACCCCTGGCCTGGCTTCCCACACCCCACTTACAGGAGCCAGCAAGGAGGGTGGGGCTTGGACAGGCAGCTTAAACAGGCGCCACGCCCCCCCGAGCCCTGGGGAGGGCAGGACTCGGGCACCCTCCCACATGACTAAACAGCATCAGTGGCATAGCACCAAGAGGGCGGGGGGTGTGCGATGCACCTGGCGGGCGGGGGCATATCAGGGGTGCAGGGCACACACGTGCCCGGGCGCAGTTCCCCCTCGCTCCAGCCCTGAACTGCATGCTCCCAGGGATATGGGATACCCCATGTCCTCATTAGTGGTTTGCCACTGCACTGTGGACACCTGTTCCCAAAGGGGGTGGGCCCACCCCCAGTCCCACGGCCCACAGGCAGCATGGGAGAGGGAGGAGGGGAGGAGGAGCCCACATCCCAGGCAAAGTAAACGATGAAAAGGGGAGCAGTTTTTGTAAAGGGGAAAAAAACCCTCACTTCTTGCTCACAAAGTACTTGCCCAAATCACCACATTTTTGGAAGCTGGCTTTTGCTTGCTGGAAGGCATTTGATTTTCAGCACTCAACCTGGATTTTGACTGGTTTGATTCTTTTTCCTGGTTGTTTCCTTTTAACTTCCTTCATGATACGGGGAAGGTCAGGAGACTAGATGGACATGAAGGAATAGAGTAGGGATAGCGATTGTCTAATACATATTGGAAAAAGGCTTTAGAATGATATGGAGAGCTGTACCCCCCCAACCCCCCCCCCCCCACTACAGAATGACAAGCACCAGCAGATCTCTGGGAGGCTGCAAGACGTTCGAAACAGGAAGCACATTCAGAAGACTGAGCTAGATGCTTTGGACAAGAAATGTGACGTGGGAATTATGGAAATCAAGCAGCTGCAGCAAGAGCTTCAGGTATGTCAGAAGCAGGTGGTTGGGTCAGTTCAAACAGATGAGGGACAAAATGAGAAAAGCGATTCTGGGTTTTTTGATTGATATTCTGCATGTCAAAGGCAGTTCTTCAGGGGAAGCCTCCATGTTCAGAGGCAGTCTACCTCTGAATTCCAGGGCCAGGAGGAAACATCAGCAGAAGGTCTCAGCCTCTGTGCCCCATTGTTGGATCTCCAGAGGAACTGCTGGCCCCCGTGTGAGACAGGGTGCTGGGCTGGATGGACCCTCACAGACACGTCTGATTCTCCAGGGCAGTTCTGGTCTTCCATACATTCCATAATTCCCCCCTCACAGACACACCTCCACATACTTGGAGTAAACTTTACTATTATTTAAATTTTATATACCAGTTAAATACTCTCTCCCTTGCATTTTGCCACATTTGACCTTGTAATGGGAAATGTGGAGGGGGGTCATTATGAGGGTTGGTTGATTCTGTATTTTTAGGAGAGTTAGGGTGGGGGAGGAAGAGGGTCTTTGAAATAGTTTTATGATGGTTTTAAGATTGTTTTATGGTGTTTTATGATTGTACCCTGCCCAGGGACTTTAATAATTGGGTGGGAAATAAGTACACAGATGAATAAATAAAAATAAGTAATAACCACACAGCACCCAAAAAATAAGTAATAATTTAATACATTGGTGATGAAGATATTCAATGAATATTTTCCCAAGAAGACCTGAGTGAGTGAAACAAATCACAAAAGGCAGGTCTCATATAAAGTGTTTAAGCGGTCAGCCAAGTTCTTTTGCATTTTAATAGGATTCTTTTTTCCTGTCAAGTCACAGCTGACTTCTGGGCCCCCCACAGGGTCTTCAAGGCAAGAGATATTCAGAGGGGTTTGGCCATTGCCTGCCTCCATGGCACGAAAGGGGTTCAATCAATGATTTTTAAAAATGCATCTTAAGTGCCATCAAGTCACAGCTGACTTATGATGACACCTGAAGAAATTTTCAAGGCGAGAGATGAACAGGGGGGTTTGGCCATTGTCAGCCTCTTCATAGTGACCCTGGAACTGGGCATAAGAACATAAGAAATAGCCTGCTGGATCAGACCAGAGTCCATCTAGTCCAGCTCTGCTACCAAGAGGTCTAACACCAGGAATTTTGCCTTTTGGGAGCTCCACCATCGCCGGATGGGAAAGCAATGGCCTTCTGCTGCGGCTGTTGCTCCCGAGCACCTGGACTGTTAAGGCATTTGCAATCTCAGATCAAGGAGGATCAAGATTGGTAGCCATAAATCGACTTCTCCTTTGGAGAACTGGGTTTGATTTTCCACTCCTCCACCTTAGTGGCGGAGGCTTATTTGGTGAACAGGATGTGTTTCCAGAATCCAACATTCCTGCTGGGCGACCTTGGGCTAGTCAGAGCTCTCTCAACCCCACCTACCTCACACGATGTCTGTTGTGGGGGAGAGGAAGGGAAAGGAGCTTGTGAGCCACCTTGACTCCTTACAGGAGCGAAAGGTGGAGTCCAAATCCAAATTCTTATAAAGAAAAAGACCCAGGACTTCCTTGGTGGTAGGCCATACAAATAGTAATCAGGTCTGACTCTTCTTAGCTTCTGAGATCTGAAAAGATCAGGCTAGCCAGGTCAGGGCCAAATCTATAGTAGCCAGAACAAATTTCAGGAGCCATGTTGAAATTAGCTGAAAATCATTACTGGTGGACTAATGTTATGAAAAGCATGTCTCAGGTGTGTCAGTTGTCTTCTGTTTTTATATTGAACAGCATTTCTTTTGAAATTTGAAAAACGTAGTCCCATCCACCCCCGCTCACACAGTTGTCATATAAAATGAATTGTCATATAAAATGAATCGTCCCAGCCAATTTTAAGCATTCCTATACATAATGCCACATAAAAATGATGTGAATACCTTTCAAAACGATGCTTCTCTTCTTGGCAGGAATATCAGAACAATCTGCTTCTCCTAATTCCAGAAAAACAGCAACTAAGTGAGAGGATAAATCACGTGCACCTGGGCAACTCGCCGAGTAAGTACCTTGAAGAAAATGATCTTCTGTCTTCTCTCAGCTTCTGGCTCAGAGTGCAATGAAGAACTATAAAACTTCCTAAGACAACAGAAAGGGACAATAGGGGACAGGAAAAGGCAGATCTGCTGAACACCTTCTTTGCCTCTGTCTTCTCCCAAAAAGAAAACTTTGCTCAACCAGGGGAAAATGGAACAGAAGACGCAGTAGGGGAAAATTCAGCACGGAATAAATAAAGAGGTAGTGCAGGAGTACCTGGCTACTTTAAATGAATTCAGGGCCTGGTGAACTATATCCGAGGGTATTAAAAGAACTGGCAGAAGCAATCTCAGAATAACTTGCAATAATCTTTGAGAATTCCCAGAGAACAGGAGACGACTCAGCAGACTGAATGTTATCCTCATCTTCAAAAAGGGGGAAAAAGAGGACCCAAACGATTGGCCCCCAGCCTGACATCAGTACCAGGAAAGATTCTAAAGCAGATCATTAAACAGTCTGTAAGTGCTTAGAAGGGGATGTTGTGATCACTAAAAGTCAGTGTGACTTTTTCAAAAACAAGTCATGCTGGACTAATCTGATCTCTTTTTTTGATAAAGTGACAAGTTTGGTAGACAAAGGGAATGCTTTACTTCAGTGAAACCTTTGACAAAGTCCCCTATGACATTCTTGCAAACAAGTAAAAATGGACTAGACAAGGCTACTTTTAGATGGATTTGTAATTGGTTGACTGACTGAACCCAAAGGGTGCTAACCAATGGCTCCTCTTCATCTTGGAGAGAAGTGGCTAGTGGGGGTGACACAGGGTTCTGTCCCAGGCCCAGTGCTATTCAATATGTTTACCAATGACGGATTATGGAATAGAGGGCATGCTAATCAGACCCCCAGAACTGCCTTTCAGTGAACCACAGGGGCTCCAGTGGGAAGAAGTCGAAAGATGTGTCCCAAAGATGAAGCGTCACATGCCATCCTTTGCATCTCTCCCAGAGTGGGTGGGATAGAGTTTTCGGGACTGGTGAAATATTTTCAGCTTGCATCAATGGCAGTGCAAACTGGAGCCAGATCATGAATTGTCATGTTCACAGTAGGAGGTGCCCAAACACACCAGTGTTTGGTGATATCATGAGTTCCAACCTGCAGTGGGCTGAATTCTCTGCATGGCATCTCTGGGCAATCAATCCTAGCTTCCAGTCCTGGTTCCTTCACACTAAAAGGGGAATAACACTGACTGACTGTGTGAGTCAGGCCAAGTCATGAATCACAGCGGCTGTGCAAGTGGGGGGCGGGGGGGCAGGGTGGAAATTAAACAAAGACATTTGTCAGTCAAGATCTGTATCCAGTGTTTGGTCTTTCTCCTACAGACACAGAACTTAACTCGCTGCAGAAGAAGTCTTCGGAAAAGGAGGAATTGTGTCAAAGATTTAGGGAACAGCTAGATGCCCTCGAGAAAGAAACGGCTTCTAAGCTCTCTGAAATGGACAGTTTTAATGCCCAGCTCAAGGTACAATTTCACTGCAGCCTGGGAACTGTGAGGCAGGACGCTGTCGGGTTGTCTGCTCTGCCTGGGAAAGGTTTTTCCCCTTTCATTCAGATCTGTGTCTGAACTCTTAATTTCATTCTCAGTGTTCATAATGTGCCACTAAGCTGAGAAATTGAAGTTAGTGAGCTGCTCCTGTCAGCATTTTGTGGTTTCTGTTCTCCCCCCTCCCCCCCCCCCCCCCCCCCCCCCCCCCCCCCCCCCCCCCCCCCCCCCCCCCCCCCCCCCCCCCCCCCCCCCACCACCATGGCCCCCCCGCCCCCCACCGCCCCCCCCCCCCTCCCCCCCCCCCCCCCCTCCCCCCCCCCCCCCACCCCCCCCCCCCCCCACCCCCCCCCCCCCCCACCCCCCCCCCCCCCCACCCCCCCCCCCCCCCACCCCCCCCCCCCCCCACCCCCCCCCCCCCCCACCCCCCCCCCCCCCCACCCCCCCCCCCCCCCACCCCCCCCCCCCCCCACCCCCCCCCCCCCCCACCCCCCCCCCCCCCCACCCCCCCCCCCCCCCACCCCCCCCCCCCCCCACCCCCCCCCCCCCCCACCCCCCCCCCCCCCCACCCCCCCCCCCCCCCACCCCCCCCCCCCCCCACCCCCCCCCCCCCCCACCCCCCCCCCCCCCCACCCCCCCCCCCCCCCACCCCCCCCCCCCCCCACCCCCCCCCCCCCCCACCCCCCCCCCCCCCCACCCCCCCCCCCCCCCACCCCCCCCCCCCCCCACCCCCCCCCCCCCCCACCCCCCCCCCCCCCCACCCCCCCCCCCCCCCACCCCCCCCCCCCCCCACCCCCCCCCCCCCCCACCCCCCCCCCCCCCCACCCCCCCCCCCCCCCACCCCCCCCCCCCCCCACCCCCCCCCCCCCCCACCCCCCCCCCCCCCCACCCCCCCCCCCCCCCACCCCCCCCCCCCCCCACCCCCCCCCCCCCCCACCCCCCCCCCCCCCCACCCCCCCCCCCCCCCACCCCCCCCCCCCCCCACCCCCCCCCCCCCCCACCCCCCCCCCCCCCCACCCCCCCCCCCCCCCACCCCCCCCCCCCCCCACCCCCCCCCCCCCCCACCCCCCCCCCCCCCCACCCCCCCCCCCCCCCACCCCCCCCCCCCCCCACCCCCCCCCCCCCCCACCCCCCCCCCCCCCCACCCCCCCCCCCCCCCACCCCCCCCCCCCCCCACCCCCCCCCCCCCCCACCCCCCCCCCCCCCCACCCCCCCCCCCCCCCACCCCCCCCCCCCCCCACCCCCCCCCCCCCCCACCCCCCCCCCCCCCCACCCCCCCCCCCCCCCACCCCCCCCCCCCCCCACCCCCCCCCCCCCCCACCCCCCCCCCCCCCCACCCCCCCCCCCCCCCACCCCCCCCCCCCCCCACCCCCCCCCCCCCCCACCCCCCCCCCCCCCCACCCCCCCCCCCCCCCACCCCCCCCCCCCCCCACCCCCCCCCCCCCCCACCCCCCCCCCCCCCCACCCCCCCCCCCCCCCACCCCCCCCCCCCCCCACCCCCCCCCCCCCCCACCCCCCCCCCCCCCCACCCCCCCCCCCCCCCACCCCCCCCCCCCCCCACCCCCCCCCCCCCCCACCCCCCCCCCCCCCCACCCCCCCCCCCCCCCACCCCCCCCCCCCCCCACCCCCCCCCCCCCCCACCCCCCCCCCCCCCCACCCCCCCCCCCCCCCACCCCCCCCCCCCCCCACCCCCCCCCCCCCCCACCCCCCCCCCCCCCCACCCCCCCCCCCCCCCACCCCCCCCCCCCCCCACCCCCCCCCCCCCCCACCCCCCCCCCCCCCCACCCCCCCCCCCCCCCACCCCCCCCCCCCCCCACCCCCCCCCCCCCCCACCCCCCCCCCCCCCCACCCCCCCCCCCCCCCACCCCCCCCCCCCCCCACCCCCCCCCCCCCCCACCCCCCCCCCCCCCCACCCCCCCCCCCCCCCACCCCCCCCCCCCCCCACCCCCCCCCCCCCCCACCCCCCCCCCCCCCCACCCCCCCCCCCCCCCACCCCCCCCCCCCCCCACCCCCCCCCCCCCCCACCCCCCCCCCCCCCCACCCCCCCCCCCCCCCACCCCCCCCCCCCCCCACCCCCCCCCCCCCCCACCCCCCCCCCCCCCCACCCCCCCCCCCCCCCACCCCCCCCCCCCCCCACCCCCCCCCCCCCCCACCCCCCCCCCCCCCCACCCCCCCCCCCCCCCACCCCCCCCCCCCCCCACCCCCCCCCCCCCCCACCCCCCCCCCCCCCCACCCCCCCCCCCCCCCACCCCCCCCCCCCCCCACCCCCCCCCCCCCCCACCCCCCCCCCCCCCCACCCCCCCCCCCCCCCACCCCCCCCCCCCCCCACCCCCCCCCCCCCCCACCCCCCCCCCCCCCCACCCCCCCCCCCCCCCACCCCCCCCCCCCCCCACCCCCCCCCCCCCCCACCCCCCCCCCCCCCCACCCCCCCCCCCCCCCACCCCCCCCCCCCCCCACCCCCCCCCCCCCCCACCCCCCCCCCCCCCCACCCCCCCCCCCCCCCACCCCCCCCCCCCCCCACCCCCCCCCCCCCCCACCCCCCCCCCCCCCCACCCCCCCCCCCCCCCACCCCCCCCCCCCCCCACCCCCCCCCCCCCCCACCCCCCCCCCCCCCCACCCCCCCCCCCCCCCACCCCCCCCCCCCCCCACCCCCCCCCCCCCCCACCCCCCCCCCCCCCCACCCCCCCCCCCCCCCACCCCCCCCCCCCCCCACCCCCCCCCCCCCCCACCCCCCCCCCCCCCCACCCCCCCCCCCCCCCACCCCCCCCCCCCCCCACCCCCCCCCCCCCCCACCCCCCCCCCCCCCCACCCCCCCCCCCCCCCACCCCCCCCCCCCCCCACCCCCCCCCCCCCCCACCCCCCCCCCCCCCCACCCCCCCCCCCCCCCACCCCCCCCCCCCCCCACCCCCCCCCCCCCCCACCCCCCCCCCCCCCCACCCCCCCCCCCCCCCACCCCCCCCCCCCCCCACCCCCCCCCCCCCCCACCCCCCCCCCCCCCCACCCCCCCCCCCCCCCACCCCCCCCCCCCCCCACCCCCCCCCCCCCCCACCCCCCCCCCCCCCCACCCCCCCCCCCCCCCACCCCCCCCCCCCCCCACCCCCCCCCCCCCCCACCCCCCCCCCCCCCCACCCCCCCCCCCCCCCACCCCCCCCCCCCCCCACCCCCCCCCCCCCCCACCCCCCCCCCCCCCCACCCCCCCCCCCCCCCACCCCCCCCCCCCCCCACCCCCCCCCCCCCCCACCCCCCCCCCCCCCCACCCCCCCCCCCCCCCACCCCCCCCCCCCCCCACCCCCCCCCCCCCCCACCCCCCCCCCCCCCCACCCCCCCCCCCCCCCACCCCCCCCCCCCCCCACCCCCCCCCCCCCCCACCCCCCCCCCCCCCCACCCCCCCCCCCCCCCACCCCCCCCCCCCCCCACCCCCCCCCCCCCCCACCCCCCCCCCCCCCCACCCCCCCCCCCCCCCACCCCCCCCCCCCCCCACCCCCCCCCCCCCCCACCCCCCCCCCCCCCCACCCCCCCCCCCCCCCACCCCCCCCCCCCCCCACCCCCCCCCCCCCCCACCCCCCCCCCCCCCCACCCCCCCCCCCCCCCACCCCCCCCCCCCCCCACCCCCCCCCCCCCCCACCCCCCCCCCCCCCCACCCCCCCCCCCCCCCACCCCCCCCCCCCCCCACCCCCCCCCCCCCCCACCCCCCCCCCCCCCCACCCCCCCCCCCCCCCACCCCCCCCCCCCCCCACCCCCCCCCCCCCCCACCCCCCCCCCCCCCCACCCCCCCCCCCCCCCACCCCCCCCCCCCCCCACCCCCCCCCCCCCCCACCCCCCCCCCCCCCCACCCCCCCCCCCCCCCACCCCCCCCCCCCCCCACCCCCCCCCCCCCCCACCCCCCCCCCCCCCCACCCCCCCCCCCCCCCACCCCCCCCCCCCCCCACCCCCCCCCCCCCCCACCCCCCCCCCCCCCCACCCCCCCCCCCCCCCACCCCCCCCCCCCCCCACCCCCCCCCCCCCCCACCCCCCCCCCCCCCCACCCCCCCCCCCCCCCACCCCCCCCCCCCCCCACCCCCCCCCCCCCCCACCCCCCCCCCCCCCCACCCCCCCCCCCCCCCACCCCCCCCCCCCCCCACCCCCCCCCCCCCCCACCCCCCCCCCCCCCCACCCCCCCCCCCCCCCACCCCCCCCCCCCCCCACCCCCCCCCCCCCCCACCCCCCCCCCCCCCCACCCCCCCCCCCCCCCACCCCCCCCCCCCCCCACCCCCCCCCCCCCCCACCCCCCCCCCCCCCCACCCCCCCCCCCCCCCACCCCCCCCCCCCCCCACCCCCCCCCCCCCCCACCCCCCCCCCCCCCCACCCCCCCCCCCCCCCACCCCCCCCCCCCCCCACCCCCCCCCCCCCCCACCCCCCCCCCCCCCCACCCCCCCCCCCCCCCACCCCCCCCCCCCCCCACCCCCCCCCCCCCCCACCCCCCCCCCCCCCCACCCCCCCCCCCCCCCACCCCCCCCCCCCCCCACCCCCCCCCCCCCCCACCCCCCCCCCCCCCCACCCCCCCCCCCCCCCACCCCCCCCCCCCCCCACCCCCCCCCCCCCCCACCCCCCCCCCCCCCCACCCCCCCCCCCCCCCACCCCCCCCCCCCCCCACCCCCCCCCCCCCCCACCCCCCCCCCCCCCCACCCCCCCCCCCCCCCACCCCCCCCCCCCCCCACCCCCCCCCCCCCCCACCCCCCCCCCCCCCCACCCCCCCCCCCCCCCACCCCCCCCCCCCCCCACCCCCCCCCCCCCCCACCCCCCCCCCCCCCCACCCCCCCCCCCCCCCACCCCCCCCCCCCCCCACCCCCCCCCCCCCCCACCCCCCCCCCCCCCCACCCCCCCCCCCCCCCACCCCCCCCCCCCCCCACCCCCCCCCCCCCCCACCCCCCCCCCCCCCCACCCCCCCCCCCCCCCACCCCCCCCCCCCCCCACCCCCCCCCCCCCCCACCCCCCCCCCCCCCCACCCCCCCCCCCCCCCACCCCCCCCCCCCCCCACCCCCCCCCCCCCCCACCCCCCCCCCCCCCCACCCCCCCCCCCCCCCACCCCCCCCCCCCCCCACCCCCCCCCCCCCCCACCCCCCCCCCCCCCCACCCCCCCCCCCCCCCACCCCCCCCCCCCCCCACCCCCCCCCCCCCCCACCCCCCCCCCCCCCCACCCCCCCCCCCCCCCACCCCCCCCCCCCCCCACCCCCCCCCCCCCCCACCCCCCCCCCCCCCCACCCCCCCCCCCCCCCACCCCCCCCCCCCCCCACCCCCCCCCCCCCCCACCCCCCCCCCCCCCCACCCCCCCCCCCCCCCACCCCCCCCCCCCCCCACCCCCCCCCCCCCCCACCCCCCCCCCCCCCCACCCCCCCCCCCCCCCACCCCCCCCCCCCCCCACCCCCCCCCCCCCCCACCCCCCCCCCCCCCCACCCCCCCCCCCCCCCACCCCCCCCCCCCCCCACCCCCCCCCCCCCCCACCCCCCCCCCCCCCCACCCCCCCCCCCCCCCACCCCCCCCCCCCCCCACCCCCCCCCCCCCCCACCCCCCCCCCCCCCCACCCCCCCCCCCCCCCACCCCCCCCCCCCCCCACCCCCCCCCCCCCCCACCCCCCCCCCCCCCCACCCCCCCCCCCCCCCACCCCCCCCCCCCCCCACCCCCCCCCCCCCCCACCCCCCCCCCCCCCCACCCCCCCCCCCCCCCACCCCCCCCCCCCCCCACCCCCCCCCCCCCCCACCCCCCCCCCCCCCCACCCCCCCCCCCCCCCACCCCCCCCCCCCCCCACCCCCCCCCCCCCCCACCCCCCCCCCCCCCCACCCCCCCCCCCCCCCACCCCCCCCCCCCCCCACCCCCCCCCCCCCCCACCCCCCCCCCCCCCCACCCCCCCCCCCCCCCACCCCCCCCCCCCCCCACCCCCCCCCCCCCCCACCCCCCCCCCCCCCCACCCCCCCCCCCCCCCACCCCCCCCCCCCCCCACCCCCCCCCCCCCCCACCCCCCCCCCCCCCCACCCCCCCCCCCCCCCACCCCCCCCCCCCCCCACCCCCCCCCCCCCCCACCCCCCCCCCCCCCCACCCCCCCCCCCCCCCACCCCCCCCCCCCCCCACCCCCCCCCCCCCCCACCCCCCCCCCCCCCCACCCCCCCCCCCCCCCACCCCCCCCCCCCCCCACCCCCCCCCCCCCCCACCCCCCCCCCCCCCCACCCCCCCCCCCCCCCACCCCCCCCCCCCCCCACCCCCCCCCCCCCCCACCCCCCCCCCCCCCCACCCCCCCCCCCCCCCACCCCCCCCCCCCCCCACCCCCCCCCCCCCCCACCCCCCCCCCCCCCCACCCCCCCCCCCCCCCACCCCCCCCCCCCCCCACCCCCCCCCCCCCCCACCCCCCCCCCCCCCCACCCCCCCCCCCCCCCACCCCCCCCCCCCCCCACCCCCCCCCCCCCCCACCCCCCCCCCCCCCCACCCCCCCCCCCCCCCACCCCCCCCCCCCCCCACCCCCCCCCCCCCCCACCCCCCCCCCCCCCCACCCCCCCCCCCCCCCACCCCCCCCCCCCCCCACCCCCCCCCCCCCCCACCCCCCCCCCCCCCCACCCCCCCCCCCCCCCACCCCCCCCCCCCCCCACCCCCCCCCCCCCCCACCCCCCCCCCCCCCCACCCCCCCCCCCCCCCACCCCCCCCCCCCCCCACCCCCCCCCCCCCCCACCCCCCCCCCCCCCCACCCCCCCCCCCCCCCACCCCCCCCCCCCCCCACCCCCCCCCCCCCCCACCCCCCCCCCCCCCCACCCCCCCCCCCCCCCACCCCCCCCCCCCCCCACCCCCCCCCCCCCCCACCCCCCCCCCCCCCCACCCCCCCCCCCCCCCACCCCCCCCCCCCCCCACCCCCCCCCCCCCCCACCCCCCCCCCCCCCCACCCCCCCCCCCCCCCACCCCCCCCCCCCCCCACCCCCCCCCCCCCCCACCCCCCCCCCCCCCCACCCCCCCCCCCCCCCACCCCCCCCCCCCCCCACCCCCCCCCCCCCCCACCCCCCCCCCCCCCCACCCCCCCCCCCCCCCACCCCCCCCCCCCCCCACCCCCCCCCCCCCCCACCCCCCCCCCCCCCCACCCCCCCCCCCCCCCACCCCCCCCCCCCCCCACCCCCCCCCCCCCCCACCCCCCCCCCCCCCCACCCCCCCCCCCCCCCACCCCCCCCCCCCCCCACCCCCCCCCCCCCCCACCCCCCCCCCCCCCCACCCCCCCCCCCCCCCACCCCCCCCCCCCCCCACCCCCCCCCCCCCCCACCCCCCCCCCCCCCCACCCCCCCCCCCCCCCACCCCCCCCCCCCCCCACCCCCCCCCCCCCCCACCCCCCCCCCCCCCCACCCCCCCCCCCCCCCACCCCCCCCCCCCCCCACCCCCCCCCCCCCCCACCCCCCCCCCCCCCCACCCCCCCCCCCCCCCACCCCCCCCCCCCCCCACCCCCCCCCCCCCCCACCCCCCCCCCCCCCCACCCCCCCCCCCCCCCACCCCCCCCCCCCCCCACCCCCCCCCCCCCCCACCCCCCCCCCCCCCCACCCCCCCCCCCCCCCACCCCCCCCCCCCCCCACCCCCCCCCCCCCCCACCCCCCCCCCCCCCCACCCCCCCCCCCCCCCACCCCCCCCCCCCCCCACCCCCCCCCCCCCCCACCCCCCCCCCCCCCCACCCCCCCCCCCCCCCACCCCCCCCCCCCCCCACCCCCCCCCCCCCCCACCCCCCCCCCCCCCCACCCCCCCCCCCCCCCACCCCCCCCCCCCCCCACCCCCCCCCCCCCCCACCCCCCCCCCCCCCCACCCCCCCCCCCCCCCACCCCCCCCCCCCCCCACCCCCCCCCCCCCCCACCCCCCCCCCCCCCCACCCCCCCCCCCCCCCACCCCCCCCCCCCCCCACCCCCCCCCCCCCCCACCCCCCCCCCCCCCCACCCCCCCCCCCCCCCACCCCCCCCCCCCCCCACCCCCCCCCCCCCCCACCCCCCCCCCCCCCCACCCCCCCCCCCCCCCACCCCCCCCCCCCCCCACCCCCCCCCCCCCCCACCCCCCCCCCCCCCCACCCCCCCCCCCCCCCACCCCCCCCCCCCCCCACCCCCCCCCCCCCCCACCCCCCCCCCCCCCCACCCCCCCCCCCCCCCACCCCCCCCCCCCCCCACCCCCCCCCCCCCCCACCCCCCCCCCCCCCCACCCCCCCCCCCCCCCACCCCCCCCCCCCCCCACCCCCCCCCCCCCCCACCCCCCCCCCCCCCCACCCCCCCCCCCCCCCACCCCCCCCCCCCCCCACCCCCCCCCCCCCCCACCCCCCCCCCCCCCCACCCCCCCCCCCCCCCACCCCCCCCCCCCCCCACCCCCCCCCCCCCCCACCCCCCCCCCCCCCCACCCCCCCCCCCCCCCACCCCCCCCCCCCCCCACCCCCCCCCCCCCCCACCCCCCCCCCCCCCCACCCCCCCCCCCCCCCACCCCCCCCCCCCCCCACCCCCCCCCCCCCCCACCCCCCCCCCCCCCCACCCCCCCCCCCCCCCACCCCCCCCCCCCCCCACCCCCCCCCCCCCCCACCCCCCCCCCCCCCCACCCCCCCCCCCCCCCACCCCCCCCCCCCCCCACCCCCCCCCCCCCCCACCCCCCCCCCCCCCCACCCCCCCCCCCCCCCACCCCCCCCCCCCCCCACCCCCCCCCCCCCCCACCCCCCCCCCCCCCCACCCCCCCCCCCCCCCACCCCCCCCCCCCCCCACCCCCCCCCCCCCCCACCCCCCCCCCCCCCCACCCCCCCCCCCCCCCACCCCCCCCCCCCCCCACCCCCCCCCCCCCCCACCCCCCCCCCCCCCCACCCCCCCCCCCCCCCACCCCCCCCCCCCCCCACCCCCCCCCCCCCCCACCCCCCCCCCCCCCCACCCCCCCCCCCCCCCACCCCCCCCCCCCCCCACCCCCCCCCCCCCCCACCCCCCCCCCCCCCCACCCCCCCCCCCCCCCACCCCCCCCCCCCCCCACCCCCCCCCCCCCCCACCCCCCCCCCCCCCCACCCCCCCCCCCCCCCACCCCCCCCCCCCCCCACCCCCCCCCCCCCCCACCCCCCCCCCCCCCCACCCCCCCCCCCCCCCACCCCCCCCCCCCCCCACCCCCCCCCCCCCCCACCCCCCCCCCCCCCCACCCCCCCCCCCCCCCACCCCCCCCCCCCCCCACCCCCCCCCCCCCCCACCCCCCCCCCCCCCCACCCCCCCCCCCCCCCACCCCCCCCCCCCCCCACCCCCCCCCCCCCCCACCCCCCCCCCCCCCCACCCCCCCCCCCCCCCACCCCCCCCCCCCCCCACCCCCCCCCCCCCCCACCCCCCCCCCCCCCCACCCCCCCCCCCCCCCACCCCCCCCCCCCCCCACCCCCCCCCCCCCCCACCCCCCCCCCCCCCCACCCCCCCCCCCCCCCACCCCCCCCCCCCCCCACCCCCCCCCCCCCCCACCCCCCCCCCCCCCCACCCCCCCCCCCCCCCACCCCCCCCCCCCCCCACCCCCCCCCCCCCCCACCCCCCCCCCCCCCCACCCCCCCCCCCCCCCACCCCCCCCCCCCCCCACCCCCCCCCCCCCCCACCCCCCCCCCCCCCCACCCCCCCCCCCCCCCACCCCCCCCCCCCCCCACCCCCCCCCCCCCCCACCCCCCCCCCCCCCCACCCCCCCCCCCCCCCACCCCCCCCCCCCCCCACCCCCCCCCCCCCCCACCCCCCCCCCCCCCCACCCCCCCCCCCCCCCACCCCCCCCCCCCCCCACCCCCCCCCCCCCCCACCCCCCCCCCCCCCCACCCCCCCCCCCCCCCACCCCCCCCCCCCCCCACCCCCCCCCCCCCCCACCCCCCCCCCCCCCCACCCCCCCCCCCCCCCACCCCCCCCCCCCCCCACCCCCCCCCCCCCCCACCCCCCCCCCCCCCCACCCCCCCCCCCCCCCACCCCCCCCCCCCCCCACCCCCCCCCCCCCCCACCCCCCCCCCCCCCCACCCCCCCCCCCCCCCACCCCCCCCCCCCCCCACCCCCCCCCCCCCCCACCCCCCCCCCCCCCCACCCCCCCCCCCCCCCACCCCCCCCCCCCCCCACCCCCCCCCCCCCCCACCCCCCCCCCCCCCCACCCCCCCCCCCCCCCACCCCCCCCCCCCCCCACCCCCCCCCCCCCCCACCCCCCCCCCCCCCCACCCCCCCCCCCCCCCACCCCCCCCCCCCCCCACCCCCCCCCCCCCCCACCCCCCCCCCCCCCCACCCCCCCCCCCCCCCACCCCCCCCCCCCCCCACCCCCCCCCCCCCCCACCCCCCCCCCCCCCCACCCCCCCCCCCCCCCACCCCCCCCCCCCCCCACCCCCCCCCCCCCCCACCCCCCCCCCCCCCCACCCCCCCCCCCCCCCACCCCCCCCCCCCCCCACCCCCCCCCCCCCCCACCCCCCCCCCCCCCCACCCCCCCCCCCCCCCACCCCCCCCCCCCCCCACCCCCCCCCCCCCCCACCCCCCCCCCCCCCCACCCCCCCCCCCCCCCACCCCCCCCCCCCCCCACCCCCCCCCCCCCCCACCCCCCCCCCCCCCCACCCCCCCCCCCCCCCACCCCCCCCCCCCCCCACCCCCCCCCCCCCCCACCCCCCCCCCCCCCCACCCCCCCCCCCCCCCACCCCCCCCCCCCCCCACCCCCCCCCCCCCCCACCCCCCCCCCCCCCCACCCCCCCCCCCCCCCACCCCCCCCCCCCCCCACCCCCCCCCCCCCCCACCCCCCCCCCCCCCCACCCCCCCCCCCCCCCACCCCCCCCCCCCCCCACCCCCCCCCCCCCCCACCCCCCCCCCCCCCCACCCCCCCCCCCCCCCACCCCCCCCCCCCCCCACCCCCCCCCCCCCCCACCCCCCCCCCCCCCCACCCCCCCCCCCCCCCACCCCCCCCCCCCCCCACCCCCCCCCCCCCCCACCCCCCCCCCCCCCCACCCCCCCCCCCCCCCACCCCCCCCCCCCCCCACCCCCCCCCCCCCCCACCCCCCCCCCCCCCCACCCCCCCCCCCCCCCACCCCCCCCCCCCCCCACCCCCCCCCCCCCCCACCCCCCCCCCCCCCCACCCCCCCCCCCCCCCACCCCCCCCCCCCCCCACCCCCCCCCCCCCCCACCCCCCCCCCCCCCCACCCCCCCCCCCCCCCACCCCCCCCCCCCCCCACCCCCCCCCCCCCCCACCCCCCCCCCCCCCCACCCCCCCCCCCCCCCACCCCCCCCCCCCCCCACCCCCCCCCCCCCCCACCCCCCCCCCCCCCCACCCCCCCCCCCCCCCACCCCCCCCCCCCCCCACCCCCCCCCCCCCCCACCCCCCCCCCCCCCCACCCCCCCCCCCCCCCACCCCCCCCCCCCCCCACCCCCCCCCCCCCCCACCCCCCCCCCCCCCCACCCCCCCCCCCCCCCACCCCCCCCCCCCCCCACCCCCCCCCCCCCCCACCCCCCCCCCCCCCCACCCCCCCCCCCCCCCACCCCCCCCCCCCCCCACCCCCCCCCCCCCCCACCCCCCCCCCCCCCCACCCCCCCCCCCCCCCACCCCCCCCCCCCCCCACCCCCCCCCCCCCCCACCCCCCCCCCCCCCCACCCCCCCCCCCCCCCACCCCCCCCCCCCCCCACCCCCCCCCCCCCCCACCCCCCCCCCCCCCCACCCCCCCCCCCCCCCACCCCCCCCCCCCCCCACCCCCCCCCCCCCCCACCCCCCCCCCCCCCCACCCCCCCCCCCCCCCACCCCCCCCCCCCCCCACCCCCCCCCCCCCCCACCCCCCCCCCCCCCCACCCCCCCCCCCCCCCACCCCCCCCCCCCCCCACCCCCCCCCCCCCCCACCCCCCCCCCCCCCCACCCCCCCCCCCCCCCACCCCCCCCCCCCCCCACCCCCCCCCCCCCCCACCCCCCCCCCCCCCCACCCCCCCCCCCCCCCACCCCCCCCCCCCCCCACCCCCCCCCCCCCCCACCCCCCCCCCCCCCCACCCCCCCCCCCCCCCACCCCCCCCCCCCCCCACCCCCCCCCCCCCCCACCCCCCCCCCCCCCCACCCCCCCCCCCCCCCACCCCCCCCCCCCCCCACCCCCCCCCCCCCCCACCCCCCCCCCCCCCCACCCCCCCCCCCCCCCACCCCCCCCCCCCCCCACCCCCCCCCCCCCCCACCCCCCCCCCCCCCCACCCCCCCCCCCCCCCACCCCCCCCCCCCCCCACCCCCCCCCCCCCCCACCCCCCCCCCCCCCCACCCCCCCCCCCCCCCACCCCCCCCCCCCCCCACCCCCCCCCCCCCCCACCCCCCCCCCCCCCCACCCCCCCCCCCCCCCACCCCCCCCCCCCCCCACCCCCCCCCCCCCCCACCCCCCCCCCCCCCCACCCCCCCCCCCCCCCACCCCCCCCCCCCCCCACCCCCCCCCCCCCCCACCCCCCCCCCCCCCCACCCCCCCCCCCCCCCACCCCCCCCCCCCCCCACCCCCCCCCCCCCCCACCCCCCCCCCCCCCCACCCCCCCCCCCCCCCACCCCCCCCCCCCCCCACCCCCCCCCCCCCCCACCCCCCCCCCCCCCCACCCCCCCCCCCCCCCACCCCCCCCCCCCCCCACCCCCCCCCCCCCCCACCCCCCCCCCCCCCCACCCCCCCCCCCCCCCACCCCCCCCCCCCCCCACCCCCCCCCCCCCCCACCCCCCCCCCCCCCCACCCCCCCCCCCCCCCACCCCCCCCCCCCCCCACCCCCCCCCCCCCCCACCCCCCCCCCCCCCCACCCCCCCCCCCCCCCACCCCCCCCCCCCCCCACCCCCCCCCCCCCCCACCCCCCCCCCCCCCCACCCCCCCCCCCCCCCACCCCCCCCCCCCCCCACCCCCCCCCCCCCCCACCCCCCCCCCCCCCCACCCCCCCCCCCCCCCACCCCCCCCCCCCCCCACCCCCCCCCCCCCCCACCCCCCCCCCCCCCCACCCCCCCCCCCCCCCACCCCCCCCCCCCCCCACCCCCCCCCCCCCCCACCCCCCCCCCCCCCCACCCCCCCCCCCCCCCACCCCCCCCCCCCCCCACCCCCCCCCCCCCCCACCCCCCCCCCCCCCCACCCCCCCCCCCCCCCACCCCCCCCCCCCCCCACCCCCCCCCCCCCCCACCCCCCCCCCCCCCCACCCCCCCCCCCCCCCACCCCCCCCCCCCCCCACCCCCCCCCCCCCCCACCCCCCCCCCCCCCCACCCCCCCCCCCCCCCACCCCCCCCCCCCCCCACCCCCCCCCCCCCCCACCCCCCCCCCCCCCCACCCCCCCCCCCCCCCACCCCCCCCCCCCCCCACCCCCCCCCCCCCCCACCCCCCCCCCCCCCCACCCCCCCCCCCCCCCACCCCCCCCCCCCCCCACCCCCCCCCCCCCCCACCCCCCCCCCCCCCCACCCCCCCCCCCCCCCACCCCCCCCCCCCCCCACCCCCCCCCCCCCCCACCCCCCCCCCCCCCCACCCCCCCCCCCCCCCACCCCCCCCCCCCCCCACCCCCCCCCCCCCCCACCCCCCCCCCCCCCCACCCCCCCCCCCCCCCACCCCCCCCCCCCCCCACCCCCCCCCCCCCCCACCCCCCCCCCCCCCCACCCCCCCCCCCCCCCACCCCCCCCCCCCCCCACCCCCCCCCCCCCCCACCCCCCCCCCCCCCCACCCCCCCCCCCCCCCACCCCCCCCCCCCCCCACCCCCCCCCCCCCCCACCCCCCCCCCCCCCCACCCCCCCCCCCCCCCACCCCCCCCCCCCCCCACCCCCCCCCCCCCCCACCCCCCCCCCCCCCCACCCCCCCCCCCCCCCACCCCCCCCCCCCCCCACCCCCCCCCCCCCCCACCCCCCCCCCCCCCCACCCCCCCCCCCCCCCACCCCCCCCCCCCCCCACCCCCCCCCCCCCCCACCCCCCCCCCCCCCCACCCCCCCCCCCCCCCACCCCCCCCCCCCCCCACCCCCCCCCCCCCCCACCCCCCCCCCCCCCCACCCCCCCCCCCCCCCACCCCCCCCCCCCCCCACCCCCCCCCCCCCCCACCCCCCCCCCCCCCCACCCCCCCCCCCCCCCACCCCCCCCCCCCCCCACCCCCCCCCCCCCCCACCCCCCCCCCCCCCCACCCCCCCCCCCCCCCACCCCCCCCCCCCCCCACCCCCCCCCCCCCCCACCCCCCCCCCCCCCCACCCCCCCCCCCCCCCACCCCCCCCCCCCCCCACCCCCCCCCCCCCCCACCCCCCCCCCCCCCCACCCCCCCCCCCCCCCACCCCCCCCCCCCCCCACCCCCCCCCCCCCCCACCCCCCCCCCCCCCCACCCCCCCCCCCCCCCACCCCCCCCCCCCCCCACCCCCCCCCCCCCCCACCCCCCCCCCCCCCCACCCCCCCCCCCCCCCACCCCCCCCCCCCCCCACCCCCCCCCCCCCCCACCCCCCCCCCCCCCCACCCCCCCCCCCCCCCACCCCCCCCCCCCCCCACCCCCCCCCCCCCCCACCCCCCCCCCCCCCCACCCCCCCCCCCCCCCACCCCCCCCCCCCCCCACCCCCCCCCCCCCCCACCCCCCCCCCCCCCCACCCCCCCCCCCCCCCACCCCCCCCCCCCCCCACCCCCCCCCCCCCCCACCCCCCCCCCCCCCCACCCCCCCCCCCCCCCACCCCCCCCCCCCCCCACCCCCCCCCCCCCCCACCCCCCCCCCCCCCCACCCCCCCCCCCCCCCACCCCCCCCCCCCCCCACCCCCCCCCCCCCCCACCCCCCCCCCCCCCCACCCCCCCCCCCCCCCACCCCCCCCCCCCCCCACCCCCCCCCCCCCCCACCCCCCCCCCCCCCCACCCCCCCCCCCCCCCACCCCCCCCCCCCCCCACCCCCCCCCCCCCCCACCCCCCCCCCCCCCCACCCCCCCCCCCCCCCACCCCCCCCCCCCCCCACCCCCCCCCCCCCCCACCCCCCCCCCCCCCCACCCCCCCCCCCCCCCACCCCCCCCCCCCCCCACCCCCCCCCCCCCCCACCCCCCCCCCCCCCCACCCCCCCCCCCCCCCACCCCCCCCCCCCCCCACCCCCCCCCCCCCCCACCCCCCCCCCCCCCCACCCCCCCCCCCCCCCACCCCCCCCCCCCCCCACCCCCCCCCCCCCCCACCCCCCCCCCCCCCCACCCCCCCCCCCCCCCACCCCCCCCCCCCCCCACCCCCCCCCCCCCCCACCCCCCCCCCCCCCCACCCCCCCCCCCCCCCACCCCCCCCCCCCCCAGAGTAAAAGAGCATACGGGCTTACGCTCATCACCGGAACCGGAACCCTTCTTCGCAATAATAGCTTTTCCTCGGACCAGGAGAGAGTGTTTGAGATTGGCACCCAGTTTCGGGGAGAGGCTGCTAATTGGCTTGTGGGACTAGTAGAGGAAGATGTGCCAGAACTCTATAACCTAGAACAGTTCCTGCTGGACCTATGACAGAGGTTCGAGGACCCTTTAGCGGAGTAGAAGGCTCGGGGTGAACTACAGTGCCTATGGCAAGGGAACCGCTCGGTCAACAAGTTCGCCACTGTCTTCCGCAGGCTAGCCAGCCGCTTGCATGGGTGGCCCAAGTTGGTCCTGGTCCAGCTCTTCAAGGATACTCTTCACCCCAAGGTACTACAATGGGCCCTGATCCACGGCAACCCTGAGACGTTGATGGAATGGATCAGATGGGCAGCTCAGATCCGGCAAGTGGAGCAGTCGGAAGACTGGTGGAACTGCGCCCAACGCCAGCCGCTCCGGACACCAGAGAAGGTCATGGACAATGAGAAGAGACAAGAGGGGCCCTCCGAATCCACTCGCACCCGCTGTTGCCGCTTGGGCCTGTGCCTGCACTGTGGAGAAGGCGGCCGCCTCATCACGTCTTGCCCTGGTCATCACACCCCAGCAGCTGCTTCTGGACCCAAGGGTCCACAGCGCCCGGGAACCCCCACGAAAGGTTCCCAACGGTCCCACCCTGCCACAGCTGGAGCTGCCCTTAACCTGGCTGCCCGAGCTGGGGACTGGAGTGACTCTGAGGCGTTGGACGCCCGGGACTACAGTGCACCAGTGGGAAACAATGACCACCTGGCTTAAAGAGCGCCGGTGGACAGGTCATCCCTACAGGCGCCAAGGAGTGGGTGAGTGCTTTCTCCACTGATCCCATAGTCATAGCGGTCACTCTCTCCCTCCCAGGGTCTCAGACCCAGACCCGTGTCGAGGCCCTCATTGACTCAGGTTGCTCGAGGTGCCTGATCCACCCTGATTTGGTGGCGGTATTAGAACTTGGACTTGTTAAACTGAAACAGCCGCTCTGGTTTGAGCAGATGAACGGTACTGTACTGGGGGGGCCCTTTCCACCCACAAGTCGGAGCCGGTGGTCGTACCATTTGCGGGGCACAGTGAGCAATGGCAGTTTGTAGTGGCCAAGTTGGGCAGCTACCCCCTAGTACTAGGCATACCCTGGTTAGCTCACCACGACCTGGACATTGGGTGGTCGGAACATGTCATTCGCCTCCCCACCCCTCCCGGTGGGGCCCTGCCAGAGCCCGTGGCTCCTCCCCCTGCCCTTTTCAGTGACAGTGGTCAGCTTTTGGCGGGTTCCTTGATGGTGCCACAGTCTTGCGCCTCCGCCCTCCTGGGGCCCTACCATGATCTCGCTAAGGCCTTTGACGAGGCAGAGTGCGACCGCCTGCCACCCCACCACAACACCGACTGCTCAATCGAACTGGTCCTGGGGGCCCAACTTCCCAAGCGAGCTGGCAGCGCTGCGGGAATTGGTCGACAAGAACTTGGCAAGAGGCTTCATTAGAACTTCCAAGTCTCACAATGGGCCCCCTCTCCTTTTCCACAAGAAGAAGGACGGCTCCCTCTGCCTCTGTATGGACTACATAGGCCTGAATGCTGTGTCCCTGAACAATAAATACCCCCTTCCCTTGATCAAAAACTTGTTGGGACACCTCTCCAACTGCAAGGTGTTCGCCAAACTGGATTTGCAGGAGGCGTATTTTCAGATCTGCATTGCTGAGGGACAGGAACACCTCACTGCTTTCAATATCCTTCTAGGCCAGTTTGAGTACCTCGTTATGCCATTTGGCCTCAGCGGGGCCCCCGGGGTGTTCCTGAACATCATCAACGAGGTCCTCCATGACCTGCTGTTTAAGGGAGTTGTTGTTTATTTAGACGATGTGTTGATCTATTCTGAGAACGTCCAGGCGCACATCAAACTGGTTCAGGAGGTGCTGTGGCGCCTCATATGACACGAACTCTATGCAAAGCTTTCTAAATGTGAGTTCCACCAGGAATAGGTAGACTTTTTGGGCTACTGCGTCTCGGGGCGGAGGGTTGAGATGGACCCGAGCAAGGTTCAGGCTGTTGTAGACTGGCCAGCCCCACGCACACGCAGGCAACTACAGTCCTTTTGGGGGTTTGCGAACTTCTACAGGGACTTCATCCCTGACTTTGCCAGGGTCGTCCTTCCCCTCACTGACCTGAATGGGATTATGGAACAGTTCCTGCGGTGCTACGTTAACCAGCACAACAATAATTGGGCTGACCTACTCCCCTTTGCCGAATTCGTATACAACAATGCTGTTCATAATAGTGCCAGGCAGAGTCCCTTCAGGGTGGTGTATGGCCAGGACAATAACCCGTTTCCCCTAGAGGGTGCTGCAGGAGTGGATTGCGTCTCTACGCACCACCTGGTGGATTGTACAGGACTCATTGGCTAAAGCCAAGGCGGATTACAAACGTTTCGCAGACCACAAACGCTGACCAATTGTTTATGCAGTGGGCGATCGGGCGTATCTTTCCACCAAAAACTTACGGGGGGCTCCCAGGGACCAGGAAACTGGGTGCCAAGTTTATCAGGCCCTTTTGCATCTCCCGTGTGGTCAATCCGGTAGCTGTAGCACTTGACCTTCCAAATAACTTTAAGTTTGTTCACCATGTCTTTCACATTAGCCTGTTAAAGAAAGCTGCCCCTCAGGACCCTTGGCATTCCGACCTCCCCCCCCCCCCCCCCCCTCCCGGCTGAGCTGTATGAGGTGAATGGTGAATTGCACCGGGAAATTAGCGGCATTGTTGCACAGTGGTCGGTTGCAGTATTTGGTCCAGTGGAAGGACCTCTCCTCTGGGTTCAACGAGTGGGTGGCCAGCCGTCATGTGTCAGCTCCACGCCTTGTCCGGGCGTTTCACCGTGCCCATCGGGACAGGCCAGGTGGAGGGGGGCCTTAGAGGGAGCGGGATGTCAGGACTGCAACTTCCAACATGCACTGGTTCCCGCCTTTTCCCAAAAAGTGCAGGAAAACAAACTGAGAAGCTACATTCCACCAGAGCTTCAGAGCCAATGGGAGACCAGGAGATGGGAGGAGGGGAAGAGTTGATTGGTTGCTGTCTGTTTTTGTAAATAGTTTAAATACTGGAACTAAGGACAAGAATCCTCAGTCCCAGCACCCTGTAGTTAGGGTAACATCTATATATATAAAAAGCTAACAGTGTTTTTGTTGATGATAGTATACCTCAGTAACTGCTGGGCCAATTCCTCTGAAAATTCCCAGCCACTATAGTCAGCCAGGTGAGAATGTTTTTAGATGTTCACATACCTGAAATTTCACACCTGGCCCAGGTAAAACGCCTTTTTCCTGGCGCTCCATGGTGAAGGACATGCAACTGCCTGTGTGTTACTGTCACCCTTAGAATGTTCGTGCAGCTTAGAATGTTCGCTCAGATGGTCAGATATGAGCAGTGAAAACAGTACATAGGCAGTAACTCGAGTGGAAGTGAAACACATACACACACATGCACACGAGGGAGAGGGAAGGGAGGGAGGGGTGGCATGCAAGGGAAGAGAGGGAGGGAGAGGAAAGGGACAGAGGGGGAGGCATGCAAGGGAAGAGAAGTGAGAGAGGGGAGACAGTGAGGGGTGGCATGCAAGAGAAGGGAGAGGGGGGCCCAGCATCTTGATATGACCCACCCACCCTAGCGGAGGGAAAGGGAAGGGAAGGAGGGGGAGGGGTGGCATGTAAGGGAAGAGAAGTGAGGGAGGGAAGAGAGTAAGGGGCAACATGCAAGGGACAGGAGGAAGGGGCCAGGCACCCTAGATTCCCTGAATATTGTGGTTACAGTTAAGAAAAACAGGCACGCATTACTCAGGAGTAAGCTCAGTACAGCAACCATGACATACTTTGAATGGCTGCATCGCGCCCCTCAGAGGGTTTCCTCAGAAGCGACACCCATTGCCACCAACCAAACTTACTCCCAGGTAAAGGATCATGACCAGCCAGCCTAGATGTGTGGGAGGTGTGCCTTTCCAAGGAATGCGGGCACACACATCACTGACATCGCACAGTATCAGGCTGTGTGTTTGCATGAGCACGTACTGCTGGCCTCTGCAACTGATTTGCTGCTACTGTTCCTTTCCCATTTCACCACAATAAGCCACAGCAATGCTTGGCCGGGCCCCTCTAGTAAATCAATAAAGTTCCTTTTAAAAAGTTAGCTTTGTCTGAGTGTGTTCAGCCTTACAAAAAGAACACATCCTATACAAGACTGTTTATGCTCCAGCGGCATTTCTGTCCTCACAACCAGCCACATGGATTGTCAGTCATTTGCTGGCAGCCATAGAGTTCCCTGCAGTTCCTAGAGTGGTTTTCTCAGGAAGTGACAAAACATCTTTGCGCAGATGCAGTTTTTAAAACTTCATTTCCCCGCTGCCAACCACCCACTGGAATCGTGGCCCGCAACGTGAGCGAGGGACCAGGAGATCTCCTGCCCTCAGCAGATAACTGACATCCCAAAAGCTGCAGTGGGCACACAGAAAAAATCAGCACATGTTTTGGAGGCAATCATGTGCATATCAACATTGCTATTAATGCAGTCCTTAGCTCAGACTTTCCAAGTTACAGGGAGAGAATAAGACTTACCTTGAGTATCTGTTTAATAATCTGTACAAATGCTTGCTTTTCTGTGAAAGCACAGGAAGGTTTGTTTCATTTATGATGTTCCCCTATCTTTTCTTTAAGAAAAGCAAAACGAGAAAAGGAAAACTTGTGGCAAGAGAATATTCGGAGGGAGGAAGAAGAGAGAAGAAAGCGACTGCAGGAAGAACGGTTGCAGGAAAAAATCCACGAGGAGAAGCAGAAAGCGGGCGAGGCCGTTGCCCAAGAGGAGGAAGCCCAGCCGCAAAAACCAGCGGAGGAAAAGAAGACCCGGCCAGCGGAGATGCTCAGAGGGGCCCAACTGCAGAGGCAGAAGCAGCAGGAAGAGGAGAGGAAGAGGCAGGAGCAAATCTCCAAAGAGGCTGAGGAGAGACGCAAACAGGCGGATGAAGAGAAGCGGAGGAAAGATACAGCAAACCTGCAAGAGTCCGAGAAACCCATTTCTCAGCTCTGCTTAAATGAAAAATTTGCAGGCCTCCTGAAACAGGCGGAGAGTCGAAACCTGAAGTTGACATTGAAGAATGAAGGTATCCTTATGCTTTTTGAAAAGACATTTTCCTGTGTAACTTGGTCGCTGCCTACATAGTAACTTTTGGTTCTTCCTGTTAATCAGTAGATGCCATGTGCTTGAAATCTGTGCTTCAGTGCTTTTTATTGGTGTTGGGTTACCCCCGTTTTACAATAGTTTGATCAGGAAGGTCTTCTAGTGTCCTTCATGCAAACCCTGAGTTGCTGCATTTTGTGTTTTGGAGAGAATACACAGGATGAAAAGTCTCTAATGAGTTCTCCCTTGACTTGAGAGCTAGTGTTTTGCAGCGATTAAGGGTGGTGAACTCTAATTTGGAGAAACAGATTTGGAAAACAAACTCTCCTCCACATGAGTGGTGGACTCTAACCTTGTGAACCAGGTTCGTTTCCCCACTCCTCCCCAAAAAGACTGCTGGATGTCCTTGGTCACAGTTCTGTTGAGAACTCTCTCAGCCCCACCTCCCTCACAAGGTGTCTGATGTGGGGAGAGGAAAAGAAGGGGTTTGTAAGCCCCTTGGAAACTCCTTCCAGTGCAGAAAAAGGGGGTATAAAATCCAATTCTTCTTCTTCTCCTCCTCAGGTGGTCCTGCGAGTCTCTCTGATTCTAGGAAATCAGTTGCCTTTGTGACCTACAGAGCTTTATACACCTTTGAAGCTAGAAATCATGATGAGATGAGTTTCAGTGCTGGAGATATAATTCAGGTGAGAAGTACAATTTAAATACCATTGTCTTGAGTGTAAAGGTAAAGCTAATCCCCTGTGCAAGCGCGCCGGGTCATTACTGACGTCACATCACAATGTTTACTAGTCAGACTACATTGAGGGGGTGGTTTGCCATTGCCTTCCCAATCATCTACACTTTGCCCCTCCCCTCGGCTCCACCCCGTCAGACTGCTCCTTTGGCTGGGCCGAGAGATGGCGCGTGGCAGGCTCCCGCTGGCTAAGATAAGGAGGGGTGTGTGTGGGGGCGGGGCGCCCAGAGCAGGTGTTGCCCCAGGTGCCATTTCCCCCCCCCCCACGTGTGTGTGTGTGACAGTGTGGTGTGCACAGTGTGGTGGGCACAGCCGTAAAACAGGCAGGAGCCCCAGCTAGTCACAAGACAGCTGCTGCTGCTGACCCGCAGTCACGCATGGCAGGTGGTTCTGCTGGGGGGGCAGCAAATGCCAAAGCAACATTTGAAAAAATCTGCACAACAAAGTCCCACCTGGCCCCATCCACTTTCTCAAAACACTTAGTGGGCACCAGGAAATGTGTTGGCAGGGGCCCTGGCGCCCCTGGGGACCACAGTAGAAACCCTGCAGTAATAATACCCCCGTGGCATTTCCAAGGACCTTTCTTGACTCTTGGTGTCTCTGTGTTGCTAATGTTTCCTCAGGTTGATGAGAAAACCGAGGGAGAGCCTGGCTGGTTATATGGAAGCTTCCAAGGACATCTTGGGTGGTTTCCTTGTAATTATGTAGAAAAAATACCTGAAAACGAGAAACCGCTTCCATCTCCGAAGAAAGCCTTACTTCCCCCTACAGTATCTCTGCCTGCTGCCTCAGTTCCGTCGGAGTAAGTATAACAGCACCCCACCACATAAAACGCATAACCTAGCAGAATTTTACAGACATCTCCATGCTGTTGATTTTAAAACTAGGTATGTACCACCTATTCATGTTCCCGTACATAATCTGAGGCAATCAGCCTCTGAATACCAGTGCTAGGAGGTCTTATCCAGTTTCCTTGTTTGGCGGCTCTCCATGACAACCGGTTGTCCGCTGCATAATATCAGGTGCTAAACTAGAGGGACCACCGCTGTGATCCAGCAGGGGCATCTCTTCATTGAATTGTGAAGAACACAACTCTGAGTGCCACAGGTGTACCTTGTGTACTTTTCATGGACTGTGTGGATAATGGTAAAGTAATTCCAGCTGCTGACATAATTTAAAAATGCTTGTTTTATGTTCTTATTTTGAATTTGCAGGCCCCTTTCACCAAGTAATCCTGCAGATGAATCAGATTACCAAAATATGTCTTTCTCAAGCCTAAATGTTAACATGTGGCAGAAAAAATCTGCCTTTACTCGTACGGTATCCCCGGGGTCTATTTCTCCCATCCGTGGACAGGTATGTTTTTATTAACAAGGAGGCTGCTTTATGTTCCTCTGTCTTTGTCTAGCACTTAGAAGAGTTTGGATTTATCTCCCCCCTTTCCCTCCTGTAAGGAGACTCAAAGGGACTTACAATCTCCTTTCCCTTCCCCCCTCACAACAAACACCTGAGAGGGCTCCAAAGAACTGTGACTAGCCCAAAGTCACCCAGCTGGCATGTGTTGGAGTGTATAAGCTACTCTGGTTCATCAGATAAGCCTCCAGAGCTCAAGTGGTAGAGCGGGGAATCAAACCCAGTTCCCCAGATTAGAGTTCACCTGCTCTTAACCACTACTCCACGCTGGCTCTCAGATTAGGATCTGGGAGACCCAGGCTGGAATCCGCTGCAGTGTCACGGACATTTGCCGGGTGGCCTCAACCAACCTCTCTCGTTGTATGCATGGCTGAGGGCTTTCACAGCTAGAATCAACTGTCTGTAGCTATAACTGACTATAAATGAAAATCAATAAACAATCTGTATAAATTTCCATTTTATTGGTTGATTGCAAAATTTGCTTTAATTATTTGGACAGGTACAGATTATTATTTATTATTTTATTAGATTTCTTAGATATCTATACCATCCCACCTCTTTTCAGGGAAAATCTAAGAGGAACAGTTGGGAAATCAAGGCCCGTTCCACACATGCAGAATAATGCACTTTCAATCCACTTTGCAACGGGATTTTACTGTGTGAAATAGCAAAATCTGCAAGCAATTGTGGAAGTGGATTGAAAGTGCATTATTCTTCATGCATAGGAGGGGCCTTAGTTACCCTTAGTGATGAATGTAAATAGACCTCAGTACACAGTGTTATAGAAGTCATTGGTGGGTGGGTTTGTACACGTGCATTCCGTGAACCCACAGCTGACTTACAGCAACTCCTTATTATTTTCAAGGCAAGAGATGTTCAGAGATGGGTTTGCCATTGCCTTCTCCGGCATGGGCTTAGAGAGCTGAAAGAGACCTGTGACTGGGCCAAGATCACCCAGCAGGCTTCATTTGGAGGAGAGGGGAAACAAATCCAGTTCAATGTATTGTCGAAGGCTTTCACGGCCGGACTAAACTGGTTGTTGTGGGTTTTCCAGGCTGTGTGATTGTGGTCTGGTAGATCTTGTTCCTAATGTTTCGCCTGCATCTATGGCTGGCATAAGATGCAGGTGAAACGTTAGGAACAAGATCTACCAGACCACGGCCACACAGCCCGGAAAACCCACAACAATTTGATCCAGTTCACCCAATCAGAATCCACTGCTCTTAACCACTCTCTAGGTCATTTGTGCTTCTGAGCACTCTGCATTCAGGGGATGCTCCTCCTGTTCTGTGAGCTGCTTGACATGCAGTTATCAAGTGCAGGTGTTCAAACCACAGGAACTGTTTCTGCTGCAGGAAGTACTTCTAAAGAAGATGTTCCCATTATTGACACGGGTGCATTCTTTTTCACAGGGGCAATCTGTGGAGAATTTAAAAGCCCAGGCACTCTGCTCCTGGACTGCAAAAAAAGAGAACCACTTGAATTTCTCAAAAAGTGACATCATCACTGTATTGGAGCAGCAGGAAAACTGGTGGTTTGGAGAAGTAGGCGGAGGAAGAGGATGGTTCCCCAAATCCTATGTGAAGATCTTGCCGGGGAATGAATTCCAAAAAGAAGAGTAAGTGAAGTTCCTGGGACTTTTGAAACAAAGTCGCTTTGAAAAGTTGCATCCAGTGAACTGAATGAAAGGCTCGAACCCAGGGGGGGACGCGTGCGCAGCGAAGGTCCTCCCCTAGCAGTTTCTGCTCCGGTGGGGTGTGTACTGTGCTCAAACTAACTCCTCTGGATTGAAATGCTGATTTTGAGGATTAGGGGTGAGGACGGCTTAAAAGAGGAGTGGTCACTGGGCCTGGGGTTTTTAATTCCCAGCGTGCCACCTGCATCTGTGACTGGTTCTGAGACATGTCCTGGTAAGGCCCATTGCTCATTGTGGCACAGTGACAGGCCTCTGAAGATGCCAGTCATAGGTGGGGGAGGGGTGAAATGTTAGGCGCTAAAACCACACAGCTTAGAAAACCATCAGCAACTGGTTGCTGTTTTGTCTTTCCATTTGACCTCGTTTCATTTAATCTACAAGCTGCATTTTGAACTCCCGCTGTTTAAGCAACAGCTGGAGCTGGAGAGAGGATGTTAGGGCGGGGGTGGGAGGAGGCAATGCATGCACATATATGTGTGTTTTATTTTTATTTTACAGAATTTGTAACCTCCCTTTCTGCAACCCATTAAAACATAGGAACATAAGAAAGAGCCTGCTGGATCAGACCAGAGTCCATCTAGTCCAGCACTCTGCTACTTGCAGTGGCCCACCTGATGCTTTTGGGGTGTGAAAGCAATGGCCTTCTGATGCTGCTGCTCCCAAGCACCTGGTCTGCTAAGGCATTTGCAATCTCAGATCAAGGAGGATCAAAATGGATAGCCACAGATAGACTTCTCCTCCATAAATCTGTCCAAGCCCCTTTTAAAACTATCCAGGTTAGAGACCTGGACTTGCCGCACCAACCCCGTCTAGGCGACGGGCTGATTTACGCCCGCCCACGGAGACTCATGGATCCACTTGGTTTCCTGAATGCTCTGCGGGACCCTGATCCCGCCGGCACACTCGATGAGCAGGTGGAGGATTGGAACTCCCGACTCTCCGATGCCATCGATGTTGTTGCTCCCGGCGTCCTCTTAAGCGCCCCATCGCGGCACGCTCCATATGGTATACCGAGGAGCTCTTGCGCCCCATTATGAAGCGGGGCTTAGCAGATCGTTCTAGAGCTTGGAGTGTGGAGGAAGTCTTCAAGTGACGAAGCTGCTTGTGAACATCCTATAGGGACGCTTTTATGAAAGCTCTATGAGATGATGGCGACGAAGAGCGAAGAGGCGAAGAAGGATTTTCTTCTCCTCTCTCTCTGGCCGCCCGCTTAGCTCTAGGCCAGCACAATTATTTCGTATAATTCGGTCACTGACCTCCTTATCGGAGAGATCTTCAAATCCTCAATTGGACATGGCAGCTGGTGAGGCATTTATGAGCTTTTTTCGCGGATAAGATCACGCATTTGCTCCGCCATGACCTTCCATCCACGTTAGCTAAGCAATTAGTGAACTGGAGACTCCCTTGCGCGTCTTCGGGTCCTTGTTTGACCCGAAGTTTTTTCCCTGCTCTCTGAAGTTAAGCTGTTGATAACAGAGCCTTAGCTGCTGTTAGACCTACTACCTGTCCTTTCTGGATCCGTGCCCGTCCTGGCGCTTGTAAGGAAAAGCCTGCCGGGCGGAGCTCAATGCGACCCCATCTGTTGAGTATCATCAATGGTTCTCTTGAGCAGGAACCTTCCCGGATGGGTTGAAGGAGGCAGTGGTCCACCCACTCTTAAAAAGACCATCGTTAGATCCAGGAGAATCTGGCCAATTACCGCATACGTTTCGAATCTTTCGGTTCCTGGGGAAGCGTAATTGAGAGAGTGGTGTTGGAGCAGCTTGCAAAGGTTTTTCTGGATGACGCACATCGCCGGCTTTTAGGACCCTTCCAGTCCGGCTTCCGTGCTACGGGCATGGGGACGGAGACTGTTTACTCGTCGCCCGTCACAGATACTCTCCGTGATTCAGCTCGACCAAAGGCGGATCGGCGCTGCTGGTGTTGTTAGATCTCACACGCAGCGTTTGGCGGTGGTCGACCACGATCTTTGGCCCAACCCGCCTGGTCAGCCTCCGGAGTGCGGGGCACTGTCCTTCAGTGGATAACCTCGTTTCTCCGGGGCCGGAATCAGCAAGTGAGGTGCGGGGACCAAGCCTCCCGGAAGTGCCCGCTTCAATGCGGTGTGCCCCAGGGGGCATTATTGTCCCCGCTGTTATTTAACATCTACATGCGACCCCTTGCTCAGCTGGTACGGAGTTTGGGCTGATTTGCCATCAATGCGCTGATGACACACAGCTCATTCTGTTGATGGAGGGGAGCAGCCGCCGCCTCTGCAGCTCTACAGCACTGTTTGGAGGCGGTTGCTGGTTGGTTCGCGACAGAGCAGGTTAAAACTGAATCGCCGAAGACGGAGATCCTCTGGCTTGGCCGTGAGGGGAGGGATTTTCCAGCCGCCGGTGTGGGAGGGGCCACATTGGCACCGCCCCCCTCGCTTCGCAGCCTGGGGGTCCACCTGGATTTGTCTCTCTCAATGGAGACCCAGGTGGCCCATACAACCCGGGCTGCTTTTTTCCACCTTCGTCAGGCCCGGCGTCTGGCTCCCTTCCTCTCCAGAGCGGACCTAGCCTCTGTGATCCATGCAACGGTCATCTCCAGACTTGACTATTGTAACTCGCTCTACGCGGGCCTTCCCTTGCGTCTGATCCGGCGTTTAAAACTGGTCCACCATGCAGCAGCACGCCTGCTTACAGGCAGTGGTTTTCGAGGAACATATCCAGCCTGTGCTGCGGCAGCTGCATTGGCTTCCAGTAGAGTTCCGGATCATTTTCAAGGTGTTGGTGTTGACCTTTAAGGCCATTCGCGGCCTGGGGCCATCGTATCTTCGAGACCGCGTCACCCCATATGTCCCCAGGCGGCCTCTCCGATCGGCGGAGGCCAATTTACTGGTGGTCCCTGGCCCCTCGACAATGCGGCTGGCCTCCACACGGGCCAGGTCCTTCACAGCCCTGGCCCCGGCCTGGTGGAACGCTCTTCCTCCAGCTGTCCGGGCCCTGCGGGACCTTGCAGAGTTCCGCGGGGCCTGCAAGACGGAGCTGTTCCGCCGGGCCTTCGGAGGATCCAGCCGCCAATAGTGCCCCCGATATCGGCCCCTAACATCCGGGCCGCAAATCCATCACTGTGACTCACCATGCCTCCCTTTATCGTAGGGAGGGAGGGATTTTATTTGATCGAGACGCTGGACGCCAACTAACTAATTTATATCTTGAATTTTAATTTAATTTTGACTTAGGTCTGTATTTGATAAATGTACTAGGAGATTTTATTGCTGTTTTTATATGTTATTTTAATTGTTATTCAACTGTATTGCCTACATGTTGTACACCGCCCAGAGCCCTCCGGGGATGGGGCGGTCTAAAAATCTAATAAAATAAAATAAATAAATAAATAGTAAAATCACATTTTAAAATTAACCCAAAGCAGAGTCATGAAAACGACCTAAAGACATAAAAACAATAAAAACATTTAAAACCATTAAAACTTTGGGCAGGAAGGAGGGGACACTAGAAGTCCCGGTTTCTTCAATTCCTTCAATTAACTTTAAACTATTTTATACATTTGACTTTGATCCTGGCTTTAATATGTACATATTCCCATCCTAAATATGTTTGCGTTTGAAGAGATTGAAGGAACAGTGAGGATAGAGACCTACTTAGACAGCTAGTTGACAGGGCCTGGCGGTTGGTAGCCGTCGTAACAGATGAATTGCTATGATAGAAGCTGTACAGTTCCCAAGTAAGTTCCATTGTGTTTCCTGGCATTTATATCATATCAAATGAAGAAACTGCTCGTGCCAGTTGCAAAAATAATGCATTTTTATTGATCCGTAGATCAGAAGCAGTTTATGCTGCTGTAAATAAGAAGTCTACAGCACCGTCCTACACCCTGGGAGAAGGTAAGACGTCCATTTAAACCAGGGGTGTCCAACTCTGGTGCCCCAGATGTTCATGGACTATGTTTCCCATCAGTCCCTGCCAGCACTGGCGTAATGCCCATTGGGCAAGGTGGGCAGCTGCCCAGGGCATCACCTTGTGGGGGGCATCAAAATGCTGGGTTCGTTTTTGGGTATTTTTGTGGTTTTCCATTTGTGGCCTGCAGGGGGCACAGTTTTTAGGCTAGTGGCACCAAAATTTCAGCGTATCATCAGGGGACTGTCCTTATGCTACCCCCCAGGTTTGGTAAGGTTTGGTGCAGGGAGTCCAAAGTTATGGACTCCCAAAGGGGGTGCCCCTATCCCCCATTGTTTCCAATGGGAGCTAATAGGAGATGGGGGCTACAGTTTTGAGGGTCCATAACGTTGGCCCCCCTGAACCAAACTGCACCAAACTTGGGGGGTATCATTAGGGCAGCCTCCTGATGAGACCCTAAAAGTTTTGAGACTGTGCCTTCATAAATGTGCCCCCCACAGCCTGCAACCCCCATTGACAGCAATGCAGAAAACTCAATGCAGAACAAAGATTCTTGGGCAAATTTCTAGGATGTTCCTGCAGGGGTGCATTTTTGGATGTATCGGCACCAAAATTTCAGGGTATCATCTGGAGATGATGGCACCCCCCAAGCTTGGTGCAGTTTGGTTCGGGGGGGCAAAGTTATGGACTTTCAAAACTGTAGTCCCCATCTCCTATTAGCTCCCATTGGCAACAATGGGGGATGGGGCACCCCCTTTGGGAGACCATAACTTTGGACTCCTTGAGCCAAAGCTCACCAAACATGGGGAGTAGCATAAGGACAGTCTCCTGATGATATGCTGAAAGTTTGGTACTGATATGTCTAAAAATGCACCCCCTGCAGGCACCAATGTCCTGGTGCAAAAAAATTTGGTCGTGGTGGAGTGGCTGCCCATGGGGTGGGGGCATCCAAATCAGGTTTTGCCCAGGGCTGCAGTTTGCCCAGGGCTGCCTCGTTACGCCCCTGCCTGCCAGCATGGCCAATTGGTTCTCCTCAGATGCAGATGCCTCCATTTTGCAGAGCCTTCTGCCAGGCCTTGCAGCCCTGCCAGCACTTCCCTTTTGACCCTACGGCCGTAGCCTCTGGCTCATGGGGGGGCTCCTCTGAGATCCCAGCTGCAGGGCGCCAGGCTCTGCCTTGGCTTGCAGGGAAGGGCGTGGAGCTGGCTGTGCTGCCTGCACCTCCTTGCAAGGAGCCCGCTCTGGCTGCACCATGTCTCCAGGCTCTGCAGCAGAGTCCTCAGTGTCCAGGGGCTGGCTCGTGACACCTACCAGGGTCAAACTGATGTCGGCAGATCAGCAGCTGTGTACTATGAAAGGGCCTTTTTGGTAGGTAGACACTTCCGTATCAAAGTTTGGCACATGTGTAGAAAAAGTTTTGACAACTTTTATACTGAGGCATTCACATTTTTTCCTTCTTCATTAAATGATTTCTGATTCAAAGTAAAAGAATTGTCTGAGTAAATGTGTTGCCGTCCCTAATCTTGAAAAGCTGAAGTTTTCGTTGCTTTTCCCAGAGTATTTAGCGCTATATCCTTACACAAGTTCTGAAGCTGGTGATTTAACTTTCACGGAAGGGGAGGAGATCCTGGTTACCCAGAAAGATGGAGAATGGTGGACTGGGAGCATCGGTGAGAGAAGCGGCATCTTTCCTTCAAACTATGTCAAACCAAAGGATCAAGATGTAAGCGCATGGGGTTTGTGTTTTATTTGGGGGCGTGGGGGGGGGGGGGGGAGAAGAGAAAAATACTGAGGTTCTGGTCCAGAGATTCTCCTTTGCAGCATGCCAGCCATTGTAAAGGGACTCCTCTCTCTTCTTGGACCTACACTTTTAGTTTTGATAGTTCCGATACCTCTTGAGTGGAATGGTTAATGCGCTCAAATGTGGAAATGTGTTGCCTGGATTTGCCTGCATAGCCAATCTGATCCAGTTGCCCGTGGACTCCTAGTGCAGGGCCGCGTGTGCACCTTTGGACTTCTGATTCAGAATGATGGGTACAATAAAAAATGACAGCTGCAGGAGGTAAAGCCAGCCCCTAAAAATCAGTGAGAGAGGCTATGCACAACTCTCCACCCTTCAGCATTTCAGACCAAAGCTCTTTTTGACAGGATGTCTTTTAATCTGTGCCAGCAGTCACAAGCACAGCTGGGCACAACTCCCACCCGATCCTGCCCCTTTCTAACAACATCCGGTGGGTAGCACGTCATTGCACCACATTGAGGCCCCTTGCTCAAGTGTGACTGTGGTAGAATCTCCATCCCTCTGTGGCTGAAGTCCCGCTGAGTGAAGTTGTGCCACTACTGCCGATGTGTTTGCAATTTGTGTGTGTGTTTAATTCAGTTTTCCGTTTCTTTTGTTGCAGAGTTCTGCCAGTGCAAGCAAAACAGGAACGTTGAATAAAAAACCTGGTGCGTGTTGTCTTTTTACCGCTTATTACAGTGGTTGCTTGGTGATGGGTCACTGAACGTGCCTTTTCTTTCAGAAATCGCTCAAGTGACCACAGCCTACGCTGCCTCGGGAGCAGAGCAGCTCAGTTTGGCTCCGGGGCAACTGATCCTCATTTTGAAGAAGAATTCCAGTGGGTGGTGGCAGGGAGAGCTGCAGGTAAGAGGAGGGGGACATGCCTGCCCAGTGAATTGCACTTGTGATAAACGCGTGACCACACAAACCGGCCTTATGTTGAACAGGGTCATCAGACGGGCCGCTGATTTCCAGGTCTCAGACGGATAAAGGCCTTCCCTTAACCTCCTACCAAGTCCTTTTAATGGGAGGCGCAAGGAATCGAACCTGTGACCTTCTGCATGCCAAGCAAATGTTCTTCCACTGCGACACAGCCCCTCCCATTTTAAAACACCTCCCTGAGCAAAAATGGGGTCTCCCAGCCGCGTGTGGGGTTCATAGCAAAACATTTTTTCCCTCAGCAGGAACGCACTGAACTTGGTTTAGTCTGTAATAGCTCCAGTAGTGAAGGTATTGTTCAGACCTTGTGGCTCCTCTTGAAGAGGTCAGAAGAACCACTCAGTTTAATATTGACTTTCTGAAGAACAAGAGAAGTGTTCCTAAAAGTCAAAAACCCTGCTCTTTAAACCCTGCTCTTTGCCAGTCTTGGAAAGCATCCACTGTGCTGGCTATATATCCATCCCACACTCTGGTCACTTCAAAGCTAGCTGGAGGCTGGAGGGTTAAAACACCATTCCAGCAGCTCCTTAACGACTGACAAAATCCGTGCCAGCCTGAGGTTTCATGAGTCAGAGCTCTCTTCATCGGATGCAGATTGGAAGGAAGGCCACATCGGAATGTACAGTCACACTGTGACTGAAAGAAAAACAACAACACGTCAGCTACACTTTCACACAAGCTGAATAATACATTTGTAATCCACTTTCAGTGCAAAGGACAGTAGTGTGGAGTTTTTACTGTGAATGCAAAATCCCTTTCAAATGATCACTAAAATGCATTGAAAGTGTATTTAGCGTATATTGTTCAACGGTGTCAAAGCACATTGTTGTACACAAAATCTTTTCCTGATTATATAGTTTTTAGATTTCAGCAGTGTCTGATTTCAGCATAATCTTAAAAGGTTGACTTTCAGAAAGTGGGAGTCTGCTTAAATATCAGAGTTCCTTTTCATGAGTTTCAGGCTGGAAAATCTAAAGCATCTAGTTATGCTGCTTTTATTTATTTGTTTGTTTGTTGAATTTATAACCCACCCCGCCCCCAAAAGGCTCTGGGCAGGTTTTGGTTTTCTTGCAATTCGTCTTAAGGACATTTTTGTGATGGGTTGTTACTTCCTTTGCTTTCTGAGCCTGGATGGGATATGGCTTCTTGCGTGACGGTTGATGAGAGCTGAACATTCTTTCTGCAGGCAAGAGGGAAAAAGCGGCAGAAAGGATGGTTTCCCGCCACCCATGTGAAACTCTTGGGTCCCAGCAGTGAAAGAACCACCCCGGCTACTGTCCCAAGTAGGTGACTCAATCCTACTTGCCTTTGCTGAGACTTCGTGCAAAACTACATGTAACTTGCTTACCTAAACATGTATTTTAAAAAATGGCATGTAATTCTCTCTGACAAAAGTATATTATTACATATATCTACAGCTTGAGCAGAGTCTATTGACATCCTAAGGAAAACTACTTTTCTCTTACGTTAATTAAAATCAACCACATCTCAGTTTATTCGTGAGGTGGAGATGCTGAGGGTTAAACCTGGAACCTTCCGCTTGCAAAGTGTGGCCTTCCACTGAGCTGGAAGCCTCTCCTGTTGTCTTCCTTGTGAAACTGTAGGCAGGTAATCCCTTGATGTCTCTCCATGACAGCTGCCCTCGTCAGTTGAAGGAGACCTGTCAATTATAACACAGGAGTGGGTAAAAACAGCTTTTCTTGCTCTGAGGTAAGGAAGGCATCTTCACAATTTGGGTTATGTCCACCCATTCCTCAGGGAGGCAGGATTTAAAAGCTTCCTGTTATTGGCCCTCACCTCCAACATAAAGCAGTGCTTCATCCAAGCTTACCTCGCTAGTAAGCTCTTTCCACCAGTAGTCTTAACTGCCCACTCTGATAGGAGGGCAGTCCCCATGGCAGCCATGGGACGCCAAGCATCCGTGGAAGAAATCCACAAAGCCTCAGTCTCCGTCTTTGTCTCACTCTCCGCCTTTGCAGCTGGGCATCCTCTGATGGTGGACTCGGTCTCAGTGCGCTGCTACAAGTCCTGGAACATTGATGGGCCCTCCTGGAAGTTATTCTGAGATACCTATCTTGGAAATCCCATTCTCTGAATATGCCCTCTGCCTCAGAGTGTGAATGGAACCTTGGCTACTCTCCTCTCTGGCCACCCTCTGAAAATACCGTTTATCGATATATTGAGCTTAGAGGATTAACACATCACTTGCTGTCCTCCCTGCTAATTGTTATGCTGATACACTGTTTTTCAGTTAACTGTCTATGCTATTACATTTTTGTTGTAACTTGTTAATCTTTCCTGTTGATGTTAATATTGCCTCCTGCTTGGAAAGAGCAGCAGTGGCATAGTGGTTAAGCGCAGGCGCATTCTAATCTGGAGGAACCGGGTTTGATTCCCTGCTCTGCCACTCAAGCTGTGGGGGCTTATCTGGTGAACTAGATTAGCTTGTGCATTCCAACACATGCCAGCTGGGTGACCTTGGGCTGGTCACAGTTCTTCAGACTTCTCTCAGCCACATCTACCTCACAGGGTGTTTGTTGGGGGGGAGGGAAAGGAGATTGTAAGCCCTCTTGAGTCTCCTTAAGGAGAGAAAGGGGGGATATAAATCCAAACTCTTCTTTAAGATGAGGCTCAGAGGCCGTTAGAGAGCCAGTAACAGGAATCTCATAAATCCTGTCTCTCTGAGGAATGGGCAGGAATAGCCCATACTCTGACGATGCCCTCCTTACCTCAGAGAAAAAGGGGGCTTCATGGTGAGTATCCAAGATTCCAATTCATCATCACTAGAAATGAGGCACAATTTTCTCCCTTGGAAAGGCCTTAAAAAGCCAAAACATGGCTTGGTATATTTTTCTGCTGCCAAATAACTCTGCTGTTCTCATGGGTTTTGGTCTTTTCCCCCTCCTAGCGTGTCAGGTGATAGCAATGTACGACTACCTGGCCAACAATGAAGACGAGCTGAGTTTCTCCAAAGGCCAGCTTATTAATGTACTGAACAAAGATGACCCTGATTGGTGGCAAGGGGAGATCAATGGCGCGTCCGGCCTCTTTCCTTCCAATTACGTGAAGATGACGACAGACTGTGATCCCAGTCAGCAATGTAAGTGAAAGATAGCAATGGTTGGAGCTCTTCGTCCTTGGGGCCGTGCCCAGGGCGGCCAGACTCCTGCTGTGGCAAGGCAGCTTCCTGCCAGTTGTCACCCTGGCCCACCACTGCGCTGAGCAGCAGCAAGAGAAGGATAAAAATAAACCCACTGCTGGCATCTATGGTGGTTTGTCTTTTCTGGGTAGCTCCAGGACTTGCCTGGAACTCTGTGGTTTTCCCTTAGAGTTTCCAGCAATTCCTAGAGCTTCCCATTTTCACTTCCAGGTTGTACCCAGAAATGATGTAGCGACATCTCCACCATGACATTCCCTCCCCGTGTCCTTGGCCCTAACCCTAGTCATGCCTGTTGCTTAGGTTTTTATTATCCCTTACCTTCTGAGCAATGTTAGCCTGTGTTAAAAAAAAATCAGTGATCTTCTGCACTTTGCCCAAGTAGTGAAAGCTTTTTTCTGAATCACAATGTGTGTACATTCCTCTTGAACGGCATCAGTAGGAAGGGGAACTTCGTGCAAAACTTACTACACCTCGGTTCTCTATCAATAGTGTGAACCACTAAACTAGATGCAACACAGGACGATCTCTGTTTCCTTTTGTTTTCTCTGTTGTGTTTTTATTAACAACCTCATGTAGCTGCTATGAAGATCAAGAAAGTGGGAGTGGGGAGTGGTCTTTAACGGTTTCTTCCTGGGTCATTTCCTGAGGTAAATCATTCTGTCAGATCCATCTTCCAATGTGGCCGTTAATTCTGTCAGGAAATGTATTTTAACTGCATTACTTTTTGAGGCTGCTTTTGAACAGGGCTGTTAAAACAAGTGGCAGAAGCCCACATATTCTTTTAAACTAAAATATGTTATCAAGCTTTTCTCCTTTGTGAAAAAAACTGGGAATGAGTTATCTTCTATTTTTCTCTTTTCACAAAATGTTGATCGCCAGGAGGCAAAGCGTCGGCCTGTCCTGCCTTGTTGTGTGATAGCCTAGAAGACTTCTTTCTCAGTATTTCTTTGCCTTGTCTTTTTATTTATACGAAAAGGAGTTTTAATAAAGTTCTAAATATAAAAACTCAGGCTGGAAAAATATATTTACAAAAAGAGGAAGACAAATAATCAGGTCCTGGAAAGCACCGGCAAGTAGCAAGCGGAGACAGATAAGCCAACAAGGAAGAAATGCAGCAGGGCAGCACAAGGACAAGGAGCAGAAGGTAGAGGAAGAGCAGAGGAGAGGAGCTGAGGAGATGCAGGGAAGAGCCGCACCATATAAGAGACAGCATTGAAGCTCACCCTCACTTGACCAATCAACCGCCCAGCTGCCCTGCATCAACATACAGCAACCAAATGGTGCAGCTATCTGGCTCCTGCAATTAGAAGGGTTGACAAATATTCAAATATTCCGCACAGTAAAATCCAGCTGCAAAGTGCATTGAGAGTAGATTGAGAGTGCATTATTCTGCATGTGGGGAAGGGGCCTAAGTGTTACCTTAAAAATATTTTTAAGGAAGGGGGGGTGGGGGGGGTGAGCTTGCTGTTTGGAATTTCTCAGCTGCAAGGCCGGGTGTTTCTGGAGGCTGTTTTTATCCTGGCCTTCCTCTCATCCTCACCTGGGGGCCTGACGTGTGAGTGTCGAGACTGAAGGGAGAGTCACTCCTGAGTCAGAAATGCTGGACTGGGCCTTTCCTAGACTCTGGTGAAGTACATTTCCAGTTTATCTCACGAGAGGGGTAGTGGTTAGAGTGTCAGACTAGGATCTGGGAGAAACCCAGGTCTGAATCCTTGCTGGTGCTCACTGAGTGACTTTGGGCTCTCGGACTAACCTACCCCAAAGGGTTGTTAGGAGGATAAAATGGAGAGAGAAGAATGATGTGAGCCACTTTGGGACCCCCAAAATAGACCAAAAATTGAACATGAGTCAGCAGTGTGATGTGGCGGCCGAGAAAGCCAATGTGATTTTGGGATGTATCAGTAGGAGCATAGATCAAGGGATGCGATTGTGCCTCTCTATTCTGTGTTGGTCAGACCTCACCTGGAATATTGTGTATAGTTCTGGGCACCGCAATTCAAGAAGGATATTGACAAGCTGGAACAGGTCCAGAAAAGGGCAACCAAAATGGTAAAAGGTCTGGAATTCTTGCCCTACAAGGAGAGACTTAGGAAGCTGTGTATGTTCAGTTTGGCTAAGAGAAGGCTAAGAGTTGGCATGATAGCCATGTTTAGATATTTGAAGAGATGTCATGTTGGTGAGGGAGCAAGTTTGTTTTCTGCTGCTCCAGAGACTAGGACCAAGAGTAATGGGTTCAAGATGAAGGAAAAGAGTTTCCACCTAAACATCAGGGAAAACTTCCTGTCTGCCAGGGCTGTTTGACAGTGTGTAAGGAATTCCAGAAATAAAAGGCTTTTTGGGTGTAAAAGACCGTTTATTAAGACATCTTAGAAAGCTCACGTACACGCAGTGGCAGGAATGGCATTTCCCGCCAGAAGCACAGGTTATAACTCTATCCATCCCATCCCCCACCCGGCTTCCCATGGGAACGGAGGTCTCATCTCCCTCACAGAGATAAGGTCTCCGCCGTAGGAGCTGGCCCGTCGCCCGGGCTGTGGAATGTAGTCAAGGCCAAGCAGCCGACCCGCTCATCAACACCACTGAATCCTTTACACTCTGCCTCCCTTAAAAGACTCGGTTTGTGCGGAAAGGCGCGATGGAAAGCAGAAATGAGGGCGGGGGCGTCAATATTTTCGGAATAGACCCATTGATTATACCCAGAGGAATACCCCACCCACGAGACCAAATATTGTAAGCGTTTGCGATTAAAGCGAGAGTCCAGGATGGCATCAATTTCGTAATGCTTGTGGCCATCAATAATTGTTGGTGGGGGTCTCTCCGGCGGGTCGTGCCAGGCATCGGAAACGGGAGCCTCCTTGAGTAAACTGGAATGGAAGACAGGATGGATGTTACTAAGAGAATTAGGCAAGTCCAATCGGGCAGTGACATCATTAATTACTTTGGTAATCTGAAAAGGTCCCACAAATCTTTTGCCCAATTTTGAAAATTTATGCACGTCTCTGAGATTCTTGGTAGACAAATACACCCAGGCGCCCACACGCAGAGGGAAATCCGAGCGGTGCTTATCTGCTTGAAGCTTTTGGGAGTCTTTGGCCTGCTGTAAAGCAGTCTGGACCATTTTCCACCCCTCGGCCAGAGATGAAATCCATTGCTGAAACTCCGGTGGGTCCAATGCTTCCGCAGGTAGTTGCGGCAACGGAGGGAAGGAGCGACCAGACACAACTTCGGGGGGGTGTTTTTTGTACTGCTGTGAACCGCATTGTTATAGGCGTATTCTGCAAACGGGATCAGCTCGCACCAATTGTCTTGGTGGTAATTGGTGTAACAACGTAAATACTGCTCCAGGGTTCTGTTCGTTCTCTCTGACTCACCGTCACTTTACATGGTATAGGCGGCTAGCGCCAGGGCGGCCCCCAATAACCCTAGAAAAGCTTTCCAGAACTTAGAAATGAATTGGGGCCCGCGGTCGGAGACCACCTTAACGGGGGCGGAGTGTAGACGATAAACATGCTGAATGAATAGACGCGCTAACTTAGGAGCGGAGGGGATGGAAGTACAAGGGATGAAATGGGCTTGTTTAGAAAATAAGTCCACCACCACCCACAAGACCGTGTTGCCATGACTTTCTGGCAAATCTGTAATAAAATCCATGGAGATGACTTCCCAAGGGCAGGAGGCCACCGGGAGAGGTTTCAATAGGCCATGGGGTTTTCCTGGAACGTTCTTGGCTTCCGCACAAACAGATCAACCTTTAATATATGTCTCAATGTCCTTGCGCATTGCGCGCCACCAAAATTGACGGCGGGCCAAATGTAGAGTTTTAAGAAAGCCAAAATGTCCAGCTGAGCGGGCATCATGACAGGCCTCGAGAACCTGCTTACGGAGGGGGGGGGAGGCACGTACCAACATTCCCCGTGGCCAAACACCATTCTCCAAACGCAAGTGGGAGTCACCTTCCTCCGCCGGTGGCTCGTGCAGCCCGCCTCCTCGAAGTTCCCCGTAGGAAAGGAGACCAGGCTCGGAATGGGGGGAGGAGGAGGGGTGGACGTCTGAGATCGGGTGACAGCCAGCCCCAATTGGGAGGGGGAGAGAATAGTGCGTGGAATGTCCCGTAAGGCAGCTCCACCCCCCTCCCCGGGCAGGCGCTAGAGCGCATCAGCCAGTTTATTGGTGTTTCCGGGGAAAAAATGTACCGTGAAAGAGAAACGAGAAAAGAAATCGGCCCAACGAAGTTGCTTCGCGGACATCTTGAGGGGGGTGGAGAGGGCGGCCAAGTTCTTGTGATCCGACCAAACTTGAAAGGGGTGTTTAGCCCCTTCCAGCCAGTGGCGCCAAGTGGAGAGTGCTACTTTGATGGCCGCAGTCTCTTTATCCCCTACAGTCCAGTTGAGCTCAGCACCGGAAAATTTCTTTGATAAATAAGCACACGGAACCAGCCTACCATCTTTATTTTTTCTGCAACAGGGCTGCCCCAAGCGCTTTGTCCGAAGGCATCCACGTGAACCACAAACGGAGATCCGATCAGGGTGCTTCAGGATAGGTTCGGTGGTAAAAGCTGATTTTAATAGCTGAAAGGCTGTCTGACATTCTTTAGACCAGGAAAGGGGGGCCCCGGGTTTGGCAGTCAATGGATCTTTACCCTTAGTGCGTAAGAGGTCTGTGAGTGGGAGAGTCAGTTCAGCTTAATTGGGGTATAAAGTCACGATAGAAATTAGCAAAACCCAGAAAAGATTGGAGCTCCTTTCGGGTTGGTAGGGGCAGGCCACTGGAGGACTGCATCAATCTTAGCAGGATCCATCTTGAGGCCCTCGGGCGAGATCCGGTAACCCAAATAGTCAATAGAGGTTTGGTGGAAACAGCATTTCGAAAGTTTGGCAAAGAGGGAGTTGTTGAGCAAGCATTTCAATACTTCCCGAACCAATGCTTCATGCTCTTCCATGGTTTGTGAATAAATCAAAACGTCATCTAAGTACACCACTACTCCCTTGTACAATAAATCATGGAGAACTTCGTTGATAGGGCCATAAAAGCTCCGGGGGCCCCACTTAACCCGAATGGCATTATTAAGTATTCAAACTGTCCAAACTTTGTGTTAAATGCAGTCAAGTGTTCATAGCCTTCAGCAATTCTGACCCTGTAGTAAGCTTCTCTCAAGTCCAACTTAGTAAAGATGCGTCCTTTGCCCAATGCGTCTAAAAGGTCCTTGATCAAAGGCAAAGGGTATTTATTGGAGAGGGAGACTGCATTGAGACCTCGGTAATCTGTGCAGCTCCGTAAAGACCAATCTTTCTTTTTTACAAACAATACAGGAGCAGCATGTGTGTGTTTGGTAGTTCGCCCGTATGAACCCGCGAAGCCGCGAGTTCTTGTCTAAGAAGGCACGAAGTTCCTTCTCCTCATTGGGACTCATCACGGTAGATTCTACCCTTGGGCAGTTAGCCTGGCTGTATTACGATTTTGCAGTCAGTGTCTCTATGGGGTGGCAACTGATCGCATTCTTGCTCCTGAAATACTCTGGCTAGATCTTGGTACGTCGGTGGGATGCCGGTAGAATCGGGAGCAATCGCTGATGAAGCCAGGGGGGGGTGTGTGTCAGGAGAAGTCGAGTTTTCCCCCCAATTCATGTGTTCCCCGCAGGGAGGGTCAGTGAATTCCAAGATCCTTTCTTTCCAAAGGAATTTTGGTTCATGTAATAACAACCATGGCATGCCCAGAACTATGGAGTGTTTGGCCACTGGCGCCAGAATAAAACTAATTTTCTCCCAATGGTCGGCGCAGCGGAGGAGAACCGGTTGCGTTTTGAACTGGGCCGGTCCTTCGCTCCCGAGAGGACTGCCGTCCATTTGGGTGAATGGTATGGGCTTAGCCAGGGGGACTTGGTCTAGGCCCAGTTCCTCCGCCACCTGGGGCCGCATTAAGCAATGGGAGCAGCCAGAATCTACAAGGGCTGAGGCTATAATACGAGTATGCTTAGCGGGGTTGGCCAGAAACGCTTGGATTGTGATGGGGCGCTGCCTTCACTCACTCGTCTGGAGTCGAACCCATGTCCATGGGGCTGAAGAAAGGCACACAGCTGCTTCCCCACCTCTGGGTCGCCTTCAATAACTGCCTTGAACGCGCCTGTTGGGGCGGCCCGGATTTGGCGCGGTGGCTTGGCAGATGGGGTGCGCGCAGCCGGAGCGGTTGGCTTCTGTTTTTCGGGCAGTTGGCGGCTAGATGACCTGGTCCTCCGCAGTAAAGACACAATCCCAGCCGGCGACGGCGCTCGGAGGTGGTCTCGGTAGGGGCGGCTGGGCTTGGCTTGGTGGTCGCAGTAGTGGTGCGTAGTGGCGGGTTTTGGGCGTGGGCCCGACACGAAGCGTATTCCAAACGAGACGCCACTTGGGGATCCCAATTCGATCCAATCAGCAATAGTGCTGGGGATCCGAATTAAAAACACCGTTTCACGCAACTTGCCGTCGACAGCATCCGAAGTATTCGATTTCATGCGCTCAGGCCACTCAGGAGGGAGTCGAGCAGCCGCCGCTACCGAAATTCACGGGCAAATTCTGCAAACGAAAGCAGTTGCCTTTGCTGGATAGAATTGATGGAGCGGATAGCTTCATTTTCAGCACCCGGAACTTGGAAGCGAGCCCTTAAAGGCTTGGAGGAATGCGGCACCGTACAGTATCCTCATCTTGCAGGTTCAAAAGAGTCACAAACCAGTCGGGCTGCCGCCCCATCCAGGACTGAGCCAATGTCCCGTATTTTTTTCGCTCAGACCGGTATAAATTGTCATAGTCCTCCATGTGGGCATCGAAAGGCAAGATGAAGTAGGGAAGTTTGGAGGCGGTCCCATCAAACGGGCAGGTATTGGAGGCCTGTAGTATCCCCTCTCCACGGCCCTCGGCGCCCGCAACGGCGGCGGTTGCGCAGGTCGAGGCAGCGGCTGCGCAGGGGGGGCTGGAATCGGTGGAGGTGGAGGTACCACCGGTGCCGCTGGCTGTTCTGGTGGGAGCCGGTCCTTGGAAGGTGGCAGGACCCAGCAGCGTCGCCCTCTGGCGCCCGGCTGTACCAGTGACAGCGTGACTCCAACTTGGGTTGTCCTGTTCTGCTGCTTCTTCAGTTCCCTCTCCAAGGCAGCCAGCTCTCTCTCCTTGCGAGTCAATGCATCCCGGTCTCTTTGCAGGTTTTCACGCTCTTGCTGCAGCTGTTCTCGTTCCTCTTCCCCTAGCTGCCGTTCACGGGCCCATGCGTCTGGGGCATCTCGCAGGCGGCCCACTTCCTCATCCCAGGTCTCTTTCGATGGGAGAGGGAATAGATCCGGAAGGGAGTGCAGGCTCTCTCCGGACTCCTCTTCCTCTGAACGCATGGGACGTCGTGCCCACCGGGTGGCTCCACGGGCATCTCAGATCCAGCTGCTAATCCGGGATCTGGGGGCCACGGTGGATTCTTGGGAGCATCACCAAAATACGAAGTCCAGGCATCGCTCAATGGACTCCTGCGTTGCCGCATGAAAGGTGGTCAGACCCGTCTCCTCCGTGACAGGCTGCACCTGAGGTTTGTAATCCACATGGAAACGGGCAGATATCCGATCCACAGGCGCTCGATCCATAGACAGCGCCCCAAACGACTCATGTAAGTCCACATGATCGCCTCCTCGTCCCTCGTGCCAACGGAGTAAGGGAAGACTCATGTCGATACGAGGACGGGAAAGAGTTACCAGCGAGACCCGTTCTCCCGCCGGTTCCTCCAAATCCAGAAGGGAAAGCTCGGAGCCCTCTTTGGGGGCTACCGCACCTTCCACAGGAATATTCAACCTCTCCATGCCGAGACACCAGAGGTCCACTGCACTAGGAATATAGATGAACTAAGATTCCTGCCACAATGTAAGGAATTCCATAGAAGCAGAAATAAAAGGCTTTTTGGGTGTAAAAGACCGTTTATTAAGACATCTTAGAAAGCTCACGTACACGCAGTGGCAGGAATGGCATTTCCCGCCAGAAGCACAGGTTATAACTCTATCCATCCCATCCCCCACCCGGCTTCCCATGGGAATGGAGGTCTCATCTCCCTCGCAGAGATAAGGTCTCCGCCATAGGAGCTGGCCCGTCGCCCGGGCTGTGGAATGTAGTCAAGGCCAAGCAGCCGACCCGCTCATCAACACCACTGAATCCTTTACACAGTGGAATGCACTACATTGAAGTGTGGTAGAGTCTCCTTCTTTGGAGGTTTTTAAACAGAGGCTGGATGAGCATATGTCAGGAGTGCTTTGATTGTGTGTTCCTGCATGGCAGGCGGTTGGACTTGATGGCCCTTGGGGTCTCTTCCAACTCTATGGTTCTATGATCCCAATTGAGGAGCAACGTAGGAGTATAGCTGAAGTAGATAAATAGATGTATGACTCTTGTCAGTGACTGTCTGCTGGTAGACCAAAGGCCATGTATATATGCCAGGTCAACCAGCCCAGTGAGCCATGTAATTTTCCCCCCAGTTGTCAACAGATCCTCTGGAATAGCATAGAGGATAAAGTGGGGATCTGTGGGGAATGCGGACAGAAATCAGAAGAAATCGCCACCACTTCTTCCATAAATGAGAGAGCCATTCTGTCAGAGGAATTGCACGGGTAGATAAATGCTAGTACATTTGAGACAAAAATGAAACTATTCCCCAGCCTTCTGGTACACATTATTCCAGCAGATAGTGAGGTTGTGGTTTGTGGGGCATTTTCTCTCCGCTTTTAGCTTACAATTAACAAACAAGTAGTGATATTCAGTCGGTCTTCAGAGATGTCTATTCAGTCGGTCTTCCAAGGTGTCTGTCTATTTTCTGACTGATCATCATGGTCTAGTTGTTTGTTCCTAATAAACCCCCAATGTGTGTGTTTCTACCCATTCATCATCTCCCTCCCCCTGCTGTTAACCACTACAACATGCTGGCTCTGAAAGAGGGAGGGGCAGCGCCACTCTGTTGTTCCTCTTGGATCTCTTGGCGGCTTTTGATGCTGTTGACCACAGCTTCTTCCTGGAAAGGCTTGGGAATTGGGGGCACCGCTTTATGATGGTTCCACTTCTATCTCCAAGGCTGGTACCAGAGAGTAGTCATGGGAGACTCTTGCTCGACACCCAGGGTGCTCACTCATGGGATCCCTCAGGGGTCGACTTTGTCTCCCATGCTTTTTAACATCTATATGAAGCTGTTGGGGGAGATTATCAGGAGATCTGGAGTAAGGCCATCAGTATGCTGGTGACCCTCAGCTCTATCTCTCCATGCATCTAAATCAGGAGAGGCAGTCGATGTTCTTGACGGGTGCTTGGAGGCTGGATGGAGGCCCATAGATTAAGGCTAAATCATAACAAGATGGAGGTACTGTGTGCCAGTGGGTCTTGGGTCTGTGAAGTAGGGAGACATCCTGTACTTGACAGGGCTGTATTGGAAGGGACAGGTGCGAAGTACGGTGGTGCATCTGGACTCTGCCATGACACTTGAAGCTCAGGTGGAGGCTGTGGTTTCCCAGGTACCTATTCTCAGCTCCGACTGGTTTGCCAGCTGTGGCCCCTTCTGGATAGAGACAGTTCACACTCTGATAACCTCCAGATTGGACTACGGTAATGTGCTTTAGGTGGAGCTGCCCTTGAAAACAATTTGGAAGCTGTAGCTAGTGCAGAATATGACAGTGTTCTAACAGGTGCTGCTGGCCAGATGTACATCACACTGGTCTTAGAAAAACAGCATTGGCTGCCAGTTTGCTACCGAGCCTAGGTATGTCAAAGAATGCCTTCTCCCATATTGACCTGTCCAGTGGTGGGATTCAGCTGGTTCGCACCGATTCATAAGAACATAAGAACAAACCTGCTGGATTAGACTAGAGTCCATCTAGTCCAGCTCTCTGCTACTCGCAGTAGCCCACCAGGTGCCTTTGGGAGCTCACGTGCAGGATGTGAAAGCAATGGCCTTCTGCGGCTGTTGCTCCTGAGCACCTGGTCTGTTAAGGCATTTGCAGTCTCAGATCAAGGAGAATCAAGATTGGTAGCCATAGATCGACTTCTCCTCCATAAATCTGTCCAATCCCTTTTTAAAGCTATCCAGATCAATGGCCATCACCACCTCCTGTGGCAGCATATTCCAAACACCAATCACACGTTGCGTGAAGTGTTTTCTTTTATTAGTCCTAATTCTTCCCCCCAGCATTTTCAATGAATGCCCCCTGGTTCTAGTATTGTGAGAAAGAGAGAAAAATTTCTCTCTGTCAACATTTTCTACCCCCTGCATAATTGTATAGACTTCAATCATATCCCCCCTCAGACGTCTCCTCTCCAAACTAAAAAGTCCCAAACGCTGCAGCCTCTCCTCATAAGGAAGGTGTTCCAATCCCTCAATCATCCTCCTTGCCCTTCTCTGCACTTTTTCTATCTCTTCAATATCCTTTTTGATATGTGGTGACCAGAACTGAACACAGTACTCCAAGTGCGGTCGCACCACGGCTTTATATAAGGGCATGTCAATCTTTGCAGTTTTATTATCAATTCCTTTCCTAATTATCCCCAGCATAGAGTTTGCCTTTTTCACAGCTGCCATGCACTGAATTGACATTCCCATGGAACTATCAACTAAGATGCCCAAATCCCTTTCCTTGTCTGTGACTGATAGCACTGACCCCTGTAGCCTGTATGTGAAGTTTGGATTTTTTACCTCTATGTGCATCACTTTACATTTTGCTACAGTGAACTGCATTTGCCATTCCTTAGCCCACTCACCTAATTTATCAAGGTCCGCTTGGAGCTCTTCGCAATCCTTTGCGGTTCTCACCACCCTACCTAATTTGGTATCATCCGCAAACTTGGCCACCACGCTACCCACCCCTTCTTCCAGGTCATTTATGAATAGGTTAAAGAGCACTGGTCCCAAAACGGATCCTTGGGGGACACCACTCCCGACATCTCTCCATTGTGAGAACTTCCCATTTACACCCACCCTTTGTTTACTGTTCCTCAACCAGTTTTTAATCCACAGGAGGACTTCCCCTCTTATTCCTTCATTGCTGAGTTTTCTCAACAGTCTCTGGTGAGGAACTTTGTCAAAAGCCTTTTGGAAATCCAAGTAGACAATGTCCACTGGTTCCCCCTTATCCACATGCCTGTTTACGCCCTCAAAGAACTCTAGTAAGTTTGTAAGACAGGACTTGCCTCTGCAAAAGCCATGCGGACTCTTCCTCAGCAGGTCTTGCTTTTCTACATGTTTTAGAATTTTATCTTTAATGATAGATTCTACTAATTTACCAGGAACAGATGTCAAACTGACTGGCCTGTAATTTCCAGGGTCCCCCCTAGTTCCTTCCTTAAAGATTGATGTGACATTGGCCATCTTCCAGTCTTCAGGGATGGAGGCAGATTTCAGGGATAAGTTGCATATTAAAGTGAGAAAGATCAGCATTTTCATTATTGAGCTCTTTAAGAACTCTTGGGTGGATGCAATCTGGGCCACGGGATTTGGTAGCATTATCAATGGCTGCCAGAACTTCTTCCTTGTCTACCACTATCTTCACTAGTTCCTTGGATTCACCTCCTAAGAAGCTTGGTTCAGGTACAGAAATTTTCCTCACCTCCTCTTGGGTGAAGCAGATGCAAAGAATTCATTCAGCTTCTCTGCAATCTCCCTGTCATCTTTTAGCACACCTTTTGTTCCTTCATCATCTAACAGGCCTACTGCTTCCCTAGCTGGCTTCCTGCTTTTGATGTACTTGAAGAACTGTTTGTTGCTGGTCTTGATGTTCACAGCCATGCATTCCTCATAATCCTTTTTTGCCTCCCTTACAGCTAACTTGCTTCTCTTTTGCCACCATTTGTGTTCCCTCTGGTATTCCTCCCCAGTCAAGTTGGACTTCCATTTTCTAAAGGACATCTTTTTTTCTGATAATTTCCTCAGTCTCCCTTGTTAACCATGGTGGCTTTCTTTTGGACTGGGCACTGCCTTTCCTAACCTGTGGAACACATTCCAGCTGAGCTTTTATGACTATGTTTTTAAATAACCTCCAAGCATCTTGGATAGTTTTGACTCTCTTGATTTCCCCTTTCAGCTTCCTGCGCACTATCCCCCTCATCTTTGAGAAATTTCCCTTTCTAAAGGCGAATGTAGCTACATTAGTAGTTGTCACTTGTTCACATGCAGAGATACTGATTCTGACAGAATTATGGTCGCTGTTCCCTATCGGCTCAACAACACTGACTTCCCGCACCAGGTCCTGGGTCCCACATAGAATTAGATCTAGGATCACCTCTCCCCTGGTTGGTTCCACAACCATCTGCTCTAAGCCACAATCATTTAGCATATCCAGGAATGCTCTCTCCTTACTGTGACCCGAACATGCATTTTTCCAGTTTATGTGGGGATAGTTAAAATCGCCCATTACCACTATGTTTTTGCTTTTGTTGGCCTCTCTAATTTCTTTTTCCATCTCAGAATCCTCTTTTGGGCTTTGGTCAGGGGGACGATAATATATTCCCAATATTAAACTATCCTTCACCCCTGGTATTGATATCCACAATGCTTCTGTAGGGGCATCATCTCCCCTTGCATTGTCTAGTTTATGTGACACTATGGTCTGAACATGCATTCAGCCAAGCCGGTAGCTAATTTTTTCCTTAGTTTGCCGAACTGGCTGAATACCACCACCCCAGGGTGAATACCGGCTGAATACCACCACTTCCAGGCCAAGCTCCAGCCACCACCTTCCTTCTCCTCCACCCCACCTCCCCAGCAACCCAACAATCAGGAGGTGGAGGAAAAGGCCCTAGCCTTCGATTAGATGAATTAATGGAATCTCACCACTCGACCTGCCCATCCCCTAAGTTTATCAGGTGAAGACCCTCTGGCAGTACCTCTGTCTTCAGTGGTAAAAAAGATAGAAACCCAAGATTGGGCTTTTCCCGTGGTCGCCCCAAGATTGTGGAACGATCTCCCCCCTGAGGTACATCAAGCATCTTCTTTATATGCATTTAGAAAATTTGTAAAGACGGCCCTATTTCTGGCAGAAGAAATGGCTTCCCCCTTCTGGTAATACGAATTTGTAAACATGATTTATGAATTTGAATAACTTTTATGAATTTTAAACAGATTTTATTGTTATAGATTGTACTTGTTTTTAGGTTATCAGATTTCATGACTTTTGTGAGTCTTGTGTTGTGATCTGCCCTGAGATCCTTAGGTATAGGGCGGGATGAAAATGCATATAAATAAATAGACAGGCAGTTTTGTTTGGCTTGAGTGAACTAAGGAGAAGTCGGCACTAGGGTGGCTTCACTGAAGAGTGTCCTTGTTAGGTCTCGCGACCTTAAGCCAATAAACAGACTCTGAAGTATTGAGCAGTAGCGTCTATTGAATAGGCATTAAAGCACCACACTTGGCAAAGACAGTTCTGACGAAGCTGGCGTTCACAGTCCCCTTTATCCCCCAAGAGTTTGTGAAAAACAGTCTTTGGAGCTAAGGCGCCCCAAGGTTGGCGGCAGATAGCAAGAGAAAGCCACCTGGCTTCCTGCCCTTCGAGATAACACATGTAATACAGTTCTCATGAGACAAAGGTACCAGGGGAAGCCTAGTTGTCTGCCAAGCATGTGAAGCCATAAAGTAGAGATCAAGGAAAGAATGCACAGGTGGTAGTGGATACACATAGCAAGCACATATATCTTTCTAGCAGCAACAATTTGTAATTTTAAGCAGTTGCATGGTTCCAAGAATGTATCTCAATCATCTAGTCCTAATCTAGGAGCAAGCTATGTTATGTGGTCCAGTGTCCCTTACGGCTGTTGCATTGCACCTGCGCTCTCCCTTCCTGATGGCATGAAAGAGTGTGGAGGGGGCGGGTTGAGCTGTGAATGAGTGAAGTTTTGACAAATGTTCTAATGGGACCACCACCGAGAAGTTTGACAGCAATCTGGGCTGGCAAATTTTGTTTTTCATGATGCATTGCAGGTACCTATAGCCACTTCTGATAATGTGTTGCTTGTCAGCGAAAATGTAAATAATACAAGAAAATGAAAGGACTTCTTAACATTAAGAAACCCATTAAGAAAACATTTTCAGTCAAAATAATAGAAACCCAATGTACGAACTTAGAAGTTACCCCTGCTTCCCCTTTTGGTGACCCTGTGTTAGATCCAGACTAAATTTTTTTGCTGACGCAAAGCATGAGTTTGAACGAAACGTGACTCCTCCCCCCTCGCAGTAGCCCACTGATCTCCCCAAAACGCTGTCCCTGTGGGAAGTGGGTCCCCAGGAGCAGCATGAGGGGAATCGGGGTCTGCAATAAGAATGGGGGAAATTGGTGACAATCGCCCTTCCTACTGCTGCCAGGTCAGTCCTAACAACCAATAGGAAAGCAGAGGGGGAAATGGGAGTGGGGCACGTCAGCTGCACTGTAACATCACCTTTAGGGGAAAACCAGAAGTGACATTGGATAGTTCTAGGAATCACTAGAAAATCTCTGGTAAAATCAGAGTTTCCGGTGATTCCTAGAGCTACGCTATGTTTTCCTTGCTCAAGTCTGCTGTATCAGTGTGACTGTACCAGTTGTCAAAATCTGTAGCTCACTAGTTCTCCACATAATTCCTTTAATGGCGAAAACGTATCAGCTTGGATCCATTCCTCTTCCAGTGGTCTTTTCCCCCAGTGCTGGGCACCATCATTGGCAGAAGGGATCTTGCAGGATCCACCCGCCTCTCTTTGAAACATTTACTGCTTTCAGTTCATTTCTGTCTGCCTTTGACTGTACTGGCTGCATGTTTTGTTCTGTTTGTGGTCATTTATCCCTAATTCCTTTCTCTGTTTTTGTTTTATTTTCAAGGACCCCCCCGTTGTCTTCCAGTGTGAAAGCACCTCAGAGACCCACTATCCAAGTCTGACTGTAGCACGGAAGCAGGGTGGACAGCCGGCCTGCTCAGACCTCTTTGAAACGATTTCGTTGGCCTCGCTTCAGTATTAGAGCCACTCAAGACTTCAAATTTGATCCTGTGCTGTACAGTTACAGTTAATTTGTACAAAACTGATTTGAGATAGTGGGCCTTTGTGTGGCTTCTGCACAGTCCCCATCTGGCCCCGTCAGTCCCCTTTATTTAGGAGCCATTACGAATCATTAGCCTGCTGGCTGAATTATCTCTTGGCCTGGTGGAACTTCTGGCGCACAAAGACCTACTATTTGCACAAACGGTTTATATGATTTCACGTCTGTAGTTGTGTTCTTCTAATGTTGCACCAGGTGCCTCTTATGCTCAGCTGTTTCTTACTGATGTCTCCTCAAAGTCTACTTCACATATGATTTTGTACCCAGTGCCTTCCCCCGCTCCTGATCCCCCCCCCCTTCTAAACCAAGTGCTGATTCATCCCGGAATAAAACCCTCTTGTGGTTCTTCTGCACTTTTCTGCCACTGTGTCGTCTGCTGGGCTTTGGATCTTGGGACTCTTTTGTCAGCACCATCCAGCCTGCAAGTTGGCTCCGTCCAGGTCTGCCCATTTCCAGGTCGGGCCTGGAGGCACCCAGAACTTACAGCTGTTCTGCAGCTGGCAGAGAAAGTGGAGACGGACTTGCTGAAGCCCCCCCCTCCCCCCCAGTGCTATTTGGGGCTTCGTGGGCCCCACCCCCAAATCTCCAGGAATTTGCCCAACTGGAATCGGCAAGCCCAGCTCTGCCAGAAGTCAAAGAGGGTCACTTCTCACAGCATCATGTGGTGTGTTGAAGCCCAGAAGACGGGATGGGTCTGTGTCACATGGCCGTCTGGGGAATAGTTGGGTCAGCCTTGCAACAAAAAGCTAGCACTGTTTATTCTGGCTTAGCTTTCATGAGTCAGCCTTATTTTGTAATCCGTGAAACCCGTGGCCTCCTGGTGGGAATTTTAAAATATATACAAGAAAAGGCGGCCTCTTAACTCCCGTGGGGCTCCCCACAACAATGGAAGCTTATTCGCTTCCTGTGCCTGTTTCTCTTCAGCCCGCTCCCATTGGCCCTGCCTCATCAGGGTGGGCCACAGGCAATCACGGAGGCAGAGGTGCATGGGGGGGGGGAATTGCGCCCGGGGACAACCCCTGCTCTGGGCGCCCCCTCCCCCCTGTGCTCGAGACTGGGGGCCGCTCAGACAGGCATCACAGTGACAGGCCGAGTCCTGGGCTAGCCTGCCGCTGCGGTACCCATCTGAGCCGCTCCGTGCCCTGCCCCTGAGCGCAGGGGTGGGGGTGATTTTGCACCCCCACCCCCTTGGGCAAAATGCCCCTGCATGGAGGGCCCAGGCAGCTCTGGGGGAAGGCTTGGAAATTGGGAAGCTTCCAGTCAGCGCTCCCATTGGTGTCAATAGGAGTGTGGTGCCGCATGCAGGCCTCTCCCCACAGGGCCAGGAAATGCCAGGGGGGGGGGGGCTGGGCTGGGTGCCCCAGAGTGGTCCGATGCCCCACAGGCCAGTCTCCAGAGCACCTCCTTTCTCAAGGGGAACTGGTCTGTGCAGCCTGGAGACCAAGTGGAGGAGGAGGAGGAGCTCTCGGGGCAGCCCCAGCCATCGCTGACCACTGACGTGGGCCTGCATGCCTGGCTGTGCCTCTGAAAGGCCTCTGGGAGCCCGCTGGCCAGTGCTGCCCCCTGAGGCCTGCAGAGATTGGCCTTTGGCTGTCCCCAGCCCTCTGCTCAGCATTATGTGCATCCAGTAGGGTTGCCAGCCCCCAGGTGGTGTCTGGAGATCTGCTTTTACATTGGATCTTTAGACGACATTGATAATCTCCCCTGGAGGAAACTGCAGTTTTGGGAGGTGGAGGCTCCGGTGTTGCACCCCTCTGGTGCCCCCCCTCCCCCCTCCCTTCTCAGGCTTCGCCCCCAATATCTCCAGGCATTTCCCAACCCAGAGCTGACAGCCCCAGCATCTGCTCTGACAGTTCCTCGCACAGCTTCACCCTCTCCTCCAAGCTTGCCACGTGCAGCTCACACGGACAGCGCAGGCCCAGCTCAGAGGGACTGTCTGAGGCAGCGATCGGATCCGGCAGCCGGCCCAGGGCTCGCAGCTGCCGAGGAGACGGCTCTGTGGGTTAGGGTTAGAATTTAAGGTTAATAATGTCCCCTGCTTATTTCGAGGGAAGTTGTGCGAAGAAGAACTTGTATTTTTAAATGGGAGGGCGTTGTTTAATGGGTGACTGTTAAATTGGGAATGGTTCCATCACAAATAAGTCCTCCAATCAGGTTTTCGGGGTTTGGGGGCACAAGCAGCAGTCCTGGTGTTTGCAATCTGAAAATGTTCACAGTCAGTTTGCAGAGCATGTGACTCTCACATGGCACCAGGCCAAGTCTTCATATTGTCACGTTCATTCAGAAGTCTGTTTGGCCAACCTTCTGTCTGAAACAAAAAGTGGAGTGCTGTGTGGTCTCCGGGCTGTCTGGCCGTGCTCTAGCAGCATTCTCTCCTGACGTTTCGCCTGCATCTGTGGCTGGCGGCATCTTCAGAGGATCCTTCCAAGCCGGCGCCGGTGGTGGTGGCGAGGATGCAGGCTTGGAAGGATCCTCTGAAGATGCCAGCCGGCGCCAGCTTGGAAGGATCCTCAGGAGAGGATGCTGCTAGAACACGGCCATACAGCCCGGAAGCCACACAGCACTCCAGTGATTTCGGCTGTGAAAGCTTTCAACAATACAAAAAGTGGAATGTTGTTCACTCTGAATAAGCTTTGGGCAAGTAATGATCTGTTATTCTGTTGGGGGATCTTTTGTAACAATGCAGAATAGTCATGTGCCTGCATTCAAGTGAAGTCCTGTCAGAGGCGTAGCTACCGGGGGGAGGGGTGTGTGCACATTACACCAGGTGTGCCTGGGGGCACAAAAAATTCAGGTTCATTTGTGGGTTTTTGGTATTTTTTAGTGTTTTTTCAGTTTTTTGCCTGTAGGGGGCGCTGTTTTTAGGCTAGCAGCACCAAAAATTCAGGGATTTTTTTGGGTGACTCTCCTGATGATACCGCCCAGGTTGGTGAGATTTGGTTCTGGGGGTCCAAAGTTATGGACTCCCAAAAGGTTTGCCCCCATTGTTTCCAATAAGATCTAATAGGAGATGGGGACTACACCTTTGAGGGTCCATAACTTTGGATTCCCTGAACCAAACCTCACCAAACCTGGGTGGTATCATCAGGAGAGTCTCCTAAAGTTTGGTGCTGCTAGCTTAACAATTGCACCCTTGACAGCAGGCACCCCCCAAATTTCCTCAGATTCTCCTTTTAAATCCACCCCCTTCAGCATGGACTTAAAGGAAGAATCTGAGGTCCCCAGTTAAAACATGGAAAGTGATGCTGTTTCAGGGTGGGGATAATCCACCCCAAAACAGCATCACTTTCAATGTTGTTTTAACTGGGGACCCCAGATTCTCCCTTTAAGGTGGATTTAAAAGGAGAATCTGGGCTCCCTAGTTTAAACACAATTGAAAGTGATGCTGTTTGGGGGTGGATTCTAGCATCACAGCGGCCGCCCATGGGGGGGGCAAAACTCAGATTTTGCACTAGGCTCCATTTTCCCTAGCTACGCCTCTGAGTCCTGCTTATGTTTCACTTTGATAAAGTTTGCTGCAGTTTGAAAAGATCCTACGTGGAGGCGACACATTTTACATCTCATTCAGTGTTCACCTGGCGGCCTCTTCTTGGTAGATTTTTAAAAAAAAAATTAATATTGCTGACTATGCGTGAATCATGTCCTCTTCTAGCAGAGTGGAAATTGCCACTGGGATTTGGTAGTTGCTAACAAATAGTAATTGCTGAGGAAGGAATATCTGGCCCTTCCTCTGGCAGCGCCTGCAGCAGTTCCCAGTATTTCCACAAATGCCTGCTGCTGTTCGAATAAAGGGTGAAAAGTCCCAGTAGGCAGGCCAGAACTTTTGGAATTGCCTAAGAGGGGTCTTAGAATTAAGAGTGCCTTTAACAATAAATACGAATGGCTTTTTTCCATTTAAAAAAACCCACCACAACTTTGTATTTGCCCCATTCTACAAACAGGATCGAGATAATTCTCCAAAGATAGGGAATATATGGTGACAGATATGATAGAAGAACACTAGCAGTGGATGGTGTCCTGTTTAATAAGTGTAGAAAATCTAAGAACATAAGAAGAACCCTGCTGGATACGACTGGTGGTCCATCCAGTCCCAGTGGTTTCTGAACACAAGCTCTAGAGCAGGGGTGACCAACTGTGGTGCCCCAGATGTTCATGGACATCTGGGGCGCCAGAGTTGGACACCCCCATTCTAGAGAATCCAATACTGTGTGTTTTCTGGTACATGATTCTAAATGACCTTGCGATAATTTGGTGTATAAAGCACATTGAAAGACATATGAAGAGTGTATACATATATACAGTGATGGTTGCTTTGTTTACAATAGGTATGTCAACCTTAAAAAGAGTTCTTGATTTTAAAACAAAAACCTGACGAATGAAATCACATCACCAAATTGAGATTTGCTAATTGTAACAGTCTTTGCCAAACCATTTCCTGCTGGTTTGTATTGTTTCTGTTTTTAAAAATCAGTCCAAGCATAAGCTGTTACCTAGCTCTGTTACAGGAATGCTGACAGACTTCTGCGTGTCATCGTGTTTTGGGCTGCCGCTGTTGCAGCATGGTACTGCCTTAATGTAATGAACTATATTAAACTCATGCAGATATATTGGTGTGTGCTGCTTTTAAAAATCCTTCTTTGGGGGGCTTTCTAGTAGTCCCAAATATTTCATTTCACCATGAAAACAATATAATCTGTGCATGAGATAATTGTTCTCTGTTTGAAAACTGGAAATAACTATGCAAAAATATTTTATTAAAGGGACACATAAAAGAATATGCTTGACGTGTGATTTCTTTTCCATCACAGTGTAACAAATTTCTCTCCAAGGTTGGATTTAGATATTAAACCTTCCTGATCTTATAATCATTGCATTTCAGTTTGTGAGGTTAGTTGCAGAGAGGTAAATACAAATGTAGAATATGGTCTCCTTTATTAGGTTGTCAGCAGCTTTTTCTCCATAAAGGTGTGTTTGTGGTGTGGTGGGTAAATTCATGTCTGTAGACAGTTACACTTCTTAAATGTTCTAAAACCATTTTTAAGTTTTGCCGGTTTTTTTTAGGGCTTCCAAGTTAATGAACTTGTGACCATCACAAAGCAGTCGAAGGATATATGAGAATTTCCAGTTGTCTTTTACAGACGCAATGGTTTGGTGTTGTATTTTTAGTGTAGATGAATCTGTCAGGTGCACTTTACAGGCTGGGAACAGATCTGAAATTTGTGGTGCAGCAACACCAAAGTCTTCATCCAACCCTGTGGCGAGATGCTTTTTCCAGTGCAGTGGTTCTCAACCTTCCTAATGCCCTTTAATACAGTTCCTCATGTTGTGGTGACCCCCAACCGTAACATTTATCTATTTTACAGATGGAGAACACTGATGCAGAGAGTCTTAGGCAACCCCTGTGAAAGAGCCGTTTGACCCCAAAGGGGTTGCGACCCAAAGGTTGAGAACTTTTGTTCCAGTGACTGCAGGACCAACCTGCCCAACTTTTCACTTTCAATTTGGCCAACTGATTCCTCCTCTTCTTCTTCCTGTTGGAACTCAGCACCCAGCCCAAAGACTTCCATCCCATCTCCCTCCCAATTTCCCTCGTGATCCTCAAGGGAAAAGCAAACGTACCTGCTTATCTGCATTAAATCCTTTAATTTCCACTTGTTTCAGTTGACTGGTAGATGGACTCCTGGATCCTCTACCCTTTGTCTGCCTGGAAAGCCCTTCCTCTCCAGACTTCTGCTACACTGTGCCCTTCTGAGTTTGTCTTGCCCCCCCCCTACCCTTGGAAGAGTGCAGCACAAGGCAGTGGCGTACTGCAGTTGGGGACATCGGGTATCCCCTGTCCCTGGACACGTGCTGTTTCGTCCTGTGGGGGGTGCCCAGTGAAGTGGCGCCAACCTGGGCCGCCCGCCGTGCCACCCATTCGAGTCATCCCCCTTGAGCCCTGCCCTCTCCCAGCTTCCCTGCTGACTCCCATAAGTGGGGCTGGGGGGGGGGCCTGGGGAGGCGGTCATGCCCCCGGGCCCCATTTAGGCCTGGTACGCCACTGGCACAAGGGAAGGGGGGAGAAGAATCCCTCCTACAGCTATCCTGCTTGCGCTAGATTGAACCAAATCCAGTGAATCTTAAGTTATTTGTGCCCTCCTCCTCCTCATTTGCTGTAGAAGAGGTTTTGGTGAGATACCTCAGGAGTTTGAGATTTTAGAGTTCCTGACACGGATGGTTATGCCAGCCTCTTGCTCATAGTTTTGGTTTCACCTGGCTTAAGAGAGGTTGGCTTTTAAAATCCTTGATTTTATGAGAAATTTGTGAAATCTTCTCTTCTCAATAATAGTGTTTCTTCACCATTGACCAGAACAGAGATGTGTCTTTTGTTCAATATTGCTTTATGACCCTGGTTTTTTTAAAACAAACACTTATTTAAAAAAAAAAACACTTCCACTTTTTGACGGGTATCGAAGAGGTCCTTTTTGATGTTAAAAGTTCCTGTCCCCTCTTATACTCAAATCTGTTTACTTAGGAAATTTCTATGCTGCCTCTTCAGAGAACTTCCCTGAGGCTGACTTAAAAAATAAGATTGACATCTAAGATATGTATGTCATCCAGTGAAACCTGAATATGCAATTGGTACTCCCTACTTTGAGTAATTCTTGGTTTAATGCAGAGGTGTCCAACTCTGGTCCAAATTGGCCATGCTGGCAGGGGCTGATGGGAATCGTAGTCCATGAACATCTGGGGCACCAGAGTTGGACACCCCTGGTTTAATGCCTCTAGCATTTGGTGCCTGTTCCTAGCAGGCTTGTTTTTAACATCAGTGATCTCTTAAACTGTCCAGGCTTTGTGTAACTTAACACAGACAACAGGCTTTTAAAAAGAAAAACAAATACCCAAATGTATTGTCAAAGGCTTTCACGGCCGCATTCAACTGGTTCTGAAGGGTTTTCCAGGCTGTTACAATCCACCAGACCAGGGCCACACAGCCCGGAAAACCCTCCAGAACCAAATACCCAAATAGTCAAAAGGAACAGTCAATCTGCACCTCACTTCTGCAAACTTGCAATCCTTTCCAGCAGTGTATTAAAAATATGCATGTAATGACTCAGGGGACCATTTTAATGACCATTTTGAGGCACATCTTTGTGGTTATGACCTTAGTTGTTTTGCTAATCAAAATGTTAGCAGAATATCTGACTTCTGAAAAATCTTGATGATGGAAGACTTATTTATTATTTATTATTAATTTATTAAACTGTTACCGGTTGGAGTTCACTAAAGCTTGAGGATTTCGTTTTAATGTGTTTCCTTTAGTACAGGGGTAGGGAACCTGCGGCTCTCCAGATGTTCAGGAACTACAATTCCCATCAGCCTCTGTCAGCATGGCCAATTGGCCATGCTGGTAGGGGCTGATGGGAATTGTAGTTCCTGAACATCTGGAGAGCCGCAGGTTCCCTACCCCTGCTTTAGTAGATGATAATCCTGAGAGACAGATCAATAATTGGTGTTGAACAGGGGGTGCAAATTGAGCCACACGTGCAGAGCATCCCACCATGGACCGCCTGGCTCAGGCCTTGCAAAGGGAGGCTTCTTGATAGAGTCCGTCCCTCTCCTGCTGAGTCGGTGTCGGCGGCGGCGTCTTTCCCGGCTGCCTTCAGTTTTTTCTGGCGCTGTCGTCTTTTCCGGTGGTCTTCTCATAGGTGGATTCCGCAGGGGCCAAAAACAGTGGCGTGAAATGAAAATGGTGTAAACTCTTTTACACTGTTTTAAACCATTTTACACTGTTTTCACACCACTGTTTTTGGCCCGTGCGGAATCTGCCATAGTGTGACCAAAGAGCAAAAGCCTCAGTTTTGTCGTTTTAGCTTCTAGGGAGAGTTCAGGCTTGATTTGTTATAGAACTCACTGGTTTGTCTTTTTGGTGGCCCACAAGATCCATAAAACTCTCCTCCATTTCAAAGGAGTCAACTTTCTCTCAGCTTTCTTCACTGTCCAGCATTCACATCTACACATAGTAATACTGTGACATGAATTAGCTTGATCTTGGTCACCGGCAACGTATCCTCCTTACGTTTCAGAAACTTTTCCAGTGCTTTTCCTAGTCTCCCAGTTGCGATCTCCTTCTGGTTTTTTAGTTGCTGTCTCAAAGTAACCCTTATTTTTAACATAGTGAAGTAGAGCTTTAATGTTTTTCACTTATTTTATAAAGTGGTTGCTTTTTAAGCCTGCCATTGTCAATACATGCTGCACTGCTGTTGGAACACCGCCTACGGAATGTGGAAGCAGAGGTTTCTTTCATTAGAGATTCAGTCATTTCAGATTGTTTCTTTCTTGTAGAGCAGCTACAGCAAGCGTAAATGAAAGCTGTAAACGATTGCTGCCTGACACAAAAGATGATTAGACAAAAGAGGACTAGACAATGATACTATTAGATGGATTTCTAATTGGTTGTCGAACTCAAAGGGTGCTAATTAATGGCTCATCTTCATCCTGGAAAGAAGTGACTAGTGGGGTGCCACAGGATTCTGTCCTGGGCCCAATGCTATTCAAAATTTTTATCAACAACTTGGATAATGGAATAGAGGCTAATGAAATTTACAGATGATATCAAATTAGGAGGGGTAGCTAATACCCCAGAGGACAGAGTCAGAATTCAAAATGACCTAGACAGATTAGACAGCTGGGCCAAAACAAACAAAATGAGTTTCAACAGAGATAAATGTAAGATACTACACTTAGGCAGAAAAAATGAAATGCACAGATATAAGGTGGGTGGCACCTGACTTGACAACACTAAATGCAGAAGGGATCTGGGAGTCTTAGTAGACCATAAACTAAATATGAGTCAGCAGTGTGATGCGGCTGCCAAGAAAGCCAATGCAATTCTGGGTTGTATCAATAGGAGTATAGTGTCAAGATCGAGGGATGTAATTGTACCTCTCTATTCTGCATTGGTTAGACCTCACCTGGAATATTATGTACAGTTCTGGGCACCGCAGTTCGGGAGGAATATTGACCCGCTGGAGCGGGTCCAGAGGAGGGCAGCTGAAATGGTAAAGGCCACAGATCTAATGTAAACTAGATTCATGAACTTTTCAGTTTGCAAAATGGAAATTCCCACCCAGCCCACCCCACACATACATTTTCAAAAGCTGTCCTCCCCTGAACTCCTCATTCTTGATTCCGTGTTTGCTTTTGAAACCAGAAATGAAGACTAAAAGTGGCTGGCCATGTTTCTCTTTGTAGGGTGTGCCGACCTCCAGAGCCTGGACACCATGCAGCCAATGGAGCGGAAGAGGCAAGGCTACATACATGAGCTGATTCAAACGGAAGAAAAATACATGGACGACCTTCAGCTTGTCGTAGAGGTGAGATTTACTTGGGTGGAAAGAAAGAGTCCTCCAAGAGGAATCTTCGGTGCCTTGCAAGATAGACATGAAGATGTGTCATTCAAATAAGACCTGCAATTCAAGGAAAGATCTGCCATTCATAAATTAATAGTATTAATAATAATATTAATAGTTCACTATTTCTTTTGCTGTCCAGTCACAGCTGACTTATGATGACCTCGGATACGGTTTTCAAGGCAAGAGACGTTCAGAGGTGGCCTGCCGTTGCTTGCCTCTGCAGCACAACCCTGGTATTTCTTGGAGGTCTCCCGTCCAAATACTTGCCAGGGTTGAGGTCACCCAGCAAGTTTCCGTGGCAGAAGAAGGGATTCCAGCCTGGGACACCTTAGCCACTACACCACACTGGCTCTCAATGGGCAACTAGTGAGTGGGCTGGAGAGTGCAGAGGAGCTGGGAGGGATGGCACTTGTGGGGCAAGGAGCCATACTTGGCTCAGATCTGGCCAGCAGCATAGACAACAGACCTCTTCCCACTGAGCCTCCGGTCAGTGGCAGTGGGGAGCAGACACCGATTGTTGGTGCTCCAGGGCAGGTCTGAGCAGGGCAGCCCTTGCAGTGCCAGCTGAGCAGCTGGGGGTTTGGCTCCGCCTCCACACGGCCTCCAGGATGGCAGCCTGCTGGGAGCTTCCCTGGTAAATCAAAGGGCCGGTCCACCCCTGCATTAAACTTCATTGATCGTTAAAATTGACAGCTTTTGTAAAGTAAAGGCAAATCAAATGAGAATGTTGCTCTGCCTTCAGGATCGTTTCAGAGGGCAGCCATGTTGGTCTGTGGTATAACAGCTAGATTTGAGTCCTGTCGCATCTTAGAGACCAAGAAAATTTTCAGGATATGAACCGTTGAAAGTCCAACGAAGGTGCCTGGCAAAGGGACCTTGGGCCCTCGAAAGCTCATATCCCAGCAATCTTGTTGGTCACTAAGGTGGTAAAAAGTAAAAGTCTGACTATGGAGTGGTGTCATCCTACCTGAACCCGGCTTCCGTCAGGATTGAACTCAGGTCGTGAGTAGAGCATGGACTGCTGGACCACAGCCTACCACTCTGCCCCACAGGACTCCTTTACTCTAAGGTGGTACTGGGCTCGAATCTAACTTTGCCATCAACTGGTGTTTATTCAGAACACTTATTGAGAACATTTCTCCTGCTTCCCCAGAGACCTGCAGAACAGCGGGGGGCGGGGGGGGGGGTCCTACCTTCTGTCCTCCCGCTCCACTGAGCAAAGTTTAAGGCCCTCCTCCAACCAAAGGAGCTTTCTGTCAAGTTAAGTGGCTTTTCTGTTGGACAGAGGCTGCCTGGAGGCAGCCCCCATAGTCAGCCATAAAGCTACAAGCACAGTGTAAAGCAATAGTAAGCAACAGGGGCATTGCCTTAATCTAGGGGTGTCCAACTCTGATGCTTCAGATGTTCATGCACTACAATTCCCAATTGACCATGCCAGCAGGGGCTGATGGGAATTGTAGTCCATGAACATCTGAAGCGCCAGAGTTGGTCACCTCTGCCTTAACCAATGGGCAATAAGTGCAGCTGCCGGGGCTTCATGCCGGGGGGTGGGGGTGGGGGCAACCACCCACAGCCCTGCCTCTTCAACATAAGCAAGCAGTCTGCGATTCTGGCCACCAGCTCCCAGTGGCTGCAGTGGCTCCCATCCACCTCACAGCAGCCCAGGGGCATCCCTTGCTTGGACCTCAGTGGCGGGCGATAGGGGAGGCAGAGTGGAGATTGGCAGTGATTGCAGGACCCCATTCTGGATTTGTGCATAGGCCCTCAGAGTCATGGCCAACACCCCAGTCATCGGCTCAAAGCAGCTAAGAAAGTTAGAAGTCTGGGTGAAAAGAAATGTGTTGCCCTGGTGCATGAAGGCGTCGGGGAGCTGTTGCCAGGGGAGCCTGGTCAAGGTCAGCCGTCCAGGAGTCCACCCTGGACAAGCTGCTGTGAGACTGGATCACTGTTCCCAGGTCACGCTTTTTGAAGAATGATGGTAGCTGAACATTCTGGCCCGTTCTGTAGTCTGAGGCCTTTGCTCTACCACTGGTTTCTTTATACTTTACATCAGTGGTTCTCAACCTTCCTAAAACCCTCCAGTACAGTTCCTCATGTTGTGGCGACCCCCAACCATCAAATTATTTGTGTCTCAGTTCCTAAGACCACCGGAAATATGTGTTTTCCGATGGTCTTAGGCAGCCCCTGTGAAAGGGTCGTTCGACTCCCAGAGGGGTTGCCACCTGCAGGCTGAGAATCGCTGCTTTACATGGTTGTTGTGAAAGGATAATCTGGAAAGGACAGTCGCATCTGCTGCCCTGGGCTCCTGGGAGGGAGTGGGGGGCCGGAGACTCACTCCTGCTTCCTCTCCGTGTTTCCAGGTTTTCCAGAAGCGAATGGCTGAAGCCGGCTGCCTGTCAGAAGCAGAAACAGGACTGATCTTTGTCAACTGGAAGGAGCTCATTGTGTCCAATACTAAGTTGCTGAAGTAAGTGCTGTGAGCATCGGGGTTAGGGGTTTTTTGTGATTTTTAGCTGTTGTGGTTCAAAAGGGTAAATTCATTTCACAAAAAGTTCATTAAAGCATCTGAAGCTCAGGCAACAGGCATGTTTGGGCTCCCGGCAGAGACTTGTGGACCCCTTTGGGTTCCAGAACATTCTGCGCGAGTCACACCTGCTGGTGACTCTCTCAAAGAGCTGATGGAGAGCTGGGAAGCCAAGCTCTGTGATGCTATCGAGACTGTTGCCCCACGGTGTCTTCTCCATCCCTGGTCCAAATCGGCCCCTTCGTATAAGGAGGAGCTGAGGAGGACTGAACAGGAGCTGAGACGACTGGAGTGAGTGTGGCGACGTCTCACAACGAGGAATCGAGACTCTCGTTTAGGACGCTCATGAAAGCCTATGAGAGTGCAGTGAAGGAGGCAGGAAGGATATTTTTGCCACTCCAGTTGCTGCTGCGAGTTCAGGCCCAGCACAGCCATTTAGGGTAATTCCGACCTTGAATGCAGGTCCCAAATCTCAGGAATTGGCATTTAGTGGTGAGGCTTTTGTGAGCTTTTTTGCAGGTAAAATCTTGTCTCTCCTCTGCGACCTTCCTGCCACATTTAACACAGTAAGTGAACGAGAGGCCCCTTGCCCGCCTTCTGGTCCTTGTCTAGACCAATTCAGACTGCTTGACCACACTGATGTCGACAGGATTCTGGCTCCTACTCGATCCACTACTTGACCCCTTGACCCGTGCCCATCCAGGCTGGTGAAGGCCAGTGAGGAAGAAGAAGAAGAAGAGTTTGGATTTACATCCCCCCTTTCTCTCCTGCAGGAGACTCAAAGGGGCTGACAATCTCCTTGCCCTTCCCCCCTCACAACAAACACCCTGTGAGGTGGGTGGGGCTGAGAGAGCTCCGAGAAGCTGTGACTAGCCCAAGGTCACCCAGCTGGCGTGTGTGGGAGTGTACAGGGTGATCTCAATTCCCCAGATAAGCCTCCACAGCTCAGGCGGCAGAGCTGGGAATCAAACCCGGTTCCTCCAGATTAGATACACGAACTCTTAACCTCCTACACCACGGCTGCTACGGGACCCCCTGTTGAAAATTATCAACTTCTCCGTTGACAAGGAGTGTTTCCAGGGCGGTTAAAAGAGGCAGTAGTCCACCTGCGTTTAAAAAGACCATCTTTAGATCCTTTGAATCTGGCCAATTACCTCCCAGTTTTGAATTTATCTTTCCTGGGTAAGGTAATTGAGAGAGCAGTAGTGGAATAGACTTCCTTGGATGATGCAAAGGGGTAGGATCCCTACCAGTCCAGTTTCTGTGCTGGTCATGGGATGGAGACTGCTACTGGCCATTGTGGATGAGCTCCGGTTCCAATTGGATCGAGGTTGGACCGCGCTGCTGGCATTATTAGATCTTACTGCACCATTTGAAGTAGTAGACCATGAATGTCTGGTCCACCACCTCACCGGCACCGGAGTTAGAGGGACACCCTTGCGCTGGATGAACTCTTTTCTCCAGGACCGGGGATTGCAGGTGATATCTGGGGGAGATGTAGCCAAGGGATACCCCATCAGGAGTGGGGTGCCGCAAGGAGCAACCCTTTCCCCAGTTTTTAACAATCTCATGCGACTTCTGCTCCAGTTTTTACGGAGCTACGGTTTTCAGTGCCATCAGTACGCTGATGACACCCAATTTATCCGTACAATGAACATAATAAAATAGAATAAATAAATAAAACAAGCTGATCGGTGCTCCTAGGCCCTGCTGCCACCTGCTTTCCTGCCAGGGGGCTGGGTCCAGCAGCACTTCCAAGCTACAAATCTGTTCCTTTGGGAGCACAGCAGCACCTTTATGAATTAGGTGAGTGGGCCCAGAAATGGCAAATGCAGTTCAATGTAGCAAAATGCAAAGTGATGCACATAGGGGCAAAAAAATCCAAACTTCACATACATGCTACAGGGGTCAGTGCTATCAGTCACAGACAAGGAAAGGGATTTGGGCGTCTTAGTTGATAGTTCCATGGGAATGTCAACCCAATGCATGGCAGCTGTAAAAAAGGCAAACTCTATGCTGGGGATCATTAGGAAAGGAATTGATAATAAAACTGCAAAGATTGTCATGCCCTTATATAAAGCAGTGGTGCGACCGCACTTGGAGTACCGTGTACGGTTCTGGTCGCCACATCTCAAAAAGGATATCAAGGAGATAGAAAAAGTGCAGAGAAGGGCAACAAGGATGATTGAGGGACTGGAGCACCTTCCCTATGAGGAGAGGCTGCAGCGTTTGGGACTCTTTAGTTTGGAGAGGAGGCGGCTGAGGGGGGATATGATTGAAGTCTACAAAATTATGCATGGGGTAGAAAATGTTGACAGAGAGAATTTTTTTCTCTTTCTCACAATACTAGAACCAGGGGGCATTCATTGAAAATGCTGGGGGGAAGAATTCGGACTAATAAAAGGAAACACTTCTTCACGCAACGTGTGATTGGTGTTTGGAATATGCTGCCACAGGAGGTGGTGATGGCCACTAACCTGGATATCTTTAAAGGGGGCTTGGACAGATTTATGGAGGAGAAGTCGATCTCTGGCTCCCAATCTTGATCCTCGATCTCAGATTGCAAATGCCTTAGCAGACCACGTGCTCAGGAGCAGCAGTCGCAGCAGAAGGCCACTGCTTTCACCTCCTGCATGTGAGCTCCCAAAGGCACCCGGTGGGCCATTGTGAGTAGCAGAGAGCTGGACTAGATGGACTCTGGTCTGATCCAGCTGGCTCGTTCTTATGTTCTTATGTTCAGATTGGGAGACCCCTCAGTTTTCAGGGTCAGTGTTTCTTCCCCCCCGTAATGCTTCCATTTTGTCCAAACTACAGTTCTCCAAGCCAGCTTCATTTGTTAAAATACCACGTAACGGTGCAATGATCCTAAGGAGGCCAGGCAGCCTTGGGCCAGGGGGCTTTCAGGTCCCGCCACCAGAGACATCAGGCTTGTGAAGATGGATTGATAAGAGTTCAAATAAAACATTTCTGTGCTCTAGTTTCTCCTGAACGTCTCAGGACCCCAGGAGGCCAAACGTGTGTCTCAGCCACTGAACTGGGGAGCTCCAAAGAGGGGCATCTCTGCTGCCTTCCTTTTGAGAGAGCAAATACACCACCAAAGGCCGTCGGAAGCTCATAGCATCCAGCGGTTCAGCTTCTTGGTGATGAAAAGGGTCAGATGAAGAGAATCAAAGTCCATCGTGAAGAATAGGGAAGATCAGACTCAGATGATGAAATAGCAAAGCCGGGGGAGCAGGGAAACTAGACGCCTCTTCCAACTGGAGAAGAGGTTCAGTTGGCCGGGCGCAGTCAGATACAAGCTGAACCGTTTTTCTCGGACACTGATCAAATAGCGAGCGTGGCGTAGCAGTTAAAAGTGGTGGATTCTAATCTGGATAACCAGGTTCAATTCCCTTCTCCCGCACATGGAGCCTGCTGTGTGACCTTGGGCCAGTCACAGGTTGTCAGAACTCTGCTGTAAGCAGAGGAAGGGAAGGAGGTTGGAAGCCACTTTGAGACGTCTTTCAGTTGAGAAAAGCAGGAAATAAAAACCAGCCCTTTTTAAAAAAGCTATTTAGAGGATCCATAAAACAGCAATTTTGAACGAATCTAAAAGCTGGTCTGAAAATCAGAGGAAACTCCTTTAGATGCTCTTTTTCTGCTCCCGTGTGCTTCTGGGGTCCTCTGCACTCTCTTGTCCAGCATGGCTGGTCCTACCAGAGACGTTGGATTGCCAAGCAGTAAGCAGTGCCTGGTAACTCTTGGGAGGAGGTGGGGGGTAGTAGCCCAAGAGAATATTTAAAACAAAAAACAAAGCATTGTCGAAGGCTTTCACAGCCAGAATCACTAGGATGTTGTGGGTTTTCCGGGTTGTATGGCCGTGTTCCAGTAGTATTTTCACCTGAAGTTTCTCCTGCATCTGTGGCAATGTCAGGAGAAAATACTACTGGAACACGGCCATACAACTTGGAAAACCCACAACATCCTAGAAAAATAAGGCCTTGCCTACTTACAGGAAGTTCTGATAATAGAGTTCCTGGTGATTCCTACAGCTACTTGGAAATGACAAGAATAGCTCTGTGAATTGCCTGAAACACGACGGTCAGAATTTCCTGTAAGAAAACAAAACCTTATTTTTTAAAAACATTAAAAGTTGGCCCCAGTTTCTGCCAACCGGTGAGCAACGGCCACAACTGCTTGCCGGTCTCCCGCCACAAGGGGTCTAATGGGAACGCTCCAGTGGGGAAATCTGTATGTGCCGCGCAGGATCGTGGAAGCCCTCATCTCTCCCTCTTTCAGAGGCATATGGGGGGAACGTGGCGCCCAGGGACAACACCTGCTCTGGCCATGCCCCCCATGCTCGGGGGCAGCTTGTCCGAGCCCCCCCCCCCCCGGGCTCCCTGCAGGCCACCTCCATGTCCCTGTACACAGTCTGCCACTGCAGTTGGGAACTCTCGAGTTGTTTTCCCTCCTTCCAGAGCGCTGCGAGTGCGTAAGAAGACTGGGGGTGAGAAGATGCCTGTGCAGATGATCGGCGACATCTTGGCTGCCGAACTGGCTCACATGCAGGCCTACGTCCGGTTCTGCAGCTGCCAGCTCAACGGGGCAGCCCTCTTGCAGCAGAAAACAGACGAGGAGTCGGACTTCAAAGACTTTCTGAAGGTGGGGTGTCCAGAACCATCTTCAGCCAGTTGATGTAAAGTGTGGCGTTGAGTCACCACTTCAAGAGAGGAGCGGTCTGCCATCTGCCGTCGCCTGCTGTCAAAACGAAAGCTCTGCAGCGGCAGGCAAGGGCAAGCCAGCTCCGCTCCTCTCCTGCCTTGGAAACCTCTTGAAGTTGTGACTCCAGGGCTGACCCTGTTTTGTTTCTGAGGCAGGGGCGTAACGAGGCAAACTGCAGCCCTGGGCAAAACCAGAGTTGGATCCCCCCCCCCCCCCCCGTTTCCAAGCCCATGCCTTCTAGCCAGTGTGGTGTATTTACATTATTTAGAGTCCACTTTTCTTATTGGGACTTAAGGAGGATTACACAGGGCAAGTAAATGCAACTAAAAGGGTGGGATATCCAAAAAGAGTGCAATATGATAAACATTTTGCCCAATGGGCATTACGCCAGTGGAATAAGTAATGCACATTTGATAAATCTCACATTTGGGAACAAAATTTCACATTAGATTAGACAGATCGAAGAGCTTTTAAACTGCTTGTATAAAATGTTATGCACACCAATTATTACTGTTAACAGCTGAACTAGTGGTAAAAGTATAAAGGTGCATAGTGCTAAAAGTAGGGAACTTCAACATTTGAAACCATGGTACTTTGGAAAACTCAAGTGAAATCAGTAGACCATGCAAATGAAGCTCTGCAATTTAAGAATTTGACTAAACAACTAGCTAAAAAGACTGATTAAATACAGCAAATTCTACAGTTTCAACAAAATTCTTCCTTAATTAAAATTCTGCTGCCTGAAATGTTACTGCCCGGAATGCATGCTACTCAGAGGAGACTCAGCATTATCACTCCTGGCTGCTCTCAGTTTGATTATAGTCTTAAAAATGGCTCAAATGCTCCCTAACATTTTGCCCCCTTTTGTATTTCTCTCTCACACAAACACACACATTAAAATGATGCACTTCGGGAATGAGGAGGCCTATAAATCTAATCAATCAATCAATAAATAAATTTCTTGCTGCAGAACATAGACAAATCTAGACTAGAGAGGTTTTCATGCCCTGCTGTCGACCTTATGAAATATACCATAACCCCCATGCAAGCTTTGTATTTAACAGAAGTAATTGTGTTGTGGGGATGGAAACTATTCACTTGCCTCCATAAAGACAACTGATATGCAGCCATAACTGCCAAATAACTGCCAATTCTCAGATTTAGCACAGCAGATGTATACACCTTCCATCCTACTTTCTGCCCTCCTTGTCTACAAGTGCTGCAGGAGGCTGATCCCTGGCTCTCCTCTGCATCTCCTCAGTCACAAGTGAGGATGGTGGATGGGTAGCAACAAATTCACAGTTATCAGCCTTTACGGTGTAAAACTGTGTTACTTTTCTGACACTGCTGGCACAGGAACTGGACACATCTCCTGCAGCATCTCCACAAAGCTTTCCAACACTGGAATAGCCACTACCCCTGCTCTTGAACAAAGGTGACACAAATTTTTGCCATTTGGCTTATGAGTGGCAGTGGAGACATCTATTTCCAACACTCTAACCATCTTCAGCCTTTGCCCAGTGGCTAGCAGAGTCCCAGCAGTGCTATAAAAACAACAGAAGAGCCCTACTGGATCAGACCCCAGACCCATTTAATCCAGCATGCTGCCTAGGAAGCCCATGAGTAGGGACACTAGCTGTGTTAAGGAAGAAAGACATACTGTGGGAAGGAAAGGAGACACACTGTGGGAAGGGAGGGAGGGAGGGAGGGAGGACACATTGTGGGACCAGGATGGAAGGAAGGAACAGACACAAAGAAAAATGGAAGACATACCGACAGAAGAAGAATGGAAGACATACAGGAATTACAGTAGCCCACCCCATTAAAATATTAACTCAGAGTGTGGCACCAATGAACAGAGGGAACAGAACAGGCACCAGAGGACAGCCCAGATGGCCAAGGGCTTGGGGGAGGAGGCTTTTGCTCAATGGGGTGGGCAGGGAGGATCCTGCAAAATTGAAAGGGTGCAAAAAAAATCCCAGCCCCCAGTCTGTTTGGTGGGTCTTGGTGCTGTGGTCTCGCCTGGCAGCGCCTGCCTAGGAAAAGTGCTCCTTTACTTTTTTTTCATTTTACCTTTCTCTCTTTCTGCTGCAAGTTTGTCAGCTGCCTCTGTGCCAAGCCCCCCACCCAAGCTGCTCGCATTAAAAAAGGGGGGGCATTAAAGTCCAGGCCTCCAAAACGAGCCAGCACCATTGAAGCCGGCAAGCCCCCCGCCCCCCGCGAACTCACCCAAGACCTGCCGAGAAAATCAAGGGGGGAACAAAGAGGGGCTTCTCATCAGAGGCATATTTATGGGGGGAGGAGGGCATGATGTAAGAGTAAGACACATTCCCTGTCCTCCCTGCCACGCCGCCCATCTGACCCTGGCAACCGGTGCTGTTCTGGAACTCTCTCAGGCAGTCTGGAGTCCTCTTCACAGCCACTAGCAGCCGCTTCTTCCACCTGGCCAGCTCAGCTGCTGCTGCCTGGCTTTGCTTTCTCTCTCTCTTCAGCCTCCCTCTGATAATGTAAGTGGGGGCGGAGCTGAAGGGACCGAGGCTAAGAGAGGCCACACAAGTGAAGCCACAGCAGGTCAGGAAGTGGGTGAAGCAGCAGCAGGTCAGCAGCAACCCACGGAACTTGGCTTCAGTGGGTGGGGGTCGGGGCGGGGGCCCCTGCTCATGCCCCCATGTGACAGGAAATTTCTCCGCCCTGGGCAACCGCTCATTTCGCCCAACGGGCATTACGCTTATGTTCTGAGGTCTGATGAGATCGGGCTGGTCTGGATAATGAGGGCTCCTGGGGCTTTCCTTTTTCTCAGTGGAACCAGTGCAGACAGACTAGTGGCTGAGTGTTAGGTTTGGTTAACTGATCAGGAGCTGGCCTCGGGAATGTGCGTCCCTTCCCCACAACCAATGACCCGCGTGTTCATGACTGGCAAAAGTGAATGAGACTGGTGGCTTCCAGGCCTCCTCCAAGGGCTCTTTTTAGCTGCCTTGGCCTGAACATCTGACTGTCAGACTTCAGTGTTGCTAATTCCTTAGAGAGCAGCTGCCTCCTTTCTCGGCTTCTGACTCCCTGGCCGGCCATCAGTTCTGCAAAGCCCTTATGCTTCACCCCCCACCCCCAGCCACTCCTGGGGGACTCAGTTTGAATCTATCCCTGGTGAATTTGTGAAATCCTGCAACGTGTGCGTGTGTATGGACCTGTGCCATGGCTAACTTTCTTTCGTGAAGGGCATGTTTGTTGTCTAAGTTTTGTTAAAGATGGTTCCACTGTCATGGGGGCTTCCAGGCCCTCTTGAATTGTTGCTTAAAGCAGCATTTCCCAAATGGTGGGTCGTGACCAGCACTGGGTCACGAACACAAAATGCTGGGTCACCTAATGTCTGGGGCTGACCACCCAACCCCTGTCCTTGCTTGGAGGGCACCACCCACCTGGAGCCAGACCAGCCAGGACAATGCAGCAATACTGGCTCCTCCCCAGCCAGCCGACCACCCAGAAAGGGGTCGGGAATGGAGCCGCAGCTTGCGGCAGACGCTGGTGGCGCGAGGGAGGTGGGGGTGGAAGCAGCACCCCAGGGAGCCTCCCTGGCAAGGACATGTGCAGATGAGCCGCAGCGCGGGGCTGGCCTCCCCCCTGCCGAGCCAGCACGGGCACACATTCACATTTGTTTTATTTTGCTAATAAATAGGCTTTAAATTTTTAGTGGGTCACAGAGGAGAGGTATTAAAATAACCAGTCCATGGGGGGGGGGGTGGGGTGTTGGGAAACACTGGCTTAGAGATTCGCTTTAGCTAGACAGCTAAAATCGAGTACAGCAGCACATTAGCAACAGACCAGATTTTGGGGATATCATTGGAAATGTCAAAAAGTTCTCCCTAAGGCAAAACGTCAAGCTTCCCTGTCTCCTGATTTGGCCCAAAGAGGGGTTCCAAACTTTAACCACCCTGTAAGGTAGGCAGAGTGTCACAATAGGTAGCATGACAAATGGGTGGTTAGAATGAGTCAGGACACCAGAGACCTCAGTTTTTAAGATTTATTTCTGGCACGAGCACAACACAAGAGCTGCGGAACACAGACAAATAACAAGGAAACAACACCTGTTTAGCCTCTTTTCTGGGTGCCGGCTGAACACCTTTCCCGGCAACAAAACATACAAAGTAGCATGGCCAGCTGGCAACTCCAGCCCGGGATTTCTGTCAGCTGACTCTTTTATTTATTTATTTATTTATTATTATTTTCCATTTTTCAGTTTTTCAATTTCTATCCCACCCAATCCCTGTTGGGCTCAGGGCAAGTCACAACATAAAATTACAATAAATAATCATTAAAGATTTAAATGTATAAAATACTAAATACAAACAGTAAAATATTGTAACACTAAACACCTGAGCTTTAGCTAATCCCAGCCTCTCCCACAGGACTTTTCCCCTTACTGCTCAAATGCAATAGCACACTCAGTGTTCCTGAAGGCAATGGAGCAATTAGCTCTCTTCTCTTTAACGAAAGTTCCTTTTCTGCACAATTATTTTAAGTTTCACAGTTTTTGCCCTTCAAGAAGCTTGGACTCTTGAAAGTTCATACTCCCAAAAACTTGCTGGATTCAATTATAACTGTTCTACTGCTGACCAGCATGGCTCCTGCCCTCTGAAACTACCTTCGTGGAAGGCAGCACGTGAGCTGGAGTCCCTTGCAAATGCTTTTTCTTCTTACTCTGGCTGTTGGCCTCCTCAGTGGAACATCAGTTGGTTCCAGCTGTAGAACACACAATTTAGGTTCTGTTTTATGTAACGGAGCAGTCTTGCGTCTGCTGCTCCATCTCTTAGATCTTAATGTTTTTATTATAGAACAGTGGTTCTCAACCTGGGGGTCAGGACCCCTTTGGGGGTCGAATGACCCATTCACAGGGGTCGCCTAAGACTCTCTGCATCAGTGTTCTCCATCTGTAAAATGGATAAATGTTAGGGTTGGGGGTCACCACAACATGAGGAACTGTATTAAAGGGTCGCAGCATTAGGAAGGTTGAGAACCACTGTTGTAGAAGTAGGAATTCCTGCGACTTGCCATTTGCAAAGCACAGCAATTAAAATGGGTAAAGTTTTGCAAAGTTCAAACATCTCTCTGTAAGTGGATATATAAATCCTTGGATGGTTAATGAAGTTGGTTGACATTCTGATTTAACCTGTAGAAGCTGGCTTCAGACCCCCGCTGCAAAGGAATGCCGCTCTCGAGCTTCCTGTTGAAACCCATGCAGAGAATCACCCGCTATCCTCTTCTCATAAAGAGCGTAAGTATCTAGTTATTTGCAGTCCAAAGCACTGGATGCAATTCAGTGGGAATTTGATAGGCTGCACTGGATAAGGAACAGCCAGGATGTTTGTAAGTCCAAACGTGAATCTTCCTTTTAGAGTCAGTGTGGTGTAGTGGTTAAGAGCAGGTGCACTCTAATCTGAAGAACTAGATTTGATTCCCTACTCTGCCACTTGAGCTGTGGAGGCTTATCTGGTAAACCACTCCAACACATGCCGGCTGGGTGACCTTGGGCCAGTAACAGTTCTTCGGAGCTCTCTCAGCCCCACCCACCTCACAGGGTGTTTGTTGTGAGGGGGGAAGGGAAAGGAGTTTGTAAGCCCCTTTGAGTCTCCTACAGGAGAGAAAGGGAGGGATATGAATATGTGATGAAATTGTGCTTTAGATCTAGCAGCATCACACCTACATGTTAAAACAGTCTTTGATCTCCAAATGGGGAAACCAAAAGGCCATGGAAATTTACCCAGGACAGGAAGATGCCCAAATAAGGCACTTCAAAGGCTTTGGGTAACCGCATGGCAGGAATAGGAGTTTTCTTGGAAACTAAAGAACAAAGACCAGGACGATTCTACTATGGGCTAAGCTAAGACAAGCACTTCTTGGCAGGAGGTCCCAATAGAACCATAAGAATGTATTCTGTAAGGCCAAATACACTCAAACAAAGTCAACTTTATAAAAAAGGAACGAACTTTATTGATCTGTGTCACCCTAGCTACAGGGTGCTGGAACTGAGGGTTCTTGCCCTCAGTTCCAGTATATATGAGGTGTGTGGTTATCTGTTATCTGTTGCGGCGGGAATTGGAGAATTCAGAGAAATGAAACTTAGTCCTGACATCCTGCTCCCCTTAAGGCCCCCCTCCACCCAGTTTGTCCAGATACGCATGGTGGAACGCCCAGAGTAGGCGTGGTGCAGTGATGTGCTGGACCGTCACCCATTCGTGTATCCAGGAGGGAGACCTTTCCACTTAACCAGATACTGTAAAGTTCCCCTATGCATATGAGAGTCCATAATAGAGTTGACTTCCTGGTGCACCTCTCCATTGACGACGTAAACTTCAGGCGGAGGGACTTCCAGGTGCCAGGCATCGCCAGGGGCCACTTTTTTCAGGAGACTAACATGGAACACTGGGTGGATGCAGGCTAAGGTTTTTGGGAGTTCGAGTTCAACCACGACTGGGTTGATCACCCGGGAGATGCAGAAAGGTCCGATAAACCTGGCACCTAGCTTACGCGTCCCTGGGAGTCCCCACAAGTTTTTTGTAGAGAGGAATGCCCAGTCTCCCACCTTGTAATCCACCGGCTTGCATTAGCGTTCCGCGAAGCTCTTATAGTCTGTCTTGGCTTTGGCCAGGGATTCTAGGGCAGCGCTCCAAGTAGCGCGCAGAGAGGTGATCCACTCACCCAGGTCCATAGGTCCGTCCGGCAGCGTTCCCTCCAGGGGAAAAGGTTCATTGTTGTGCCCATAGACCACCTTGAACGGGCTTTGGCCTGTGCTCGAGTGTACAGCATTGTTGTATGCGTACTCGGCGAACGGGAGGAGGGCTGCCCAATTGTCATTGTGTTGGTTGACGTAGCAGCAGAGGTACTGTTCAAGGATGTTGTTGACCCGTTGGGTCTGGCCGTCTGTCGTGGCGTGTTAGGCAGAAGAGAGTCCCAATTCCACCCCCAAAAGTCCCATGAACGCCCGCCAAAAGCAGGAGACAAACTGGGGGCCCTGATCGGAAATGACCTTGCAGGGTGCCCCATGGAGCTGGTAGATGTAGGTCAGGAATAAGTGGGCTAGTTTCTGGGCCAAAGGGAGCCCCTTACAGGGGACGAAGTGGCCCTGTTTTGAGAAAAGGTCGACCACCACCCAAAAGACCGACTTCCCACCGCTGGCAGGGAGATCTATAATGAAGTCCATGGAAATGTAGCGCCATGGGGCTTTGGGGCTCGGAAGCAGCTGCAGTAGGCCTGGTTGCTTCCCCTTGACATGTTTCGCCGCTGCACAAACCGGGCACCCTGCTACATAGTCAGCCACGTCCTTGCGTAGAGAGGGCCACCAGAACTGCCTCCTGGCCAGGTGGAGGGTTTTAACAAACCCACAGTGCCCTGCTGATTTGGCATTGTGACAGCCTGCCAGGAGTCAGCAGCATAGGCTCGCCGGGGTGTAAACCTTATCCCCCCTCCACCAAAGCCCCCCCCCCACTCGGTGAGGTCACCAGCACTTCGGTCAAAGTCCAGGAGTGACCCTGAGTGGGTACGGAGCTCCACCTCCAGGGCCAGGGGAATAACTGGGGGAACACCCGCCCCAACCCCCTGAGATTGGGCCGGGCCCAGATGACTGCTTGGAGGCCAAGTTGGGTGGGGGAAAACACAGTGCCCACGGGCCATTCCTCCGTCGGCGAGGAGTCAGGGAGGCAAAAGAGTGCATCGGCCAGTGGGTTACTTTTCCCAGGGAAGAAGTTGAGTATGAAACTGAACCTGGCGAAGAAGTCAGCCCAGCGCAGCTGTTTGGCAGAGAGCCAAGTGGGTGACTTGAGGAACGCCAAGTTTTTATGGTCCGTCCACACCTGAAGAGGGAGGAGGGCCCCGTCCAACCAGTGACGCCAGGTAGCCAATGCATGCCGAATCACCTTGTCCCCCCTGTCCAGTTCAGTTCTGCCCCCAAGAATTTGCAGGAGAGGAAGGCACAGGCGCAGAGCTTCCCGACCTCCCCCTGCTGAAGTAGCGCAGCCCCCAAAACCACGTCCAAAGCGTCAATGTGGACAATGAATTGTTTACTCGGGTCAGTGTGGATCAGGAGCGGCTTGGAGGTGAAAGCCCCCTTCAGTGTCTGGAATGCCTCCTGGCAGTTGTGCAACCAGGCAATGGACGCCCCCGGTCTTTCTCCCCACCCCCCCGGCCCAGTCCCTTTGGTGTGGAGGAGGTCAGTGAGGGGGAGAGCGATTGAGGCAAAGTCAGGGATGAAGTCTCTGTAGAAGTTAGCAGAGCCCAGAAATGACTGCAAATGTCTGCGAGTGCACAGGACTGGCGGAACTCGCATTTCGAAAGCTTAGTGTAGAGTTACTGGTCAATGAGGTGGTGGAGGACCTCGCGTACCAAGGCAATGTGCGATGGTACGTTGTCCGAGTAGATTAGGACATTGTCCAAGTAAAAACTACCCCTTTGAATAACAAGTCATGAAGGGCCTCGTTGATTACGTTCGTGAACACCCCGGGGGCCCCGATGAGCCCAAAGGGCATTATAAAATATTCAAACTGCCCCAAGGGCATGTTGAAGGCTGTGAGGTGTTCCTGTCCCTCTGCAATGCGCACATGAAAGTACACCTCCCGCAAGTCCAGTTTTGTGAACGCCCCTTCGATAGGTGGCCCAGCAGATCCCTGATCAGGGAAATGGGGTATTTATTAGTTCGTAAAATGGCATTCTGGCACCGGTAGTCGGTGCACAGGCGCAGGGATCAATCTTCTTTCTGAACAATACCGGGGCCACCATGTGAGATGTGGTTGGCCTGATGAATCCCCTAGCTAGATTTTTATCAATAAAGTCTCATAAGGCATTGAGCTCTCGGGGGCTCATCTGATACAGCTTTGGGAGTTGTGCTCAATCATGCAATCGGTGCTCCGGTGGGGCGGGAGCCAGTCACACTCACCCTTGTTGAAAGTTTTTGCCAAGTCCTGGTAGGGGCCAGGCAGGGCCGAAGTCAAGTTCCGTGCCACCGTCAGGGACCCCGCCAGAAGCTGAGCGGGCGGTCAGGCTGGAGGGGTGGTGGTACGCAGATGGTTGGGGAGGTGGACTGTGTGTTCCAACCACTTGATGTCGGGGTTGTGGCGTGCCAGCCAAGGCATGCCAAGGACCAAGGGGTAGCTGCCCAACTTGGCCACGACGAATTGGCATTGCTCAGTGAGTACCGAACTTGTGTGTTGCGAGAGGCCCCCCCCCCCCCAGCAAGGAACCGTCCATTTGTTCGAACCAGTTCAGGTGTTTCAGTTCTACGAGCTTGAGGCCAAGCACCTCCACCAGGTTAGGGTGAATTAAACACCTTGAGCACCCCAAGTCAATGAGGGTCTTGGAGTGGGTGCGAGAGGGGGATCCCGGGACGGAAAAAGTGACTGATACTACCACGGGCCGAGTGGAAAGGGCACTCACCTGCGATCTGGCGCCTGCCGGGGCTACCTGACTATCGGCGCTCCTCCCACCAGGTCGATGGCGTTTCCCCCCGGCTCACCGCAGTCCAGGATCTCCAAATCCTCGGAGTCACTCGAGTACTCTTCTGGCCGACCTGGGCAGAAGCTACCTGGGCAGTGATAGTCCGGGGGTGGGGAGGGTCCCTTGAAGCTTTTGCAGGAGTCCCTGAGTGCTATTGAACCGTCACTTGGGTGGCCGTCACTCTGGTGGCCGTCACTTGGTTGTGACACTCCGGGCACGTCGCGATGAGGTGGCCGTCCCCTCCGCAGTGCAGACATAGGCCCAGGCGTCAGCAGTGGGCGTGGGTAGCATTGGAAGGTCCCGGTTGGGGAGTTCCACTATCGGCAGGCTTTGTAGGCGGGTGAATCAGGGGGCACTGGGCACAGTTCCAATGTTGCTCCGACTGCTCTACTTGTTGGATCCGCAATTCGGTGTCACCCGCCCTCCTGATCCATTCCATCAGGGTCTCGGGGCCCCAATGGATCAGGCTCCATTACAGCACTTTGGGGTGGAGTGGGTCCTTGAAAAGTTGCACTATTTCAGGCCACCTCCGTAGGCGGCTAGCTAGCCTGTGGAACTCAGCGGCAAAGTCACTGACTGAACGGTTGTCCTGCCAAAGTTGTTGGAGCGCAGCTTGGGCCTTCTCCCCCAACGGGTCCTCAAATCTGCAACGCAGGGCAAGTAGGAACCACTCCAGGTCATGGATCTTCAGTGTGTCTTCCTCCACTAGGCTGACGAATCAATTCACCGCCTCCCCGTGCAGCCGGGTCCCAATCTCAAACACTCTTTCGCGGTCAGATCGGAACCCATCGCCATGGACCTCCATGTACGAGCCAACCTAGATTAGGAAAAAGGCAAGCTTGTTGGGGTCCCCGTTGAAGTTGACCTTGAATCCTTTCCGGGGTCCCTTACCAGAGTCGTCTGTCGTCTGGGGGTGGGTTGGGGTGGTCAGTTCGTCGCTCCTCTGGTGGGGTCTGTGACTCCACGTGAGGTTGTTGAGTTGTTGTAAGGCGCGCAATTCGGCCCTCAGCTCTCCGTCCCCCGTTGCTCGGCCCCTTTCCGCAGTAGAGGTCCCTGGGGTCACTCGTGTCTCGCTGCGCTCCGCCATCAAATAGGCCACCTAGCTCTGTAAGGTCAAGAGATCTGCTTTCAGTTGGTCTCGTTCTCAGGTGACCTCCTTGTGAAGCCACAGTGCTTCATAGGCTCTACTCTGCCTGTTCGCCTCCTGGTCCGGTTCTCCCTCGGCCCCGTGGGAGTTGTTTACAGGTGCCACCGTGCAGGATTGTCTTGGCTCCGGGGCATCACGGAGGGAGCCAACCCCCGTCCAGGACAAACGTCGTGGATGACCTTCCCCCACACATTCTGGTGTGGGGCGCCACACTGGGATTCTTCTGCTTCCTGGGGAGAACCCAAGGTAGCAGAAGTGTTCTCCTGACCCAGCCATTCTCCATCGAAGGTCTGGGCATGCGGTAGAACGTTGGAGAAGGGTTCCAGCACAATGTAAGGCTGAACACACTCAAACGAAGTCGACTTTATAAAAAAGGAACGAACTTCAGTTCCAGTCTATATGAGGTGTGTGGGTGGACGGTTCTCCGTTGTGGCGGGAATTGGAGGATTCGGAGAAATGAAACTTAGTCCTGACAGTATTCAGCTGAGCAATCTCTGTAACTGCATTTATGTTTTATTTCTTTGATTTCTGTTTTTCAATAAATCTTTGAGAACTCCGCTGGCCTGGAGTCACTGAAGGGGAAAGAACCTGGGATTGGTGTGAAGCTTGATCTCAGCCTCAATCATCATAGAATCCAACTCTTCTTACATGATGTGGCTCGTATTACGTGAGCAACGATGCATCATTCTTTTTCCAACCAGATTCTGGAGAACACCCCAGAAACCCATCCAGATCACACAAATCTGAAGCTGGCCCTTGAGCGTGCCGAGGAGCTGTGTTCCCAGGTCAACGAGGGAGTGCGTGAGAAGGAAAATTCGGATCGACTGGAGTGGATACAATCCCATGTTCAGTGTGACGGACTTGCTGAGGTAAACGGGGCCTGGGCGGTTGCTGTGGGGCATGGAGAAGCAGAGGTGCATTAGGTCAAACAAATATGGGTCAAGCGTAGAACCATCTGACAAGGTAGTAGCATTGAAAAATGGGCATGTGTTCCATTAAAGCCTCCACCATTTTGTTCTGAACAAATGATGTAAGTGAGCAGACTTAATTCCTCCACTTCTTTTGTCAGTATTCTTCCTTTCAAGATCCAGGTTTTCAAACATCCACAAGTACTAAGAACAGTGTCAATCCTGTGTGGGGTTGGTCCAGTCTAAACCCATTGACACCAGCAAGATTAGGTTTGACCAGCTCTGGTTGGATTGCACAGTGAAAATGGGAACTGGCATGAAGAACAGAATGGATGGAAATTTTGGGAGGATTTGCAGAAGTGCTAAAGTGGAGAAAGCGGAGGGCTCTGCAAGACGCCACGCTGCATGTTTATCCCAAACTGCTTCTGGGATTTCAGGAGGTGCTGCCAATCTCTGTGTCAGTAGGTAACCCGGAAGGACTAGAAGTTTGATTTTCTAGAAAAAAGCAGCAAATAGTCTCCAAATATTAAGTTCTGTGTCACCAAATTCAGCACCTGCTTAACAGCCCTTATCTGTAGTTTTGCCCATTGTGTAGTAACAACTGCCCACTTTGGTTCTGTCTCCACAGTAACCAGCGGTATGGGTCCAAGCACCCTTCATACAGCCTTCCTCCAGCAGGAGCTGCTTAAATTGGAAAATTTGGCTCAGCAGAGGGGTTAGGGGAGGGATCAGACCCCACCCCACCCCCACCCCATTGAGCAGTCTGGTGGCAGGTGATATTCAGTTACATCTCCTGCATGGACTTCTCTAGCTTTTGAAAACCACTGATGTTTAAACTGGTGAGATTAGAGAGTATTAAACGGGTGGGAGAGAAAGGACTTCCTGTACACAGCAAAGTATTTTCATGCACTGCAAAATCAAACTTAAGCAGACGCTTAGAGGTAACTCTGTGCTCTCTGAAAGCACCTTTGCTGACAACGAACACGGAGCGACTGTTGGAGAAAAGGGACTGTAGGAAAACTGGCCGGGATGGATCCAAGAGGGCGGATTGTCAACAGAAACAGTAGTGGTGTAGTGATTAAGGGCAGGTGCATTCTAATCTGGAGGATCCGGGTTTGATTCCCCACTCTGCCACCTGACCTTTGGAGGCTTATCTGGGGAATTCAGATTAGCCTGTGCACTCCCACACACACCAGCTGGGTGACCTTGGACTAGTCACAGCTCTTCGGCGCTCTCTCTGCCCCACCCACCTCAAAAGAACATAAGAACAAGCCAGCTGGATCAGTCCAGAGTCCATCTAGTCCAGCTCTCTGCTACTCACAGTGGCCCACCAGATGCCTTTGGGAGCTCACATGCAGGAGGTGAAAGCAATGGCCTTCTGCGGCTGTTGCTCCTGAGCACCTGGTCTGCTAAGGCATTTGCAATCTCACATCAAGGAGGATCAAGATTGGTAGCCATAGATCGACTTTTCCTCCATAAATCTGTCCAAGCCCCTTTTAAAGCTATCCAGGTTAGTGGCCATCACCACCTCCTGTGGCAGCATATTCCAAACACCAATCCCACGTTGCGTGAAGAAGTGTTTCCTTTTATTAGTCCTAATTCTTCCCCCCAGCATTTTCAATGGATGCCCCCTGGTTCTAGTATTGTGAGAAAGAGAGAAAAATTTCTCTCTGTCCACATTTTCTACCCCATGCATCATTTTATAGACTTCGATCCTATCCCCCCTCAGACGTCTCCTCTCCAAACTAAAGAGTCCCAAACACTGCAGCCTCTCCTTTGGTGGTGGGTCAGATCAGGTGCGTGGGGGGCAGCTGCCTCAGTTTGCTTTTTATGCTCCTTTCCCTCCCAGCAACTGATTTTCAACTCCCTGACCAACTGCCTGGGCCCGCGGAAGCTTCTGCACAGTGGCAGGCTCTACAAGGCCAAGAGCAACAAGGAACTCCACGGCTTTCTCTTCAGCGACTTCCTGCTTCTCACCTACATGGTCAAACAGTTTGTCTCCACTGGATCTGACAAACTGTTCAGCCCCAAATCGACGTCTCAGTTCAAAATGTACAAAATGGTGAGTGGGTGAACACCTTGCCTGGAGCAGCTGGGCTTTAGCCGGCAGGCAGCCATGCAAATCTTTCCTTTTCACATCAGCTGGGCTTCCTCTGGCAACATTTTTGCATCCTGATGGTCCGCCGGGCATCAGATCAGTATGCAAAAATGTCCTTCATAGCATGACAGTAGACAAAGGCTCTTTAACTGATGCCAGTGAGGAATGTGGATGCAACTTGGCATTAGCTACATCAGGGCCCCGTGGCGCCTGCCAACACCTTTCTCGGTGGTTTTAGAGTAGGTGGGGCTTTTTCCCAGCTTCTGATTGGCTGGCAGATTTTTTAAAATAGCCTGATAAACACAAGTTCTGCCTGAAACATTGAAGAGTTACTATTAGAATTATAGATAACCTTGATTCCTGACTATTTGTGGTTGGCTCCGCTTCCTGGGACCACCATTTTCTGATTAGCTCCACCCATTGTGTGATTGTGGCTGCTGCCCTTTTCCAGAATTCCAAAGGTGCCCCCAGGCACAAAAAGGTCAGGGGCCCTTTTGGTAGATGACCAGTTCCTACTGAGGAAATGGCCACTTGACGTTCCTTTCTAGGCTACCAAATAGACATGGGTGCTTCTCAGTTTGTGTTAATATAACAGATAACCTTTGTATATTCATTGTGTGACAAACTGACTCTGTTGCACAAAGTGGCACCCTTGTGCAGGCTTACCATTGACTAGCCTTAAGAAGGGCCAAAATATGGGTGTGGAGATTTGAGCCATTTCTGAAACGTCTGGACCTCCCTGCCTAGCAGCTGTGGCAACGGCTGACCTGCAGCTTGCCCGTGAAATGGAGGGAAAGGATTGGTCACCCTCCTCTTCCTGCCAGAAATCATAAAATTCTGCAGAGTCTGATAGACAGTGGCGTAGCTACCGCAGAGTGGGGTGGGGACAAATGCCCCGGGCGGCTCCCTGTTCAGTCACATGGGGGGCGCCCCACACACACTGAAGCCTGCTGTTGGCCCGCCAGGAGCTCCTCAAGTTGAGGAGCACCCAGCGGGCCTGCGACAGGCTGCTGCTGGGCCAACCCTCCCACACCTCCAATGAAGGTGGGGGGGGGCAGGCCCACTGGGTGCTCCTCAGTCCTGCCCCGCCAGGCTGCCCGGGGCCGCTACCAGCTCAGTAAGTGGGGTGCGGGGGTGGGGGTGCCATTTTCCCTGGGTGCCATTTCCCCTCACTTTGCCTCTGCTGGTAGGTCCCTCAGTGGCTACTACCTGGGTTTCCACCTCCATGTTCTGAGGCCAGAGGCCCCTGGAGGCCAGGGCTGGCGAGCATGTTGGAGGGCAGGCCTCAGCCTCTGTGTTGGATGTGTTGACCCTCCAGAGAGAGGACTGCTGGTCAGCTTCCACGTGAAGCCCGACGCTGAACAGCATCCCAAAGACTCTTCTTATGACACAGACATTAGCCCAGAAGAACACAACTTTTTTTCTTGCTTTCTATGGAGTTCTCTCAGTGAAAATGTCTACATTTGAATGCTGTTCAGGAGATGGGAATCTCGTCTTGTCTGCAAATCGCTATAGAGGTTTTACTTCAATATGTTTTTCCCATTGATTTCTGAGCCAGCCGACTGTTCCTCCCCTTGGCCTGTCAGTGCAGCAGGGCGGCGGAAAGGGCCAAGTTAGGGTTACCCCGAAGGGTTTTCACGGCCGGAGATGTCCAGAGTGGGTGTGCCCCCATCTCTCTTGGCATCGTGCTTGGCGGTCGACCGTCCACACAGCAACCAGACTGACCCTGCTTAGCTTCCAAGACCAGACACTGCTGGTCTAGTCTGCGCTATCCAGGTCAGGACAGTGCAGCCTGCCAGGTTGTTTTGACGTGTACCTCTTGACCAAATAGTGATCGGCATTCATTTTTTGTATCTTCCTACCAAGCAGCAAGAAGAATATTGACAAGACTGTGGAGGTACAGGTCTAGGGGGAAATGGTTGACTGTATTTTCCTGGAATTGCAGAAGGTTGTATCAGGCACAACTAACTACTACGTTAGTTTTTGTCAAAGTGGATCTTTGTTCTGTCACTGAAGTTAACTACCTGTTTGTTGCAGCCTATTTTTCTAAACGAAGTCCTGGTGAAATTGCCAACTGACCCTTCTAGTGATGAGCCGGTTTTCCACATCTCTCACATTGATAGAGTGTACATCCTAAAAACAGACAATGTCAATGAGAGGTAAGCCCAGAGAGTGGTCATCAAAAATGATGCTTCAGGGGCTTGGGACCTGCCACAGGGGAAAAGGCTCAGGAGGGCATCAGGAAATCCCCTCCAGGCTCCTGTCATTGTGCATCATGTGCAAAACAGTCGTTCCGGAGGGTTGACTTGGAGAAGCAAATCTGCCCTGTGATAGGTCAGCCCTCCTACCCCACTTGGCCTTTGTCCCTTAAACATACACGTTTTTCCTCCTGTTCTACAATTCCCCCCCCCCCCCCAACACACACACACACACATGCACACACACTTTTTTCATGCTGGATTCAAATGTTATTGTATCTTGCAATCCACTTATCAATTGGATGGCCTTTTTTTTATCCTGCTTGCAATCCCCCTTGAGTCCCAGTGAGGAAGGAAGACTAAATGAAAACGGCAACAATTCTCTAAGTTGCACACAAGTGGGCTGCAGGCGTGGGGAACAGCTCCGCTGGGTGTGGCTTGAGCCAGAGTTAATTATAGGATAGGACGTTGCCCTCTCTGTTGACCTCAGTGAGTCGCACTCTGGGTGGACCACACCCAGAGAGCAGTTCAGCTAAGGCAGATGGGGCCCTTGAGCGCCCTCAGAGAAGCAAAATGGAAAATTAGTTTCTGAGCTAAAATAAGCAGCCTGACTTTTGTTAAGTTTTGCAAGGCAGGGTAGCTTTGGAACATCATACCAAGTCTGCTCAGCAACTAATACCCGTTGTTGTCTGACCTCATAGAATAAGAACATGTCTTTGAGATGCAGCCAACTTCTGGCGCCCTGTCCTTGGTTTGCTTTTGTCTTCTTTCATGCAGCTGCTTCATTGTTCCTTGGTGGTCTGCCACCCATGTGCTAACCATGGTCGACCCCGCTTAGCTTGTGAGATCTGAAGGGCTCAAGCTGAGCGGGTCTATTCAGGCTGCCGGCCTCATGGAACAGGATGCCATTTTCCCTTCACTCTTCTGGGCAGGGTCTGGAGGCCAATCTAACCAGCACGGGCTGTGGGCTCATGAATGGGTTTATCCAGCAAGACTGTCTTCTCAGGCCTGGGAGGCAGCTGGGTCACCTCTGGAGCTCTGCTGCTTCTCTTCTTGCCTTTGCTGGTGGGTGCTGGAGCTTCTGAGGCAGCTCTTCACACCAGCCAGGATCCTGCCAGGAACCCCCTCCAGCAGCCTACTCCAGCCCTTCCGTGGCACGCAGCCAGCCTGCCCCTCACCTCCTGGGCCACTTCAGCTGCTGGCATTCCTGCAGACTGGGAGAAGCAGCACTGGGCCCAAGTCCTGTATGATGGAGACCTGGTGGAGATGGCGAGGTTTCCCTCGCAGGTTCTGTGTCAAACTCCCTTAAACAATCAATAACTCACTTGAAGGGCTTAACGACTTTACTGAAGATCAGAAGAGCTAGCAGAGAGAAAGACTGCTCTGAGGAGTTCCCACCAGAACAGTTGATAATATGTTTCAGTGTATCCCCAACCCCATGTGAATCCGAACAGTGCAGACAGTAGCAGAATTCCATTCTCAGAGCTTCACACAGCTAGCAGGACCTCAAGGTCAGAGTTGATAAGCAGGTCCCGAAGCAAAAAGAGGCCGTCCCCAACAGCTCCCCCCTCCCAACCAAAACAGCATCCTGACGCTCTGGCAGGGAGGCCTCGACAGGTGGCTTTGCCGTGCCAGCCTCTCCCTCTCATCTTCCTCAGACACTGAACTTGGTTCCTCCCCGGGGATCCTGAGTCAGAGCCATTGTGTGGGGGGGGAGGGAGGGGTTCATGGCTGTAATGGGGGAGGGACTAATATTCTGGAGACCTCCTTCACTCGGGGAGCCCATACATGAAGCAGATTTCCTTTCACGCTGTAGTGTGAAGGGGGAGCGGGAGGTGGCACAGGAAAAACCTGTCTGGGGGGCGGGGAATGAAGACTCTCAGTAGCCCTGAAGAGGATTTTTGTGTGATTCATCCTTAAGTAACAATCACCACCACAATAACAATATTTAATTCTGACAATGAGAAAAATACCTGCTTGATTTTAAGAACCTTCGAAGGGTTGTGATAAGGTGTGAAACAGGGATGTCCAATTGACAGGACATTATTTAAGTGAATGCAAACCTGCAGGCGGTTTGTCTTATTTCCTTTTGCAGAACTGCCTGGGTCCAGAAAATCAAAGGCGCTTCTGAGCAGTACATTGAAACAGAAAAGAAGAAGCATGAGAAAGCATACCAAGGTGCGTGCGGAGCGTTCTTTGGAACTTTAAGGAACTGGCCGAGGCACAAGAACTGCCAGAGTCTAGCTTGGCTGGAAGGGCCTTGATGCCCCTGCTGAATATATTTGTGGTTTCAGGCACCTTTGACAACATGTATAGTCATAAAAGATGCCTCCAATTTTTTAAAAAGTAGATCTTCATTTGAACCATTTTTAGACCTTTGTTATAGGACTTTACTTCTGATTGTCTTTTTAAAAAATCTTCCTGGATATACATACTGTTACGGATCTGAATGTTACTGTCTTTTGTAACTCCAAAGGGAATATACAACCCAAAAGTGCTAAATTAGACCTCATTTAGAAATTCCATACAACTTCTCATCCTGTCTTAAACAGAGACTAGGGTTTCCTTATTCACTATAATTTCTAATACCTCAGCAAGACCAACTTTAAAAAAAACTTTAATTGGCTTTTCTTCATATGTTGTATCACACTGTAGGCCAATTTACATGCTTCAGGCATCTGCTTCAATTAGATGTTGTTTATCCTGCGATGTTACAGCAGTGGCCTAGTGGTTAAGAGCAGGTGTACTCTAATCTGGAGGAACCGGGTTTGATTCCCTGCTCTGCCGCCTGAGCTGTGGAGGCTTATCTGGGGAATTCAGATTAGCCTGTACACTCCCACACACGCCAGCTGGGTGACCTTGGGCGAGTCACAGCTTTTCGGAGCTCTCTCAGCCCCACCCACCTCACAGGGTGTTTGTTGTGAGGGGGGAAGGGAAAGGAATTTGTCAGCCCCTTTGAGTCTCCTACAGGAGAGAAAAGGGAGATATAAATCCAAACTACTACTACTACTACTACTACTCCTTCTTCTTCTCCTTCTATTGTTTAACTTTACTGCAAGAGAAAGGCTAGAACCTGAGCTTTTCCCATCATCTGTGATGCTTTACAGTCCCTTACACAGAGAATCAAACGCCTTCCCTCCTGCCAACCTTGGCAGTTTTCCCTATAAAAATGTGGAGTATAACTTCCTCATCAAACCATCTAAAGAAATAAGCTGATGAATGAAAGCTCATGGTGGAATAAATGTTTGTAGTCTTTAAGAGGAAGGGCCCTGGACTTCTGCGTTATTTGTTTCAACTGCCTTGAATGTGGGGGAGGATAGTTCATTTAAAAAAAATAAATCTTTCACACAAATGAAGAGGTCGCTATTACAGAGCCAGTTCATCCGGTGCAGGAAGAGGCCGTGTAGATGGTTTGTGGTTTGGTTGACCCGCTTTCTTCTTGCACCAAAGCTATTCGCTAGTCCTGCCTTGGTTTTCTTTTTCCAGCTCGATCACAGAAGAGTTCCGGAATAGGCCGCTTGATGGTCCAGGTGATTGAAGCAACAGAATTGAAAGCATGTAAACCGAATGGTAATCACTGAGCAGGGGGGTTCTGATGCGCTTGGCCCAAGTGCTGCCCTTCCACTCTGGATAACAGACTCTTCTTCTCTGTTCTGTGTGAAGGGAAAAGCAACCCATACTGTGAAGTCAGCTTGGGGGCTCAGAGCTTCAGTACGAGGGTGCTGCCGGACACTTTGAACCCCAAGTGGAACTTTAACTGTCAGTTCTTCGTCAAGGATCTTTATCAAGATGTCTTATGTATCACTGTTTTTGACCGGGATCAGTTCTCACCTGATGGTACGTGCAACTGTTTCTTGCCTGTATTCCCTTTAAAAAAAATAATACTTGTTTCCTACTGATGTCAGCGTGACCCATCTTGATGACTGGGAGTGGGAAGGGCTTGCAGATAACCTGCCAGTTCCATCTGTCCATTCATGAAAAGGATAAGGATATTTGCTGGCAGGCTTATGGATTCTGTTGTCCCTGACTACCTTCATCTGATGCTGATGTCTCTGAGGTGGCTGGGGACAGCAACACAAGGGTCTGGGATGATTACCCAAAGAATATATCCACTGGACTGCCCATCTGAACAGTGCACAAGGCCTCTAAGGTTTGCCATGGTGCATGCACACACAGAAGTGCTGTCAAGTTGCAATCAAACTTATGATGACACCAGCGAGGGATTTTCAAAGCAAGTAATAAGTGGCGGTGGTCTGCCCGTGCCTTCCTGTGCAGAGTTTTCACTGGTGGTCCCCCATCCAAGTACCAACCCAGCCTAGTTTCTGAGATCAGACAAGATTGGGCTTCCCCGTGCCACCTTCCCACCCCACGGTGCAGAAGGGTCCCTTTTAACTGGTTACAGAGAATTTTCAAGAAGACATACTGAGGGCTGAATTTGATACTTTGTGCAAATACCTGCAAGCACACATATGGAAGCCCACAAGGCGTGTCTGGGGAGGATGTGGTGAATTTAAAGTCACAGGTAGAGGAAGAGTTGAGTTCCCCCCTTCTCCTATCCTACTTTTCTATTTCACACTTGTCACTTAGGCCACTGAGAGGTTGTTACATCTTTTGTAGTGAAATAAATAGTTCTTCACTTAGATTTCCAGCTGGGGAAAATTCTGTTACATTGTCTTGTCAGATTCATGTGCATATCAAGTCTGTAATCATTTTTGAAAGCAAACACAGGGAAGTGTAAGACAAGTTGAACATCCTTTACAAAATGCACACACTCTCCTGCCATAAGCATGGAACTTGGGGCTAAAACAGATGTAGTGTCGAGGTTGGATGTTTTGGTGTCTGGGCATGAAATACAGTTATTAAAAGTAGTGGGGAGGGGGGGTGGAGCCACATAAGTAAAACACGTTTGAAGCTGCAGGGTTAGGGGAGAGCCTTGTAGGACTCAAATTTGCGATCGTGGAAATTTACCACCTCCTTTCCCAGTCTATCCTATAGGCCCACTTGGTGGCTTTTGGGCAGCTTAATTTCACATCTGGATTTCCCAGCTTCTCATACATTTTTATCCTCACCATGTTACACTGTAACATAACCAGCTCTTAGGTCTTAAAGGTGCTGCGCTGCACCCTATTGAGGTTCAGATGTGTTTTTATTTATGCAAGAATTTATCTCCCACCTACCGACGTGTTTCGCAAATATCAAAGCTAGCTTCTGAAGATTCCTTAAAACTTTCCTGTGAATCTGCATAAAGCAGGTTTGGAAAAGCTCTACTGGTCAGTCAGGAACATCTGCCAGGGCACAGAACTATGCCCCTACGTTACTTTAAAACAGGCTCCAGCCTAGACTGCTTTTCCCCCCTCCATTTATGTACCAGCCATTGTCCTTCTGCTGGTGCGGGAGCCAGATGGACTCCATTCTGCAGGAGAGAGGGTCTGCTGCTCACGCCTTTCTTCTCCAGATCAGTCAGGGCTCTGCGAGGAGCACTGGCTACAGCCATAGCAGACATCCAAGGGGCTGCTGATCTGAACTATCTGGCCCATCCCTCTTTTCAGCTAACACCACAAGGGTGCTCAGGGGCCATTTCTCTTCCTGAGCCCAGGTGCATATATTTATTTAATTTTACGCATTAGACCAGGTGACCCCAGTGTGGTGCCATGGAGCTGCTACCATTCCTCCTCCCCAGGAAGTATTTTCAGAAAGTAGGTGGCACTTGCCCAGCGGGGCTTCTGATTGGCCACTGAAGAGCTGATTGACTGGACAGAGTAAAATAGCAGCAGTGGCGTAGGAGGTTAAGAGCTCGTGTATCTAATCTGGAGGAACCGGGTTTGATTCCCCGCTCTGCCGCCTGAGCTGTGGAGGCTTATCTGGGGAATTCAGATTAGCCTGGGCACTCCCACACACGCCAGCTGGGTGACCTTGGGCTAGTCACAGCTTCTCAGAGCTCTCTCAGCCCCACCTACCTCACAGGGTGTTTGTTGTGAGGGGGGAAGGGAAAGGAGATTGTTAGCCCCTTTGAGTCTCCTGCAGGAGAGAAAGGGGGGATATAAATCCAAACTCTTCTTCTTCTATTTCAGTGGCAGCTGCCACCCTTGTGTTGCTTTTATTGTACGTAGCTCTGCTTCCTGCAGCAGACGTTTTGTGGTTGGCTCCTCTTCCTGCTGCAGTCCTGTGTCCGAGTCCTAATGGTGCCCACAGGCTGGAAAAGGGCAGGAACTCCTGAATTAGGCTATTAGGCTTCCAATGTTAAAAGCTACACATAAAGTGAAAAACACATTAACAGCCAGCGGAAACCTACAGGCACCAAGGTCAAACTTTTAAGTCCAAAAGGCCTTGCAGAATAAGTTTTCAAGAGACAATGAAGGGCTTGTAAAGAAGGAACTGTCCACAGTGCAGGGGGTAGGGGCTGAGTTCCAAAGGGAAGCCAGTGACTGGGGGGGGGGGATCCTCAAGTAGGTTCTCACCCACAAGATTTCTTGATGGTTTCCTCAGCCAACCACAGAGCATGAGCTGTATGAATGGAGGCAGCCCGCTAGGAATCTTGGACCCCAGCCGTGTTGTGCCTCAAAGGTTTAATTCAAGCATTTGGTGCCGACCTGGAAGCACGCTGGCAGCCAGCATAATTGGGTCAGGGTGGGAGAGGCAGGCTCGCCAGAACTGGTCCTTGTATTCTGACCTGAAGCTTCCAAACAGTCTTCATGGCCATGTTGGTGGTCCATGTGTGATGTGTGTGACTTTGACACATGTAAGCATGCGTGACATCTATGCTACAAGATTCCAAAGTCAACAGTGGTCTATCCCAGAGTTCCAGAGGAGGAGAGAGCGAGTCCAGGAATGTGCTGTGCACAGAAAAACAGAAGCAGCACGTGAGCAGCACCCATAGTGCGGTTTCATTTCAGTTGAACTGAGTTCATCCCCCCACCCCCAAATTTATTCACAACATACTTGGCAGTTCTACTTTTTATTGTTATTGTTCCAACAGATTTTTTGGGTCGCACTGAAGTTCCAGTAGCCAAAATCAGAACCGAGCAAGAAAACAAGGGACCAACAACTAAACATTTACTGCTGCATGAGGTCCCGACGGGGGAAGTGTGGGTTCGTTTTGACCTGCAATTGTTTGACCAGAAAACTCTCCTTTGAAAAAAGATAAAACACTGTGTTTGTAACCCCAAAGGGACTAGCGCAGACTGGCAGACCTGCCCTTGTTACAGGGGACGACGTTGTACAAAGCATTTTCCGCTAAGGCTTGAGCCTCAGTCCGGGCAGCAGCACCGCTTCTGTTCATTGCCTGATGTAAATTATTTCTTTACCGATGCGTTTGGTAGTAATCTATGCAATGCAGAATGTACTGTATAAACGATACTGTAGCACAGTGCCTTTAGAGACATTGAAACTGTTGAAATGTACATGCCAATGCTTCCTATTTCAGGGCTCTTTGAAGTGTTAATTAGGAATCTGGCATATTGTTTAATGTGTTAACACTTAGATTAATATATATAAAGAGAAATGGTTTATTTTGGGGCAAGCACTGTTCAGTCTCAAAGGAAGAAAATTATATGCACAGTGCCCCAATCTCAGGATATAAATTATGGGGGGGAACATGCTGAACCCTTCGCACTTAAGGAATCCTTATCCTTAAAAAAAATTGTGAATCTATCCTTGACTTAGTTCTTAGGAAATCATGATTTCTGTCTTATTCAGGGCTGCTAATGATTTTCTACTGAGACAATGAGGTTATAAACAGAAATGACCTAGAGATGTGATTAGTTTTTAATGCTTTTAATCCTGTGAGTATTTTTTGGCTATTGTTTTAATATATTTATGAAAAAATATTTGGGTGGTTTTTACAGAGAATCCCACATTGAAGACTTGTCATAGAAAAAGGCTCCAAGCTGGAGAAATTAGTCACATTTCAATCCTACTTGTTTCAGTGGGATTTCAGTGTCGCCCGTCTTCACTGCATTGCAGTCAAAATGTGCGCATCTTCAGTCATGTAAGCTTCTTAATATATAATTTGTCTACAGAGATGCAGAGAGGCATATTGGTTTTCTAAAGCATATTTTATTGTACTGCTGAGTGCAAAAGAGTACAGGAACTTAAATTCATGGGGGAAATTGTCAGAATGTAAATTATACTTTTTAAAATAGGAATTGCTCATACAGTTTTAAGGAATCAAATGGGCAGGAAGCCGTCTCTTTCATGTAAAGCCAGAGAGCCTGCCGGGGCCTCCTGTGGCTCAAAAGCTGGGCTGAAACGCCGCCTCTGGCCCGGGGGAACCGTGCTTATTATTGGGAACGCTGAAGAGTGGAGGAGAGGTCTTTTGCATTCCACAAACACTCAGCCATGGTAACGGCATTACCAACTTGTCTTATGAATCATTACCAGGCTCTTATGTAACTTCACATGGTGGCTGAAAATCTCCTGAACGGAACAGCAAAGCCAGTCTGAATGTATCAGTGTGTTTCTAATGCTACATTAAAGAGTTTTCTGAGAGTTTGTATTCCGTTAATCAGAACCACCGCCAGCTTTCCCTAAACTCTTGTATGTGACAACTGTTGCGAGACAGAACAACAAAAGCTGTTTTACGTTTAGCAGAGTTCAGGATATGTGCAGAAACTCAGTTCTCACAAGACAGCACATTTAAATGACAAGTCACCTGCTAGTGTTTCCTTGAGTGTGAAAAAATAAGTTTCTCGGCAGGGACTTTGGAGGGAAATTAAACGCCATTATTGCTGTCAGGTTATTTTCCTTGTTCGGGACTGGCAAATTTTATGACAGTAGGTGGAGGAGGACAAATTCCCCAGCAGATGAACAAGTGTGTAGATCAAGATCGACATCAGAGTCTTTATCCATTACTTTGCACAGTAGGCAGCTGCCGGAAGAACAAGATGTGTCAGACATGGTCCCCAACTGGGCCATGCAAATCCACTTTTGTTCTTCGTCAGCACAGAGAACTGGCCCAGTTCATCTCCTGGGCTCTGCCTCCGGTTGTTGCCCGCTTCTGGTTACAGAAGTTATCCTGCAAGATTACCTGGCGTTTGCTAGGTCAACATGTGCTGAAATGGCAGCAGTAGCCTTCCCATTGTAACTGAAGTCCAGGTCTTATGACCTGCTTTAAATGGTGAGCATCACCCTGAGGCTACACAGCTGAGAACAAACCAGTTTGGAAATTGATTTCCAAAAGTTAATTTAGGGCACTGTAAAAAAAATAGTAAACTCAGCCTAAACATCCTATAGTGGAAGACTTCCACAAGGTCTTTAAAAAACTTTGCCACCTGCTAAACAGTTCCATTTTAACTTCTGGACTGATTTATCATGACCCCCTTGCTCATTTGGGAGGGGAGGAATTATGTGAGAAGGGAGCTGGGCTGGTTGAAGTTTTAGTAACACCTAAAATAAAAGTGGATTTTTGTGTCAGTCCGTTTGTTTTCAAATGCACTTAAATGTGATGGAGAGTTCTCCTGCATGCACCACAGCCCCAACACTCGTGCCACACACACCACCACTGCTCGCTCGACGGGTCTGGGAGTGACCCTCCAGAGCCCTTCAGGGGGACTGAGATGGGCCTGCCTTCTGCACACGTCCCAGCGGCACAAGTGACTGCTGAGCTATCTGAAAGGTTGTGTTGCTGCAACCGAGGCGGCTACATGGAGGCTGAGCTTTCCAGAGCGTTTTTGCAGAGCGTCTGATCCATGTGTTCCTTGAGTATTATGTAGCAAGAAGCAGCACACCTTTCTAATTCTCCATAGGTAAAGCCATCTGGATTAACACCACCCGCTTAACTGTATTATAAATGCCTCACTGGAGGGTATAAAACACCGAAGCGGGAGAGCTGCTTCAAGGGTCCCGTGGCGCTCTCGTGTCTTACTGAGCAAGTCAGATGCTGAGGGCTCCAAAACATTCACTGCCCAGCGTGCCTCAGATTGTCCCGGTTGCTTTTGGTCTACGGTTGCGTACAATGAATGCAACAAGGTTTCGTTACGAAGCAGATTTTATTGCTGGTTTCCAACCTGATGAGCTGCCTGCGCTTGTGTGGCCAGGAGGCTCGTCTCATTGCCAGGCAGAGGCCCGTCTCGTGCTTGGCAGAAGCCAGGTCTGGTCTCCCCAGCACTTGAAGTCCATCGAGCTCTTGTTTCTGGTGGAGTTCATCCTACGCCTTTAACAGAACGAAATTTAGCACAGTTAATGCTGCCTGTCCTGGCTGGCTTGTGCTGCTGTGTTGCTCGCAGGTTGTGCCAGGGCAAGTCAGCTGTCCTTGTCAATTTCTGCTAGTTGGTAGTTGGTAAAATAAAACTTCTGAAAGCCTACAGCAACTGGACTGAGGGACAATATAAAATGTGCGTTACGAGAACATCCATTAAAGTGGGCAGGAAGGACTAATGCCTTCAGCGGAAAGTATTCCCTTGGGGTTAGCAGGCAGAGTAGAAGGCAAGGGGGCTACCAGCTGAAGCCACTCTCTGCTTTGGAGGGGGGGAGGCTCTCCGAATGCCAGGCTTTTGACTCTCGCTAGGATCTTTCACACGTCTGGTCCTACAAAACAGAAGCAGAACAGGAACCACACTCATCTTTCCCCAAACGTAGCCACCAGGACCTGCTCTGTTGCCACCTCCCAGGAAGAGGGTGCCATGGGCCAGATTCAGTCGCTATCAGTACTTTCTGTGTCCCTGTGAAAAGCAGGAGAGACCAGGGCTACGCAATTTACACAGTCAAAGTGCATGCTCCAAAAACGTTGGAGGGTGTTTGTTGTGAGGAGTGTTTGTTGTGAGGGGGGAAGGGCAAGGAGATTGTAAGCCCTTTGAGTCTCCTGCAGGAGAGAAAGGGGGGATATAAATCCAAACTCTTCTTCTATTCAAATTTCAGGTCGGTTGTGGTTTTTGTTATGCTGGTTTTTCAACAGGGTTGTCACCTGTTTGGAATTTTGGGGTGACCATTATTTCTGTTACTTCCATTGGGGTGACCATTATTTCTGTTACTTGAGGAAGCAGGAATGGGGAGGGAGGGAAAGAGGCAGACGATCCCAGGATGACTAAAAGCTTCTTCCCAAACCAGCACTGTCCACCAGGGGTGCAACTCTGGTGCTTCAGATGTTCATGGACTACAATTCATGGACTCTGAAGATGCTGCCAGCCACAGATGCAGGCGAAACGTTAGAATGCTGCTAGAACACTGCTAGAAACGTTAGGAGAGAATGCTGCTAGAACACGGCCATACAGCCCAGAAACCACACAGCACCTGAGTAAACTAATAATTAAATTAATTTATCAGGAGAAATAAGCAACTAATTTCTTACTCTGAATTCAAGAATGGCAAATTGCCATAAAGGCCTGGGCTCATGGTCCCCAACTGGGCCATGCAAATCCACTTCCATTGGAGGCATGTTCTAAAGGCAGCTGAAAGTGCTCCCAGGCGACACAGCTGCTGCTGGGCTCTATGTTCCAGAAGGCAGGTGGATAATCCTCCCATCCCAAAGAACTCCTCACATATGGCAGGGAGGAAGGATCTCAATATTTCAGTTGTGCTGAGTGTGAATGTGCACAGTAATTTTTTAAAAGAAGAAGAGAAGAGTTTGGATTTATATCCCCCCCCTTTCTCTCCTGTGAGGAGGAGACTCAAGGGGGCTGACCATCTCCTTTCCCTTCCTCCACAACAAACACCCTGTGAGGTGGGTGCGACTGAGAGAGTCCGGAGAGAACTATGAATAGGCCAAGGTAACCCAGCTGGAGTGTGTTGGAGTGCACAAGCTAATCTGGTTCACCAGATAAGCCTCCACAGCTCAAGTGGCTGAGCAGGGAATCAAGCCCGGTTCCTGCAGATTAGAGTGCACCTGCTCTTAACCACTAGACCACGTTGGCTCTCTTAAAGCATAAGATAGCGATCAAATGAATCCATTCCCCCCCACAAACAAAAGAGCAAGTTTACAACCTGCAGGGCCTAAGTATGTGCTGCCGCTGGAGCTGGCCATCCGGAGCCACGGGCAGCTTCCAGCAGCAAGGCCACAGCTGGGTGGCCTTTCCTGAAGAAGGAAGAGCCGTGCCCGTGTGGCCCAGGCCCCGGGGGCACGTGGAGTACTGCAAGGCATCCTGTGTGGGACTGCCCGAGCGAGGATGCAGCCTGGAGTGGGTCATAGGGCTGGGGTTGCCAGCTGCCAGGTAGGACTGGATGTCCTATCTGAATTTCCCAGGCTTTGGAGATCAGCTCCCCCAGAGAACACAACAGCTTCACAGATTCTCTAGGTGACATCCTTCCACAAACTCGCCACTCCACACGCACCAACCCCAAATCTCCTGGAGTTTCTCAAGATGAAGTTGGCAACCCAAGGCACCATAACACTCCAGTCTTGTTCCATCTGCACTGCACTGTCCAATTCAAGGTGCTGGTCCTGACCTCCAAAGCCTCTATTCTAACCTCAAAAGAAGGAACTCAAAGGGACTGAAATGCTGTCAGCGGATGTTCATCAATTCACTGAGACAAGAAAATAAGAATGCCGAGCAAGGAAGTGGTTGTGGCCCTTTTATTTCACCACGGCTCAGTACAAACCAAAGTAATTGGCCATATCTTAATGCTGACTTCAGAAGCCTGTGTGTGCTTTTGTACCACTGTTGGTTTGACAGGGCAATAGCACTGATCACTGGTGGAGATTTCAGAGGGCCGGATAAGTTAAGCATCCTTGACAGAACCTTCTGGGACACTGCGCGCTTTTCCTGGGAAACCCGGGGGAGGGGGGGGTGTCACTTGGCTCCTGCACCTGGAGGCTCAGCAGGCAAACCTCTTCGGTGGCAGGGACAAAGCTTTTGAAACAGGCCTGGTCAAACTGTACCTGCTCTTTTGACGCACCTCACTGTCAACATAACCAGATGGGATTTTCAGCCATTCTATCGGATTCATAACTTGCCGGCACAAAGGAAGAAGGGGCAGATCAGCCTTAAGGAATTCACTCATTTCTTTGGAAGAGTACATTCTTCCTGTACCAAAATGTAAAAAGAATGAAGAACATTTCCATAAGCTATCATGGCTGATCTTGCAATGACACTATTAGGAGCTAAATTCGCCCTTCTACTTTACGGCTGATATGATCTTTTGGGATAACCCCCAGTGCTCATGACTGCCTATCTGATTGTCCCCATCCCATCCAGCACCCCTAGTTCTAGGCTAAAATATGAAGCTGGGGGAGGACAGGAAGGCAAGCGATGCAAGGGCTCTTACAGAAGGCATTAGGGTCCTCAAAACTGCCAGGCATTATGCCTGGAATGGGTTATGCCCCTCAGAAGCGAACAGTAGGCAATGGGGAATACCTGCGTCACACTGCCGGATAATCCCTTCCTCAAGATATCTTCCTTGTACCTCCTTTAGCAAGGGGTCACACAAAGGTGGCACTGAAACCTATGAAAACACAGTAATGTTCATAATGCTACACTTTAAAAACCACTCACAACCACATCAAGTGAGCAAAGGCCCTCTGCTGCCTCATACTGGACTGAATCCCACGCAAGACTTCCACTCACACACTGGAGAGTTTTTGTAAGCAAGAGACTTGATGTCAGACATGTTGCATCCCCACTTGCACAGAGTCACATGTATTTTCTGGACACTCTAATATAAGAGGAAGGAATGTACTTAATAATCTTGCACAAGAACTTGTGCTACATCCATTCATCTTTCCATTGGGTGTTGCTCGACCCACGCCACAGTGGGGCCAGCTGGACACTCCAGGAACAGCGACTAGAACGAAGAACTGAAATGCCCCAGCAGTTCTCACAGAGGTTCCTGGGCGCTGTCCTCGTGACATAACCACGTTTGCAGTTAGGCGTGAAATCAGGGTTTTTTCATAACTAGTAAAGTGTAACTCAGCGATTCCCAAGGGGGGCGCCGCGGTGCCCTGGGATATTGTGAGCACTTTCCAGGGGCACCGTGGACCACGCTACCATGAGTATGTGTCATAGACACCCAACCCTTAGGTAAGCCAAGCTCAGCACCTCCTGCCTCCAGTGCGTGACTTTTGTAGGAGTTACTGAAAAGAATGACCTGTATGCCACTGTTCCACTACATGAAACTTAAGTGGCTCTTAAGTGACTCTTCCTCCAATGGAAGAGCTTTTTTGGTGGAGGAAGACTTGTTGAGTTCAAGGTGACCCTTCTGTGGGCATGCTGGTAAAATGTAACTAATAATTAAAAATGTAACTAATAATTAAAGTAAATCAATTTTTTTAAAAGGTGCTTTCCTCAAGGGTATCCTGAGATATGAAGAGCGAGGCCAAGGGTACCGCGACATCAAAAAGGCTGGGAAATACTGGTGTAACTAAAGCACACTTCATAACTTTGGACCAGCTGCTCACTTTCAGGATTCTTGTGAACTGAACTAGGGAGACCCAGGTATGCCACTCTACACGCCTCAGAGGAAGGCACTAGACAGACAGACAGATAGGCATGTTCTCATTTGGCTGGCACATCTGAACATCCTGAGGTCATATAACTATTGAGTAATGGAATGGGCATGAGGCAATAATAAAGGCTGACTTATGGATCAGAGGTAACCAACCTACATCTGACTTTATATCCTGGTTGTTCACAAGCAGGAAATCCAGACAGTTTGGTTTTCTCTAGAATCAGCAGAGATTAGCCCAAGGGTCTATTTTAAAAACAAGATCTCAGCCCAAGAACACTAACAAAATCCTAGGGTGGTTGGAGAAGAACAAGCTGAATGACAGGGGTGCGTCTGCTGCTGCCTCCTCAGATCAGGGGAGATGAAGGAAGCCAGCCGCAAAAATGGGTATTCAAGAACCACACTATTCGCAATACTTCCTTAAAATCCTGGGTTGCAGCCTCTTCCGAGAGAACGGCCAGGCAGGGAGGTGATTTTTCCACCACGTGTTTCACCACAGGAGCAAAGGGTTGTGACCTCTGACACAGGCACAGCTGTGAGGGTTCATTTGAGCATGCCTGCATAGCTATGCATCAGTGGGAAGTACATGAAAATAATAATACGTACCTCCGTGCGGGATGGCCAGCCATGTGAATGGCCTGGGGCTATGCCAGGTTCATTTATCCTGGCTGCTGCAACCCGTGTTATATTTGCTGTGCGGAAAGGGCCTTAGTTGAAGAAAACCCCGAACTCAACCCTGACACGAGCTGTTGTCTCCAGACACTAACACAATTATTATCAATGCTATTGGTTTTATGCTCTTATGTTCTTACTGTTTGTTGTCTGGCTATGTAAATAGGAATCCCATTTGACACTGTACCTTCCAGAAGTCTGTGCTCTGCAGAAAGAAAGGATCATAAGCTGAAGGATTGTAGCTCTCTAGAAATGCACCGTGCTGCGGAAAGGGAAAAAAACTGCAGTGTCACAATACTTAAGGAGCAATGGACGACTGTTCCTCTTAAGGTATTGCAAAGGGGAAACGGCAAACAACTCCCAAGTCTCCTGTCCTCAGGGGTGCCTTTGTGTAAACTGCCTTGGTCTGCTTTAGCTTCACAACCTTCTGAGTGGGAGATTTGTCCAGAGAAGTGGTCACCTCTGTAACCATCAACCTGACAGTTTATACACATCACCAACTGGCTAAGCCAAAAATTTAAAAGGACAACCAGTTTCCTGATGTATTATCAAGTGTCAGAAGGTAGGAATCTTGCTGCTCTTCGAGAACCATTCTTATTCGTTTTATTAGCCCTCCCCATGTTCTGACTGGCCTATACTGGTCACAGGTCCACTTTCCTACCAAGTTAGCCAATAACCATCTGGCACCATCAAGACCAGTAATGGTCCAGGGACCACCTGGCAGCATCTCCTAACTGCTGCTTTGCTTCTTCAGCTGGTTTGAAGATGTTGTGATCTGCTTGCCCTCCCACATCTAGGAAGCCGGATTTTATTATTCCATGACACCTGTTTTTCCTCTGCCTCCTGCTTAGAGCCTTTTCTTCAGTGTGCTCCACAAAGCCTGCTGTTGTTCTTTCACTGGGGTCTCTGCCACTGTGCTGGTGCATGCCCAAGCCCAGTTCCCATCGAGTTATCCCAAGGAGCTTCATTCCAAGGTCTCCAGTTTGGGGAAGAGGAATCAAAGCATCCTTGCAAGGAGGGGGCAGATCAGAAGCCCTGCTCTTTGACAAGATCACGCTCACATTACCTGAAGAAATGCAGGAGAAAAGTTAGCTGATGTGGAGTCTTACATTTCTGCTGCTGGGCACACAAAACTCATCATCCACTCAAAACACTGGATTTATTTACCCTTCAGCATTATCCAGGTTTCAGTTGTTAACACAACGGCTCCAAAATTTGAGTCATGTCGGGCACCATTTAGGCCTGGTACGCCACTGTCCACTCCATAAACAGTATACAAATCTACTGTTAAGCTTTCATTTCAATGTACAAGTTACAAGGAAGGCAGTTCACTGTACAAGAAAATACAAAAATACATCCCTGCTCCCCAGAGCTTACAATCTTGTATAGATTATACAGTCTTAAGAGGAGAATTCAGCTAGGCTAGGCCAGGGATCCCCAACGTGGTGCCCAGGAGTGCCACGGCCCCTGCTGAAATCTTTCCTGGCACCTGACAAGTGCTTTTAGAACGTGGGTGGAGCCAGGTGGGGGCTTTTTCCTGGCAAGGCTTTGGATTGGCCATTGGAGATTTGAGTGGCTGTGCAGTTTTTAAAAATGTTGCTATGACAGCAGCTACCACCAAAGCAGAAGGATCTTCACTATGTGACTGAAACTAAGTTGCTGCAGCCATTTTGAAGTTGGCGCCACCTTCTGGGACAGCCATTTTGTGGCTGCACCTACCCTACTGTGTCAGAATTCCACAGGCATCCACGGGTGCAAAAAAAGCCAGGGATCCCTGAGCTAGATGACTAGACTACAAAGTCCATAGAGCAACGTCTCCTTACTTCTCTCTTCTGTTCCACGCCAGCTGCAGAGAAGACAGCGCTGCACCCAGCAGGTCTTTCCTCAGCACCCGGTACTGCACAGCACCTGAATGCGGTCTGCACTGGAGAAGAACTGTCCCTTAGTGATGGGCACCTCCTATCTTCAAAGGTATTTAACGCTGTCACTGTTCTTCTCCCGAGCTTGATACCTCCTTTGGGTTTGGATAGTTGGAGTGACGGGTAGGAAGAAAGGATTATGGGAATGGTAAGCGCTGAAGTCACGCGAAAGAGACCTTCTGGGAGCTGGAGGCTCTTGTGGAGGCTTTTCAGAATTTGGAACAGGAGAGGGCTGGGCAACAGCAGGAGAGGGAGAAGGAAGAGGGGGTGGGGTGACCATTGGCAAAGGGGTTGGAGAAATCTCCTGCGCTGTCAGGGGCAGCTGGAAGAAGGGGGAATGAAAGAAGAGTGCGGATGAGTGAAGATATGGGGGAAATGGAGGAAGGAAGTGGAAGAAATAAGGTGAAACAGAAGGAGGAAGCAATATGGAAGGGAGAACGATTGTTGGTGGAGATGAGAAAGGGGAAACAGAAAGTAGAGAGAATGGAAACGGAGGAAGAAAAGAGGGGAGATAGGAACATTCAGAGGGGTAAGATGACTCAGAAAGCGGGAGAAATGGAGGGAGGAGCACACAAACAGAGACAGGGGATCCAGGAGCACAGGAAGCCTGAGGGAAGGAAGGAAGGAACACACAAAGGAAGGAAGGAACACGAACATATGAAAGAAGAGTACCGTGTGCAACACAAAGAATTACGTTAGTGACGGACAGTTACTGATTCAATATAAAATGTTTCTTCCTTCTTTCTACAAAAGGTGGTCAAATAACCTCCACAAAATATATGAGCTACAGTCTTATTGCGGAAGGTCTCTTCAAGGTTAACAGTCCACAGATCCACCTGCAGGCATTTTTTAAGCCGACTCAGTGGGATGTTTCAGCTGACCCCATTCATTGACTGGGGCTGCCTGTTCTAGCTTTTGCCTGTCCTGGGGTACCTTTTTAAAATACTGCTTGTATTCCCCAGGGTCTTTAGAAACATCTGTAGAAGGCAGCCACCTCTTCTCTCTAGGACTTACATGAACCCAAAGGACCATGAGCAAATGCCCATTTCACACACTGCATTTGTTGAGATCAGTTTTTGAACTAGGGTGTTGTGGGTTTTCCAGGTTGTATGGCCATGTTACAGTAGCATTTTCTCCTGATGTTTCACCTGCATCTGTGGTGAACCCGGAAAACCGACAACAATCCTAGTGATTTCGACAGTAAAAGCCTTCAACAGTTTAGGAACTCTTCACAGGCTGCAGGCAATTCTGTTTTTCCAGTACACGGTTAAAACACAAACACTAGCGGTAAGACAACGGAGGATAAGCTACTGCAGTGTCAACTAACACTGCGTACAGCAATCACAGTGGAATTGCCAGCCATTGTGCAGTGACATGAAGCAAGGGTACATAATTTACTTATATTAGTTGGTGGTGGGAAGAGTTACTGAAATTAACTTACAATATATTTTACATACATTTTATAGTCACCCTCACAACTCTGTGAAGTAGGTCACTAGTAGCTTCACTTCTAGTGCTGTGGATTAGCAATTTGTCTTGGCTACACTATGAGCTATGAGGCATGTCCGTATCCATTTCCAATTCACCACACTTGTACTGGTCTGTGTTCCAAGGCTGCATGGCCGGACTTTTCCTGTCTTCATCACCTACCCAGTCCCATGCATGTCACTGAATGTAATCAGAGATTATTAGATTTTAGGGAGTCTAACTTCTTGTTTGCTCCGCATGTGCATTCGGCGTTCCTGGTGTGATTTTTCTCATGGATGCAAGACTGCCATCAGATTATTTATATGTTGCTGACGGCTTTTATACCCATCCTGCAACCAACATTTTCATAGTTCAATGTGTAAAGTCCTTTGGCCTGGAAGAACTCTGATAATGTGACATAAAATCCAAATACCAGTACCTTTTATTGGCATTACAAAAAGCTTATTATACAAAACAACAAAGAATATAGTAACAAAACTAATAAAACTATTTAACCTAAAATACATTATTGTCTCAGGGTAGTTTGAACAAAGAATCCAATGTTCGGTGAGTAGATAATGTGACATATTTCATCCAAGCCAATGAAACAAGCAACCATTTGACAATGCTGTTAACAGATGATCAAACGCATCACAGGTAAAAAGGTTTTTAAGGTTTAAGGTAGAAAAACAGTATGTATGAATGAAGACAACAATATAACAAATGTTGTCTGCTCTATGTCCTCCATCGCACACATCCACCCTGTGGCAAAAACTGTGAATAGATGTTGTGCCCCTGGACTGTTCAACAACAAGACTCTGGGTTCAGATGATTTCATTACTATGGAACAGCATCAGGCATAAGCATCTAGACTTCTATTGCCAGAACTTCAGAAGAGGAAGAAGAGGAAGAAGAGGAAGAAAGAAAGAAAGAAAGAAAGAAAGAAAGAAAGAAAGAAAGAAAGAAAGAAAGAAAGAAAGAAAGAAAGAAAGAAAGAAAGAAAGAAAGAAAGAAGGAAAGAAGGAAAGGAAGGAAGGAAGGAAAGGAAGAAAGAAAGAAAGAAAGAAAGAAAGAAAGAAAGAAAGAAAGAAAGAAAGAAAGAAAGAAAGAAAGAAAGAAAGAAAGAAAGAAAGAAAGAAAGAAAGAAAGAAAGAAAGAAAGAAAGAAAGAAAGAAGCCCATTCCTTTCCTGTAAGGAGACTTAAAGGGGCTTACAATCTCCTAAAGGAGCAGCAGTGGCGTAATGGCTAAGAGCAGGTGCACTCTGATCTGGAGGAACTGGGTTTGATTCCCCGCTCTGCCACTTGAGTTGTGGAGGCTTATCTGGGGAATTCAGATTAGCCTGTGCACTCCCACACACGCCAGCTGGGTGACCTTGGGCTAGTCACAGCTTTTCGGAGCTCTCTCACCCCCACCCACCTCACAGGGTGTTTGTTGTGAGGGGGGAAGGGCAAGGAGATTGTAAGTCCCTTTGAGTCTCCTACAGGAGAGAAAGGGGGGATATAAATCCAAACTCTTCTTCTTCTTCTTTCCCTACCCCCCCCCCCAACAACAAACACCCTGTCAGGTGGGTGGGGCTGAGAGAGCTCCTGTGACTAATCCAAGGTCACCCAGCTGGCATGTGTTGGAGTTCACAAGCTAATCTGGTGAACCAGATAAGCCTACACAGCTCAAGTGGCAGAGCGGGGAATCAACCAAGTTCCCCAGATTAGAGTGTACCTGCTCTTAACCACCGCACCAAGCAGGGAAACACCCCACGTCATGCCCCATGGCACACAACACCATGCCTGACTACCCGTTCCCAAAGGGGGGGATGGTCCCTTACCAATCCCACAGTCCAGAGATAAGGCAGCCTTCCCCAGGGTCAGAACAACCTACATGCCCCAATACTGCAAGAACTACAACAGCAGGTGTCTCATGAGCTGATCAGGCATTATTGTCTGGGAAGCAAAAGTACCAAGAGTGAGAAAGTGTGACCAACCCCAGCAATTCAGAGGGAGGGGGGAAGAGGAGAGAAAGTTCCAAGCACGTTCCAAGCAGGAGACAAGGCAGGCTCAAACCAGACACGGGCTGACCATACCAACAGGTTCCTCCCTCCTTTTGGAATATGGAAATTAGCTGTGCTAGAAATCGCCAGTGGCTGGGAAGAAGCAAGAGCTGAGAGCGACAGCCCCCTGCCCTGCCCACACCAGGACATGACAGAACGGCTGCCGAGGAATCTGGCGCCCATCCCATCTTTGGGACAAATTATAGCCAAACTCTGTGCAGCAGGAAAAAAGCTGTGGGGTGCTGTGGGGTTTCCGGGACGACTGGCCATGTACCAGTAGCATTTTCTCCTGACATTTTGCTTGCATCTGTCGCTGCCATCTTCACAGAAGATCCTCTGAAGATGCCAGCCAGGGATGCAGGCGAAACATCAGGAGAAAATGCTATTGGAACACGGCCAGGCAGCCCGGAAACCCCACAGCACCCCAGTGATTCCGGCCGTGAAAGCCTTCGACAATACATTGGAAAAGCTATTTTCGTTGCTTTTGGGAAAACAGAAATATAGTCTTCAAATTGTCTATTCAAACCTTGGTAATGCTGAAGCATTCTGCAGAAATGATGACATTATACAGTCTTAAAAGGAGAATTAAGCTAGACCAGGGATCCCCAATGACATCCAAACCCAGATGAAGGGCAACCCTTTCTGCTCAGGAGCTGTGAACCTAAACTGCCTTAAGAGTCAACAGGCTTAGCCTCCACTGATCATTTTAAATCACAAGTATTACACCAAGAAGAAGAAGAAGAGTTTTGGATTTATATTCCCCCTTTCTCTCCTGTCAGGAGACTCAAAGGGGCTTACAAGCTCCTTTCCCTTCCCCCCCTCACAACAAACACCCTGTGAGGTGGGTGGGGCTGAGAGCTCAGAAGAACTGGCGTGTGTGGGAGTGCACAGGCTAATCTGAATTCCCCAAATAAGCCTCCACAGCTCAGGCGGCAGAGTGGGGTTCCTCCAGACTAGAGTACATCTGCTCTCGGCCACTGCGCCACTGCATCCCAAGGAGTGAGGGAAACATTTCTCTCGCTATAGTAGATGAAAATATAAACAATTTTATTTTATACTTTTATCCTCATTGGGGACAACAAACAACACAGGCACAGAGAGACATTCATCCATCTGAACAGGTGCTGGCAACAACTGAAGGCCCAGTTAAGCGAGTCTGTTGATACTGAAATAGCAGGAGGCACACAACCATTTTACTTGCAAGCCCCCAGATGCAGTTCCCCAAGCGACAGCCGCGCTTCTTCCCCAATACCTGCTTATTCTGGTAGTTCAAGTAAAGAGAGAGCTGTTTTCGTTTTCTTTCCTCTATTTCTTCACTTGACTGGCTGTCCACTTTGTCCTGGATTTTCTGCAGAAGCGGGCTTGAAACATTCTCAAACCATTTCTTGTACTGCATTTCCTTCCTCCTTAGAGCTATGAAATCATTGTGCTTCAAATACCTGTCTACTTCCTGATTGACAGAGAGACAGTTATTAAACACAGCCAGGCATCTCATTCAGCAGTAAAAGCAAGCCCCAGACTTCAGAACCGCAGCAGAAGCATGGGAGAGGAGTCTACCAAATAAGCAAAGTGATATCTGATCAGCAACAGCAGTGGTGGAAGAAAGTGTGGTCAAGTGGCAGCCTATTTATGGTGGCCCTACTGGATTTTCAAGGCAAGAAATGAACAGAGGTGGTTTGCCACAGCCAGTCTCTGGGCAGCCGCCCCGGACTTACTTGGCAGTCTCCCATCCCAGTATCAACCAGGTTGGACCCTGCTTAACTTTCGACATCTGACAAGAGCAAGCTAGCCTGGGCCATCCAGGTGACTGCTAAAGAGGAACACAATGATATCAAAACACGCATTTTAGCCTCAGATCTTCCGGAAGATAAGGATCAGGCAACGAAAGCACACTGGCAGGCCACACAGTTCACTAGCGGCAATGCAGACACAGGTCTCCTTTTCTAGGGAAGGATGCAATCTGGATTCAGCGCCAGGGGAGGACTGTCCATGGGGACATGAGGTAACCCATGTCCTGGGGAGCATGCCTTTCAATCACATGGGTTTTTTTTTGCCAAGCCGCTTAGCCAGGAGGCCTCTCCCCCGCCAGGGGATTGCACTGGCGCACGAGGCTGGGTGAGGCCGCGGAGTCAGGGGTTTGTGCCGGCTTGTGGGGCCAGGCCCAGCCGCACACCTAGCAGCCCTCTCCCTCGCCAGCCTCCCTGCTGACAAGCAGGGAAGGAGCCGGGACCATCGCCTCCAAAACACCCGCCGGCTAAGGTAAGTGGGGCACAACCGGGGGGCGCAGTGAGGAGCATGAGGGGTAAGGGGGCACAGGGGTGGGGGGTGCCCAGAACAGGAGTAGCCCCTGGTTTTTCCCCTGGTACAGCTCTGTTCAGCACAGTGTGGGCAAGATCCACAAGCTCCAGGTGAGACCAGGCAGCCAAATCCAGTCTAATCACACTTAGTGCCAAGGCCCACATGGTCCAAGGAGCTGCACAACATCTGCTGAGGTAGTTTTGAGTAGCTGGTGTAACAGGTCAATGACTGCACTGAATCGGGGCCACAAGCACCTGTTGCAGAGCAGACAAGGCATGGGAGGGCCCAAAGATGCAAGCAGGCCAACTGCGCCAGGAGGAAAGGAGACCCACTTGTAGATGGGCCCCAAAGGCTGAGGTAGGGCAAGGCGGCAAGGAAGACAGGGGCAGCGCTACAAACGCAGGCAGGAAACAAGGCCAAGGGGAAGTCAACAGACATCCGGCTGCATTGCCTATCTAGTTAAGAACACTCTGGCCCTCAAGGAGGCAGCTGATTTATTTAAGGGTCTTTTTTAACCATAAGCTTAAATAAGGGCAAAAAAATAAGCATAAAAATGACCCTTAAATAAATGTGCATACAATTTAAATCCATCTTCTGATTATTTTCAAAAACCCATCTTGATTCTTGCCCCCCAAATTCAATCATGTCTTCATTATAACGGGATTCAGCAGCTAGTGAATTAATACCATATATTGACAATCGATGGGCTGCTGCCTCCTGTCACTCTGCTCAGCTGAATAAAATGTGAGTCGCACATGTGAAGACATTTCGTGCTCCACTGGGATACACCTTGTGGTGGCAGGACCATAAGCCATGACTCCATTCCTCTGTAGAGTCTTCCTTGGTGGCCTCCCTTCCCAGTACTGGCACTACTTAACTTATAAAATCTGACAAGATTGGGCTAGGCCGTGCCACCTTCCCTCTTGCGTTGCCCTTAGTAAAACAAGAACTCCCGACAAACTTCTCATACCCAAAGAAAAGGCTTTAAACACCAAGCTATGTCGACATTCATTCTTGAAAACCCAGCTGTTTTCCAACTTGCATGTCTTCCTTTACAGTTAGAAAGACCTGCAGCAAACAGAAGCCCTGTTGTGTTTCTTACCCGGACAAAGCAATTTTCTCTTTCCAGCAGGGACTGGGTGGAATCGCCCGCACACTGTTGTCCACTAACTACAACCTAATTTAAGAAAAAACCAAAACAGCAACATCTGTGAGGTAGCATTGCTAAATAACAATATCATTAATTAAAATTAGTTTTGGGTGCAGATCTCCACCTCAGAATAGATTCCATGAGCAACAAAGAAGAGAAGGAAAAGCAAGCAACCGCCAAAGCTTTCCTGGGGACAACACAGGGCCCAGCTCAAAGAAGCATAGCTGGAAGGGGCCACACAAGCCACCTAGTCCAGGATACCACCAAACATCTCTACAGAACTGGAGGCAAAGCAGAATAAAACCATCACATTAATAAGTGTTGGGCACAGCTGTATCATTACTACATGTCCTGTCAAAGGGTCAGAACTTCAGCAGCCAGGATTGCCAATCCAATGCATATTAAATTAATTTAGCCAAGTAAACATAGTGTATGGAAAAGACTGATCAAATCTTGGTTTAAAATAATTAAAGTTTCAGTATAATTCCTAGATATCACACAGATATAATGTAAAGACAATTAGTAGGTAACTTCCTTTATATCATGAAAACTGTACCTGGGCAACTAGTTAGATGTACAAGAATCAACTGAGAACAAGAGTTTAGGGACAAGCAACGACTACTGGCCAAATGCCAGAATGAAGAGGGGTCTCTGTTTAGTCATTAATAGTGCAGTCCTAAGCAGGGCTGCCCCTCCAAGACCCCTGGCTCTGGCCGACTTAGAATACTGTCACTGCTAAGGACTGCACGGAACTGGTCTGTTTGGAATACTGCTGAAGTCTATTCCATGGGACTGACTCCCAGGAAAGTGCTCTTAGGATTGTACTGCAAGTTATTTTCAGTGCTACATGCATCTGTTACTTTGCCAAACTAGTTACTGCCCTGTAAGAAGTTATACAAAGTAACTGCCATCCCCTCCTCATGCAAAAAACCCCCATGCAGAGCAGACAGGAACTTAGTTGCACCTAATCCACATTCAATGAATTGCATGGAACTCAAAGAGCAAGTGACATCTGAAGCCGCTGTTAGACATTTTGACCTCTGCACCTTCTAGCAGTATCTCTTTTCTTAAGCCTCTTCCTTTGCGAGTTTCCATTTCTGATTCACCCCCAAACTGATCGGTACCTGCATAGCAGACAAATGCTTCTGTGCCAGCCAGCTCCCGGAAGGTTTTGCTCTCAGTGGCAGATGGCTTCCTCCAGTCTTGCTCAGCGGGGAGACGGCTGGAAGAGACTTACACAAGAGGAGTGGGGATTGCAATGAAAGCATCCTACAATTCACATGAGACGACAGCATTCGCCTCCCTGCCATTCACCAAAAAGAGAGGTTTATGTGGGCTGCGACTCCACATCCTGGCAATGCTTCTGCTTGCAGTCCTACGCAGGCAACAACTAAACAGAACGTGCCCCTGCCTTCATAGGCCAAGAGGACTGTGAGATCCCTCTCCACACACAGAGAGAGCACCATGAAAGAATAACGTCCTTTCCCACCTTGCAGTTTGGTTACCATAATAGGATTGTGACAGTTGGAAAGCAGCAACTAAATACAACCAGATTGCACCTGTCTCGTCTTCTGTGTCAGTTGTACAGAACCAAGTGATTGACTGGGTATTTCTTAAACTCACCCAGATAAATTTAAGACCAAATGAGACTGCGCTGAGGTAAGGAGATATAAAGATACTGGAAAGCTGTATGTAAATGTTTTAAATAAATAAAAAAGTAAAATGCCACCAATTATGGATAAGGAAAATACTAGAAGCAGCCTACTGAACTCCTGGGAACACTCCAGGCCCTGTTCGGCAGCAGGGTTTGATTTTATTTGGCGTCTTTTTGAAGAATGTAAGACTTCAGTCACAGATGCAGCTGATGGCTCAATAACAAGACATTTAAACAAAAAGAATAATATGCATTTACACAGTACTTTTGAGTATTCAAAACACTTCACGTACTTTAAACTGATGTAATCCCTACAAAGACCTTGTAAAGGAGAGGATCCCTGTGTGGTTGGGGTGGGGCAAGTGATGCTGAGATGGCTTCAGGTCACGCAGCGGGATAACTGCTGAGGTGATCTCAGAACCGGGAATCTCTGGATATGTGCGTCAGTCTCTTAGCTACTTAGCTACAAAAGTTCACAAATATATGTCGGTCTCCTGAAATACTAACTTCCAGGTAGGATTCCAATAGAAACCTTCCTGAGCATTTGAAATACAAATAATCCCACACTCTGCCTTTAGTCCATGTTGAACCTGTCTTTTTTGTCCATGTGGAACAGTTTTTTGGTTTCCCCCCACTGAAATCTCTTCCCTCCTATACCTACCTGTTGATTTTCCAAAAGGTGTTGAGAGCGTTCTTCCTGGCCAGCTCCTTAGTCATATGTTCACCTTGTTCAGAATCCATCTGCCCCCTTTTCTTAGTAGGTTAGGAGGAGGAGTGCTGGTGTGCATGGCCCGATCCTCCTGACCACAAAAATTCTCAAAGTGGCTTACAATCGCCTATCCCCCACCCCCCACCCCCCACCCCCCACACAAAAGGACCTTGTGAGGTAGGTGAGGCATTATGTTCCACCAAATTTACTATCTCATTCTGACATATATTCTTATGACCTCTACTTGATATCAGAGATCCAAAAAGATCTCTAGGAGGTAAAAAAAATGTTTACCTCTTTTATCTACTGGGTGATAAGTAATCAATAGCAACTATTCATTGCTCAAGATGGATGTATCATAGAGCTTTTCTTGGATAAAAGAAAAAGAAATGCAGATAATCACGATAACTCTGAATGTGGACTCTGCTGAATATGTTTACATCAGACATCCCTAATAAGTTAAAAGAAACAACCCCACTTAAACTAATTTGACATGTTGCTTTAACAGTCTTGCAACATTAGCATCACAGCACACCAGAGTGGACAGCCCAAATATTCTCACTCGAAGAACCCCTATGAACCTCACTCACTTGTTTTGGATCTGAAACCGGCTTCTCCATCTGGGCCCTTGGACAGCGAAGTCTTATGAGCCAGTCTAGCTCTGAACTCTCCGTCCTTGGCAATCCCATGTAGCTCTAGTGCAAGATTGTTAAAATGCATTTAAAACCCAGATCTCAGCAATGCATTAATTTCAACATAAAACACTTTGTGTCATGCACACAGAGGTAGCATCATGTGGCGGTGGCTGCAGATAAGGAACAGCAAGCCACAGGGCACCCATGGGGCCTGTTTCCAAGCATGTACCCTGCCCCATCCCCCAGAAGTGGCCACTGCTCCCTCCTGGGGCCACCAGGCATTTTACAATTAAAAAAAAAAGAATTGGCACACAAGACTATCATTATGACAATATACTGTGATAGTGACAGGAATAACAGATTCTCCAAATTTTCGGCTTTCAGCAAAAAAAAAAGTTTGTCTAACTCATTCCTTTGCAGAGATGTGCCTTTTCCCTTTATACCTCCACAAGAGAAGAGGCTAGATACTTAAAAAAAAAGAAAGCTAGGGATTCAGAGAATATAGGAACATGCTAATTCAATCATCATACTAATATAACAATTTTCTTGCGTCTGTTTTTTTTTTTTAAAGGCTCCCTGATGGCAGGGGGAGGCAGTGTCAGGGAAAACAGCTGCTATATGGGTCAGAAAATCCTACACCCCGGGCATCCAGCATTTACTGACATCTTTCCAAAAATTTCAATGCAAAGTGGGTTTGAGAAGGACTGAGCAAAAATTTTGCCAAGGAAACCCTTAGAGGAGCACAAATGCATCATAATGCTGTAGGGAAGCACCAGGGGGGGGGGGGGCACTGCCCAAAACCATTGAACTCAGAGCCAATAGCCCATTTGGAAGACCCTTTAGACTAATAAATACCAATTGTTTAGCAAACTATTAGATACAGAATGGTATCAGCTCACAGCTTGACAAGACATCAACTTGACAAAGTACCAAACCATGCACTGTTGATGTGTCTGTTTCTCTGGTAGCCTATGAGGCAGCAGCAGTTGGATCTTGTGCAACAGAAAAGAACTATTCCAGTGTTACATCATAAGATGGCACCAGTTCTCAATTCCATCTGGCTCAATCATTTGTAACTTCTGTTTTGCCTTAAACTGTTGTAAACTGGCAGTGTATTCCATCAAAGAGAAAATGGCGTATTGCAATGGAAATGGAGAAAGCTTCCATTTAAACACACGGTCAAGGTAAGAAATTTGAAGATGGTAACTGGACACAGGGGCATACCTGGGCAAACTGGCGCCTGGGGACAAAACCTGAGTTTGACGCCCCCCCCCGCCCCGCCCGGCGTATGGGTGGCCACCCTCCTCCACCATGACCAAACAATGATTTTTTGTACCAGCTCACAAAACACCTCCCTCTCCCAGCAAAACATATATGGCTCTCTCCCCACCAACTCTTTTCCTAATTTCCTAATCACAACGACCCTATGAGGTAGTTTGTTATCCTGAGAAACAATTCCAAGCCAGTGCAAGTGGGTATTAAGCATGTAAATCTCTCACAAATCACCCCCAGCAAAACATTTACCAAACAAATGTCAGCATCATCTCTCACAAGACACCTCCAGTGGAATCCACCCCCAAACAGCATCACTTTCAATGGTGTTTAAACTAGGGAGCTCAGATTCTTCTTTTAAATCTACCTTAAAGGGAGAATCTGGGGTCCCCGGTTAAAACAAAATTGAAAGTGATGCTGTTTGGGGGTGGATTCTCCCCCACCCTGAAACAGCATCACTTTTGAGGGTTGGAGATTCTGAGATTCGGACCTTCCAGCCGCCAGTGTGGGAGGGGGTCACATTGGCGCCAACCCCCTCCGTCCGCAGCCTGAGGGTCCACCTGGATTTGAATCTCTCAATGGAGACCCAGGTGGCCCACAACCCGGGCTGCCTTTTTCCATCTTTGTCAGGCCCGGCGACTGGCCCCCTTCCTCTCCCGAACGGATCTAGCCTCTGTGATCCATGCAACGGTCATCTCCAGATTAGACTATTGTAACTCGCTCTACGCGGGCCTTCCCTTGCGTTTGATCCGGACATTAAAACTGGTTCAGCGTGCAGCTGCGCGCCTTCTAACAGGCAGCGCCTCCTGGGAACACATCCAGCCTGTACTGCGGCAGTTGCACTAGCTTCCAGTAGAGTTCCAGATCATCTTCAAGGTGTTGGTGTTGACCTTTAAGGCCATTCGCGGCCTGGGACCATCGTATTACCCCATACGTCCCTGCACGGCCTCTCCGTTCGGCGGAGGCCAACCTACTGGCAGTCCCTGGCCCCTCGATGATGCGGCCGGCCTCCACACGGGCCAGGACCTTTACAGCCTTGGCCCCAGCCTGGTGGAACGGTCTCCCACCAGCTGTCCGGGCCCTGCGGGACCTTGGGGAGTTCCGCAGGGCCTGTAAGACAGAGCTGTTCCGCCGGGCCTTTGGAGGAACCAGCCGCTAATGGTGCCCCCCCCCCCCCGGCCCTTAACACCTGGGCCATTAACCATCTAATGAGACTCACCATGCCTCCCTTTCCGTGGGGAGGGAGGGACTTTATGTTATTGGATTGCTGGACACCACCTTACACTTAAATTTAAATTCAAATTTGGGGCTTTTAAATTTGGAATAAGAATTGGAAATTTTTATCGCTGCTTTTATATGTTATTATTTTATATTGTATTTTATATGTTATATATATTGTATTTTATATGTTAGCAAAATGTACAGTGATGCACATAGGGGCAAAAAATCCAAACTTCACATACACGCTACAGGGGTCAGTGCTATCAGTCACAGACCAGGAAAGGGATTTAGGCGTCTTAGTTGATAGTTCCATGGGAATGTCAACTCAATGCATGGCAGCTGTAAAAAAGGCAAACTCTATGCTGGGGATCATTAGAAAAGGAATTGATAATAAAACTGCAAAGATTGTCATGCCCTTATATAAAGCAGTGGTGCGACCGCACTTGGAGTACTGTGTTCAGTTCTGGTCGCCGCATCTCAAAAAGGATATTGAGGAAATAGAAAAAGTGCAGAGAAGGGCAACAAGGATGATTGAGGGACTGGAGCACCTTCCCTATGAGGAGAGGCTGCAGCGTTTGGGACTCTTTAGTTTGGAGAGGAGATGGCTGAGGGGGGATATGATTGAAGTCTACAAAATTATGCATGGGGTAGAAAATGTTGACAGAGAGAAATTTTTCTCTCTTTCTCACATACTAGAACCAGGGGGCATTCATTGAAAATGCTGGGGGGAAGAATTAGGACTAATAAAAGGAAACACTTCTTCACGCAACGTGTGATTGGTGTTTGGAATATGCTGCCACAGGAGGTGGTGATGGCCACTAACCTGGATAGCTTTAAAAGGGGCTTGGACAGATTTATGGAGGAGAAGTCAATTTATGGCTACCAATCTTGATCCTCCTTGATCTGAGATTGCAAATGCCTTAGCAGACCAGGTGATCGGGAGCAACAGCCGCAGAAGGCCATTGCGTTCACATCCTACATGTGAGCTCCCAAAGGCACCTGGTGGGCCACTGCGAGTAGCAGAGAGCTGGACTAGATGGACTTTGGTCTGATCCAGCTGGCTTGTTCTTATGTTCTTATGTTCTTATGTTGTGCACCGCCCAGAGCCCTTCGGGGATGGGGCGGTATAAAAATCTAATAAAATAAAATAAAATAAAATAAATAAAATGAAACAAATAGCAGGTTCGGCCAGAATCTGGGCAAATTTGGGCACATTCGGACAAAAATTGTCCGATTATGTCCTGCCCAAATATGAACAAATGCGAATGCAAGGTATTTGGGCTTTTGGGGGGTATTTTGGGTGGTTTTTTGGCCTGCAGGGAGTGCATTTTTAAAGCTAGCGGCACCATGATTTCAGGGCATCATCCAGAGACTGCCCTGATGATACCACCCGAGTTTGGCGATGTCTGGTTCAGGGGAAGAAAAGTTATGGACGCCCAAATGGAATGCCCCCATCCCCATTGTTTTCAGTGGGAGCTAACCTGAGATGGGGGCTACCCATTTGAGGGACCATAACTTTGGTCCTCCTGAACCTAACTTCACCAAACTTGGGTGGCATCATAAGAATAGTTCCCGCCCTCGCAAGCGGGATATGATACCCTGAAATGATACCCTGAAATGTTGGTGTCACTAGCTTTAAAAATACATCCCTTCCAGGAACCACAAGAAATTTGCCCAAGATTCTTTGTTTTGCAGGGACTTTGCTCCATTGTAGCCAATGAGGAATTTCTGAGGCAGGCTGCACATTTTTGAAGATAGAGGCACCAGACTTTCAAGGTGGCTCCAGGAAGCCCTCCTGGTAATAGCATCCAGGCTTAGAGACCTTTGCTTCTGAGGGTCCAATTTTATGGGCCCCCAAAAGGCTTATTTTGTTTCCCTGCTCCTGCACATGAAACCTGCTGGCTGAGTTCTCTCAGAACTTCTCAGCACCTCCACCCACCACCCCCAAGAAAGCAAAGTTCCTACCAAGCTTTGCGGTGCTATCTTTGGAAGCCACCTTGGAAAGTCTTAAGCCTCTATCTTCCAAAAAATGTGTGGTAACTGCTTACACACTCCAGAAATTCCCCAGAAGAATCTGCCAGGCTTTTCCAGCAAGTTCTGTGGTGGGAAAAAATATTTTTCCACCATGAGATTTCTTCAATAGGGAGCTTTCTGTTATGCCCAGCTCTGTGGTAGAGGTTTCAACAGAAGGCACTGTGGCAGTGGTCTTTCTCTGGGGCGGGGGCACTTATTTCCCTGCAGGAGCTGCATTTGGTGTGAGCGGAAGGTCTCCTGAAAGGGAACCAGCCAACTTTGCTAAAGTTTGCTCTGTGATGAGTCGTGAGATGCTGCATAGGCGTCAGGTTCACCTTCTCCAACTCGGAGTGCCCCACAGCATTTTTCCTCCTTTCCACACACATTTTAGCAGCAAGTTGGCTGGATTCCTTTCACCTCGAGCACCTGGCACACCAGCAGCTACAGCAAATGCCCCACCCAGAGGCAAGATCCCCTACCACCCAGTGCCTCCTGTTGAAACCTCTACCACACAGCTGGGCATAACAGACAGCCCCATTGAAAGTCTACGGTGGGAAAAGTAATTCCCCACCACGGGGGAACTTGCTGAAAGAGCCTGGCAGGATTCTTGGGGTAATGTCTCGAGTGTGGGTTAAGCACTGGCTGCTACATTTTTGAAGATAGAGGCGCTAGGACTTTCAAGGTGGCCCTCCAAGAGAACTTGAGTAATAGCATCCGAAGCTTGGTGAGCTTTGCTTCTGGAAGTCTTGTGAGGGAGAGAGGAGTTGAGAGAGAGTTCTGAGAGAACTCCCAGCCCACAGGCTTCATGTACAGAACAGCGGAAACAAAATAAGCCTTTTTTGGGGGCCCATAGCAAACCCATTGGAACCCCCAGAAGCTAAGGTCTCCCAAACCTGGATGCTATTACCAGGAGGGCTTCCTGGAGCCAATTCCTTTGAAAGTCCTGGTGCCTCTGTCTTCAAAAACGATGCACAGCCTGACTACACACTCAGAAATTCCCATCACGTTGGCTGAAATGGAGCACCGGCTGAAGTCACTGCAAAACAAAGAATCTTGGGCAAATTTCTTGGGGTGCCTGAAAGGAATGTATTTTTAAAGCTAGTGACACCAACATTTCAGGGTATCATACGTTAACTATTCTTATGATGCCACCCAAGTTTGGTGAAGTTATGTTCAAAGGGACCAAAGTTATGGTCCCTCAAATGGGTACCCCCCATCTCAGGTTAGCTCCCATTGAAAACAATGGGGATGGGGGCACCCCCTTTGGGTGTCCGTAACTTTTCTTCCCCTGAACCAAACATCACCAAATTCGGGTGGTATCATCAGGACAGTACCTAAATGGTACCCTGAAATTTTGGTGCCTCTAGCCTTAAAAATGCGCCCCCTGCATGCCAGAACGTGAAAAAAACACTTAAAAATTAAAAAAACACAACGACCCTGAAATGTTGGTGCCCCCCCATGTGACCAAATGGGGGGCGCCCGGGGTCATAGGCTACCCCCTGTCCCTAGGCAGGAACGCCACTGACTGGACATGTACTTGAGGGTTTCATCTCTGGGGGTAGAGAGGGGAAAGATCTCTGTCCAAACAAGTCCTGCAGGTTACTGAATCAATACAAACTCTGTAAAAACAAGCTTCTCAAATTTGGATGAGTCTACACAGATAGAAATTCCATTTCCAATTCAGCAATTCTTGAAAAAAAGCAAACATTATTTGCCTCCATCCTAGTCACAAACTAGGATGCAGCAGTGGCGTAGGAGGTTAAGAGCTCATGTATCTAATCTGGAGGAACTGGGTTTGATTCTCTGCTCTGCGGCCTGAGCTGTGGAGGCTTATCTGGGGAATTCACACACCAGCTGGGTGACCTTGGGCTAGTCATAGCTTCTTGGAGCTCTCTCAGCCCCACCTACCTCACAGGGTGTTTGTTGTGAGGGGGGAAGGGTAAGGAGATTGTAAGCCCCTTTGAGTCTCCTACAGGAGAGAAAGGGGGGGATATAAATCCAAACTCTAAAAAAAACTCTTGATAGTTTCTCTTCTGTCTCTTCACATTCTTTCTTGCCTTCAGATTGCCCATGTGGGGTAAAATAATGGTATTCAACCACTCCAGGAGAAGGACCTTCCCCTACACTGTGGAATGGACTCTCTGATGACACCAGTGCCCGCCCTGCCGGACTTGTTTAGTTTCTGCAGGCACGCAAGGCAAAATGGTTTAGGTTGGCTTCTGTGGTGTTTTATTAGTGGGATGGCGCAAGCTACATATTTCAATAGTTTAATATTTTAATGTTAATATTTTATATTTGTTATCTGCTTTGACATTGTTTTTTAACTCATTCATACTATTTTAATGTTGTAAGTTGCCGCAAGACCCTTGGGTGAATGACTAAAAGGAGGGCTAAAATTTAATAAATAAAATAAAAATATATAATAAATTAAAAAACCCTGACCTGTGATCCGCTGACCATGGAACCCACAAACATGCAAACATGTGAAAGGGACATGTGAGATCAGAGTCATGTAACAAGAAACAGGGAGTCACAATTGTGGAGGGGCCGACGCCTGAAGGGGAAGACAGAGAGGTCGGGACAGTTCTTTTCCTGACCTACCCAAGCAGCCTGAAACAAACCACTGACATAAACAGAAGAGGGGAAAGACTGGGGCAGCCTCCACCTGATGGTATATTTTGCTTGCAAGGTTTTTCCAATCATCCAAGGGGAGTTTCAGGACAAACAGAAGGCCCCTTGCAGAAAGCCAATGTGGGGAAAGAGACAATTCATATACATAATGTGCACTGAACTCCAACAGGAACAACTTTTGCAAAAGAGAATTGAATCTCCAGAGAGAACAAACAATGCTCTCACATGCAGCTAGGTGCTATAAATCATATAAAGTGTACCAAATAACCAAGTCACATACGAGAGAATTCAACTGGTAAAGTACATAAACAAACACGATTTCTAACCAGCAGCTAGAGACAAAAGACATCAAACGCTTGGTGCACAAGCCCCTTGCTGTTATGAACCGTGCCATTTCAAATGCAGGATGTCAGACCTATGAATCCACTCAGTGACCAGAAGCCTTTGAATCAGAAGCCTTCCCTTATTGAACTGGACAACAGGTGCCTGGCTTTGCAGAAGCCAGTTCTGATCCAACACTCAAGACCCCCACAGTATAACCCTTCTGACTCCAACCCCCTTCCCACGTAATGCGAAAGCGGGGAAAGTGTGGGAAAGCCAAAGTAATCCCCAAGGCAGGAAGGGAGATGGCCGAGACGACCAGAGATGCCTCTGGAGGGAAAGGGAAATGGCACAGAGCACAGAGGCCCTGACAGGTGACCAGGCCCCAGCACTGAGCACCCAGAGCCAACCTAACACAGGAATGTCTTGCGCCCAAATTTGAGTGGCAGAAGAATGAGGTCACTGGTCAGGTCCAGGTTCTTTTCTGGGGGTCTTGTACCCACTTTGTCAGCTTTTCTGAAATACTAAGGCTGCCCATTTCACATCGGGAGAACTGCCAGCCATTCAAAGCACATATTTCTCCAATGGGCTGAGACACACCAGGCAAATTCTCCTGCGCACATCCAGTTTAATTTGCATAGCCAATCATATCTCCAAAGGCCAATCAGAAGCCCTGATGGGCCCTACCTGGCCCCACCCACTTTCTAAAAACACTTGGTGGGCACCATGGCACCCATGGGCATCATGTTGGGGACCCCCGTACTACATCTATTCAATGCCTTACCCCACTCCCCATGTTGTTACATTGCAGATTATGTTGTTGTTCTCATCCAATTTATTCCCACAACAACCCCATGAGAGAGGTTAAACCATAGGTGTCAAACTCGTGACCTGCCAGATGTTATGGACTACAGTTCCCATCACCCCCTGCCAGCATCATGTTGGCAGGGGATGAGGGGAACTGTAGTCCATAACATCTGGAGGACTGTGAGTCTGATACCTGTGGGTTACCCCGTGATTGTACAGGCTTCCATGGCAGCATGGAGATTCAAACCTGATCCTAGTTTGACACTCTTGCCACTACAACATGCTGGACATAGCAATGAAGAACATATTTTAAAGACAAAAGAAAAAGTTGAAGGCTCATTTGCATTCCATAAATGTAAAAATCATCCTTGTACTGTTAGGACTCAAACCTTAAGCCAATGAATGGACTCTGTATAGTTGATCAGTAGTGTTTATTGAGAAGCATCAAAGCAGCCAAGCTTGGCAAAGCCACTGCTGACAAATCTGGCTTTTGCCACCCCCTTTATCCCTTGCCCCCCTCCCGAATTCCAAGAAATTGTGAAAAACAGTCCCTGGAGCTGAGGAGCCTCAAGGTCACCAGCAGATAGTAAAAGAAAGTCACCTGGCTTCCTGCCCCCATGAGATAATGGATACCACTCCATTTCTCATGGGATCAGAGTGTCAGGGGAAAGCCTAGTTATCTACAAAGTGTGTGAAGCCATAAAGTAAAGTTCAAGGAAAGAATGTCCCAGATGGCAGTGGTAACATATAGCAGGCTGGCTGGTTACATATATCTTTTAGCAGCATTTGATCTGTAGCATTAAACAGTTACAATGAGGTAGGAATGCATCTCAATCACCCAGATACAATCCCCCTGACAAGTATCCATCAATATTCATTTCCAGGCACTGGCGTAATGCCCATTGGGCAAGGTGGGCAGCTGCCCAGGGCATCACCTTGTGGGGGGCATCAAAATGCTGGATTCGTTTTTGGGTATTTTTAGTGGTTTTCCATTTTTGGCCTGTGGTGGGGCACAGCTGCTAGGTTAGAGCCCAGCGTATCATCAGGAGAGACTGTCTCCATAAGCTACCCCCCCCAAGTTTGGTGAGGTTTGGTTCTAGAGTACAAAGTTATGGACTCCCTAAAGGTGCCCCCCTAATTTGCATTGTTTCCATTAGGAGCTAATAGGGAGATGGGGTTGTGCCTTTGGGGGTTCATAACTCTGGCCCCCCTGAACCAAACTTCCCCAAACTTTGGGAATCATTAGGGCAGTCTCCTGATGAGACCCTGAAAGTTTTGAGACTGTGCCTTCAAAAATGTGCCCCCCCAGCCTGCAACCTCCATTGGCAGCAATGCAGAGAACTCAGTGCAGAACAAAGATACCCCCCCCCCCCAGGTTTGGTGCAGTTTGGTATAAGCGGAACTTGGCAGAAGGTTACCTGACTATCTCGGCCTCGGCCTTGGGAATGCTGGCTTTCAAAAACAACCTTGTTCATACTTCTCTTCCACATATTCTCTGGAAAATTGGGAGGGGGATTCAGAGGAGCACAGGTGGGGACAAAAAAGGATGCAGACGCCACATCGAGCAGAACTGGCTTCCTAAGTTTAGGGAACTTGTTGCCTACTCAATAAAGACTACTGATCCTGCATCTAGTCTGCTTATTGATTATTGGTCCAAGACCTAACACACAGGCAGGTTCAACGGATATCCAGCCACGTGATGGCAACTCGTTGAGCCCTTGGCTGCTGCTTGGGCTCATCAGGTCTGGAGAGGCTGAAGACTCCCATACTGCATCCCTTCAAAAAGGAAATAGTTTTGATGTACCTGGTAAGATGTGCTAGTTGAACATTTGAATATCTCATCTTCTGTATCCACATTCCGTAGGAATTCAGTTTTAGCAGGCTGCAAGGAAAGTTGGAGAGTGAATATTAAGTAAGAAAAATATGTAAGATTGAACTTCTATGTAAAGTACTAAAGGAGTCCAATTCATTGAACTAAAGACAAGACAGAATCTTGTGGCACCTTAAAAACCAGAGGATCCTCTGAAGATGCCAGCCACAGATGCAGGCGAAACGTCAGGAGAGAATGCTGCTAGAACACGGCCATACAGCCCGGAAACCCACATTGAAACACTCCAAGGGATTCCGTCAAAGGAAAGTTTCTGAAGCAATACATTGAACATCTCATATGGGCGAAATTCGTTCCAAGACACACGGAAATTGGAAATGATCCTCTGAAGATGCCAGCCACAGATGCAGGCGAAACGTCAGGAGAGAATGCTGCTAGAACACAGCCATACAGCCCGGAAACCACACAGCACCCAAGTGATTCCGGCCGTGAAAGCCTTCGACAATAATTTGGTTCTTAATACTAACAAGACAAAGAAAATTACAGTAGACTATAGAAGGAATAGTTTAGAAATTCAGTCCTTGGTTATAAATGGGGATCGAGTAGAGCGGGTGGCCAGCTTGAAGTTCCTAGGTGGTGCTAGTGATTAAAGAGGACTTGACCTGGGGTGTTCAGGACTGCCACGTGGGAAGTTCAGGAAGGCCCAGCAGAGACTGTACTCATCTGAGACTTTGGCATGGGAAACAACAACTGGATTAGAAACTGTTGGTGACCTTTCTAACATGTTATATGAGAGTGTTCTCAGAAGATACTCGCATCTTGTGCATGGAAGGCTTCCAAAGGGTGAGGATCACTACGCTGCCTAGAGGATTATTTTCACGCCCTCTCCCCTCTTTGAAAGAACTTTATAATTCCCATTGCCTAAAGAAAGTTCAGAATATTCTGAAGGACCCGTCTCATTCGGCATACTCTCTTTTCAAACTGTTCCATCTGGCAGATGATATAGGATTATAAAAACAAGGACAAATAGGCTCAGAGAAAGCTTCTATTTTAGAGCTGAACTCCATGGTTTCGTGCTGATGTGGTTGGGGCTGTGTAGTGTGGGAGTGGGCATTGGGGAATGCTTGTAATTTTTGTTGTGTGTGCACAATGACAATAAATGCTATTATTGTAGATTTCACAGCTGCCAGATCTTTAGCTGGTTGTTGGCCTTCATTACAATTCGAGCCTCACCCAGAGGCCTAGGAAGTTGTAATGTATCGGCGTAGTATTCGTGCGGATCCCAGTAGGGCTGCCTTCTGAAGTTGACAGATGTTAATTTTGTTAATTCGAAGATTTTTCAATTAAGGGTCTCTAGTATTTTCCTGTGGGATGGCTTCAGTGTGCCCATTACCACTCCGGGACGCACTGGCGCTTATTTCCAGCCATAGATGCTGAAGCTCGATTTTCAAATCCCGGTATCTAGTGACATTCTTTGTTCTTTTTCAATAATCTCGCCAATACTGGGTACTGCTATGTCGTGATGGAATATGGTCACTTTCTTGTCCTCAATCAATGGTGATGTCACTCAGGTGTATTGTAAGTTTCCAACGCTTTGTCTGTTTGGATCTTGCGAAAGTCCCACAGGATCTTTGGACCTTCCTTCATTTTTCCATTACTTTTCTCTGGACAATGTTCCCTACCAGTTCTTATATTGCTGTTCTTAATGTTGTCATTCTTGCATAGAATTCCAGTGGATCATCTTGGCCACTGAGTTGGCGTGTCTGTTTGTACTCCAGTCCTGGGCAATCTTTTTGCAGCAGCTGAGGACATGATCCTACGAGGATTTCCATCAGCTTCTTTGCACAATCTGCGTTTTGCATCATCCTGAGGATTTCATTTTCTTCGATTTTAAGCTCCTTGATCCCGGAATTTGTTCTAATGGCTTTGCTCTTGGGCGGCTAAAACTCGAGGGATTCAGTTTTCCTTTTTTCAGAGTTCCAGTTGTTAAGACAGCCAGAGAGTCTCTTTACGATTCACATCCACCTTGTTTCTTTTGATTTTTCTCCACACAATTGGCCATGCAGTGCTTTTGTTGTGCCAGCTTTCAAGTCCTCATTTTAACTCACATTTTTTCTGTATTCTTGTTTGGTTTTCTGGGTTTGCAGCAAATGTCTGGTCTTCACTTCAATCAATGCCTGTTCTTGACTTTCCTTCACATAATCGGCCAGTGCATGCTTCTCCTCTTCCACTGTTTGCTGTACTTACAGTAAGCCTCTGCCACCAGACCTCCGGGGACAGTATAATCTATCAGTATCACTGCGTGGGTATAAAGCATGGTGCACTGTCATAAGCTTCCGAGTTTTTCTGTCCAATGCATTCGATTCAGCCTGTGTCCAGTTGATGATTCCAGCAGTGTACCTGATGACGGGTATGGCCCAGGTGTTGATGGCCTTGGTGGTATTCCCACAATTTAATTTAGATTTCAAAATTTTCCTGACCCTCTGGATGTACAACAGTCTTCATTTGCCCGCGCTTGATGTTATCCAACTGCAAAATGCCCAGGTATTTATAAGCTGCCTTTTGGTTGCACTTGATGAGCTGACCATCAGGCATTTCAATCCCATCACTCTTGGTGATCTTGCCCCTCTTTATTGCCATAGTAGCGCACTTTTCCAGGCCAAAGCGTAAGCCAAAGTCGAGAATGTCTGTGCTGAATTATTCAGACTGCAGGTTATATTATTGATTCCTGGATTTCAGTCTCTCTTTAATTTCCTGCATACAACTTCAAAATCATCCATGTACAGCCAAAATGTGAGATTTTTTTCTGGAGTCTTTGTGGCCGATTTGATAGCCCAACTTTGTTTTCTTTAAAATTATTGTTAGTAGGATCATGACAATGATAAACAGTAAAGGTGATGAGTGAATCCGTACCTTTGGAAAATTCCTCTTGCTTTTAATGTTGATCACTGTTCCGAAGTTTTCATTTCCGGAGCTGTCAGTTCAGTTTTTCCCACTGTCTCTTAGCTTTTTTCGAGTGGTGAATGCTCGAATGTTTTTTTGCTGATGCCAATTGTTTTCCAAAGCATTTCGCCCATGATCCAACTATGGGGTGAAAGTAGAGTCAAATGCCTTCTTGTAATCAATCCAGACCATGTATCGCGAATTTGTTTCTTTCATGATTCTTGCAGTTTTCCATTATCATTTTTTGTCTATCAGGGGTTGATCTTTTTGTACCGCTGCTCCCTTTCTTTTTGTTCCCTTTTTGCTCCACTGGCAGGATACTATTTGCTTCCAAGTAATTCATGATGTTATCTGCTATTATGCTGGTGAGCAGTTTGAGCATCGTGGGTAAACATGTTATTGGCCTGTAGTTTCCAGGGGTTGTTCCTTTGGCTGGATCTTTCTGAATCAAGTATGACTTCCCAGTTGTTAGCCATTGATCAATTTCACCATTTTGCATGGCTTCATTGAACTGCTTGGCCATTGTCGGATGCAAACTGGTTAGGTATTGTCGGATGAAAAACTGGTTAGGTATTTGAGCCAGAAGCCATGCAATTGATCATGCCCTGGTGCCGTCCAGTTTTCTCACTTTCTTGCTTCGATTTGTTATCATATCAGTTGTTATTTCCAGCTCTTCCGTTTGTTTTTGGCCAACATCTTTTTCAAAATCTTTTATCCACTGTGCCTTCCTGTTGTAATCTTTCTCATTTTCCCAGAGATCTTTCCAAAATCGAAGTGTCGCTTTTTTTCTGGCTTTTTGCTTTCAACATTGATTTTTGTGTTGAGGCTTTGGTAGAAATGCTTTTGGTTTGAACGAAATTGCTGATTTTGTCTGTACTGGATGTTTCTTGCTTCATATCTTTCAATTTTTCTTGCTGTGGTTGTTATTTGTTGTTTGGTGATCTCCAGTGCTTCTTCAATTGTTCTAGTGTCTAGCCAGTACCCTCTAATTAATTATTTCATGATCTTGCCATTCTTGCATATTTTTCAGGTTACTGGCATCTGATCTTAGTTTTTTAATCTTCTGTTCCAGTCTACTACTATTATTGTTGTTGTTGTTTTATTGATACAAAAACAGTTATACACAGCAAACAAGATCACTATGCTGGAGTGTGTATTAAATCGCACGTTGGACACTTCCCAAGCATCTAGGACTGTGTGATGTATCGACGAATAATGCGTGCAGAGCCGAGGAGGGTGGCCTTTTGCAGCTGATATATGGTGATCTTGTCAGCGCCGATTGTTTTTAAGTGCCATCCAAGGTCTTTAGGCACTGCACCCAGTGTGCAGATCACCACTGGGACCACCTTTACTGGTTTGTGACAGAGTCTTTGTAGTTCAATAGGATTTAAGAATCCTCGTATCGTGTATTATTATTGTTGCTGCTGTGGTTGTAGTTGTTGTTATTGTTATTATCATTATCATTATTATTATTATCATTATTAATTTTGCTACCGATGTGGTAATATTCTCCTAATTTGTCACAACAAACATCATCAGAACAATATGTCATATTATGTAGAAGATGTGACAGGCATTTTCCCCTTGCCTCCTCATAGAGGGGGCATTTTCATGACGTATGTTCTATAGTTTCTACAGAATTCAGGGAGAAAAGAACGTAAGCTTGCAGCATAAGGTATCTTTTGATATTTCCCTTCTAAAACAGCAGAAGGTGAATGTGCATGTCTTGCAAGAGGAAAAGCTCTCCTTAGATCTTTGTTATCTAGGGAAGTGAAAGAACTGCTGTATGTTGGGATGGACCCACAGACAGCTCTTCTCTTATCAAGTCTCACCTTTCTGGATCGGACATTCCTAGAGTATCGATGACGAGCTCCTGGGCAGGTAATCTTCATAAGCCAGTCCTCATCCAAACTGTCGCTGCTTAAGGATGATGATGAAACCATCTAGAAAACAAAAGTAAAACTAAAACAAGGGAAAATTACTGCACAGAGGGAAGGTTTTTCCCTGCTATCAACCCATTCAAAGTGCTGCTGAAAAAACAACAAAAATGTTTAGCAGCCTGTAAAGACTATTAACATAAAAATATTGGAAAATAGAATGAGTGCTTAGTTGCAGATGGAAGAAACCACCAAGCAATACCATTAGACCAGATTCTTACCTTTTGTCAAAATGTCAAACACAGAGAGATTCACAAGGTATTCTATGACTCGCCACCCTGCAAGGGCTTCCTGAAACAGAGCCTCCACAATCTCTCCCAAATACTACAGAAAACACCTTCAAAATGGAGCTCCATTGGGGGAGTACAGAAGAAACACAGAAACACACAGACCACAAGCCCAACATGAATACACAGGATGGCCTCTGGAGAGCAGAATACCAGCTTCTACATCAACTGACCTTTATTAGGCATATCAATAAGAAATAAAACAAAATGCAAGACAAAGCGGAAATCTGAACAGGTCTTAAAACAAGACTTAGAATCATAGAATCATAGAGTTGGAAGAGACCACAAGGGCCATCAAGTCCAACCCCCTGCAATGCAGGAACACACAATCAAAGCACTCCTAACATATGCTGATCCAGCCTTTGTTTAAAAAACTCCAAAGGAGGAGACTCCACCACTCAGAGGAGGCAGTGAATTCCACTGTTGAACAGCCCTGACGGTCAGGAAGTTCTTCCTAATGTTTAGGTGGAATTTCTTTTCCTTCACCTTGAATCCATTACTCCATGTCCTAATCTCTGATGCAGCAGAAAACAAGCTTGCTCCCTCTTCAACATGACATCCCTTCAAATATTTAAACATGGCTATCATGTCCCCCCATAACCTACGCTTCTCCAGACTAAACATCCCCAGCTCCCTAAGCCTCTCTTCATCTCTAGACTCTAGACCCTTTACCATTTCAGTTGCCCTCCTCTGGACCCGCTCCAGCCGGTCAATATCCCTCCCGAACTGCGGTACCCAGAACTGTACATAATATTCCAGGTGAGGTCTAACCAATGCAGAATAGAGAGATACAATTACATCCCTCGATCTTGACACTATACTCCTATTGATGCAACCCAGAATCACATTGGCTTTCTTGGCTGCCGCATCACACTGTTGACTCATATTTAGTTTATGGTCTACTAAGACTTTCAGATCCTGACCACCTTGTCCATCCTGACTACACTTGTGTTCCACCCTCCTTATGCTTATGTCTTGTTCCTGCACAAGGAAACTGGGATATTTCTGGGCTGAATGGGATGTTATTGATTGCCATCTTTCAATGCACTTTTAGATTGATTCCCCAATATTATTTATTTATTATTTATAGAATAATAAATTATGTATTACTTTTATAATTTTATAATTTTATAATTTTAATACATAATATAAATTATTTATATGTTTATATAATGTTTTAATTGTTTGTAAGCTACCCCAAGCCTAGCTATTGTCAGACATGGGTGGGGTATAAATATAATTTAAAAATGGCCAATTAAAATTTTTGCCTGCAGAGTGGATATGGAGAGGTTACTTGCCTTTTCTCCCTGCTAGAGCTAACAGAAAGCATGTGAAATTTTTAAATCTGGAAAAAAGCCTGTAGAAGAAGGTTATCTTCTCCCAAATTGGGGTCTTGGCTGGTGTTTTTAAGGAGTGTTGCATTACCTGAGAATGAGAGACAGAATAAAACCAACCCTGGGGACAACTGCCACTGAAACAACGTCATTTCAATCTGAACAGACAATAGGATCTCCAATGGCCAATCAGAGCAGGACTTTATCTGACTGCATCTGAAAACACTTCTTGGCAGGCACCAGGAAAGAAACTCCTGGCCTAAACCATCTAGCCTATCCCCTCACAGCTGAGTCACCCACCTCCCTGCCTATCTCTGCAAGCAAAAGACTTGCCTCTGCTTTTCTGCCTATTGCCAGCACAGCATCTGCCCAGATCCAGACATCAGCAGTGACTGACTGCAAGTCAATGAGTTTAAGCAAGACATTCATTTCATGGGACCCACTAAGGCTACTACTATGGCACAGAGTTCCCTTGGGCTGCTGGAAGCATTCTGCTCCAGACCAGAAGTTATGAGCATCTAACTGATAGGTGCAAAACAGGCTACCATTTTAACTACTGGTATACATATTTGACCTCCCTCCCTAGGGAGATCAGTTTGCCCCCCAATCACCAGCAGGCAACGGTTTTCTTGTTTTGTCTGGCACATTCCAAATGAGTGTTATTGGCCCTCCTTCAAGTGTTGTTTATGTGTTTTAATTGACTTATCGAATAATTTTAAACTTATTTTAATAGCTTAATGCTTTCATTTTTGCCACCTAGTGGAGACTGACTGGGTGGGAAAGTTTCAAATAAATATGCGGGGGGGGGGGGGTTTCAGCATCTGAAGAAGAAGAAGAGTTTGGATTTATACCCCACCCCCTTCCTGTCCTGTAAGGAGACTCAAAGGGGCTTACAATCTCCTTTCCCTTCCCCCCCTCCACAACAAACACCCTGTGTGGTGGGTGGGGCTGAAAGAGCTCCGAAGAGCTGTGATTCACCCAAGGTCACCTAGCTAGCATATGTTGGAGAGCACAGGCTAATCTGAATTCCCCAGATACGCCTCCACAGCTCAAGCGGCAGAGCGGGGAATCAAACCCGGTTCTCCAGATTAGAGTGTGCCTGCTCTTAACTACTACGCCACTGCTGCTCTCACAACAATTTGACCATTACAATGCCTGTACGTTCTATATATCATAAAATCCCAATGATTTCTCCCATCCACTTGAAATCTGGCATGAAGAAACCCAGAAATATTCAGATTTTTTTAATCCAATTCATTGCCTTTCAGTGAAGTTTGGCTCAAATCCAATCTTCTTGGCTTATTAAGGGGTGTTGTTGACAGTTGCTGACTACATGTACCCAAACATGTATTTACACATGGGCAGTGTCTAATTTAAACTGGGCTGCTTCTCATGCAAAGCAACTGTAGACATTAGCATACCAGAGTTCCACTTTAGCTGGGTACAGCGGGGCAGTGGAAACTAAACACTGTGTGACAGCCAAGTCCCATTGGTAAGTGCTTTTGCCTCAACAGAAGCACATCAAAATAGCAAATAAAAGCAGCAAATAAAAGCACTCTATGGCTCCAAATGATCCTGAGGTTGGCTGCTGGTTTCCAGCACCTGATTCAAGCACAAGCTTGAATAAGAAACACACCCAAACTAGGCTCCAATGATTCCAAGTCACACACATAATCTGTACATATGACTTAGTGATGCCCAGCTTGAAGTTGTTTGTAGTGCAGAGCTTTGGCTGGGACTTAGGAATATGGAACTGGAGTGGAATGGCTGCAAACTGCTAGCAGACTGCCATCTTCAAGTGGGCAGAAAAGGAGCAGCTATGTCAAAGCAAAATAAAACACAGGTCTGGCAGCACCTTCAGGACTTAACATTTATTTCAACAGGAGCTTTCATGAGTCACAGCTCACTTCTTCAGATGTGTGAAAATCATCTTCCCTTTACATATCTGGAAAACTCAGCTGTGACTCACAAAAACACACACTGAAATGGCTGTTGTGGGCTTTCCGGGCTATGTGGCCATGGTCTGGTAGATCTTGATCCTAACATTTCGCCTGCATCTGCGACTGACATCAATGCCAGCCACAGATGCTGGCAAAACGTTAGGAACAAGATCTATCAGACTACGGCCACACAGTCCACAACAACCAGTTGAATCTGGCCATGAAAGCCTTCAATAATACACACTGAAATGTTGTTATCTTTCAAGTGCCATTGAACTTTTGTGTTGTCCTAGTGAGGTAGCCTAGGCGGAAAGTATGCATTTGGTCCAAGGTCACCCAGCAGGGATGAGTGGGAATTTGAACATGGGTCTCATAGTCCAACATTTTTTTTCTTGCATATATATTTATTTACCAGGAGTGGGTGCATTTTTTTAAACTGTAAAGGTAGCCAACATAATAACCTCCAATCTTTTTAAGCCTACAGGCACCTCTGACATTTTAACACAGGGCAGTGGGCACAACCACAAAACATAAGGCAGCAACACTTCAACATATCAGACAGAAGCTCTGCTTAACAGGTGCCTTTCTAAATGAAAATATTTTCCTGTATACATGCAGCGTACCCTGCCGTTAAGATCCTTGTGCTGTGGAAGAAGCTGCTGCCAAAGCAACATTTAGTTTTGGGTTTTTTAAAATCATTTTATTTATTGAAATTTAATATTATTACAATTACAGAAAAAAAATTCAACGAGACATTTTGAAAGATCTGTATAGGCAATGGGATCTTCTGCGGCCAATCAGGAGCCGTGCATGCACAAAAGCCCTATCCTGCCCTACCCATTTTCCACAACACTTGGTGGGAACCATGAAAGGTGCCAGTTGGGGACCTCCACCCAAGAGCAGTGGTGCCACCCGTACTACAGTTCGCATGTGGTGTAGGGTAGTGGTTAAGAGCAGGTGCACTCCACTATGGTAGATTTAATAAAACATCATATTCTAATAGAATCTGTAATGTATGTGAACAACTACTGAAACTTTAGAACATGTTTTATTCGATGATGTGTGTAGGCAGGTCGGTTTTCTATTAGTCAAACCTATTCATAATATTAAGTCAAGAATGGTACAAATACTTACTTGTAATGATTTTCAAATTTTACAAAGTATTGTGAAATTTTTGCTGTTAGCTTTAGAGAACTGTTGGCTCTTATATTCTTCTCAACATGTATGCCTAATAAAGGTTAACTGACAGATGTACTCTAATCTGGAGGAACAGGGTTTGATTCCCCATTCTGCCACTTCAGCTGTGGAGGCTTATCTGGGGAATTCAGATTAGCCTGTGCACTCCCACACACGCCAGCTGGGTGACCTTGGGCTAGTCACAGTTCTTCAGAGCTCTCTCAGGGTGTTTGTTGTGAGGGGGCAGGGGAAGGGCAAGGAGATTGTAAGCCCCTTTGAGTCTCCTCCTCACAGGAAAGAAAGGGGGGATATAAATCCAAACTCCTCCTCTTCTTTTGTACTTTTGATTGATATTGTTGTATTATGTATTATTATTACTTGTTGTTGCTTTTATTGTACCCCCTGAGCCCTTTGGGGGGTAGGGCGGTCTATCAAATTGAATAATTCTTCTTCTTCTTCTTCTTCTTCTTCAACAAAGTGGTTGAAAAGCAGAAGTAAAATGCAGCCCACACCCACAACACACACACACACCCACACACACCCCCCGGACAGGCGCCCGAGCCCGAGGGCTGCGGCCTCCCCCCCCTTCCCCGCCCGCACTCACGCTTTCGGAGGGCACGGGCAGAGGTGGGGGCGGCGTCGCCTTGGGGGTGGAGCCGGGGGCCGTCCTTGGCCTCTGCCTCGCCGCCTCCATGCCCTCCCCGGCCACAGCCCCCCACCCCGCGGCGGCTGGAACTGCCCCGCCGCCGCCGCCGCCGCCCGGCCTCCTCTGGGCGCCACTGCTGCAGCGCCGCCTTGGTCTCCCTCCGCGGCTCTTCCCTCTGCCGCGGCGCTCAAGTCGGCTCGAGGGCTGCTGCTTCGCAAGGTCCCCCAGATCCCTCCGCGCGGCGCGTCTCCATGACAACCCCCAAGCCTCGCCCGCCCGCTGTGAGGAGAAATGGGAGCGGCCAATCAGGAAAGTCCTCCGCATCCCACACAGCCAGCCAATCACCTGGTAGTCTTCTGGGTGGGGGGGGAGCGGGGTGTCAGGCGTGCACCCGGAAGCCTTCTGGGCCCCGGCTCAGCAGCCCCGCGTAGGAAGCAATAGAAAGGATTCCACCGGATCATCAGCCCACAATATCATGCTGCTTTCTTCAAGGGGGAGTCCAGCGCGGCGCTCCTCTCCCGTCCCCAGCTCTCCTCTCTCGCTTTGCATTTACAAACAGTTCATTTTATGCATCAGACATGATACATTTGGTTTAACCCCAACTTGAAACTGGGGGAAGTGTGAAGCTCTTTATCCGGAAAAAAAAATTGACTAGTAAATGAGTTGCAGTATTTCATTTCTTAAGCTCCCAACCAAGGTCTTTCCCCATCCATATACTCAGAAAATATGGTTTCCATACTAATCAAAACTAGAAATACAGGTTGTACCAATACAGGTTGTACATGAGCTCCCAAAGGCACCTGGTGGGCCACTGCGAGTAGCAGAATGCTGGACTAGATGGACTCTGGTCTGATCCAGCAGGCTAGTTCTTATGTTCTTATTTTATCAAATATCAGCAGCCACTTTCAGCAAAATGCCAGTTTCTATAGGATACTTTTATTCAAGAATCTCAGGATGGCTAAGACAACTATGAATGTGCTTCAAAAATACTTAACATCTACAGTTCTTCTGCACTGCTGCTTGATAAAAATCTTGATAAAAAAGCACAAGACTTAAACTCTCAGAAGTGTAAACAAGGCTTAAAATGTGGCTGTGTGGATGAGTTTTTACACTGCAACCAGACACAATGTCAAACCTCAGATCTATATCCAAATCAGACTATGCCAGCCTGACACACTCAAAAAAGACCATCATCTTCATCATCACTGGATTTGCACCTAACTGCCCCACCCAAAGGACTGGGTATCCAGATGCGACGTGGCGGCCACTCCACCCTGCTGTTCCCAAGAGGTTTTTTTGGTGTAGGGAGGCAAAATGCACAAAAAGGCCTCCCCACAGCTGAAATGCCCCCACTGGCTTTTTGGCGGCATATGTCCAAAGCCCCGGGTGCTGGCATTGTTGAGGCAGTGGCTAGGTGGAAGATGACTAGCATCGGCTCCTTCCCTGGCCACGCTGCGGAGGGTCCTGGTGGGCACCCACCCTCCACCAGGGCTAATGCACTGGCGCAGCCCCATGCAAGCCGCCTCCAGCGGCAGAGTCACGCCCACGCCCCCTGCTTTGGATGGGGCTTTTCCTCCTGCTTCTCCAGGGGTTCCCCACCGTTAATTCCACGTGCCGGGCGGGCGGGGGGGCTCACCTGTTGCCTCCCGAGGTGTTTCGGGGTCCAGACATTTCCACTCAACTGCACCCCACGCTCCTCCTCCTCCTCCTAACTGCTGGAAACCTCGACATTTGGAGCGCGGGGCGCGCATCTGACCCCCGCCCCCACCTCATCCCGCGGCTGGTCGGGGGCGGGGCTGCCTCCTCTGGGCGGCCCTCCCCTCCCCTCCCCTCCCCTCCCGGCATGCCGGGCGGCCGCCGTGGCCCATTTGAATGAAGCGGCCGGGCTTTTCGGCGCCATTTTCGAGTCGGAGCGACGGAGGCGGTAGGCGAGGGGCGCGCGAGGAGGGGCCGCCGCCCGTCCGCCCGCCCCCCCCTGTGGCTCCGCCGGTCAGCAGCCCGCGGGGGCTGAGGCGCGAAAGGCGGGCGGGCGGGCGCCCCGTTGCCGCGCTCTGTGCCGCCGGCCGCAGCGGCCTCCAAGGCTGGGACGGGCTGTGCTCCCTGGGCGGCGCCCGCCTCTGAGGCCAGCGGAGCTGGAGGCAGCGGCAGCCCAGACCACCACCACCCCCACCCCCCCCCCGGGGACAGGCGGGCGGGCGGGCAGTCCCGGGGCCTGCTGGAGGGGCGGCGGCCGCTGGCTGGACGGGGGCTGGTCGCCTCGGCTCTGCCGGGGAAGTCGGTCAGGCATTCAGGGTCTGCAACCTGTGGCTCTCCAGATGTTCATGGACTACAAATCGCATCAGCCCCTGCCAGCATGGCCAATTGGAATTCTATGGGATGGGAATTGTAGTCCATGGACATCTGGAGAGCTGCAGGTTTGCAGACCCCTGCTGTAGAGTATAGATGTCAAATTCGTGCCCCTCCTACAGTTCCCATCATCCCCTGCCGGCATCATGCCGCAAGTTTGACACCTGTGCTGTAGAGAATCACACCTTCCTAAACCCACTGACTTCTAAACTGAAACTTGTGTTTCGTCAGCGTCGTTGGCCATGTGTGATTTTTAAAAGTTCCTTAAGAGGTATTAAAGGTGACAGGTCATCTTTATCCATGCTTTTTGGTCTTAATTCATAATAGCTGAAACAGTGGCTTTTGGACAGCTGTATTTGTATTTAATTTGGGAACAGAAATCTTATAAAATTGTGTCTATCTTATATTAGGGCCTAATTAAGTACAGTGGAACCTCGGTTTTCGCTGGTAATCCGGAAAAAACCGAGGCTACGCTGTTTGTGCATGCACTATGCAGACGGCATAGCAAATTTATGCAAAAAGCGTAAATTTGTGCAAATGGCGTAGGCAAAAACTGAGGTGCCGGGGAAAACTGAAGAAAAAAAACAGCCAGGGGTGACTGGCAAAACCCAAAGGCGACGATAACTGAGGTTCCACTGTATATTATTCTGAGAATGGCCAGTGTAGACTATAATGTAGGTATGCATGTTGTTGTTATTTATGTTAAATATTTCAGTGAGTTGCCTTGTTTCACTTGCAGAATAGTTTTCAGGAGACTGAAAAATGCAATTTTGTTATTTTCTGCAGTATCATTACTAATGGAAAAATGCTTTATTTAAAGGTAATATCTGCTCAGCCTGTCCTAGTGTAATTGGTTACAACATAAGAGACAGGTGACAATGTTCTTTCATAGATTGCCCTAACACGCCCATTTTTAAAAAAGTATATGAGCTTCCTATAGACATGTTCATAGATTATTTTTGCAATCTTATTGTTAGGCCTCGGGTCCGGAAATAATAGGAACTATAGATTTGCTCTAAAGTCTTTATCTCGATTTGAAAGGTAAACATAAACAAAAACGAATATGAAGATTCCCACTCAAACTACTACCTGTGTTCCCCAAGGTTCCCCCCCCCCCCCAAACAGCTTTCTTGATTCCCACTGCAAAGCACTACAAGCCTGGGAACAGTTCACATTTCCCACATGATAAGATCGGACCAGGAATACCAGTTGCTGTTGAGTGTAGGCAGAGCATCTTGTTCTCCCTGGCACTTTGGAATCTATCCTGAAATTAGCCTCTCAGCTAAATATCTATCCCAACTGTCAGAGTCCAGGCAGAGATGGATCATTACTCGAGCTAGATGTAGCACATTCCTCTTTGCCATTCTTAAGGGCCGACAGTTCACTTCCACTTTGTCAGGGCTAACCGTTCACTCCCCTGCATTGACAATGAATCAGCCAGACTTCAGAAGTTCCAGATTTTATTGCAAGTGACAAGAAAGCAACAGAAGAGTGTTCTGAAGCTCAAGCTCTCAGACCAGCGCTATTATGGATAGTACTTTTCATTCCCCCCCCCCCCACACACACATGTGAAACCCTCAGCAGAACAGTTCCCCAGCAACATCTCCAGACACCCAAGGTTACTTGATAAGCCAGCTGTGGAAAAAGGCAGAGTAGCAAAAGCATTGCACGGCTGAAAGGCCCAACCCCCATAGCTGCCATCCTGACACACTTGAATATTGCACTTCAAGAGAGAACGTGTGCACATTGTCAGGATACTGTTCAGACCCTCAAGCGTATTATGTTTTCTTGTCCTGGCTCTAGGGAATAAAAAAAGTTGTTCGGAGCATACAAAGACCTGCTGAATAATAGCGATGGCAGGATTACTGGAAAAACTGCTGAATTTTTATTAGAAGTGCTCAAGTCAAAGTCTTAATGGAAGCTTGATCACCTCTTCCTTACCAACCTTATGTGCTTTGTCCTGTTTTATGTCCTGTTTTAACACCCGTTCTGTCCCGTATTTGGGTTATTTAAACTGATATGCCTAATAAAGGTTTGTTGAAGTTGATAAGATCGGCCTTTCCGGGCTACCAAGGAGAGGATGACACATGCTGGACGCCAGAGAATAAAGGAACACAGTTGCCCTTGCAAATGTGTGCCACCCCTCAGCTGTCAGGCACAGACCTGACACTTATACAGAACTAGTGGGCTCGGCCATGCATTGCTGTGGCTCAGTCTGGTGAAGTGGAAAAGAAAGAAAAGGGGAAGCAAACGGTTCGAACATGTGTCATTGCACAGTGATTTCAAGGGAGGGGCAAGGGGCCCCTTGCTCCCCTCCCTCTCTCCCGTTCCCTTGCATGGCGCCCCGTCCCTCCCTAATGTTCCCCTTCCTCTGCTAGGGCGGGTGGGCCATGTTCAGGTGGCTGGACCTGTCCCTTTCACTCCCTTCCGTAGGAGGTTAAGAGCTTGTGTATCTAATCTGGAGGAACCGGGTTTGATTCCCAGCTCTGCCGCCTGAGCTGTGGAGGCTTATCTGGGGAATTCAGATTAGCCTGTACACTCCCACACATGCCAGCTGGGTGACCTTGGGCTAGTCACAGCTTCTCGGAGCTCTCTCAGTCCCACCTACCTCACAGGGTGTTTGTTGTGAGGGGGGAAGGGCAAAGAGATTGTAAGCCCATTTGAGTCTCCTGCAGGACAGAAAGGGGGGATATAAATACAAACTCTTCTTCTTCTTCCCTTGCAGGCAAATTATGTAACTGAAAACACGCTGGGAGGCATGAGCCACGTTGTGTTCGAATTTCAGAGTGTTTGGTCCAGCAAACCCCCAGACCCACCCTCACCTTCCCCTTCCTCCGCTAGGGTGGGTGGGCTATGTCCAGATGGCGGACCCCATCCGTTTCACTCCAGATGGCAACGGTTTTCAAGGAAGACATGGTTGGTTCCCTTGTATCAGGGTGTTGCTTTGGCGGCCAGCAGATGGCGCTGTTGCAGAACAGAACTGTGGTTCCAACTGTCACAGGTGTGGCATGTACACAATAATGGGCACAGTTGTGACATGTACACAACAGGAGGTGTAGAAACAGTATGGAAACCTGGCTGCACGCAAATGCGACGTTGTGTGAAAATTTCAAAGCAATCGGTCCAGTAGTTTGGGAAATTACCTGTCAGCAGAAAAACGCACTGATAGATTTTTATATATATACATATAGACTAGCGGGGCCCATCCACGTGTTGCTGTGGCAATTGTTCTTCTCATCACAGTCCGCAACCCACACAGATGTCCATGCAGGTACAATGATCCCCAGCATAGCCTTTTGGAAGCAGCAGTGGCATAGTGGCTAAGAGCAGGTGCACTCTGAACTGGAGGAACCGGGTTTGATTCCCAGCTCTGCAGCTTGAGTTGTGGAGGCTTATCTGGAGAATTCAGATTAGCCTGTGCACTCCCACACACACCAGCTGTGTGACCTTGGGCAAGTCACAGCTTTTCGGAGCTTTCTCAGCCCCACTTACCTCACAGGATGTTTGTTGTGAGGGGTGAATAGCAAGGAGGTTGTAAGTCCCTTTGAGTCTCCTACAGGAGAGAAAGGGGGGATATAAATCCAAACTACTACTACTACTACTACTTCTTTTTCTTCTTCTTTTGGGGTGGTCAAATGGAATCCCTCTTTCCCTTTTCAATTCACATTATTATACGGTGCTGTCTTGGTTTTTAGTATAAGGTAACCCTTCCCATTCCACAATGGAACTGTCCAGAGTGTGACTCCTGCTGTCCATGAGGCTGGTTGACATGCACAGTCCTGGCTTGGGGAAGGCAGAACTGGGGCAAGGAGGCTTTCCCAGTCAGGCAGCAGAGGCAGGATGGTGAGGCGCTCAGATCGAGGCCAGCTCCCTGGGTTTTTAAAGGGCCATGTGCAAAAGAAGCGGAGCCTGTAGTGTTGGTTCGCCCCCACCCCGCGGATTTTCTTAGAAGGAAAAGGCAAACTCCAGCTTGCTTTTAGTAAAAGAGAGCTGTGGCGAATATGGGTGAGGAAGTGGGTAAGTGGTGGTTGGATGTGAGGGAGAGCAGAGTGAGGTGTGTGAGGATGAAGTGGATGTGTATGAGAGTATGTGTGTTGTGTGGTAGTATTGGGTGAGGCACAGAGAGTGAAAGCATGTATGGGGGGGGGAACCCCACCTGACGTCTCACACAGCGAAGTATGTATGTGTTTCACTTCCACTCATATTACCTAACAGTATTACCTATTTACTGTTTTCACTGCTCATCTCTGCCCATCTGCGCAAACATTGTAAGGGCATACCAAGCCCTCAGGCCACAGACAGGCTGCACGAACATTCTCAGGGTGACAGTTAAACAGAGCCAGCTTCAGGGTCTGGTGTGCCAGGAAAAAAACGTTTTACCTGGCTCAGGTATGGACTTTTGCCGATTTGAAGGTCCAATTACCTGCCCGCTACGGAGAGGGACATCATGTGAATATTTGGGGGCTGTCCAGCTGTTTCGGCGTTAGGGCAAGACCAACAAACGAATGGTTAGCTTTTTATATATATAGATTGCTCCATATAAGGCCCTGTGGTCCTGGATTTTGCATAAGATTGTATTGTATGTCTGCTTTATTACAGTTGAGGTAGATGTTTAATGGACAAACCTAAAAAACAAAGAGAATTTTAAAACTGCAATAGTTTAAAGCCTTAAGATTTCTGTGCATGTCTGTATGTAAGTATGCATCAGTCAAATTACAATTAGTTGTAGCTATATCCTGTTGAAATCAGTGGAACAAGTTAATTGGGACTAACTTCAGGTTCGGTCTGTGTTATTCAAGAAGTTGTATTAATGCTACTTTTGCCATCTAAATGCACAGTTCTACCCTCTGATTTTAATGTGAAAAAGTACTGGTTCTTATGGGCAAATAAATAGCTTCTTGAGATATTTTATATTATCTGCAATGACAGACTATGGAAAATGTCCGATGGTAACCACTGCTTACCACTGAAAAGAGCACAGCGCCTTCCTGTTGACACAAATGTTTGAAGCGAGTTTTCAGAACTATGTGTATTCTGTAGTTCTGTCTTTATATTGATTGTGTAATCACCTTGCGCTTTTGTGTACTAGCAAATGCAGGAAACATAGTATATTTAAAGATGGTTAGAAAGAGATGGTGACCAAGAGTACACTTTGCTTATGTAAGCTGTAATATTGGTAAATGTCTGTAATACTAGATGCAGCACTGTAGCCTATGTAGAATTATTCATTTACCTGTACTTATCCTGCTCTAGTGGTGCACAGCTAATTATTTGCATGAAATCATGGTCCTTGCATAGTAACTACTATCACCATCACAGTACATTTAGCTACTACATGGAAAACAAGATGAGCATTGTTTTGTGGGTGAAACATGCATTCAAATGCATCTTCCCATCCTTATGGGCTAGAAGCTGTTCACATGTAGATATGCCTTGCTGGACTGTGACAAATGTCTGTATAGCTAAAATAAAATATTTCATCCTGCCCCTCCTTCATGGAGCTTAGTACTTCATTCATACGACAGCCTTCATTTTTTTTCACAGCAATCACAGGAAGGTATGTTAGGCTGGTAGTCCAATTAATCAGAGCAGAGATCTGAATTCTGATATCCACAGTCCCTGTTTGATACTTTAGCCACTGTGCTATGATAAATTAGTTTTACCCTTTGTGAGTGTGTGTACTTTATTTGAGAGACATCTCAAGTAGACTCAGGTGGGGTGGGGTGGGTGTGGAGTCTTTTAAGATAGAATTTTAACCCTATAATCCAAACATTTGAAAACTAACTGGAGACCTAAGATGAATTTCTGGAGCTGCTGAATGGATAAGAACCTTGCCTCTAATTCTGCAGAGTCAGGATTTTATTCCTTTAAGGGAACAGGTGCATTTTTAAAAAAAATCTACAAATTATTTTGCATTTTAAAATTTATGAACACTGGAATGGAATTCTCATGCTATTCCAGTTTCTCTCTCTTGCATCACCCTTGTGATCAATTTACACATTCATGGACAATAAGAAACATAAAATCTATAAAATACTGTATGCTTAGTTTCAAAGCCGGTATGTTTACTATCCTGCAAGACTATGTGTCATGTTTATCTAGAGAGTTTTCAAAGAAACTTCAAATCTTAAGGCCTTATTTTAATTAGACAAACATGGCACCACCTTTATGACAGGATCAGTGACACTTGAACTTTAGACAAAAGAGGCAGTGGCGCCTCTTTGCTGCCTAGAAGCCAAGGAGCAAGCCCCCCCCCCCTTCTCTTCTAGGCAGGGAGCAGGCAGCAGTCCCCCTCTCCGCTGCATCTAAGGGGGTCTGATTCTTGCCCTTTCAAAAAGTGATTTCTTTCTGGTAGAATAATAACATGCCAAAGTCCAATTTGAATTTTCTTCATTGTTCACTACATTTGTCATCCGTCTTTCTTGTTGAGACTCAAGGCAGATTACAGAACTATAACAGACAATGTGTAAAGGATTCAATGGTGTTGATGGTGAAGTAACCTTGAGTGCATTCCACAGCCCGGGCGATGGGCCAGATGCATCGGCGAAGACTTTATCTTTGCGCGGGAGATGAAGCCTCTGTTCCCATGGGAAGCAGGAAGGGGGGATGGGGTGCCTGGTATTATAACCTGTGCTTCTGGCGGGAAGTGTCATTCCTGCCATTGCGTGTACTTGAGCTTTCTAAGATGTCTTAATAAATGGACTTTTACTACCAAAGCCTTTTATTTCTGCGTCTATGGAATTCCTTACATTGTGGCAGGAATCCTAATTCATCTATATTCCTGTGCAGTGGACCTCTTGTCTTACGATGGAGAGGTTGAATTTTACTGCGGAAGGTGCGGTAGCCCCCAAAGAGGGCTCCGACCTTTCCCTTCTGGATCTGGAGCAACCAGCAGGAGAACGGGCCTCGCTGGTGGCTCTTTCCCGTCCTCGTATCAGCACGAGTCTTCCTTTACTCCGTTGGAACGAGGGACGTGACGACGACCATGGGGACTTCCGTGAGTCGTTTGGGGCGCTGTCTATGGATCGAGCGCCTGTGGATCGGATTTCTACCCGTTCTCGTGTGGATTACAAACCTCAGATGCAACCTGTCATGGAGGAGACGGGCTTGACCACCTTTCATGCGGCAACCCAGGAATCCATTGAACGATTCCTGGACTCGTATTTTGGTGATGCTCCCAAAGAACCACCGTGGCACAGCACTGGGGCCCGTCCAAAGGACACCGGGACTCAACCTGGAATTGGGAGGGGTATCCGTACCGCTTCCCAATCGGACCCCCCCCATCCCGGTCCGGCGACCGCACCTGAGGTGCCTCGGGGAGCCACCGGTGGCTACGGCGGCTACGGTGTCTCCGAGGGCTCGCTTCCTGATGACGAAGAGTCTGAAGAAAGCCTGCATTCCCAGCCGGACCGGTTTCCTCTCCCATCGAGAGAAGACTGGGATGAGGAAGTAGGGCGACTTCGAGATGCCCAAGCGGCATGGAACCGTGAACGCCAGCTATGGGAGGAGGAACGGGCACAGTTGCAGCAAGAGCGCGAAACCCTGCAGAGGGACCGGGAACAGCAACGCAAAGAAGTCCAGCTCGAGTTGGACCGTGCCAAAGACGCGCTCCAACGGCAATATGCCCAGAATCTGTCAGTCCATGATAAAGTCCTGGAACAGTCCAGACTGGATTTACAACGGCAACGCGAAAGCGTTCAGGCTCTGCGCACGCAAAGTGAACTCACTGAAGCCCTTAAACGGGACGAACTGCTTAAATTAGGGCGAGAAAAAGCTGCTTTGCATGCGCACCAAGATGCATTGACTCGCAAGGAGAGGGAGCTGGCTGCTTTGGAGAGGGAACTAAGGAGGCAGCAGACCAGGGGGCCGCAAGTTGGAACCTATGCTGTTACTGATCATGCCGGTGCCAGGGGGGCCACGTACCTGGGTCCTGCTACCCAAACGCCAGCAGCACCGCCAGCGCCCCCGATTCCAGCCCCCCCTGTACAACAGCCGCCTGCCCAACCTGCTCAGCCAGCGCAACCACCTCCCCAGCAGGCGCCAAGAGCCGTCGAACGGGGCTACTTCCGGCCCCCGATACCAGCCCGTTTTGATGGGACCGCTTCCAAACTTCCCTACTTCATCTTGCAACTCAATGCCCACTTGGAAGACTATGATGATCTATACCGGTCTGAACGCGAAAAAATACGGGACATCGGCTCAGTCCTAGATGGGGCGGCAGCCGACTGGTTCGTGACTGTTTTGGATTTGCAGGATGAGGACTCTCGCACAGTGCCCGCATTCCTCCAAGCTTTGAGAGCGCGCTTTCAAGATCCAGGCGCCGAGAATGAAGCTATCCGCATTCATCAAAACCATCCAGCAAGGCAACCGCCCGCTTGCAGAATTTGTCCGCAGACCCTGCAGCGCGCTGCTCGACTTCCTCCTGAGTGGCCTGAACGCGATGAAATGCCTAATACTTCTCGGATGCTGTGGATAGTAAGCCACGCGAAACGGTAAGCTTTTAATCTCGGGTTCTTCGCATCTATTGCAGGATTGGATCCAGTTAGTCTCAAGCGGCGTCTCGCTTTGGAATACGCTGGCTAAGGAGGCCGCCCCACGCCCAAAAACCACTACTGTGTCCACCAAGTCAAGCCCAGTCAGCTCTTACCGAAACTACTCTTCTGGAACGCCGCCGGGCCGACTCTGGGTTGTGTCTTTTACTCGCGGAGGGCCAGGTCATCTAGTCACCAACTGTCCTAAGAAGCAAAAACTAACCGCTCCAGCTCCACAGACTTCGCCTGCCAAACTACCACGCAGGTCAGGGGCCGCCAGCCCCACTGGCTCGGGTTTAAAGCGTGGACCGAAGGCTTAATTCCAGAGGAGGGGGAAGCAGCTGTTCGTCTTTCTTTCAGCCCCCCATGGACATGGGCCCGACTCCTGACGCTGCGAGTGAAGGCAGCTTCCCATTACTGTTCAAGCATTTCTGGCCAACCCTCAGCTTAAACACACTCGCATTATAGCGCCTCGGCCCTTGTGGATTCCGGCTGCTCCTCACCAAGCTTAATGCGGCCCCAGGTGGCAGGAGGAGCTAGGTCTGGACCGAATTCCTCCTGGCTAAGCCTATACCATTCACCTAAATGGACGGGTAGCCCCCTCGGAAACGGCTAACCGGCCCAATACAAAACACAGCCGGTTCTCCTCCGCTACCGACCATTGGGAGAAAATTAGTTTCATTTTGGCGCCCAGTGGCCAAACACTCCATATAGTTTTGGGCATGCCTTGGTTATTGTTACATGAACCAAAATTCATTTGGAAAGAAAGGATCCTAGGAATTCACTGACCTTCCCCGCGGTGAACATCATTAAGGAATTGGGAAGAAAACCCTAACGCCTCCCCGACACTCCCCCCTCTCAAATTCCTCAGTGATTGCTCCCTATCTCTATTGACATCCCACCTGCATATCAGGATCTAGCCAGAGTTTTTCAGGAGCAGGAATGCGATCAATTGCCACCCCACAGAGACACTGACTGTAAAATTGTCATACAACCAGGGGCTAACTGCCCAAGGGTAGAATCTACCGCGATGAGTCCTAATGAGGAGAAGGAACTTCGTATTTCTTAGACAAGAACCTTGCTCAAGGTTTCAGCTAATGGCATACCAAACACACACACACGCTTCGCTCCCGTTGCGATGGTCAAAAAGAAAGATGGGTCTTTACGGCTTTGCACAGATTATCGAGGTCTCAATGGCGTCTCCCTGTCCAATAAATATCCTTTGCCTTTGATCAAGGACCTTTTAGATGCACTCGGCAAAGGACGCATTTTTACTACAAATTAGACTTGAGAGAAGCTTACTACAGAGTCAGAATTGCTGAAGGCAATGAACACCTGACTGCTTTCAACTCAAAGTCTGGACATTTCGAATATTTAAGAATACCATTCGGGCTGAGTGGGCCCCTCTGAGCTTTCATTGTACTTATCAACGAATTTCTCCATGATTTACTGTACAAGAGAGTTGCTGTATATTTAGACGACGCTTTTAATTCTCCTACTCGCAAACTATAGAAGAGCATGAAATATTATCCCAGAGGTATTGAAACGCTGGTTTGACAATCCCCCTCTCTTTGCCAAACTCTCTCCAAAATGCTGTTTTCATCAGACTTCCATTGACTATTTGGGTTACCGGATCCTCACCGAGGGCTTAAAAAAATGGATCCTGCTGTTCGACGCAGTCCTCCAATGGCTCGGTTTCACCAACCCAGCAAAGAACTCCAGTCGCTTCTTACTTTAAGTAATTTCTATCATGATTTTATACCCCAATTTGCTGAACTGACTCTCCCTCTCACAGACCTCTTACGCACTAAGGGTTAAGATTCACTGTCCGCCAAGCCCGGGGCCCCCCTTGTCTGGTCTGAGGGAATGTCAAACAGCCTTTTCTGAAACTGGTGAAATCTGCGTTTACCACCGAACCTATCCTAAAGCACCCCAACCCAGATCTCCCGTTTGTGGTTCACGTGGACGCCTCGGACAAAGCAGTTGGGGCAGCCCTGTTGCAGAAAAATAAAGATGGTAGACTGGTTCCGTGTGCTTATTTGTCTAAAAAATTCTCTGGTGCCGAACTCAACTGGACTGTGGGAGACAAGGAGACTGCGGCCATCAAAGCAGCACTCTCCACTTGGCGCCACTGGCTGGAGGGGGCTAAGCACCCTTTTCAAGTTTGGTCGGATCATAAAAACCTGGCAGCTCTTTCCACCCCCCTCAAGATGTCTCGCAAAACAACTTCGCTAAGCAATGATTTCTTTTCCCTCGCTTCTCTTTACAGTCCATTTTTTCCCTGGGAAAACCAACAAACTGGCTGACGCGCTCTCGCGCCTACCCGGGAGGGGGGGGTGGAGCTGCCTTGCGAGACATTCCACGCACTGTTGGTACGTGCCTCCCCCCCTCCGCAAGCAAGTTCTTGAAGCTTGCCACGATGCCCGGTCGGCTGGACATTTTGGCTTTTTGAAAACTCTGCACTTAGCCCGCCGGCAGTTCTGGTGGCGCGCAATGCGCAAAGACATTGAGGCTTACATTAAAGGCAAGAAAAATAGTACAAAGCATTTTTAATTTATTTGACTTCTGTTCCACCCTAGCCCGACCAAGAACTGTTCCATAAAACTGGATTACACAAAGAACAGTGAAATAGTATAAAACTGAATGAACCAGATTTCCAGTAAGATTGGATTTTGGAATAACAAGACACTGAACTGTAAACAATATTGTAAATTGAATAAACAGTGCAGTATAAGGGGAGAGGAAATGGAAGCTGTAACATGCTCCCCCACCCTCAAGTTTTAGAAATACCGTACCAGGAGCTATGCTGCATAGATTGGAGGGATCTGTTATTTGATGAAGGGAGCATTGACTCTCAAAAGCGTATACTCCAAAAATCTTGTTATGCAACAGACTGGCACCTTTATACAGAAGAAAATCCCATCAGGGTAGAATTAGATGCACTTTGACGTGTCATGTTAAGAAGGAGCATGTGGGCAGCAGTGATCTGGTGTACGATATTCCATCCAATTATTCTGTTGTTATTCCAGTCTAGTTATTGTATTGAAAAATGGCGAGTATACGTCCTTTGCCTTTCTAGAAGAAGAAGAGTTTGGATTTATATCCCCCTTTCTCTCCTGTTGGAGACTCAAAGAGGCTTACAATCTCCTTTCCCTTCCCCCCTCACAACAAACATTCTGTGAGGTAGGTGGGGCTGAGAGAGCTCCAAAGAATTGTGACTAGCCCAAGATCAACCAGCTGGCATGTGTTGGAGTGCACAAGCTAATTCACCAGATAAGCCTCCACAACAATCCATAATATTAAAAATAACAATATTCTGTGAGCAAATAAATGTTACCCCACTTCTGTTATTTGCTAGGGCCATAAAACAGCACACACTTTGAGCTGGAAAACCAGAACCTTGGCTCTTCCCCTTGTGTTTCATTATATAGAAACGGAGAGTTGGAAGGGACCTCAAGGCTCACTAGCACAACAGCACAACATAGGAAACTCACAACTGTCTTATCCTTGCTCCCCCAGCGTCCTATGAAAATACTTTAATATACATGGAAACAGTTGGATATCTTACATAAGTGAACCAGGTTTTTCATGTTAAAGGAATGTTTTATACACTTATTGGATGTTTCTGAAATATTACTAAAATGAAACTATTTTCATTTTTTTCAGATACTGAATTATGAGTAACTCTGGAAGGAAGTGGACTAGAGAGAACTCCAAGAGATGGAAATCAGCTACTGACTATATACATAATGTGGCAGGATGAAAATTTAACAGAGCACAATGGCATTAGGAGACTCGGAGTCAAATGTTGGCTACTATTGTAATCACAGTTGTACAGCAATTCCAGTACAAGAAGACTGGTTTGTTTTTGATGGAGTAGACTATGTCTTCAGAAAGGAAGTGTGAACAAGGCAGCTATATACATTTCACAATCTGCTATAGCCATGACATACACAAAAAGAGGTAGGTGCATAGGCATCCTCGAGGATATGGAGGTTTTAAAAATTGCCCCTCTTCCCCTGTGATGACCCGGCTCGGAAGAGCGGGGCAGGCACCTAAAGAAAGAGCCAGCCTGCTGCCAGGAGTTGGCCTGCTGCCACAGCACCCATCCGAGCCACCTCCTTCCCTTCCCAGGTCTGCAGGGGCGGCTCGGACGGGCGTCACAGCAGCAGGCCAACTCCTGGGCCATCCACTGTGACGCCCTCCCCCTGCTCAGGGGGGTGGCTCAGAGGTGCTGAGCCCTGCCCCCCCAGCCTCCCTACAGGCTGGTTTTCTGTATACTGTGTGGCCCAATTGGTGGTTGGGTCTGCAAAAGACCAAGACATCAAGAAAAGGCAGTTTTCCTTTTTCAGTTTCCATGGTAAATTACTGACGGTAGATTGCAGGATGTCTGTAACAGAGTTAGTCTGTTTCACCTTTGCATGAATAGTGCTTTGCCCAGGAGTTGCCTTTTAGTGTGCCTACCAGCCATGCTATTGGGGACTCAGACAGTGTCTGGAAGGTCCAGGTTGCCAGTGCTTCTCCACCAGCATTATACAAATACCACATTGTACCAAACATTTGAGCTATCTAGGAGAAAGAGAAGGTGGGGTTGGATTATCACTTGCTGACTTGGATAAGAGCCAGGGGGTAATTCTGGGTTCCTGTAATCCACCTTCAGCCCAGAGCCATAGCTGGGCAAAACTGCACCCAGAGCGGACTCTGTGTTTTCTGCTCTCCCCCCACCCCCCCACCCCCATGGCCCTCCTACCCTTCAATGTTTTCTGCTGGCAAAGCAGGCCAGGCTGGTGGGGCGGGGGCGGGCTTGGCAGGGGGAGAGGTGATTTTCCGCCCTCACGGTGTGCTCCTGGTCCATGGCCCATCCCCCCACCACCACCACCACATTATAGCTGCGCCTCTGCTTCTGCCCCAGTGAGAAGAGGTGGGCTATACTTGAAAATAGATAAAGGAAATGAAATGTTATGAGAGAAGCAAAACCCAGCATGTGGGTTTTAATGAAAAGTTTAAAGCTACCTGCAGAAACAGGAAACATATTTTAGACAAAAAAATAATGCCACTTTGCCCTTTAAGCTGTCAGTCTCTGCTGTGGTTCCTTGCTGTGTCAAATCTGATTTCTCTAGAAAATCCCCTTTCTAGCGTGGAGGTGTATGTTGGTGGGATCCTTCCTGCAGGCCAGTAGGTGTTTTTGGTTGCGGTTGGGCTTGGTAGTCTGCTTGTGGGGCCTCCGAATATGAGAAGTGTCCATATTCACAGCTTACAGTGTTGTATTCCTACGATCCAGCATTTTTCCTCTGCGAACAAAGATATGTATTGCGCACACTTCTCATAGAGTACATGGTCACAGAGCATCTCTAAGCCTGTTCCCGTTCTTCAACTAGCCCTTTCCTGTTTCCTGTTGATTTGTTAAGTAGTTTTTAAAAATACTTAATAGGAAGTAGTTCCCATTTTATTTTAGACCAACATTCCCCTCACACATACACACTTCCCTTGTCCTCCATACCTCCGGCACAGCTGACCCTGCAGCTGACCCTGCAAATGATAATTCTCACTAATCAGGAAACAGAAGAAGGGTTTTGTACATGTAAGGGGAGGAAAGACTCTGCAAGTCTACAGTGTGTTCTCAACCAATTTGGCCATGACATTTGAACCAAGCGTAGGGTAGGGTCACGTTATTCCCATATTTACCTTTTGTAGTATCAGACCTGAGCCGTGCCAGGGAGCGTTAACCGAAGGGCTGTCCAATTTGGGGGTTTGAAGGATGGCCATAACATCGTACAGTGGTGACAAGAGCCAAACAAAGCCATTCATTCTGCTTTGGCCACTGTATGGGAACGCGAGGCACAGTCAGGTCTTGCTGCTGTGCTTGGCAATGCTCCTTGAGCTAACGTAGCAGCACATTATGGTTTGTGGGTTTTGCAAAGGTGCAGGCCTTATTGTGCTGTCTCAAAAATTCAAGGATTTCTCCCTCACGAACAGAGGCTTCATCTGTTGGACAGTTGTGGATAGGTTTGTGGTGTCAGCTGTGCCCTAGCAGCACAAAAATATTGGGAGTTATTATCAGTCAAGTGCCTCCAGTATTGACTGTGCTGCTGAAGTAAGGCTGATGATTCTTCCACAAGTCTCTTGGAATTCATGGAGATCTAGTGCCAGTGGTGCTTTGACCATGTAGCTCACGTCTGTCGATGCTGGTGATGTAACCCCGTTAACAGCAACAATTGTGCTGGAATGGTGTTGTCCGATAGTCAAACCTCTGCTTTATTTTTATTTCTTGAACCCGCATAAATGTTTGAGCAGGTCAGTGTGCAGCCTCTCCCACACCAGCCATGTGACCCGTTTTCTCACTTTAGTGGATCATTTAAGTCCTTTTCAGTATCTTCCCCCTTTTCCTCAGGAGCTCAGGGCAGCCGGCATCGTTCTCCCCTTTTCCATTTCATCCTCACAATCTATATCCATAAACACAAAATACCACTCACTGACTGACTCATGCACAGAACTCAAAAACCACCAAACCTACAATGTTGAAATTTGGCACACCGGTTCATTATGTGGTTTAGGTGCTCACTAAGAGGATTTTTCAAATTATTCAGTTTTGCTCGAGTTATTACACATTTACTGTTTTAACTGCTCATCTCTGGCCATCTGCGCAAACATTCTAAGGGCAAACCAGCCCCTCAGTCCACAGACATGCTGCTCGAACATTCTAAGGGTGACAGTTCAACACCACCAGCTTCAACAAACAGGCTGCAAAAAAGCATGCTGAATGTCACCCCGAAGTTAATAGAAAGGCTGTGAAAAAGTACTCCACCCATCCTCACGTTAACAACACCACTACAGTCAAATGCAATCAAAACAGATTACAAACCACACTATCACCTTGGACTACTAAACATTTGTCAGGTTTTGCATATGGACATCAGATTGATTACTGTGCAGACAAGTTTACTGCTCTTGGCCTCCGATCACCCTGTGCTTGGTGTTGTGCTCTGAAGTGGCGGGATGAGTCCCCGGGAATGTGCTGCAGTGGCGGTACAGTCCAGCTCCCTGCCCTTCAACCCTACGCTGAACCTCTTCACAGCCTTCTCACTCATCAGCATCCAATGGCAGAACACTTCCTTTCTGCATCCTGAAAATACAACAGCTGCTTCCACATGACGTCTTTTGGAGCCCACCAGGTGAAAGAGAGCAATAACACATTGCATTAGAAAAAGACAACTACAGGGAGCTGCTGAAAAATATGTTGGGCAGAGAGGGGGCGGTAATGGTAGCAGAGTCAGAAATGAATTATTCCGTTTCTGATCTGACATTGTAATAAAGGTGAAATTATGTTGTATTTTCTTTATAAGTTTGATAGGAATATGTTGTTCTAGATAGAAAGTAGGAATTGCAGTTGTGTTTTGTGTTTGTATCTGTGTGGAACCTCCCTGGCTCAAGGCAGGAGTCCACCCCTGCCCCACCTGGGCACGTCTCAATAAACTCATTTTTATTTTTCACTATTCTCGCTGTGTTGGGTCCTGTTTCTGTTCCTCTGCGCTGCTGAGAGCTGGTTGATCTGGGAGAGTAAAAGTTACCCAGGCAGCGCGGTAACAGTGCTGAAGGCCTGCCTGGTGCTGCCAGCTCTCGTGCTCTGCCCCACAGAGAAAGGCAGCCCCCTCCTCCACTGGGCACAGAGGAGATGGCGGCCATGGCGGCTCTCACACTGTCAGAACCACCGGGCATACAAACCCCCTCTGCCCAACAGAGAAGGCAGCCGCCTGATGCTCCATGGGGCAGAGGGGGGATGGCGGCCTCCTCGTTTTCTGCCTCCTCCCCGTGGCCCCCACGCAGCAGCCACCCCCATGCAGCATCATACCTGCAGAATAAGGTAAGTGGTGATGCAGGGGGTGCGACACGGGGGGCCACGGGAGGGCTGAAAATGCGGAGGCCCCCCTGGGTGCAGCTTTGCCCAGCCAAGCCTCTGCTTCAGGCCAACGCCCAGGTGAGGCCAGGAGATCTCCCGCCCAGAATTACAACTGATCTCCAGGCAAGACAGATGCATTTCCCCAAGGAGGGGGGGCTACATCAGATAGTGGCTGCTAAAGCTCCTCCCCATGCCTAGTGGTGGGATCCAAACATTTTAGTAACAGGTTCCCATGGTGGTGGGATTCAAACTGTGGCATAGCGCCAATGGGGCTGGGCGGGGCACTATGGGGGCGTGGCCGGGCATTCCGGGGCGGGGCTGTGGCAAGGACGCAGCCACTGCGCCGGTCCTTGGGTGGGAAACGAATGCACGCAGGCGCAGGCTGCCACGCACGCTGGTGCACCTCCTGCTAGACTGCTTCAAGTTCTAGGCGCTACTGCTGAGAGGAGGGGCGTAACTAAGGCAAAAATCATGTGGCAAAATCACCAATTAGTAACCCCCTCTCGGCACACACAAATAATTAGTAACCTACTCTCGGGAACCTGTGAGAACCTGCTGGATCCCACCTCTGCCCATGCCCCACCTCATAAATAAATAAATAATCTCTAATTTGAGGCAGAAATTCACCCGGTCTTTTTCTTTCATCTTCAGAAAGGCGGCCGTAAAAAAAAGAGTAAGTACCTTTCTTTTCTCCTCCCTCTCTGTCGCTTCTCAAACTCTGGTGTAGATAAAGCATGGGGGGGTTTCCCTCGGGTTTAAAAAAACCCCATTCATGTCCGAAGCTCCGCCCCTCCGTTTCTGGGTTATAAAAACATTTTAGTGCTTTTTCGGTTTTTGGCCTGCAGGGGGCGCATTGTTTGGGCTAGCTAGCAGCACCAAACTTTCAGGGATTGTTTTGGGGACTCTCCTGATGATACTACCCAGGATCGGTGAGGTTTGGCTTAGGGGGTCAAAAGTTATGGACTCCCAAAGGGGGTGCCCCTTCCTCCATTGTTTCCAATGGGAGCTAATAGAAGATGCGGGCTACAACTTTGAGGGTTCATAACTTTGGACACCCTGAACCAAACCTCACCAAACCTGGAATGTAATATCTTATTGATACCACCCAGGTTTTGTGAAGTTTGATCCTGGGGGTACAAAGTTATGGACCCTCAAAAGTGTAGCCCTCATCTCCTATTATCTCCCGTTGGAAACAATGGGGGATGGGGCACCCCCTTTGCAAGTCCATAACTTTGGACACCCTGAACCAAACCTCAACACACCTGGGATGTATTATCAGGAGAGTCTCTTATTGATACTACCCAGGTTTTGTGAAGTTTGGTCCAGGGGTACAAAGCTATGAACTTGCAAAGGGGGTGCCCCATCCCCCATTATTTCCAATGGGAGCTAATCGGAGATGAGGGCTACACTTTTGAGGGTCCATAACTTAGGACCTCCCTGAACCAAACTTCACCAAACCTGGGTGGTATAATTAGGAGAGACTCTAAAAAATACCCTGAAAGTTTGGTGCTTCTAGCTTAACAATTGCACCCCTGACAGCAGGCACCCCCCAAATTTCCCCAGATTCTCCTTTTAAATCCACCCCCTTCGGCATGAATTTAAAGGGAGAATCTGAGGTCCTCAGTTTAGAAAAAGAAGAAGAAGAGTTTGGATTTATATCCCCACTTCCTTTCCTGTAGGAGACTCGGAGGAGCTTACAATCTCCTTGCCCTTCCTCCCTCACAACAACACCCTGTGAGGTGGGTGGGGCTGAGAGAGCTCCAAAAAGTTGTGACTAGCTCCAAGTCACCCAGCTGGCATGTGTGGGAGTGCACAGGCTAATCTGAATTTCCAAGATAAGCCTCCACAGCTCAAGTGGCAGAGCAGGGAATCAAACCCGGTTCCTCCAGATTAGAATGCACCTGCTCTTAACCACTTCGCCACATTGAAAGTGATGCTGTTTCAGGGTAGTGGATAATCCACCCTAAAACAGCATCACTTTCAATGTTGTTTAACCAGGGACCCCAGATTCTCCCTTTAAGGTGGATTTAAAAGGAGAATTTGGGCTCTCTAGTTTAAACAACATTGGAAGTGATGCTGTTTGGGGGTGGATTCCAGCATCACAGCAGCTGCCCGGGAGGGGGGGGGCGCAAAACTCAGATTTTGCACCAGGCTCCATTTTCCCTTTATGCCTCTGCCCAGAGGGGAGGGGCAGGGCAGGGGAGTCTGCCATCCCCGGCCTCGGAGAGCTGCTTTTATAATATAAACTGGTTTATATGATAAGCAGTTTTAGTCCAAAGTGTTGGCATTGTTGTTAGGATTTGCAAGTGTCTATCACAATCCTGACAACAAGGGGTTAACTGTGTGCATGTTAATTAGCTAGTGAGGTCAGTGTCTTGCTATCAATTCATTGATGAGTCATTGGGCAGTTAATCCGACATTGCTTAGGTGAGGCAGAGCACGTAGGTCAGAGGTTATAAAGTTAACTATATTTCTTTGTCTCGCACTCCATTCTCTTTTTCTTGTACCTGTAAGATGGATTCACCTTAAGAGGTGAATGCCTAGGCCACATGTGGGCTCACATGTGCCTAAGTTCTGTAACTAAGTTTGTACTAGAATAGTAAAGATTTGTTATGTTTATTCCATGTATACCCTACCCTGATTTAGTTATGTAGTCGTGCCGCGAGGTCAGCGCAAGAACGAGACGAGACGTGGTGATAACATCTGGTGGAGAGCGCCAGCAGCGGGAGCGCGGGTGTCCGTGTTCCTAGCGACTCTGCCGCGTGCTGGTTCCTGGCACCTTTTATTATGATTCTAGTGGGGGCGTGTAGAAGGGCGGAACGGGGGGAAATCCAGGAGAGTGGGAGACTGAGAGATCATCATGTGATGCATGATCTCACCTGGCTGCTACGTGCGGAGAGGAGCATCAGCGTCTGGGCCTAATCCTCACCTGGGGGCAAGACCATTGTCCCTTTGTCTGGGACACCCGGTGGTTGTGAGCCAGGTAGTTCATGACCCGTGACTCATCGGGGGGTGAGGAGTGGGGGAGCGGTGCGACCAGAAGATCGTAGGAGCGCTGGTGTTCCAGCGCTCTACTTACGGTGCTGCTGGGTCAGCAGCTCATCCCTACATCTCCTCCCTTTTTACATTTAGAAGGGAGGCCGATTCGTTAGTGTGCGATTTATGGGGACGCTCTCCTCCTCCGTCGTTTTGCCAAGCTGGCAGCGCTCCTTTTGCAACATTAGAACTTGGTTGTGATGTAAGGGAAAGTCGAGGTTTCTTACACATGTTACAGGCAATATTAGATATACATTGAAATGAAACAAGATCCGACCGCATGAGGCACCACAATCAAGCCACAATGCAGAGCTGTACAATAGCATCTTTAACCATTCCCCCCGGTAGCCAGCTCCAGAGGGCTGACTCACCAGTGGGGCAAAACGGCCATCACTTCAGATTAAGATACAACATCTTTGCAGTCTCACGCACTTTCATATGAATCAAATGGGAATTATCAGAAAGATTAAAACAACACACATACTCATGTACATTCTCACAACGCTTGGTGGATGCAATAACAACAAATAATGTGCAATAGCGGCACGATTATCTAAAGTCGCTGGCGTTCCTGCTGCTCGGAGGCCAGGAGCATCCAGAGCAATGGAGGTGGAGTTGATGGATCTTCGATGAGCGGGCACAGGCCAGCCGGCCAAATGGTCTTAGCGTTGTAAGAAAGCTGAAGTCCGAGGGGACTCCCCACTAAGGAAGTCAGCGAGGGAGACCTTAAACTCCCGCTTGAGGAGAGGGCAACCCAGCGTCGCTCTGGCAAGAAGGGAGTCAAGGGGCAGAGTGGAGCTGGTATGGCGGCGTCCGGGCTCCCGGGGTGGAGCCTGAGCAGCAGGACGATGGTGAGGCGGCTAAGGCAACAGAGAGTCCCGGCAGAAAGCCGAGCAGGGATGTAGTTGAAAGTTCTCTCCCCGCAAGTCCAGAACCAACCCTTGGGGGGGAGCAAGACATTTCGCGTGCACGGGGGGAAGGTGTCCTCGTCCCGCGGCGCTGCAGTAGTTCCAGTTGGCCGAGCCGGTGGAGATGGGCCCCGGTCGGTCTCTCGTCTTGCCACGCTACCGGCAATGCGAGAGCGCAAAGTATTGGACTTTGTGATTGGCGACAGTCTTGGTGACAAGGAGAGCGCCCGCCGGGAGGGTTTGGACGACGGGTCCCCAGTCAGCGCTCATAGAGTACTCATGATGGATAGAAGCATTCATAAAAAAGGGGCTTAAAACCAGACTCCGCTAGGAAGTCTCCAAGGGGAACTTTTGCAAACGAGGAGCAGGCAGGAGCTTAGCAGGCTCCCGGACGGTCACAGAGTACTGGCCCAGGCAGAAGGATGAAATCGTTGGCAGCGGGCAGCAAATTGCTCCCAGATGTTGGTTTGGTCAAAGCTTCGTCAGGGGTGGCTGACTGCCACTGGCAGGAGGCAGCAGAGCAGGCAAAGGATGAGTGGCCGCCGGAAGTTGGCAGTGATGATGATGCAAAGAGAGCATGACACAGAGATTCTCGAGGCGAATCTCGGGGTGGCCTTGCTGGCACAGCTTGGCTCTTGAGCTTGGCTGGCGGTCGCCTTGACATTCCCCCAGGTCATCCGGGTCTTTGGACCCGCTCCAAGGAAGTCGGTGGCGGCAAGTTTCCGTTAAAGAGGCCGCTGGGCTGGAGATCCTCCAGAGAGATTACGTTCCATCTCCGGGATGGGGTTGGTTTCCTCTTGGCGCCATTCCATGGGTTGGCCTGTCATGGCTGAAGTCGCGGGATCCACAGGAGATCTGTAGGAAGAAGGACTGAAACACACCCCCCCCCTCCCCCCCAGGTTATAGGAGGGGGTCGGGTCACTGCCAGGGCTTGGAGAGCCGATGGCCCGGGGAGGTCAGAACTGCAAGCTTTTTGTTGGATTTAGTGTTTGATATAAGATGACTATATAACGAAGGCTTATCTTGCAGCTCCGCGTGGGAGGGTTGCTTTAATGTAGTCTACTGAGGGGCCGCCCACTCCTCCTTTCTTTAAATTGTTTGACAGGAAAGGGCAGAAGGTAGGCGATCCTGATGGAAGGCTGGCTTCAGAAGCGTCATCAGGGCTGGCGTCAAAAGCGAGGAGTCTGAGCCTCTGAGGGAAGAGGGGCAAGCCGGACCCTATAGAGCATTGTGGGTATGCATGCTAATTTGCAACATAAAAGCAGGAGTTTTGATGCGCTTTTGGGTGATGGATGCATCCGGGGGACAAAGCAATCAGGCGATTAGGGTAAATTCCACACACAAAAGGGGGGGGGCTTTCTTTGCAGGGGAAATGTACTTACCATGACCTTGGTGGTTAATGCCGCAGAGGCTGGAAATGGTGCTGAATTTGTAAATCCAGATTATCTTGGGGAATTACCGCCCGCCGAAACCGCTCCTATAAGAGGCGGCTTCGATAGCCAAGTTTCTGGCCTTGCACACTGTGTTCATACAGTCAGCCAGGCGCTGGGCAACCACAACCCACACAGGTTATGTGTGAATTTGAATGTGGCAGCATCCCCTTGACTAGAGGCCTAGCCCTGGCCGCGGAAACCACTCCTTAAAGGGCTGCTTCGGCTAAGCGCCCTGGCGATGGTAGCCACAAGCCAAACAGGTTTGTTAGGGGCATAGTGGGCTGGCAGCAGCTCAGCTTTTTTTAACTGGGGCCTGTCCCTGGCAGTGCTCGCGGTACCAGGACGGGCCCAGATTTTAATCCAGGGACGGCCAGTCAGCCAGGAGGCCCCTCCGCCTTTGTTGGTTGAAAAAATAGAGGGAAGAGAAAGGAAAAAAAAGAGAATAGTTTCTTTCGCGGAAGTTCGAGGATGAGTTCGGAAGGCACAATTAGGGATCAATGATCTGTGTGATGGGTTTACCCATCCCAGACTAGAAAGGTCAGATTTTGACCTGGCTCATGAGGTCCCTTCCTCCAGAGATTGACATGGATGTCCAGAATCGATGGGGCGGACTGTGAGCTGCCGCTCGAGCCCCGGGCTGTGGACCGTGAGCGGGCGGATGCTCCGTCTTGCGGTTTGTTTTTTTTTCCCCCCCCCCCCCAGATGTGCCCGGACAGGTCTCGGTTGGCCACTGGTCAGGCCACTTCGGCTGCTCTGATGGACGGTCACATCAAGCGCCCGGTGTCCACCAGGCCCTTGAACAGACACCCCTCCATGGTGGAGCTCCATAATGCAGTGGGGAGCTCCCGATGGGTGTTTCCACCGCTGTGATGGTGGTACTGGCTAGCAGCTCTGATGGCTGCCGGGGCTCGTGGCCCTTTAAGGCGCCGATGGCGGGCAGCGCATGGGGCAGGAGGATCAGCTGTCAGCGCAGCTGGTTCCATCTATGGGCAACTCCTGTGAGGATGTTCAGTCCAGAGCTTGGAGATGGATGGAGTCCCTGAGTGCGTGGAGTTCGATGACTCGGGGACGCATGAACAGTCCCTGTTCAGCTGAAGCCCGGAGGCCTTTGGCAGCACCAGCCCAATGGTCCCCGGTAGGGATAGGGAGTGCGCCATACACTGGGTTGGGGGCGGACGAGGACCTGCGTGGGGAACTTGAAGGAGATGGGCTGGGTGCACGTGAGCGAGAGATGCCACGAGAGGGGGGTGGTTGGGTGTGGGTCTTGGTGTTTGGGTCTGCTCTGGTATACTCTTCCCCTTGGTCCTGGGCTGGGGAGATGCCGAGGGCGGGAAGTTTCCCGACGGGCAGTCGCTTCTCCAGTGGAAGCCTTTCTGGCCACCCGGGGGCATCGGGTTTTAAGCGCCCTCGGGGGCCTTCTTTCGCTCTTGGGGGAGGACCCTCCTCCGCGCCATCGGGATTATGTAGGCCCCCCCGCCGGGCTGCCTCCACTCCCTCCTCGAAGTGTCCTGACCTGCACCGCAATTAAAGCCTTAATCATCCTGGGGCTGTCTCCCTGGCCGGTGGAGAGTGCTGCTTGGCGAGGAGGCTAGCAATTGGTGCCCGCGGAGGGATCCGAGCAGTCCTGGCAAGCCTTAAGCATATCGGCCAGTTCAGGATCTTTGCCCCTGAGGCCCGCGGATTGCTCCTCGCGGCACTCCAGTGGAGGGAGTTCTCCTTGGCAAAGCGCATGAGGGAGTCTGCTTGGGCCTCCTCGCTATCTACTCTGCCTCTTGAGAGCCTCCTGGAGCCTGTTCACAAATTCTAGCATTATTAGGGCTCTCTGGGGTTTTTGCCGGATGGCGGAGAAACTTTGCGTTGGCTGGCCGGCATTGGGAACCTTGATGAAACGCCTTGTAGAGCATGCATTCAGAAGGCGACAGTAATCGCGGTGGCGGTATTCTGGCAGGACAATCTGATGCGTTGGGGTTGGCGAAGGCATCGAAGCACGTAAAGGCGCTTGCTGCGGTGTAGGCGCTTCACCTGGTGACTCCCCTAGCGAAGCATTGCTGGCGGAACTTCGCTTTCCCAGATCACATATTATTACAGAGGCTCAAAAGCATGCGAAAGGTGGTCTTCCAGGGTCATCCAGAACCATTAGGTGATTCTGCTTGCGACTGCCTCTAGCATGCCTCACATAGGGGCTGGTGGTTCTCCTACGCCTCGCATCGCTTTGGCGGAGCTTCGGTGAGTGTGTATGTTATAACCTAAAGGGCGGTATTACGACAACTCAGCCGAATAATCGCCACCCTCCCCCTCGGCTATCCGTGGAGTGAACGGGGCATAGAGGCTGCAGGATATGCGACATCGCTCTTCCGTCAGGGTTTCCTTTTTTTTGCGGGTTGTAGCTAATCACGCTCTTCTGCGAGGGTTTGAAACCAGCATGCCATTACGCGATGGCGCTTGACGGAGGTGCTATGGCTTCCAGAAAATGAAGGCGGAGCAAGATGAGGGGGGGGCCGAGCAGGTGGAGAATTTGAAGGAGGCAGAGGGGAGCAAGGGGGGCAGAAGGAGGAGCAGGCGTCCAATTTAGAGGATAGAGAAAATTCCGGGGGTGAAACTGAAGTTGAAAGGTCAAAAGCGAGGGCGATCTACAGCAAGTGAGCTTCATAGGACCTGCAGGCTGATGGCGACATAACATTGTCTCCCACGTCAGTAGCAGTGACATCGGGCAACCCGAAGCTCTGTCGCGAAGAGTGCGCCCGATGTTTTCCTAATCCTTAAGATTCAATGTCCCCCCCTCCGGGTCCCATGGACATTGAGCTTCAATCTCCTCAACCAATTTCGCGCGAGCTCCCCTCTCTTTACGCCGAGACCCTGCCGCGTTTACTTCGCTTAACGCTTTTAGTTCGCTAACGGCTGCTTGTCATAAGCCCTGCTTTGCAAGCTCCCATACTTACCGGTGTTCCGTTGGGACGAGAGAGTGTCCTAGGACTCAGGTCCCTGGATGCGCCGATCCAGCCCGGACCGGGCGATACCGAAGGTGGAGTCCCTGGATCGCTGCTCGATCCAGCGGACGTCGGTACCTTGACCCTTTCCCAGGCCCGCACGGTAAGCAGGGTGGAGGTCTTCGAGGATTCCCGGTTTTCGGCACCAGCTTGTAGTCGTGCCGCGAGGTCAGCGCAAGAACGAGACGAGGACGCGGTGATAACATCTGGTGGAGAGCGCCAGCAGCGGGAGCGCGGGTGTCCGTGTTCCTAGCGACTCTGCCGCGTGCTGGTTCCTGGCACCTTTATTATGCGATTCTAAGCGGTGTAGAAGGGGCGGAACGGGGAAATCCGGGAGAGCCGAGAGTGGGAGACTGAGAGATCATCATGTGATGCATGATCTCACCTATGGCTGCCTACGTCGCGAGGAGAGGAGCATCAGCGTCTGGGCCTAATCCTCACCTGGGGGGGCAAGACCATTGTCCCTTTGTCTGGGACACCCGGTGGTTGTGAGCCAGGTAGTTCATGACCCGTGACTCATCGGGGGGTGAGGAGTGGGGGAGCGGTGCGACCAGAAGATCGTAGGAGCGCTGGTGTTCCAGCGCTCTACTTACGGTGCTGCTGGGTCAGCAGCTCATCCCTACAAGTTAAGTAAAGTTTCTTTTTATAATCACAGCAAAAGTCTCCTGGTCTTTCCTCTCACTCTGCTTATTACCCAAATAGGGAAACAATTCCCCAACAAAAGGTTATGGGGGCCCAGACAGCTTACTAGCTGCGAGGAGACCAAAGAAAAGAGATTGCTGTGCAGATTTTAAAAGGAAAGTTTTTTTCTTGCTGCCTCAATCGGAGGTATTTTGGATTTACAGTGGTACTTTTGAATGGGAAGAAGACACAAGAAGAGGAGCAACATGTCCACAGCAGACAGCGCGTCCGGATTTTCTACACGTAATGCCTGTACAGGTCACGTAAGTCGAAGTTTCTCCCAGTTTGCCACCGCTAAAGAAAATCTTAGACAAAAATAACTTCCTCATGTGGCGCACCTGCATGTTCTTCAGAATTTGGAAGTCCAAGAAATAAGCGTATGTCCTAACAGGGAATCCGGCCAGGGCCTGATGCTGGCTATAGAGCCCAGGAAGCCAGTTTAACGTGATGATAAAAGAGCCTTACTCTTCATATGTTCATCTCTGGATGAATCTGAGGCTTCTATCTAGCAATGGATTGCAAAACTGCGCTTCTGCGTGCTCTATGGGAATCTTTAAATGGTAGATATGCATTTGGGTCAAGTCAATTTGTCCAGGATCGCTTCAGGCAACAACTGTATACATGCAGAATGTCCCCAAGTGGAGCTTTAACTGAGTATATCTACAATATATGGAGGATTTAAGACATCAAATACGAGCAACAGGAGCTACATTGCTAGATGATGATTTTCCTAAGCCGCTTTACTTGTGAGTCTGCCAGCACGTTATAACCTCTCATGTAGCTGTACTTCCAAGCTTTCGTGGATGATTTAACAGTGGATTATGCCCTTAAAATTACTTTAAGAAATGCTGCAATTGGTCTTAAAGAGAAGTCAAGTTCTCCAGGAAATGGAACTCTACTTTGAAAAGTGCATGGTCATTATCATCGTTAAAGCAGCAGAAAACCTGTTTCACCTGTGGAAAAAAAAAGGGTCCACGTGGCTTCTGACTGCTGGTCCAAGGAAGCTAGCCTTTGCCCACAAATGGAAATAAGTTTAGATAAAAAGGGCTCTCCCGGAAGGAATGCAAAGAATGCACCTTTTGAGCAAAAGAGCAAAAAGGGAGGTGGAAAATTGCCCTCAGAAGCTCTAAAACCTTTTTTTGCTATGCCAATGACTCTGGAACCCAAAGGAAAGGAGAATTGGTTTCTGTTAGACTCTGGCACAGGAAAGCATGTTTTGAGATGACAAAAGTATTTTTACTGACTTGAAGCCATGCAACGAAGTTTTAACCCAAGCTAATGGGAGCAGTTTTTGCCCCGAGGGAGAAGGCTGATCAGCAAAATTGCACTTTTATTTATGAAAAAGGAGAAATGATATTGTTTACTTTGAAAAAGGCGTTCTTTGTCCCAACTCGTTAGATAATCTCTTTGTCTATAGCAAGCTTTGTAAAGGCACAATGTGAAATTGTTATGAAGGAAGAATGTTGTCTAATCATTGACAGGGAATTAAATAAGACATTCCGTGCTGAGCTCCATGGCAATTATTACTATCTGAAAGATGTAAACCCATTTGATGCTGATGATAAATCTTTGAAAGTATCTAAGGACATTTGCAAACACAAAACGTGGCGATTTTCTCTTGGCATCAAAAAATTATCATCGATCTTTTAAGTCTCAGAAACAACTTGTTGAAAGTTGCAATTTGAAAGTTTTTGATTGTGGCCTAACTCTTGAGAAATGTGAGATTTGTTTGAAAGCAAAAGGGACTGCACCTAGGGTCAGTAGAACGAAAGGCCATGAAGCCAATGTGGAGTTTTTGGAAAGGGTGAATTGTGACTTGGTAGGCCCTTTGTCGCCATCTTGTGGCGGAGCCAGGTATATGCTCACAATCTGTGAAGCCAAAAGTAAATACGCAAGCATCTATTTTCTGAAGTCAAAAGACCAAGCTGTTGATAAACTGAAAGGCTATCTAGCATCACTGAAAAACAAGTTTGGCAAGTCTCCAGAGGTATTATTCTCTGATAATGGCTCTGAATTTGTTAATAACAATCTTGAAGAGTATTTAGCCAGTGAAGGCATTGTGCATGCTAGATCAGTAAAGTATAGCGCTTTCCAGAATGGTGGAATTGAGCGAGTCAACAGGACTATTCTAGAAGCTACTCGTTGTTTGTTGATGCAAGCAAACCTGCCTGACCCCTACTGGGCAGAGGCAGCAAATACTGCCACCTACTTGCAGGCCAATAGAAGCTTATCTACTCAGCAACAGGAAAGACTCCTTATGAGCTGTGGAATGGCAAGTTGCCAGGATTAAAAGCATTTAAAGTCTTTCTCGGATCAAAAGTTTTTAGCTTTGTCCCTAAAGAAAAGAGAGCGATGGCTGGATCCAAGAGTGGAACTGCCCATTATAATATGATACAACCCATTTTCATGGGGATATAGGATCCTGAATCCCGCAACCACGCAGTTGACGCCTTTGAATGCGAAGCTTACATTGATGAAGGGAATTTCCCAGAGGCTCCTATCCAGGGCAATGGTGCGCAAAGGCCCGCTCCAGATTCCTGGGGAACTCCACCTTATCAGAGCGCTATCAGTGAAGCAGCTGTTGCCCCCAGTGAGAGTTTGGAAACTGCCAGTTTAGAAGGGGCAACTGGGCAGTCTGACTCAGAGCAAAGTGACACAGAGGAAGAAGAGATTCCTGTCACTGAAAGGAGATCACAGAGGGCTAACAAAGGAGTTATGCCTGCAAATATGATGACTATAAGTTTGCTCGCGCAAGTGTTGAATCTGAAAATGTTGAATCTAAAAGTGAATCCACTAGCCTTGATGGAAGTATGCAACTGCCCACTCCTGAGGTAGGGAAGTGGACAGCCTTCAGGACATTGTTGAGTATTGCAGTTTCAAGGCAGATGCAAGTGCAACACTTGAATATTGGGACTATTTCTAGCAAAAGAAAGCTACCAGCTTTACTAAAGGAACAAGGTTTTCAGCAAGGGCAAGCTGAACCATGTTTATTTTCAAGGATGAAAAATGGACAGTACCAGTACATTTTGACATTTGTTGATGATCTTTTAGTCTGCGTGAGAATGCAGCAGAAATTGCCAAGATGATGAATCGCTCTGTTGGAGTAAAGCAACTGGGAGAAGCAAAGCAATATTTGGGAATACAAATGGAAAGAACCCAGGATGGAGGATTTCTTCTCAACCAGAAAGCAAAAATTATGGACTTTATTGAGTCAGTGAACATGAAAGATGCAAAAGGTGTCAGGACACCAATGAAGCCTGAATACCTCCCGTCCAATGTGATGGACAGCCACCGGAGAACAATCATAGATATAGAGAAGCCATTGGAAAGTTGCTGTATCTGAGCACAGTCTCACATCTCAGATATCGCCAGCTAAAGCTGCAGGAATATTAAGCAGAAAGACAAGTGCAATCTGAAATCATCAAGGATTGGAAAGTTGCAAAGAGAATAGCTCAATATCTGATCAAAACAATGGACTTAAAATTGAGGATTTCACCCTGCAAGTGATCCAAAACTAATAGGTTACATGGATGCAACCAAGTGAAGACAACACTGATTTTGCTTCAACAAGCGGATACAGTTTCTACTATGGAGAGAACTTGATAAGCTGGACTAGGTAGAAAACAGACTATTATTGCCCAATCTACTATGAATCTGGAAATGCATTGCAGTCAATAATAGTGCATGTCGAGAAATGGAATGGATCAATAATTTACTCAGCGACTTTGGCATAGATGAATCTAAGCCAATCACCCTGTTTGGAGGACAATCAAGCCAGTATTACCCTCTGATGAAGTCTGAAGGGATCATCACTAGAAGTAAACATTATCGCGAATCAAGATCCTTTGGTGACTGAGACGGATGATGAAGGAGGGACTGATCACCGTCGAGTATACACCCTCAGAAGAGATGGTGGCTGACATCTTCAATTAAGCCACTGGGAAGACTGAAGTTTGAAAATCTTTCGGGAGAAAGTTTATGCATGCAATTTTAATGTGATTGAATTTGATATATGCATTGCCGCGATGAAGTTGGAATTTTGTTTCAATGTTATGATTAAGCTTTCTTTATGATAAAGCACAGTGATTGCAAGTGCATTGGTGACAATGACACTTGGAGAAGGGGTTTGTTAGGACGGTAAGTGTCTGTCACAATCCCACAACAAGGGGTTAACTTGTGCATGTTAATTAGCTAGTGAGGTCAGTGTCTTGCTATCAATTCATTGATGAGTCATTGGGCAGTTAATCCGACATTGCTTAGGTGAGGCAGAGCACGTAGGTCAGAGGTTATAAAGTTAACTATATTTCTTTGTCTCACACTCCATTCTCTTTTTCTTGTACCTGTAAGATGGATTCACCTTAAGAGGTGAATGCCTAGGCCACATGTGGGCTCACATGTGCCTAAGTTCTGTAACTAAGTTTGTACTAGAATAGTAAGGATTTGTTATGTTTATTCCATGTATACCCTACCCTGATTTAGTTAAGTAAAGTTTCTTTTTATAATCACAGCAAAAGTCTCCTGGTCTTTCCTCTCACTCTGCTTATTACCCAAATAGGGAAACAATTCCCCAACAATTGTGGGGATAAAATGCAATATACTTACATATGTGGTTGGAATGCCAGGAGGTTAAACAATTATGGGAACAAGTTTTAATGTATGCAGAAAAATATGTAAAAGTAAAAAATAAGAATAAATATAGACTTATTATTTATAGACATAATTGAAAACAAAGAAATAGAACAAAGAAAACGGTTATTATTCACATTGATGATTAGAGCAGTCCTTGCCTTAATAGCATTGGGATGGAAAAATAAAAACATGTGGAATATGCAGAAATGGATGGAATATGTATGGGAGCAGATACAATTGGAAATTTTTGGAATAATGTCCAGAAACCAAATATGGCAAGATAAACAAATGGACATGTTGACAGTTTGGACTGAATTCACAGACTGGTCGTCTGAAGTTGGAATCACAGAATAGAAGTGGAAAAGAAGAACTGAAAGAATGCACCTGCTGTGCATGTTTGAAAAAAGAAGGAAGGATTTGGGGGTGGAGGGGGAAAAGGGGGCAAAAGGATATTAAGGATGTATTAAAAGGTTACAAAAGTGTTCGTAAATTTAATCGTAAATATCTGTTACCAATGATTATCTGTAATTTAGTTGACAGAAGTCAGTTCCGGACAGAAGTCATCATGGCCTTGGAGGAACTGGAAAAACAGAGAGAAGGTACCATAATTAAAATATGTACAAACGTACCGTAAGAAGAACATTTTAAGATCTGCATGATTAGCTGGGCACTTAATTACAATACTGTTGAATTGCTGGGAAAGACCTTGGAGGGATTTGAAATTTACTTGTTGTTCTAGGTTAAAAGGAAACTGTCATAAAACAATGTCCAGGTGGTACCTTAGCCCTGCTAAGTTAATTCCATGAGGTAGTCAAGCCCAGCTGGAAGATTGGTAGCACTAATCCTATCCCAGTGGTGGAGAACCTATGGCACGGGTGGCAGAGGTGGCACTCAGAGCCCTCTCTGTGGGCACGCACAAACAGAGTTCATCATGTTGGGGGGGGAAATTGCCCCCCCGACACATCTAGGCTGGCCTGGGCTGCTGGGCTCGATTATTAGCATTAAACCTAAGACCTAATTTTGGGGAAGCCGTATAGGTAACCCTGTTAAGCGCTGTTAAACCCCACTGATTTTCATGCGAAGTACTAAAGCGCGATCCTTTACCTGGGAGTAAGCTCAGTTGCTGGCAATGTGGCTTACTTCTGAGTAAACCCTCCCAGGGTCGTGAATCACCCGTTGGAAGAGTTGCATGGTTTCTTCAAAGCATAAGAACATAAGAACAAGCCAGCTGGATCAGACCAGAGTCCATCCAGTCCAGCTCTCTGCTACTCGCAGTGGCCCACCAGGTGCCTTTGGGAGTTCACATGTAGGATGTGAAAGCAATGGCCTTCTGCGGCTGTTGCTCCTGAGCACCTGGACTGTTAAGGCATTTGCAATCTCAGTTCAAAGAGGATCAAGATTGGTAGCCATAAATCGACTTCTCCTCCATAAATCTGTCCAAGCCCCTTTTAAAGCTATCCAGGTTAGTGGCCATCACCACCTCCTGTGGCAGCATATTCCAAACACCAATCACACGTTGCGTGAAGAAGTGTTTCCTTTTATTAGTTCTAATTCTTCCCCCCAGCATTTTCAATGAATGCCCCCTGGTTCTAGTATTGTGAGAAAGAGAGAAAAATTTCTCTCTGTCAACATTTTCTACCCCCTGCATAATTTTATAGACTTCAATCATATCCCCCCTCAGACGTCTCCTCTCCAAACTAAAGAGTCTCCAAACGCCAAACAGCCTTTCCTCATAAGGAAGGGTGCTCCAGTCCCTCAAACCATCCCTCAAGGTTGCCCTTCTCTGCACTTTTTCAATCTCTTCAATATCCTTTTTGAGATGTGGCGACCAGAACTGAACACAGTACTCCAAGTGCGGTCGCACCACTGCTTTATATAAGGGCATGACAATCTTTGCAGTTTTATTATCAATTCCTTTCCTAATTATCCCCAGCATAGAGTTTGCCTTTTTTTCACAGCTGCCATACATTGAGTTGACATTCCCATGGAACTATCAACTAAGACTTCAAATCCCTTTCCTGGTCTGTGACTGATAGCACTGACCCCTGTAGCGTGCAGTATGAAGTTTGGATTTTTTGCCCCTATGCATCATCACTTTACATTTTGCTACATTGAACTGCATTTGCCATTTCTGGAGAGCCCACTTACCTAATTGATCAAGGTCCGCTTTGAGCTCCTCGCAATCCTTTTGTGGGTTCTCACCACCCTACATAATTTGGTATCATCTGCAAACTTGGCCAACACGCCACTCCACCCCTACTTCCAGATCATTTATGAATAGGTTAAAGAGCACTGGTCCCACCACGGATCCTTGGGGGACACCACTCCCTACATCTCTCCATTGTGAGAATTTCCCATTTACACCCACTCTTTGCTTCCTGTTTCTCAACCAGTTTTTAATCCATAGGAGGACTTCCCCTCTTATTCCTTCATTGCTGAGTTTTCTCAATAGTCTCTGGTGAGGAACTCTGTCAAAAGCCTTTTGGAAATCCAAGTAGACAATGTCCACTGGTTCCCCTTTTATCCACACACATGCCTATTTACATCCCTCAAAGAACTCTAGTAAGTTTGTAAGACAGGATTTGCTCTTCTCTGCAAGTGCCATGCTGACTCCTTTCTACAGCAGGTCTTGCTTTTCTACATGTTTAACAATTTTATCTTTTAATGACAGATCTCTACCACCCTACTAGGAACAGATGTCAAACCACTGGCCTGTAATTTCCTCGGTCCCCCCTAGATCCTTTCTTTTTTTTTAAAGATTGGTGTGACATTGGCCATCTTCCAGTCTTCTGTGATGGAGCCTGATTTCAAGGATAAGTTGCATATTAAAAGTGAGAAGATCAGCAATTCCATTCTTGAGCTCTCTTTAAGAACTCTTGGGTGCACGCAATCTGGGCCAGGGGATTTGGTAGCATTTAGTTTATCAATGGCTGCCAGAACTTCTTTCCTTGTCTACCACTATCTTCATGAAGGTTCCCTTGATTCGGCCTCCTAAGAAGCTTGGTCGCAGGTGCAGGAATTTTCCTCACCTCCTCTTGGGTGAAGACAGATGCAAAGAATTCATCCAGCTTCTCTGCAATCTCCCTGCCATCTTTTAGCACACCCTTTGTTCCTTTGTCATCTTAACGGGCCTACCATTTCCTTTGCTGGCTTTCCTGCTTTTGATGTACTTGAAGAACTGTTTGTTGCTGGTTTTGATGTTCACAGCCATGCGTTCCTCATAATCCTTTTTAGCCTCCCTTACAGCTAACTTGCTTCTCTTTTGCCACCATTTGTGTTCTCTCTGGTATTCTTTATCAGTTAACTTTGGACTTCCATTTTCTAAAATACATCTTTTTTTCCTCAATAATTTCCTCAACGTCCTTTGTTAACCATGGTGGCTTTCTTTTGGACTGGGTGCTGCCTTTTCTAACCTGTGGAACACATTCCTGTATTGAGCTTTTAAGACTATCATGTGTTTTTAAATAACCTCCAAGCATCTTGGACATTTTTGACTCTCTTTGATTTTCCCTTTCAGCCTCAAGCACTTTTATCCCCCCTCATCTTTGAGAAATTTCCCTTTCTTGAAGGCAAATGTAACTACATTAGTAGCTGCCACTTCTTGTTCGTGATGCAGAGATACTGAATCTGGCACCGCATTGTGGTCGCTGTTCCCTATCGGCTCACCAACACTGACTTCCTGCACCACAGGTCCTGGGTCCCCACATAGAATTAGATCTTAGGATCACATCTCCCCTGGTTGGTTCTACAACCATCTGCTCCTAAGCCACAGTCATTTAGTAGCATATCCAGGGAATGTTCTCTCCCCACTATGACCTGAACATGCATTTTTCCAGCTTCTTATATGGGGATAGTTAAAATCATTTTATTACCCACTACATTTTGCTTTTGTTGGCCTCTCTAATTTCTTTTTTCCATCTCAGAATCCTTCTTAGCGCTTTGGTCAGGGGGATCATACTATATTCCTAATGTTAAACTGTGTGCTTCACCCCTGGTATTGATATCCACAGTGCTTCTGTAGAGGAATCAGCTCCCCCTGTATCATTGTCTATTTTATGTGACACTATGCCTCTCTTTGATGTAGAGGGCCACCCCACCCCCAACACGCCTCCTGTCCTATCCTTCCTGTAGAGCCTGTAACCTCGGATAACAGCATCCCACTGGTTCTCCTCATTCCATCATGTCTCTGTGATGCCCACTATATCAATGTCCTCCTTCAAAACTCTGTACTCCAGCTCCCCCATTTTTTAGGTCGTAATGCTTCTACTATTAGCATAGAGACAATTCTGTATACTCTGTCTCTCGTCCCTAACCTGGGATTTATGTGTTTTGCCCTCTAGCCTTTTTTTGTAGACACTATCACTTCTATCACATTGCTATGTTCCTCACTTGTATGTGGTTGATTTAAAAAAACCTCCTTCTTCTCTGTCTGCCATCCCCATGGACTCTGTATTCCGAACTCGAAGTCTACCTCAGCTCCCTGTTGGCTTTCCCCCCCCAGGGATCAGTTTAAAAGCTGTTCTGCCACCTTTTAATGTTGAGCGCCAGCAGCCACAAGGTTCCTCTTTGGTTAAAGATAGAGGCCGTCCCTTTTGTACAGGCCTGCCTTATCCCTGCAAAAGGTTCCCCAGTTCCTGACAAATCTGAAAACCCTCTGCCTTGCACCACGCTTCTCATCCACGCATTGGAGGACCCTGTATCTCCTCAGCTTGCCTAGCTCACCCTGCTTGGCTGGTGGAACGGAGGTGGCATTTCAGAAAGGAAATGCCACCTTAGGGGTCCCTGGATTTTTAACCTTTTCCCTAGCAGCCTAAATTTAGCTTCCAGAACCTCCCAGCTACATTTCCCAATGTCATTGGTACCAATGTGGACTCACAACTGCTGACTCCCAATCTCCCAGCACTGTCTAACTTAGCCTAGATCTATTGACCGGCATTGACATCCGCGATACCTTATCTCACGACAGGCAGGCAAGTCACCATGCGGTCATCCACGCCTGTCACAAACCCAACTCTCTATATTCCTGATGATGAATCACCCACTACAAGGAGGCTCCCCCACCTCCTTCTCGAGGGGTATCCTCAGTCGCGAGAGGATATCTGACCACTAGCTAAGGAAGGGGTCCCATCTAAGAGAACATCTTCCCCACCTCAGACTGGCACCCTCTGTCACCTAGACTCTCATTCTCCACTTGACATCTGAAGAGATGTCACCTTGGGAGTGGGACCCGGCTGCTAGGTCCCTGAAAGCCTTGTTTGTTGCCCTCTCTGCCTCTCTCCAGCTTCTCCAGGTCTGCCACCTTGGCTTCAAGAGAAGCGGACACGTTCCCTTGAGTGCCAGGAGCTCATTGCAGCTGAGGGCACACCCACGACTTCTGGCCTAAAGTGGCAGATAGTCATACATGTGACACTCAGTGCAAAACACTTTGGCAGAAGCCCCCCCATCCCCTGCTGGCTTCCTGCGCTTCATATCTGCTTTTGTTTAGATATTTAGATATTAAACTTTTAGTCCAATTGCCCTTGGAGCTATCTGTTCCTACTATCCACTCCAAGAAAGAATGTCCTTATTAATTAATTTATTTATTTTTTAAAAAAAAAAAAAATTCGCGGCCAGCGCCGGGCTAGGCGCGCTCCATGCTGGTTCCAGAGACTGAACTAAAAGACTGAATGAGCTCACCTCAGGGCCCCACCTTTTAGCAGCCCAGGACAAAGAGTAGCCTCTGTTAACCCCTGTTAAGCCCCAACTCCAGCAGTCTCAGCTCTTAGCAGCCTTACAAGGAGAAAAAGAGATAACCCCTGCAAACCCCTGTTAAAAATACACTGTGTTAAAAGATGTGGCTTTGAGAAAAGCCCTCTAAAATGAACACCAGAGTCACTCTGCTCTTCCTGGTCCAGTTGCCTTGTCCACTGCTGCTCCTTTCTGCTGGTTCCAGAGACTGAACTAAAGACTGAATGACTCACCTCAGGAGCCCCACCTTTAGCAGCCCAGGACAAAGAGTAACCTCTGTTAACCCCTGTTAAGCCCCACCTCCAGCAGTCTCAGCTCTTAGCAACCTTACAAGGAGAAAAAGAGATAACCCCTGCAAACCCCTGTTAAAAATACACTGTTTTAAAAGATGTGGCTTTGAGAAAAGCCCTCCAAAATGAACACCAGAGTCACTCTGCTCTTCCTGGTCCAGTTGCCTTGTCCACTGCTGCTCCTTTCTGCTGGTTCCAGAGACTCTGGAAAGCCACCGACTACCACCAAGCTTACTCCCTAGTAACGCACGCGTCGGAGCCAACCATTTTTTCTAAACTAAAACCTCAGTATTCAGGTTAAAGTGCCATGTTGGCACTTTGCAATAAATAAGCGGGTTTTGGGTTGCAGTTTGGGCACTCGGTCTCGAAAAGGTTCGCCATCACTGTTCTAGCCCTTCAACCATCTGCAGGGATTGGCCAGTAAAACCGCTGCTGTCCCTTTGCCTCTGCTCTCAGAGTTCCCGGTCCTTCCTCTTTGCTGACGATTGTCTGAAGACCAGCCCGGACATCAGTGAACCCGTTTCCTTGGAGGCTAGCAAATCGGGATCCCCGTCACCCCAGCCACCCCTCATTGCTGAGGCCGCCGTGACGCTGGTGCATGCAGAGAGCCCCCTTGCTGTGGACACTACAGAGGAGATGCTGGAGGAGGCTTCGGACATTCTCGAGCCCGTCAGTGAGACCACTACAATGCCCGGGGGTCCAGGGCTGCCCCTGGAGGTCCCCGACTTTGAAACGGAGTCTCAGGAGAGTCCCCTTTCCGAGCGCGCCCTCCAGCTGGTGTCAACAGAGATGCCAGTGGATGACGAAGAAGCAGCCACTGCAGAGTTAGTGTCTCCCCAACCAGAGGTCCCCGACTTTGACACGGAGTCTCAGGAGAGTCCCCTTTCCAAGCTCCCCCTCCAGCTGGCATCAACAGAGATGCTAGTGGATGACAAAGCAGCAGCCACTGCAGAGTTAGTGTCTCCCCAACCAGAGGTCCCCGACTTTGACACGGAGTGTCAGGAGAGTCCCCTTTCCGAGCTCCCCCTCCAGCTGGCGTCAACAGAGATGCCAGTGGATGACAAAGCAGCAGCCACTGCAGATTTAGTATCTCCCCAACCAGAGGTCCCCGACTTTGACACGGAGTGTCAGGAGAGTCCCCTTTCCGAGCTCCCCCTCCAGCTGGCGTCAACAGAGATGCCAGTGAAAGACGAAGAAGCAGCCACTGCAGAGTTAGTGTCTCCCCAACCAGAGGTCCCCGACTTTGACACGGAGTGTCAGGAGAGTCCCCTTTCCGAGCTCCCCCTCCAGCTGGCGTCAACAGAGATGCCAGTGAAAGACGAAGAAGCAGCCACTGCAGAGTTAGTGTCTCCCCAACCAGAGGTCCCCGACTTTGACACGGAGTGTCAGGAGAGTCCCCTTTCCGAGCTCCCCCTCCAGCTGGCATCAACAGGGATGCCAGTGAAAGACGAAGAAGCAGCCACTGCAGAGTTAGTGTCTCCCCAACCAGAGGTCCCCGGGATTGGCGACCGAGTGTCAGGAGGAGTCCCTTCGAAGCTCCCCTCAAAGCTGGCAGCAAAGATGCTAGTGGATGACAAAGCAGCAGCCACTGCAGAGTTAGTGTCTCCCCAACCAGAGGTCCCCGACTTTGACACACTTGTGAGGTGTCCAGGAGAATCCCCCTTCCGAAGCTCCCCTCCAGCTGTAGCGGCCAACAGAGATGCCAGTGGATCAAGAAGAAGCGGCCACTGCAGAGTTAGTGTCTCCCCAACCAGAGGGCCCCGACTTTGACACGGAGTCTCAGGAGAGTCCCCTTTCCGAGGCCTCCCTCCCAGCTGAGCGTCAACAGAGATGCCAGTGGATGAGCCAAGAAGCAGCCACTGCAGGAGTTGAGTGTCTCCCCAACCAGAGGTCGGCTCGACCCGACTCTGGATGAGTGCCAGGAGAGTCCCCTTTCCGAGCTCCCCCTCCAGCTGGCGTCAACAGAGATGCCAGTGGATCAAGAAGAAGCGGCCACTGCAGAGTTAGTGTCTCCCAACCAGAGGTCCCCGACTTTTGACACACGGAGTCACAGGAGGAGTCCCCTTCCAGGCTCTCCCCCCCTTCTAATAAGGCCAACAGAGATGCCAGTGGATGACAAAGAAGCAGCCACTGCAGGTTAGTTGTAGTGTCTCCCCAACCCAGGAGGTTCTACTTTGACGGCCACGGAGTGTCAGGAGAGTCCCCTTTCTGTGCTCCCTCTCCAGCTGGCATCCAGCAGAGATGCCAGTGAAAGAGCCTAAGAAGCTTAGCCACTGCAGAGTTGAGTGTCTCCCCAACCAGAGGTCCCGGCACTTTGACACGGGAGTGCTTCCAGGGAGGAGTCCCCTTTCCCAGCTCCCCCTCCAGCTGGCGTCAACAGAGATGCCAGTGGATGACAAAGAAGCAGCCACTGCAGAGTTAGTGTCTCCCCAACCAGAGGTCCCCGAGTTCCACAAGGTTCTTCTGAACCAGAGCCAGAAAGAGCTTGAGAAAGACAACGATGAAGAGGAGATTTTTGAAAAGGAGCAGAAGCGTTTGGATGACACTGCGGAGGTGCGTTTGAACCCCTGGAGGGAAGGTGGTCTGTGGGCCCCTAGTGAATGAACTCAGTTTGGGGAGACTAAGAACATCCCCATGTTTGTGTGAGTTGCTCCTTCTGATAGCTTCCACCCACTCCCCCACCCCCAATGGACCATTATTTCTGATAAAGGCACATTCCTCCTCATGCTAGTAAATAATATAAGAATATATTATTCTCAGTACCAGCCTCCTCTTACTCCTCCTCCTCCTCCTCTTCCTCCTCCTCAGTTCCCTGAGCTACCCTCCATAGTTGTGAGTTGTCTCCCTCCACAGCTCCAAGTCCCAACTACTGACAAACCAACTGTGACGGTCAACTTCCTCAAGGTTCTTCTGAACCAGAGCCAGAAAGAGCTTGAGAAAGACAACGATGAAGAGGAGATTTTTGAAAAGGAGCAGAAGTGTTTGGATGACACTGCGGAGGTGAGTTTGAACCCCAGGAGGGAAGGTGGTATGTGGGGTCCCTGGTGAAGGAACTCAGTTTGGGGAGACTAAGAACATCCATGTGTGTGTGTGTGTTGCTCCTTCTGATAGCTTCTGCCCACCCCACCCACCCCCAATGGACCATTATTTCTGATAAAGGTACATTCCTCCTCATGCTAGTAAATAATATAAGAATATATTCTTCTCAGTCCCAGCCGCCTCCTCTTTTTCCTCTTCCTCTTCCTCCTCCTCCTCTTCTTCTTCTTCTTCTTCTTCCTCCTCCTCCTCCTCCTCCTCCTCCTCCTCCTCCTCCTCCTCCTCCTCCTCCTCCTCCTCCTCCTCCTCCTCCTCCTCCTCCTCCTCTTCCTCTTCTTCTTCTTCTTCTTCTTCTTCCCTCCTCTCCCCACACAGACACCCTGAAAGGTAGGTGGAACTTAGGTAGTTCTGAGAGAACTCCATGTTTGGAGTGTGCTTCTGAGAGAATGTTGCTCCAAGTGCTGGCAGGGTAGAAGACCACTGATCGCACAGGGGTGTGGTTGATGAACATCTTAATGCTGAACTTCCAGGGCCCTGCTTTCCCCATCTGGGTGCCTACTGTTACTTGCTGGAAGTAAAACTCCACTCCCTTCCTCCTCCCTCTTCTAAACTTCTGGGTCGGAATCAGTGGCATACCTGCCTAGGGACAGGGGGTACCCTATGTCCCTGGGTGCCCCCCCATTTGGTCACATGGTGGGGCGCCAACATTTCAGGGTCATTTGTGTGTTTTTAAAACTGTTTAGTGTTTTTTCACATTTCGGCCTGCAGGGGGCGCATTTTTAATGCTAGTGGCACCAAAATTTCAGGGTACCATCCAGAGACTGTCCTGATGATACCACCCAAATTTGGTTTAGGGACGGCAAGGTTATGGACCCCCAAAGGGGATGCCCCATAACAGGAGATGGGGGCTACCCATTTGAAGGACCATAACTTTGGTTCCCCTGAACCTAACTTCATCAAACTTGGGTGGCATCATAAGAATAGTTACCAGATGATACCCTGAAAATTTGTTACCAGATGATACCCTTCCAGGCACCCCAAAACATTTCCCCAAGATTCTTTGTTTTGCAGTGACTTTGCTCCATTGTAGCCAATGGGGAATTTCTGAGTGTTTAGGCAGGCTGCACATTTTTGAAGATAGAGGCACCAGACTTTCAGGGTGGCTCCAGGAGGGACTCCTGGTAATAGCATCCAGGTTTGGAGACCTTTGCTTCTGGGGGTTCAGTTTTATGGGCCCCCAAAAGGCTTATTTTGTTTCCCCGCTCCTGCACATGAAAGCCTGTGGGCTGAGTTCTCTCAGAACTCTCTCAATCCACCACCACCACCCAACTCCAGAAGCAAAGCTCACCAAGCTTGGATGCTACTACTCAAGGCCTCTTGGAGCCACCTTGAAAGTCTGGTATCTCTATCTTCAAAAATGTGCAGCTAGTGCTTACACACGCAGACATTCCCCAGAATCTGCCAGGCTCTTCAGCAAGTTCTGTGGTGGGAAAAATTACTTTTCCCACCATAGACTTCAATGGGCTTTTCTGTTATGCCCAGATGGCTCTGTGGTAGAGGTTTCAACAGGAGGCCCTGTGGTAAGGGGGCATTTCCTGTAGGGCTGCTGGTGTGAGTCTCCTAAAAGGACCCAGCCAACTTTGCTAAAATGTGTGTGGAAGAGGAAATGCTGTGGGCACCGAGTCAGAAGTGAACCTGATGCCCACCGCATTCGGCCATTGTAGGCAAACTTTAGCAAAGCTGGCTGTTCCTTTCAGGGGACTCACACCAGCAGCCCTGCTCTGGAAATAAGTGCCTCCACCCAGAGTGCCTTGCATCCCGGCTAGAGATTGCTCATTGTCTTTTGTTTTTTCAATTTCCAATTAATCACTTTTGAAATGCTTAAATCTAAACAAAAATCGCAGCAATGCAAAAATGTTTGCTGATTGTGATGAAATCAGAAATGGAAAAGCAGACGTTTCATCTCTTAACTCTGTCTTAAATTTAAAAGACAGAATACAATTTCTGCAGTTGGCTCGGAAGCACTTTCCATACGAGCTGAAAGATCTGTGAGGTGCCCTCCTGTGGAATGCTTTGTTGTAACTAGTTTATTTATCAAATGGTGTGAATAATGCTAAGAACAATGCTATAAACACATATGAATAAAACAGTTAATTGTCCAAAAAATAACAAGGACAGATAAGTAATAACAGTAACAGGCTCATTCCGCACATGCAGAATAATGCACTTTCAAACTGCTTTCAGTGCTCTTTAAAGCTGTGCGGAATAGCAAAATCCATTTGCAAACAGTTGTGAAAGTGGTTTGAAAACACATTATTTTGCGTGTGCGGAAGGGGCCACAGTTGGCAATTCCACCTACTTACTTCAGGTACATGTGTGGGGCTTGAAAGCTTGGAGGGAGTTATTTCAACCCATACTGGAAGTTTAGGCTTATATCGATGGGACCTGAGCCTTCTATCTCTGTTGAGAATGGTTTGCAATTTTACCTTTGTGGTTAATGTGTTAGCTTTTGCATTTTGGAGACCATAGGAATCTTTAGCTTGGAGGTTTGGTTTTGAATTTCATGTACAACTTACGACTTACAAACTGTATATAGGTGTACCTGTTAATTAATGAGAAAAGCATAGTTAGATCAGTGAGGATGTTCTGTTTTGATAACACCCTATAGAATTTGAGTTACCAGCGAAACGTTTCAGAAGGCAGCCCTGCTGTTCTGCATAGAAGAGCTAGATTGGAGGCCCGCAGCACCGTAGAAACTTGCAAGGTTTTGCGGGCGGTGCAAGGGTAGCCATTTTATAGATATTACATCTTGCTCTGGGTGAGGGCATTTCCTGTAGGGCTGCTGGTGTGAGTCTCCTAAAAGGAATCAGCCAACTTTGCTAAAATGTGTGTGGAAGAGGAAATGCTTTGGGGGATACCGAAGATACAGGAATATTTTGAGGCGTTCCAGATAAAAAGTCTTGTGGACATAAAAGAAGATAATATAAAAAAATGGATAAAGTTTGAAAATGAAGTAAATGAAGGAATAGGCAAATGTGGAGGGAAAAAGGAGGGAAATGTATAGTTAGAAAAATGTATGGTATGTAACGTTTTTTATAAACATTCTATACAATAAAAATATTTTTTAAAGCGCGACGTTCCTCACAGTTGAAGCGGGTGCTGGTTGCTCTCTTGACGTGCTCTTTGCTTGCCTTCCCAGGCTGATCAAACTAGCTCTGAGGCAGAGAAGCAGCCCCCTGTGCCAGCCCCAGAGCCCGAGGAGGCTCCCCCAGCCCGTTCCCAGGAGGAAACAGAGGAGACTTGGGAAGAAGAGGACAAGTTAGACCCCGAGGAGGTCAAGGCGGATCAGAAGTACTGCTCCAAAGAAGGTGAGCCGGTCCTGGGAGAAACCGGCCTCTGTGGCTTCCTTCGGAGCCTTCTGTGATGACATCCGCTTTGAGCCATCGTATCTGGGCCACTGACCCGCTGTGATGCGGCTGAGGAGCTGAGATGGCTCGTCTGTGCTGTTGCTTCTCCTCTGTGCTGTTGTTGCAAGCTTTGCAGTGGCTTGGCAGGAATTCTCTTCCACTCTTAAATAAATACCCTAGATTCTGTAGCCTTCACAGCCAGACCGCTGTGTAGGAGCAGCAGTGGCGTTGTGGCTAAGAGCAGGTGTACTCTAATCTGGAGGAACCGGGTTTGATTCCCCACTCTGCTGCCTGAGCTGTGGAGGCTGATCTGGGGAATTCAGATTAGCCTGTACACTCCCACACACGCCAGCTGGGTGACCTTGGACTAGTCACAGTTCTTCTGAGGTCTCTCAGCTCCACCTACCTCACAGGGTGTTTGTTGTGGAGGGGGGGAAGGGCAAGGAGATTTTAAGCCCCTTTGAGTCTCCTACAGGAGAGAAAAGGGGGGATATAAATCCAAACTCTTCTTCTTCTGTCAGCGTCACAGTAGCGCTGGAGATGCTGCGAATCCTTAAGGATCCCCCTGAAGAAAAGTTGCCATAAAGAAGAAGAATTTGGATTTTATTTTTTTTTAAAAAAAAATTGGATTTATATCCAGCTACGCCCGAAAAGGTCTGGGCGGGTCACAACATAATACAAACATTCCACAATTTAAAAAATATAAATCCACAATTAAAATCAACCAATTAATAATTTAAAACAGTTTAAAATAAATGCTGCGATAGTAATGTCTGGCGACATAGATTATTCTCCCTCCTGCCATCCGTCCTTCCCTGCGCCCGCTCCTCCGGGGCAGAGAAAATATTATCATCCATTTCAGCAATCCGGCTGGCTCGATGGAAAAGGCCTGGCGGAACAGCCAAGTCATCGAGGCCCTGCGGAATTGACACAGGATTTCCACCTTGTCTTTCTCTCCTGTATGGAGACTCAACTTGGCTCCTTTCCCTTCCTCTCCCCACAACAGGCCCTTTGTGAGGTCAGTGGGGCTGAGAGAGTTCCGAAGAACTGTGACTAGCCCAAGGTCACCCAGCAGGAATGTAGGAGTGCAGGAACACATCTGGTTCACCAGATAAGAGTCTGCCTCTCATGTGGAGGAGCTGGTAATCAGATCCGGTTCTTCAGACTGAAAGTTCATCTTCCCTTAACCACTCTGCCACTCTGGCTGTGAAAAACTAAGAACAAGATCGGTAGTGGTGAAATTGACGACATTATTAAGAGAGGATAGTTGGAACGATTTTTTAGCCAACTTAGAAACCTTTTGCTGATTATCTTTTGAGAACCTGTTCAAATAGAGAACGAATGGCAGGATTTGAAATCTAAAGAAAACAGTTGGTTGTAACCACTAGAATACAATGTATTGGCGAAGGCTTTCATGGCCGGAATCACCGGGGCGTTGTGTGGTTTCTGGCTGTATGGCCGTGTTCCAGTAGCATTTTCTCCTGACGTTCCACCTGCATCTGTGGCTGGCCTCTTCAGAGTAAAAAATAAAAGATAAGAGCAAGCCTTTGGTGAGCCTCCCAGGAATTGCCTTTGGTGAGGCACATGAAACAGGCATTTATGTCTGGATAGCTTGCAAAAGGCAAACATTAGATTCATTCAGGAGCCGACACATATTTGTTAAACTGCTGCAGGGAATTGCACAAATCTTACAGGACAACAGAAGAACGAGGTGAGAACAGCTTTTGTTATGGGACTCAAGTATCTTCTCAAGGACCTGCTCCAGGGCTCGGGTGGGGGCTGGAGCGAGGAAGCCTGATTCACGAGTTACTAGGTGCAGCGATTGGAAAAGAAAGGCCCATTCACATTAATAGGTGACAGCAGGCCCAGGTGTAACCTTGGCGGGAACTGGGCCGCACGCGGAGGCGAAAAGGGCCGTGCCTTCAGTTTGGCGATTTCCGTCTTTCCCCTGTCCACAGAGCAATGGAAGCCCCTAAACCCGGAAGAGAAGAAAAGGTACGATCAAGAGTTCCCGCTGGGCTTTCAGTACACCTTTGCGAGCATGCAGAAGCCCGAGGGCTTGCCCCATATCGACGACGTGGTGCTGGAGAAGGTCAGTAATCCACTTCTGCTCTGAAAATATGTGTCTTCCTTCCTTTCTGGAATGCTGTGGCTCAGGTACGGGCCGCAGTGTGTGAACTGTGCCTGTGTGTGTGTATGTGTGTTCGCCCTGTTCGCACGTTACAGTGAATGCTTGCACAAACTTAGTAGATGCGTAGGTGCCTGTTTGTCAGGAAGAGCCAACAGATGCGTTCGCGTTACAAATGCAGCCAGGAACTAGCCTGGGATAAGTGCTGGGTTTTGATCACACGTGTCAAAGATAATGTGTGAATCGCTCGATGCAAATGTAAAAAAATGATCAAGTGTGTGTAGATTGTGTGTTTGTTTGTTGTAATGTGTGAACATCGCTAGTTGGCAGGAATGGCCCCTGCCTTTCCTGGCACCAGCCACCAAGGCGCCATCAAGCAATGGGTTTCACACCTGTGTGGTGGAGATTGCCCCCCCCCCCCGTATGGGGGCTGATGTAAGCTTTACAATGTAACCCGCTTTCTGATACGTTAACGGATCTTTCCTCTGTTTGATCTATTCCTACATGCTTGTAAATGTAGATAACTATTTTTCTGACCCTGCTGGGGACTGAGGAAGGGTTCCTGGCACAGCTGATCTGGTCACGTGGGAGAGCGTGAAAAATAAGAAAATAAGCCCTAATGCAGTGGTGGCGAACCTATGGCACGGGTGCCAGAGGTGGCACTCAGAGCACTCTCTGTGGGCACGCGTACACAGAGTTCGTCATGTGATAATAATGTAATTATTTCAGGGAGATTATTAGCATTAAACCCAGACTCCAGCTCAGGGAAGGAGTGGAGGTAACCCTGTTAAGGGCGCTTAAACCCTCCTGTTTTTCATGGGGGGAACGAAAGCGTGATCCTTTACCTGGGAGTAAGCTCAGTTGCTGGCAATGGGGTTTGCTTCTGAGTAAACCCTCCTAGGGTCATGATTCACCCGTTTGAAGCATTGCACGGTTGCTTCAAAGCAAAGCCATCGACTGCCACCAAGCTTACTCCCAAGTAACGCACGCCTTGGAGCCAACTGTTTTTTAATACTAAAACCTCAGTATTCATGTTAAATTGCCAAGTTGGCACTTTGTGATAAATAAGTGGGTTTTGGGTTGCAGTTTGGGCACTTGGTCTCGAAAAGGTTCGCCATCACTGCCCTAATGCATCTTTTGGAGCAAAAATTAATATAAGACCCTGTCATATTTCCGGGGAAACAGGATACAAAGGTCAGATGGCGGCAGTAATTATGAGAGAGAGAGAGAGAGAGAGAGAGAGAAGCCCCTCCAGGAGGAATTGGATACTCCTAGGAGCAGGCCTATCCCCCAACTCTGCCCCTCTTAGAAGTGCAGCCCTGCTCTGGTCGCTCAAATCCCACGTATCTGCTCTTGGCGTAGGAGGTTAAGAGCTCGTGTATCTAATCTGGAGGAACCGGGTTTGATTCCCCGCTCTGCCACCTGAGCTGTGGAGGCTTCTCTGGGGAATTCAGATTAGCCTGTGCACTCCCACACATGCCGGCTGGGTGACCTTGGGCTAGTCACAGCTTCTCAGAGCTCTCTCAGCCGCACCTACCTCACAGGGTGTTTGTTGTGAGGGGGGAAGGGCAAGGAGATTGTCAGCCCCTTTGAGTCTCCTGCAGGAGAGAAAGGGGGGGGGTATAAATCCAAACTCTTCTTCTTCTTCTTCTTCGCTCTCCCTGCTGTGTGGCACCTTAGGTGAACAAAATGCCCCTGCGCCCCCTGGACTCCGTGCGCCTGAGCAGCATGAACTGTGGACGAGGCTTCACGCCCTCCGTTGCCAATCTAGGCCTACCAGCTCAGCCCAACCGTGGCTCGGTACGTGATGTAAAGCCTGCTGGTTGGGAGGGGGAATTTCCCGCCAGACGTCTCCTGCGTGATGGACTCTTTTGTTGGTGCCGTCATGTCTGGGACATCACCGTTGGGGCTGGGTAATGTGGGGGGAGGCAGGCCACTAGCTGAGGGCTTGTGGGCCTCATCCTGGCATTTGCACCTGGCAAAATGGAGCCAGGAAACGTTGACAATCACTGCTCTCCTCCCCCCTTGGTCCACGCAGCCACCAGGGCCAGGGCAGCAACGTTCCCAGCAGAACTTGCGCATGAAGGAGCCACGGAAGATTATTGCCACCGTGCCCCAGAATGAGGACATCAAGCTGAACAAGGCTGAGAAGGCGTGGAAACCCCCCAACAAGCGTCACACAGGAGCCGAGGATCCTGAAAACATAAAAACGCAGGTCGGAAGGGCCCCCGTCTCAAGGAGCTGCCGTGGTTTGGTCGTGCCCAGCTGGGGGTGGGGCTGGGGGTGTTGCTAGGGATGCCAGGTGAGCAAATGTTGCTAGGCCCTTGACCTCTCCCTTCATCCCCAGTGAAAACAGCTTCCCAACACTTTTTTGACCCCTTGGGCACATTTGTGGGAAGAGTTTGGACTTATTTTTATTTATTTATTTATTGTTTAGTTTTATATACCGCCCTGTCCCCGAAGGGCTCTGGGCGGAGTGCAACAAAGTTAAATCATAATACAATTAAACACAATCAAAACTAAACAATTAGATTCCAATATAAATAGATTACTAAATCCCCATTAAAAACAGCAGTTAGTACAAAGTTTAAAATCTAAATAGGGCACCCAGCAAACCCATTTAAAAACCCTCCCTAACGGAGGGTTATACCTGCTTTGCTCAACCATAAGAAGTCTTAAAGCATCTTGCAAACTCCAGCATGGTGTAATGGTGAAGAGCAGGTGCACTCTAATCTGGAGAGCCAGGTTTGATTCCCCACTCTGCCACTTGAGCTGTGGAGGCTTCATCTGGTGAAACAGATTAGCTAGTGCACTCCAACACAAGCCAGATGGGTGACTTTGGGCTAGTCCAGTGGCGTAGCCCCAAGGGGGTGAGGGCATGACAGGGGCTGAATAATAATAAGAGTTTGGATTTATATCCCCTCTTTCTCTCCTAGGAGACTCAAAGGGGCTTACAATCTCCTTGCCCTTCCCCCCTCACAATTCCCCAGATAAGCCTCCACCAGCCAACTTTGCTAAAATGTGTGTGGAAGAGGAAAATGCTGTGGGCACCGAGTTGAAGGTGAACCTGACACCCACAGCATTCGACCATCACAGGCAAACTTTAGCAAAGTTGGCTGTTCCTTTCAGGAGACTCACACCAGCAGCCCTGCAGGAAATAAATGCCCCCACCCAGAGCAAGACCACTACCACAGTGCCTCCTGTTGAAACCTCTACCACAGAGCCAGCTGGGCATAACAGAAAGCCCCATTGAAGTCTATGGTGGGAAAAATAACTTGCTAACTTTTCAGAACTTGCTGAAAAGCCTGGCAGATTCTGGAGAATTTCTGAGTGTGTAAGCAGTGACCACACATTTTTGAAGATAGAGGTGCCAGACTTTCAAGGTGGCTACAAGAGGCCTTGAGTAACAACATCCAAGCTTGATGAGCTTTGCTTTTGGGGGTGGGTGGGGGCGCTTCATGTGCAGCAGTCTTCATGTGCAGGAGCGTGGAAACAAAAGAATAATAATAAGAGTTTGGATTTATATCCCCTCTTTCTCTCCTAGGAGACTCAAAGGGGCTTACAATCTCCTTGCCCTTCCCCCCTCACAACAAACACCCTGTGAGGTCGGTGGGGCTGAGAGAGCTCCAGAAAGCTGTGACTAGCCCAAGGTCACCCAGCTGGCGTGTGTAGGAGTGCATAGGCTAATCTGAATTCCCCAGATAAGCCTCCACAACTCAAGCGGCAGAGCTGGGAATCAAACCTCGTTCCTCCAGATAAGAGTGGACCTGCTCTTAGCCACTACGCCACTTCTGCCCCCCAAAATAAGCCTTTTGGGGGCCCATAAAATTGGACCCTCAGAAGCAAAGGTCTCCAAACCTGGATGCTATTACCAGGAGGGCTTCCTGGAGCCACCTTGAAAGTCTGGTGCCTCTATCTTCAAAAATGTGCAGCCTGCCTCAGAAATTCCCCATTGCCTTCAATGGAGCAAAATCACTGCAAAACAAAGAATCTTGGGCAAATTTCTTGGGGTGCCAGGAAGGGATGTATTTTTAAAGCTACTGACACCAAATTTTCAGGGTATCATCTGGTAACTATTCTTATGATGTCACCCAAGTTTGGTGAATTTAGGTTCAGGAGGACTAAAGTTATGGTCCCTCAAATTGGTAGCCCCCATCTCCTGTTAGCTTCCATTGAAAACAATGGGGATGGGGGCATTCCATTTGCGCGTCCATAACTTTGCTGCCCCTGAACCAAACATCACCAAACTCAGGTGGTATCATCAGGACAGTCTCTGGATGATGACCTGAAATCATGGTGCCGCTAGCTTTAAAAATGCCCTCCCTGCAGGCCAAAAAACACCAAAAACACACACACACCCCAAAAGGCCAAATACCTTGCATTCACATTTTTTCATATTTGGGCAGGACATAATTGGACAATTTTTGTCCGAATGTGCCCAAATTTGCCCAGATTCCAGCCGAATATGGTATTTGTTTCATCTGACTCTCCAACCCTCAAAAGTGATGCTGTTTCAGGGTGGGGGAGAATCCATTCCCAAACAGCATCACTTTCCATTTTGTTTTAACCGGGGACCCCAGAATCTCCCTTTAAGGTGGATTTAAAAGAAAAATCTGAGCTCCCTAGTTTAAACACCATTGAAAGAGATGATGTTTGGGGGTGGATTCCACTGGAGGTGTTTTGTGAGAGATGATGCTGACATTTGTTTGGTAAATGTTTTGCTGGGGGTGATTTGTGAGAGATTTACATGCTTAATACCCACTTGCACTGGCTTGGAGTTGTTTCCCAGGCTAACAACCTACCTCATAGGGTCGTTGTGATTATGAAATTAGGAAAAGAGTTGGTGGGGAGAGAGCCATATATGTTTTGCTGGGAGTGGGAGGTGTTTTGTGAGCTGGTGCAAAAAATCATTGGTCATGGTGGGGGAGGGTGGCCGCCCATATGCCGGGAGGGGGGGGGCAAACTCAGGTTTTGCAGGGAGGTTATCATTCCTCTAGTGTCCCCCCCCCCCCCAGAGACCCTTCTTCCTACTGCTCCCCTTTGGAGACTTCAAAGATTTGAGAAGAACCTATTTGGAGGTACCTGCATGAGAGGACAGGCCTGCTAAGGAGGAGTGGTGTAGTGGTTAAGAGCAGGCGGACTCTGATCTGGAGAACTGGGTTCGATTCCCCACTCTTCCACATGAGCGGCAGAGTCCAATCTAGTGAACCAGATGTGTTTTCCCCACTCCTGCATTCCTGCTGGGTGACCTGGGACCAATCACAGGCCTGTACTTCATCCTGCCCCCATCTCTCAGGCCCACTTACTTCACAAGGGGTCTGTTGTGGGGAGAGGAAGGGAAAGGAGTTTGTACGCAGCCTTTAGTCTCCCTACCAGAGAAAAAGGCAATTAAGAGCAGTCAATTAAGAGAGTAAAAATGTCTTAATGAGTCTAAATGCCAGGGAGAATACTATGACCTTGGAGGAGAAATAACGGACGCTGCTAACTTGACGCCCAGCAGGAACCAAGTATTTTAGGTATTTTATGAACTGTTTTTGCGAGAAAGGCAGGGTGTAAATCCAAACTCTTCCATTTGCACTAAGAGCTCTCCTCTCAGAAAAGGGTTAGGGGAATCACATGTTCGAACCCAAATCCTGTAACACCTCCACCAGTGGAGCTCTGGGTTGAACTTTCTAAGAACACAAGAACATAAGAACTAGCCTGCTGGATCAGACCAGAGTCCATCTAGTCCAGCACTCTGCTACTCGCAGCAGCCCAACCACGTGCCTTTCGGAGCTCACGTGCAGGAGGTGAAAGCAATGGCCTTCTGCGGCTGTTGCTCCCGATCACCTGGTCTGTTAAAGCATTTGCAATCTCAGATCAAAGGGGATCAAGATTGGTAGCCATAAATCGACTTCTCCTCCATAAATCTGTCCAAGCCCCTTTTAAAGCTATCCAGGTTAGTGGCCATCACCACCTCCTGTGACAGCATATTCACACGCGTGAAGAAGTGTTTCCTTTTATTAGTCCTAGTTCTTCCCCCCAGCATTTTCAATGAATGCCCCCTGGTTCTAGTATTGTGAGAAAGAGAGAGAAATTTCTCTGTCAACATTTTCTACCCCATGCATAATTTTATAGACTTCAATCATATCCCCCCTCAGCCATCCCCTCTCCAAACGAAAGAGCCCCAAACGCTGCAGCCTCTCCTCATAAGGAAGGTGCTCCAGACCCTCAATCATCCTCGTTGCCCTTCTCTGCACTTTTTCTATCTCTTCACTATCCTTTTTGAGATGTGGCGACCAGAACTGAACACCGTACTCCAAGTGCGGTCGCACCACTGCTTGTTGATTGGAAGCCCAGGAGGCGATTTGTTCCCGGCGTGGCGGCAGCAATGGTGCAGCAGACTTTCCTGGTCTTTTTTTCCCTTCAGGCTGGCTCCCCCGGGTGTTATAACATCTCTCCTTGTTTTCCCCTCTGCCCCTTGCAAAATCACTGGGTCCCCAGGAGAGGAGACCTGGGCCCCAAAACGATAGACCAGATCCACCAGGAAGCCGAGATGGAGGAGCGCCAGGAGCACATACAAGTGCAGCAGCTCATGTCCAGACAGGACAAGAGGAGGGAGCCTCCGGGCCCATCGTCCTCAGGTAAGCAGGACTCGGCCAGAAAGAGATATTTTCTACGCCAGCCTTTACCTTGTGCGACCAATGGCTTGGTGCCCTGTCCCCAATACCGTCCTTCCTTCCCAGTCATTTAATTGTTCTTTTTAATGTATGTATTTAGCTCTGGTTTTAATTGTTTTATTTTTTTAATGTCTTTTCTTTAAGAAAAGTCAGAAAAAGGGGGAAAGTTTAAACAATTGTATAACAGTGTTAGCAGATCTGCACGAAGGGTCGGTGAAAGATTTCCAGATGTTTAAAAATAAGTCTGTACAGGAGTCGATTACACACCAGGCGTTCAAATGCTGATCCAGCTGCAAAGGTCATCGAAACACAGAGTTGGAAGAGACCACAAAGGCCATCAAGTCCAACCCTGTGTCACGCAGGAACATGCAATCAAAGCACTCCTGACAGATGGCCAGCCAGCCTCTCTTTGAAAACCTCCAAAGGAGGAGATTCCACTGCTCTCTGAGGCAGTGAATTTCACTGTCTTAGCAGCCCTGTCAGTCAGGAAGTTCTTCCTAATGTTGAGGTGGAATCTCTTTTCCTGCACCTTGAATCCATGACTCCGTGTCCTAGTCTCTGAGGCAGTAGAAAACAATCTTGCTCCCTTTTCGACATGACATCCCTTCAGATATTTAAACATAGCTGTCGTGTCCCCCCTTAACCTTTGCTTCTCCAGACTAAACATCCCCAGCTCCCTGAGTCTCTCCTCGTAGGGCATGGATTCCAGACCTTTTGCCATTTGGGTTGCCCTTCTGTGGACACGTTCCAGCTTGTCAATCTCCTCCTTCAATTGCGGTGCCCAGAACTGAGCACAGTAGTCTAGGTGAGGTCTGACCAATGCAGAGTGGAGCCGTGCAATTGCTTCCCTCGATCTAGAACCAGGTTTGATTCCCCAGTCTGCCATTTGAGCTGAGGAGGCTTGTCTGGAGAACTAGATAAGCTTGTGCACTCCAACACATGCCAGCTGGGTGACCTTGGGATACTCACAGTTCTTTGGAACTCTCTCAGCCTCACCCACCACAGGGTGTTTGTTCTGGATTGGGGTGGGTGGGCGAGGAGATTGAAAGCCACTTCAAGTCTCCTTACAGGAGAGAAAAGGGGGACGTAAATCCAACCTCCTTTCTTTTCCCTCTTTTCTTCTCTTCTTTGTTTCAGCTCTCTCCGATTCCAACTGACTCCGCTTACTCAGTACTCCCAATCGCTCCTCTGCTCTTGTGGTGCCAGCACCTGGAGAGAGCCAAGACGTCCGGCGGGTGGTGCAAAGGTGCGTCTCCCTCCCACGGTCTCCCGGTGTTGTAGATCTTCTTCATTCTCTGGCCTCCTAGGAAAGGCCTCGCAAGGGTTGGGGCTGCTGCTCCACAGTTCCCGCAGGAACTCACTCTACCGAGTGTTCACTCGCCCTGCTGTGACCGCAGCAACATCACCAACTACCTTTTAACTGGAGATGCTAGGAATTGAACCGGGGACATTCTGTGTTCAAACCTGACGCTCTGCCGCTGAGCCGTCAGCACTGCTTCCGACCAATGTCTTTGCAATCATCAGGAAAGTAGTTTAGGCTGCGATTTTCTCATGGCTAGCTAATGGGCTTTTCGCCTGGTTGTTTTTTCTGGTGCTCCGGATGTCTGACCAGTGCAGGGTTCTCCATGGAAGGGGTGCTCGTTCTGTTAAGCAATCTGGTGCTAGCTCCAAGGATACCTCCTGTCAGAAGCTTACACCAGCTGGGCGACTGCTCCAAGGAGGGTCAAGGAAAGGGAGACTGCCTGTTGCGCGACTGCCGGGATGAAACACGTTTCCATCGCCCAAATGTCGGAGAGGCTTGACGGGTCGGACGGCAACCCCATCACCAAGTGCAGCTTCAGCAAGGAGATGGACGACCGGAGTCGGGAGTGTGATCAGCAGGGGGTCCTCGAGAGCGTCCAGAAGGTGCCCAGCATGACGGAGGAGCCAAACTGCAGCAGGGAGATCGGTGAGTGTGGGGAAGGAGGTGGTCGGGTCAGGCTGGGCTGTCTTCTCCTGGAATTCCGGGTTGAAAATGTCACCTCTCTCTCTCCCTCTCTCTCTCTCTCTCTCCCTCTCTCTCTCTCCCTCTTTCTCCCTCTCTCCCTCTCTCTCTCTCCCTCTCTCTCCCTCTCTCTCTCTCCCTCTCTCTCTCTCTCTCTCCCTCTCTCTCTCCCTCTCTCTCCCTCTCCCCCCCTCTCTCCCTCTCTCCCTCTCCCCCCTCTCTCTCCCTCTCTCTCCCTCTCTCCCCTCTCCCTCCCCCTCTCTCCCTCTTCCCCTCCCTCTCCCCCTCTCTCCCTCTCTCCTTCCCTCCCTCTCTCCCTCTCTCCCCCTCCCTCCCTCTCTCCCTCTCACCCCCTCTGTCTGTCTGTCTGTCTCTCTCTCTCTCTCTCTGCGCAGCAAAACGGGAGCCCGTGGCTCCAGAGGACCTTCCAAGCCTGTCTAAATTTGTTTTTTCAATTGTACAGTTCAGATTATCCTTAATATATTTGTCGCAACCTTTCCCTTGATTGTGGGGTGCAATCTTGCAACCTCACAGTATGAGAGGTTCAGAGCTCGTGTATCTAATCTAAGGAACTGTTTGATTCTCTAGCTCTGTCAGCCTGAAGCTGGGGAGGGCTGATCTGGGGAATTCAGATTAGCCTGTGCACTCTCACACATGCCAGCTAAGTGACCTTAGTTAGTCACAGATCTTCGGAGTCCTCTCAGTCTCCCCGGGCCTACCTCACAGGGTGTTTGTTGTGAGGGGGGAAGGGCAAGGAGATTGTCAGCCCCTTTGAGTCTCCTGCAAGAGAGAAAGGGGGGGATATAAATCTTCTTCTTCTTTTCCCATCCAGCACTGCAACCTGCTAAGTTTCATAAGGTTTTTTATTTCAAGCGAAAATAACAAAAGCTTAGTACAGTTCCCTTAGCAGAAAGTTCCTTTTAGGAGGTTCATTAATCCACTCTCACCAGGGATTCCTTGGTAGAGTAGATGATCCCTTTCTGGACAAACCCCTGAGATGGAATCCAAAAATCCTTTCTTTCCCCCCCTCCCTCTCTAGAACTCTCCTATTGTGGGCTAATAAGATAATTCTAGGCTCTTTTTAATCCTGTGCACTCCCAGCAATCTCTGCATCGTTTCCTCGTCCTCCCTCCTGTGGAGGATTCCAAGAAGAAGTAAGAGTCTTGGATTTATATTCCTCCTTTCTTTTGTAAAGGAGGATCAATGTTGACAATCTCCTTGCCCTTCCCCCCTCACAACTAACAATTCTGAGGTAGGTGAGGAAAAATAGCTCCCAGAAGCTGTGACTAGCCCAAGGTCACCCAGCTGGCATGTGTGGGAGTGCACAGGCCAATCTGAATTCCCCAGAGAAGTCTCCACAGCTCAGTAAGGCAGAGTGGAGAATCAAACCCCTGGGTTCCTCCAGATTAGAGTTTGTTTCAACTTCCTACGCCACTGCTGCTCCTAATTCAAAAGGCAAAGACACTTTTCACAGTCATATGTGACTTCCCTTTGCTGTAACGATAGCATCATTCCATGATGTATTATTTTGGAGTGACGCCATCCTTTCTCATAGCTTGGGCGTTTGTTTATATAGATCTGAGTGAAATTTTACTATTTTTTCCATTATGTCAATTTGTGATGTTGTGTAATAATCGCCTTCTTTTAATTTTGTGACTATTTTCCTCCCATTTTCCTAAATTCCTAGCATTGTAAAAGTTCTTTTGTTTACTACATTTCATTTTATGTCTTGCTTCGGCTTGCCATTGATCATGTAGGAGATCTTTTAATATTTTAATTCTGATTGTAGTTTTTTTTATTTCTAGGGTTTTGTCCTAGCTGTTTCTGCAGTAATGTGAGTTCTTCAAATATTTCTTTCTGTTTTTCCTCTTTCGTCTTTTTTATTTTATAGCCTTCCTGTATAAGGATGCCTCTGATAAATGCTTTATGGGCATCCCATATAATTTTACATCATCAACAGATTTATCATTGAGTTGAAAATATTTTGTTCTTAGTTTTATTACACCTCTCTCCACCTCTTTTGGTTCCCTCTAGCAGCCAATCCTCAGCTTTCATTGGAGGGAGTCTGATGGTGGTTAACTTTTTAAGTATCCCAGATACAGACTATATCCACTAGTCTCTGCTAGCATGTGGGTTTTTGGGCCATGCTGTCTAAGTAGCTGATGGGAATTGTAGTCCATAACATCTGGAGTGCCAAAGGTTCGCCACCACTGGTATAGGTGTTCTAGTAAATTCTATATGCCATATGATTTTTTGGGGATATTGATATATTCTTAGTTTTAACCGCAAACTGTTTTGATGCTAAAATCAAGTCTATCCGGCTGGAAGTTTTATGTCTATGGGAGTAGTAAATAAAATCTTTAGCTCCACCCCATTTATCTCTCCAAATGTCTTTTAACTGAAGATTATCCATCATTTCAAAAAAAGCCAGCGGCAGTTTAACTTTTTTGTTCTTTTCCATTTTTTTCTTAAGTCCATTCCCTTTAGATTTGTCTACAATAGGATTTATTAGCCGATTATAGTCTTCCATATGGATCACGTTATCATATTGATAATCTGTCAATATTTTCAGTAGATTTTAAAAGTATTCCTGCCTTTTCTCCTTTGGGGCATATACGCCAACCAATAGTGTTTAAATCCCTTCTGTTGTTATCTCTACCCCAATATATCATGCTTGGGGGTCCTTAAATTTCAATATTGGGTTTAAATGATTTTTAACATATATAGCAACCCCCCCTTTTTTTCCTGGTATGCTGCGTGAAATAGTTCTCCCATAAATCCTCTTTTGATTAGTTCTTCATCTTTTTTTTAACATGTGCCTCTTGCAGACATACTATGTCAAAGCCTTGTTTATAAAGGAAATGGAAAAGTGTTTTACGTTTTCTTGGTATGTTTAGACCGTTGATATTATTTTTAAAAAAATTAATTTCATTTTTTTGTTACAGTTCATATTTAGGTGAAGACTACTTATTCCTCTTTATGCAGTTACAATTGTATATGTATTTATATTTTTAAATTTTAATAGATGTTCCAAAATCCGTTTTTCTTCATTATCATAAATTTCTCCATTTTTTTGTGTATATATGTGTATATAAAGCAGATTAAATAACCAGGTCATAACAGGGGCTAATCAAATCCTAAGCAAGGGGTAATACCCAAACAGAACAATCCATGCGTTTCCTATTTACTCCCCTCCTCCACAACTCTTTATTTCTCTCTTTTCCAATAAAAAATAAGAAATAAAAATAATTAATTAAAAAGAATGGAAAACATGTTCCAGCCTTCTTATCAACTCAATCTCTCATAATTATCTTATCTAACATCTAAATTTATTTATTTATTTATTTATTTATTTATTAATTAATTATTTGATTTAGTATACCGCCCTATCCCCAAAGGGGATTCATACCACCGTATCCCCAAAGGGGATTCATAAATCTAAACCCTGCTATCATATACATCCTTATCTAATCTTATTTATATATAATTCATAACCCATAAACTTTTATATTCTAATTCATAACTTATCATCAGTTTGTGCACAAGTATCTTCTTATCTAATTTACTAATCTAATATTTGCCAAAATATTATTCCCACGAAAGAGCCACTTAAGCTGAGCAGAAGGCTCTTCAGGGTGATGGATACCTTCAGACATTGTCCAACAGAATGGAAAGATGGGACCCAACTCTCTCTCTCTCTGCTTGAGCTTCAAGGGACGCGCTCTTCACCGCCAAGCTATCGGGAGGGAGCCAGCCCCATCCTAGCTTTGAAGCCCGTTCCCTTTCTTGGATCCGACCCTTTCTGTCAGGTTCACTTTCATAGAAATGCTCCAGGGATGCTCTCCCCCCGCCCCACTCGTTTCTGGCTGCCTGCCAGTCATGTGGCAAGCAGCTTTCCTCGGGAGTCCCGTGTCCTTTACGGCACCTCTGACACGCCCCCTTCTCCTTCCCCCCCTCCAGCCTCGAATAGATCTGTACTTCCACCTGATGAAGAAGCTCATCAAGAAGGAGAGAAGGTCCTCGCTTATCTGCTTCAGGCTGCAGAACGTGGTAGACTTCAGGCGGGTAAGTTGCAAACTTGTAGCTTCTTTGAGAGAGCAGCAGTGGCGTAGTGGTTAAGAGCAGGTGCACTCTAATAAGGAGGAACCGGGTTTGATCCCCTCTCTGACATGGAGACTCACTGTCTGTCCTTGCGCCAGTCCCTTAACTCTAGGTCTGACCTATTCCACAGGGTTGTTGTGAGGACATAATGAAAGGAAGGGAAATGATGTCAGCTATTCTGGGGCCCCGCAGGGGAGAAATGCAGTGCATGAATGAAATAATCAGCAGTGTTGTGCTTTCAGCTCTCCTCTGGACGTGTAAAGTGCCAGCTTAGGGTAGTCACGCGGCTTTGCCTCAGGAGTCCCATGTCCTTTATGGCACCTTTGATATGCCCCCTCCCCCGCTCCAGCCTCTAATAGATCTGTACTTTCACCAGATGGAAAAGATCATTAAGAAAAAGGAAAGGTCCTCGGGTACCCACTTCATGCTCCTGGACGTGATAGACCTCACGCGGGTGAGTTGCAAACTTGTAGCTTCTTTGAGAAAGCAGCAGTGGCGTAGTGGTGTAGCCTCTGGAACCAGCAGTGGAGAAGACGAGTGGGCCAGAAAGGGCTGAGTGAGCTCTGGTTTTTCTTTTCAGATGGCTTTTCTCAAAGCCACATCTTTTAAACAAAACAGTGTATTTTAAACAGGGGGTTTCTATTTTTTTTTTTCTCCTTGTCCACCAGAACACTTGCTGAGGGCTGTTGAGGAATTTGGTGGCTGCCGTTGAGGGAGGGTGGGGGGGGGCTTCTCAAATTTTTAAATCTTAGTCTCTGGAACCAGGGCGTATTGGGGGTGGGGTGGCCCTCTACATCAAAGAGAGCATAGTGTCACATAAAATAGACAATGCAGGGGGAGCTGCTTCCTCTACAGAAGCACTGTGGATATCAATACCAGGGGTGAAGCACAGTTTAACATTAGGAATATATTATCGTCCCCCTGACCAAAGCGCAAGAGGATTCTGTGATGGAAAAAAGAAATTAGAGAAGGCCAACAACAAAAGCAAAAAATGTATATGCCATTGGTAATGGGGAAGATTTATTTTAACCTATCCCCATATAAACTGGAAAAAGGCATGTTCATGTCATAGTAAGGAGAGAACATTCCTGGATATGCTAAATGACTGTGGCTTAGAGCAGATGGTTGTAGAACCAACCAGGGGAGAGGTGATCCTAGATCTAATTCTGTGTGGGACCCAGGACCAGTTGCGGGAAGTTAGTGTTGTTGAGCCAATAGGGAACAGTGACCACAATGCTGTCAGATTCAATATCTCTGCATGCAAACAAGTGACAACTACTAATGTAGTTACATTTGCCTTCAGAAAGGGAAATTTCTCAAAGATGAAGGGGATAGTGCGCAGGAAGCTGAAAGGGAAAATCAAGAGAGTCAAAACTGTCCAAGATGCTTGGAGGTTATTTAAAAACACACTCATAAAAGGTCAGCTGGAATGTGTTCCGCAGGTTAGGAAAGGCAGCGCCCAGTCCAAAAGAAAGCCACCATGAAAGTTTAACAAAGGGGAGACTGAGGGAAATTATCAGAAAAAAAGATGTCTTTTAGAAAATGGAAGTCCAACTTGACTGATGGAAAATACCAGAGGGAACACAGATGGTGCAAAAGAGAAGCAAGTTAGTGTAAGGGAGGCAAAAAAGGATTATGAGGAACGCATGACTGCGAACATCAAGACCAGCAACAATCAGTTCTTCAAGTACATCAAAAGCAGGAAGCCAGCTGGGGAAGCGGTAGACCTGTTAGTTGATGAAGGAACAAAAGGCGTGCTAAAAGATGACAGGGAGATTGCAGAGAAGCTGAATTAATTCTTTGCATCTGTCTTCACTCATAAGAACATAAGAACAAGCCAGCTGGATCAGACCAGAGTCCATCTAGTCCAGCTCTCTGCTACTCGCAGTGGCCCACCAGGTGCCATTGGGAGCTCACTCAAGAGGAGGTGAGGAAAATTCCTGCACCTGAACCAAGCTTCTTAGGAGGCGAATCTGAGGAACTAGCGAAGATAGTGGTAGACAAGGAAGAAGTTCTGGCAGCCATTGATAAACTAAATGCTACCAAATCCCCTGGCCCAGATTGCATTCACCCAAGAGTTCTTAAAGAGCTCAAGCATGAAATTGCTGATGTTCTTGCATTAATATGCAACTTATCCCTGAAATCTGCCTCCATCCCTGAAGACTGGAAGATGGCCAATGTCACACTAATCTTTAAGAAAGCGTCTAGGGGGGCCCGGGAAATTACAGGCCAGTCAGTTTGACATCTGTTCCTGGTAAATTAGTAGAATCTATCATTAAAGATAAAATTATAAAACATGTAGAAAAGCAAGACCTGTTGAGAAAGAGTCAGCATGGCTTTTGCAGAGGCAAATCCTGTCTTACAAACTTACTAGAGTTCTTTGAGGGTGTAAACAGGCATGTGGATAAGGGGAAACCAGTGGACATTGTCTACTTGGATTTCCAAAAGGCTTTTGACAAAGTTCCTCACCAGAGACTATTGAGAAAACTCAGCAATGAAGGAATGAGAGGAGAAGTACTCCTATGGATTAAAAACTGGTTGAGAAACAGGAAACAAAGGGTGGGTGTAAATGGGAAGTTCTCACAATGGAGAGATGTAGGGAGTGGTGTCCCCCAAGGATCCGTATTGGGACCAGTGCTCTTTAACCTATTCATAAATGACCTGGATGTAGGGGTGGGTAGCGTGTTGGCCAAGTTTGCAGATGATACCAAATTATGTAGGGTAGTGAGAACCACAAAGGATTGCAAAGTGCTCCAATCGGACCTTGATAAATTAGGTGAGTGGGCTAAGAAATGGCAAATGCAGTTCAATGTAGCAAAATACAAAGTGATGCACATAGGGGCAAAAATCCAAACTTCACATACAGGCTACAGGGGTCAGTGCTATCAGTCACAGACCAGGAAAGGGATTTGGGCGTCTTAGTTGATAGTTCCATGGGAATGTCAACTCAATGCATGGCAGCTGTGAAAAAGGCAAACTCTATGCTGGGGATAATTAGGAAAGGAGTGGATAATAAAACTGCAAGGATTGTCATGCCCTTATATAAAGCCATAGTGCAACTGCACTTGGAGTACTGTGTTCAGTTCTGGTCGCCACATCTCAGAAAGGATATTGAAGAGATAGAAAAAGTGCAGAGAAGGGCAACGAGGATGATTGAAGGATTGGAGCACCTTCCTTATGAGGAGAGGCTGCAGCGTCCTAAACTACAGGAACTAAACTACTAAACTACTAAACTACAGCGTTCTAAACTACTTAGTCCTAAACTACAGGAACCCAGATGCCAATCAACGCCGTTAAAGAACTGAAGCAAGCAAGTTCCATCCTGAACCCTGATGTTATTGAATTTTACCAATGTTGCTTAATTAAACACGTCTTGGCACCCCCTCCACCAAAGTGTTTGCTGTTTAAGTGTTCCAGCTGACCGCTATTGCCTTGCTCAGCAGTCCCCGTTGCCGCTCTGGTTTCCAAGATGATTGCCGCCGCTCACAGTCTCATTCGTCTGCAAGGGGGGGTGCCCCACAAAGAACTTTTATTGCTATGTCTTTAAGTCTCCTACATTAGCAAAGGGAGACACCCACACGAAATGGATTATACAAAATTGATGCCAAAAAAAGAACTTTTCCGCAAACTTCTTTACCATCCAAAGACATTGGTTCCTTTGGTGCCTGCTTAATAAAAATGTGGATTCATTTTGTTGATGTATTAAATAATTGTTCCATTGTGCTATAGAATGTATTTGTATCTGCATATTACCTTTGCAAGTTTATTGTTTACTTGAATTTATGTAACCAGTCCAAGAGTTTTAATTGTATCTTACAGTTCCAATGCTTTCTTCATCTCTTTATCCCTTTCCCTTCCAAAAAGTTTTGATCCCTTCCTTTGCTGCTTATTCTGCTATGGTATGCGCTTATAGGAATTTAGTTCTCCATTGATTATTTTAGTTAATTGTGCTAGTATAAGGATATATGCTTTGTGCTTATTGCTATTCATGTTAAAAGAAGGCAAGGATTCATCCCCGGGTTCACCTAGGTCTCTAGGGGTGGTGGTTCCTGATAGTGTAGGGAAACCCACTGAGGCAACCCTAATCCTCCTTCCGTTTGTTTGTTTGTTTGTTTGTTTGTTTGTTTGTTTGTTTGTGGAAAATCCATCACTGCGTTCCGGCTTTTCCAAGGTGGGGGACTGTAACCCTGCCCTGTATATCCTGGCTTAGGAAATATTGGATTTCATATTTCTCATATTGTTTCTTATGCTATATGCTGCAACATGCCAGTTTCCTTGTTTGTATGGGTGTTAGCAGAGTGTCCAAGCTGAAAGCAGGCCACAGGCAAAAAGTCTGCTTTACAAAATCTAATCAAGTGGATGAGTTACTTCTGCATAACCTGGAGGTCTCATTTTGTTTTTGGGCATGATCTTGATTACCACACCTTGCAAAGATACTGTTAAGACAAAGAATATGGAAAGCCACTTTTAGCTATCAAATACTGCATTTCCTATCTCTTCCGGGAACCCAGGTCAGCAAACAAATAGTTACTTCTCTGCATTTCCTTCCCTTTGTAATGACTCTCCTAAAACCACTTATCCCATCCTGAATAAATCCAGCCTCATTCAAATCTGAATGCTGAAGGCAGAGACTGTAAGAGTTACTGTGCATAAAGCCATTAAGAGCAATTGGCCCCATTGTCACGGGTTTAGCAGTAGATGAGATGACTAACGACCTCAGCACCCCCAAAGTCCAGCATGGGAAATTCCAGAGGATTTAGAAAAATAAAACTTAAAACTCACTTATTCCCGCCCCTTCCTGGGCAAAAGGGTATAAAAGTTCAGTTCACCCCAACTCCAGTCCTCAATTCTGGCCTGTGCCTCTCTTGGTCTGGTTGGGTTGAGACACGATATCGTCCTTCGCCTGGATTCAGATGCTGGTCATTTGAATCCTTGCCTTCTACAAGATCTTCTTCAGCTGAACTTAGGTAAAGTATTTCCCTGAAAACCCCCCTCCATTTCTATAATCCAATCTATCATTTAAAACCTTTTTTATATCTTAGGAACTTGAATGTATGTGCTCTTATGTCTCACTGTGTGTGTGTATTTTTAAACAAATTTATATAAACATTTAAATTCAATTTGGACTCTTGCTTCTCTGTGGAATATTCATTGCTAGAATTCCTTCCCCGTAGATACAGTCTAAAAAGATCCCCTCTCGGCCCCTCTTGCTGCCAACGTGAGAGCTCATTCCCCTTTGCTACTTTTGTGCTGTTATATTTTTAGCAGCTGGTGGAGAATCCCTTTAATAAAATCCTTACCCCTGTTAAGGCCGTAACAGGAGGGGGAGTCTCAACTGATTCGGCTCAGACGTCTCTCTCTCTTTCTCCCTTTCTGCGCTTGCAGACCTGCTCAGCATGTTCTTCAATGCCTTGTATGACGAGGCCGTCATTTCAGAGGAAGCCTTCTTCAAATGGGAGTCGAGCAAAGACCCAGCTGAGCAGCAAGGGAAAGAGGTTGGGTTGAAGTCGGTCACCGCTTTCTACATTTGGCTTTGGCAGGGCAAGGATGAATCAGACGACGACTGAGCACCAGCACCCCACGGCGCCACCCCGGAGCTTTGGACTCCCTTGGGAGAGGGGCCGCAAGGGGGAAGGGCAAGCAGGCCTGACCGCTGTCGTCCTCCCTCCCTCCCCTTTCTCCCATTTAGGACTTTCTTCTCCTTCCTTTAAATTTTTTGGGGGTTTGTTGTGTTTTGTTTTGAAGGCCTGTATTGGTTTGTGTCTGACAATAATAAATTGATGCTGAAAGAGGTAGATGTTGCTGTGAGCGTGTTACAGCAGGGTAACGGGTTCAAAATATTTAAGCCAAAAAGCTTAAGCCAACAAAGGAATAAAATCAGATAAATATTTTACTCATGCCAACAGATGGGCAAAACAGGATCAGGGGAACCTGAAATGGCTGCTGTCTCTTACTTTTATAGGTTACATCAGAATAGCAGTAAAAAGAATACACCCCAAAGTTCATCATCATCAATCAATCATTTGAAAGGGTGGGGATGGGGCAAACTAGTGCCCTTATTGGAAGATGTCAGTACTCTGCCTTTGACGTCTTATGAACTTAGGCCCAACTTCCCTTTATCAGTTATTGTTTTCTACTGTCCTACTTTTCTAGACAAAGAGCCTAATCATTTAGCCATGTTCTTGCTTTGTATTAGAAAAGAGCAGACTCAAGGTCAACCGAGCAGCAGCAGTAACAGCCCCACTCCCCCAGCCCCCACTCGCCAGCACTCCTCCTGCCCCGGGGAGACAGAAAGATAAAGGAGAGAAAGAGAGCGGGGAGAGAGGAGGGAGAAAGAGAGACAGAATAAGAGAGAGAGAGAGAGGCTGCCTTGTCACTGGCTCACTCGTCTCACAAAGAGCAGCCCCCACCCAGAGCAGAAGGAGAAAGGGGCTCCGGAGGGGCTATTGTGCCACTTGAGACAGGCAGTCCCCAGAGGGGCTGTGGAGATGTCCAAAACTCGCTAGCCAAAACTCTTTTGATTTAATTTCAACCTGTTGAATTCTGGTCTGACACCAGATGATGCAAAGACCATTCTTCAGGAGGAGCTATTAACAGCCTTATAAAGCCAGGACGCGTCCTCTTTGTTCACAGGCTCCGTGATCAGGGTAGAAGAACAAGGAAGACATTTAATATTTTTATAAGAGGATTTTGCTAAAGCCTGAAATTGCCACATTCCCCCTATCAAAGCAAAGGAAGCCTGGCCTTTCACAGAAGGGGAAAATTCCTCTTCCTCTCCTGTAAGGAGGCTCAAATGGGCTTACAAACTCCTTTCCCTTCTTCTTCTCACACCTTGTATGGCAGGTGGGGCTGAGAGAGTTCTGAGAGAACTGTGACTGACCCAAGGTCACCCAGCAGGAATCTAGGAATGGGGAAGTAAATCTGGTTCACCAGAGAAGACGAATGTGGAGGAGCGGGGAATCAAACTCAGTTCTCCAGATTAGAGTCCACCTGCTCTTAACCACTCCATCAAACTGGCTCCTTAAAGGTGAGGACTCCTCCGCACACCACTCTTCTCTCCCCCCCCCCCCCAAAAAATCATTCCACTCAGCAACAGGGGCCTCAGGCACACAATCCACAGACTCAGGCCCTTCTGTGGTTTCCTCTGAATGAAGCCTTCTCACCCAATGACGGTTTCCCCTCACCCTGAGGGCTCAGGCTTGACCCCCAGCATTACATTGGGGTGGAGACACGGCCAGGCAGAGCGCCCAGGGAGGCTTTCTCTCCGCCACCGGGAGAGGAGGCTGGCTGGAGCCCCGCTGGATTGTATCGAGGGCTCATCAAATCTTGCTTCCCATTTAAACGTTCCCTGCGCATCAGAATTTATTTTGTTGGCTTCTCCAAGATCCAAAATTCCCAGCCTTTAAATGGGGGGGCAAGGATGGGACGGTGGCACATTAATAGAGAAGGTACTTTGGCTGCAGTTGGTCTTCTTTGCAATGATTGGTGGTGGCAGGTGCAGTTGAAGGATTTCGGGCATTGGAAACACCTGCTCAGGGTCTCCAGTGGAGAAGGGCTGGCAGTGCTGGAGCACCACCTCTGGCCCAGGAGTCTCCCCACACTCTTGAGGATAAACATGCACCTCTCAGCAAAAGAAAAGCTGTCTCCGGAAGAAGGAAACAAAGCTGCTGCAAAAGTTTCAACCCCGGGCAGGCAACACGGCAGCTGTGTGGAGTCAGTGACGTTCAGTTCTCCTTCCCAAGGGATTCCTCACCTCCAACAACACTCTGAACTCTCCTCCACTTTACCTGCCACCCACAGGCTACATAAGAGCAGACAGGGAGGAATGGGTGGCATTGAGCTGAAAAGAACCCTCCGGGACGCAAGCCCCCCAAGTGGCACTTGGCCCCGCTCATGGCTTCTCTCTCATTGTTCTCTCACCAGACTTTTAACTTTAAACTCTCGGGGGTAAAGAAGGACAAAAGGAAAGAGGGTTTTTTGGCTAACGTTTTATAAAGTAACAAGAAGAAGCCCTTCCTTTAGGCTCTGAGGGACAGACCTCCTCCACCACTACCACCACCACCATGCCAAGATCCAGACACGCGCCTGTGAGCAGCTCTCCAGAATGCTGGCTTTGTTATGCTGCCCTGACACAGCAAGTGGAATTGCGGTCTAGGAAGCCACTCCTTCGGGTCCATTCTTAGTTCTGCCACAGACCCGCTTGTTCTTGCTTCGCCCTCATCTGCCGCCGGAGGGCCACAATTCCCTGGCACAGTTGTGGCAAGAACTTGCGAGACACTGTATGCGCAGGATCAGTCCTAGAGGACAGACACATGCTACAGACCACAAAAACACCTGGAGGTTGTTCAGTCCGCTTTAACTGAAAAATTCATCCCTTTTTAACTGCAAAAATTCTGGAGGCAGGCTGGCAGAAGGAGAAGGCAGTTGTGGGCCCCGTGCCCTCCGAAGGCGCCAGCTGCCCCTCTGCCGCTGCAGCTGCCAGAAGCAGACTCCGCCCTTCCCACCCTTGGTGTCCTGAGGACTGCGTTTCTTCTCGGCTTCCGACCGTCTGCCTGAAACAGAGGCGGTGGGACTCAGGCTCTTTTCTTCCTGCTTTGGAAGCCACGCGTGGCTCCTTGCCCAAAACAAATGCTGGGCGGGATCCTGGAAGACAAAACACAAGACAGCTTCATGAGGGACTTGTTTTGAAAATGTGGACGGCCTCTCTCCAGACAGACCTGCTTCAACATCCATCTAAAAGCCGTCGTGAGGGCTTAACAGATTACTGCAAACTGGAATGATAATGAACGTGCTGCTGGGTGACCGTGAGGGGAGTGGCTGCACATCCTCTCAGCTGCGTGATCTTTCGAGGCTGAGGCTGAAGGACAAAGCAGCCGAGACAGAGAAAACGTCCAAACCAGTCAAAAATGGACCTGGTCAGCTGGCCTGTCTAACACTGGGCATGTTGGCTGTGGTGGGTTTTCTGGGCTGTGTGGCCGAGGTCTGGTGAATCTTGTTCTTAACAGTTCGCCTGCATCAGATGTTAGGAACAAGATCCACCAGGCCACGGCCACACAGCCCAGAAAACCCACCACAGCCAGTTGAATCCGGCCGTGAAAGCCTTCGACAAGACACTGGGCGTTGTATTTTTACACTTAGAACAAAACAAAGAGTAATGATGCTAGGAAAGCAAAAAAAAAAGGAAAGGCAGCCTTGATGGTCCCACAGGGAAATCCAAAACACGAAACACCTTTTGCTAGGACCAGGCCAAAATAGCCACAGCAAACTGTTCCAGGTGTGAGCTTTCAAGGATCAAGGCTCCCGCTGCCAGATACCATTGGACCAGCTGCTAGTAATCAAAAAATGCTTGGAGTAAGTTTCAGAGGGTGGCCATGTTGGTCCAGAGTAGAAAAGACAGATTTCAGCCCAGAAGCACCTCAGAGACCACGAAGATTTGGGGCATATAAGCTTCTGAGATCATCAAAACATTGACTTTTGCATCTAACACAGGGAGACTCAGTTCTCCAAAAATTACACCTAAATGTCTCTGATGTGCTGCTGGACTCCAATCTACTTGGATTAAGTATTTGCTCAAATGTGATCATCCACTCACAGCGCAATCCAGATGGGGGCTGAGGGTCACGCTGGCTGATTTGCCCTCTCGGGGGCATTTATGCCAGTGGAGGGACAAACCTGCCCGTGCCCGGTCACAGTGGAATTCCGGGACACCCAGCCATGGCACCAGATCCCCTCCAGCATGCCAGCACTACCCAGAGCTATGCCAGCAGACCAGGGGCATTCCAGGGGTGCGGGACCGATCTCAGTTGGCCTCCAGAGCCCTCTCGGCCCCCGTCTGCTGGTGGGGTTGCCAGCGGACTCTGTTCTCCCCTAAGAAGAATACGCCACAATTTCCCCGGCATATCTCTATTCTCCCCCATGGGGTAATTTCAGGGAGGATTTTGTTTTTCACTTTTTTGGGCTCCCTGCTCTGCAGAAAAGCCTTCTAGGGTGAGCGCAGCAGTGCCCACGCAGCGCCACCCCCGCCTGCCTGGCAGCTCTGGATTGAGTTTCTGCCCATAAATCCCAAATCAACAAAGAATCAACAGCTTTGTGGAAAAGAGGCCACCCCTTGCCAGAGTGGCGCAACAGAAGCACAGTACATAAAATCTGAATATCTGAAGGGGAAGATGAAAGCCAGGTGCAACCAGTGTCCTTTGAACAACTGATGGAAGCCCAGAGAGTTTTACGGCAGAATGAAAACATGCTGCAGGACTCGTGCTTGCCTAACAGCATGCACAGGAGGCCCAGCGATACAGTCAAGACAGAAGATGGACCGAGGCTCTTCCGAGGTGACCAGGGAAACAGACCTGGCTCTAGAAGGGTACGTCTGAGATGCTGGCAAGACTGAAGTCTTCTCCATCCCAGGCTGGAGGGCCTGATCCACTGCGGTCTCACCAGGGTTAATTTCCATGGCCTCCCCTGCTGAATCTTCACAGCCTTGAACGTGAACATCCATTGGCACGGTGTGATCTCCAGAGGGAGGCTTCGTCGTTTTTGAACTGCGGCAGAAACATATTATTTCAGGGGTTTTCCTTCTGGGTTGACAAGACATAGTGAACATTCTTGATTATACAACTAGAAGCAGGAGGAGGAGCTGGAGAGAGGCCTCTGCCTCCTTCCTACACCAGGCTCTGCTGCCCTATTCCGGCATATTCCAAGGCCATTGGAATGAAACGAAATGGTGAGAATATCTACCTTTTAGATATCATGGGCTTGTCAAACCTGAAGTCGGAGGGATACTGGTGTATTCTGATCAAATGGTCCTTCCGGTCCTTCCTGCTCTTGAACTTCTCAGCACAGCTCTCCACCAGACACTGGTACTAGATGAAGGAAAGGTCCTTCTGTTACTTGGCCACTCTCTGTAAAGCCAAAAGACCCACCGGGTAGCTTTCTCCTCCAGCCATATCCCGGATTTCAGGTATGCGGGGGCAGAGGGAACCAAGGTGAATTCCTAGCTCTCAGCCCCTCAGGCCTCAGCCGCCTGCACGAGGGCTGTGTGAAATTGCCCCTGTGGGGTAGGACAGCAAAAAGACAGGCAAAGAGCTACTTGCTTTATGGCCGCAGCCCAGACTCTAGCTGGACTGGTGTGTGCTGGCAGTCCAATGAGAGTCCATGGATGGTCTTGCATTCAGTGCCTGACATTTCTAGCCCAAAGGAAAGCCCTCTCTTTCTCCGCCTGGGGGGCGGGGGGGGGCACCACTGCAGATCAGAGAGCAGACCACAAGCAGGGAGGGGGGCGAAGGAGCAGCCTGGAGGCCCTCCAGAGAGGCGGCTGCCACTGGTCCCGGGATGGGGGGGCGGAGGGTGTGTGCAACTGGGGTCTGTGGGGCGGAGTCCCCCAGAGCCCCCACCCCACCCCCGCAGGGCTCACCATGCTGTGCTTCTGGGCCATGAGCTGGAAGAGGGAGTCGTGGCACTCGAGCAGGTGAAGATCCAGCAGGTGGGCGGAGGGAAAGGGCCTGTGGCAGGTGGCGCAGGTGTGGCGGTGCAGCAGCTGGTAGTGGTGCTCGTAGCTCTGCCAGGTGCCCAAGGCCTGCCCGCAGCCCGCCGAGGGGCACACCGTCACGGGGGAGGAGGAGGCCCTGCAAGGGAAGCGGGCAGGTAGGTGGGCGGGTAGGCAGAGGGAGGCCCCTCAGGCTCACAGACGCTGGCAGGCAGCCCCGCAGCCCCGCGACCCCCGCCCCGCTCACCCTGCGCGCCCGCCTTCCTCCTCCTCCTCCTCCTCCTGGCCGCTGAGGCCGCCCCGCAGGTGGAGGTGCCGCCGGACGTCGCCCTCCTGGTGGGATTGGGGGGGAGAGAGAGACAGGGGGGGTCAACCCACGGGGGAGGGGCCAGAGCCAGTGAGGCCACGCCCACTCCCCCCGCGCTGACCTCGAAGAGGGGGTGTCCGGCCGGGAGGCGGCGGCGGGCCGGGGCAAAGCGGAAGGGGCTCGGCGGCGCCATCTCGCCCGCCCTGGGGAGCGGAAGCGGAAGCGGCGCCCCGGACTTCCGTTTCCGGCGAGGCCAGGAGGGGCAAAGGGGGGGTCGCGGCAGTCATGAGCGAGTTCCGGCTGCACCACGACGTGCACGAGCTGCTGAGCCTCCTGCGGGTCCGGCCCGGGGGGGTGGGCGGGGGCGGGGAGGGGGCCGAGGCCTACATGGAGCTCCTACAGCGCAGCCGCGGGCCCTTCCTGCCCGCCACCGCCGCCGCCACCCTGGGCGCCAAGGCAAGCGGGGAGGGGGAGGGGGGCGGGACCCCCAAACCCACCGACCCCACCCACCCTGACTCCTCCCCCCCATCCTCCCCAGGTGAAGCTGGCGGAGTTCTCGCGCACCCCCGAGGACTTCCTGACCAAGTACGAGGAGCTGAAGGGCCGCAGCGCCGCCAGGCACCTCCTGGACCCCCTGGTCGCCCTCCTCGCCCAGATCGCCCAGCACAAGGAGGTGAGGGGCGGGGAGGGGCGTGGCCTCACCTGTCCCCTCCCCCGCACGTCCCCTCCCCTGACCTCTCCCCTCGGCCTGGCAGACCCTCCAGTACCTGCAGCAGAACGCCAAGGAACGAGCGGAGCTTGCGGCCGGGGCAAGCAGCGGGGCCCCCTCGGCAGCGGCCCCCAAGATGACCGTGCAGGAGCTGGAGGAGCTGCGGAAGCAACTGGGCACCGTCACCACCGTCGGCTCCTCTGCCCAGCAGGTACAACACACGCACGCACACACAGTCCCTTGCTTGCTTGACTCACGGAGGTGCCACCCTCTGCGCGAGGCTGGACTGCCACCGCGCAGTCCCAACCGTACAGGGCTGTGGTGATCAAGAGAAGCACCTTGAGTTACGTCTGGATGCCGACTGGGAACGAGTGTAGGGGGGTGAAGCAGTGGGGTCTCCCCATCAGCTTTCCCTTCAAGGGTAGTCCCCAAGCAGAGCACGTTGCAGCAATCTATCCCAGGGTAGCCAGTTAATTCCTGTCAAGAGCGGAACTGGTGTGGAGCTCAGCGTGAGAAATCAGCTTCCCAACTTTCCACAAAAGTCTAAATAAACAACGTAAACTGGGCATTAACATGGCAGGTAGAATCCAAATATTTAACTTACGCTGTGAAGAGTTCTACGTGGTATGTCACTTCTCAGGACAGAGGGAGATTTCAGAGTGTGAGATTTCAGAGTGTGACATGAATATCAAGGCTAAAAGCTGTGGTTGGTCCCTTTCTATATCAGTTTGTGGCATGGCAGCATCTGTAAAGCAACTATTTGCTCCAACTGTTCTCTCTTCTCATGACAGCCTCTTGAATTTGTTCGAAAGACACTCAGAGAGAAGCATAACAAGAAAAATTCTGGCCAGCCCATTCCGTCCTTTCCTGCCTGGGTGTACGAGAGACCAGCCCTCATTGGGGATTTTCTCACTGGCTCCAGCTTGAGCACAGACACGACGGTGCCCATAGGTGAGCCACAGCTTCCGCTGGATGTTTATACTCGACTCTCTTCCCAGTGGAGACCAAAAGCCACTTGCAACATGTGTTCTGCCAGGCCTGTGGCTGAAGCAAGTCAGTGAGATAAGTGCGACAAAAACATTCTGAAAAAGAGTTGGAACAATCTGCGTTTTATATGAACAGAAGAACTGCAACTGTAATACCTACGGTGGGGGAGGGGGGGTTCTTCATTGGGAATTTTGCTCTTTTTTGCACTTTAGAGGTTATGGTGGTAATTATTCCTGCCGAGGACCATTAGCTGGGCACAGTCCTACAACATAGCTACAGCTTCTGAGTTTCTGGTGGCTTGATGATTTAATTCTACAGGTACTGTGTAAATGCTGGGTATGTTTAGTTTGGTGAAGAGGAGGTTAAGGGGTGAGATGATAGCCCTGTTTAGATATTTGAAGGGATGTCATGTCGAAGAGGGAGCAAGCTTGTTTTCTGCTGCAGAGACTAGGACCAGGAGTCAGGGGTTCAAGGTGAAGGAAAAGAGATTCCACCTGAACAGGAGGAAGAACTTCCTGACATCCTCGGAGTGTGGTGGAGTCTCCTTCTTTGGAGGTTTTTAAAGAGAGGCTGGGTGGCCATCTGTCAGGGGTGCTTTGATTGTGTGTTCCTGCATGGCAGGGAGTTGGACTTGATGGCGCTTGGGGTCTTCTCCAACTCTACGGTTCTATGATTCTATGCCAGATTGCAAAGACTGGGACTATAACTCCTATGGTTTTCACATTTATGACGAAACCATGTTGCATTTTGAAAATTTTGTATATCGGTCCGTTGATGAAGACAACATGTCGGTCCGAAGGCAAGCGGTGGTTTGGTTTTGCAGCGGATGCTCAACATGTTATGACTGTTCTATAAATACTCCTGTCGATTTATACACAGATATTTATTTTGTTTGAAAACCAGTTAAGAGCTAATTATATATTTCCTGTATCTGCTCTTTCGTCAATCTGTTCAGAGTGTTTTTGGCAGCGGATGGCCACAGGGTCTATTTTTTCCTCCTTGTTTTAAACATACCTTTGAGTTGTCATTTTACCTGGTCGCCTTGAAGGTGGCAGAGAGAGACAGCTGCTTTGGGGGAAAGGCTGACGTTGTGCCCTTGAGAAGTCTTCCTGCTTTCCTCTCTTATGTTTCCTTCCCAGGCTCCTTACCCCTGGCATCCCAAGAGTCTGCAGTCGTGGAGGACCTGTTGTATGTTTTGATTGGTGTGGATGGCAGATACATCACTGCTCAGCCATTGGTTGGAAGAGAGAACCGAACTTTCTTAGTGGACCCGAACTTAGACTTGTCTGTCAAAGAACTTGTCACCAGGATTCTTCCCGTGGCTGCAAGTTACTCCACAGTAACAAGGTACCAGGCCAGTGGTGGCGAACCTATGGCACGGGTGCCAGAGGTGGCACTCAGAGCCCTCTCTGTGGGCACAGGCAAACAGTCACACCCCCCCCCCCCCACACACACACCTAGGCTGGTCTGGGCCGCTGGGCTTGATTATTAGCGTTAAACCTAATACCTAGTTTTGGGGAAGCAGTGGAGGTAACCCTGTTAAGCGCTGTTAAACCCCACTGATTTTCATGTGAAGTACTAAAGCGCAATCCTTTACATGGGAGTAAGCTCGGTTGCTGGCAATGGGGCTTGCTTCTGAGTAAACCCTCCTAGTGTTGTGATTCACTCGATGGAAGAGTTGCACGGTTGCTTCAAAGCAAAGCCACTGACTACCACCAAGCTTACTCCCGAGTAACGCATGCTTCAGAGCGGACCGTTTTTTCTAAACCAAAACTTCAGTATTCAGGTTAAATTGCCGTGTTGGCACTTTGTGATAAATAAGTGGGGTTTGGGTTGCAAAATGGGCTGCACTCGGTCTCGAACAGGTTCACTATCGCTGTACCAGGCCGTTGCTCTGGGGTTTCTCAGGCTACAGGCAGTGAGGGGGGCAGTTTGCCCCGGGGGTGTTTTGCGTGAGGCGAGTGCTTCTCATCACAAGTGGCCAGTGAGGGATAAAGTAGCACTCTGGTAGTCTTAGGTAAAGCCCCAACATTCCTTAGAATGCTGGGCTCATGTAGGGCCAGCCTGACGGTCAACTGATTACAAACCATCACTGACTACTGTGGCCAGATACTCTGCAATGCTAAGGATAGCTTGTGAATGATTAATATATAATATAATTAGTTACTCTTGGGGGCCACTGACGAGCAAGGACCATTTTGGAGCAAGGACCACTTGCCTCCAGCCCTCCCCTGGGGCAGACAAGCAGTGCCTCTGTCGGCCACTCCCAAGTGAGAATAGCAACATGAACAGTCACCAGTAGGCAGTGCTACCACTGCTGTTTTAAAAATCAATGCTGCTGTTCCACAATAACTGTTAAGTAGTGTGTTGTGAGAAACAAATCCCAGTGGTCTAGACATGGTGGTCGGCTGCAGCCGTCTTGTGGCACATTAAAGACGCATGAGTTTCTGTGAGCCAGCGCCCACTTGGGCAGACGCATGACGTGTCATACTCTGTTGGCAGGGAGAAATATCCCAACAGCTATGAAGAGAAGGAGAGGTGGGGTAGTTCATTCAAAAGCAGGCCAGAGGTTTATTGGGCACAGCTGAAAGGAATAAATTTCCCCACCAGAGCTTGGATTCTTCACTCTTTCGACTGGATCTGGCCTCTCTTCCCCCTGCTTCAGGCAGCCTTCTCCTTTTGGGAGCTGTGGGGTGGAGGGGGGGGGCAGCAGAAAGCAACATGTTGTGCATCTGGCAGCATGTGTTGTGTTTCTGGCCAGGTTTTGAGGGCCAGTAGCCTCCTTTTTCTTGTTCTGATGAAGGGGATGTGGGGGGTGTTTTTTAAGCGAGGGGGTGGATTGGGCAGTGTTGGATGGGTTGTCGGGCACCCAGGACAAGCGTCCCACCCCATGGACTGTTCGGGCCGCTGCCGCTGCATGCGGCCCGTAAGCCCTGCTGCTGCTGCTGCCTTGGTGATGAAGGTCGTCTCGCCGCTGAAAGACCTGGATTCCGCTCCCTGGGCCTCAGCTGTCCCGTGGCCTTTGCTTTGACTAAGAGCTGGTGCCTGCTCTGTGCTCTGGCCTGCTCAGACATGAGCCGGTTCTTCCCCTCATGTGAGAAGTGTGTTTTGTCGCCTCAGGTTGTGCCCAGCCTCTCCTCTGCCAGGGCAGCGTCTCTGCCGGGACACGGTCTGTGGGGGGAGCTGGGACTGGGGCGAGGGCAGCAGCGAATGCCCGTGCTGGAGTTCTCACGGGAGACATTTCCAGTGGTGGGGGCGGGTGCCCCTTGGAGATGCCCAGGTGGGCCACCTTCGATTGTGCAAGAGTTCTCTGGCCTCTCCCTCTCCCCAGGTTCATAGAGGAGAAGTCCTCCTTTGAATACGGGCAGGTGAACCATGCGCTGGCCGCCGCCATGAGGACCCTGGTGAAGGAATACATGATCCTGATCACCCAGCTGGAGCACCTGCAGCGCCAAGGGCTGCTGTCTCTCCAGAAGCTCTGGTTCTACATCCAGCCCACCATGAGGACCGTGGAGATCCTGGCCTCGCTCGGTGAGGGCAAAGCCCCCCTCTCTCTCTCCCCGCCCGCCCCAGAGGCTGGGACTCTCCCCCCGTCCTCATCCACTGAAGCGTCCTCTCTTGAGCACTCCTCCTTCTTTAACTTTGGCCTTCATGTCGCCTCCCTGGGTGAAAAAAGGGCCTTTTCTGCTTAGTCGGATATTTGGCTTCTCATCGGAAAGGGCAGATCGGAGCAGACCAGGCGCCATCCATCTCCTGTTTGCACAGAGCACCCCCCAACCCCAACCCCCGTACACCCCCCACCTGCCAGCAGAGGCCAGTTGCCTGGCTGATCTGCCTCCGACCCCGTTCCTGGGGGACTCACCATGCAGGCTATTAGAAGCAGCACCTTTTCGGACTCCAGTGGTAGATGAGCCGGGACACTTCCTGCATTGAGATGAAGATCTCGTGGCGCCAGAGCTTTGTTCAGGAACGCCAGAGTGTGGTGTTGGTCAGGGAGTCAGGTGTCCCGGCACCGTCACGAGAGTCATACCTGCTGCTGCACGGCCTCTGAGGGAAACGAAAGGGGACTCAGCAGGAGTCTGGGGCATGGGCCCCACCTAGATGTCTCTGCAGATTTCCCCCCTCCTGCATGAGATCTCGGATTTCGTCCCCCCTCCCCCAAATTATTTCCAGGGTCTCCCCAGGAGCACCATCAGGGGTGAGTGGTGGTGGGGACTGGTTTGGGGTGGTGGTGGTGATGTCAGTGAAAATCCCCCAGGCTCGCAGAATTCTAGGCACAATCATCCCACTCCAGGTTTGTCAGCTATGGGGAGGCAACCCAGTCCCTTTTCCTTCTCGGTCAGCTGCTTCCGTCGACAAAGGGGAGTGCCTGGGAGGCTCCACGCTCAGCCTGCTCCACGACAAGACGTTCAACTACACGGGGGACAGCCAAGCGCAGGAGCTGTGCCTCTACCTGACCAAGGCTGCCAGCGTCCCGTACTTTGAAATCCTGGAGAAATGGATCTACAGAGGAATTATCCACGATCCTTACAGGTGCGCTCAAATGGCCCCGCTTCCTGCCAGACCCCTCCGTTGCATCGATGTCAGAATGAAGTGGGCTTTGTCTGAGCATAACTTTGTTAGTGGAAGCGGATATTTGCATACAGTGAACCAGTGTGATGTAGTGGTTAAGAGCAGGGGGACTCTAATCTGGAGAATCGGGTTTGATTCCCCACTCCTCCACACGCGCAGCCGACTCTTAATCTGGAGAAACAGCTTGGTTTCCCCGCTCCTCTACTTGAAGCCTGCTGGGTGACCTTGGGCTAGTCACAGTTCTCCCAGAACTCTCTCAGTCCCACCTACCTCACAAGGTGTCTGTAGTGGGGAGAGGAAGCAAAAGAGTTTGTCAGCTGCTTGGGACTCCTGAACTGGGAAAGTGGGATATGCATCCGCCTTCTTCTTTTTCTGTGCAGTTATAAACTTAGTAATATGCAAACTGGAAAAAAAAATAGAAAGCTTTGCCTGCTTGGAAACCTTGCAGAATTGCTCTTCTTGACCAGTCTGGTTTCGTGGCTGTGAGCGGAAGCAGCACGCTGGCAAATTGGGGGGATCCTCATCTCTCCCCTCCCAGGCCTTCCTTCAGGTGCTCCCCTGTTTTCATTCTGCAGCGAGTTCATGGTGGAAGAGCATGAGCTGCAGAAGGAGAAGATCCAGGAAGATTACAACGATAAGTACTGGGATCAAAGGTACACCATCGTCCAGCAGCAGATCCCCTCCTTCCTGCAGAAGATCGGAGACAAAATACTGAGCACAGGTGAGGAGCAGGGCCTGTTGCCGGGCAGACTTCGGGGGAGAGCCAGCCGTTCTGTGTCTGGGGATTCAGAACCCTCCCAGAGCTTGTTCGTTTTGACAGCTGCTTGTTGGAGCAGGAGAAGGTCACGTCCATGACGCTTGTCTGAAGGAGGGGTCCTTGGCGCTTGAGAACCTTAACAGTGGCACATTAAGGATTTCTGAAAAGCTCAACCCATAATTTACTCAGTGACTTGTTCAAAACTGAGCCCCCTGTCGCGAAATGGCTTTGTGCTTCATAGAAAGCATGCCTTGTCATTTCCCGGAGCCGGGGTGGGGCGGGGGGGTTGACTCTATTGCGTGGCCTTCTGGTCAGACCTTCTGTCCTGCGCTGCATCCAGATGTCGTCATTCCCAACAAAGCAACAAATGCTGTTGGTTTTGCCTGCTGCTTGGTCTCCCCTCTGCCTGCCAGCCGGGAGGGCTGTCCCTCCGCTCTCTTCCCCTGCCCCATGGCTGCTGTCTGATTGTGCTGGTGGCGGCCAGGGGTGCAGTTTGTGGGTTCAGGCATCACAAGTCACAGCAGAAACCAGCTATGGCTAAGCAGCCAGCTAAACCTTGGTTTGGAACCAACCCCCTCAGCCGGTGGGCTCACCTGCCTTCCGTGGGAGGGCGCCCAGGCCTTTGGGAGCCTGCAGGGACCTTCCTTCCTGGCACAGTGAAGGCTGGTTGAGCTTCTCAGAGGCTGCCCCTCCCTCACTGCCCCGCCCTCATCTTCACTCCATCCTTCCTGTAGGGAAATATTTAAACGTTGTCCGGGAGTGTGGCCATGACGTGACGTGCCCAGTGGCGAAAGAGGTCATCTATACTTTAAAGGAGCGGGAATATGTGGAACAGATAGAGAAAGCCTATAACTACGCCAGCAAAGTCCTTCTCGATTTCCTGATGGAAGAAAAAGAACTTGTGGCCCACTTAAGGTTTGTGTTTTCTCTTTGAGAACAAGAGCCGGTCTGTGTCGTATGCCAACTACCCAAGACTGGGAGATTTTTTTACTGAGCTCAAGCCAAGCTTGGCCTTCCCAACTACTCACGTTTGGAATGGGGGTGCTGTTCTCCTCAGGGTCTCTTTGAGTTATGGATCATGTTTAGGCTGCGGTGGGAGCCTCACTAACGGAAGTCCAAAAGTCTGGCACCACCCATGGACTTAATGGAACTCTCTGGATTTTCCACTCCTGTGTCTCCCTCCGAGGTGCGCAGCATCAGCACTTTCCTGAATTGGCAAAAAACAACAACAACCCAGCAGTGCAGTTGGGGGGGGGGCGGGGGTGGAGGAAGTGTGTTCTAGAATCCTGAAGGACCCCTCCGTTGCTTTGGTCCCCACCCCCCAGATTTGCAGCTCACCCAGTGATGAGGCAAAACAGTCCAGAAGCAAACTCTGGAATAGAGTTTTCATGTGGAAGTAGAAACCCCCTTGCTTGAGCTGTGGGTCTCACACGTCTCATCAGTTCAGTCTGGCAAGCATGTCTGTCCCTTGCCGCCGTTTGCTTTTGCACAGGTCAGGCTCTGGGTCATTAACGGGTTCCATTTGAACAAGCAGGTCAATCAAGCATTACTTCCTGATGGACCAGGGCGACTTCTACGTGCACTTCATGGACCTCACAGAAGAGGAGCTGAAAAGGCCCGTGGAGGACATCATCCCCACCAGACTGGAAGCTCTGCTGGAATTAGCGTTGCGAATGAGCACAGCGAACACCGACCCGTTCAAGGATGACCTGAAGGTGAGCGCGGAGTCCTGGGCAGCTGCCTCTGCTTGATGAAGTCCAGCTGCTGCTGTGGGGCCATTTGCTTGAGCGCCTGGGCTGTGAGGCTGAGGCGGGGAAGCCTCTTGTGCTCGCTTGGCCACCAAGCAGGCTCCTGGGAGGCGGGGCTTCTGGGGCAGTTTGGGAGACATTGCAGCACATTCCCACCACCCATCCTGGGCTATCCTCCCCCTCCCCACCGCCCGGCCATCAGCAGCTCCCCTCCGTGCTGGGAATTTGGATGCTCTAATACAGGGGTAGGGAATCTGTCAGCATGGCCAATTGGCCATGCTAGTAGGGGCTGATGGGAATTGTAGTTCCTGAACATCTGGAGAGCCGCAGGTTCCCTACCCCTGCTCTAATACATTTCAGGGCGGGGGGGTTTACAGTAGTCACGAATAGCTATTGCTCCGATGTTAAAAAAAATGAAAACAGTGTTTGATCTTGATCAAGGCTGATGGCTCTGAAATTAACATAAAGTCACGACCACAACACTGTAGCTTCCGGGAAGCTTGACTGAACTGGTGTGCCATCATGTGGATAAAAGGGTTCGGATCTCGGGGCTGGCCGCTAGAGATGGCTCCGTGGCACGAGACCTGGGAACTCCTTCCTATTTGCGCTGCCCAATGTGGGGACCACATGTCCCTTTGGCGCACTCGGGGAGAAAGTGGGCAGCTTGTCAAACGGTGATAAGTGCGGCTGACTCAGATGCAACGCCAGGGGGCTTCTGGTGGGTCCTGCTCCCCCGTGAAGCATCAGTGCTGCCCAGCCGTCTGCTGCTGCCTCTTCTGGGGCTGGCTACTTTGGAGAACCCCCTCTCCCTGCGCCAGAGGAGTTATCCACACAGGTGGTTCTGAAGCACGTTCTCCCTGCGAAGCCTCTGCAGGCGGAGAGAGAAGGGGGGGCTCCTTTCCCACCCATCACGTCAGTCTGTGTCATGGGGGGGGGGGGGAATGCACAATTCTTCAGTATCTAAGGTGAGGTGGTTTTTATTTTAGTAGGCATAGAAAAATCCACAATTATCATATTTGCAATGCAGATGACTTCCAACGGAAGAATGTGTCTTTGCACACACATGCCCAACATGACGTACGGGATTGTTGGTTGCCAGGTTGCATTCGCTCTGTTTAACTTCTGAGGATGAACTTGCATTATTTTCCAAATAATTGATCACCAGAACAGAGAGAGCCAAACATGCAGGGTGAGATATGTGCTTGTTTTCAAAAGATGATCTGAGATTGCAAATGCCTGAGCAGACCAGGTGCTCGGGAGCAGCAGCAGCAGAAGGCCATTGCTTTCACATCCTGCCTGTGAGCTCCCAGAGGCACCTGGTGGGCCACTGCGAGCAGCAGAGTTCTGGACTAGATGGACTCTGGTCTGATCCAGCAGGCTCTTCCTGATGTTCTTATGTGCTGTGTGTTCGCCTCCTGCTCCAGCAGGCTCCTCAGGAGCTGCTTCTGCCGGCCTCCTCGCCCTCCTCCTGGCACCTGGGCTCTGCCAATAATGGGAACTCCCCAAGATATGTGGGGGGGGGGAGGGCTGCTCATCATTTGAGCTTGCTTTGAGCCCTGGGCATTGGCTCCTTCGGTGTGTTGGGGTTAGCTGGGAGCATGGGGGCATCATAAGAAGAAACCTGGTGTCTCCTTCTAGGTGGATCTGATGCCCCACGACCTCATCACCCAGCTCTTGCGAGTTCTTGCCATTGAAACCAAGCAGGAGAAGGCCGTGATCAGCGCGGAGCCCACGGAGCTTTCTCTGAGCGGCCTGGAGGCGTTTTCCTTCGATTACGTGGTCAAGTGGCCGCTCTCCCTGATCATCAGCAGGTCCGTCTTGGGAGCCCGGCTGAGGCAGAGGGGGCGCTGAGGGCTCCTGGGGCAAGGGGCGGTGACGGACGGGTGGGGCCCTCTGGTGTCGCTTCTGTGCCTTGCACTCTGTGTGTCTGGCTTGCAGGAAGGCCTTGACTCGCTACCAGATGCTCTTCAGGCACATGTTTTACTGCAAGCACGTGGAGCGGCAGCTGTGCAACGTCTGGATCAGCAGCAAGGCGGCCAAGCAGCACTCCCTGCACCTATCCAAGTGGTGAGGACCTTGCTCCCCCCTCCCCCGGGCGCGGCTTCTCTTGCCTCAGCCTGGCCCGCCTGCCTGCCTGGGCTCCCCCCCGCCTCTCTCTCTCAGGGAGGAAACCAGGGAAGCCGCCTGTGGGAGGAGGCCCGCATCCGCCCGCAGCTTCCTCTGGGGTGGGTTTGTGGCTTGCAGCCGCCCCTCTTGATGCCGCTGCCTGCTTCAAACTGCTGGCTGAGCACCTCTGAGAAGGGAAGGTCAGAGGTTGAGCCCGGTGCCCCCGCCGCAGATTACCCAGGGCGACTGTGGTCCCCTCGGCTAACTGCAGCAGAGATGGGGGTGGGGCATGAGCTGGCCCTCCTGCACCAAGTATGGGGGGGGGTGGAGCCCTCCCCCATCTCAGGGGGTCTGTGGGCTTCTCTGGGTGGTGTGGAGGGAGAGGGCGGGGCCTTGGCTTCCTTGCCCAACAGAGGCTTCTCCGGAGCCACTTCCTGCAGGTCTTGGGGCAAAAGCAGGGCCCGGCCTGGGTGGTTGTCCTCGTCTGAACGGAGCTTCCCCTGAACCCTGCTGTGCACCCAGTCTGGTTTGTGCCCAGAGCCGCAGGGCGCTCCCCTGCCTGAGAGTTACATGGCTGAGGGCTGGTTGGTGTCATGATCTTCAGGGTTCAAGTCAGCCATGGGAGCCTGCCAGGTGGGCTTGGGCTTGTGGCAGCCTCTTAGCCTGACCCCCCCCCCTCGCATGTGGAGATTTGGGAGGGGTGGGTGGGGGGAAAGACAATATGAAAAGTTGCTTTGGGTCCCCAACCAGGGAGGAAAGCAGGACTATAAATGAAAAACCCAGCATAAATGATCAGCAAAAGTTCTGCCCTGGGTGGAGTCTCTTGTGCCTGCAGGGCCTCTGGCGCAGGTCCTGGGCTGCCTCGCTCCCAGAAGGGGCTCTCTGGCAGAAGCAGCATTTGCTGCCGCAGCTTCCATGGGTGGGAGGCGGGGCCTCCTTGCCTGCCATGAAACTCCCGTGGCCACGCCTACCGGTATTCGTGCCCAGAGCACCAGTGGAGCAGAGGCTCCCGTGAGGTGGCGAATGACGCCCCGGCCCCCTCGTCGGGGGTGATTCCTCGCCAGCCCTCCTGTTGGTGGTGGTGGGTTCTCTGCTGCGCTTCCCCTCCGGAGGAGAGGCAGCTCTGGGCTCACGGTCCCCTCCCCCCTCCCCCCCCAGGTTCGCTGGGGCCTTCACTCTGCGGCAGCGCATGCTCAACTTTGTGCAGAACATCCAATACTACATGATGTTTGAAGTGATGGAGCCCACGTGGCACGTCCTGGAGAAGAATCTCAAGTTGGTGAGTCTGGGCTGGGAGGGCCTCTCTTCTTTTCAGGGGGCCAGGTTAGCCCCAGTTCGTCCTCCCCAGGCCAGAGTGGACCACAGAGGAGCTCCTGGTCCTCCCAGAGTGGGGCGGAGGGGCCAGGCTGGTCTGCAGATTGTCCAGTTAATTGTTCAAAGGTTTAATGTGTGTGTTCCGAGTACTACCAAGTGGTTCTGCACAGCAGTTTGGGTGCTGAGAGGGGGCTGCAGGCGCCTGAGGGCTCTGAACTGTGACACTGACCGTCTCTGCCTTTCCTGAAGCCCAGTCATGACAAGGGGGCTGCCTGGATGTGTTGGGGGGGGGGGGGGGCTTTTCCATACCATGCCCAATTCCTGTCAGTGTGCCTTTGAGAGCACCAGGGCTTGCAGTAGATGAGTCTGTCCAGGGATCGCTTGTCCAGGACGCCTGTGACTTGAGCCATTCCTGCAGGGCTGAGCAGGGTCTTTTGTGCCAGGGACCTCTGCCTTTGAGGGCTGCTTCGCTCTCTCTGAGACGCACCCCCCTGGTCTCCCCCGGCAGGCGTGGTGGTGGTGTCCACAGCAGCGGCTGGATCTGTGGTCTGTGGAGTCACGAGTGGGCGGGGCTGCGATGGGACTGCTGGTTGGTTTCCCCTCTTCTCATGTGTCCCCAACACTCCTGGCCACACAGTCGGGGGGGGGGGGGAGCAGTTCAGTTGCCGTGGACAAGCTGAAGCCTCTCCTCATGTAATCTTTTTCATCAGGGGTCATAAACGGGGGCTTTTGCAAACACAGCTCCAAATACCGTCATCCAAGCAAAGTTCAAAGGGCTCTTGGCAAAGATTTCCGAGGGTAAATAATCAACTCCCCGTATAATATGTCAAATCTTAAAAAGGATAGCAAGTACGAAATCAACGTTCCAAGCCACAGAGGCTCAGGGAGCAGAAAGAAAACAGCCGACCCTCAGTTAAAAACAGTCTCCGACCGTCCTACTTTCCCGCTGTTTTTAAAAGTCAAGTTACTCCCTCAAGGACAGGCCGCCCGCTCCCATCACTGAAGCCTGCGATCACCTTATTCAGGTGTCATTAGGCAAAGAACAAGATTGTAGGAGAAGTGAAGTCAACTCTCATACCCAGGGTGAGGGGCGGCGGGGGAGGTGCTGTCATCGCCTGAGTCCCCTGCTGGCTGGCGTGGTGGGCTCCTGCAGGCATCCTGGGCAGCCGTCCTCTGAACACAGCGGCTTCCTTTGCTGTGTCAAGCAGGCCTCCAACATAGACGACGTCTTGAGCCACCATACCAGCTTTCTGGACAACTGCTTGAAGGACTGCATGCTGACCAATCCGGAGCTGCTGAAGATCTTCTCCAAGATGATGTCTGTCTGTGTCCTGTTCACCAACTGCATGCAGGTCAGCCTCCGGGCTGCCAAGGACGGGGGCCGCCGGCAGAGAGCTCCCCAGGCTGGGCTGGCTCGTGACTTGGGGCTCATGCGAGTGTTATTTGCTTCGCCCTGCTAGAGATTCTCCCACAGCATGAAGCTGGATAACGAACTGGAGCGCCTCACTGTGGAGCACGGGACCATGCGGGGCCCACCGACCGAGCAGGAACTGGTGGAGGAATCTGCGAGGAAGAACCTGGCCCACAGGGTAAGGAGGAGGGGCTCACACACACACACACACGTTGTGTAGGAAGACTTCAGAGGTGTTGGATCCAGTGCCAACATGATGCACACAGTATATCACACTGACTACCTGTTCATGCATAGATTATTGATTTTTCCCTTACTGGTCCACATACCATTCCAAAGCTTTCTCTTACTGCTCTTCACCTTAAGCATAGAAGGGTTTTTTATTGGGGGAGGAGATTGCCCCCCCGGGGGGGCGGGGGTCATGCAGTTGATCTAAGAGAGGTATTGTGTGTTGCTGCCCCGCAGCTCTTGGCGGAGCATGCGGACGCTTTGCACGTGACGTCTGGCTTTGAAGCCACCATCAACAAGTTTGACAGCAACTTCTCCGCTCACCTGCTGGACCTCTTGGACAAGCTGAGCATTTACAGCACCAACGACTGTGAGCACAGCATGATCAACATCATCTACAGGTGAGGAGGTGTCCGAAGCAAGGGCTGGGGGGGGGGGGGGGGGGGGGCCGCCCAGGGGGTCCTTTTCTTGGGGGGGGGGGGGGGGGGGGGGGGGGGGGGGGAGGTAGTCGCTGGGGAATAGAGGATGTTGGAGTTTCCTGTGCTGTAGGTCCCTTCCAGCTCTGTCCTTTCCCGTGCGTCTCCACTCCTTCCTCTTCCAGGCTAGACTTCAACGGCTTCTACACGGAGCGCTTGGAGCACCTGTCTGCCGAGCGGAGCCAGAGGGCCGCCTCCCAAGCGGTTCCTGCCCGAGTCGTTGGGGCTGCTCAGTAGCTTCCCCCTGGGGAGGGGCTGAGAGCGTGGGCATGCTCCTGGTGCACGGGTGTTGTATGGCACGCCCTCTGTGGCTGCTGCTGTTGTGTATATGTAAAATGACTGTGGTTTTGAGGTGAGTGTACACTTTTATACACAAAAGTAACTTGTACAGTTGTGTGTGTTACTTAAAATAAAGACCTGTTATTACGGGCTTCCGAAGTGCGTGTGTCTCTGGGTCTCTTGGAGCAGAGTCGGATCCTGGGCGTGGCCGTGTGTGCCCTGACCTCTTTCCCCTGGGGCCACAGCTCATCCTGAACATGCCTTCCAGAACATATGAGCATGTTGCAGTCTGTTCAAAAGGCACTCACTACAGGGAGGGTGTGAGAGGTCAGCCTGCCGCTGGCTGAAGGCATCCACTAGAGAAACCCTGGAAGCCGACTGGGGCTTGAGCCAGCCACCGAGGGCCTCGGGGATCCCATTGGGCTTGCAGAGGAATAAGCCGTTCATTTTTATTCCACATGGGGTCATCTTGTGAGAGCTCACCTTGTATTAATTATGTGCCTTTTTGCATTAATTGTAATATAAATAATTAATACAAATAATTGTATTAATTATTCCACCCTTTTTTAAACCAAAGCACCCTTTCCCCATTTTTGTCCCCTTTATGTATGTGTGTGTGTATGTACACACACACACAAATATATATATATAATTATACAAACATTTAGGGATCATTGTTCAGTACCATCCATTTCTTTGGGGTGTTTCTCTCCCTCTCACTACATTGCTAGAATGGTATTTCCTGGGGTTTCCGCCTGTGTTGCACCAGACGGATGCCTTCTCGGCCGGTGACTCTAGAGGAAGCCAACGTGGTTCTGTATCAGGCTAGGATTGGGCAGAGCCGGATCTGAATCCTCACTCAGCCACGAAATCTCACAGCTTATCTCCCTCAGCCTAGCCTACCTCACAGGGACATTGTGAGGTTAAAATGAAGAAGAGTAGGATGATGTAAGCCAAGGGTGGCCTTGAGAGGGCTTATCAGGCCCGCCCGCCAGCTGAGGCAACCCGCCCGCAGAATGTCGGCAGTGAGCTGCCTGCCCCCCCCCCCCCCCACCCCCCCCCCCCCCCCCCCCCTCCCCCCTCCACCCCCCCTCCACCCCCCTCTCCCTCCCCCCCCCACCCCCCCCCCCCCCTCCCACCCCCCCCCCCCCCCCCCCCCCCCCCCCCCAACCCCCCCCCCCCCCCACCAGCCCCCCCACCCCCCCCACCCCCACCCCCCCCACACCACGCCCCCCCCCCACCCCACCCGCCCCGCGACCCCCCCCCCCCCCCCCCACCCCCCCCCCCCCCCCCCCCCCCCCCCCCCCCCCCCCCCCCCCCCCCACCCCCCCCCCCCCCCACCCCCCCCCCCCCCCACCCCCCCCCCCCCCCACCCCCCCCCCCCCCCACCCCCCCCCCCCCCCACCCCCCCCCCCCCCCACCCCCCCCCCCCCCCACCCCCCCCCCCCCCCACCCCCCCCCCCCCCCACCCCCCCCCCCCCCCACCCCCCCCCCCCCCCACCCCCCCCCCCCCCCACCCCCCCCCCCCCCCACCCCCCCCCCCCCCCACCCCCCCCCCCCCCCACCCCCCCCCCCCCCCACCCCCCCCCCCCCCCACCCCCCCCCCCCCCCACCCCCCCCCCCCCCCACCCCCCCCCCCCCCCACCCCCCCCCCCCCCCACCCCCCCCCCCCCCCACCCCCCCCCCCCCCCACCCCCCCCCCCCCCCACCCCCCCCCCCCCCCACCCCCCCCCCCCCCCACCCCCCCCCCCCCCCACCCCCCCCCCCCCCCACCCCCCCCCCCCCCCACCCCCCCCCCCCCCCACCCCCCCCCCCCCCCACCCCCCCCCCCCCCCACCCCCCCCCCCCCCCACCCCCCCCCCCCCCCACCCCCCCCCCCCCCCACCCCCCCCCCCCCCCACCCCCCCCCCCCCCCACCCCCCCCCCCCCCCACCCCCCCCCCCCCCCACCCCCCCCCCCCCCCACCCCCCCCCCCCCCCACCCCCCCCCCCCCCCACCCCCCCCCCCCCCCACCCCCCCCCCCCCCCACCCCCCCCCCCCCCCACCCCCCCCCCCCCCCACCCCCCCCCCCCCCCACCCCCCCCCCCCCCCACCCCCCCCCCCCCCCACCCCCCCCCCCCCCCACCCCCCCCCCCCCCCACCCCCCCCCCCCCCCACCCCCCCCCCCCCCCACCCCCCCCCCCCCCCACCCCCCCCCCCCCCCACCCCCCCCCCCCCCCACCCCCCCCCCCCCCCACCCCCCCCCCCCCCCACCCCCCCCCCCCCCCACCCCCCCCCCCCCCCACCCCCCCCCCCCCCCACCCCCCCCCCCCCCCACCCCCCCCCCCCCCCACCCCCCCCCCCCCCCACCCCCCCCCCCCCCCACCCCCCCCCCCCCCCACCCCCCCCCCCCCCCACCCCCCCCCCCCCCCACCCCCCCCCCCCCCCACCCCCCCCCCCCCCCACCCCCCCCCCCCCCCACCCCCCCCCCCCCCCACCCCCCCCCCCCCCCACCCCCCCCCCCCCCCACCCCCCCCCCCCCCCACCCCCCCCCCCCCCCACCCCCCCCCCCCCCCACCCCCCCCCCCCCCCACCCCCCCCCCCCCCCACCCCCCCCCCCCCCCACCCCCCCCCCCCCCCACCCCCCCCCCCCCCCACCCCCCCCCCCCCCCACCCCCCCCCCCCCCCACCCCCCCCCCCCCCCACCCCCCCCCCCCCCCACCCCCCCCCCCCCCCACCCCCCCCCCCCCCCACCCCCCCCCCCCCCCACCCCCCCCCCCCCCCACCCCCCCCCCCCCCCACCCCCCCCCCCCCCCACCCCCCCCCCCCCCCACCCCCCCCCCCCCCCACCCCCCCCCCCCCCCACCCCCCCCCCCCCCCACCCCCCCCCCCCCCCACCCCCCCCCCCCCCCACCCCCCCCCCCCCCCACCCCCCCCCCCCCCCACCCCCCCCCCCCCCCACCCCCCCCCCCCCCCACCCCCCCCCCCCCCCACCCCCCCCCCCCCCCACCCCCCCCCCCCCCCACCCCCCCCCCCCCCCACCCCCCCCCCCCCCCACCCCCCCCCCCCCCCACCCCCCCCCCCCCCCACCCCCCCCCCCCCCCACCCCCCCCCCCCCCCACCCCCCCCCCCCCCCACCCCCCCCCCCCCCCACCCCCCCCCCCCCCCACCCCCCCCCCCCCCCACCCCCCCCCCCCCCCACCCCCCCCCCCCCCCACCCCCCCCCCCCCCCACCCCCCCCCCCCCCCACCCCCCCCCCCCCCCACCCCCCCCCCCCCCCACCCCCCCCCCCCCCCACCCCCCCCCCCCCCCACCCCCCCCCCCCCCCACCCCCCCCCCCCCCCACCCCCCCCCCCCCCCACCCCCCCCCCCCCCCACCCCCCCCCCCCCCCACCCCCCCCCCCCCCCACCCCCCCCCCCCCCCACCCCCCCCCCCCCCCACCCCCCCCCCCCCCCACCCCCCCCCCCCCCCACCCCCCCCCCCCCCCACCCCCCCCCCCCCCCACCCCCCCCCCCCCCCACCCCCCCCCCCCCCCACCCCCCCCCCCCCCCACCCCCCCCCCCCCCCACCCCCCCCCCCCCCCACCCCCCCCCCCCCCCACCCCCCCCCCCCCCCACCCCCCCCCCCCCCCACCCCCCCCCCCCCCCACCCCCCCCCCCCCCCACCCCCCCCCCCCCCCACCCCCCCCCCCCCCCACCCCCCCCCCCCCCCACCCCCCCCCCCCCCCACCCCCCCCCCCCCCCACCCCCCCCCCCCCCCACCCCCCCCCCCCCCCACCCCCCCCCCCCCCCACCCCCCCCCCCCCCCACCCCCCCCCCCCCCCACCCCCCCCCCCCCCCACCCCCCCCCCCCCCCACCCCCCCCCCCCCCCACCCCCCCCCCCCCCCACCCCCCCCCCCCCCCACCCCCCCCCCCCCCCACCCCCCCCCCCCCCCACCCCCCCCCCCCCCCACCCCCCCCCCCCCCCACCCCCCCCCCCCCCCACCCCCCCCCCCCCCCACCCCCCCCCCCCCCCACCCCCCCCCCCCCCCACCCCCCCCCCCCCCCACCCCCCCCCCCCCCCACCCCCCCCCCCCCCCACCCCCCCCCCCCCCCACCCCCCCCCCCCCCCACCCCCCCCCCCCCCCACCCCCCCCCCCCCCCACCCCCCCCCCCCCCCACCCCCCCCCCCCCCCACCCCCCCCCCCCCCCACCCCCCCCCCCCCCCACCCCCCCCCCCCCCCACCCCCCCCCCCCCCCACCCCCCCCCCCCCCCACCCCCCCCCCCCCCCACCCCCCCCCCCCCCCACCCCCCCCCCCCCCCACCCCCCCCCCCCCCCACCCCCCCCCCCCCCCACCCCCCCCCCCCCCCACCCCCCCCCCCCCCCACCCCCCCCCCCCCCCACCCCCCCCCCCCCCCACCCCCCCCCCCCCCCACCCCCCCCCCCCCCCACCCCCCCCCCCCCCCACCCCCCCCCCCCCCCACCCCCCCCCCCCCCCACCCCCCCCCCCCCCCACCCCCCCCCCCCCCCACCCCCCCCCCCCCCCACCCCCCCCCCCCCCCACCCCCCCCCCCCCCCACCCCCCCCCCCCCCCACCCCCCCCCCCCCCCACCCCCCCCCCCCCCCACCCCCCCCCCCCCCCACCCCCCCCCCCCCCCACCCCCCCCCCCCCCCACCCCCCCCCCCCCCCACCCCCCCCCCCCCCCACCCCCCCCCCCCCCCACCCCCCCCCCCCCCCACCCCCCCCCCCCCCCACCCCCCCCCCCCCCCACCCCCCCCCCCCCCCACCCCCCCCCCCCCCCACCCCCCCCCCCCCCCACCCCCCCCCCCCCCCACCCCCCCCCCCCCCCACCCCCCCCCCCCCCCACCCCCCCCCCCCCCCACCCCCCCCCCCCCCCACCCCCCCCCCCCCCCACCCCCCCCCCCCCCCACCCCCCCCCCCCCCCACCCCCCCCCCCCCCCACCCCCCCCCCCCCCCACCCCCCCCCCCCCCCACCCCCCCCCCCCCCCACCCCCCCCCCCCCCCACCCCCCCCCCCCCCCACCCCCCCCCCCCCCCACCCCCCCCCCCCCCCACCCCCCCCCCCCCCCACCCCCCCCCCCCCCCACCCCCCCCCCCCCCCACCCCCCCCCCCCCCCACCCCCCCCCCCCCCCACCCCCCCCCCCCCCCACCCCCCCCCCCCCCCACCCCCCCCCCCCCCCACCCCCCCCCCCCCCCACCCCCCCCCCCCCCCACCCCCCCCCCCCCCCACCCCCCCCCCCCCCCACCCCCCCCCCCCCCCACCCCCCCCCCCCCCCACCCCCCCCCCCCCCCACCCCCCCCCCCCCCCACCCCCCCCCCCCCCCACCCCCCCCCCCCCCCACCCCCCCCCCCCCCCACCCCCCCCCCCCCCCACCCCCCCCCCCCCCCACCCCCCCCCCCCCCCACCCCCCCCCCCCCCCACCCCCCCCCCCCCCCACCCCCCCCCCCCCCCACCCCCCCCCCCCCCCACCCCCCCCCCCCCCCACCCCCCCCCCCCCCCACCCCCCCCCCCCCCCACCCCCCCCCCCCCCCACCCCCCCCCCCCCCCACCCCCCCCCCCCCCCACCCCCCCCCCCCCCCACCCCCCCCCCCCCCCACCCCCCCCCCCCCCCACCCCCCCCCCCCCCCACCCCCCCCCCCCCCCACCCCCCCCCCCCCCCACCCCCCCCCCCCCCCACCCCCCCCCCCCCCCACCCCCCCCCCCCCCCACCCCCCCCCCCCCCCACCCCCCCCCCCCCCCACCCCCCCCCCCCCCCACCCCCCCCCCCCCCCACCCCCCCCCCCCCCCACCCCCCCCCCCCCCCACCCCCCCCCCCCCCCACCCCCCCCCCCCCCCACCCCCCCCCCCCCCCACCCCCCCCCCCCCCCACCCCCCCCCCCCCCCACCCCCCCCCCCCCCCACCCCCCCCCCCCCCCACCCCCCCCCCCCCCCACCCCCCCCCCCCCCCACCCCCCCCCCCCCCCACCCCCCCCCCCCCCCACCCCCCCCCCCCCCCACCCCCCCCCCCCCCCACCCCCCCCCCCCCCCACCCCCCCCCCCCCCCACCCCCCCCCCCCCCCACCCCCCCCCCCCCCCACCCCCCCCCCCCCCCACCCCCCCCCCCCCCCACCCCCCCCCCCCCCCACCCCCCCCCCCCCCCACCCCCCCCCCCCCCCACCCCCCCCCCCCCCCACCCCCCCCCCCCCCCACCCCCCCCCCCCCCCACCCCCCCCCCCCCCCACCCCCCCCCCCCCCCACCCCCCCCCCCCCCCACCCCCCCCCCCCCCCACCCCCCCCCCCCCCCACCCCCCCCCCCCCCCACCCCCCCCCCCCCCCACCCCCCCCCCCCCCCACCCCCCCCCCCCCCCACCCCCCCCCCCCCCCACCCCCCCCCCCCCCCACCCCCCCCCCCCCCCACCCCCCCCCCCCCCCACCCCCCCCCCCCCCCACCCCCCCCCCCCCCCACCCCCCCCCCCCCCCACCCCCCCCCCCCCCCACCCCCCCCCCCCCCCACCCCCCCCCCCCCCCACCCCCCCCCCCCCCCACCCCCCCCCCCCCCCACCCCCCCCCCCCCCCACCCCCCCCCCCCCCCACCCCCCCCCCCCCCCACCCCCCCCCCCCCCCACCCCCCCCCCCCCCCACCCCCCCCCCCCCCCACCCCCCCCCCCCCCCACCCCCCCCCCCCCCCACCCCCCCCCCCCCCCACCCCCCCCCCCCCCCACCCCCCCCCCCCCCCACCCCCCCCCCCCCCCACCCCCCCCCCCCCCCACCCCCCCCCCCCCCCACCCCCCCCCCCCCCCACCCCCCCCCCCCCCCACCCCCCCCCCCCCCCACCCCCCCCCCCCCCCACCCCCCCCCCCCCCCACCCCCCCCCCCCCCCACCCCCCCCCCCCCCCACCCCCCCCCCCCCCCACCCCCCCCCCCCCCCACCCCCCCCCCCCCCCACCCCCCCCCCCCCCCACCCCCCCCCCCCCCCACCCCCCCCCCCCCCCACCCCCCCCCCCCCCCACCCCCCCCCCCCCCCACCCCCCCCCCCCCCCACCCCCCCCCCCCCCCACCCCCCCCCCCCCCCACCCCCCCCCCCCCCCACCCCCCCCCCCCCCCACCCCCCCCCCCCCCCACCCCCCCCCCCCCCCACCCCCCCCCCCCCCCACCCCCCCCCCCCCCCACCCCCCCCCCCCCCCACCCCCCCCCCCCCCCACCCCCCCCCCCCCCCACCCCCCCCCCCCCCCACCCCCCCCCCCCCCCACCCCCCCCCCCCCCCACCCCCCCCCCCCCCCACCCCCCCCCCCCCCCACCCCCCCCCCCCCCCACCCCCCCCCCCCCCCACCCCCCCCCCCCCCCACCCCCCCCCCCCCCCACCCCCCCCCCCCCCCACCCCCCCCCCCCCCCACCCCCCCCCCCCCCCACCCCCCCCCCCCCCCACCCCCCCCCCCCCCCACCCCCCCCCCCCCCCACCCCCCCCCCCCCCCACCCCCCCCCCCCCCCACCCCCCCCCCCCCCCACCCCCCCCCCCCCCCACCCCCCCCCCCCCCCACCCCCCCCCCCCCCCACCCCCCCCCCCCCCCACCCCCCCCCCCCCCCACCCCCCCCCCCCCCCACCCCCCCCCCCCCCCACCCCCCCCCCCCCCCACCCCCCCCCCCCCCCACCCCCCCCCCCCCCCACCCCCCCCCCCCCCCACCCCCCCCCCCCCCCACCCCCCCCCCCCCCCACCCCCCCCCCCCCCCACCCCCCCCCCCCCCCACCCCCCCCCCCCCCCACCCCCCCCCCCCCCCACCCCCCCCCCCCCCCACCCCCCCCCCCCCCCACCCCCCCCCCCCCCCACCCCCCCCCCCCCCCACCCCCCCCCCCCCCCACCCCCCCCCCCCCCCACCCCCCCCCCCCCCCACCCCCCCCCCCCCCCACCCCCCCCCCCCCCCACCCCCCCCCCCCCCCACCCCCCCCCCCCCCCACCCCCCCCCCCCCCCACCCCCCCCCCCCCCCACCCCCCCCCCCCCCCACCCCCCCCCCCCCCCACCCCCCCCCCCCCCCACCCCCCCCCCCCCCCACCCCCCCCCCCCCCCACCCCCCCCCCCCCCCACCCCCCCCCCCCCCCACCCCCCCCCCCCCCCACCCCCCCCCCCCCCCACCCCCCCCCCCCCCCACCCCCCCCCCCCCCCACCCCCCCCCCCCCCCACCCCCCCCCCCCCCCACCCCCCCCCCCCCCCACCCCCCCCCCCCCCCACCCCCCCCCCCCCCCACCCCCCCCCCCCCCCACCCCCCCCCCCCCCCACCCCCCCCCCCCCCCACCCCCCCCCCCCCCCACCCCCCCCCCCCCCCACCCCCCCCCCCCCCCACCCCCCCCCCCCCCCACCCCCCCCCCCCCCCACCCCCCCCCCCCCCCACCCCCCCCCCCCCCCACCCCCCCCCCCCCCCACCCCCCCCCCCCCCCACCCCCCCCCCCCCCCACCCCCCCCCCCCCCCACCCCCCCCCCCCCCCACCCCCCCCCCCCCCCACCCCCCCCCCCCCCCACCCCCCCCCCCCCCCACCCCCCCCCCCCCCCACCCCCCCCCCCCCCCACCCCCCCCCCCCCCCACCCCCCCCCCCCCCCACCCCCCCCCCCCCCCACCCCCCCCCCCCCCCACCCCCCCCCCCCCCCACCCCCCCCCCCCCCCACCCCCCCCCCCCCCCACCCCCCCCCCCCCCCACCCCCCCCCCCCCCCACCCCCCCCCCCCCCCACCCCCCCCCCCCCCCACCCCCCCCCCCCCCCACCCCCCCCCCCCCCCACCCCCCCCCCCCCCCACCCCCCCCCCCCCCCACCCCCCCCCCCCCCCACCCCCCCCCCCCCCCACCCCCCCCCCCCCCCACCCCCCCCCCCCCCCACCCCCCCCCCCCCCCACCCCCCCCCCCCCCCACCCCCCCCCCCCCCCACCCCCCCCCCCCCCCACCCCCCCCCCCCCCCACCCCCCCCCCCCCCCACCCCCCCCCCCCCCCACCCCCCCCCCCCCCCACCCCCCCCCCCCCCCACCCCCCCCCCCCCCCACCCCCCCCCCCCCCCACCCCCCCCCCCCCCCACCCCCCCCCCCCCCCACCCCCCCCCCCCCCCACCCCCCCCCCCCCCCACCCCCCCCCCCCCCCACCCCCCCCCCCCCCCACCCCCCCCCCCCCCCACCCCCCCCCCCCCCCACCCCCCCCCCCCCCCACCCCCCCCCCCCCCCACCCCCCCCCCCCCCCACCCCCCCCCCCCCCCACCCCCCCCCCCCCCCACCCCCCCCCCCCCCCACCCCCCCCCCCCCCCACCCCCCCCCCCCCCCACCCCCCCCCCCCCCCACCCCCCCCCCCCCCCACCCCCCCCCCCCCCCACCCCCCCCCCCCCCCACCCCCCCCCCCCCCCACCCCCCCCCCCCCCCACCCCCCCCCCCCCCCACCCCCCCCCCCCCCCACCCCCCCCCCCCCCCACCCCCCCCCCCCCCCACCCCCCCCCCCCCCCACCCCCCCCCCCCCCCACCCCCCCCCCCCCCCACCCCCCCCCCCCCCCACCCCCCCCCCCCCCCACCCCCCCCCCCCCCCACCCCCCCCCCCCCCCACCCCCCCCCCCCCCCACCCCCCCCCCCCCCCACCCCCCCCCCCCCCCACCCCCCCCCCCCCCCACCCCCCCCCCCCCCCACCCCCCCCCCCCCCCACCCCCCCCCCCCCCCACCCCCCCCCCCCCCCACCCCCCCCCCCCCCCACCCCCCCCCCCCCCCACCCCCCCCCCCCCCCACCCCCCCCCCCCCCCACCCCCCCCCCCCCCCACCCCCCCCCCCCCCCACCCCCCCCCCCCCCCACCCCCCCCCCCCCCCACCCCCCCCCCCCCCCACCCCCCCCCCCCCCCACCCCCCCCCCCCCCCACCCCCCCCCCCCCCCACCCCCCCCCCCCCCCACCCCCCCCCCCCCCCACCCCCCCCCCCCCCCACCCCCCCCCCCCCCCACCCCCCCCCCCCCCCACCCCCCCCCCCCCCCACCCCCCCCCCCCCCCACCCCCCCCCCCCCCCACCCCCCCCCCCCCCCACCCCCCCCCCCCCCCACCCCCCCCCCCCCCCACCCCCCCCCCCCCCCACCCCCCCCCCCCCCCACCCCCCCCCCCCCCCACCCCCCCCCCCCCCCACCCCCCCCCCCCCCCACCCCCCCCCCCCCCCACCCCCCCCCCCCCCCACCCCCCCCCCCCCCCACCCCCCCCCCCCCCCACCCCCCCCCCCCCCCACCCCCCCCCCCCCCCACCCCCCCCCCCCCCCACCCCCCCCCCCCCCCACCCCCCCCCCCCCCCACCCCCCCCCCCCCCCACCCCCCCCCCCCCCCACCCCCCCCCCCCCCCACCCCCCCCCCCCCCCACCCCCCCCCCCCCCCACCCCCCCCCCCCCCCACCCCCCCCCCCCCCCACCCCCCCCCCCCCCCACCCCCCCCCCCCCCCACCCCCCCCCCCCCCCACCCCCCCCCCCCCCCACCCCCCCCCCCCCCCACCCCCCCCCCCCCCCACCCCCCCCCCCCCCCACCCCCCCCCCCCCCCACCCCCCCCCCCCCCCACCCCCCCCCCCCCCCACCCCCCCCCCCCCCCACCCCCCCCCCCCCCCACCCCCCCCCCCCCCCACCCCCCCCCCCCCCCACCCCCCCCCCCCCCCACCCCCCCCCCCCCCCACCCCCCCCCCCCCCCACCCCCCCCCCCCCCCACCCCCCCCCCCCCCCACCCCCCCCCCCCCCCACCCCCCCCCCCCCCCACCCCCCCCCCCCCCCACCCCCCCCCCCCCCCACCCCCCCCCCCCCCCACCCCCCCCCCCCCCCACCCCCCCCCCCCCCCACCCCCCCCCCCCCCCACCCCCCCCCCCCCCCACCCCCCCCCCCCCCCACCCCCCCCCCCCCCCACCCCCCCCCCCCCCCACCCCCCCCCCCCCCCACCCCCCCCCCCCCCCACCCCCCCCCCCCCCCACCCCCCCCCCCCCCCACCCCCCCCCCCCCCCACCCCCCCCCCCCCCCACCCCCCCCCCCCCCCACCCCCCCCCCCCCCCACCCCCCCCCCCCCCCACCCCCCCCCCCCCCCACCCCCCCCCCCCCCCACCCCCCCCCCCCCCCACCCCCCCCCCCCCCCACCCCCCCCCCCCCCCACCCCCCCCCCCCCCCACCCCCCCCCCCCCCCACCCCCCCCCCCCCCCACCCCCCCCCCCCCCCACCCCCCCCCCCCCCCACCCCCCCCCCCCCCCACCCCCCCCCCCCCCCACCCCCCCCCCCCCCCACCCCCCCCCCCCCCCACCCCCCCCCCCCCCCACCCCCCCCCCCCCCCACCCCCCCCCCCCCCCACCCCCCCCCCCCCCCACCCCCCCCCCCCCCCACCCCCCCCCCCCCCCACCCCCCCCCCCCCCCACCCCCCCCCCCCCCCACCCCCCCCCCCCCCCACCCCCCCCCCCCCCCACCCCCCCCCCCCCCCACCCCCCCCCCCCCCCACCCCCCCCCCCCCCCACCCCCCCCCCCCCCCACCCCCCCCCCCCCCCACCCCCCCCCCCCCCCACCCCCCCCCCCCCCCACCCCCCCCCCCCCCCACCCCCCCCCCCCCCCACCCCCCCCCCCCCCCACCCCCCCCCCCCCCCACCCCCCCCCCCCCCCACCCCCCCCCCCCCCCACCCCCCCCCCCCCCCACCCCCCCCCCCCCCCACCCCCCCCCCCCCCCACCCCCCCCCCCCCCCACCCCCCCCCCCCCCCACCCCCCCCCCCCCCCACCCCCCCCCCCCCCCACCCCCCCCCCCCCCCACCCCCCCCCCCCCCCACCCCCCCCCCCCCCCACCCCCCCCCCCCCCCACCCCCCCCCCCCCCCACCCCCCCCCCCCCCCACCCCCCCCCCCCCCCACCCCCCCCCCCCCCCACCCCCCCCCCCCCCCACCCCCCCCCCCCCCCACCCCCCCCCCCCCCCACCCCCCCCCCCCCCCACCCCCCCCCCCCCCCACCCCCCCCCCCCCCCACCCCCCCCCCCCCCCACCCCCCCCCCCCCCCACCCCCCCCCCCCCCCACCCCCCCCCCCCCCCACCCCCCCCCCCCCCCACCCCCCCCCCCCCCCACCCCCCCCCCCCCCCACCCCCCCCCCCCCCCACCCCCCCCCCCCCCCACCCCCCCCCCCCCCCACCCCCCCCCCCCCCCACCCCCCCCCCCCCCCACCCCCCCCCCCCCCCACCCCCCCCCCCCCCCACCCCCCCCCCCCCCCACCCCCCCCCCCCCCCACCCCCCCCCCCCCCCACCCCCCCCCCCCCCCACCCCCCCCCCCCCCCACCCCCCCCCCCCCCCACCCCCCCCCCCCCCCACCCCCCCCCCCCCCCACCCCCCCCCCCCCCCACCCCCCCCCCCCCCCACCCCCCCCCCCCCCCACCCCCCCCCCCCCCCACCCCCCCCCCCCCCCACCCCCCCCCCCCCCCACCCCCCCCCCCCCCCACCCCCCCCCCCCCCCACCCCCCCCCCCCCCCACCCCCCCCCCCCCCCACCCCCCCCCCCCCCCACCCCCCCCCCCCCCCACCCCCCCCCCCCCCCACCCCCCCCCCCCCCCACCCCCCCCCCCCCCCACCCCCCCCCCCCCCCACCCCCCCCCCCCCCCACCCCCCCCCCCCCCCACCCCCCCCCCCCCCCACCCCCCCCCCCCCCCACCCCCCCCCCCCCCCACCCCCCCCCCCCCCCACCCCCCCCCCCCCCCACCCCCCCCCCCCCCCACCCCCCCCCCCCCCCACCCCCCCCCCCCCCCACCCCCCCCCCCCCCCACCCCCCCCCCCCCCCACCCCCCCCCCCCCCCACCCCCCCCCCCCCCCACCCCCCCCCCCCCCCACCCCCCCCCCCCCCCACCCCCCCCCCCCCCCACCCCCCCCCCCCCCCACCCCCCCCCCCCCCCACCCCCCCCCCCCCCCACCCCCCCCCCCCCCCACCCCCCCCCCCCCCCACCCCCCCCCCCCCCCACCCCCCCCCCCCCCCACCCCCCCCCCCCCCCACCCCCCCCCCCCCCCACCCCCCCCCCCCCCCACCCCCCCCCCCCCCCACCCCCCCCCCCCCCCACCCCCCCCCCCCCCCACCCCCCCCCCCCCCCACCCCCCCCCCCCCCCACCCCCCCCCCCCCCCACCCCCCCCCCCCCCCACCCCCCCCCCCCCCCACCCCCCCCCCCCCCCACCCCCCCCCCCCCCCACCCCCCCCCCCCCCCACCCCCCCCCCCCCCCACCCCCCCCCCCCCCCACCCCCCCCCCCCCCCACCCCCCCCCCCCCCCACCCCCCCCCCCCCCCACCCCCCCCCCCCCCCACCCCCCCCCCCCCCCACCCCCCCCCCCCCCCACCCCCCCCCCCCCCCACCCCCCCCCCCCCCCACCCCCCCCCCCCCCCACCCCCCCCCCCCCCCACCCCCCCCCCCCCCCACCCCCCCCCCCCCCCACCCCCCCCCCCCCCCACCCCCCCCCCCCCCCACCCCCCCCCCCCCCCACCCCCCCCCCCCCCCACCCCCCCCCCCCCCCACCCCCCCCCCCCCCCACCCCCCCCCCCCCCCACCCCCCCCCCCCCCCACCCCCCCCCCCCCCCACCCCCCCCCCCCCCCACCCCCCCCCCCCCCCACCCCCCCCCCCCCCCACCCCCCCCCCCCCCCACCCCCCCCCCCCCCCACCCCCCCCCCCCCCCACCCCCCCCCCCCCCCACCCCCCCCCCCCCCCACCCCCCCCCCCCCCCACCCCCCCCCCCCCCCACCCCCCCCCCCCCCCACCCCCCCCCCCCCCCACCCCCCCCCCCCCCCACCCCCCCCCCCCCCCACCCCCCCCCCCCCCCACCCCCCCCCCCCCCCACCCCCCCCCCCCCCCACCCCCCCCCCCCCCCACCCCCCCCCCCCCCCACCCCCCCCCCCCCCCACCCCCCCCCCCCCCCACCCCCCCCCCCCCCCACCCCCCCCCCCCCCCACCCCCCCCCCCCCCCACCCCCCCCCCCCCCCACCCCCCCCCCCCCCCACCCCCCCCCCCCCCCACCCCCCCCCCCCCCCACCCCCCCCCCCCCCCACCCCCCCCCCCCCCCACCCCCCCCCCCCCCCACCCCCCCCCCCCCCCACCCCCCCCCCCCCCCACCCCCCCCCCCCCCCACCCCCCCCCCCCCCCACCCCCCCCCCCCCCCACCCCCCCCCCCCCCCACCCCCCCCCCCCCCCACCCCCCCCCCCCCCCACCCCCCCCCCCCCCCACCCCCCCCCCCCCCCACCCCCCCCCCCCCCCACCCCCCCCCCCCCCCACCCCCCCCCCCCCCCACCCCCCCCCCCCCCCACCCCCCCCCCCCCCCACCCCCCCCCCCCCCCACCCCCCCCCCCCCCCACCCCCCCCCCCCCCCACCCCCCCCCCCCCCCACCCCCCCCCCCCCCCACCCCCCCCCCCCCCCACCCCCCCCCCCCCCCACCCCCCCCCCCCCCCACCCCCCCCCCCCCCCACCCCCCCCCCCCCCCACCCCCCCCCCCCCCCACCCCCCCCCCCCCCCACCCCCCCCCCCCCCCACCCCCCCCCCCCCCCACCCCCCCCCCCCCCCACCCCCCCCCCCCCCCACCCCCCCCCCCCCCCACCCCCCCCCCCCCCCACCCCCCCCCCCCCCCACCCCCCCCCCCCCCCACCCCCCCCCCCCCCCACCCCCCCCCCCCCCCACCCCCCCCCCCCCCCACCCCCCCCCCCCCCCACCCCCCCCCCCCCCCACCCCCCCCCCCCCCCACCCCCCCCCCCCCCCACCCCCCCCCCCCCCCACCCCCCCCCCCCCCCACCCCCCCCCCCCCCCACCCCCCCCCCCCCCCACCCCCCCCCCCCCCCACCCCCCCCCCCCCCCACCCCCCCCCCCCCCCACCCCCCCCCCCCCCCACCCCCCCCCCCCCCCACCCCCCCCCCCCCCCACCCCCCCCCCCCCCCACCCCCCCCCCCCCCCACCCCCCCCCCCCCCCACCCCCCCCCCCCCCCACCCCCCCCCCCCCCCACCCCCCCCCCCCCCCACCCCCCCCCCCCCCCACCCCCCCCCCCCCCCACCCCCCCCCCCCCCCACCCCCCCCCCCCCCCACCCCCCCCCCCCCCCACCCCCCCCCCCCCCCACCCCCCCCCCCCCCCACCCCCCCCCCCCCCCACCCCCCCCCCCCCCCACCCCCCCCCCCCCCCACCCCCCCCCCCCCCCACCCCCCCCCCCCCCCACCCCCCCCCCCCCCCACCCCCCCCCCCCCCCACCCCCCCCCCCCCCCACCCCCCCCCCCCCCCACCCCCCCCCCCCCCCACCCCCCCCCCCCCCCACCCCCCCCCCCCCCCACCCCCCCCCCCCCCCACCCCCCCCCCCCCCCACCCCCCCCCCCCCCCACCCCCCCCCCCCCCCACCCCCCCCCCCCCCCACCCCCCCCCCCCCCCACCCCCCCCCCCCCCCACCCCCCCCCCCCCCCACCCCCCCCCCCCCCCACCCCCCCCCCCCCCCACCCCCCCCCCCCCCCACCCCCCCCCCCCCCCACCCCCCCCCCCCCCCACCCCCCCCCCCCCCCACCCCCCCCCCCCCCCACCCCCCCCCCCCCCCACCCCCCCCCCCCCCCACCCCCCCCCCCCCCCACCCCCCCCCCCCCCCACCCCCCCCCCCCCCCACCCCCCCCCCCCCCCACCCCCCCCCCCCCCCACCCCCCCCCCCCCCCACCCCCCCCCCCCCCCACCCCCCCCCCCCCCCACCCCCCCCCCCCCCCACCCCCCCCCCCCCCCACCCCCCCCCCCCCCCACCCCCCCCCCCCCCCACCCCCCCCCCCCCCCACCCCCCCCCCCCCCCACCCCCCCCCCCCCCCACCCCCCCCCCCCCCCACCCCCCCCCCCCCCCACCCCCCCCCCCCCCCACCCCCCCCCCCCCCCACCCCCCCCCCCCCCCACCCCCCCCCCCCCCCACCCCCCCCCCCCCCCACCCCCCCCCCCCCCCACCCCCCCCCCCCCCCACCCCCCCCCCCCCCCACCCCCCCCCCCCCCCACCCCCCCCCCCCCCCACCCCCCCCCCCCCCCACCCCCCCCCCCCCCCACCCCCCCCCCCCCCCACCCCCCCCCCCCCCCACCCCCCCCCCCCCCCACCCCCCCCCCCCCCCACCCCCCCCCCCCCCCACCCCCCCCCCCCCCCACCCCCCCCCCCCCCCACCCCCCCCCCCCCCCACCCCCCCCCCCCCCCACCCCCCCCCCCCCCCACCCCCCCCCCCCCCCACCCCCCCCCCCCCCCACCCCCCCCCCCCCCCACCCCCCCCCCCCCCCACCCCCCCCCCCCCCCACCCCCCCCCCCCCCCACCCCCCCCCCCCCCCACCCCCCCCCCCCCCCACCCCCCCCCCCCCCCACCCCCCCCCCCCCCCACCCCCCCCCCCCCCCACCCCCCCCCCCCCCCACCCCCCCCCCCCCCCACCCCCCCCCCCCCCCACCCCCCCCCCCCCCCACCCCCCCCCCCCCCCACCCCCCCCCCCCCCCACCCCCCCCCCCCCCCACCCCCCCCCCCCCCCACCCCCCCCCCCCCCCACCCCCCCCCCCCCCCACCCCCCCCCCCCCCCACCCCCCCCCCCCCCCACCCCCCCCCCCCCCCACCCCCCCCCCCCCCCACCCCCCCCCCCCCCCACCCCCCCCCCCCCCCACCCCCCCCCCCCCCCACCCCCCCCCCCCCCCACCCCCCCCCCCCCCCACCCCCCCCCCCCCCCACCCCCCCCCCCCCCCACCCCCCCCCCCCCCCACCCCCCCCCCCCCCCACCCCCCCCCCCCCCCACCCCCCCCCCCCCCCACCCCCCCCCCCCCCCACCCCCCCCCCCCCCCACCCCCCCCCCCCCCCACCCCCCCCCCCCCCCACCCCCCCCCCCCCCCACCCCCCCCCCCCCCCACCCCCCCCCCCCCCCACCCCCCCCCCCCCCCACCCCCCCCCCCCCCCACCCCCCCCCCCCCCCACCCCCCCCCCCCCCCACCCCCCCCCCCCCCCACCCCCCCCCCCCCCCACCCCCCCCCCCCCCCACCCCCCCCCCCCCCCACCCCCCCCCCCCCCCACCCCCCCCCCCCCCCACCCCCCCCCCCCCCCACCCCCCCCCCCCCCCACCCCCCCCCCCCCCCACCCCCCCCCCCCCCCACCCCCCCCCCCCCCCACCCCCCCCCCCCCCCACCCCCCCCCCCCCCCACCCCCCCCCCCCCCCACCCCCCCCCCCCCCCACCCCCCCCCCCCCCCACCCCCCCCCCCCCCCACCCCCCCCCCCCCCCACCCCCCCCCCCCCCCACCCCCCCCCCCCCCCACCCCCCCCCCCCCCCACCCCCCCCCCCCCCCACCCCCCCCCCCCCCCACCCCCCCCCCCCCCCACCCCCCCCCCCCCCCACCCCCCCCCCCCCCCACCCCCCCCCCCCCCCACCCCCCCCCCCCCCCACCCCCCCCCCCCCCCACCCCCCCCCCCCCCCACCCCCCCCCCCCCCCACCCCCCCCCCCCCCCACCCCCCCCCCCCCCCACCCCCCCCCCCCCCCACCCCCCCCCCCCCCCACCCCCCCCCCCCCCCACCCCCCCCCCCCCCCACCCCCCCCCCCCCCCACCCCCCCCCCCCCCCACCCCCCCCCCCCCCCACCCCCCCCCCCCCCCACCCCCCCCCCCCCCCACCCCCCCCCCCCCCCACCCCCCCCCCCCCCCACCCCCCCCCCCCCCCACCCCCCCCCCCCCCCACCCCCCCCCCCCCCCACCCCCCCCCCCCCCCACCCCCCCCCCCCCCCACCCCCCCCCCCCCCCACCCCCCCCCCCCCCCACCCCCCCCCCCCCCCACCCCCCCCCCCCCCCACCCCCCCCCCCCCCCACCCCCCCCCCCCCCCACCCCCCCCCCCCCCCACCCCCCCCCCCCCCCACCCCCCCCCCCCCCCACCCCCCCCCCCCCCCACCCCCCCCCCCCCCCACCCCCCCCCCCCCCCACCCCCCCCCCCCCCCACCCCCCCCCCCCCCCACCCCCCCCCCCCCCCACCCCCCCCCCCCCCCACCCCCCCCCCCCCCCACCCCCCCCCCCCCCCACCCCCCCCCCCCCCCACCCCCCCCCCCCCCCACCCCCCCCCCCCCCCACCCCCCCCCCCCCCCACCCCCCCCCCCCCCCACCCCCCCCCCCCCCCACCCCCCCCCCCCCCCACCCCCCCCCCCCCCCACCCCCCCCCCCCCCCACCCCCCCCCCCCCCCACCCCCCCCCCCCCCCACCCCCCCCCCCCCCCACCCCCCCCCCCCCCCACCCCCCCCCCCCCCCACCCCCCCCCCCCCCCACCCCCCCCCCCCCCCACCCCCCCCCCCCCCCACCCCCCCCCCCCCCCACCCCCCCCCCCCCCCACCCCCCCCCCCCCCCACCCCCCCCCCCCCCCACCCCCCCCCCCCCCCACCCCCCCCCCCCCCCACCCCCCCCCCCCCCCACCCCCCCCCCCCCCCACCCCCCCCCCCCCCCACCCCCCCCCCCCCCCACCCCCCCCCCCCCCCACCCCCCCCCCCCCCCACCCCCCCCCCCCCCCACCCCCCCCCCCCCCCACCCCCCCCCCCCCCCACCCCCCCCCCCCCCCACCCCCCCCCCCCCCCACCCCCCCCCCCCCCCACCCCCCCCCCCCCCCACCCCCCCCCCCCCCCACCCCCCCCCCCCCCCACCCCCCCCCCCCCCCACCCCCCCCCCCCCCCACCCCCCCCCCCCCCCACCCCCCCCCCCCCCCACCCCCCCCCCCCCCCACCCCCCCCCCCCCCCACCCCCCCCCCCCCCCACCCCCCCCCCCCCCCACCCCCCCCCCCCCCCACCCCCCCCCCCCCCCACCCCCCCCCCCCCCCACCCCCCCCCCCCCCCACCCCCCCCCCCCCCCACCCCCCCCCCCCCCCACCCCCCCCCCCCCCCACCCCCCCCCCCCCCCACCCCCCCCCCCCCCCACCCCCCCCCCCCCCCACCCCCCCCCCCCCCCACCCCCCCCCCCCCCCACCCCCCCCCCCCCCCACCCCCCCCCCCCCCCACCCCCCCCCCCCCCCACCCCCCCCCCCCCCCACCCCCCCCCCCCCCCACCCCCCCCCCCCCCCACCCCCCCCCCCCCCCACCCCCCCCCCCCCCCACCCCCCCCCCCCCCCACCCCCCCCCCCCCCCACCCCCCCCCCCCCCCACCCCCCCCCCCCCCCACCCCCCCCCCCCCCCACCCCCCCCCCCCCCCACCCCCCCCCCCCCCCACCCCCCCCCCCCCCCACCCCCCCCCCCCCCCACCCCCCCCCCCCCCCACCCCCCCCCCCCCCCACCCCCCCCCCCCCCCACCCCCCCCCCCCCCCACCCCCCCCCCCCCCCACCCCCCCCCCCCCCCACCCCCCCCCCCCCCCACCCCCCCCCCCCCCCACCCCCCCCCCCCCCCACCCCCCCCCCCCCCCACCCCCCCCCCCCCCCACCCCCCCCCCCCCCCACCCCCCCCCCCCCCCACCCCCCCCCCCCCCCACCCCCCCCCCCCCCCACCCCCCCCCCCCCCCACCCCCCCCCCCCCCCACCCCCCCCCCCCCCCACCCCCCCCCCCCCCCACCCCCCCCCCCCCCCACCCCCCCCCCCCCCCACCCCCCCCCCCCCCCACCCCCCCCCCCCCCCACCCCCCCCCCCCCCCACCCCCCCCCCCCCCCACCCCCCCCCCCCCCCACCCCCCCCCCCCCCCACCCCCCCCCCCCCCCACCCCCCCCCCCCCCCACCCCCCCCCCCCCCCACCCCCCCCCCCCCCCACCCCCCCCCCCCCCCACCCCCCCCCCCCCCCACCCCCCCCCCCCCCCACCCCCCCCCCCCCCCACCCCCCCCCCCCCCCACCCCCCCCCCCCCCCACCCCCCCCCCCCCCCACCCCCCCCCCCCCCCACCCCCCCCCCCCCCCACCCCCCCCCCCCCCCACCCCCCCCCCCCCCCACCCCCCCCCCCCCCCACCCCCCCCCCCCCCCACCCCCCCCCCCCCCCACCCCCCCCCCCCCCCACCCCCCCCCCCCCCCACCCCCCCCCCCCCCCACCCCCCCCCCCCCCCACCCCCCCCCCCCCCCACCCCCCCCCCCCCCCACCCCCCCCCCCCCCCACCCCCCCCCCCCCCCACCCCCCCCCCCCCCCACCCCCCCCCCCCCCCACCCCCCCCCCCCCCCACCCCCCCCCCCCCCCACCCCCCCCCCCCCCCACCCCCCCCCCCCCCCACCCCCCCCCCCCCCCACCCCCCCCCCCCCCCACCCCCCCCCCCCCCCACCCCCCCCCCCCCCCACCCCCCCCCCCCCCCACCCCCCCCCCCCCCCACCCCCCCCCCCCCCCACCCCCCCCCCCCCCCACCCCCCCCCCCCCCCACCCCCCCCCCCCCCCACCCCCCCCCCCCCCCACCCCCCCCCCCCCCCACCCCCCCCCCCCCCCACCCCCCCCCCCCCCCACCCCCCCCCCCCCCCACCCCCCCCCCCCCCCACCCCCCCCCCCCCCCACCCCCCCCCCCCCCCACCCCCCCCCCCCCCCACCCCCCCCCCCCCCCACCCCCCCCCCCCCCCACCCCCCCCCCCCCCCACCCCCCCCCCCCCCCACCCCCCCCCCCCCCCACCCCCCCCCCCCCCCACCCCCCCCCCCCCCCACCCCCCCCCCCCCCCACCCCCCCCCCCCCCCACCCCCCCCCCCCCCCACCCCCCCCCCCCCCCACCCCCCCCCCCCCCCACCCCCCCCCCCCCCCACCCCCCCCCCCCCCCACCCCCCCCCCCCCCCACCCCCCCCCCCCCCCACCCCCCCCCCCCCCCACCCCCCCCCCCCCCCACCCCCCCCCCCCCCCACCCCCCCCCCCCCCCACCCCCCCCCCCCCCCACCCCCCCCCCCCCCCACCCCCCCCCCCCCCCACCCCCCCCCCCCCCCACCCCCCCCCCCCCCCACCCCCCCCCCCCCCCACCCCCCCCCCCCCCCACCCCCCCCCCCCCCCACCCCCCCCCCCCCCCACCCCCCCCCCCCCCCACCCCCCCCCCCCCCCACCCCCCCCCCCCCCCACCCCCCCCCCCCCCCACCCCCCCCCCCCCCCACCCCCCCCCCCCCCCACCCCCCCCCCCCCCCACCCCCCCCCCCCCCCACCCCCCCCCCCCCCCACCCCCCCCCCCCCCCACCCCCCCCCCCCCCCACCCCCCCCCCCCCCCACCCCCCCCCCCCCCCACCCCCCCCCCCCCCCACCCCCCCCCCCCCCCACCCCCCCCCCCCCCCACCCCCCCCCCCCCCCACCCCCCCCCCCCCCCACCCCCCCCCCCCCCCACCCCCCCCCCCCCCCACCCCCCCCCCCCCCCACCCCCCCCCCCCCCCACCCCCCCCCCCCCCCACCCCCCCCCCCCCCCACCCCCCCCCCCCCCCACCCCCCCCCCCCCCCACCCCCCCCCCCCCCCACCCCCCCCCCCCCCCACCCCCCCCCCCCCCCACCCCCCCCCCCCCCCACCCCCCCCCCCCCCCACCCCCCCCCCCCCCCACCCCCCCCCCCCCCCACCCCCCCCCCCCCCCACCCCCCCCCCCCCCCACCCCCCCCCCCCCCCACCCCCCCCCCCCCCCACCCCCCCCCCCCCCCACCCCCCCCCCCCCCCACCCCCCCCCCCCCCCACCCCCCCCCCCCCCCACCCCCCCCCCCCCCCACCCCCCCCCCCCCCCACCCCCCCCCCCCCCCACCCCCCCCCCCCCCCACCCCCCCCCCCCCCCACCCCCCCCCCCCCCCACCCCCCCCCCCCCCCACCCCCCCCCCCCCCCACCCCCCCCCCCCCCCACCCCCCCCCCCCCCCACCCCCCCCCCCCCCCACCCCCCCCCCCCCCCACCCCCCCCCCCCCCCACCCCCCCCCCCCCCCACCCCCCCCCCCCCCCACCCCCCCCCCCCCCCACCCCCCCCCCCCCCCACCCCCCCCCCCCCCCACCCCCCCCCCCCCCCACCCCCCCCCCCCCCCACCCCCCCCCCCCCCCACCCCCCCCCCCCCCCACCCCCCCCCCCCCCCACCCCCCCCCCCCCCCACCCCCCCCCCCCCCCACCCCCCCCCCCCCCCACCCCCCCCCCCCCCCACCCCCCCCCCCCCCCACCCCCCCCCCCCCCCACCCCCCCCCCCCCCCACCCCCCCCCCCCCCCACCCCCCCCCCCCCCCACCCCCCCCCCCCCCCACCCCCCCCCCCCCCCACCCCCCCCCCCCCCCACCCCCCCCCCCCCCCACCCCCCCCCCCCCCCACCCCCCCCCCCCCCCACCCCCCCCCCCCCCCACCCCCCCCCCCCCCCACCCCCCCCCCCCCCCACCCCCCCCCCCCCCCACCCCCCCCCCCCCCCACCCCCCCCCCCCCCCACCCCCCCCCCCCCCCACCCCCCCCCCCCCCCACCCCCCCCCCCCCCCACCCCCCCCCCCCCCCACCCCCCCCCCCCCCCACCCCCCCCCCCCCCCACCCCCCCCCCCCCCCACCCCCCCCCCCCCCCACCCCCCCCCCCCCCCACCCCCCCCCCCCCCCACCCCCCCCCCCCCCCACCCCCCCCCCCCCCCACCCCCCCCCCCCCCCACCCCCCCCCCCCCCCACCCCCCCCCCCCCCCACCCCCCCCCCCCCCCACCCCCCCCCCCCCCCACCCCCCCCCCCCCCCACCCCCCCCCCCCCCCACCCCCCCCCCCCCCCACCCCCCCCCCCCCCCACCCCCCCCCCCCCCCACCCCCCCCCCCCCCCACCCCCCCCCCCCCCCACCCCCCCCCCCCCCCACCCCCCCCCCCCCCCACCCCCCCCCCCCCCCACCCCCCCCCCCCCCCACCCCCCCCCCCCCCCACCCCCCCCCCCCCCCACCCCCCCCCCCCCCCACCCCCCCCCCCCCCCACCCCCCCCCCCCCCCACCCCCCCCCCCCCCCACCCCCCCCCCCCCCCACCCCCCCCCCCCCCCACCCCCCCCCCCCCCCACCCCCCCCCCCCCCCACCCCCCCCCCCCCCCACCCCCCCCCCCCCCCACCCCCCCCCCCCCCCACCCCCCCCCCCCCCCACCCCCCCCCCCCCCCACCCCCCCCCCCCCCCACCCCCCCCCCCCCCCACCCCCCCCCCCCCCCACCCCCCCCCCCCCCCACCCCCCCCCCCCCCCACCCCCCCCCCCCCCCACCCCCCCCCCCCCCCACCCCCCCCCCCCCCCACCCCCCCCCCCCCCCACCCCCCCCCCCCCCCACCCCCCCCCCCCCCCACCCCCCCCCCCCCCCACCCCCCCCCCCCCCCACCCCCCCCCCCCCCCACCCCCCCCCCCCCCCACCCCCCCCCCCCCCCACCCCCCCCCCCCCCCACCCCCCCCCCCCCCCACCCCCCCCCCCCCCCACCCCCCCCCCCCCCCACCCCCCCCCCCCCCCACCCCCCCCCCCCCCCACCCCCCCCCCCCCCCACCCCCCCCCCCCCCCACCCCCCCCCCCCCCCACCCCCCCCCCCCCCCACCCCCCCCCCCCCCCACCCCCCCCCCCCCCCACCCCCCCCCCCCCCCACCCCCCCCCCCCCCCACCCCCCCCCCCCCCCACCCCCCCCCCCCCCCACCCCCCCCCCCCCCCACCCCCCCCCCCCCCCACCCCCCCCCCCCCCCACCCCCCCCCCCCCCCACCCCCCCCCCCCCCCACCCCCCCCCCCCCCCACCCCCCCCCCCCCCCACCCCCCCCCCCCCCCACCCCCCCCCCCCCCCACCCCCCCCCCCCCCCACCCCCCCCCCCCCCCACCCCCCCCCCCCCCCACCCCCCCCCCCCCCCACCCCCCCCCCCCCCCACCCCCCCCCCCCCCCACCCCCCCCCCCCCCCACCCCCCCCCCCCCCCACCCCCCCCCCCCCCCACCCCCCCCCCCCCCCACCCCCCCCCCCCCCCACCCCCCCCCCCCCCCACCCCCCCCCCCCCCCACCCCCCCCCCCCCCCACCCCCCCCCCCCCCCACCCCCCCCCCCCCCCACCCCCCCCCCCCCCCACCCCCCCCCCCCCCCACCCCCCCCCCCCCCCACCCCCCCCCCCCCCCACCCCCCCCCCCCCCCACCCCCCCCCCCCCCCACCCCCCCCCCCCCCCACCCCCCCCCCCCCCCACCCCCCCCCCCCCCCACCCCCCCCCCCCCCCACCCCCCCCCCCCCCCACCCCCCCCCCCCCCCACCCCCCCCCCCCCCCACCCCCCCCCCCCCCCACCCCCCCCCCCCCCCACCCCCCCCCCCCCCCACCCCCCCCCCCCCCCACCCCCCCCCCCCCCCACCCCCCCCCCCCCCCACCCCCCCCCCCCCCCACCCCCCCCCCCCCCCACCCCCCCCCCCCCCCACCCCCCCCCCCCCCCACCCCCCCCCCCCCCCACCCCCCCCCCCCCCCACCCCCCCCCCCCCCCACCCCCCCCCCCCCCCACCCCCCCCCCCCCCCACCCCCCCCCCCCCCCACCCCCCCCCCCCCCCACCCCCCCCCCCCCCCACCCCCCCCCCCCCCCACCCCCCCCCCCCCCCACCCCCCCCCCCCCCCACCCCCCCCCCCCCCCACCCCCCCCCCCCCCCACCCCCCCCCCCCCCCACCCCCCCCCCCCCCCACCCCCCCCCCCCCCCACCCCCCCCCCCCCCCACCCCCCCCCCCCCCCACCCCCCCCCCCCCCCACCCCCCCCCCCCCCCACCCCCCCCCCCCCCCACCCCCCCCCCCCCCCACCCCCCCCCCCCCCCACCCCCCCCCCCCCCCACCCCCCCCCCCCCCCACCCCCCCCCCCCCCCACCCCCCCCCCCCCCCACCCCCCCCCCCCCCCACCCCCCCCCCCCCCCACCCCCCCCCCCCCCCACCCCCCCCCCCCCCCACCCCCCCCCCCCCCCACCCCCCCCCCCCCCCACCCCCCCCCCCCCCCACCCCCCCCCCCCCCCACCCCCCCCCCCCCCCACCCCCCCCCCCCCCCACCCCCCCCCCCCCCCACCCCCCCCCCCCCCCACCCCCCCCCCCCCCCACCCCCCCCCCCCCCCACCCCCCCCCCCCCCCACCCCCCCCCCCCCCCACCCCCCCCCCCCCCCACCCCCCCCCCCCCCCACCCCCCCCCCCCCCCACCCCCCCCCCCCCCCACCCCCCCCCCCCCCCACCCCCCCCCCCCCCCACCCCCCCCCCCCCCCACCCCCCCCCCCCCCCACCCCCCCCCCCCCCCACCCCCCCCCCCCCCCACCCCCCCCCCCCCCCACCCCCCCCCCCCCCCACCCCCCCCCCCCCCCACCCCCCCCCCCCCCCACCCCCCCCCCCCCCCACCCCCCCCCCCCCCCACCCCCCCCCCCCCCCACCCCCCCCCCCCCCCACCCCCCCCCCCCCCCACCCCCCCCCCCCCCCACCCCCCCCCCCCCCCACCCCCCCCCCCCCCCACCCCCCCCCCCCCCCACCCCCCCCCCCCCCCACCCCCCCCCCCCCCCACCCCCCCCCCCCCCCACCCCCCCCCCCCCCCACCCCCCCCCCCCCCCACCCCCCCCCCCCCCCACCCCCCCCCCCCCCCACCCCCCCCCCCCCCCACCCCCCCCCCCCCCCACCCCCCCCCCCCCCCACCCCCCCCCCCCCCCACCCCCCCCCCCCCCCACCCCCCCCCCCCCCCACCCCCCCCCCCCCCCACCCCCCCCCCCCCCCACCCCCCCCCCCCCCCACCCCCCCCCCCCCCCACCCCCCCCCCCCCCCACCCCCCCCCCCCCCCACCCCCCCCCCCCCCCACCCCCCCCCCCCCCCACCCCCCCCCCCCCCCACCCCCCCCCCCCCCCACCCCCCCCCCCCCCCACCCCCCCCCCCCCCCACCCCCCCCCCCCCCCACCCCCCCCCCCCCCCACCCCCCCCCCCCCCCACCCCCCCCCCCCCCCACCCCCCCCCCCCCCCACCCCCCCCCCCCCCCACCCCCCCCCCCCCCCACCCCCCCCCCCCCCCACCCCCCCCCCCCCCCACCCCCCCCCCCCCCCACCCCCCCCCCCCCCCACCCCCCCCCCCCCCCACCCCCCCCCCCCCCCACCCCCCCCCCCCCCCACCCCCCCCCCCCCCCACCCCCCCCCCCCCCCACCCCCCCCCCCCCCCACCCCCCCCCCCCCCCACCCCCCCCCCCCCCCACCCCCCCCCCCCCCCACCCCCCCCCCCCCCCACCCCCCCCCCCCCCCACCCCCCCCCCCCCCCACCCCCCCCCCCCCCCACCCCCCCCCCCCCCCACCCCCCCCCCCCCCCACCCCCCCCCCCCCCCACCCCCCCCCCCCCCCACCCCCCCCCCCCCCCACCCCCCCCCCCCCCCACCCCCCCCCCCCCCCACCCCCCCCCCCCCCCACCCCCCCCCCCCCCCACCCCCCCCCCCCCCCACCCCCCCCCCCCCCCACCCCCCCCCCCCCCCACCCCCCCCCCCCCCCACCCCCCCCCCCCCCCACCCCCCCCCCCCCCCACCCCCCCCCCCCCCCACCCCCCCCCCCCCCCACCCCCCCCCCCCCCCACCCCCCCCCCCCCCCACCCCCCCCCCCCCCCACCCCCCCCCCCCCCCACCCCCCCCCCCCCCCACCCCCCCCCCCCCCCACCCCCCCCCCCCCCCACCCCCCCCCCCCCCCACCCCCCCCCCCCCCCACCCCCCCCCCCCCCCACCCCCCCCCCCCCCCACCCCCCCCCCCCCCCACCCCCCCCCCCCCCCACCCCCCCCCCCCCCCACCCCCCCCCCCCCCCACCCCCCCCCCCCCCCACCCCCCCCCCCCCCCACCCCCCCCCCCCCCCACCCCCCCCCCCCCCCACCCCCCCCCCCCCCCACCCCCCCCCCCCCCCACCCCCCCCCCCCCCCACCCCCCCCCCCCCCCACCCCCCCCCCCCCCCACCCCCCCCCCCCCCCACCCCCCCCCCCCCCCACCCCCCCCCCCCCCCACCCCCCCCCCCCCCCACCCCCCCCCCCCCCCACCCCCCCCCCCCCCCACCCCCCCCCCCCCCCACCCCCCCCCCCCCCCACCCCCCCCCCCCCCCACCCCCCCCCCCCCCCACCCCCCCCCCCCCCCACCCCCCCCCCCCCCCACCCCCCCCCCCCCCCACCCCCCCCCCCCCCCACCCCCCCCCCCCCCCACCCCCCCCCCCCCCCACCCCCCCCCCCCCCCACCCCCCCCCCCCCCCACCCCCCCCCCCCCCCACCCCCCCCCCCCCCCACCCCCCCCCCCCCCCACCCCCCCCCCCCCCCACCCCCCCCCCCCCCCACCCCCCCCCCCCCCCACCCCCCCCCCCCCCCACCCCCCCCCCCCCCCACCCCCCCCCCCCCCCACCCCCCCCCCCCCCCACCCCCCCCCCCCCCCACCCCCCCCCCCCCCCACCCCCCCCCCCCCCCACCCCCCCCCCCCCCCACCCCCCCCCCCCCCCACCCCCCCCCCCCCCCACCCCCCCCCCCCCCCACCCCCCCCCCCCCCCACCCCCCCCCCCCCCCACCCCCCCCCCCCCCCACCCCCCCCCCCCCCCACCCCCCCCCCCCCCCACCCCCCCCCCCCCCCACCCCCCCCCCCCCCCACCCCCCCCCCCCCCCACCCCCCCCCCCCCCCACCCCCCCCCCCCCCCACCCCCCCCCCCCCCCACCCCCCCCCCCCCCCACCCCCCCCCCCCCCCACCCCCCCCCCCCCCCACCCCCCCCCCCCCCCACCCCCCCCCCCCCCCACCCCCCCCCCCCCCCACCCCCCCCCCCCCCCACCCCCCCCCCCCCCCACCCCCCCCCCCCCCCACCCCCCCCCCCCCCCACCCCCCCCCCCCCCCACCCCCCCCCCCCCCCACCCCCCCCCCCCCCCACCCCCCCCCCCCCCCACCCCCCCCCCCCCCCACCCCCCCCCCCCCCCACCCCCCCCCCCCCCCACCCCCCCCCCCCCCCACCCCCCCCCCCCCCCACCCCCCCCCCCCCCCACCCCCCCCCCCCCCCACCCCCCCCCCCCCCCACCCCCCCCCCCCCCCACCCCCCCCCCCCCCCACCCCCCCCCCCCCCCACCCCCCCCCCCCCCCACCCCCCCCCCCCCCCACCCCCCCCCCCCCCCACCCCCCCCCCCCCCCACCCCCCCCCCCCCCCACCCCCCCCCCCCCCCACCCCCCCCCCCCCCCACCCCCCCCCCCCCCCACCCCCCCCCCCCCCCACCCCCCCCCCCCCCCACCCCCCCCCCCCCCCACCCCCCCCCCCCCCCACCCCCCCCCCCCCCCACCCCCCCCCCCCCCCACCCCCCCCCCCCCCCACCCCCCCCCCCCCCCACCCCCCCCCCCCCCCACCCCCCCCCCCCCCCACCCCCCCCCCCCCCCACCCCCCCCCCCCCCCACCCCCCCCCCCCCCCACCCCCCCCCCCCCCCACCCCCCCCCCCCCCCACCCCCCCCCCCCCCCACCCCCCCCCCCCCCCACCCCCCCCCCCCCCCACCCCCCCCCCCCCCCACCCCCCCCCCCCCCCACCCCCCCCCCCCCCCACCCCCCCCCCCCCCCACCCCCCCCCCCCCCCACCCCCCCCCCCCCCCACCCCCCCCCCCCCCCACCCCCCCCCCCCCCCACCCCCCCCCCCCCCCACCCCCCCCCCCCCCCACCCCCCCCCCCCCCCACCCCCCCCCCCCCCCACCCCCCCCCCCCCCCACCCCCCCCCCCCCCCACCCCCCCCCCCCCCCACCCCCCCCCCCCCCCACCCCCCCCCCCCCCCACCCCCCCCCCCCCCCACCCCCCCCCCCCCCCACCCCCCCCCCCCCCCACCCCCCCCCCCCCCCACCCCCCCCCCCCCCCACCCCCCCCCCCCCCCACCCCCCCCCCCCCCCACCCCCCCCCCCCCCCACCCCCCCCCCCCCCCACCCCCCCCCCCCCCCACCCCCCCCCCCCCCCACCCCCCCCCCCCCCCACCCCCCCCCCCCCCCACCCCCCCCCCCCCCCACCCCCCCCCCCCCCCACCCCCCCCCCCCCCCACCCCCCCCCCCCCCCACCCCCCCCCCCCCCCACCCCCCCCCCCCCCCACCCCCCCCCCCCCCCACCCCCCCCCCCCCCCACCCCCCCCCCCCCCCACCCCCCCCCCCCCCCACCCCCCCCCCCCCCCACCCCCCCCCCCCCCCACCCCCCCCCCCCCCCACCCCCCCCCCCCCCCACCCCCCCCCCCCCCCACCCCCCCCCCCCCCCACCCCCCCCCCCCCCCACCCCCCCCCCCCCCCACCCCCCCCCCCCCCCACCCCCCCCCCCCCCCACCCCCCCCCCCCCCCACCCCCCCCCCCCCCCACCCCCCCCCCCCCCCACCCCCCCCCCCCCCCACCCCCCCCCCCCCCCACCCCCCCCCCCCCCCACCCCCCCCCCCCCCCACCCCCCCCCCCCCCCACCCCCCCCCCCCCCCACCCCCCCCCCCCCCCACCCCCCCCCCCCCCCACCCCCCCCCCCCCCCACCCCCCCCCCCCCCCACCCCCCCCCCCCCCCACCCCCCCCCCCCCCCACCCCCCCCCCCCCCCACCCCCCCCCCCCCCCACCCCCCCCCCCCCCCACCCCCCCCCCCCCCCACCCCCCCCCCCCCCCACCCCCCCCCCCCCCCACCCCCCCCCCCCCCCACCCCCCCCCCCCCCCACCCCCCCCCCCCCCCACCCCCCCCCCCCCCCACCCCCCCCCCCCCCCACCCCCCCCCCCCCCCACCCCCCCCCCCCCCCACCCCCCCCCCCCCCCACCCCCCCCCCCCCCCACCCCCCCCCCCCCCCACCCCCCCCCCCCCCCACCCCCCCCCCCCCCCACCCCCCCCCCCCCCCACCCCCCCCCCCCCCCACCCCCCCCCCCCCCCACCCCCCCCCCCCCCCACCCCCCCCCCCCCCCACCCCCCCCCCCCCCCACCCCCCCCCCCCCCCACCCCCCCCCCCCCCCACCCCCCCCCCCCCCCACCCCCCCCCCCCCCCACCCCCCCCCCCCCCCACCCCCCCCCCCCCCCACCCCCCCCCCCCCCCACCCCCCCCCCCCCCCACCCCCCCCCCCCCCCACCCCCCCCCCCCCCCACCCCCCCCCCCCCCCACCCCCCCCCCCCCCCACCCCCCCCCCCCCCCACCCCCCCCCCCCCCCACCCCCCCCCCCCCCCACCCCCCCCCCCCCCCACCCCCCCCCCCCCCCACCCCCCCCCCCCCCCACCCCCCCCCCCCCCCACCCCCCCCCCCCCCCACCCCCCCCCCCCCCCACCCCCCCCCCCCCCCACCCCCCCCCCCCCCCACCCCCCCCCCCCCCCACCCCCCCCCCCCCCCACCCCCCCCCCCCCCCACCCCCCCCCCCCCCCACCCCCCCCCCCCCCCACCCCCCCCCCCCCCCACCCCCCCCCCCCCCCACCCCCCCCCCCCCCCACCCCCCCCCCCCCCCACCCCCCCCCCCCCCCACCCCCCCCCCCCCCCACCCCCCCCCCCCCCCACCCCCCCCCCCCCCCACCCCCCCCCCCCCCCACCCCCCCCCCCCCCCACCCCCCCCCCCCCCCACCCCCCCCCCCCCCCACCCCCCCCCCCCCCCACCCCCCCCCCCCCCCACCCCCCCCCCCCCCCACCCCCCCCCCCCCCCACCCCCCCCCCCCCCCACCCCCCCCCCCCCCCACCCCCCCCCCCCCCCACCCCCCCCCCCCCCCACCCCCCCCCCCCCCCACCCCCCCCCCCCCCCACCCCCCCCCCCCCCCACCCCCCCCCCCCCCCACCCCCCCCCCCCCCCACCCCCCCCCCCCCCCACCCCCCCCCCCCCCCACCCCCCCCCCCCCCCACCCCCCCCCCCCCCCACCCCCCCCCCCCCCCACCCCCCCCCCCCCCCACCCCCCCCCCCCCCCACCCCCCCCCCCCCCCACCCCCCCCCCCCCCCACCCCCCCCCCCCCCCACCCCCCCCCCCCCCCACCCCCCCCCCCCCCCACCCCCCCCCCCCCCCACCCCCCCCCCCCCCCACCCCCCCCCCCCCCCACCCCCCCCCCCCCCCACCCCCCCCCCCCCCCACCCCCCCCCCCCCCCACCCCCCCCCCCCCCCACCCCCCCCCCCCCCCACCCCCCCCCCCCCCCACCCCCCCCCCCCCCCACCCCCCCCCCCCCCCACCCCCCCCCCCCCCCACCCCCCCCCCCCCCCACCCCCCCCCCCCCCCACCCCCCCCCCCCCCCACCCCCCCCCCCCCCCACCCCCCCCCCCCCCCACCCCCCCCCCCCCCCACCCCCCCCCCCCCCCACCCCCCCCCCCCCCCACCCCCCCCCCCCCCCACCCCCCCCCCCCCCCACCCCCCCCCCCCCCCACCCCCCCCCCCCCCCACCCCCCCCCCCCCCCACCCCCCCCCCCCCCCACCCCCCCCCCCCCCCACCCCCCCCCCCCCCCACCCCCCCCCCCCCCCACCCCCCCCCCCCCCCACCCCCCCCCCCCCCCACCCCCCCCCCCCCCCACCCCCCCCCCCCCCCACCCCCCCCCCCCCCCACCCCCCCCCCCCCCCACCCCCCCCCCCCCCCACCCCCCCCCCCCCCCACCCCCCCCCCCCCCCACCCCCCCCCCCCCCCACCCCCCCCCCCCCCCACCCCCCCCCCCCCCCACCCCCCCCCCCCCCCACCCCCCCCCCCCCCCACCCCCCCCCCCCCCCACCCCCCCCCCCCCCCACCCCCCCCCCCCCCCACCCCCCCCCCCCCCCACCCCCCCCCCCCCCCACCCCCCCCCCCCCCCACCCCCCCCCCCCCCCACCCCCCCCCCCCCCCACCCCCCCCCCCCCCCACCCCCCCCCCCCCCCACCCCCCCCCCCCCCCACCCCCCCCCCCCCCCACCCCCCCCCCCCCCCACCCCCCCCCCCCCCCACCCCCCCCCCCCCCCACCCCCCCCCCCCCCCACCCCCCCCCCCCCCCACCCCCCCCCCCCCCCACCCCCCCCCCCCCCCACCCCCCCCCCCCCCCACCCCCCCCCCCCCCCACCCCCCCCCCCCCCCACCCCCCCCCCCCCCCACCCCCCCCCCCCCCCACCCCCCCCCCCCCCCACCCCCCCCCCCCCCCACCCCCCCCCCCCCCCACCCCCCCCCCCCCCCACCCCCCCCCCCCCCCACCCCCCCCCCCCCCCACCCCCCCCCCCCCCCACCCCCCCCCCCCCCCACCCCCCCCCCCCCCCACCCCCCCCCCCCCCCACCCCCCCCCCCCCCCACCCCCCCCCCCCCCCACCCCCCCCCCCCCCCACCCCCCCCCCCCCCCACCCCCCCCCCCCCCCACCCCCCCCCCCCCCCACCCCCCCCCCCCCCCACCCCCCCCCCCCCCCACCCCCCCCCCCCCCCACCCCCCCCCCCCCCCACCCCCCCCCCCCCCCACCCCCCCCCCCCCCCACCCCCCCCCCCCCCCACCCCCCCCCCCCCCCACCCCCCCCCCCCCCCACCCCCCCCCCCCCCCACCCCCCCCCCCCCCCACCCCCCCCCCCCCCCACCCCCCCCCCCCCCCACCCCCCCCCCCCCCCACCCCCCCCCCCCCCCACCCCCCCCCCCCCCCACCCCCCCCCCCCCCCACCCCCCCCCCCCCCCACCCCCCCCCCCCCCCACCCCCCCCCCCCCCCACCCCCCCCCCCCCCCACCCCCCCCCCCCCCCACCCCCCCCCCCCCCCACCCCCCCCCCCCCCCACCCCCCCCCCCCCCCACCCCCCCCCCCCCCCACCCCCCCCCCCCCCCACCCCCCCCCCCCCCCACCCCCCCCCCCCCCCACCCCCCCCCCCCCCCACCCCCCCCCCCCCCCACCCCCCCCCCCCCCCACCCCCCCCCCCCCCCACCCCCCCCCCCCCCCACCCCCCCCCCCCCCCACCCCCCCCCCCCCCCACCCCCCCCCCCCCCCACCCCCCCCCCCCCCCACCCCCCCCCCCCCCCACCCCCCCCCCCCCCCACCCCCCCCCCCCCCCACCCCCCCCCCCCCCCACCCCCCCCCCCCCCCACCCCCCCCCCCCCCCACCCCCCCCCCCCCCCACCCCCCCCCCCCCCCACCCCCCCCCCCCCCCACCCCCCCCCCCCCCCACCCCCCCCCCCCCCCACCCCCCCCCCCCCCCACCCCCCCCCCCCCCCACCCCCCCCCCCCCCCACCCCCCCCCCCCCCCACCCCCCCCCCCCCCCACCCCCCCCCCCCCCCACCCCCCCCCCCCCCCACCCCCCCCCCCCCCCACCCCCCCCCCCCCCCACCCCCCCCCCCCCCCACCCCCCCCCCCCCCCACCCCCCCCCCCCCCCACCCCCCCCCCCCCCCACCCCCCCCCCCCCCCACCCCCCCCCCCCCCCACCCCCCCCCCCCCCCACCCCCCCCCCCCCCCACCCCCCCCCCCCCCCACCCCCCCCCCCCCCCACCCCCCCCCCCCCCCACCCCCCCCCCCCCCCACCCCCCCCCCCCCCCACCCCCCCCCCCCCCCACCCCCCCCCCCCCCCACCCCCCCCCCCCCCCACCCCCCCCCCCCCCCACCCCCCCCCCCCCCCACCCCCCCCCCCCCCCACCCCCCCCCCCCCCCACCCCCCCCCCCCCCCACCCCCCCCCCCCCCCACCCCCCCCCCCCCCCACCCCCCCCCCCCCCCACCCCCCCCCCCCCCCACCCCCCCCCCCCCCCACCCCCCCCCCCCCCCACCCCCCCCCCCCCCCACCCCCCCCCCCCCCCACCCCCCCCCCCCCCCACCCCCCCCCCCCCCCACCCCCCCCCCCCCCCACCCCCCCCCCCCCCCACCCCCCCCCCCCCCCACCCCCCCCCCCCCCCACCCCCCCCCCCCCCCACCCCCCCCCCCCCCCACCCCCCCCCCCCCCCACCCCCCCCCCCCCCCACCCCCCCCCCCCCCCACCCCCCCCCCCCCCCACCCCCCCCCCCCCCCACCCCCCCCCCCCCCCACCCCCCCCCCCCCCCACCCCCCCCCCCCCCCACCCCCCCCCCCCCCCACCCCCCCCCCCCCCCACCCCCCCCCCCCCCCACCCCCCCCCCCCCCCACCCCCCCCCCCCCCCACCCCCCCCCCCCCCCACCCCCCCCCCCCCCCACCCCCCCCCCCCCCCACCCCCCCCCCCCCCCACCCCCCCCCCCCCCCACCCCCCCCCCCCCCCACCCCCCCCCCCCCCCACCCCCCCCCCCCCCCACCCCCCCCCCCCCCCACCCCCCCCCCCCCCCACCCCCCCCCCCCCCCACCCCCCCCCCCCCCCACCCCCCCCCCCCCCCACCCCCCCCCCCCCCCACCCCCCCCCCCCCCCACCCCCCCCCCCCCCCACCCCCCCCCCCCCCCACCCCCCCCCCCCCCCACCCCCCCCCCCCCCCACCCCCCCCCCCCCCCACCCCCCCCCCCCCCCACCCCCCCCCCCCCCCACCCCCCCCCCCCCCCACCCCCCCCCCCCCCCACCCCCCCCCCCCCCCACCCCCCCCCCCCCCCACCCCCCCCCCCCCCCACCCCCCCCCCCCCCCACCCCCCCCCCCCCCCACCCCCCCCCCCCCCCACCCCCCCCCCCCCCCACCCCCCCCCCCCCCCACCCCCCCCCCCCCCCACCCCCCCCCCCCCCCACCCCCCCCCCCCCCCACCCCCCCCCCCCCCCACCCCCCCCCCCCCCCACCCCCCCCCCCCCCCACCCCCCCCCCCCCCCACCCCCCCCCCCCCCCACCCCCCCCCCCCCCCACCCCCCCCCCCCCCCACCCCCCCCCCCCCCCACCCCCCCCCCCCCCCACCCCCCCCCCCCCCCACCCCCCCCCCCCCCCACCCCCCCCCCCCCCCACCCCCCCCCCCCCCCACCCCCCCCCCCCCCCACCCCCCCCCCCCCCCACCCCCCCCCCCCCCCACCCCCCCCCCCCCCCACCCCCCCCCCCCCCCACCCCCCCCCCCCCCCACCCCCCCCCCCCCCCACCCCCCCCCCCCCCCACCCCCCCCCCCCCCCACCCCCCCCCCCCCCCACCCCCCCCCCCCCCCACCCCCCCCCCCCCCCACCCCCCCCCCCCCCCACCCCCCCCCCCCCCCACCCCCCCCCCCCCCCACCCCCCCCCCCCCCCACCCCCCCCCCCCCCCACCCCCCCCCCCCCCCACCCCCCCCCCCCCCCACCCCCCCCCCCCCCCACCCCCCCCCCCCCCCACCCCCCCCCCCCCCCACCCCCCCCCCCCCCCACCCCCCCCCCCCCCCACCCCCCCCCCCCCCCACCCCCCCCCCCCCCCACCCCCCCCCCCCCCCACCCCCCCCCCCCCCCACCCCCCCCCCCCCCCACCCCCCCCCCCCCCCACCCCCCCCCCCCCCCACCCCCCCCCCCCCCCACCCCCCCCCCCCCCCACCCCCCCCCCCCCCCACCCCCCCCCCCCCCCACCCCCCCCCCCCCCCACCCCCCCCCCCCCCCACCCCCCCCCCCCCCCACCCCCCCCCCCCCCCACCCCCCCCCCCCCCCACCCCCCCCCCCCCCCACCCCCCCCCCCCCCCACCCCCCCCCCCCCCCACCCCCCCCCCCCCCCACCCCCCCCCCCCCCCACCCCCCCCCCCCCCCACCCCCCCCCCCCCCCACCCCCCCCCCCCCCCACCCCCCCCCCCCCCCACCCCCCCCCCCCCCCACCCCCCCCCCCCCCCACCCCCCCCCCCCCCCACCCCCCCCCCCCCCCACCCCCCCCCCCCCCCACCCCCCCCCCCCCCCACCCCCCCCCCCCCCCACCCCCCCCCCCCCCCACCCCCCCCCCCCCCCACCCCCCCCCCCCCCCACCCCCCCCCCCCCCCACCCCCCCCCCCCCCCACCCCCCCCCCCCCCCACCCCCCCCCCCCCCCACCCCCCCCCCCCCCCACCCCCCCCCCCCCCCACCCCCCCCCCCCCCCACCCCCCCCCCCCCCCACCCCCCCCCCCCCCCACCCCCCCCCCCCCCCACCCCCCCCCCCCCCCACCCCCCCCCCCCCCCACCCCCCCCCCCCCCCACCCCCCCCCCCCCCCACCCCCCCCCCCCCCCACCCCCCCCCCCCCCCACCCCCCCCCCCCCCCACCCCCCCCCCCCCCCACCCCCCCCCCCCCCCACCCCCCCCCCCCCCCACCCCCCCCCCCCCCCACCCCCCCCCCCCCCCACCCCCCCCCCCCCCCACCCCCCCCCCCCCCCACCCCCCCCCCCCCCCACCCCCCCCCCCCCCCACCCCCCCCCCCCCCCACCCCCCCCCCCCCCCACCCCCCCCCCCCCCCACCCCCCCCCCCCCCCACCCCCCCCCCCCCCCACCCCCCCCCCCCCCCACCCCCCCCCCCCCCCACCCCCCCCCCCCCCCACCCCCCCCCCCCCCCACCCCCCCCCCCCCCCACCCCCCCCCCCCCCCACCCCCCCCCCCCCCCACCCCCCCCCCCCCCCACCCCCCCCCCCCCCCACCCCCCCCCCCCCCCACCCCCCCCCCCCCCCACCCCCCCCCCCCCCCACCCCCCCCCCCCCCCACCCCCCCCCCCCCCCACCCCCCCCCCCCCCCACCCCCCCCCCCCCCCACCCCCCCCCCCCCCCACCCCCCCCCCCCCCCACCCCCCCCCCCCCCCACCCCCCCCCCCCCCCACCCCCCCCCCCCCCCACCCCCCCCCCCCCCCACCCCCCCCCCCCCCCACCCCCCCCCCCCCCCACCCCCCCCCCCCCCCACCCCCCCCCCCCCCCACCCCCCCCCCCCCCCACCCCCCCCCCCCCCCACCCCCCCCCCCCCCCACCCCCCCCCCCCCCCACCCCCCCCCCCCCCCACCCCCCCCCCCCCCCACCCCCCCCCCCCCCCACCCCCCCCCCCCCCCACCCCCCCCCCCCCCCACCCCCCCCCCCCCCCACCCCCCCCCCCCCCCACCCCCCCCCCCCCCCACCCCCCCCCCCCCCCACCCCCCCCCCCCCCCACCCCCCCCCCCCCCCACCCCCCCCCCCCCCCACCCCCCCCCCCCCCCACCCCCCCCCCCCCCCACCCCCCCCCCCCCCCACCCCCCCCCCCCCCCACCCCCCCCCCCCCCCACCCCCCCCCCCCCCCACCCCCCCCCCCCCCCACCCCCCCCCCCCCCCACCCCCCCCCCCCCCCACCCCCCCCCCCCCCCACCCCCCCCCCCCCCCACCCCCCCCCCCCCCCACCCCCCCCCCCCCCCACCCCCCCCCCCCCCCACCCCCCCCCCCCCCCACCCCCCCCCCCCCCCACCCCCCCCCCCCCCCACCCCCCCCCCCCCCCACCCCCCCCCCCCCCCACCCCCCCCCCCCCCCACCCCCCCCCCCCCCCACCCCCCCCCCCCCCCACCCCCCCCCCCCCCCACCCCCCCCCCCCCCCACCCCCCCCCCCCCCCACCCCCCCCCCCCCCCACCCCCCCCCCCCCCCACCCCCCCCCCCCCCCACCCCCCCCCCCCCCCACCCCCCCCCCCCCCCACCCCCCCCCCCCCCCACCCCCCCCCCCCCCCACCCCCCCCCCCCCCCACCCCCCCCCCCCCCCACCCCCCCCCCCCCCCACCCCCCCCCCCCCCCACCCCCCCCCCCCCCCACCCCCCCCCCCCCCCACCCCCCCCCCCCCCCACCCCCCCCCCCCCCCACCCCCCCCCCCCCCCACCCCCCCCCCCCCCCACCCCCCCCCCCCCCCACCCCCCCCCCCCCCCACCCCCCCCCCCCCCCACCCCCCCCCCCCCCCACCCCCCCCCCCCCCCACCCCCCCCCCCCCCCACCCCCCCCCCCCCCCACCCCCCCCCCCCCCCACCCCCCCCCCCCCCCACCCCCCCCCCCCCCCACCCCCCCCCCCCCCCACCCCCCCCCCCCCCCACCCCCCCCCCCCCCCACCCCCCCCCCCCCCCACCCCCCCCCCCCCCCACCCCCCCCCCCCCCCACCCCCCCCCCCCCCCACCCCCCCCCCCCCCCACCCCCCCCCCCCCCCACCCCCCCCCCCCCCCACCCCCCCCCCCCCCCACCCCCCCCCCCCCCCACCCCCCCCCCCCCCCACCCCCCCCCCCCCCCACCCCCCCCCCCCCCCACCCCCCCCCCCCCCCACCCCCCCCCCCCCCCACCCCCCCCCCCCCCCACCCCCCCCCCCCCCCACCCCCCCCCCCCCCCACCCCCCCCCCCCCCCACCCCCCCCCCCCCCCACCCCCCCCCCCCCCCACCCCCCCCCCCCCCCACCCCCCCCCCCCCCCACCCCCCCCCCCCCCCACCCCCCCCCCCCCCCACCCCCCCCCCCCCCCACCCCCCCCCCCCCCCACCCCCCCCCCCCCCCACCCCCCCCCCCCCCCACCCCCCCCCCCCCCCACCCCCCCCCCCCCCCACCCCCCCCCCCCCCCACCCCCCCCCCCCCCCACCCCCCCCCCCCCCCACCCCCCCCCCCCCCCACCCCCCCCCCCCCCCACCCCCCCCCCCCCCCACCCCCCCCCCCCCCCACCCCCCCCCCCCCCCACCCCCCCCCCCCCCCACCCCCCCCCCCCCCCACCCCCCCCCCCCCCCACCCCCCCCCCCCCCCACCCCCCCCCCCCCCCACCCCCCCCCCCCCCCACCCCCCCCCCCCCCCACCCCCCCCCCCCCCCACCCCCCCCCCCCCCCACCCCCCCCCCCCCCCACCCCCCCCCCCCCCCACCCCCCCCCCCCCCCACCCCCCCCCCCCCCCACCCCCCCCCCCCCCCACCCCCCCCCCCCCCCACCCCCCCCCCCCCCCACCCCCCCCCCCCCCCACCCCCCCCCCCCCCCACCCCCCCCCCCCCCCACCCCCCCCCCCCCCCACCCCCCCCCCCCCCCACCCCCCCCCCCCCCCACCCCCCCCCCCCCCCACCCCCCCCCCCCCCCACCCCCCCCCCCCCCCACCCCCCCCCCCCCCCACCCCCCCCCCCCCCCACCCCCCCCCCCCCCCACCCCCCCCCCCCCCCACCCCCCCCCCCCCCCACCCCCCCCCCCCCCCACCCCCCCCCCCCCCCACCCCCCCCCCCCCCCACCCCCCCCCCCCCCCACCCCCCCCCCCCCCCACCCCCCCCCCCCCCCACCCCCCCCCCCCCCCACCCCCCCCCCCCCCCACCCCCCCCCCCCCCCACCCCCCCCCCCCCCCACCCCCCCCCCCCCCCACCCCCCCCCCCCCCCACCCCCCCCCCCCCCCACCCCCCCCCCCCCCCACCCCCCCCCCCCCCCACCCCCCCCCCCCCCCACCCCCCCCCCCCCCCACCCCCCCCCCCCCCCACCCCCCCCCCCCCCCACCCCCCCCCCCCCCCACCCCCCCCCCCCCCCACCCCCCCCCCCCCCCACCCCCCCCCCCCCCCACCCCCCCCCCCCCCCACCCCCCCCCCCCCCCACCCCCCCCCCCCCCCACCCCCCCCCCCCCCCACCCCCCCCCCCCCCCACCCCCCCCCCCCCCCACCCCCCCCCCCCCCCACCCCCCCCCCCCCCCACCCCCCCCCCCCCCCACCCCCCCCCCCCCCCACCCCCCCCCCCCCCCACCCCCCCCCCCCCCCACCCCCCCCCCCCCCCACCCCCCCCCCCCCCCACCCCCCCCCCCCCCCACCCCCCCCCCCCCCCACCCCCCCCCCCCCCCACCCCCCCCCCCCCCCACCCCCCCCCCCCCCCACCCCCCCCCCCCCCCACCCCCCCCCCCCCCCACCCCCCCCCCCCCCCACCCCCCCCCCCCCCCACCCCCCCCCCCCCCCACCCCCCCCCCCCCCCACCCCCCCCCCCCCCCACCCCCCCCCCCCCCCACCCCCCCCCCCCCCCACCCCCCCCCCCCCCCACCCCCCCCCCCCCCCACCCCCCCCCCCCCCCACCCCCCCCCCCCCCCACCCCCCCCCCCCCCCACCCCCCCCCCCCCCCACCCCCCCCCCCCCCCACCCCCCCCCCCCCCCACCCCCCCCCCCCCCCACCCCCCCCCCCCCCCACCCCCCCCCCCCCCCACCCCCCCCCCCCCCCACCCCCCCCCCCCCCCACCCCCCCCCCCCCCCACCCCCCCCCCCCCCCACCCCCCCCCCCCCCCACCCCCCCCCCCCCCCACCCCCCCCCCCCCCCACCCCCCCCCCCCCCCACCCCCCCCCCCCCCCACCCCCCCCCCCCCCCACCCCCCCCCCCCCCCACCCCCCCCCCCCCCCACCCCCCCCCCCCCCCACCCCCCCCCCCCCCCACCCCCCCCCCCCCCCACCCCCCCCCCCCCCCACCCCCCCCCCCCCCCACCCCCCCCCCCCCCCACCCCCCCCCCCCCCCACCCCCCCCCCCCCCCACCCCCCCCCCCCCCCACCCCCCCCCCCCCCCACCCCCCCCCCCCCCCACCCCCCCCCCCCCCCACCCCCCCCCCCCCCCACCCCCCCCCCCCCCCACCCCCCCCCCCCCCCACCCCCCCCCCCCCCCACCCCCCCCCCCCCCCACCCCCCCCCCCCCCCACCCCCCCCCCCCCCCACCCCCCCCCCCCCCCACCCCCCCCCCCCCCCACCCCCCCCCCCCCCCACCCCCCCCCCCCCCCACCCCCCCCCCCCCCCACCCCCCCCCCCCCCCACCCCCCCCCCCCCCCACCCCCCCCCCCCCCCACCCCCCCCCCCCCCCACCCCCCCCCCCCCCCACCCCCCCCCCCCCCCACCCCCCCCCCCCCCCACCCCCCCCCCCCCCCACCCCCCCCCCCCCCCACCCCCCCCCCCCCCCACCCCCCCCCCCCCCCACCCCCCCCCCCCCCCACCCCCCCCCCCCCCCACCCCCCCCCCCCCCCACCCCCCCCCCCCCCCACCCCCCCCCCCCCCCACCCCCCCCCCCCCCCACCCCCCCCCCCCCCCACCCCCCCCCCCCCCCACCCCCCCCCCCCCCCACCCCCCCCCCCCCCCACCCCCCCCCCCCCCCACCCCCCCCCCCCCCCACCCCCCCCCCCCCCCACCCCCCCCCCCCCCCACCCCCCCCCCCCCCCACCCCCCCCCCCCCCCACCCCCCCCCCCCCCCACCCCCCCCCCCCCCCACCCCCCCCCCCCCCCACCCCCCCCCCCCCCCACCCCCCCCCCCCCCCACCCCCCCCCCCCCCCACCCCCCCCCCCCCCCACCCCCCCCCCCCCCCACCCCCCCCCCCCCCCACCCCCCCCCCCCCCCACCCCCCCCCCCCCCCACCCCCCCCCCCCCCCACCCCCCCCCCCCCCCACCCCCCCCCCCCCCCACCCCCCCCCCCCCCCACCCCCCCCCCCCCCCACCCCCCCCCCCCCCCACCCCCCCCCCCCCCCACCCCCCCCCCCCCCCACCCCCCCCCCCCCCCACCCCCCCCCCCCCCCACCCCCCCCCCCCCCCACCCCCCCCCCCCCCCACCCCCCCCCCCCCCCACCCCCCCCCCCCCCCACCCCCCCCCCCCCCCACCCCCCCCCCCCCCCACCCCCCCCCCCCCCCACCCCCCCCCCCCCCCACCCCCCCCCCCCCCCACCCCCCCCCCCCCCCACCCCCCCCCCCCCCCACCCCCCCCCCCCCCCACCCCCCCCCCCCCCCACCCCCCCCCCCCCCCACCCCCCCCCCCCCCCACCCCCCCCCCCCCCCACCCCCCCCCCCCCCCACCCCCCCCCCCCCCCACCCCCCCCCCCCCCCACCCCCCCCCCCCCCCACCCCCCCCCCCCCCCACCCCCCCCCCCCCCCACCCCCCCCCCCCCCCACCCCCCCCCCCCCCCACCCCCCCCCCCCCCCACCCCCCCCCCCCCCCACCCCCCCCCCCCCCCACCCCCCCCCCCCCCCACCCCCCCCCCCCCCCACCCCCCCCCCCCCCCACCCCCCCCCCCCCCCACCCCCCCCCCCCCCCACCCCCCCCCCCCCCCACCCCCCCCCCCCCCCACCCCCCCCCCCCCCCACCCCCCCCCCCCCCCACCCCCCCCCCCCCCCACCCCCCCCCCCCCCCACCCCCCCCCCCCCCCACCCCCCCCCCCCCCCACCCCCCCCCCCCCCCACCCCCCCCCCCCCCCACCCCCCCCCCCCCCCACCCCCCCCCCCCCCCACCCCCCCCCCCCCCCACCCCCCCCCCCCCCCACCCCCCCCCCCCCCCACCCCCCCCCCCCCCCACCCCCCCCCCCCCCCACCCCCCCCCCCCCCCACCCCCCCCCCCCCCCACCCCCCCCCCCCCCCACCCCCCCCCCCCCCCACCCCCCCCCCCCCCCACCCCCCCCCCCCCCCACCCCCCCCCCCCCCCACCCCCCCCCCCCCCCACCCCCCCCCCCCCCCACCCCCCCCCCCCCCCACCCCCCCCCCCCCCCACCCCCCCCCCCCCCCACCCCCCCCCCCCCCCACCCCCCCCCCCCCCCACCCCCCCCCCCCCCCACCCCCCCCCCCCCCCACCCCCCCCCCCCCCCACCCCCCCCCCCCCCCACCCCCCCCCCCCCCCACCCCCCCCCCCCCCCACCCCCCCCCCCCCCCACCCCCCCCCCCCCCCACCCCCCCCCCCCCCCACCCCCCCCCCCCCCCACCCCCCCCCCCCCCCACCCCCCCCCCCCCCCACCCCCCCCCCCCCCCACCCCCCCCCCCCCCCACCCCCCCCCCCCCCCACCCCCCCCCCCCCCCACCCCCCCCCCCCCCCACCCCCCCCCCCCCCCACCCCCCCCCCCCCCCACCCCCCCCCCCCCCCACCCCCCCCCCCCCCCACCCCCCCCCCCCCCCACCCCCCCCCCCCCCCACCCCCCCCCCCCCCCACCCCCCCCCCCCCCCACCCCCCCCCCCCCCCACCCCCCCCCCCCCCCACCCCCCCCCCCCCCCACCCCCCCCCCCCCCCACCCCCCCCCCCCCCCACCCCCCCCCCCCCCCACCCCCCCCCCCCCCCACCCCCCCCCCCCCCCACCCCCCCCCCCCCCCACCCCCCCCCCCCCCCACCCCCCCCCCCCCCCACCCCCCCCCCCCCCCACCCCCCCCCCCCCCCACCCCCCCCCCCCCCCACCCCCCCCCCCCCCCACCCCCCCCCCCCCCCACCCCCCCCCCCCCCCACCCCCCCCCCCCCCCACCCCCCCCCCCCCCCACCCCCCCCCCCCCCCACCCCCCCCCCCCCCCACCCCCCCCCCCCCCCACCCCCCCCCCCCCCCACCCCCCCCCCCCCCCACCCCCCCCCCCCCCCACCCCCCCCCCCCCCCACCCCCCCCCCCCCCCACCCCCCCCCCCCCCCACCCCCCCCCCCCCCCACCCCCCCCCCCCCCCACCCCCCCCCCCCCCCACCCCCCCCCCCCCCCACCCCCCCCCCCCCCCACCCCCCCCCCCCCCCACCCCCCCCCCCCCCCACCCCCCCCCCCCCCCACCCCCCCCCCCCCCCACCCCCCCCCCCCCCCACCCCCCCCCCCCCCCACCCCCCCCCCCCCCCACCCCCCCCCCCCCCCACCCCCCCCCCCCCCCACCCCCCCCCCCCCCCACCCCCCCCCCCCCCCACCCCCCCCCCCCCCCACCCCCCCCCCCCCCCACCCCCCCCCCCCCCCACCCCCCCCCCCCCCCACCCCCCCCCCCCCCCACCCCCCCCCCCCCCCACCCCCCCCCCCCCCCACCCCCCCCCCCCCCCACCCCCCCCCCCCCCCACCCCCCCCCCCCCCCACCCCCCCCCCCCCCCACCCCCCCCCCCCCCCACCCCCCCCCCCCCCCACCCCCCCCCCCCCCCACCCCCCCCCCCCCCCACCCCCCCCCCCCCCCACCCCCCCCCCCCCCCACCCCCCCCCCCCCCCACCCCCCCCCCCCCCCACCCCCCCCCCCCCCCACCCCCCCCCCCCCCCACCCCCCCCCCCCCCCACCCCCCCCCCCCCCCACCCCCCCCCCCCCCCACCCCCCCCCCCCCCCACCCCCCCCCCCCCCCACCCCCCCCCCCCCCCACCCCCCCCCCCCCCCACCCCCCCCCCCCCCCACCCCCCCCCCCCCCCACCCCCCCCCCCCCCCACCCCCCCCCCCCCCCACCCCCCCCCCCCCCCACCCCCCCCCCCCCCCACCCCCCCCCCCCCCCACCCCCCCCCCCCCCCACCCCCCCCCCCCCCCACCCCCCCCCCCCCCCACCCCCCCCCCCCCCCACCCCCCCCCCCCCCCACCCCCCCCCCCCCCCACCCCCCCCCCCCCCCACCCCCCCCCCCCCCCACCCCCCCCCCCCCCCACCCCCCCCCCCCCCCACCCCCCCCCCCCCCCACCCCCCCCCCCCCCCACCCCCCCCCCCCCCCACCCCCCCCCCCCCCCACCCCCCCCCCCCCCCACCCCCCCCCCCCCCCACCCCCCCCCCCCCCCACCCCCCCCCCCCCCCACCCCCCCCCCCCCCCACCCCCCCCCCCCCCCACCCCCCCCCCCCCCCACCCCCCCCCCCCCCCACCCCCCCCCCCCCCCACCCCCCCCCCCCCCCACCCCCCCCCCCCCCCACCCCCCCCCCCCCCCACCCCCCCCCCCCCCCACCCCCCCCCCCCCCCACCCCCCCCCCCCCCCACCCCCCCCCCCCCCCACCCCCCCCCCCCCCCACCCCCCCCCCCCCCCACCCCCCCCCCCCCCCACCCCCCCCCCCCCCCACCCCCCCCCCCCCCCACCCCCCCCCCCCCCCACCCCCCCCCCCCCCCACCCCCCCCCCCCCCCACCCCCCCCCCCCCCCACCCCCCCCCCCCCCCACCCCCCCCCCCCCCCACCCCCCCCCCCCCCCACCCCCCCCCCCCCCCACCCCCCCCCCCCCCCACCCCCCCCCCCCCCCACCCCCCCCCCCCCCCACCCCCCCCCCCCCCCACCCCCCCCCCCCCCCACCCCCCCCCCCCCCCACCCCCCCCCCCCCCCACCCCCCCCCCCCCCCACCCCCCCCCCCCCCCACCCCCCCCCCCCCCCACCCCCCCCCCCCCCCACCCCCCCCCCCCCCCACCCCCCCCCCCCCCCACCCCCCCCCCCCCCCACCCCCCCCCCCCCCCACCCCCCCCCCCCCCCACCCCCCCCCCCCCCCACCCCCCCCCCCCCCCACCCCCCCCCCCCCCCACCCCCCCCCCCCCCCACCCCCCCCCCCCCCCACCCCCCCCCCCCCCCACCCCCCCCCCCCCCCACCCCCCCCCCCCCCCACCCCCCCCCCCCCCCACCCCCCCCCCCCCCCACCCCCCCCCCCCCCCACCCCCCCCCCCCCCCACCCCCCCCCCCCCCCACCCCCCCCCCCCCCCACCCCCCCCCCCCCCCACCCCCCCCCCCCCCCACCCCCCCCCCCCCCCACCCCCCCCCCCCCCCACCCCCCCCCCCCCCCACCCCCCCCCCCCCCCACCCCCCCCCCCCCCCACCCCCCCCCCCCCCCACCCCCCCCCCCCCCCACCCCCCCCCCCCCCCACCCCCCCCCCCCCCCACCCCCCCCCCCCCCCACCCCCCCCCCCCCCCACCCCCCCCCCCCCCCACCCCCCCCCCCCCCCACCCCCCCCCCCCCCCACCCCCCCCCCCCCCCACCCCCCCCCCCCCCCACCCCCCCCCCCCCCCACCCCCCCCCCCCCCCACCCCCCCCCCCCCCCACCCCCCCCCCCCCCCACCCCCCCCCCCCCCCACCCCCCCCCCCCCCCACCCCCCCCCCCCCCCACCCCCCCCCCCCCCCACCCCCCCCCCCCCCCACCCCCCCCCCCCCCCACCCCCCCCCCCCCCCACCCCCCCCCCCCCCCACCCCCCCCCCCCCCCACCCCCCCCCCCCCCCACCCCCCCCCCCCCCCACCCCCCCCCCCCCCCACCCCCCCCCCCCCCCACCCCCCCCCCCCCCCACCCCCCCCCCCCCCCACCCCCCCCCCCCCCCACCCCCCCCCCCCCCCACCCCCCCCCCCCCCCACCCCCCCCCCCCCCCACCCCCCCCCCCCCCCACCCCCCCCCCCCCCCACCCCCCCCCCCCCCCACCCCCCCCCCCCCCCACCCCCCCCCCCCCCCACCCCCCCCCCCCCCCACCCCCCCCCCCCCCCACCCCCCCCCCCCCCCACCCCCCCCCCCCCCCACCCCCCCCCCCCCCCACCCCCCCCCCCCCCCACCCCCCCCCCCCCCCACCCCCCCCCCCCCCCACCCCCCCCCCCCCCCACCCCCCCCCCCCCCCACCCCCCCCCCCCCCCACCCCCCCCCCCCCCCACCCCCCCCCCCCCCCACCCCCCCCCCCCCCCACCCCCCCCCCCCCCCACCCCCCCCCCCCCCCACCCCCCCCCCCCCCCACCCCCCCCCCCCCCCACCCCCCCCCCCCCCCACCCCCCCCCCCCCCCACCCCCCCCCCCCCCCACCCCCCCCCCCCCCCACCCCCCCCCCCCCCCACCCCCCCCCCCCCCCACCCCCCCCCCCCCCCACCCCCCCCCCCCCCCACCCCCCCCCCCCCCCACCCCCCCCCCCCCCCACCCCCCCCCCCCCCCACCCCCCCCCCCCCCCACCCCCCCCCCCCCCCACCCCCCCCCCCCCCCACCCCCCCAGAGAGCATTTGACTTGACAGGTAGTGTCATGATGTAAGGCCATTACTGTCCCAAGATGTAATATACTCCCTCAGATTTGGGAGGATTATGTTAGATCTATTTTTATGGAGCAAAATGATCAGGAAATTAGGATGGAATATAGTGGATTTGTTAAAAGTAGCCCCCAAATGGGAGTCCAGTGACAACAGAGGAGGCTACGGCTCTCATTAGACAGCTCAAAACAGGCAAAGCCCGGGGAAATGACTTTATACCTGCTGAATTATGTAAATTGTGGCTTTGGACTGCAAATAAAATACTACTACTAGCTTTGGTAACATGATAAATTGTAGTCAGAAAGACCTTAATTAAGAGATTAATGTAACGTAACAAATGCCTTACTGGACTTCAACTCCAAAATATATCAAACACAAGACAGCAGACAGCTGTGAGACCCCCGTGCCCCTCGCCCGTATGAAGCTTTGCCACCTGACAGAAGCCTCCCGCCTAGGCGCTCCTGACCAACAGTGGTCTGTCTGCACACTCCTCCTGCCATGTGCACAAATTGTCCTGCCCACCAGGGACCACGGGGTGCAACCCCTGCTGTGCAAAATGCCCTCCCCGTGCTCACGCAGCCACGCTGGGTGCTTCCGCGCTCTCTGTGCCAGACACCCTGCCTCGTATTCGCTGGCTCTAGGGTGGTGGTCTCTAGATGCCCCAGTGGTGTCTTGCCACTGGTTTGAGGGGGGAGGGGGGCCTGGCCCATGCCTGGGTACTTGCTACTGTTACCGCTGGAGAAATGGGGAAAATATGTTTTCTAAGAATAAGCCCATTGCACCACAATAAACCCCCATGGAGCCAGAAAATGAAGGATATATGTGCCAGTGACAAAAACCACTCATTGAAAACAAACATTGTTCAAACAATCCTTTCCCCTACTTTATTTCAGCAGATATGTAGGCATTCTGTAGTACCTTGTAAATTCTTTGTTGTTACATTAATATTGGTTTGATTTTAATAATATTAGTAACTGTTTTGGGGAAATTGTAATTTTTAGGTTGTGTGTGTGTGTGTGTGTGTGTGTGTGTGTGTGTGTGTGTGTGTGTGTGTGTGTTAGTGCTAATAAAAGTTCAGGCCTTTAAGCCCACTATGAAGCAAGACCAAGCCTTTGCCTGGAAGCACTGGCGTAATGCCCATTGGGCAAGGTGGGCAGCTGCCCAGGGCATCACCTTGTGGGGGGCATCAAAATGCTGGGTTCGTTTTTAAGTATTTTTAGTGGTTTTCCATTTTTGGCCTGCAGGGGGCGCAGTTTTTAGGCTAGGGGCACCAAAATTCCAGCGTACCATCAGGAGACTGTCATTATGCTACCCCCCAAGTTTGGTGAGGTTTGGTTCAGGGAGTCCAAAGTTATGGACTCCCAAAGGGGGTGCCCCTATACCCCATTGTTTCCAATGGGAGCTAATAGGAGATGAGGGCTACAGTTTTGAGGGTCCATAACTTTGGCCCCCCTGAACCACACTGCACCAAACTTGGGGGGAATCATTAGGGCAGTCTCCTGATGAGACCCTGAAAGTTTTGAGACTGTGCCTTCAAAAATGTGCCCCCCCCAGCCTGCAACCCCCATTGACAGCAATGCAGAAAACTCAATGCAGAACAAAGATTCTTGGGCAAATTTTGGGATGTTCTTGCAGGGAGGGCATTCTTGGATGTATCATCACCAAAATTTCAGGGTATCATCTGGAGACTGTCATTATGATACCCCCAAGGTTTGGTGCAGTTTGGTTCGGGGGGGCAAATTTATGGACCCTCAAAACTGTAGCCCCCATCTCCTATTAGCTCCCATTGGAAACAATGGGGGATGGGGCACCCCCTTTGGGAGTCCATAACTTTGGACTCCTTGAACCAAACCTCACCAAACATGGGGAGTAGCATAAGGACAGTCTCCTGATGATATGCTGAAATTTTGGTGCTGATATGTCTAAAAACTTCACCCCCTGCAGGCACCAATGTCCTGGTGCAAAAAAGAAATTTGGTCGTGGTGGAGTGGCCGCCCATGGGGGGGGGGGGGGCATCCAACTCAGGTTTTGCCCAGGGCTACAGTTTGCCCAGGGCTGCCTCGTTACGCCCCTGCCTGGAAGGATACAATTGTGTCAACCTTTAAAGAAGTAGGCTTAGAAATAAGGATATTACTTAAATAACTCCTTCCTTGTCTTTATTTTTTGATATATGTACCTTTAGATACGTTGTAGATTCCTTGATATTGCGCTGATATTGCCTTGCTTGCTACCCATGTGTGTATGTAGTAAAAATGTATTACTGGTGTTATCCCCCCCCCCCCCAAATATATAAGCATGTTGTTATAAGGTTAAGAGATTCTATAGAGTTACATTAAGTAATAGACAAGAAAGGAAATGTATTAGAAATATTCCTTTTACTTTATTATATTTCCATAGGATTATAGTAGTTTTCGTTTAGGTAATATTAAGGTCTCCAGGAAGTAAGTTAGAAGATGCAAAGTGAGCCAACACCCTTCGGCAACCAAGAAAACCCACGAACATACACAAAAGACTTGTTCTTACAAGTGACAGGAGGAAGGGGTGCCGTGGCCATTGGAGCCGGCATCCTATTCTTCTTATTGGGCTAATTGAACCTTCACTGAAGAAGGTCTCAAGACCCATCGGACTGTTGGATTTTCCACTTCTAGGATCTCAAGATTCACTGGCTTATTTGAATCTCCCTTTGATAGAATCTCAAGGCGCAAAAGCCTCAGGCAAGAGGAGGAGCAGCCTTTTGTTACCGGGCTTAATCCCATTTGTTTTAAATTGTTTCTGCATTATGTGGAAGGTTGTTTTGTGCTATGAGGATGGGGACTGCCCCTTTCCCTTCTGATTGGGTGAAAACCTGTATAAAAAGGGCTGCATTTCGCCCTGTGGGGGCTTTCTGGCCTGGAAAGAGCTTGAAATCCCAATAAAGAACCTCTGCTCTGAAGGCAGCCGGCCTCTGCATCCGCTCATGGCCACCAGAGCTGAAATCACTTGGGATGACCCCTGAAATCACTTTAAGTTACCAGGAGCGGCAGTAACACCATTGGGGTTTTTGCTGTCAGATGTGGGTGTTCTTGGGTCAAAAGGGAGTCTACCGCCGGCATCTTCGCCCTGTGGTCATTTTGCTAATGGACTGTGGGTAACTGGGTTGAGGGTTGCTGCCTGTGGCTGCAGAGCAGGTGACCTTAATGGGTGTGATTAGCCCAGTTGCGTAAAGATGCTATCAGTGCCTGCCTGCGGCCACCTAATGAGGAGGTTGGGCTACCAACCCAAAGCTGGCCATAATGTGCAGCTGTGCCCCGGCCGTCTCCCTCGGCACTTCTGAACTTGCCCGGACTCTGCACCGTGGCTGCGTCCTGTGGACCGGGCCTGAAGGGTAAGAAGGGCTTCCTGAGAGTGGCTGGGTAGCCGTGGCTTTCATGGTTTCCTTTCCTTCCTGATCCGCCCCCCTTGCATTGTTCTTTGCATGTCACTGTAATGAACCTCCGTGGCTGCACCTGTCGTGGCTCCTGAGGGTTTCAGCCGAGCTTCTTCTGGATCCCGGAATAGCCTGGGAAGCGTTCCACTTTGCAGGGCTGGCGTTGTTTTCAGGCCAGGACGGCTGCTGGGGGCCTCCTCGTCCCTTTGGCTTCCAGTCACGGAGGGGCTGGTAGCGGCCCCTGCCCAGGTCGCCGTCCCCTGAGGAGCCCCTCTGGCCGGGCTCAGAAGGGCTGACCGAGACCCCCGCCCAGCGGCTGGAGGGGCGGGGGGGGTGTGTGCTGTCCCCTCGGGGCCTCGCAGTGCTGAGCGCCCCCCCCCTCCCCGCGGGGCTCAGGTCCGAGGCTGCGCACCCCCCCCCCTCCCTGAGTCCGAAGCTGGGCCAGGCTGCCTCCACACTCCGAGCAGGGGGGGGGGGGGCGCTGCTGCTGCTCCGGCGGCTGCTGGCGGGGGGGGGGGTGTTTGACCCGGAGCCTTTGGCGGCGGCGGCGGCGGCGGCGGCGGCGCAGGAGGGGCTTTCCTTGCAGGGGCGGGGCTGCTTGGGGCGCGGGGGGAAGGCGGCAGACTCCAGCAGCAGCAGGAGAGACCCGTTGCCTGCTCGCCGGGAGACTCTGCCGGGAGTTCAGAGCCGCGTCACCCGGCGCGGGCGGGGAGGGCGGTCTCGGCAGCGGCCCCGCCCCTCTCGGGTGGGCTCAGGGGCGGGGTTTGGCCGCCCGTCCGTCTGGCGTCATCCCGCTCCCGCCAATGAGCAGCGACCCCTCGCTGCCCGCCCCGCCCTCCGCCGGCTGCCGCGGCAGGACCCAGGGAGGGAGGGAGGGAGGGAGGAGGGCAGCCGGACGACGACGACGACGACGCCCCCCACGGTCTGGTACGTCGCCGCGACCCCCCCCCCGGGGCAGGGCATCGCCGGGGAGGGGAGGGGAGGGGAGGGGGGCTACCTCCGCTGCGCTGGGCCTCCCCCCGCCTCCTTCTCCTCACATGTCGACCCTTTAACTGGCGACCTTGGGCCCCGCCCCCTATCCCGCTGGCCTACCTCGCGGGGCCGTCGTTGGCGGACAGGGGCTGTCCTCCGCAGAGGCTGGCAGGCCCGTGGGACCCGGACTCGGCCGGCTTCCCTGCAGCCCTCCCCCACTCGGTGGACCTTGGCCCGGCCCCGCTCGCGGGAGGGAGGGAGGGAGGGGAGGGCTGGTGGGAGCCGAAAGCGGGCCTCCTCCCCCGCCCCCGCCCCCGCCCCCCAATGAAAGGGCTCTCCAGTGGGGAGATGCGTGCCCTGACCCCCTCCGGAGCCCAGGGGCGCGCCCCCTCCCCTCGAGGACGGACGGACGGACGGAGAGACTCTTGGTAAAAACCGGACTAGGTGTCCTTTGCCAGTGAGGCCCCTCCGAAGAAGCCGAAGGGCCCCGCCGGTCAGTGCAGGTGTGGAGGGAGCCCCCGAGCCCCCTCCCCCCTCCCCCAGCAGCGCCCAGAGACGCCGCGGCGGGCGGGCGGGCGGGCGGGGGGGGGGCGGCGGGTAGCAGCCGCCGCCAGGTGACTCCTGAAGCGGAGGAGCCGCGTCTGACTTGGGCGGGGGCGGGGGCGCCCACCTCCAGGGAAGCCGCGGAGGAGCCCCCTTGCCCGCCCGCCCGCCCGCAGGCCCCTTCGGGCCGAGCAGCAGCAGCAGCCGCCGGCTGGCGCGCCTGGCCGGGTCACGTCACCGGCTGCTCGGAGAGAGGCTGACTCGGCGCCGCCGGTGCCGGTGCATTTGGGAGCGGCCCCAACGACCGCCCAGGGCTGGATGCTGCACCTGCTGCCCCGCGCAAGCGAGCCTGCCTGCCAGTGCCGGGCGATGATGTGGAGTCCGACGCGCCCTGCAGTGCGGGCCCCGCGTGCGCCGCCACGACCAGGCCGGCTTCCCCTTTGCAGCGGAGCCCCGCCCGCCGGGGCGCAGGAGGACTTGTGGGGCCGGCCGCTGCTCCCGGCTCCCTGCTCGCCGGCAGGCGCCGGGCTGCTGGAGGCTGTGCGGGGCAACCTGGTCCCAATCCAGCAGCCTTCGGGCCAGGGGCGTCTGCTTCCTCTCATGCAGGGAGGGAGCGTGGCCGGCCGCGGGTGTCCTCTTCGCAGGAGGGAGTCCCGCTGCTCCGCGCGAGGGCAGAGTGAGTGGCAGCGGTGGCTGGCTCGGCGGGGGGCGGGGGGCGGGGGGGGGATTCAGCCGGTTCGCCCCACTTGGGCAGAACCGGCTGTTAAATGGTGCTTGTAAACAACCAGTGGTTAAAGTATTGGAGTCCCGCCGCCACCATTGGTTGCTGCAGCCCATTTTTCTCAGGGCTGCGGTGTGATGCCAGGTGGGGGGCTGGGGGGCGGCAAAGGGCCAGTTTGGTCCCCTACGGTGGGGGGGTTGCTGAAGCCCCCCCCCCCACTCCCATTGGAGGTTTCGGCCATCCTTGGAGGGGCGGTCCTTGGCGTCTGTCTTCCTCCGAATGAATGAAGTGAGGTCAGCCTTCTCTTGTGATTTGTACATTATTTGAACGTTGTTGCGTTTTGACTGTCAATAGGTTGGACTTGATGTCTAGATGTGCTGCTGGTGGTTCTGTGTAGAGTGACCGCAAGAGAGTTTCTGTCAAAATGACTTCTCTGTGCTGCGCAGCCAGTTTTCTCCTTTCAGTTTTTATTTTCTCCCCCTCCCAGATGGAAAATGATGAGGGGCGGGGGGGGGGGGGGTGTGCTGCTGCTGCTGCTGCTGAGGATGTTGTGGAGGGCAGCAGGTTGAAACGCTTTTTAAGCTGGGGGGATACTTGCAGTTTTCCTAATTTAAAAAAGGCACATATAATTTAAAATGCTAAACAGGGCAAAGTATTTGTTTTGATTTCTCCCACATGCCTGTCTGGCTCTGGAAAAGTTGGGATTTTTTCCCCTCGTGGCTTCAAAATTTCTGGCAATGTTGTGTCTCTAGACCTGAGGGGCAGAGGAGCGGATGGGGCCCCCTCCCCCCTCCCCCAAAGGCCTTGTTTTTCTTACCGTGGTCTGCTGGTCGTGCCCGGCCCCCAGGTGGGTCAGTTCTTCCTCAGGGGGGGGCAAGAGCTTCTTCATGAGTGGCTCCCGCCTGCTGAAGCTCTCTGAAGCCAGGTGACATCCGGGCCCCGTGGGGTCTTTCTGGCCTCCTGGTAAGGAAAGTGGAGCCCTCCCAGCTGTACTGCCTGGTTTTGACCGCAGTCTGGGATGTGGGCTGCCAGGTGCCAAGTGATGATGTATGACCGTGGTGGCGAACCTATGCCACTCCAGATGTCCATGGACTACAATTCCCATCAGTCCCTGCCAGCATGGCCAATTGGTCATGCTGGCAGGGGCTGATGGGAATTGTAGTCCACGCCCATCTGGAGCGCCATAGGTTCGCCACCACTGATGTATGGTGTTTGGATAATATCCTGCTGTCTTGTAGTTTTAAGGTTTTGGATGCTGTATCTCGTTTGGCTGATGGTTCCTTGACTTGTAGGGAGCCACCCTGAGTGAGCCCTGCGGCCCAGGAGGCGGGCCAGGGCAGAAGTCTAAAATTAAGTGGAAGTTAAATGAGAGGGCAGAGACTGGCCCCCTGTGCTGAATGGGGAGGGGGGGCGCCTGGCTGGCACCCACTTTCTGCACGCACACACATGTAGTGACTGGGTTGTTTGGGGGAATCAAGGCAGGATTCTTCCTTTGCTGGTGTCTGAGTTTCTGGGTTTAACGAAGGACCCAGAGAAATGCCTGGCGGTTGCCTGAGAGCTGTCCGTGTGCAGCCCACAAGTAACAGCAGCACCATCAACAATCAAGATTACAGGCACAAGCAGCGAAAGCTGGAAGCCAGAGCATAAGAGCAGCATAACACAGTCCCCAGGGAGCGTCACGTGATGCAGGCAGAAAAGTCCTCCTCTGGCTGGGCTAGAAGCAGAGCCCTGGAGCCACTAAAACGGATAGAAACTCTGCAGTCAAGCGATGCGTCCTGCACTGGTGCTGACGAGGAGGCAGCGCGGGAGGCACCCAGGGAGCCTCAAAAGGTGGACCCCACACTGAAAATGTGACCCACCTCACCTCCGTAGGTGGGGACACAAATAGCCAGGCTTAGAGGCAGGCGAAGGGTTTAGGGGAGGACTACAGGAGAAGATTGTGGATATGGTGAGACTTTAATAACATCTCCTGAATCGTGTGTGTGTGTGTTTTTATCTAGTAATTTTAACTGTATTTATATTGTATGTTCTGTATGCCAATAAAGGCTTATTGTATTGTGTGTGTGTGTGTGTGTGTGTGTGTGTGTGTGTGTGTGAGAGAGAGAGAGAGAGAGAGAGAGAGAGAGAGAGAAGCGCTGCCAAGTTGCTTCCTACTCATGGCGACCCTGTGTATGAATCAATGTCCTCTTAAATGTCCTGTCATCAACATCAGCATTGCTTAGATCTTGCAAACTGATGGGAAATCCTAGAAAATTCAAATGTTGGAGCCTGTAGACATGCAGACTTTTGGCAGAACACCCCAAAAGGACGTGGTGGGATTTCACTAGCTAGTGTCTGCTTCCCTTGCTGGGAAAGGTTGCTCGATGGAGACACGCGCAGTCAGATCTTGCAGGGACTGACAAAGTCTCTGCCCTTGACACAGAACTACAGCCCAGCCTGGCCTATCAGGGCTTCTCTGCCGGAGCCTGGGAATTTGCTCCTGGAGTTGATCAGTCTCCAGGGTTCCGGTCCAAAGTTTCCCTGCCAGCTGACTCTGCTCCAGCCATCACAAAGGCTTGGTTCTGCCAAGGTCACCCTGCCACAGAGAAGCCGCCAGCACTCCGTCGTGAACATTTGACTCCACTGTGCCAAACGGTGCGGTTGAGCCCGGGCCTCTGGGCCCATTGCCAGGCAAACTGGCCACCCTCCACCTGCTCTGCCCTTTCGGGGATGATGTTTGAGGCCTACTTGCTCCAGTCCGATGGGTAGACCAGGGTTGTTGTAGAAGCACATATCCTTCCCTAACAAGCCCTAAAGCCCTAAATTCACAGATCCCAGGCTCCCTGCTCCCCCAGTGACCCCTCCTCCCTGCCCAGGAGGAGGCAAGAAACCTCTAGGATGCTTGGGTCAGTCTGCCTTGGAGGAAAATTCCTTCCTAACCCCAGAGTGGCGATTGGCATTGCCTTGGGCACGTGAGGAAAGGCCGCAGGAGTTGAGCTTTCCTGCCTCCTTGATTGATGGTGGAGAATAACCCAAACAAGATGGCCCACAACCACCCAGGAGAAGACCCCGTCACGGTGAGTATCCAATGGGTCAATGTACAATTTAAAAAGGTAACTTACCTATGATACACATTAACTAAGAGGAATATTAGTATTACAATTTTACCATTAATTCTAAGCTTCTCCATTAAATTGCTATCATTTTAACCTCTTGGTCAGCCTCTTTATCAATATTAAAATAAAAACAAGCAACTTATTAATGTATTGTCAAAGGCTTTCACAGCCGGAATCACTGAGGTGTTGAGGGGTTTCCGGGTTGCCTGGCCGTGCTCCAGTAGCCTTTTCTCCTGAAGATGCCAGCCACAGATGTAGGTGAAACGTCAGGAGAAGATGCTACTGGAACACGGCCAAACAGCCTGGAAACCTCTCAACACCCCAACTTGTTCATGCTTTCAAGAATAGTGTGCAAAATACAGCTTCCATTTCTGTTGGAACACTTCATTTGGTCTGTTCACAAAATTTGTTAGTTTTGCCACTGTCGCCTGTTCCGTTGATTTCATCACCCAGTTTTCTAGATTAGGACGCTCTTCTGCTTTCCATTTAATGGCAAATACCACTCCGGCCCTTGTTGTCAAACGCTGGGGCAATTCTTCCAGCTTCCTTGGGAAGCTCTTTGGTAGAATTCTTGCTACTGTGGCTGTCTTCTGCCTCCCGGCCGTCTCTCAAGGTTCCTGTGAGATTTCACTGTTGGCGACTGCGGCTGAACACCGCTGATTGCCTCAGACGGCAGTGACATAATCCGGAAGTGTCACAAGCATGGGCCAGCTGCTGCTGCTCCTGTCTTCCGTGCCTGCAACAAGCAAGTCCAGAGAGAGAGTCCCTTTGAGGAAGGCTTCGAGAATTCCTGTCCATCAACAAGTATGGTGTCAGTGGGAGAGCCGGATTTAAGCCGATTAGCACTTTAGAGACCAGCCCAATTTCCAGGCTCAGTTTTCAAGCCCCATTATGAGAAGACAGGAGTCACACTAGAAAAAGTGGGAGGCAGCAGCAGGAAGAGAGGGGGGGACCCCATGAGACGGGTGGGCCCAACCAAGGAAGTCACAGCCCTCCATTTGCAAGGCTGGAGCAAAGCTGCCAGTGGTAGGATGTCTTGGAGATTATCAATTCATAGGACTTCCATGGGTTGGGAGTGACTTAACAGCACTAACACCCATGCGCGTGCACAGGCGCACTGTGGAGCGTTTCAGAGGGCAGCCTGGTGGGTCTGTTGCAGAACAGCTCGATTCAAGTCCAACAAGATTTTCTGCGAATAGGTTTTTGGGAGTTGAGGAGACTTGTGAAAGCTTATATCCAAAACCCCTGCTGGTCTCTGAGGTGCTGCTGAACTCAAAACTCCCCTCATGAATAGCTGTGGTGACTTGAGAGTCCAGCAGCGCCTGGCAGGGCAGAGGGGCTCTGTGAGTCACAGCTCCCGTCTTCCGAGGATTTGGCATCAGTCAGGTTTCTGGGTGGTTCTTTCACGAGGCAAAGGAGTTGCCTCCCACCTAGGATGTCTTCTACTGATGGTTTAATGACCCGGTGGAGTTAGGCGGGGTCTGAATTCCCTGTTGTCGGGCTGTGTGTCTGGACAGCGTGGGAGGAGGAGAGCAGGGGCCCCACGGGAGTCTCGAGGAAACCTGCACATTTGTGTGTGGCTCTTGTTGTTCAAAACTGACCCTCTACGCTTCCCTTCGTGCGTGTCGTGCAGCATCGGGTGCCACAACCAAGGGCCTGTCGTCCCTGCCTCTGCCTGCTGGAGGTGGCTAAAATCCAGCCCCCCAGAGTCAGTGGATCCAGTCACAGAAGGGTGCCTCAGGACCAGGCTGGATGGGCCAGGGGAGGGGTTGGGGGAGCCCGGCGGCAGTGCCTCTCGTGCGCAGCATTCGGCCCAGCCACAGAGTACATGTGGAGAGACTGAATGTTCTCATTCTTGTAAGTTAAGAGGTTTCATAATTTGTATAAAAAATAAAATACTTTACAAAGCAGTTTCCAAGCACCGCTGCTTGAAGAGAGTTTAACGACTGAAAAAAGGTATTTGGCAGAAGATCCTCAAGGATTTGCAATCCCGATCATCAGAAACGGAGCGGAAGAGAGTTGATTCTGGGAAGGGAGCCGGGCTCTCCCCAGCCGGAACGTCCACCCGGGCCTCCCTCCAGGGCCCTGCAGGCAGGGCGACCAGGAACATCCGGAGGATTCCCAGGGGACAACGTGTGTGTGTTCCCCCACCCCCCAGTGTGTTATTGGGGGAGTGGAGCCTGTGGCAGGTGGGGCAGCACAACACAACTGAGATGCTGCCGTACCAAAAGCCCCCTAGAGTGCGCATCTGCCTGAGCCTGGGAACTCTGGCCCTGCTACAGCGGCTGGGACCCCTGGAGATGTCTGCCTGTGTCACGTGGCTTCCTGCCCCCCCCCCCCCCCGTGGCTGCTGTGGCTCCGGAAGGGCTGCTCCTGGGAGAAAAGGGGGCCCCTCCCCTCAGAACTGCAGGATGGAGGAGTTAGGAGGTCTGTTGGGGTGGGGGGGCTGGGGGGTCAAACAGAAATCAGTAAGAACCCCTCCTCTCTTTCTGTTTCTGAAACCCCTCAATGGGATCCGAGCCCCTCTCTGAGTACAGGCAGGCAGGCAGGCAGGCAGCACACAGAACTCATCCAAGTGAGCCAAGCCACGGACGACACCCCGCGATGGTTTTCGAGCATCGATCTTCTTGCTCTTCCCTGCCTGGGCCGCTACTGTGCTTCTTCCGGGGACTTTTGGACCACTTGTGACCCACACCAGAATGGCAGTGGTGGGCGTGGAGTTGAGGAGCCACCTGGCCATCACAGCGGCCCCCTCGGACCGCCCCAGCATGCGCCTTTCTAAGGACGCAGACAAAACTATACTATCAGACCCCACAGAATGTCATTTTCTTAACTGTGAAGGCTGCCCCCCTGCCCCGCCCCCTTTAATGTGGGGAAGCTGTCTGGTGGAGGGGGGGGCGGCATCACCCAATGGAGCAGTGAGCGAGCTTCATTTATTTATCTTTGTGGCCCAAGCCACTGCAGCAAGAATTGGGGCCCAGGGAAGCTGGCCGTCCGGCTGTCCTCCGTGGGCTACAGGAGGCCACTGACGGGGGTGCTAAATGAACTTCTCTCTTGCCTGCAGAGTCTCTGAGGAGGGGCTGCTGAGTCCGGAAGGCCGGAGCCGCCATGGGGCAGAGTGAATCGGAGCCTCAGGAGGAGCCGCCGCAGGAGGTGGGGCTGCCTTTCCCACACGGTCCCCCTTCAGCCAGGCACCCGCTCCTCCGTCCCAGCTGCTGCTCTTCTCTCTCCCTCCTAAGGGTTGGGAGCGCACCAGTGTTGTTTCTGGGTGATGGCGTTAACTCTCAGCCCCCGTCGCCAGGTGGAAGACAGAGGGGTGGCTCCGTCCATGGGAGTTGATGTCGGCTGGTGGCGGACGCAGAGAGTGTCAGTGCATGCTTTTGGGGCGGCAGCTTGTGTGTTGTGCTGTTGTTGTATCATTGAGCCCCTTAACCTGCCCCCCTCCCTCCCCCCCTTTGGCTGCAGACATTTCCAAGCGCTCCATCCGACATGTTGCCTTTTCTCCCCCGCAGGAGTCCGTGTCGACTGTTCTGCCCAGCATTAAGCTTTTTGTGGAGGATCATCTCCAGACCAGCATGGTGAGGGGGTGGGTGGAAGGGCGGGGGTGAAACTTTCAACACGGGGGGGGGGGGGGCGCGGGTGTGGCTGTTCCCAGTCAGTTCTGCTGACACGGGGCAGGGAGGGGGCATCGCAGTATTGGGCGAGGGGCCACCGTGTGGGGGCAGAAGTGCCTGTTTGGAGGTGGGTGTTTGTATTCCCACTTTGGTGAGCTCTCTCAGTCAGAGGCCTCAGTCCAGCCTTGGCGCCATGAGATGTGGCACCGTAAAACGTGGCCCACTGATCTGAGCAGCATTCTGTGGCTCCTGCTGGCCAGGGTCAGGCTTGCCGGGGGGGGGGGGAGCGCGCCCTTCCTACTTCACCTGGAGGCTTGTGGGGGGGGGGGGCTTGCTTTGCCACCTGCCCCCTCCCTGCAGACACAGAAGGGGTATCGGCCCCAGGGAACATAATGAGCGGCTCCAGGCTTTCCCCTGCAGCGTCTGAGCACCTGGGCAGGTTGCGCTTCCGAGGGGGAACAGGGTGCGGTGCAGGAGGCCCGCAGAGCTCTCTCTCTCTCTCTCTCTCTCGGGCTGCCCGCGGGCCCTTGCGGGGTTCCTCTTGAGGGATCTTGCAGCCCATCCGGCACTCAGGTCTCCACCTCTGGCCTGGTCCAGTGAGTGAGTCTGTGGGGTTCGGGAGATGCAAGCAGAGCCTCCCTCTGACTCCGACCACAGAGCCGCTCGGCAAAACCTTCCTTTATGCTTAACGGCCGAGGTGCTGCCTGAGGCCGGGTCCAGCAGGGCCCACGGGAGGGAGGCAGCGTCCTGCTCACGGGCCTGCCCGCCATGCTGTGGACCATGTGCCAGTCGAGCCCCCCTCTCCTCGATCGCAGGTGCTGGGGGTGATGATCGGGGTGGGGATGTCGGTGCTGCTTGTGGCTGCCTTGATCCTGGTGCTGCTCCGCCGGTTCCGCCTTCAGAGTGAGTTCCTTTTGGCTCTTGGTGGGGGGGTGGGGGTGGGGGGGAGGCACAGCCCAGAGAAGCAGAAGAAGCGTTCTGTTTCAGGCCGGGGGGGAGGGGTGGGGCGCTGCCTGGCACGCTGCTGTTCTAACCCGGTGGGCTCCTGCCTGCTTTTCCTGCAGAAGTTCAGGCCGAGGAGCAGCCCAAGTACCGATTTCGCAAACGGGATAAAGTCCTGTTCTACGGGCGCAAGATCATGCGCAAGGTGAGGCTTCCAGGCGTGGCCCAGAGGAGGGCGGGGAGCTGGAGGGGCTGCTCTTGCGTGGGGCTCCCTGGAGAGGGAGCCCAGGCCCCTTGCAAGCCTCGCAGCATCTGAGCGCGCGCGCAGGGTGGAGCTTTTTTGGCTCTGTGGTGTCTGGATTGGGCTGCAGGATCGTGGCCTTTCTGCTTGCTCAGGGAAGGCTCCTGGTCAGCCAGAGGCTTTTCTTTTGGGGAGGGGGCTGTTGCGAGGGGTGTGTGTTTTTTTGCTCTGAATGAGTGGGAGTGGAAGATAGGGATGCTGCACTTCCTACTGGGCGAAAGGACGAGGTGCGTGGGCAGCAGCCGCCCCTCCGCCCCTGGGACGTGCTGGGGAAGGCCGATGGGCAAAGGGGCTCCTTCCAGTGACCCTCCTCTCTGCTCTGCCGACAGGTTTCTCAGTCCACCTCCTCCCTGGTCGACACCGCCGTCTCCTCCGCTTCTCGGCCCCGTATGAAAAAGAAGCTGAAAGTGCTGAATATTGCCAAAAAGTGAGCAGATGGGCCGGAAGGGAGGCTCAGGCGGGCGCACTCATATTTGGGCGGGGCGGGGGGCGGGTGGGCATTATTAGGGGGGTTTAATCGCCATCTGCCGTTGTGCAGGTTCCTTTTATAGGTTTAATGGTGGTTTTACTGTATACTGTTTTAATTATATGTTTTAAGGTGATACATTTGGATAATTTATTGTATCTTCATGTTGTTCACCGCGTTGAGCCCTTCGGGGGAGGACGCTCTAAAAAAATAAAATATAAATAAATATAAATTATTTGTGGACAGGGTGCCCTTGAAGTGCTGGGGAGCTGTGGGGGGGGGGGAGAGCTGGGCACAGGCAGAGCAGCCACCCTGGACCTGGGCTCCCCTCCCCTCCCCTCTGGAGGCAACCTGCCTCCTGTGGAAACATTGCGGTTGCTTTGCCCGACCTCTTTGTGTTTTACACCTTGCTGCTCATTGCCAGTTCCGAGTGGGCGGGGCAAGTCATCGTTCGCTCCCCTCCCCCAATATACATATTCAGAAGATGCAGTCAATGCCCTAGTCCCATGAGTGGAATAGTTATTTATTTGTTTATTAGACTGATTGGCTGCCCCTCCCCTCATTTAGAAATACAATCCGTATAATCCGTTTAAAGTGACACCAAACTAGTGACACCAAACTTTCAGGGTGTCTTCAAGACACTGTTCTGATCATACACGCCAAGTTTGGTGCAGTTTGGTTCAGGGGGGCCCAAGTTAGGGACCCCCAAACAGGTGGCCCATTATCACCCATTGTTTCCAATAGGAGCCAATAGAGGCTATTTTTGAGGGTCCATAACCTGGGCCCCCCTGAACCAAACTTCACCAAACCTGGGGGGTATCATCAAGACGGTCTCCTGATTATACCCTGAAAGTTTGGTGCTGCTCGCTTTAAAAATACTGCTTTGTGTTTTTTCACCCCCTCCCGCACATGAAGCCACCTGGGTTTCCCTGTTGTAACAATTGTCCATAACTTGGGTCCCCCTGACCCAAACTTCACCAAACCTGGGCAGTATCATCAGGACCATCTCCTGATGATACCCTGAAAGTTTGGTGTCGCTAACCTTAAAAATGCACCCCCTGCAGGCACCCCCAGAAATTTGGCCAAGATTCTGTGTTTTGCATGTGAACAGTGACTTTTCTCTATTGCTGACAATGGGGAATTTCTGTGGGAGGGCTGTGGAGTGCACATTTCTCATGTTAACCCACAAAACTTTCAGGGTGTCTTCAGGAGAGTCTCTTCATGACACCATCCAGGTTTGGTGACCGTTGCTTCAGCGGGTTTATGGGCCCCAGAAGGGTAGGGCCCATCTCCCACTGCCCCCTGAAGCAAAGTTCCCCAAACCTGGCTGGTGTCATCCAGAGACTCTCCCGACGATACCCTGAAAGTTTTGTGGGTTTACCATGAGAAATATGCACTCCACAGCCCTCTATCAGAAATTCCCCATTGACAGCCATGCAGCTAAGTCACTGCAGAACAAAGTATCTTGGGCAAATTTCTGGGGGGCCCTGCAGGGGGTGCATTTTTAGATGTATCGGTACCAGAATTTCAGAGTATCATCAGGAGACTGTCCTGATGATACCCCCCCAAGTTTGGTGCAGTTTGGTTCAGGGGGGCCCAAAGTTATGGACTCTCAAAGGGTAGCCCCCATCTCCTTAGCTTCCATTGGAAAGAATGGGGAATAAGAGCACCCCTTTCGGGGGTCCATAACTTTGGCCCCCCTGAACCAAAATGTACCAAACTTGGGAGGTATCATCAGGACAGTCTCCTGGTGATACCCTGAAATTTTGGTGCCGATATGTTTAGAAATGCGCCCCCTGCAGGCAAAAACGTGAAAAAACACCCCAAAAATTAAAATGCAATTCGGCTGGTGGGATTCGGACAGCTCAGATTTGGACCCTGCTTGTCCGAATCCGTCCGAATCAATGCAGATTCGGCCAAAATCCAGATTCAGACTGTCCGAATCTCCAACCCTACCAAGTCCTCTTTAAGAAAAAAGGCTAGAAACTTTTGCACCTTAAACTTGCAAACTACATATCGGAAAGTAACCTTGGCGGACTGATGGAGAGGCTTGTTAAGGGAGGGAGGCAGGCAATTTGGACATGAACTGGGGGTGTTCCTTTCAGAACCTAAAGATGTGTTTTGTTTTCTGGAGGGCCGCAACATGGAGATGGGCTGCTTTCTCACCCTCAGTACCGGCACAGGGGGCAGGCGTGTGCAGAAGCTGCTTTTGTGCTTGGAGGAGGGAGGGCGGGTGCAGGAGGGTGGGTGCAGGAGGTGGGTAGCCATTTTGCCGTCTCCACTGACGTGTCACCTGATCCTCTCTGCTCAGGATCCTGCGCATCAAGAAGGAGCTGCCCACCCTCCAGCTGAAGGAGCCCCCTCCCTCTGTCCTGGAGGCTGACCTGACGGAGTTCGATGTGGCCAACTCCCACCTTCCCTCGGAGGTCCTCTACATGCTGAAGAACGTGCGGTAAGCGTTTGGCGGGTCCATCTGTTCAGGGCCCAAAGAGGAATCAGCAGAAGCCTCAGCTGGCGAGTGACCCGAAAGAGTGGTTCCCCTGTTCTCTCGTGATTCCAGCAGCAGAGCTATTCCCGGAGAAGAGCCTGTCACAGGAGCACGTGAGGCTGCTGTTGAATTAATCAGGCCCCCTGTCTGCGATGGTCTCCCTTGGGCCACAGCTGCCGTGCTTCAGGGTCCAACTGGTGTGGCAGTTTGCCTTGGCCCAAGAGGGAGGGCTGTGGGGTTTGAATCATAGAATCATAGAGTTGGAAGAGACCCCAACGAAGGGCCATCCAGTCCAACCCCTCAGAGCCATGCAGGAACACACAATCAAAGCACTCCCAACAGAGGCCACCCAGCCTCTCTTTAAAAACCTCCACAGAAGGAGACTCCACCACACTCCGAGGTAGTGGTGCATTCCACTGTCAAACAGCCCTGACTGTCACAAGGTTTGAGCAACACCGTATTTTCCCTCCTCTTCCCTCGCTCTGCTCTGAACTGGGAGCTAACGCTGGTGTGGGCTCCTCAGCCGCCTCCCTAAATTCTTTCAAAGGCCCTGACGGTGCCCCAGGCAAGCCCAGAAACCCCGCTCTGTTTCCAGACCCCCCATGGCTGTGTCCAAGAGAAACCTGTATTGGTCGGTGGCCATTCTTTCCCCAGCTATTCGTGGAGCAGTCCTAACAGCCCAGACTAGCCCAGTCTCACAGAATGTTGTCTGTGAGACCCAAAGTGTGTGTGTGTGTGTGTGGGGGGGGGGTGACTCTGCCCCCAAGAAGTGGAATTTTTATTCTTGGCAGAGAGAAAAAGCGTTTTGTCGGAATGCCCATAATTATACCAACTTGGACTTCTAGTGGCTTGAGCCATTGTCAGGAGTGGCAGGCTGTGTTCTAATGCAAATCGCTAGTGTCACAACGATATCTCAGCTTGTATATCAAGGTACAAACCTTCCATTCAGATGTGATGGCACATGCAGGTGAGTCCCAGAAGTACTGGGTCAACATCCTAACTCTACTACCAGCCTAAGATAGAGATTCCAGGGACACCCTTGGAGGAAGAGCGGGAGGACGAAGGACGCTTTTGAACAAGAGTTGCAGTTGAGAAAAATAATCCTTTCACCAAAACAGCTGCAAGCAAGCCAGAGATGCTGTCGGACTGTAATGATGGTTCCTCCATGGAAATGCAAGACTGAGCCTGGGCCTCTGAAGGCTCTCAGGCTGCTGCAGATGATCGGCTGGGACAGAGGATGGAGAAGAGCCTCCCTCGGCCCCCTGCACGTCCCTGGGCCGCTCTTGTCAGGGCAACGGCTGCTGGGACCCGTGGATGCCTGGACGGCTGTCATCTTGTCACCGTCTCTGTGGAAAGAGGCCAACCCCCATCTGAACCGACGAGTCCTTCCTTGGATCTGCTGGCCAATGCTGGTGGGTTCCATGCCTGGGACCTGGCCAGGGGATCGTGCAGGTTGAGATACACCTGGAGGACCGACGAGACAGGGCCTTATTAAAAGTTGTGGCATGCTGGCCTTTGAACTTTGCCTTGGCATTGCAGGTTTAACCGCCTTGGAGACACCCCCGGCCCCGTGCTCTTAGTTGAAATGTTTTCAATAATTTTTAAAACTGTGGATGACGGGTGTGTTTGCAGATCCCTCAGTGTGGCTGGCCCCGTGGCCCCTTCCCTCATGTTCAGTGACTGCAGTGCAGCCGGCACGCCATCTCCGAGGGAAGCCCCTTGGAGCACCCCCTCCCCACCCTTCCAGGGTCCCCCCTGCTCAGTCAGACCTGCATGTGGGGCAGGGGCGCCTGGCAGGGCTGCTGGGGTGACGGCGTGCTCCCCCTTTCCGGCAGGGTGCTGGGCCACTTTGAGAAGCCCTTGTTCCTGGAGCTGTGCAAGCACATGACCTTCCAGCAGTGCCAGCTGGGCGAGTACGTCTTCCGCCCCGGGCAGCCCGACTCCAGCATCTACGTGGTCCAGGACGGCAAGCTGGAGCTCTTCCTGTCCGAGCAGGTGAGGGCTCCGTGTGAGGCCAGCCCCTGCGCAGTCGTCACGCGCACAGCCAGCGCCACTGAGATGAGGAGGGCTCAGGCAGCCCACGGCCAGGGCAGGGTTGATGGGATTTGCACTGGAGTCTTCTGTGGGTGGGGGGGAAGGGAAGGTGCCTCTCTCTGGGCACTGCTGGGTCAGCGCCAGACTCAGCTGGACGCTCATAAGTGTGTGTGTGGGGTGTGTGGTGTGATTCAGGACGGAAAAGAGACCCTCGTGAAGGAGGTGTTCCCCGGCGACAGCGTGCACAGCCTGCTCAGCATCCTGGATGTTATCACGGTAGGACTCTGTTCTGCTCCGCTGGTGGTCTCGGTCGGTCGCCAACCCTTTCCCCTCCCTCCAATTCCCGGCATTTCTTCTCCTGCCGCCTCCCAGGCTGTTTGCAGGGCTCCGGGTGTGTGTCTCTCCCCCCTGCTCCCCGCCCTTTCCCTCCCGACTTGGCCTCTGGGGTGAGGCTGCTCCCCCCGGACTAGTATCAGCCTAAGACATGGGCTCCTCCTCGTCCAACTGTGGGGCAGAAAAAAGAGCTGGATCTCTTGGAGTGTTTGGCTTTTGGGGGGAGCTGGACTGAGCAGAGTCTGCTGCTTGGCTGGGTCCTCCTGTGGAGAGGGCGGGGATGCGACTCGCCTGGGTAGGATCCTTGGAGGGAGGCCCCCAACATATTGGATGCAGGTGCCTATATTGCAATATCTATTGCAGATGCACATCTGTTGATATATTGGGTTCAGAGGCACACTAAAGACATCTTGCGCGTAATAGTTTGCCTCTGCAAAGCACTGAGATCCTTTGGGGTCTTCCTGGCAGGGGCACCAGCGGCCTTATCGCACAGTATCTGCACGGGCAGCGGAGAACTCCACGGTGCTGCGCTTGCCAGTGGAGGCTTTCTCAGCTGTCTTTGAGAAGTACCCGGAGAGCCTCGTCAGGGTGGTGCAGGTGAGCATCCGTCCAGAGCGGCAGTCCAGAGACTCTGCGGCCTTGACTTCTGCGTCTGCTCTGGCCCCCTCCTGTGCTGCCTCATTTTTGCATGAGGTTACTCCTGCGTGTGGGGACACAACAGCTAGCCCCAAGGTCGTGTCCGGGGCTCACGTGGTGTGTTGTTTGGGGGAGGGGGAGGCCTTCCTGCCCTGCGGAGGAGCTTGTCCTGTCGGCAAACCGTGAGCAAACGAGGCCCTAACATGAGCGTATTTTACTGTCAAAGTACTGCCTGTTATTTCCTAGCACTTCAAGGGCATTTGCACCTGAAAACATACAGCAGAGGCACGCCCTGTAGGAGGACTTGGGTGTTTTCAGATGTGCCAGAGCGATGAGACCTGGGTGAAAATGAAGGAGTCGATCCTTCCTCCGGCTCCAAGCCCCTGTCAGGAGGCAGTTTTAGAGAGGAGTCGTGTTGGCATGCAGTAGAACAGTTAGCTGCATGTCCAGTAGCGCCTTCGACACAACCAAGATTTCCTGGGAGTCAAAATGTTTGTCCCTTGGAATCTTGTCGGTCTGTGAGGGGCTCCTGCGGCCACATCTAGCTGTCGAGGTTGAGGGAGCGACGCGGCCCGTCCTGGGACCCTGTGTAGTGCTGAGAGACCACAGATTCTGTCCTCTGGCAAAAGTGGTCCCTCACCTGAGGCCGGAGCCACTCCTGGCCCTGGGGGTTCTTCTGGACGATGATGTGGGAGTGAAGGGCCTCCTCTCTCCTACTGCCGGCATTTACTGTTTTCTGTAGGATCTGGTGCCCCGCAAGGGCTGGCCCTCCCCCAGACCCCGGTCCCTCCCCCCTCGCCTGCGAGGCACAGCAGAACTTCCTCGTGAGTGCACGGCCCTTGAGTGACCTGCTGCTTCCGGTTTCAGATCATCATGGTGCGCCTGCAGAGAGTCACCTTCTTGGCCTTGCACAACTATCTTGGCCTCACCAATGAGCTCTTCAGCCATGTGAGTGACCAGCTCAGCTGGACCCTGCTGACTCCTCCCCCTCCCCCCTCTCCCTTCTGTGAAGCAGCAGCCACAACATCGAGACTTCTCAGGACCTGGGAAGAATTCTTGACGAAGTTGTGAGAGGTTTCCTCCTGGCCACTGGTAGGATGACGTCGGGCTCTTTGCTCGCCCAGAGCATGGTGGGCCCTCCTGCCTCAAGAGCGCCCGTGAGCAGCGCATTCTGCTGTTCCTAGAGAGTCTCAAACTCTTTGGGGACCTGTTCAGACCTGCCAGTCCGGCTTGCGCTCCGTTTGCTTGCTGGGAAGAGCAACTTGACTATTCAGAGGATCACTGGTTGCTTCACTATGTTCCTGGCTAAACGTGCAATATCACACAGCTGGCTTTTTGCACTTGGGAGTTCTCACGCGGCCTAATTGGCATCACGTGTCTCTCCATTCTGGCTGCTTAACTGCTCAGCAGGCAATTAAGTGGACAATTAGATCACTCTCAAGTCACACAAATCAGTCATCAATAAATCCTTTGTCGAAGGCTTTCACGGCCGGAATCACTGGGGCGTTGTGGGTTTTCTGGGCTGTCTGGCTGTGTTCCAGTAGCACTTTCTCCTGATGTTTCGCCTGCATCTGTGGCTGGCATCCAAAGAGGATGATCTCTGAAGACGCCAGCCACAGATGCAGCCGAAACGTCAGGAGAAAGTGCTACAGGGACACAGCCAGACAGCCCGGAAACCCCACAACGCCCCCAATAAATCCTTTGTTTCAATAGAATCCTGCCCTTCAGTGCTCACCTGAGTTTTCTTTAGCGACACTGTCACTGGAGGCTGACCAGCAAGGGCCAGACAGACCAGGTGACCAGCTCTCATCTGATGGCTACCTTCGAATGGGGGCCTCGGGCGGAAGGAAGGAAGGAAGGAAGGAAGGAAGGAAGGAAGGAAGGAAGGAAGGAAGGAAGGAAGGAAGGGAGGGAGGAAGGAAGGGAGGAAGGGAGGAAGGAAGGGAGGAAGGAAGGAAGGAAGGAAGGGAAGGAAGGAAGGGAAGGAAGGAAGGAAGGGAAGGAAGGAAGGAAGGAAGGAAGGAAGGAAGGAAGGAAGGAAGGAAGCCTTCCTGTGGTCTTGGTGAGACTGGAGTTGTCAGGGATTGAGGCTGGGGGAGCTGGGGACTGCTCTGACGCAAGGAGTGGGCAGACTTAAGGGACTGAAGGTCTGTCCCTCCAGATTTCTCTGCTCAGGCTGTTCAGTCTTGCTGAAGCTGGGCTGCCCGCCCGCCCGCTGCCTGGAGTCAGCCCTGGGATTGAGGCAGCAGTGCTGTGGAGTCGCAGGTACCTGCAGTGGGCGTTCCCCTCCCCAAATGCCAGGCTCTTTCCACGCGGTGCTTTCTGGCCTCTGCAGCCCCCGGTGGCATCACAACGGGTGTGGATCTGCTTCCTTTTGCCAGGCGATGCAGCCGCTGCGGCTCTTCCCCCAGCCAGGCCATGCCTCGCGCCCGAGCCCCGTCCGGCACACCAAGCGTGCCGTCAGCACTTCCTCTCCTGAGGAGGCCAGGGAGGGCCCTGGGAAGCAGCTGGACGCGGCGGTCGTCAAGGAGCAAGGTAGGGGAGCCTGCCCGGGGGCCGGCCGGCTGATCGAGGGGCTCCCCTTGGCCCTGCCAGCCGTTGTTCTCATCAGGTCCCTTCTGCTCTGCTGGTCCTTCCTGGGGCTGCCCCACCGCAGCAGCTGGGGGGAGCGGGGCAGACAAGGAGGGCTGTGGTCACCTGCCCTTTCCTCCTCCTTCCATTGGCTGGCAGATCAGCACCTGCATAGGTGGACCTGGCCTTCGGCACAGGCGAAGGAGGTCAAGGGCCCGGCCTGCTTCATGCCTCTTCTGTGCCAAGGACCGCTTCTGTGGCAAAGCCTTCCCTGAGCCCTGGGCCCTCCTAGCCGTCCCTGCCTTCCCCCGCCCCAGTTGCTCCCAATTCAGCAGCCATCTTGTTCCTCTGCTGTTTCCACGGTAGGCATGGGAAGGGCTCTTGGAGAAAGTCACAGCTGACTCCTGTGGCAGGAAATGAGAGCTCTCCTGTGGCCATGCTGAGGAGACAAACCCCAAGGGCCAACATTTGGAGGAGTCCAAATACAACCACAGCCGTGATAACCTTGGTCAACATTAAATTGGCTTCAACACCAAAATGTATCAAACACAAGACAACACCCAGTTAAAAGGCCTGCAAGCAACACACCTTGTGGAAAGTAAATTACAATTCATGAGAACCCCACACAGGGTTAGGAGGAAAACAGAGACCTTAACAGTGAGCGTATACAATTGTTTAGCTGGGTAACCAGTTCCCTGCAATGCACTATTGCAGTTGGGATGATATCCCCTGGCAGTTTTAAAGTACAAACCACAGTGCAAACTTTTCCAGACTTCAGCACTGCACAGGAGCTGGCTGCCTTCTCCTCTCCCACCCCACCCCCACCTGACTTTGCTGAGGCAGTTGGTCGTGCAGGGGAGGGGAAGTCCCATGCCAAATCCAAAACAATATTCATTCATTCATTGGCTTACGCAAAATTATTAGCAACCCTTTCTACCCACTGAACTCTCAGTGGCCATAAGTATAGATGAAATGGCTAACATAGAATACGTAAAACACTTTGACACCCCGCCCCCACCTGCCCCAATTTTTAAATCACAAATTTGGGCTGCTAGTAAATTCACCCAGTGCAGTCCCAGATCAAAAAGGCCTTCAAATGCCTGCCAAAGATCAAAAGGGCCTCTCCCTGTGATCTTCGTTCCTGGGCAGGAACGTGTCAGGAAAGAGGCTCCGGAGCCCTCAGTGGTCCCGAGTCAGGCAGGGCTTTAACGGTCGAAACTAGCGCCTTGAGTTGAGCTTCGGGGTGGAGCAGCTGCTCCTTTGGGTGTTTGGTGTATAGTATGAAAGTTTTAATCTCTCGATCGCCAACTCAACCCCAGTCAGTCCTAAGGCTTGATTTAGAGTTCGAGTTGGCGCTCCTCAGTAGAGCACATTTCAGTTGTACACTCGATGCAACTACAGTGTGGATCACTGTGTCTAGATCTGACTGGCCCAGAAGCAGACTCAGCCGACTGACACACCGGTTGAAGCTGGCCAAAGGCACAGCAAACCTCTGTGGCCGCCTGGTTTTCTCCCAGGCCTGCATAGCTGGAGTGCAGCCCCATCCAAGGCAGGGGAGATCTGAAGTCCTTGATCTGCCCTTCTGCTCACCCAGAGAATGGAGGGTTGTTATTGAGGGGTGTGTGTGTCTCTTGACCATCAGGCTTGAGGGCAGGGTTGGAAGCAGCCCCCCACCCCCCGGTGATCCATCCTGGAGCAGTCTGTCATTTTCCTTGCATAAGCCTGAAGGCTGGACCCTTTGTGTCACTGCTCATCTGAAACACCAGAAGTGGTTTCCCCCACCCCCAACTGGTCGTGGTGGGGACAGGTCCCTGTGGCTGCAGTGCCTGACCTTCCGTTCTGGGCTCCCCCTTTTCCTTCCTGCTGGGGGGAGGGGTGGGGGCAGCATTGCACTGAGAGGCGCACAGGAGCCCAGAGTGCACGGCCCTTTCCTTGGCTGCTGCTCAGCTCTGCTTCCGCTCGACCCCTTTCCCAGCATTCTTAGACTCCGTGCATTCTTAGCCCTTCTCGAGTGCAGTGGTCAGAATGTCCTGCAGGTGGCTGGCCTTGGAGTGGCCAGAGGGCTCACCCTGTGCATTCCTGCAGGTGACCCTTTGAAGCCGGGTTTGCTGGAGCCGCCTTACGCCCCCCCATTGAGTCGCTGCATCTCTATGCCAGTGGACATTTCAGGTACGGCTCTCTCTCTCCCACCATCATGGCCCTTCCTGAGAGGGGTGCTTTGGTGACCGTCGGGCAACTCTCGGTTTCTCTTAGGGATCCAGAGGGCCCCTCGGTCGGACTTCGACATGGCCTACGAGCGCGGGCGCATCTCCGTGTCCCTCCAGGAAGACAGCTCGGTCTCCTTGGCCGGCTTCGTCCGAGTAGGTATCTGCTGCCTGCAGGGGGTGAGGCGGCCAACCCCGGGCCTTCCTGGCAGTTGGGCTGCGAGAAGCACTTCCGGCCGGGCGTCTGCCTGCTTGTGGCAGGATGTCTCTGGGTGAGGGCGAGAGACGAGGAAGGGCTGCTGTGCCGAGAGGCCGCTCCTGGCGTGTAGTCCTGCTTCCCCACTTGCCTTGCCTCCCTTCTCCTCGGCAGTCGGTCTCCCATGAGCCCCGGGAGCGGAAGACCGTGACGGTGGAGGAACAGCCGTCCGGGATCTACCACTACAATTACTGCGAGGATGACTCCGCCAATGGCGACTGCTCCTTCGGGCCCTACCAGGGCCGCAAGACCAGCGCCATCTTTGAGGCTGCCAAGCGGGAGCTGGTCAAGCTGATGAAAATCGAGGTAGGGAGGCCTCCTCTGGATGCCACTCTGGCAGAAAAGCCTGCGGTCCTGGGGCTGGCCCTGCCTGCCTGGCTCGTGTGCGGTGGCAAAGAGAGCCGGCTCCCTCTGAGCCTTGGCATCCTCTCCCTGCACAGCTTGAATTCTGCAGCAAGGACTGTTGCTCTTCCTTTTATGTTAGCCAATGTCTGCGCCCCCCCCCCCCCCACCTGAACTGCCTCGCATGTTGTCAGTGCTGTGCAGTCGCCACAGGGTTTGCCCTTGCCCCAGTCCCCACCAGTGGGGCTGCTGCTGCTGGTGTCCCTTTTGCTTCTGGTGAAATTCCAGGCCAGGAAGGATGGCGAGGCCGGAGGTGCACGGGGGGCGGGGGGGGGGTCGTTTGCAGGTCCTGCCCGCCAGGAGGAAGCCACTGGACAGCCGTGCTCCAGTGAAGCCGGGGCAGGGAGGGGGGGTTGCTGTTTCTGTTGCAGACAGTGTTGGGCAGCCAGAACATAAGCCACAGCATTTTGTATGTATGTTGTATGTCGATTGTTGTATGTTTTTGTCTTTTCTCTTTGTATTTTTATCAGTTGTTCGCTGCTCTGAGCCCGACTTTGGTTGGGGTGGGTGAGGGAGGGAGGAGCGTGGTATAAATTCAATTTGTAAATAAATGAATTAATGAATGAATGTTGTTGTGGGTCACATTTAGACTAAGAATGCCGTGGCTCGGTTTCATCTCAAATACTGTTGTAACAATAAATTAGTGTGCACTTTTATTTAGGCGCTGTCTAAAGAATACAGGGGCAGCAGCTGCCATTTAAACCAGCTTTTTATAATCCATGGTTGTCCTCCTGCTGTTGCCACAGGATGCCTCCTTGCTGAACAACCGGGTTCTGCTGCATCATGCCAAAGCTGGGACAGTGATTGCCCGCCAAGGGGACCAGGTAAGGATGGTGGATCACGCCCAGTAGCCTGCCAGATGTATGCATGGTGGTAAGGCTGGTAAATGATGCAGAAGCCCAGTGGTTTCTGCAAAGTCTGAGGACATCACAAGCACCAGGAAGGCAGAAGTGGGGATGTTACATCAAGAGATCCAGCAGTCTCTCTCTCTCTCCGCCCCCCGCCCCCCGCCCCCCACCCCCACACTGAGTAAGCTTTCCTCACTCTTATAATAAGCGCTAACAGCTCAACATGACTCATCCTTTAGAGATGTTCATTAGCTCAGCTACATCCTCAAAATCTTCTGTACTGTACTAATTGGAGCCCTTTAATGAGTTTCATGCAGCACCTTCCTTGCTTAGAGCTGATGCCCTCCGGGGGTGGGCAGTATAAAAGTATACTAATAATAATGATAATAATGATAATGATAATAATAAATGTTCTGTTAATCTTTCTCTGCCCGTTTGTCTACTGTCGGAACTGGTTTCTCTGTGACTGGGCACCGTTTCAAACTGGCATGTCTTTATTTAATGTCTCATAAAGACCTGTAAAATACATGCAATGCAGTGAAACTGGATCACACAATTCAAGAACAATGAAATAAATTAGTATCTTGTGGAACACCTACTGGTTTGCCAAAGTTAACTTTTAATTGCAAGTTATATTTACCGTTATACATTAAGCACCATTATACTCCACGTCGTTCCTACGTCCTGTTGCCCCTCCCCCCACGTTGACCAGTTCCTAAAGGGAGATTCTACCTATCTAGCCCCTGGTCTGCTAGAAGGAGAAACCGTCTTCCCCGACTAGGGTCAAAACAACCTACATTCCACACTACTGAGAGAGCTGCAATAGCAGGTGGCTGACGAGCTGATAACAGGTCTGGGAAGAGGAAAAGGGGGGGGGGGGGGGGGCGGTCTGAACAGAAGTAGGTGCCCGGATCCCCGGTGGCTGCAGGACCAAACAGGAGCTGATTATGCAAACCAAATGAGAGAGTTTCCCAAAACTTTACTGATAATGCTCGATGGGAAGACAAATAAATATAACCACAGCTGCAAAAACAAGCTATAATCATGATGCAAATCTTTTATTTGCCTTTAGGGATAAATATTAGAATCACAGAGTTGGAAGAGACCGCAAGAACCTATATCTGTGCGTTTCATATTTTCTGCCTGAGTGCAGTATCTTACAGAGATTTTGGCTGAAATTCATTTTGTTGATTTTGGCCCAGCTCTCTAATCTGTCCAGTTCATTTTGAATTCTGACCCTGTCCCCTGACCTTACCCCTCCTAATTTGATGTCACCTGAAAATCTGATGAGCATGCCCTCTGTTCCATCATCCAAGCCACTGCTAAAAAGATTGAATGGCGCTGGGCCCAGGACAGAACCCTGTGGCACCCACCAGCCAATTCTCCCCAGGGCGAAGATGAGCCATTGGGGAGCACCCATGACAGATCCATCTGACAGTAGGAGTGTCTTGCCCACATTTTGCCAGCCTGCTTGCAAGAATATTATGGGACACCTTGTCAAAGGCCTTACTAAAACCAAGGTATATCCACAGTATTTCCTTCATCTGCCAAGCTTGTCACTCTATCAGAAAAAGAGATAAGATTAGTCTGGCATGGCTTGTTAGGAGCAGGCTAAAATAGCTGATCCCCCTGTTGGTCCTTCTAGTCTTAGGTCTCGAACCTTAAGCCAATAAACAGACACTGTGGTATTGATCAGTAGCATTTATTGATGAGGTGTCAGGGGAAGCCTAGTTATCTATGAAGCGTGTGAAGCCGTAAAGTAAAGATCAAGGAAAGAAGGCTCTAGATGACAGTGTTAATATATAGCAGGCTGGTTACATATATCTTTTAGCAGCATTGATTTAGCTTTAAGCAGGTACGCTGAGTTAGGAGTGCATCTCAATCACATAGATACAATCCCCCTGAGACTTGGCAGAGTTTGACTCCCAGTAAATATCAAGATAATTGAAAGCTCTTGTTTCTGCTACTTCTCTCCTTTCTGAAAGTTTGGTCAATTTTTCCAGGAAGGCATCATCCAGCTCTTCTGTCTGGCTTGGGGGTTTGTCATGGACCCCCACCATGAGATCGCTGTTGTTTCCTTCCCCCTTAATTTTTACCCAGATGCTCTCAACCGGGCTCCCAGGATCTAAGTCATGGACCTGCTCACAGGTGTAATCATCCCTGACATATAAGGCTACTTGCTGGATGAAAGAAGAAAGTTTCCCTCCCTCCTCCTAAGTTCAGTTTTGGCAGTCCCACCTTTGAAACAAAATAAATTGGAGAAAGATTGGAGCAGGAAACAGTCATAGCTAGTTAAGAAACCAATTTTGTACATTAAAGAGAAGTTTGGGAAATCTCTATTTAACAACTTAAAAAAATTATTTACAAAATTCATCCTCTGCCTTTTGAATGGCCGCCAGAGTGGCTAACAGTTTAGCCTGCTTTTCAGGTGGCCCAGAGAGGAGCATGGGGGGGTCACACACAGCCTTAAGCAGGGAGAGGCCGACTTGTGGCCCCAGGCCATAAAGGCTTTTACAGTTTAAAACTAGCACCTTAAGTTGACCCCGGGAGCCAGTGTGCAGCCAGCGCAGTGGCTCCAAAATCCAGGGCAACGTAATGGAGCGTCGTTGTCTGGTCTTCTGCAGCCTGTGCTGATCTTCTGTTCAGCTCCCTGCAATTGCAGCTCCTGTTCTAGCAGCAGGTATCCCTTGTAGATCCCTTGGCTTCCTGCTTGCCCCTCGCAGGACTCCCCACCCCCACCCCCTAACAACCCCTGTGCCTGGACAGTCAGACGCTCTCCCTCCCGGCAGGACGTCAGCCTGCACTTTGTGCTGTGGGGCTGCCTGCACGTGTACCAGCGGATGATTGACAAGGCTGAAGATGTGTGCCTCTTCTTGACTCATCCGGGTGAGCTGGTGGGCCAGCTGGCAGTGCTGACGGGGGAGCCGCTGATCTTCACTATCAAGGCCAACCGAGACTGCACTTTCCTCAAGATCTCCAAGTCTGACTTCTACGAGTGGGTAACAGACCTCCGTTTGACGCCTTTCTCCCCGTCCCACCCCCAGGGCTTGCATCAGCCTCACGTCCCGTCTCTGGCAGTGGCTGGATCCTGGCCTCGCCTCCCCACAGCAGTTGCGTCCTCAGTTGTGGCGCAGGGCAGGGCCACAGGGAGGGAGGGAGGGAGGGCTGAGGTGCCAGCCAGAGCTCCCCAGGTTCTCCTTGCCCAGCCCTCCCTCCTCTCTCCCCCCCTTGGCAGCTGAGGCAGAGGGGGGGGCAAAAAGGGCATGTTGGGCAGTGTGGGCTGGAGAGGAGGGGCTCCCAAAAGAGACCCCCCCGCCTGCCATTGACTGGGGGGGGGCGTTAAAACTGCTGCAGTCATAGGAGCAGCCCTTCTTGCACAGACTTCTGCGCCCCATTGCTGCTGCTGCTGCTGCTACGGTGGAGGGTTCTGGCCTGCAGGGTCTCCCCCGGAAGCGGGCCCTGCTCGCAGACAGGCAGGCGGACGTCCCACTCTGGCTGCACTTTGCAGCGTCTCCATCGTAGATCTTTGACCTGCCCTGACACTGAACCGGGGGTGGGGGTGGGGGTGGTTTCACAGTCGGGACCTCCTGCCCGCTGCCACTGAACCGGCTGCCTCACCGGTGGTGCTGGGGCGCCCGTTTCCCTCTGCCTCTCCCAGGATTATGCGTGAGCAGCCCAGCGTGGTCCTGAGCGTCGCTCACACCGTTGCAGCTCGCATGTCTCCTTTTGTGCGCCAGATGGATTTTGCTATTGACTGGATGGCCGTGGAAGCCGGGCGGGCCCTGTACAGGTGAGGGCGTTGGGGGCAGGGGAGGCTCTGGGCTCCTTTGCCGCCTTCTGCACAGGCCCCATTTTTCCTCCGCAGAGGGCAGGGCTGGGAGGGGGGGCCCTCCGGGGGGGGGTGCTTCAGCTTGGCGATCTCCACTGGAGTTGGGGTCTGGAGGCAGAAGGTTCGGGGGGGCTGAATCTCCCATGAGCCCCCGGGGACCTTGTTGATCTTCCCAGCGTGACGCGCACCCTGTGGTTTGCCACGGCAGGGGGGGCCCAGCCCAGGTTGATGGCAGAGCCGGTGCTGATCCAGGTTTCCTCCTCTGCCCCCCTTTTCCCAGGCAAGGGGACAAATCGGACTGCACCTACATCGTCCTGAACGGGCGCCTGCGCTCCGTCATCCAGAAAGGCAGCGGGAAAAAGGAGCTGGTGGGGGAATACGGGCGTGGGGACCTCATTGGCGTGGTGAGTGCTGGCGAGGGGGCCGGGCGCCTGGCAGGAACCGCTGGTGTCTTGCTGGTTTACGTCCTTCACACTCAGACTCAGGGTGGGTCTCTGCGTAAACGTGGAGCACTTCGAACCCTCTTCTTCTGTCTCACCAACCCCTTTCACTGTCGGCAGCCGGTGGGGTGTGGCAGCCGTTGTGTCTGAGCTGTGGAGTGGACTTGTGATTTCCGTCTCACCCTCGGTCTGGGGGGTCTGGGTCTCGTGGTCTGGGTCTAGGGCCGTCATGAAGCGGGGAGCACAGTAGAGGTCCAAATAACAGTTGGGAATTCTACTGGAATGTGGGGGGTGGCTGGGGGTCTACAGTCTAAAACAACAGTGAAAAAACAGCTCCCAAAACAGACTGAAAAGTATCTAATATAGATGGAACCCCTTCGTTGAAAAGCGTGTTCAAAGAGAAAAGTTTTGACTTGGTGTGAAAAGGACGGTGAACTGGGTGCCAGGTGAGTCTCAAGCCCACTCCACAGGCGAGGGGCCACCACCAGCACAGCCCCGTGTCTAGTTGCCACCCTCCTCCCTTTACTTCTGCAGACAGGGGCACAGAACTTAGATCCTGAGCTTTTTGAAACAAAAGGAAGAGGGCTGTAGTGAAAATTTTAGGCGGTTTATGTTGACGTTAATTGAATAAATCATACTGTGTTTTATTGCATCGTTCTCTGCTTTATTGCTTAGCTTGGTGGATGCATTTTCCTCTCTGCCTTTCCTAATTGTGTCATCTGCCTGAGTGGCGCCCAGAAAGATGGACCAGAAGCCAAGCAAATGCCGGGCGCGTGCGGCTCCATGTGGCCCTTCTGAGGAGCTCAGCCATCCTTTGCGGGGGGTCCTGGGGCTGGAGCTGCCTCTCGTCACCTGCCCCCTATTGTGCCTTCAGGTGGAAGCCCTGACCCGCCAGGCCCGGGCCACCACTGTCCATGCTGTGCGGGACACGGAGTTGGCCAAGCTGCCCGAAGGGACCCTCAGCAACATCAAACGGCGGTACCCCCAGGTGGGTGAGCAGGAATCCTGGGCTTCCGAGCAGCGCCAGACGTGGGTGTTCTGAGGTGAAAACCACAGCGCTAGACATGAACCGCTTAGCAGACAGGCAGGCAGCGGTGAGCAGCAGCGGAGCAAAGGAGAATTGAGACCCCAATATGCGCTCGAGGTGCACCACGCTGTTGGAAACAGGCTGAAGAAATTCTTGAGAAAAGGAGAGGTTTTGGTTCCCCACAAGACTTGCAATGCAATTTCTTTCAAAAACAAAAATATATTGAAGACTCACAAAATGTCCATCAGGGGGTGAGCTTCCGTGAGTTGCAGCTCCCTCCTGCAGGTGCTTCTTCATTGATCTGTGACTCCCAAAAGCTGCCAGAAATGTTAGTCTTCAAGGTGCTCCCTCCCGGGCTCTCTTTTCTACTGTGGTTGGCAGACTGACACGCCCCCCCCCCCCCCCGATCTGTTGTGTTTTTTAAAAAATAAACTCTCAAAAATGTTTTTCTGATTTAAAACTGATTCCTCCCAGTTACGCCAAAACCCTGTTTTTGCTGCCTGCCCCTTTTTATGCTGATCAAGGGAGGACAGCAGAAAACAAAAGCCCCCTCCTGGGCGCCCGAGAGACTCGTGTGCGTGTCGTCCGTGCAGGCAGGGCTGCCTCCTCCAGGCAGGGCCCAATTCGACTGTCTTTTTAAAGTTTCTAACAAGCTCAGTGGGGAAGTCTGAGAAGGGCAGCTCTGCTGGGAGTATCAGTCAAACTCTGGCCAAGCCGACAGCTGCTCGGACTTCCTTGCTGAGCAGAAGGAGCAGACCACAGAGTCTGGCCTCCTCCCTGGTGACCTTTGACTCTAAAGCCTTCTTATTCTTTGCTCAGGTTGTGACCCGCCTCATCCATCTCCTGAGCCAGAAGATCCTGGGGAATTTGCAGCAGCTGCGTGGCCCTTTCCCCGGTGGGTGTGTTGCCCTTGTGGCTGGTATCCTCTGCCCGTTGCAGGCTCCAGAAGGTCCCCGTGGCTCCATGTTCCCGTGGGGCTGCTCCACTGCTGCGTCTCTTGTCACTGCCGGCTGCTTCGGGGTCTTGGGCGTCAGTGGTGATGGCTGCGTGTGTCTCTTGCAGGGCCTGGCCTGAGCGTGGCCTCCAGCTCAGAGCTGACGAACCCGGCCAGCAACCTGTCCACGGTGGCCGTCTTGCCAGTGTGTGACGACGTGCCGGTGGCAGCCTTCACCTTGGAACTGAAACATGCCTTGAATGCCATTGGTGAGCTCGACTACTGATTGCTCTTGGATTGCGAGGAGACATTGTTTTTTAAATACTAAGTGGTGAAAAAAAATCTGCCATTTGTTCAGAGAGAGACACCATTTCCACCAGAACAGAACCAAGTAGCGCCCGTAAAAATGTGAAATAGCCAAAGCAGCTGTGCTGGAGGCCGGTGGCAGCTGGGTTGGAGTCCAGGCAAGCAGCAAGGCGAGGAGGCTCAGCCGAGACAGTCCGGAGTCAGGGCTGGCAAAGGCATGGTTCAAAACAGGCAGCAGGCAGAGGCCGCCTCGAGTCAAGGCGCAGGCAGGCTCAGAGGTCGGAGGGGGGGCTGGGCATGCGGGGTTTACCAGGAAGTGCAGCTGTTGCACCCAGGCAGGGCCAAGCCCAAGGCAGGTGTATAGAGGAGATGCTGGCTAATGAGGCTGGCGTCCTGCAGTGAGGCCGCAGTCCTGCTCAGATGCAGAGGCCTCCATTTCGCGGAGCCTTCTGCCACACCCAGCAGCTGTGTGAGCACTTCTCCTTTGACTCTGCAGCTGTAGCCTCTGTCTCTTCCATGCAGCTGGCTGGTCACTTGGCTCCTCTGAGGTTCCTGAGGGCTCTCCCAGCTGCCCAGCATCAGGCTCTGCCTGGCCTTGCAGGGAAAGGCCTTGGAGCTGGCGGTGCTGCCTGAATTTCATCACAAGGAGCCGGATCCAGCTCCACCGCGTCTCTAGGCTCTACCTCAGAGTCCTCAGTATCCAGGAACTGGCTCATGATAGCAGCAATAAACTTTGAAATTTACTGACACTAAAAAATTTAATGGCAACCATAAAACAAAGAGAAAACGGGAAGGAAGGCAGCCGTGTTGGTGTGCAGTAGTAGGACAGCTGCACTCGGGTCCAGGAGCACCTCAGAGAGTGGCTGCATGTCAGCTTTTGAAAGTCTCGGCTCTCTGGTGGAGGGAGCGTTGGCTCCCAGATCCTGGTACCCTGAACACCTTGTTGGTCTCTTGCTGCCGCTGCCGCTGCTCTCCCCTTGATGTGCTCCCCAACAACTGTCCTTCGCCCCACCTCCTTCAGCACGGCCCGTTCTGTTTTGGTTCCACAGGGCCAACGCTTTTGCTCACCAGCGACGTCCTTCGAGCTCGGCTTGGGGCCTCAGCCCTGGACAGGTACTCCGGGAGTGTGGGCATGAGAATGCGTGTGAGTGTACAAAGCAGGGGAGTCTTCCTGTCCAGGTGTTCTCCAGATGTTTAGCCTCCGCTGTAAGGTATTTTGGTTCAGGAGAAAAGTTGGAAGGGTCTCTGGACTACAGAATGTATCATTCCAGCCATCCAATCCTAAAGAGAGTTACTCCAGTCTAAACCCAGTCATTTCAATATGTAGCATAGGATTTCACTTTTAGTGTTTTAGGTTCTCTGTTGTGCATTTAAAAAAAAATCTAAATCCCACATTCGAAAGAGTCCGGTTCTGTCACCCAGAGAAATTGTGCTTATTGAGCCTGTTCTTCAGTCTCTGCCTGCAGGGATGCCGGCCGGGTGCTTTCTATGCAGACAGACTCTTTCAGACAAACGTAAACAGTGAATGGATTCCGTTTACGGCAGGAGATGAGAGGCTGGCTCAGGAACCAGGCCGTGCCCCCAGAGAGGGTCTGAGCCCTGGAGCTTGGTCTGGCCTTCCCGGGGGAGGCAAACGAGGCAAGAAGCGTGTGCCATTCTAGTTCTTTCTTCTTCCTCTTCTTCTATCGCCTGCTGAGGTTAGCATTTGCTGTTTCCACACTACCCCTCTCGTGTTCCTCTGGACCCTCCAAACTCTCTGCAGATCCAGTGAAGTTTGCACAGGATACAGATTGACCCTGGAAGCCCATCTTGCCCAGTGGCCAGCCACTTCCCCCAGAGAGCCAGCAAGCAGGGCGTGGAGGCTCCGGCCTCCCTGATGCTGCCTCTCAGCCTCTTCTCTCCAGCCACCCGCTGCCTCTGCAGGTGGCGGCTCCCTTAGTCACCACGGCCCTTGAGGGACCCTTGATGGTCCCCCGCAAGTGTGCCTCACGTCCTGCTAGAGCTGTCTGTGGTCTGTTGTGTCTGTTGGCAGGGAAGAAAGTAAAATGTAAGGATGCTTTGCTCTACCCATTATCTGCATACTCCATCACCCCTGAGTGCTGGTTGGTGCAGGTCCAACGGAGAAACCAGAGTCCTTCTGTTTAGGGTTTTCCAGCCTGGTGATTTTAGATGCTAGCGTTCCGCACTCTGTGGCGGGCATCTTCAGAGGCCTCCACACCTGGCCGCAGAGAGAAACACACCCTGCCGTGACATGATTCTTAAGATGCCAGATACCAGTGAAACATTAGGAGCTAAAACCACAAAGCCACGGTTACCCAGCCCAGAAGACCCGCAAGAGCCAGTTGATTCCAGCTTGAGAGCAGTTGATGATACATCCTTCTGTTCTTCTTGCAGCATCCATGAATATCGGCTCTCTGGTTGGCTGGCCCAACAGGAGGACATCCACCGCATTGTGTTGTACCAGACAGACTGCACCCTGACCCCCTGGACCGTGCGCTGCATCCGCCAAGCCGACTGCATCCTCATTGTGGGCCTGGGGGACCAGGAGCCCGTGCTGGGGGAGGTAAGCGAGGCCAGAGGCAAGCTGGCCGGGGAAACGAGGCTGTCTCCAGGGCAGCTCCGCTGGGGAAGCTCCGTGGGTGGTTTCTGGTCTGCTGCCGCTGCTGCTTTGGAGCCACTCAAGTGGATGTTGCTGTGTTGGTCATGAAGAGTGACCACCAAGGTCCAGAAGGCCTCTGGTGATACGTGGTTATTGGTGGACCCATTTTGGTTCTTACTTTTCTGCCAAGTTTGCCACTTGTCCAAGAACAAAAGCAGATTACCCAGTGTATCATAATGCCGTTGCATAGACCTCCAATAAAGAATATCATAGGACTAGGAGCACAAAAATTGAAAGCAGGCAGAAAGTGTCAGAAGTTGTCAAACCAGGCAGAAAATGGGATTACAAAAGTGGGAAACACTGCAGCAGGAGCAGAATATAGGCAAGAAACAGATATGGCTCCCAATCTTGATCCTCCTTGATCTCAGATTGCAAATGCCTGAGCAGACCAGGTGCTCGGGAGCAGCAGCAGCAGAAGGCCCTTGCTTTCACATCCTGCATGTGAGCTCCCAAAGGCACCTGGTGGGCCACTGTGAGTAGCAGAGTGCTGGACTAGATGGACTCTGGTCTGATCCAGCAGGCTCCTTCTGATGTTCTTATAGTCTGCATGCCACACACAGTGGATTTTTAACTCTGCAGAAGTTCCTTCCCTAAATTATTGTGACCCCCCCCCCCCCCCGCAGCTCCAGCAGGCTGATGAAGATGCCCTCATGAACCGTTCTGTTTTCCATAGTTTATGAAACGGCAGGGCTGTGGGGGCCTCCTTGGCTTGCTCCAGGTGGGGGCCACGACAGGGAATGCCTCCACACGGGCAACTCTAAATTCTGCCCGTTTGCAGGATGGCACTTCCCGAAGAGGTTGCCTGGGTGAGCCAAGCTGCTGAGCCAGGCCCAGCAGAAGAGGCAAAGGCCCGGAAGGCTCTTGGTCTTTGAGATCCAGCACCTTGAACTGAACTTCGCAACTGAGAGGCAGCCAGTGGAGAGACTGCAGGATGTGCGATCTCCGCTGAGCTGCAGATAATAACCAGACATTCACTTTCTGAACCAGCTGGAGTTTCTGAGCTGACTCCGAGGGAAACCTCTGCAGAGTACGATAGACTAGTTTCAAGGCAGCCGTGACATGAGTCCGTGTGGCCAGATCAGCCAAGTCAAGATGAAGTCCCGTCTTCTGGCCTAAATGAGGATGGAAGGAAGTGTTTTTTGCAGCCCCATTAACTTGTTGGGCCCACCATAACCCTAAACTGTTAAGCCAACCAGTGAGGGCCAGCTGGACCCCACCAGATAGGGCAGGGAGAGAACTCACCGCCTTCCCAACCAGCCTCGCCTCCATTCCGTCAGTTGTTGAGTCTCAGCCTTTCAACTGAATGGGCCAGACAGAGGCACGAGACCCCCTCCTGCACCACCAGGCAGTTTGGAGCTGGGCGTGGCCAGCATGGGGGTGGGAGCAAAGTCCCAACCGACCAATGATTTCTCTGAAGGGCCTGTCACAGCGTGGCAGAGAGGACTGCACACAGGACAATTTGCCATGCTGAATCCGGTCCATAATGAGCCATTCAACCCAAACTCATCCCCTCTCAGCCATTCCTGCCCTCAGGCATCTAGACCAGGTGGTGCATGGTCCATTACACGAGAGGTTGCTCGTGAATCCAACAGCAGCAGCAAGGAGGCATTGCCTTTGTCTTCGTTTAGAAAGAGAGATCAACTGAAGCCCCTGTGGCAGAACAGGCTCTACGTCACTGTGCCCTCCACAGCTCTCCCAACACCTGGAGAGCCTCTCCCCCCCTCAATTACTTCCCAGGCAGCCTGGCATCAGCACCAGAACAGATTCTAGAACCAATCATCAAACAGACAGTCCGTAAGCATTTAATCCTGTGGACTGGATCCCCCCCCACCCCCCACCCCCCCGCCGCTCTTACGTTCCTGCTGGGTGACTTGGGCTAGTCACAGTTCTCTCCAAACTCCACCTACCTCACAAGGTGTCTGTTGTGGGGAGAAGAAAGGAAGGCGTTTGTAAGCCCCTTTTTCCTTGCAGGCAAGAAAGACATTAATCCAAACTCTTCTTCTTCTGTAAAAATTAAGGACACGGGAGGCACTGCTGACTAATCCAACCTGAGAAATCAGTTGCAGCTGAACTTGCTCTAAGCCAAGCTGGACATAGAATCTTTTTTGAAGACACAGAAATTCTTGACAACTCTGACAACTATTATGTCAAATTGAACAAGGAAGCCCCTGAAATTTGCAAACTCTTGGACAGTTTCAACAAAAGGGAAAAGAGTCTAACAATCAACAAACCTGGCTACTGGCACTAAAAAAAGTCAAAACCAAGAGACATTCAAATGCAGTTGCCAGTGAACTCCACCCAGACAAATTCAACAACAAATGCAACTGTAAATGAACTCCACCCAGACATGTGCAAATTTTATTTTCTTATTGTTATACCCTGTCCTTCCCAGCCTAAGGTGGGCTCAAATGCACCTCCTGCCCCTGTGAGGGGGACAAAACAGATACCCCACCACACAATCACTCTCCACCGAGCCACGGAGAGAAGCTCATCTCACTGTGAGATGCCTGTGAAGATGCCAGCCGTGGAAGCAGGGGAAATAAGCTAAGGAGCAAATAGAAGCCTCACAGTCCAGAAAATCCCCTCAAAATAGCTAGCCCAGGGGTAGGGATCCTGCATAGCCTTAGGATAAGCAACTAGTAATTCATACTCTATCAGTTTCTACCAGCATGGCCAATTGGCCATGCTGACAGAGGCTGATGGGAATTGTAGTTCCTGAACATCTGGAGAGCCGCAGGTTCCCTACCCCTGAGCTAGTTGATCCTGGCAGTGAAAGACTTCGACAAATTTGGCTGCCTTTACAGAATACAGTGAATTCCATTTCACAAGGAGGAATGCTAAAATCATGGAAAGAGGCCAGCATAGCATTAATATCTAAAGAAGGTCAAGACCTGCATTTAACAAAACACTATAGACCAATACCACTATTGAAGGAGCAGCAGCAGCAGAAGGCCTTTGCTTTCACCTCCTGCATGTGAGCTCCCAAAGGCACCTGGTGGGCCACTGCGAGTAGCAGAGAGCTGGACTAGATGGACTCTGGTCTGATCCAGCAGGCTAGTTCTTATGTTCTTATGAATAATGATTATAAGTTGTTTACAGACTGAAAATAGTATTATAAAAAGTTATTCATGAAGATCACTCTGGATTTTGACCTAAAAGACCTAAAAGACCAAAACTAGTGGATGTTTTGGAATACCTGGAGTAACATGTCGATAAGCAGGCTGCTTTGATTTCCTGAGATGCAGAGAAGGCGTGGCATGATTTGAACCAGGGTTTTGTGTTTAAGGTTTTGGAAAACATGAATTCTGAGAGAGGGCCGTGCATTTGCGTTTCTTTTTTCACTCAGCTGGAGCAGATGCTGGAGAACACGGCCGTCCGTGCCCTGAAGCAGCTCATCCTGCTGCACCGTGAAGATGGGCCCAGCCCTGCCCGCACTGTGGAGTGGCTCAACATGCGCAGCTGGTGCTCTGGGCACCTGCACATCAAGTGTCCTCGGCGGGTCTTTTCCCGGCGCAGCCCTAATAAGCTGGTATCTGTGCTTTTTGTTCTGTTTTTCACCTAGCCCTCTCCTCCCTCTATTTCTGTGACACCCAAGAGTCCTGCCGCATCTTAGGCTCCGCCCCTGTCCCTCACCCACCCTGGCTTACCTGTGTGTGCAGGTGTCCTCAGATCTCCGCCTCCAGGTTTCCTTCCTGACTGTCCTTGTGGCCCCAGTCCCCCACCCCACCCCACCCCTCACCCCCAAACCTTTCTCCTTCTTTGGCTTCAGTGTCTCAGGTGGAGAAGGCTGAAGGGCCAAACGCAGGTAGGAGCCAGGCTCAGTAGATGCACGGCTAAAACAGATGAAAACGGAGGCCTCCCTTCCGGAACGATGGAAAGAGCCACGGTGATTTCTCTGAACCAGGTTTATGGGAAATAATGTGACAAGCGAGGTCCAGAGTCAGTGCAAGAAGATGCAGAACGGGGCAGAACGTTCTAACTGCTTTAAATAAGTAGCGATGGGTCCTGTACTGGGGACAACTAACCTGGAAAGAGATCTTGGGCTCACAGCCGGCAGCTCTGTGCAGAGGCCAACTCGAGCAGAAGGACAGTTTCACGTCGGGGTTGTTCGGGAAGGGATGGGAGACGAAATGGCTGGTGCCATAGCGCCCTTGTGCGTGTCTGAGGTTCTGCTGTGTATGGAATGCAATGTTCAGTCTCATCGCTCTGGAAAAGAAAAGGCCGCCCACCTCATTAAGGAGCTGCATAAACCGCCTTCATAACTTAATATTTAAAAAGCATAAGCATTTATTGTCATTGTGCACGCACAACGAAATTTACAGCAGCATTCCTCGATGCACACAATTTCAGACTCATACCCCATCCTCACTTTCCCCTTCCTCCACCCATCCCTACACAGCCCCAAACACATCAAACACGAAGCCGTGGAGTTCAGCATAGCCACAGCTCTAGGTTAGAAGCTGTCTCTAAGCCTCTTTGTCCTAGTTCTGATAGACCTGTATCGTCTGCCGGATGGTCACAGTTCAAAAAGAGAGTGTGCTGGATGAGACGGGTCTCTCAGAATATTTTGGGCTTTCTTTAGGCTTCGGGAATTATAGAGTTCTTCCAAGGAGGGGAGAGGGCAGCCGATAATCCTCTGTGCAGGCTGGTTTATAAAATTATGCAGGGGGCAGAGGAAGTGGATACAGAGTTTTTCTCCCTTTGTCCCAGCCCTGGATCCTGGAACCCCCGATGAAGTCGAGGGGCAGCAGGGTTAGAACGGGCAAAAGGAAGCCCCTTTTTTTCACTCAGAGTAATCAATTGGTGCCGTTCACTTGCACGGGGTGTCATGTTGGCCACTAGGTTAGTTGCCTGCAAGAGCGTGTTGCACCAACTCCTGAAGAGCTGACCCATCAGCAGCTGCTATCCCCAAAGGCTGAATGGAGCCACCGGGGGTCAGCCAGAGGGGCGTCCGGGGTCGTTCTCGACGGCTTGCTTGCAGACATGCGGCAGATCGCTGTGTGGAACAGGATGCTGGTCTGGATGGCTCACTGGTCGGACCCAGCACGGCTGCTCTTGAATTCTTATAAGGCTGTGAGGTTTTTTAACTTTCATTTTCCCCTCCCCTCAGAGAGAGATGTATGAGAAGGTTTTTGAGAAAAATGCCGATCGCCACAGCGACTTCTCCCGTCTTGCGCGAGTCCTCACAGGCAACACCATTGCTTTGGTGCTGGGCGGAGGTGGGGCCAGGTAACCTCTTCCAAAGAACCAAAGGAACATTGGCCAGGTGGCAGCACAGTTGGCTGAGGAGGCACCGAGCGTCCTCCCCGCTCCCAAGTGGCGGGGAATGCCTTCCCCCTGGAGTCAGAGGGCCCACCTCCGGCCACACCCATGAACCAGGCCCCTGTGCCCTGGAAAGGACAGCTGGGCGGGGAGGCGGGGCTGAGCTGGAGCTGCTGTGAGTCAGGGAGAGCAAGAGGGCTGGCTCTGACTCCCAGGAGGAGGAGGAGGAGGAGACTGGGAGGGAGGCAGGGTGTGGGGGAGCTTCAGCACGGTTCCTCTCCTTTCTCTGCAGGGGCTGTTCGCACATTGGGGTGATCAAGGCCATGGAGGAGGCTGGCCTCCCGATCGACCTGATAGGCGGCACCTCCATTGGGGCCTTCATCGGCGCCCTTTATGCGGAGGAGAGGAGCGCCGTGCGCACAAAGCAGCGAGCCAGGGAGTGGACCAAGGTGGGTGGGGACGGGGGGGAACCAGGCGTGTGGCTCAGCTTGTGAAAAGTGTGCAGGACCCAGAGATGCCGCTCCTGGCAGCCCCGGGCAGGGTGGAGCCCTCCCTTCCGGGCATGTGCATCTCAGGTTGCTTACCTGCCTTGTTGAAGGGGGGCACGGTCAGTTGCTTGGGGGTGGCGAACCCCCCCCCCCCTCGGCTGCCTGCTGGAAGGGCAGATCCATAGTGTGGGATTTTAAAAGAATCGGCTGTTCTTGTTCGTCTGAATGCTGCCTCCCTCTCAACACGCTGGTCTGTCCTTCCCACAGAGCATGAACTTGGTGTTTGCCACAGTGCTGGACCTGACGTATCCGATCACCTCCATGTTCTCCGGCTCTGCATTCAACGCCAGCATCCACAAGGTGTTCCAGGACAGGCAGATTGAGGTGTGTGCTTCTGTCGTTGCTGGGGGGGCCCTGGTCGTGACGGCCGCGGTCCCGCACAGGCCCCCCACTCCCCCCCCCGGCTCTCCTCAACAGCGGCAGCTTTTACGCTCCCCGTCTCTTAGTTTCGTTAAGATTCTGTTGAGCACATTTTATGCCCCCCTTGTCGGAATAGCCCTGCTGACTCCCAAGAGGCGTTGTTTTCAGCCCTCGAGGAGTCTAGGCACCCACTGACTGTTCTCGGCTGCCACGGCTGGCCCCACCTTGGCCACTGCTGCCCTACAAGCATGTTGGTCTCTCCAAGCTCTTCTGATGGCCAGGTGAGGTTGCAGGAGCCCGTGGACGGGGTGCCGGTCCTCTCAGGGTGAGTTGGGGAGGGGCGGAGAAGGCCAGGCCAGCTGACTCTGTCTTCTGCTAGGAGGGAGGAAAACTTTTGAAGCGCCACGTCTATCGCTCCGGTTAGGGTTAGGGTTAGTCCCCAAGCAGTTCAAGCATGAGAACAGGTTTTAAGATGCATGTACAGATGAAACCGATGAAACAATTCAACAGCATACAAACACACCGGTCACATAAATGGGAGGGCCACTGAGAGAGCATCAAACGAAGCTGAAAGTATGGAACAGGCTTCCCTCTGGGACGCACCTCTGAAGAGGCCGGCCACAGATGCCGGCGAAACGTTAGGAACCAGATCCACCGGGCCACGGCCACACAGCCCCCCGGAAAACCCACCACAACCAGTTGAATCCGGCCGTGAAAGCCCTCGACAACACAAGCAGAAAAGTCTTCACCAGTTGGCGATAGACATTAGAAGAGGGGGCAAGAAGGTCTCCCTGGGGAGGGAGTTGTACCGTTGGGGGGCCACAGCGGAGAAGACCAGGTTGGGTAGGTTGTGTCACCCAAATTCAGAATCCATCATTCTGAGGATTTTAACCCCCCCCCCCCCCGAAGCTATTCAGTGACGCTTCCTTACCCTGGGGTAGGATGCCAATGGTAGCTTTTCTGTATTAATTGTCATTTTTTTATATATTCCCCAATGCTGGCAGAAACTGAGCAAGTTATGCTGATCTGAGAGCCACCATAGTGTAGTGGTTAAGATCGGTGCACTCTAATCTGGAGAACAGGGTTTGACTCCCCACTACTTCACATGAGTGACGGACTCTTATCTGGTGAACCGGCTTTGTTTCCCCGCTCCTTCCTGTGAAGCCTGCTTGGTGACCTTGGGCCAGTCACGGTTCTTTCCGAACTCTCTCAGTCCCACCTACCTCACAAGGTGTCTGTCGTGGGGAGAGGAAGGGGAAGGAGCTTGTCAGCTGCTTTGAGACTCCTTGCAGTTGAGAAAAGTAGGGTGTAAATCAGACTCTTCTTCTAATGCATTAAAATGAGCATCACTTGACTGTTCTTGGTACAAACTTCTTGCTGAAGTCGCTTGCCCGTGAGCATCCCTGTGCCTGCTTCCCGCCTCTTGCAAGAGGCCCTGAGTGTTCTCTCTGTTGCAGGACCTCTGGCTCCCCTACTTCACTGTGACCACAGATATTACGGCCTCTGCCATGAGGGTCCACAAGGACGGTAAGCCTGCCTTTCCAGCAGCACAGACGCCACTGGGGGGCCGGGGCGTTTAGCGGAGACCTCTGTGCTCTGTGCTCCGACGTTTACCAGGGGGAGGGGGAAGCCCGTCTCCTTTGGATGCTCCTGCGGCTGGGGCAGGGGGCCCTGGCTGGGCTCTCAGAATGGACCTCCCACGCGGCTAGGTAGTTTCTGCTGGGGGGAGAGGTGGGGGAGGGGTGCTGCAATGGCTCAGCAGTTTGGACCTGCCCAGCAATCCTGCTGGCCCTCACGAGGGAGGACGTGGAAGCTGCGAATCGCAGCTGAGAGTGCCCAGGGGGAGTTGGAGGGGGGGGGTGCACATTCACTCTTCAGGTCCAATCGTGGTTGGCCTCCCCTCCTCCGCTCCTGTTGTGGGTGCGGGTGCCGTCCTTAGGAGGCAGACTTTGCAAAACCCCCACCAAAGAGACTCCCGTGGATCCAGAAATCCCTGGGGGGTGCGAGGCGGGGGCCAGGGGTTTCCCTTCAGGGCTGCCATTGAGGAATTGGCTGGAAATAGGTGGACTGAAGAGACTCCTGCGGGTCAGGGAGCGCTTTCTGGGGCCCAGGGCTGCGGCATCAGTGGATTCCTGTCCTTGGGCTTCCGTGCGGAAGTGAGCAACGCAGAGCTGTGTGGTCTGGTGAATTGCTTTCCACGCCACCTGGGGAGCCCCCCACTCACCCCTCATCCAGGTCGTGGGCCTGCCTCTCCTTCCTGCTGTTCACTAAACCTACTAACGGGACCACCTTGTTTTCTGTAGCGTGGACTGGAGCAGCCAGGTCACAGGGCTGGGTTTCTAAATGCGGGGAGGGGGGGGGGCTGCTGGTGGCGGGGCATGCCTGGCACAGAGAAGGGAGGGGGCAGCCTTTGCAGTATCCCTTCTTGCAAGCATCAGAGCTCACCTGGGACATTGTCTGCAGCCACACCTGTCCGCTGGGTGGGGGCTGTAACTGCCTGGCTTTCTCCATTCTCTCTCCTGTCCTTCCTAACACAGCTAACCCTTCCCCCCCCCCTCCACCCTCCCAACAGACGAGGGGTTTTCAGACTGGTGCTTTCTGTGGGTTCGTAGACGTGTCGGCGCCCTTTTGTTTCCGGGGGTTTGGGCTTTTGGACTCAGGCTTCACTGCAGGTTCTGCACCTTTTGCCAAAGTGAGGGGACAGGTGGTTTGATGCTGCAGCTCCCCCACGCACACACCCCCATGGGAGTTTCCCTGCCGAAGCCCCTTTGGAATTGTCCTTTTAATGTATCTCATTTACACCTCCCCTTGCCCAACAAGACTGGCAGCAGTAGGGCTCTCTCCTGCTCAGATCCCATTCATCTCAGGGGGCAAAGCCCTGGCAGTCCTTGTGACGTTTGTAGCAGTCTTCTACTGCTGTTTCACCAAGCAGAGGTTGCATGCCGGGTGTCCCAGCCAGCCGGTTTATTTAATTCATCTATTGTCCACCTTCCCCGTGGAGAATCCAGGAGGAGTTGCTGGCTGCCTCTCTGTTCTGGGACTCTCTCCTCTTAGCCCGGCTGAGCACACGTCTCTTCAACTGCCCTGTGTGGCATCTGGATTCATTCATACAAAGAATAGGGTCTGCTCTGCCCTACAGAATAGCTGCAGGCCTTTTGTCACTTGGTCCTTCATTACTTCTGAGGCCACCTGTTGGGAGGGAGGGAGGGAGGGAGGGAGGGAGGTTTGCTGGATCGCAGGGGCAAGAGAAAGTCTTTGGCTGTCTCCGGCAATCCCAGTGAAATGGCCGCTGCAAGAGAGAGGAGCTGGAGCATCCCACGGGTGGGGGGGGGGGGTGTTGGTCCCATGAAACAGGGCTGTGCCTATGCTACCTGGAGCCCCCCCCCCCCACCGCAGGGGGGTTTCTGTCCTCCAGTGAAGAAAGCCTTCCAGGCTTCATGCGCACCCGCCACCCGCACTGTATGATTCTGATGCTTCTGTCATTGTGTCATTTCCTGTCCTGTGCTCCTTCGCTCCCCCTCCCCCCTCCCTTTGAATGTGTCTCCATCTTCATCCGGCAGGCAGCGTCTGGCGCTTCGTCCGGGCTAGCGCCTCTTACAGCCCCTATTGGCCTCCTCTCTGCGACCCCAAGGACAGTCACTTGCTTGTGGATGGCTGCTATGTTAACAATGTCCCAGGTCAGCATCGCCTGTGGCTCGGTGGGGAAAGGGCGTCTTGGGCACAGCTTCCTCCGCTGAGCTGCTCTCCTCCTCCTCTGGTGTGACAGGCGTGGGTTTGAGAGTCTGAATCCAGCCCCACAAGCACACGTAGCCCAGGCGGGCAATTCTGCAAGGCATGGAGGGCTGGCCCACCGTGAGGGACGTGCAGAGCGTCTTCCAGTTTTGGAATGGGGGGGTGGTACTCTCTGGGGATGACGACGGGCTCAGAGCCTGGAAGGCAATTCTGTCCTATGTTGCTCAATTGCCTTGCGACGCGCCTTGCACAGGAATCACCCCCCCTCTCTCTGCCTCTGGGGCAAGTGGGCTACCGAGGGCTGGCTTCAGCTTGCACTTCTCCAAAGTGGGCTGCATTGCCTGCTGCTGCTCTGGGTTTCTCTCTGCTCTTCTGATTGCCTTTGTTCCCACACGGTTAGGCTCGCTCTGGCGGTACGTGCGAGCTAGCATGACCCTTTCCGGGTATCTACCGCCACTCTGCGACCCCAAGGACGGCCATTTACTGATGGACGGCGGCTACATCAACAACCTCCCAGGCAAGTATTGGCCACAGCAGGGCCGAGCAGGAGGACAGATTCACAGGCGCTCCTTGGCCTTGTGTTGCCCTCTGTGGCTTCTGCCCTAAAATTCTCCAGCCTTCCTCAGCAGCTGGCAGCCGGGAGAGAAAAAGCCGGGGAAGCGTTTGGGTGAACCTGTGCAAAGCCCCTGACGGGTGGAAATGGACAGGGAGAGATGGCTGTGTGGGCTGGCTTTGTGGGGGTTGCTTCCCCCTGACTCCTCCCTCCGATCTGATGCGAGTGAGAGAGCAGATCTCCGTCTGCTTGCTGGGACTCCTGTGCTTGCCACTCACGCAAGAGATGCGCTGTGACAACAAACACACCGCAGGGCTTCTAGTTCTGACTCCTCCTCTCCTCTGCCAAAGGAGAGCGAGGAGTCAGGAAGGCAGAGTCACGCGAGGAAAAGGGTCAGTGGCCAGCCCCACACCTGGGACTCTGCACGGGCACAGAAGCCGCTCTGGAAAGTTCTGGAGCCTGGGACTAAAACGGGCACCCAGACTCCTTCCTCAGCAGAAAGGCCCTGAGGGGAGGAGGCGAATGCAGCCCCACCCGGGTTGCCTCTGGACTGCCTCACTCTTCTCAGCTCTGCTTTTGTTCTCCAAGGAAATGGCCTCAAGTTTTTCTGGCTTCCTTTTTTCCCCTTTACCCATTAAAATATATCTGAGAAGCGCCCCCCCCCCCTTGGATCTTGCCTTTATTCTGTTCCCTCAACATCCCCTCTGCCTGTGGGCCTTTCTTTAACCCTTTCTGGGCCTGTGGGGGAGTGCTCCACTGGCGACCCTCACAACCACCACCTCTGGTGCTCTGGTGCGTCAGCAAGCAGCTCCGACACATGTGCCCCCTGCACCAAATAGTGGTTTCAAGGGAATTGTCGACATGCTCTGTCTTTCAGTCTTGTTCAGTTGGTGCATCCACTGTTTCTAACGGTGCTCTCCCAGATCCCCTTGGTTTGCCTTGAGTTCTGCTTGCCAACTGGGAGCCAAGTTTTCACCGAGTAGTTTGGCTTTTCCTGAGTAGCTGAAGCCTATTGGTTGGATGTTTTTGTTTTTATTCAAACCATATATTCAAGATCTGGGCACCCAAACAGGATTTCAAAGGTTTATGCTATTACTCAGCCCAACAGGATTCCTATTCTGCCCCCGCCATACCCTAATCCTTTCTGCCAACCTCCCTGCCATAGCCAGATTCTTGTGTGCAGAAATCAATTTATTGAACAGGATCCCAGCATGCAGCCACCAGTAATTCTTTGCTGGAACTAAATTTCAATACAGCATTTCTGGGTTAATATCCCTTCCCCTCCAGCCCCCTCCTTCAGGATCCTGGCAGGATGAAGCAACACAAAACAGAGTCTTCAAGGCCACACAGAGATAATGCTGTGGACGTAGCACACCTGGACCAGAAGGTGACAGACAAAGGCTCTGCAAGCTCTCTAGAAAGAGAGCTTTGAGCGCTCTTGGATGCCTGCCAAATAGATTTATACTCATCCAGTGCAGCCAAGTGGTCCTCAGCAACTTCTCTGACCTTTGCAGGTGACAGCAACAACTCTCTGACCATCCATATTTAGTAGTAGAGAAACAGATCTATGGACCTCCCTTTCAAAAAAGTCCCCTACGAAACTCCCCCCCGCCCCGAAAATGTGTGTTAGCCTCGCATGTTTAGCAAAGGCCCTGTTCACTGAGCTCCAGGGACTGAGACCTCGTGGCTGAAGCCTCTGCCCCAGTCAAGGCTGTAACTCACCTTCTAGCCTCTCCCAAAAGATCCGTTCTTACTGATAAAAACTGCAATGTGTCGTTGCCTCTCAGGGGTTTCTCAAAAGAGCTGGATGGCAGTTACAATAGAGCTGGTGACTCACCAGAAGCCCCACCTCTCAGGAGTCTGAGGCAAGCACATGCCCAAAAAACAAACCCCCCCCCCCCCACCAAAACAAAAGCCTTCCCAGGCCCTCAAAAACAAACAGGACCCTGGAAACACACACAGTTAAAGATCTGACTTTAAGGCTAACCCCTCCCCCCCCCCAAAAAAAAACAGCTCATGTTTTGCTCTCTGCTCAGCTACTTTCTGCTGCCCCTCAGAAACTACTCCTCTTCCTTGATCTCATGAAGGATGGCGGCACTCTCCTCTGCATTTCGAACTTTCTGTTCTGAAGAACCCGCACCTATACATACCATGTATGGGACCAATTTACTCCTGAATCACAGCTGTTCTTTATTTTTATTTGTTGTTTAACACCGAAAGAATCATTCTGCATCCAGATCTCTATTTTCGCCCCAAAGCTGTTCCTTTATTGTATCTCCTGTGGACGTTGCTCCACAGCTTGTTGGCTGTCAAGAGAGCTCCCCCACATGTTTTCTAGCTAAAAGTTCTGGAGGGACCGTAACGTTCCTCCATTATAGCGGATCTCAGAAGTGCAAGGGTGTCTCTCGGAGTGGCTCGTCTGTAGCAGCATCCCAGGCTAACCTTTGGCAAAGCAACTGGTACACAAATTTGTTGAACATAGCAGTTGCTTATTCAGCATTTCTGGAAGGAAGGAAGGAAATTCTTAGAGCTGCATGCTGGGCCATGGTTTATAAACTGTATACCATGTGTGGACGATGCAGAGACTGAAATGTGAACAATTTGTGCACTTTCTGCTTTTGAGTCATCAGGGTAAGTACACAACCTGCCCTTTTTGCTGCTGGCGTCTCGGTGCCTTTCACTCAGGAAGAACTCCTGGTGTCCCTCAGAAGGGACAAAGCCGGTCTCCTTGGAGCAGGTCTGGAAGGCTTGGATTTCCCGGAGGTGCTCCTGAACTGGTGCAGAATCCCACATGTGTTGAGTGCAAAGACCCCCACTCAGGGTGGGCAGAGGGAGATCTGTCCCAGGAAGCAGTTTGGCTTGTGGGTGGCCTCAGTTGGTATCTTGTGCACTTTCAACCCATACAGGAGACCCCTGCCTATGCGTCTCTTTTCTGCTGGTCCCTTGTTTGTTCCAGACCCTCCACCCTGTAAGTGGTGGTGTGGCTAGATCCAGTGGAGGCTGTGCGGTTTACACAGCAGGAGGGCTGCTTTGGGCCAACTAACTTGTTGCCAGGATTGTAATGGGGGGCAGGAGGGATGTCTTATATCCAACATTTCCACAATGTGGAAAGCAGCTTACAAAATGTGCACTGTTCAAAACATAGCTGAAACGCATACGTCAGATTAAAAGTGCAACTCTTCCCAGAGCCAGGTTTCAGGGGGCACTGGACACACACCTGCACGGCCCCCGCCTACCTACACGTCAGGGCATGCTCCCAGCCCTGATTCCCGCAGCTACCGGTTAGGGTCTGCTCAGAGGCCCTGGCTGTCTTGGCTCTCAGGCAGAAAAGGGTCTTTCACTCTCTCTAGGACCTGGTGGTTAACTGGAGATACTGAGGACCGAACCCTTGACCTTCCGCATGCCAAACAGAATGCGCTGCTGCTGACCCATCGTCTCTCCTTTTTCTCAGCTGAGCTCTGCAAGTTTAGAACAGAAGGCAGCCAGCACAGAATGCTTTTTCTCTCCCAATCTCTGCAGAGCAGATTTGTCCTTCAGGAAAAAAGATTGTGTGTCCCCCCCCCCCCCCCCCCATTTGTAAGGTTACAGATGTACGGAAAAAAGACAAGCATGTCCAAGCGGCTGTTCAAACACATCAAAAGATGAGCCAAAGATAAGATAAAGGTAGCTGGCGGGGGGGGTGTCTGGCTGCTGTTTCTGTGGGGGAGCTCGTCCTGTGTGGCAGCCGCCAAAATGGCCATGACGTCTGTGTTGAGATGCCTCAATGGTTGCATGTCAGCCCTTGAAAGATCTTAAAATATTGATAACTACAAGTCATGAAGGACAAACGCGACTTGTCCATCCCATGTTCCTGCTTCTGGACAAGTTGTTGTTTTTAATATCACATCTGCCAGTTCTTTAGCCAGTTGTTGGCTTTTCATTACAATTTGACCAGCCCCAGAGGCCGCCTGGGACGTTGTAATGTATCGGTGTAGTATTTGTGCAGATCCCAGGAGGGCTGCCTTCTGAATTTGACAAATGTTGATTCTGTCAATTTGAAGATGTTTCAAGTGCTGCCCGAGTGTTTTCAAGATGGCGCCCAGCGTGCCGATTGCCACTGGGACAACCTCGGCTGGTTTGTGACGCTGAAGCTCGATTTTCAAATCATGGCATCTAATGACCTTTTCATGTTCTTTTTCAATGACCCTGCTGTCTCCAGGGACTGCTATGTCGGTGATGGTCACTTTCCTGTCCTCGATCACTGTGATGTCCAATGATGTGCCAACATTTTGTCCGTTTGGATTTGAAAGTCCCACATGATTATTATTATTATTATTTAATATTGTTTCTTGTTATTAATAATTTGTTTAATTCCACTCCATGTAAGGAAGGACTTTATCACTCAGCAAAGGGTTAAATTGTGGATTCGCTGCCAGTGGAGAGATGCGGGCCACAAGCTTAGAGACTTTAAGGGCGTGTGAGGTTTGTGAAGGAGGACGAAAGGCATCTTCCTCAGAGGAAGTGACCCTCTGCCCTCCAGCCCTAGAAGGCCACGTGGGGAGGGCCTCTCTGCCCTGTCTCCTCACTCTCCAGGATTGGGGGGGGGGGCACTCTGTGCAGCAGGACACTGATCTAGATTGACCACTGGAGTCCTCTTCATCCCTGGAGCCCTAGTTTGGATCTTTTCTGGTATCTCCACGTCCCTCAGTGGCTCTCAGGTGGAGAGCAGCCCAGAGGTGGGACTTGCTGAACTGCTGTGGTTTGGCCTGATGCTTCTGCTACTTCAGTTGTGGCTTCCAGTGTGGCTGGGCCCTGTTGTTAAAAACTGGGGCTTTTGGTATAACTGGGATGGTTTGTTGACTTCTAGCCTTTTGTGGCCCCACTGTTCTTCCAAGAGAGGCTCAAAGAAGCTGACAGTGGCGTTCTCTGCACCCCAATTTTATTCTCACAACCACCAACCTGTGAGGTGGGTGAGGCCAAGAGAGACGATTGCTCAGAAAGGCCTGTTTCTGTTCAGATTGTCTGGGTGAGTCATGCAGCCCCCTCCCCTGGACGTCTGACCCTCTGGCCCTTGCACCAAGTCGCGTGACTGTGGCCTCCCTCCCTGCCCATAAAAGGCAAGAAGCAGCGCTGGTTTTCCAGACGTGAAGGTCTTCTCCAGCCCACACTGGCGCCATCATAAGGACTGGAGACACCGGTCCATTTAACCAGGTTTTTTTTAATCTGGACCCCCACCTTCTCCAGAGCTCCAGCTGGCTGACCATCAGGCATTGATAAAAGTATAAAAATAACCATTTGAAACTTCAGTTGTTTAATAAAATGAGGCTGTGTCCATCTTTGCCAGAGGTACGTCCTGTGGTGAAAAGAGCACTCAGCCTGTCAGATGAACCCGACTTACTGGGGGGGTCTGGGGGGGGTCATCATCAAAGCGCCAGGAACACCCCAGGAGTGATGAAGAGGGTTCTCGTGTGTGCCTGTGTGCGCGCATTCACACACGCAGGCACACATCCTTGCATCAGAGAAGCAGGGCACAGAGAGCGCCCCTCCCATGACTGCCGGGGAGGATAATTACGGTGGGGCTGCGTTTGTTTGGCCTCCCCTCCCCCTGCTGATATTATTATTATTAGTATTTCCTTTGCTTTTTCTTCCTTTCCCCTCCATCCAGTATGGACGTGGTTGTGGTTTTCACCATCCCCCCTTGGGGTGCTGTGCTGTAAATATGAATTTTATTATTTTAAAGTATGTATTATGTTTTCATGTTGCAAGAGGCCCTGAGCCCGTGTGGGGAATGGCCTCTTGTGAATGACACAAACACACACATGAATGATAATAAAGTTGCCAAACAGCATGGAGACGACATCCTGCGGCTCAAACAGCATTTCGTAACGTGGAGGCAAACAACAGGATCTTTTGTCTTCAGGCAGTTGGGAACCCAAAGCCCTGCCCTCCCCCAGCTGACCCTGTTGTTGTGTTGTCAAATCTCCCTCCCTCCAGAAATGGCGTCTCTCGGCCCCTCTGAACCCTCTCTCTCCCCCCCACCCCTTAGCGGACATTGCGCGCAACATGGGGGCCAAGACAGTCGTTGCCATCGATGTGGGCAGCCAGGACGAGACCGACCTCTGCAACTACGGGGACAGCCTCTCGGGGTGGTGGCTGCTCTGGAAGCGCCTCAATCCCTGGGCGGAGAAAGTGAAGGTGAGGCGCTCTCTCCGTGCTGTTGTCCCGGGGGGCCCACTGAGGCTGGCCGGGCGGAGCCCCCATCTCAGCAGCCTCTTTCTGGGCAGTGCTCTCCATCAGGAGGGATCCCTGGGGGGCAGGGGGCAAAGCTGCTGCTGCTGCTGCTGCTGCGGACTTCTGGGGCCCAAGGCCATCGCTCCGGGGCCTGTTGCCTGGCCCTCGAGAACGCACTCCTGAACAGCGGCACCGCCTGGCCGATTTGGCAGGCCACCTTGCTTGCAGGGCAGCTCCGCTGGGTAGATGGAGCCTAACTCAGTGCTGCTCCGCGGGGCCCCTGTGCAGCCCCAGCCCTGGGCAGAGGTGGGTGGGGCTGTTGTGGGGCGGGGGTGGGACACTGGCTCATCTGGCTTTAGTTAAGGCACGGGGAGAAGGTTGCTTAGAGTGGATATTTATGCAAATAAGGTGTTGCCATGAGAAGTCTTGCCCCCAGCACTGTTTTCCTAATCTAGCCCCTCACCCCGCTCCCCAGACATACGCAGGGCTCTTTTAGCAGAAAGGGGAAGCACTGGGAAATCTTTTTGTGCTTGTAAAGGTAATTAGAAGCTGGGGCGATCGAGGGGCACAGAATCTGTGCTGTAGTACCCTGGGCAAAATTCACCCCCTGTTTTATTCCTGGATCTAGATAGAGAATCTAGACTAATCAGTTTTATAAGAATTAATCTATTGAAGTATTGTCAACAGCTTTCACAGCTGGAATCAACTGGCTGTTGTGGGTTTTCCACGCTGTGTGGCCGTGGTCTGGTGGTTTTTGCTCCTAACACTATTGTGACATGCCTCTGAAGAGAAGAACCATAGATCCAGGTGAAGGAGTAAAAACTACCAGAGCACAACCACACAACACACAGCAGCCAACCTATTGAAGCACGTGGCCTCAAATGTCTTCAGGATCTGATGAAAGTTGTTTCTGACGATGCAAATGAAGTACTTGTGAGTTCTGTCCCTTGAGCTCAGACTACAAACTTGACAGAAAGCCTTCCATGTGACGTTTCATTAAACAATAAATGGTTCTGTTTGTTAGATGAGACATTAGAAAATATAGGAATGTGAAAACTGATTCTATAGATACTGCAAAAACAAAAGGCAAGATTATCAAAACTTCTGTTATTTTTCAACCCAAGTATACAGAGCTTGCTTGTAATATTTTGCTTATTGCATTATGCATTTTTATTTTTTAAAAAAGCAATCTTATTTTACACGAAACCGATATATGCTTACTGTCATGTTGGAAGCAAGATTAGAAGAGGCCAAATGTAATCTCTGTCAAAGTGCAAAAAATCTTAACACGTCTTAATTAGCTGTCAGAGGTCAAAGAAAATCCTTGTGCAATCAGAATTCACTGATGTAGCTGGGCCTGGTAGGATAATCCCACAATGCATAAAGGATCAGCAAGAAACCCTTGACGATATGGTCAGAAGAACACTGCTGTGTCCTCAGCCTGCCTCAGCCTGCAGTTAGCTCCAGTGTGGAGCACAGGCAATCTCTCTCTCTCTCTCTCTCACCCCCTGGGGTAATAACTGGCTAGGCAAAGGAGCAGTTTCAGGAAAAGATGCCCACTTCTGTGCTGCACTCTGGTTTGAATGGTTCCCGCCCCCACTCCCCAACACTACTCAGTTCACTGTTCACAAATGTAGGAGCCTCTGATGGAGACGAGAGAGCAAGAACAGGCGAGGGGGTTACATAAATGCAGGGTAAATGAGAAGTGGGGGTGGGAGGGGGTTGTGGGCCGAGGCTGTGCCTGCCCAAAAGGGGGAGCCAGGAGGACCACTCCTTGAGCGGAGCCTTCATGGGACTCGTCCCGTCCTTCCCTTCAAGGTCCCGGACATGGCCGAGATCCAGTCCCGCCTGGCCTACGTTTCGTGCGTGCGGCAGCTGGAGGTGGTGAAGACCAGTTCCTACTGCGAATACATCCGGCCTCCGATCGATCGCTTCAAGACCATGGATTTTGGCAAGTTCAACGAAATCTACGTGAGTCCTGGTGACCAGCTGGGCAGCTTTTGATGTCTGCCTTGAGCACTCGTAAAAGGGGTCTGTTCATCTTTTTTGAAAAGAGGTTAGAAAGTCTGAATGTAAAGTAACTTTCCTGCGCCTTGGACTCTCGCTGCTTGCCTAGTGAGGAAAGCTGTCTCCTATTTTACCTATTTGCTAGGGAGGCTGGGCGCGCTTCCGGTGGCTCGGGGCTATTTATTGGCGCTCTGTTGCTCCTTCAGTGGGGCTGCATCATTCACACACATGGTTTGGTCATGTGTCCATGTCACCCTAGGTCCGTGGTGGCGAACCTTTGGCACTCCAGATGTTATGGACCACAATTCCCATCAGCCCCTTCCAGCATGGCCAACTGGGAATGGGAATTGTGGTCCATAACATCTGGAGTGCCAAAGGTTCACTGATGGGAATTGTGGTCCATAACATCTGGAGTGCCAAAGGTTCGCAACCACTGCCCTAGGTCATCGCTTTGGCATATAACTGTGTGTGAATGACGCAGCCCTACTGAAGGTGAAAGACAAATTGGCACCGTGAAGGTGTCTGCTCTTCAGTGGGGCAAAGTCATTCTCATTTTTCCCACCCTGAGGTTAATTTAGAAGGTGAGATTTATTTTTCAGGTGGAGCAGAGATTGTTACTTCTGGAGGGAAAGGGGAAGGACGGCCCCCTGTAGTTGTGGGGGGAGCAAGTTTTCTATCTCCCTGCTCAGACAGTAAGGGCCTGACCAAACCGGGGGGGGGGGGGGGCAGGCTCTGGAATCGCCGTCCCCTGATTTGGAAAAGCTGTTTCTCTAAACTCTGCCCTGTGGGCACTGTGTTCACTTAGCAGTTAAAGAAATGCGTTGTGAACATGCTCAGGAATCCTTTCCACGGTTCTCCCTCAATATAATCCAAGACTAAGTCCTGGCACTGAAAACTATGGCAGGGGCCCAGACCGAGTGACCTGCCCCGTGCTCAGTCCCAAATGACTCGGCCAGGTCAGACAGAGTTTCTGCTGACCCGCCCCAAATTCTAATGCTATACATCAGTGATTCCTCTGTTGGCAGGGGAAGGCGTGGAGCCGTGCTGACCCCAGCCCCAAAATCTGCTTTGACGCAGGGTCTCGGCCACAGGACTTGTGATAGAATAACAAGGCGCTTCTGTACATGTGCAGAGTGCCTTCCCCTTTCTGAGTAATTGCAGTCCAGGACAGAAGGTGCTCCTCCTACGCTGGCTTGAATTTCCCACATCTGCCTTGGAAAATGGGGAGGGGGCACCATCTCTGGAGACTTTCTGCAGAGGCCGCCTTGCCATTGGCCCATGCCAGTCTCTGCCCCCCCCCCCCACCACTTGTCCCTCTCTGCTCCTGAGGGAAATCCCCCACTGGATGGGGGGCTCAGTCCTCTGAGAGCCCCCAAAACACAATAATTCCCCTGCTGACTTTATCCCCACCTGAAGGAGATGAAGGGAAAACATCAAAGGGCCTCTGGAGAAAAGGTGATGGGGAAAAGCAGCAGGTAATGAATTTGGTCACAGAGGGGTTAATTACCTCCGCTGCAGGTGACTTGTCGCTGCCCCTCCCCCATTCCTTCCCAGGCAATTCAGAGAAATTGTTTATTCATTTCCCCTAAATGTTACTACAAAGGAAAAGATTATTTTTAAAAAAACCCTAATAGCTGGGAATTAAGAGATAAGGAAACATTTGGAGAGGGGTTGGTAACCCCAAATGCCTCCCCACCCCAGGTAGCTGCAGGCCTGTCAAGATATCCTTGTTCCTGATCTCTCTCCCCCCACCCATCAGCATTGGAGGTTGTGGCTGACAGAATTTTGGATGACGGCACATCTCTCTCAGCGACTCCCTCTTGGGACTTTGCCATAGACTCTGAACGTTCATTTATATCTCAAAATGCCACCGGGGCCTCAGTTGTGGGAGCCCCACGGCCAGGTCTGGATCGCCTCCACTCTGCTCTTCTCTCCTCCATAGGATGTGGGTTACCAACACGGAAAAGTGGTCTTTGATGGCTGGTGTCGTGGGGATATCGTTGAGAAGATGGTGAAAGACTGGCATTCTGCAGACGTCTACGAGAGCAAACGCATGGATGTAAGTGGATGCAACTCTCCCTTCCAGCCCCTTTTCTCTCCTCTGTTTGGCCCTGCCCCACCCCCACTCCAAAGGGGAAGGAGGGACGTCACACGAACACCCATCGGCCCCTCAGTCCACCCAGGCCAGTCGTGTCTCCCCAGGAACTCAGGCAGAGGAAGGTCCTCCATGTCACCTTCAGCCAGGAGGAGGAGGAAGAGAGTTGGATTTATATCCCCCCCTTACAGGAGATTTATATCCCCTCCCCCACAGGAGAGAGACTCAAGGTGGCTTACAAACGCCTTGCCCTTCCCCCCTCAGAACAAACACCCTGTGAGGTAGGTGGGGCTGAGAGAGCTCTGAAAAGCTGTGACTAGCCCAAGGTCACCCAGCTGGCGTGTGTGGGAGTGCACAAGCCACAAGGCATGGGGTTAGAACCATGGACAATGTAAGAAGCCCTTGGACATGAGCACCGCACCCTGTGGGCCTGATCAGGATCTGTGGGCTGGACCCACAGGTGCCCTCATATCTAATTGGCCCTCGGTCAGAGAGCAAAGGTGTAAATTCTTTTCCTTTTACACCCAGTTAGGGAAATCACAGGGCTGCACCGTTTGAATCCACGTCAACTCCCAGAATCCTGAGCTCCTCTTCCCCTCTGTCAGGTGCCCTGCTGAGCCCCTCCCCCCAATTCTCCCTTTAAGCCCTCCGCCTCAACACACCCACCTTCTTTCCTCCGGCTCCAGGTGCTGACATGTCCCAGTGCGGGATTCACCGACCTGGCTGAGATCGTGTCTCGCATTGAGCCAGCAAAGAGCTACGTGTCAGACAGCTACGCAGATGGTGAGTCCCAGCCCTTGGTGGGTTTGACTTCCCTCAGGTGGGAGGCCGGGTTCACAACCCTGTCTGGCAGTGGACGCATCTATGCGTCATTTTCAGCACCCCTGACCCGCACCCAGCTTCAAAGGAGAGCTGTGCGGGACTGCAGCAGCAGACCGAGGTTGAAGTCCATTTGCAGCTTGGAGGCCAACAAGATTTTCAAGGTCTAAGCTTTCAAAGGGAGACGTGGTTCTTGCAAGCTTCTCCTCCCCCCCCCTCCCCCCCCGCCAATCATGGCGGTCTCTGAGGCGCTTCTGGGTTTGCATCTAGCTCTCCCGACATGTCCTGGCTCCCAGGAAGAAAAGTCTTCTCAAGCTCAAAGCATTCACGGCAACACACAAGCCCCGAGTCAGATTGTCTCACTGCTGCTCTGAGGCCAGAAGTCACAGGTCGCATTAAACATTTGACTCTGGCTGCAAAGTGTGTTTAATTCCCCTTCTCCCAGGCCACAGGACTAGAACACCTTCTTTGTGTCACAACATTGTCTGTGTTGTCCACCCTGTCATTTGCTGCAGCTACAGGCAGAAAAAATGTATTTTTGTTTTTATCCTTCTGTCACGATGAACCCACTATAGCCCCTGGGCTGTTCACTAGGTCAGTGAGGGTCAGCTGAACTAAGGTCTGCAACGGCAAGCCCTTTGCTTCCCCCCGCCCCCCGGCCTGCTTGAGGGCTCCCTCTGGGCCAGCCACAGATTTGCAGAGGGGCTTCCATGAGGAGGAGACAGTGGAGCCCAGTGGTTGGGTTCTTGGGGTGAATTCCAGGGTGGAGGTCGTTGCTCCACCCAGTTTAGCCTAATTTCCAGTATATTTTCATTTCTTATCCTCCCCATTTCCTCAAAGGGTTTGGGGCAGTGAATCTGGTCCTCTTCTCCTGCCCTTTACTGACACCAATGCCCTGGGAGGTGGGTTGGGCTGTGAGAAAAGGACCCCATGAATTTTCTGGTTTATTGGGACTTGAAGGGGGGGCCTCAGGCGTCGTCAGGCACGCCAACCCCGCTGGTTCTCTTGTGTGCCTCTCTGTGATACGGCTCTGCCTTTATTCCTACACAATATTCTGTGAGATCCTGTCCCTGATTTTTGTTTGGCCTCCACCATTGTGGAGGGAATAGCTGTGAGGAATTCTCATGGCACCATCTTGGCGACTTCACCTCACAGGGTGTTTGTGGGCGGGGGAGTGAAAGGAGATTGTCAGCCCCTTTGAGTCTCCTTTCAGGAGAAAAAGGGGGGGTATAAATCCAAACTCCTCCCCCTCCCCCTCCTCTTCTACTTCTTCTTCTGTATCTGGAGTCAGACAGAGCAAGTTCTGGCTGGCAGTGTGGAGAGCTCAGACACAGGCAGGCACACGCGCACACACACACACACAAACTCTAACCATGCAGAATAAAAGAGGGAGGCCACATGTACAACTGTTTGAAAATCACAGGTTAGGAGATTATTGTCAGGACGGAGGGGGAGGATATATTTATTTTATTTAAAACATTTATATTGCATAGTTCTCCCCAAAGTAGCGTGCCTCGGTCTCCCGTCTCCCGTCTTGTCCTCACACAACCCTGTGTGTGAGTGGCCTGAGGTCACATGGCAGAGGGGGGATTCGGACCTGGGTCTCCGGGATTCTCCTCTGACACTTCAGCCTCTGCGCCACACTGACTTTCGAAGGACCGGTTCTGAGGGAAGGGTGCAGCTTTGTGAGAATCTCGAGGGGTTGTGAGATTTCTCTTTGCCCCCAAAGCAGGAGAGGAATCAGACTACCTGACGGAGTACGAGGAGGACGGAGTGGATGCCATGCAAGAGGAGGAAGGTCAGGAACTTCTGTTTGCCCCAGGCGAGCAGAGTGTCGCCTTTGAAACGGTAGGTGGGGAGCCCCCCTGGCCTGTGTGGGGCAGCTCACGTCCTCCTCCTCTGCACTTGTGGAGGGACACGCCTGCTCAGGCCAAGAGCACCCAAAGTGAATCCCCTTCCCTGGGCCTGCCTCTTTCGGCTGGCGCATCCCGGGGGCCAACGAAATGGCAAAGGCTGGGAGAGGGTGGGCGGTGGGGGGGAAAACAGCCACTCAGCTGAGCCTGGAGGGGTCCCGCTCCAGCATCCGGGGGGGAGCCATGTCGGAGGGAAGTCAGATCGGGAGAGAGCAGGAAGACCAGCACTTCAGACCCACACGGAGACACAGCCAGCCGTCCACGCACTCATCCTGCCACAGCGATCTTGGTGGTCGCCCCGTGTGCCACCAAACTTACCTCATGGCTGCAGCCGATACACTCCCGATCTGTAGAGCAGCTGGAAAATGAGGGGGAGGTTTCTAGTTTTAAAGAAGGCTAGATCCCCAAAATCACGGAAGACGGTGTGCCCCCCCTCAGTTGGTAAAAAAAGGCCTCTCACAGCTGCATGTAGCATTTTGCCGTTTGGTTTCTGACAGCCATTCTCTGCCGTACCTTGTAAGTGGCTCACAGCACCACGCTCTGTCTTCTTTCCAGGATGAGGAGAAGAGCCTTCGACACCGCTGCCGACGGACCTCCCAGGAGACTCCTCAACCGCTGGGCCCAGCCTCGCCTTGAGGACAGTTCTGACTGAGCCACAGGGGGGGGGGGGCTGCAGCCAGACTTTGCCCTCCCCTGACAGGCCGCTATGTGGGTGGGGGCGCAGGGAGTCCCACACCTCTCGCACCGAGGAGCGCTTTGCTTCCGCCCAGCATAGCAGTAGAATCTCAGCTCCAGTTGCCGCCACGGGCGTCGGCTGCAGAAGGCCACGCAGTGAACATGGCGCCACTCGCCCACAGCGGCCCTTTGCTGGAGTGGGGCTCTGAGACCATCATGCTTTCAGGGCAGGAGCCACAAGGAAGGGCTCCCTTTCTAAGACTGGCCAGTGGGCACATCACACGTCTGCTGTGAGCAGGAGGGGCGTGAGAAGAGAAGAGGCAGGAGGTGCAAGCACATGGAGCCGCCTTCTGTCGAGTGGGGCCATTGGACCAAAGGCCAGGCTTGTCTGCTGTGGCTGGCAGAGAGCAGCTCTCTCAGGAGGGCGGGGGGGGGGGGTCCCTTTTAACTGGTGCTGGAAGATTGAAGCTGGGGCCACCTGCATGCACAGGAGGTCTCCCCCCGGCCCCCGGGTGCCAAAACATTTCATCTCCCCTTCTGTTTGGGCCAGACAGGCTTGGGCCCTCTGATTGGCTGGCATGGAGGTGAATCCATTCCTTGACCCAAGCGGAGGGAAGACCCCCCAGCTCTCCTGCTTAAGCTGCTGCTGCCGCCGCTGCCTCCACCACCACTAGCAGCACACGTTGGCTTTATGTTGCTTGTTTGCCAGAGGTTTCAGATTGCAGCCACACTGACAGATCTTCGGGTTTTTTAAATGGATAAATTGCTATTAATGTCATGGATGGAATAAAAGAGAGATGCTTGTTCGGTACGAAACAATCTACGAAAAAGATTATTGAGTCCTGAGCCTTCTCTGGTCCGGTGGGCTGGCACACGAGCCATTTCAGCCGAGTAGAATCAGCCCCACGTTTGAGCAGAGGATGCCTCAGGGAACTTATCAAAGATTGTGTTGCACCTTTGCACATTCAAACTCAAAGGAAAAGGCTAATGCAGTGTGGTCTTTATGAGCCACCTCTGTTGAATTGTTCTCTGGATCAGAAATGTTTATGCCACAATAAGTCTGTGCACATTTAAGGTGCCCAAACATGTTCCTTTGGCAGCATCACATCTGCTCCATTAGAATTGTCCAAATTAATGTCTGAAAGCAGAAAACAAGTTTGCTCCCTCACCAACATGACATCCCTTCAAATATCTGAACAGGGCTATTATGTCACCCCTTAACCTACGCTTCTCCAGACTAAACATCCCCAGCTCCCGAAGCCTCTTCGTAGGGTGTGGATGCCAGACCTTTTGCCATGTTGGTTGCCCTCCTCTGGACCCGTTCCAGCTGGTCAATATCCTCCTTGAATTGCAGTGCCCAGAACTGTTCACAGTATTCCAGGTGAGTTCTAACCAATGCAGAATAGAGGTACAATTACATCCCTTGATCTAGTCACTATACTTCTACCAATACAGCCCAAAATCGCATTGGCCTTCTTGGCTGCCACAACACACTGCCGACTCATCTTTGGTTTGCGGTCTACTAAGACCCAGATCCCTTTCGCATGTAGTGTCATCAAGCCCGTTGTCACCCATCCTATGTGTGTGCGTTTCATTTTTTCTGCCTAAGCATATGTTACATTTATGTCTGCTGAAATTCATTGTGTTTGTTTTAGCCCAGGTCTGTAATGTGTCCGGGTCATTTTGAATTCTGACTCTGTCCTCTGGGGTATTAGCTACTCTTCCTAATTTGGTGTCATCTGCAAATTTAATTAGCATGCTCTCTACTCCATCATCCAAGTCACTGATAAAAAATATTGAATAGCACTGTGCCCAGGACAGAACCCTGTGGCCCCCCACTAGTCACTTCTCTCCAGGATGAAGATGAGCCATTGATGAGCACCCTTTGAGTTTGGTCAGTCAGCCCATTACAAATCCATCTAACAATAGCATTATCTAGTTCACATTTCACCGGCTTACTCGCAAGAATATTATGGGACACCTTGTCAAGGGCCTTACTAAAACCAAGGTATGCTACATCCAAAGCCTTCTCTTCATCTACGAAGCTTGTCATTCTATTTAAAAAAGAGATAAGATTAGTCTGGCATGACTTGTTTTTCAGAAACCCATCCTGACTTTTTGTGATCACAGCATTCCCTTCTAAGTGCTGGCAGACCATCTGTTTAATGATCTGCTGCAGAATCTTCCCTGGTATTGATGTTAGGCTGGCTGGACGGTAATTATTAGGGTTATCTTTTATCAGCACATGAAAGGACATTCAAGGCAGAGGCAAGATCCACATTTTGATGGTTTAAGGTTAGTGGCTACCTCCCACCTTCAGAGTTCCTCTTCCTCCTCCGCTCTTTCCTTTCTTGGTAGCAGCCATGACTAACTACTGACTGGGGTGGGGGGCAATGCCCCAACATGGATTTGCATGGACTGTCTTGTGCTCAGGGTGAAGAAGAGGCCAGGATGGAACGGTGCCAGCTGCTGCTGCCTCACAGGAACAGGGAGGGAAGGAAGGAAGAAACAAGGAGAGAAAGGGGAAAGGAGGACAGTGGCCCTCACCTCTACAAGCCAACTTTCTGCTTTCCTTGGTGCTGCCGCGCCTTGCTTCCCATAACAAGCCTCGCCTACTAGGCCAGCCTGCACAACACTCTGGAGGGAATTTATCAGACCAAAACCAACATCGATCATCGCATTCTGAACACACTTGTGACCCTGGGGTCCTCCCAGGGCCGCGCCTGTCTGAGCGTTGCCCTGAGATCAATCGTGCCTGTGGCTTCCCCCACAGCATCCTACTACCCCCCCCCCCCCGCATTATTGAAAGATAATGCATTGGAATGTGGAAGAACTCTCAATGATTTCAATTTCATAGTTTAAGCTCTCAATGTGCACATATCCCAGGGGTGGGGGGAGGTGGGGGTGGATAACAGCCCTGCAAATCAACACCAGGGATCAGATTGATAACATACGCACATTCTGCTGCCTGGGGGGCGGGGGGCACTGAAATGTTGATTACGCCTTGGGGATTTCATACTAGAATTTATCGTTTGGGTACATTCTGGTAAGAGGGAGATTGGCAGTAGGGTGGGGTTAATGCGCCACTCCAGGAATGTGCCACTCCAGATTTCCCACCCATCCACCCCAAACAGCATCATTGTCAATGTTGGTTGCTGTGGGTTTTCTGGGCTGCGTGGCTGTGGTCTGGTAGATCTTGTTCCTAATGTTTCACCTGCATCTGTGGCTGTCCCCCCCCCCCCCCACCCCCCCCCCCCCCCACCCCCCCCCCCCCCCACCCCCCCCCCCCCCCACCCCCCCCCCCCCCCACCCCCCCCCCCCCCCACCCCCCCCCCCCCCCACCCCCCCCCCCCCCCACCCCCCCCCCCCCCCACCCCCCCCCCCCCCCACCCCCCCCCCCCCCCACCCCCCCCCCCCCCCACCCCCCCCCCCCCCCACCCCCCCCCCCCCCCACCCCCCCCCCCCCCCACCCCCCCCCCCCCCCACCCCCCCCCCCCCCCACCCCCCCCCCCCCCCACCCCCCCCCCCCCCCACCCCCCCCCCCCCCCACCCCCCCCCCCCCCCACCCCCCCCCCCCCCCACCCCCCCCCCCCCCCACCCCCCCCCCCCCCCACCCCCCCCCCCCCCCACCCCCCCCCCCCCCCACCCCCCCCCCCCCCCACCCCCCCCCCCCCCCACCCCCCCCCCCCCCCACCCCCCCCCCCCCCCACCCCCCCCCCCCCCCACCCCCCCCCCCCCCCACCCCCCCCCCCCCCCACCCCCCCCCCCCCCCACCCCCCCCCCCCCCCACCCCCCCCCCCCCCCACCCCCCCCCCCCCCCACCCCCCCCCCCCCCCACCCCCCCCCCCCCCCACCCCCCCCCCCCCCCACCCCCCCCCCCCCCCACCCCCCCCCCCCCCCACCCCCCCCCCCCCCCACCCCCCCCCCCCCCCACCCCCCCCCCCCCCCACCCCCCCCCCCCCCCACCCCCCCCCCCCCCCACCCCCCCCCCCCCCCACCCCCCCCCCCCCCCACCCCCCCCCCCCCCCACCCCCCCCCCCCCCCACCCCCCCCCCCCCCCACCCCCCCCCCCCCCCACCCCCCCCCCCCCCCACCCCCCCCCCCCCCCACCCCCCCCCCCCCCCACCCCCCCCCCCCCCCACCCCCCCCCCCCCCCACCCCCCCCCCCCCCCACCCCCCCCCCCCCCCACCCCCCCCCCCCCCCACCCCCCCCCCCCCCCACCCCCCCCCCCCCCCACCCCCCCCCCCCCCCACCCCCCCCCCCCCCCACCCCCCCCCCCCCCCACCCCCCCCCCCCCCCACCCCCCCCCCCCCCCACCCCCCCCCCCCCCCACCCCCCCCCCCCCCCACCCCCCCCCCCCCCCACCCCCCCCCCCCCCCACCCCCCCCCCCCCCCACCCCCCCCCCCCCCCACCCCCCCCCCCCCCCACCCCCCCCCCCCCCCACCCCCCCCCCCCCCCACCCCCCCCCCCCCCCACCCCCCCCCCCCCCCACCCCCCCCCCCCCCCACCCCCCCCCCCCCCCACCCCCCCCCCCCCCCACCCCCCCCCCCCCCCACCCCCCCCCCCCCCCACCCCCCCCCCCCCCCACCCCCCCCCCCCCCCACCCCCCCCCCCCCCCACCCCCCCCCCCCCCCACCCCCCCCCCCCCCCACCCCCCCCCCCCCCCACCCCCCCCCCCCCCCACCCCCCCCCCCCCCCACCCCCCCCCCCCCCCACCCCCCCCCCCCCCCACCCCCCCCCCCCCCCACCCCCCCCCCCCCCCACCCCCCCCCCCCCCCACCCCCCCCCCCCCCCACCCCCCCCCCCCCCCACCCCCCCCCCCCCCCACCCCCCCCCCCCCCCACCCCCCCCCCCCCCCACCCCCCCCCCCCCCCACCCCCCCCCCCCCCCACCCCCCCCCCCCCCCACCCCCCCCCCCCCCCACCCCCCCCCCCCCCCACCCCCCCCCCCCCCCACCCCCCCCCCCCCCCACCCCCCCCCCCCCCCACCCCCCCCCCCCCCCACCCCCCCCCCCCCCCACCCCCCCCCCCCCCCACCCCCCCCCCCCCCCACCCCCCCCCCCCCCCACCCCCCCCCCCCCCCACCCCCCCCCCCCCCCACCCCCCCCCCCCCCCACCCCCCCCCCCCCCCACCCCCCCCCCCCCCCACCCCCCCCCCCCCCCACCCCCCCCCCCCCCCACCCCCCCCCCCCCCCACCCCCCCCCCCCCCCACCCCCCCCCCCCCCCACCCCCCCCCCCCCCCACCCCCCCCCCCCCCCACCCCCCCCCCCCCCCACCCCCCCCCCCCCCCACCCCCCCCCCCCCCCACCCCCCCCCCCCCCCACCCCCCCCCCCCCCCACCCCCCCCCCCCCCCACCCCCCCCCCCCCCCACCCCCCCCCCCCCCCACCCCCCCCCCCCCCCACCCCCCCCCCCCCCCACCCCCCCCCCCCCCCACCCCCCCCCCCCCCCACCCCCCCCCCCCCCCACCCCCCCCCCCCCCCACCCCCCCCCCCCCCCACCCCCCCCCCCCCCCACCCCCCCCCCCCCCCACCCCCCCCCCCCCCCACCCCCCCCCCCCCCCACCCCCCCCCCCCCCCACCCCCCCCCCCCCCCACCCCCCCCCCCCCCCACCCCCCCCCCCCCCCACCCCCCCCCCCCCCCACCCCCCCCCCCCCCCACCCCCCCCCCCCCCCACCCCCCCCCCCCCCCACCCCCCCCCCCCCCCACCCCCCCCCCCCCCCACCCCCCCCCCCCCCCACCCCCCCCCCCCCCCACCCCCCCCCCCCCCCACCCCCCCCCCCCCCCACCCCCCCCCCCCCCCACCCCCCCCCCCCCCCACCCCCCCCCCCCCCCACCCCCCCCCCCCCCCACCCCCCCCCCCCCCCACCCCCCCCCCCCCCCACCCCCCCCCCCCCCCACCCCCCCCCCCCCCCACCCCCCCCCCCCCCCACCCCCCCCCCCCCCCACCCCCCCCCCCCCCCACCCCCCCCCCCCCCCACCCCCCCCCCCCCCCACCCCCCCCCCCCCCCACCCCCCCCCCCCCCCACCCCCCCCCCCCCCCACCCCCCCCCCCCCCCACCCCCCCCCCCCCCCACCCCCCCCCCCCCCCACCCCCCCCCCCCCCCACCCCCCCCCCCCCCCACCCCCCCCCCCCCCCACCCCCCCCCCCCCCCACCCCCCCCCCCCCCCACCCCCCCCCCCCCCCACCCCCCCCCCCCCCCACCCCCCCCCCCCCCCACCCCCCCCCCCCCCCACCCCCCCCCCCCCCCACCCCCCCCCCCCCCCACCCCCCCCCCCCCCCACCCCCCCCCCCCCCCACCCCCCCCCCCCCCCACCCCCCCCCCCCCCCACCCCCCCCCCCCCCCACCCCCCCCCCCCCCCACCCCCCCCCCCCCCCACCCCCCCCCCCCCCCACCCCCCCCCCCCCCCACCCCCCCCCCCCCCCACCCCCCCCCCCCCCCACCCCCCCCCCCCCCCACCCCCCCCCCCCCCCACCCCCCCCCCCCCCCACCCCCCCCCCCCCCCACCCCCCCCCCCCCCCACCCCCCCCCCCCCCCACCCCCCCCCCCCCCCACCCCCCCCCCCCCCCACCCCCCCCCCCCCCCACCCCCCCCCCCCCCCACCCCCCCCCCCCCCCACCCCCCCCCCCCCCCACCCCCCCCCCCCCCCACCCCCCCCCCCCCCCACCCCCCCCCCCCCCCACCCCCCCCCCCCCCCACCCCCCCCCCCCCCCACCCCCCCCCCCCCCCACCCCCCCCCCCCCCCACCCCCCCCCCCCCCCACCCCCCCCCCCCCCCACCCCCCCCCCCCCCCACCCCCCCCCCCCCCCACCCCCCCCCCCCCCCACCCCCCCCCCCCCCCACCCCCCCCCCCCCCCACCCCCCCCCCCCCCCACCCCCCCCCCCCCCCACCCCCCCCCCCCCCCACCCCCCCCCCCCCCCACCCCCCCCCCCCCCCACCCCCCCCCCCCCCCACCCCCCCCCCCCCCCACCCCCCCCCCCCCCCACCCCCCCCCCCCCCCACCCCCCCCCCCCCCCACCCCCCCCCCCCCCCACCCCCCCCCCCCCCCACCCCCCCCCCCCCCCACCCCCCCCCCCCCCCACCCCCCCCCCCCCCCACCCCCCCCCCCCCCCACCCCCCCCCCCCCCCACCCCCCCCCCCCCCCACCCCCCCCCCCCCCCACCCCCCCCCCCCCCCACCCCCCCCCCCCCCCACCCCCCCCCCCCCCCACCCCCCCCCCCCCCCACCCCCCCCCCCCCCCACCCCCCCCCCCCCCCACCCCCCCCCCCCCCCACCCCCCCCCCCCCCCACCCCCCCCCCCCCCCACCCCCCCCCCCCCCCACCCCCCCCCCCCCCCACCCCCCCCCCCCCCCACCCCCCCCCCCCCCCACCCCCCCCCCCCCCCACCCCCCCCCCCCCCCACCCCCCCCCCCCCCCACCCCCCCCCCCCCCCACCCCCCCCCCCCCCCACCCCCCCCCCCCCCCACCCCCCCCCCCCCCCACCCCCCCCCCCCCCCACCCCCCCCCCCCCCCACCCCCCCCCCCCCCCACCCCCCCCCCCCCCCACCCCCCCCCCCCCCCACCCCCCCCCCCCCCCACCCCCCCCCCCCCCCACCCCCCCCCCCCCCCACCCCCCCCCCCCCCCACCCCCCCCCCCCCCCACCCCCCCCCCCCCCCACCCCCCCCCCCCCCCACCCCCCCCCCCCCCCACCCCCCCCCCCCCCCACCCCCCCCCCCCCCCACCCCCCCCCCCCCCCACCCCCCCCCCCCCCCACCCCCCCCCCCCCCCACCCCCCCCCCCCCCCACCCCCCCCCCCCCCCACCCCCCCCCCCCCCCACCCCCCCCCCCCCCCACCCCCCCCCCCCCCCACCCCCCCCCCCCCCCACCCCCCCCCCCCCCCACCCCCCCCCCCCCCCACCCCCCCCCCCCCCCACCCCCCCCCCCCCCCACCCCCCCCCCCCCCCACCCCCCCCCCCCCCCACCCCCCCCCCCCCCCACCCCCCCCCCCCCCCACCCCCCCCCCCCCCCACCCCCCCCCCCCCCCACCCCCCCCCCCCCCCACCCCCCCCCCCCCCCACCCCCCCCCCCCCCCACCCCCCCCCCCCCCCACCCCCCCCCCCCCCCACCCCCCCCCCCCCCCACCCCCCCCCCCCCCCACCCCCCCCCCCCCCCACCCCCCCCCCCCCCCACCCCCCCCCCCCCCCACCCCCCCCCCCCCCCACCCCCCCCCCCCCCCACCCCCCCCCCCCCCCACCCCCCCCCCCCCCCACCCCCCCCCCCCCCCACCCCCCCCCCCCCCCACCCCCCCCCCCCCCCACCCCCCCCCCCCCCCACCCCCCCCCCCCCCCACCCCCCCCCCCCCCCACCCCCCCCCCCCCCCACCCCCCCCCCCCCCCACCCCCCCCCCCCCCCACCCCCCCCCCCCCCCACCCCCCCCCCCCCCCACCCCCCCCCCCCCCCACCCCCCCCCCCCCCCACCCCCCCCCCCCCCCACCCCCCCCCCCCCCCACCCCCCCCCCCCCCCACCCCCCCCCCCCCCCACCCCCCCCCCCCCCCACCCCCCCCCCCCCCCACCCCCCCCCCCCCCCACCCCCCCCCCCCCCCACCCCCCCCCCCCCCCACCCCCCCCCCCCCCCACCCCCCCCCCCCCCCACCCCCCCCCCCCCCCACCCCCCCCCCCCCCCACCCCCCCCCCCCCCCACCCCCCCCCCCCCCCACCCCCCCCCCCCCCCACCCCCCCCCCCCCCCACCCCCCCCCCCCCCCACCCCCCCCCCCCCCCACCCCCCCCCCCCCCCACCCCCCCCCCCCCCCACCCCCCCCCCCCCCCACCCCCCCCCCCCCCCACCCCCCCCCCCCCCCACCCCCCCCCCCCCCCACCCCCCCCCCCCCCCACCCCCCCCCCCCCCCACCCCCCCCCCCCCCCACCCCCCCCCCCCCCCACCCCCCCCCCCCCCCACCCCCCCCCCCCCCCACCCCCCCCCCCCCCCACCCCCCCCCCCCCCCACCCCCCCCCCCCCCCACCCCCCCCCCCCCCCACCCCCCCCCCCCCCCACCCCCCCCCCCCCCCACCCCCCCCCCCCCCCACCCCCCCCCCCCCCCACCCCCCCCCCCCCCCACCCCCCCCCCCCCCCACCCCCCCCCCCCCCCACCCCCCCCCCCCCCCACCCCCCCCCCCCCCCACCCCCCCCCCCCCCCACCCCCCCCCCCCCCCACCCCCCCCCCCCCCCACCCCCCCCCCCCCCCACCCCCCCCCCCCCCCACCCCCCCCCCCCCCCACCCCCCCCCCCCCCCACCCCCCCCCCCCCCCACCCCCCCCCCCCCCCACCCCCCCCCCCCCCCACCCCCCCCCCCCCCCACCCCCCCCCCCCCCCACCCCCCCCCCCCCCCACCCCCCCCCCCCCCCACCCCCCCCCCCCCCCACCCCCCCCCCCCCCCACCCCCCCCCCCCCCCACCCCCCCCCCCCCCCACCCCCCCCCCCCCCCACCCCCCCCCCCCCCCACCCCCCCCCCCCCCCACCCCCCCCCCCCCCCACCCCCCCCCCCCCCCACCCCCCCCCCCCCCCACCCCCCCCCCCCCCCACCCCCCCCCCCCCCCACCCCCCCCCCCCCCCACCCCCCCCCCCCCCCACCCCCCCCCCCCCCCACCCCCCCCCCCCCCCACCCCCCCCCCCCCCCACCCCCCCCCCCCCCCACCCCCCCCCCCCCCCACCCCCCCCCCCCCCCACCCCCCCCCCCCCCCACCCCCCCCCCCCCCCACCCCCCCCCCCCCCCACCCCCCCCCCCCCCCACCCCCCCCCCCCCCCACCCCCCCCCCCCCCCACCCCCCCCCCCCCCCACCCCCCCCCCCCCCCACCCCCCCCCCCCCCCACCCCCCCCCCCCCCCACCCCCCCCCCCCCCCACCCCCCCCCCCCCCCACCCCCCCCCCCCCCCACCCCCCCCCCCCCCCACCCCCCCCCCCCCCCACCCCCCCCCCCCCCCACCCCCCCCCCCCCCCACCCCCCCCCCCCCCCACCCCCCCCCCCCCCCACCCCCCCCCCCCCCCACCCCCCCCCCCCCCCACCCCCCCCCCCCCCCACCCCCCCCCCCCCCCACCCCCCCCCCCCCCCACCCCCCCCCCCCCCCACCCCCCCCCCCCCCCACCCCCCCCCCCCCCCACCCCCCCCCCCCCCCACCCCCCCCCCCCCCCACCCCCCCCCCCCCCCACCCCCCCCCCCCCCCACCCCCCCCCCCCCCCACCCCCCCCCCCCCCCACCCCCCCCCCCCCCCACCCCCCCCCCCCCCCACCCCCCCCCCCCCCCACCCCCCCCCCCCCCCACCCCCCCCCCCCCCCACCCCCCCCCCCCCCCACCCCCCCCCCCCCCCACCCCCCCCCCCCCCCACCCCCCCCCCCCCCCACCCCCCCCCCCCCCCACCCCCCCCCCCCCCCACCCCCCCCCCCCCCCACCCCCCCCCCCCCCCACCCCCCCCCCCCCCCACCCCCCCCCCCCCCCACCCCCCCCCCCCCCCACCCCCCCCCCCCCCCACCCCCCCCCCCCCCCACCCCCCCCCCCCCCCACCCCCCCCCCCCCCCACCCCCCCCCCCCCCCACCCCCCCCCCCCCCCACCCCCCCCCCCCCCCACCCCCCCCCCCCCCCACCCCCCCCCCCCCCCACCCCCCCCCCCCCCCACCCCCCCCCCCCCCCACCCCCCCCCCCCCCCACCCCCCCCCCCCCCCACCCCCCCCCCCCCCCACCCCCCCCCCCCCCCACCCCCCCCCCCCCCCACCCCCCCCCCCCCCCACCCCCCCCCCCCCCCACCCCCCCCCCCCCCCACCCCCCCCCCCCCCCACCCCCCCCCCCCCCCACCCCCCCCCCCCCCCACCCCCCCCCCCCCCCACCCCCCCCCCCCCCCACCCCCCCCCCCCCCCACCCCCCCCCCCCCCCACCCCCCCCCCCCCCCACCCCCCCCCCCCCCCACCCCCCCCCCCCCCCACCCCCCCCCCCCCCCACCCCCCCCCCCCCCCACCCCCCCCCCCCCCCACCCCCCCCCCCCCCCACCCCCCCCCCCCCCCACCCCCCCCCCCCCCCACCCCCCCCCCCCCCCACCCCCCCCCCCCCCCACCCCCCCCCCCCCCCACCCCCCCCCCCCCCCACCCCCCCCCCCCCCCACCCCCCCCCCCCCCCACCCCCCCCCCCCCCCACCCCCCCCCCCCCCCACCCCCCCCCCCCCCCACCCCCCCCCCCCCCCACCCCCCCCCCCCCCCACCCCCCCCCCCCCCCACCCCCCCCCCCCCCCACCCCCCCCCCCCCCCACCCCCCCCCCCCCCCACCCCCCCCCCCCCCCACCCCCCCCCCCCCCCACCCCCCCCCCCCCCCACCCCCCCCCCCCCCCACCCCCCCCCCCCCCCACCCCCCCCCCCCCCCACCCCCCCCCCCCCCCACCCCCCCCCCCCCCCACCCCCCCCCCCCCCCACCCCCCCCCCCCCCCACCCCCCCCCCCCCCCACCCCCCCCCCCCCCCACCCCCCCCCCCCCCCACCCCCCCCCCCCCCCACCCCCCCCCCCCCCCACCCCCCCCCCCCCCCACCCCCCCCCCCCCCCACCCCCCCCCCCCCCCACCCCCCCCCCCCCCCACCCCCCCCCCCCCCCACCCCCCCCCCCCCCCACCCCCCCCCCCCCCCACCCCCCCCCCCCCCCACCCCCCCCCCCCCCCACCCCCCCCCCCCCCCACCCCCCCCCCCCCCCACCCCCCCCCCCCCCCACCCCCCCCCCCCCCCACCCCCCCCCCCCCCCACCCCCCCCCCCCCCCACCCCCCCCCCCCCCCACCCCCCCCCCCCCCCACCCCCCCCCCCCCCCACCCCCCCCCCCCCCCACCCCCCCCCCCCCCCACCCCCCCCCCCCCCCACCCCCCCCCCCCCCCACCCCCCCCCCCCCCCACCCCCCCCCCCCCCCACCCCCCCCCCCCCCCACCCCCCCCCCCCCCCACCCCCCCCCCCCCCCACCCCCCCCCCCCCCCACCCCCCCCCCCCCCCACCCCCCCCCCCCCCCACCCCCCCCCCCCCCCACCCCCCCCCCCCCCCACCCCCCCCCCCCCCCACCCCCCCCCCCCCCCACCCCCCCCCCCCCCCACCCCCCCCCCCCCCCACCCCCCCCCCCCCCCACCCCCCCCCCCCCCCACCCCCCCCCCCCCCCACCCCCCCCCCCCCCCACCCCCCCCCCCCCCCACCCCCCCCCCCCCCCACCCCCCCCCCCCCCCACCCCCCCCCCCCCCCACCCCCCCCCCCCCCCACCCCCCCCCCCCCCCACCCCCCCCCCCCCCCACCCCCCCCCCCCCCCACCCCCCCCCCCCCCCACCCCCCCCCCCCCCCACCCCCCCCCCCCCCCACCCCCCCCCCCCCCCACCCCCCCCCCCCCCCACCCCCCCCCCCCCCCACCCCCCCCCCCCCCCACCCCCCCCCCCCCCCACCCCCCCCCCCCCCCACCCCCCCCCCCCCCCACCCCCCCCCCCCCCCACCCCCCCCCCCCCCCACCCCCCCCCCCCCCCACCCCCCCCCCCCCCCACCCCCCCCCCCCCCCACCCCCCCCCCCCCCCACCCCCCCCCCCCCCCACCCCCCCCCCCCCCCACCCCCCCCCCCCCCCACCCCCCCCCCCCCCCACCCCCCCCCCCCCCCACCCCCCCCCCCCCCCACCCCCCCCCCCCCCCACCCCCCCCCCCCCCCACCCCCCCCCCCCCCCACCCCCCCCCCCCCCCACCCCCCCCCCCCCCCACCCCCCCCCCCCCCCACCCCCCCCCCCCCCCACCCCCCCCCCCCCCCACCCCCCCCCCCCCCCACCCCCCCCCCCCCCCACCCCCCCCCCCCCCCACCCCCCCCCCCCCCCACCCCCCCCCCCCCCCACCCCCCCCCCCCCCCACCCCCCCCCCCCCCCACCCCCCCCCCCCCCCACCCCCCCCCCCCCCCACCCCCCCCCCCCCCCACCCCCCCCCCCCCCCACCCCCCCCCCCCCCCACCCCCCCCCCCCCCCACCCCCCCCCCCCCCCACCCCCCCCCCCCCCCACCCCCCCCCCCCCCCACCCCCCCCCCCCCCCACCCCCCCCCCCCCCCACCCCCCCCCCCCCCCACCCCCCCCCCCCCCCACCCCCCCCCCCCCCCACCCCCCCCCCCCCCCACCCCCCCCCCCCCCCACCCCCCCCCCCCCCCACCCCCCCCCCCCCCCACCCCCCCCCCCCCCCACCCCCCCCCCCCCCCACCCCCCCCCCCCCCCACCCCCCCCCCCCCCCACCCCCCCCCCCCCCCACCCCCCCCCCCCCCCACCCCCCCCCCCCCCCACCCCCCCCCCCCCCCACCCCCCCCCCCCCCCACCCCCCCCCCCCCCCACCCCCCCCCCCCCCCACCCCCCCCCCCCCCCACCCCCCCCCCCCCCCACCCCCCCCCCCCCCCACCCCCCCCCCCCCCCACCCCCCCCCCCCCCCACCCCCCCCCCCCCCCACCCCCCCCCCCCCCCACCCCCCCCCCCCCCCACCCCCCCCCCCCCCCACCCCCCCCCCCCCCCACCCCCCCCCCCCCCCACCCCCCCCCCCCCCCACCCCCCCCCCCCCCCACCCCCCCCCCCCCCCACCCCCCCCCCCCCCCACCCCCCCCCCCCCCCACCCCCCCCCCCCCCCACCCCCCCCCCCCCCCACCCCCCCCCCCCCCCACCCCCCCCCCCCCCCACCCCCCCCCCCCCCCACCCCCCCCCCCCCCCACCCCCCCCCCCCCCCACCCCCCCCCCCCCCCACCCCCCCCCCCCCCCACCCCCCCCCCCCCCCACCCCCCCCCCCCCCCACCCCCCCCCCCCCCCACCCCCCCCCCCCCCCACCCCCCCCCCCCCCCACCCCCCCCCCCCCCCACCCCCCCCCCCCCCCACCCCCCCCCCCCCCCACCCCCCCCCCCCCCCACCCCCCCCCCCCCCCACCCCCCCCCCCCCCCACCCCCCCCCCCCCCCACCCCCCCCCCCCCCCACCCCCCCCCCCCCCCACCCCCCCCCCCCCCCACCCCCCCCCCCCCCCACCCCCCCCCCCCCCCACCCCCCCCCCCCCCCACCCCCCCCCCCCCCCACCCCCCCCCCCCCCCACCCCCCCCCCCCCCCACCCCCCCCCCCCCCCACCCCCCCCCCCCCCCACCCCCCCCCCCCCCCACCCCCCCCCCCCCCCACCCCCCCCCCCCCCCACCCCCCCCCCCCCCCACCCCCCCCCCCCCCCACCCCCCCCCCCCCCCACCCCCCCCCCCCCCCACCCCCCCCCCCCCCCACCCCCCCCCCCCCCCACCCCCCCCCCCCCCCACCCCCCCCCCCCCCCACCCCCCCCCCCCCCCACCCCCCCCCCCCCCCACCCCCCCCCCCCCCCACCCCCCCCCCCCCCCACCCCCCCCCCCCCCCACCCCCCCCCCCCCCCACCCCCCCCCCCCCCCACCCCCCCCCCCCCCCACCCCCCCCCCCCCCCACCCCCCCCCCCCCCCACCCCCCCCCCCCCCCACCCCCCCCCCCCCCCACCCCCCCCCCCCCCCACCCCCCCCCCCCCCCACCCCCCCCCCCCCCCACCCCCCCCCCCCCCCACCCCCCCCCCCCCCCACCCCCCCCCCCCCCCACCCCCCCCCCCCCCCACCCCCCCCCCCCCCCACCCCCCCCCCCCCCCACCCCCCCCCCCCCCCACCCCCCCCCCCCCCCACCCCCCCCCCCCCCCACCCCCCCCCCCCCCCACCCCCCCCCCCCCCCACCCCCCCCCCCCCCCACCCCCCCCCCCCCCCACCCCCCCCCCCCCCCACCCCCCCCCCCCCCCACCCCCCCCCCCCCCCACCCCCCCCCCCCCCCACCCCCCCCCCCCCCCACCCCCCCCCCCCCCCACCCCCCCCCCCCCCCACCCCCCCCCCCCCCCACCCCCCCCCCCCCCCACCCCCCCCCCCCCCCACCCCCCCCCCCCCCCACCCCCCCCCCCCCCCACCCCCCCCCCCCCCCACCCCCCCCCCCCCCCACCCCCCCCCCCCCCCACCCCCCCCCCCCCCCACCCCCCCCCCCCCCCACCCCCCCCCCCCCCCACCCCCCCCCCCCCCCACCCCCCCCCCCCCCCACCCCCCCCCCCCCCCACCCCCCCCCCCCCCCACCCCCCCCCCCCCCCACCCCCCCCCCCCCCCACCCCCCCCCCCCCCCACCCCCCCCCCCCCCCACCCCCCCCCCCCCCCACCCCCCCCCCCCCCCACCCCCCCCCCCCCCCACCCCCCCCCCCCCCCACCCCCCCCCCCCCCCACCCCCCCCCCCCCCCACCCCCCCCCCCCCCCACCCCCCCCCCCCCCCACCCCCCCCCCCCCCCACCCCCCCCCCCCCCCACCCCCCCCCCCCCCCACCCCCCCCCCCCCCCACCCCCCCCCCCCCCCACCCCCCCCCCCCCCCACCCCCCCCCCCCCCCACCCCCCCCCCCCCCCACCCCCCCCCCCCCCCACCCCCCCCCCCCCCCACCCCCCCCCCCCCCCACCCCCCCCCCCCCCCACCCCCCCCCCCCCCCACCCCCCCCCCCCCCCACCCCCCCCCCCCCCCACCCCCCCCCCCCCCCACCCCCCCCCCCCCCCACCCCCCCCCCCCCCCACCCCCCCCCCCCCCCACCCCCCCCCCCCCCCACCCCCCCCCCCCCCCACCCCCCCCCCCCCCCACCCCCCCCCCCCCCCACCCCCCCCCCCCCCCACCCCCCCCCCCCCCCACCCCCCCCCCCCCCCACCCCCCCCCCCCCCCACCCCCCCCCCCCCCCACCCCCCCCCCCCCCCACCCCCCCCCCCCCCCACCCCCCCCCCCCCCCACCCCCCCCCCCCCCCACCCCCCCCCCCCCCCACCCCCCCCCCCCCCCACCCCCCCCCCCCCCCACCCCCCCCCCCCCCCACCCCCCCCCCCCCCCACCCCCCCCCCCCCCCACCCCCCCCCCCCCCCACCCCCCCCCCCCCCCACCCCCCCCCCCCCCCACCCCCCCCCCCCCCCACCCCCCCCCCCCCCCACCCCCCCCCCCCCCCACCCCCCCCCCCCCCCACCCCCCCCCCCCCCCACCCCCCCCCCCCCCCACCCCCCCCCCCCCCCACCCCCCCCCCCCCCCACCCCCCCCCCCCCCCACCCCCCCCCCCCCCCACCCCCCCCCCCCCCCACCCCCCCCCCCCCCCACCCCCCCCCCCCCCCACCCCCCCCCCCCCCCACCCCCCCCCCCCCCCACCCCCCCCCCCCCCCACCCCCCCCCCCCCCCACCCCCCCCCCCCCCCACCCCCCCCCCCCCCCACCCCCCCCCCCCCCCACCCCCCCCCCCCCCCACCCCCCCCCCCCCCCACCCCCCCCCCCCCCCACCCCCCCCCCCCCCCACCCCCCCCCCCCCCCACCCCCCCCCCCCCCCACCCCCCCCCCCCCCCACCCCCCCCCCCCCCCACCCCCCCCCCCCCCCACCCCCCCCCCCCCCCACCCCCCCCCCCCCCCACCCCCCCCCCCCCCCACCCCCCCCCCCCCCCACCCCCCCCCCCCCCCACCCCCCCCCCCCCCCACCCCCCCCCCCCCCCACCCCCCCCCCCCCCCACCCCCCCCCCCCCCCACCCCCCCCCCCCCCCACCCCCCCCCCCCCCCACCCCCCCCCCCCCCCACCCCCCCCCCCCCCCACCCCCCCCCCCCCCCACCCCCCCCCCCCCCCACCCCCCCCCCCCCCCACCCCCCCCCCCCCCCACCCCCCCCCCCCCCCACCCCCCCCCCCCCCCACCCCCCCCCCCCCCCACCCCCCCCCCCCCCCACCCCCCCCCCCCCCCACCCCCCCCCCCCCCCACCCCCCCCCCCCCCCACCCCCCCCCCCCCCCACCCCCCCCCCCCCCCACCCCCCCCCCCCCCCACCCCCCCCCCCCCCCACCCCCCCCCCCCCCCACCCCCCCCCCCCCCCACCCCCCCCCCCCCCCACCCCCCCCCCCCCCCACCCCCCCCCCCCCCCACCCCCCCCCCCCCCCACCCCCCCCCCCCCCCACCCCCCCCCCCCCCCACCCCCCCCCCCCCCCACCCCCCCCCCCCCCCACCCCCCCCCCCCCCCACCCCCCCCCCCCCCCACCCCCCCCCCCCCCCACCCCCCCCCCCCCCCACCCCCCCCCCCCCCCACCCCCCCCCCCCCCCACCCCCCCCCCCCCCCACCCCCCCCCCCCCCCACCCCCCCCCCCCCCCACCCCCCCCCCCCCCCACCCCCCCCCCCCCCCACCCCCCCCCCCCCCCACCCCCCCCCCCCCCCACCCCCCCCCCCCCCCACCCCCCCCCCCCCCCACCCCCCCCCCCCCCCACCCCCCCCCCCCCCCACCCCCCCCCCCCCCCACCCCCCCCCCCCCCCACCCCCCCCCCCCCCCACCCCCCCCCCCCCCCACCCCCCCCCCCCCCCACCCCCCCCCCCCCCCACCCCCCCCCCCCCCCACCCCCCCCCCCCCCCACCCCCCCCCCCCCCCACCCCCCCCCCCCCCCACCCCCCCCCCCCCCCACCCCCCCCCCCCCCCACCCCCCCCCCCCCCCACCCCCCCCCCCCCCCACCCCCCCCCCCCCCCACCCCCCCCCCCCCCCACCCCCCCCCCCCCCCACCCCCCCCCCCCCCCACCCCCCCCCCCCCCCACCCCCCCCCCCCCCCACCCCCCCCCCCCCCCACCCCCCCCCCCCCCCACCCCCCCCCCCCCCCACCCCCCCCCCCCCCCACCCCCCCCCCCCCCCACCCCCCCCCCCCCCCACCCCCCCCCCCCCCCACCCCCCCCCCCCCCCACCCCCCCCCCCCCCCACCCCCCCCCCCCCCCACCCCCCCCCCCCCCCACCCCCCCCCCCCCCCACCCCCCCCCCCCCCCACCCCCCCCCCCCCCCACCCCCCCCCCCCCCCACCCCCCCCCCCCCCCACCCCCCCCCCCCCCCACCCCCCCCCCCCCCCACCCCCCCCCCCCCCCACCCCCCCCCCCCCCCACCCCCCCCCCCCCCCACCCCCCCCCCCCCCCACCCCCCCCCCCCCCCACCCCCCCCCCCCCCCACCCCCCCCCCCCCCCACCCCCCCCCCCCCCCACCCCCCCCCCCCCCCACCCCCCCCCCCCCCCACCCCCCCCCCCCCCCACCCCCCCCCCCCCCCACCCCCCCCCCCCCCCACCCCCCCCCCCCCCCACCCCCCCCCCCCCCCACCCCCCCCCCCCCCCACCCCCCCCCCCCCCCACCCCCCCCCCCCCCCACCCCCCCCCCCCCCCACCCCCCCCCCCCCCCACCCCCCCCCCCCCCCACCCCCCCCCCCCCCCACCCCCCCCCCCCCCCACCCCCCCCCCCCCCCACCCCCCCCCCCCCCCACCCCCCCCCCCCCCCACCCCCCCCCCCCCCCACCCCCCCCCCCCCCCACCCCCCCCCCCCCCCACCCCCCCCCCCCCCCACCCCCCCCCCCCCCCACCCCCCCCCCCCCCCACCCCCCCCCCCCCCCACCCCCCCCCCCCCCCACCCCCCCCCCCCCCCACCCCCCCCCCCCCCCACCCCCCCCCCCCCCCACCCCCCCCCCCCCCCACCCCCCCCCCCCCCCACCCCCCCCCCCCCCCACCCCCCCCCCCCCCCACCCCCCCCCCCCCCCACCCCCCCCCCCCCCCACCCCCCCCCCCCCCCACCCCCCCCCCCCCCCACCCCCCCCCCCCCCCACCCCCCCCCCCCCCCACCCCCCCCCCCCCCCACCCCCCCCCCCCCCCACCCCCCCCCCCCCCCACCCCCCCCCCCCCCCACCCCCCCCCCCCCCCACCCCCCCCCCCCCCCACCCCCCCCCCCCCCCACCCCCCCCCCCCCCCACCCCCCCCCCCCCCCACCCCCCCCCCCCCCCACCCCCCCCCCCCCCCACCCCCCCCCCCCCCCACCCCCCCCCCCCCCCACCCCCCCCCCCCCCCACCCCCCCCCCCCCCCACCCCCCCCCCCCCCCACCCCCCCCCCCCCCCACCCCCCCCCCCCCCCACCCCCCCCCCCCCCCACCCCCCCCCCCCCCCACCCCCCCCCCCCCCCACCCCCCCCCCCCCCCACCCCCCCCCCCCCCCACCCCCCCCCCCCCCCACCCCCCCCCCCCCCCACCCCCCCCCCCCCCCACCCCCCCCCCCCCCCACCCCCCCCCCCCCCCACCCCCCCCCCCCCCCACCCCCCCCCCCCCCCACCCCCCCCCCCCCCCACCCCCCCCCCCCCCCACCCCCCCCCCCCCCCACCCCCCCCCCCCCCCACCCCCCCCCCCCCCCACCCCCCCCCCCCCCCACCCCCCCCCCCCCCCACCCCCCCCCCCCCCCACCCCCCCCCCCCCCCACCCCCCCCCCCCCCCACCCCCCCCCCCCCCCACCCCCCCCCCCCCCCACCCCCCCCCCCCCCCACCCCCCCCCCCCCCCACCCCCCCCCCCCCCCACCCCCCCCCCCCCCCACCCCCCCCCCCCCCCACCCCCCCCCCCCCCCACCCCCCCCCCCCCCCACCCCCCCCCCCCCCCACCCCCCCCCCCCCCCACCCCCCCCCCCCCCCACCCCCCCCCCCCCCCACCCCCCCCCCCCCCCACCCCCCCCCCCCCCCACCCCCCCCCCCCCCCACCCCCCCCCCCCCCCACCCCCCCCCCCCCCCACCCCCCCCCCCCCCCACCCCCCCCCCCCCCCACCCCCCCCCCCCCCCACCCCCCCCCCCCCCCACCCCCCCCCCCCCCCACCCCCCCCCCCCCCCACCCCCCCCCCCCCCCACCCCCCCCCCCCCCCACCCCCCCCCCCCCCCACCCCCCCCCCCCCCCACCCCCCCCCCCCCCCACCCCCCCCCCCCCCCACCCCCCCCCCCCCCCACCCCCCCCCCCCCCCACCCCCCCCCCCCCCCACCCCCCCCCCCCCCCACCCCCCCCCCCCCCCACCCCCCCCCCCCCCCACCCCCCCCCCCCCCCACCCCCCCCCCCCCCCACCCCCCCCCCCCCCCACCCCCCCCCCCCCCCACCCCCCCCCCCCCCCACCCCCCCCCCCCCCCACCCCCCCCCCCCCCCACCCCCCCCCCCCCCCACCCCCCCCCCCCCCCACCCCCCCCCCCCCCCACCCCCCCCCCCCCCCACCCCCCCCCCCCCCCACCCCCCCCCCCCCCCACCCCCCCCCCCCCCCACCCCCCCCCCCCCCCACCCCCCCCCCCCCCCACCCCCCCCCCCCCCCACCCCCCCCCCCCCCCACCCCCCCCCCCCCCCACCCCCCCCCCCCCCCACCCCCCCCCCCCCCCACCCCCCCCCCCCCCCACCCCCCCCCCCCCCCACCCCCCCCCCCCCCCACCCCCCCCCCCCCCCACCCCCCCCCCCCCCCACCCCCCCCCCCCCCCACCCCCCCCCCCCCCCACCCCCCCCCCCCCCCACCCCCCCCCCCCCCCACCCCCCCCCCCCCCCACCCCCCCCCCCCCCCACCCCCCCCCCCCCCCACCCCCCCCCCCCCCCACCCCCCCCCCCCCCCACCCCCCCCCCCCCCCACCCCCCCCCCCCCCCACCCCCCCCCCCCCCCACCCCCCCCCCCCCCCACCCCCCCCCCCCCCCACCCCCCCCCCCCCCCACCCCCCCCCCCCCCCACCCCCCCCCCCCCCCACCCCCCCCCCCCCCCACCCCCCCCCCCCCCCACCCCCCCCCCCCCCCACCCCCCCCCCCCCCCACCCCCCCCCCCCCCCACCCCCCCCCCCCCCCACCCCCCCCCCCCCCCACCCCCCCCCCCCCCCACCCCCCCCCCCCCCCACCCCCCCCCCCCCCCACCCCCCCCCCCCCCCACCCCCCCCCCCCCCCACCCCCCCCCCCCCCCACCCCCCCCCCCCCCCACCCCCCCCCCCCCCCACCCCCCCCCCCCCCCACCCCCCCCCCCCCCCACCCCCCCCCCCCCCCACCCCCCCCCCCCCCCACCCCCCCCCCCCCCCACCCCCCCCCCCCCCCACCCCCCCCCCCCCCCACCCCCCCCCCCCCCCACCCCCCCCCCCCCCCACCCCCCCCCCCCCCCACCCCCCCCCCCCCCCACCCCCCCCCCCCCCCACCCCCCCCCCCCCCCACCCCCCCCCCCCCCCACCCCCCCCCCCCCCCACCCCCCCCCCCCCCCACCCCCCCCCCCCCCCACCCCCCCCCCCCCCCACCCCCCCCCCCCCCCACCCCCCCCCCCCCCCACCCCCCCCCCCCCCCACCCCCCCCCCCCCCCACCCCCCCCCCCCCCCACCCCCCCCCCCCCCCACCCCCCCCCCCCCCCACCCCCCCCCCCCCCCACCCCCCCCCCCCCCCACCCCCCCCCCCCCCCACCCCCCCCCCCCCCCACCCCCCCCCCCCCCCACCCCCCCCCCCCCCCACCCCCCCCCCCCCCCACCCCCCCCCCCCCCCACCCCCCCCCCCCCCCACCCCCCCCCCCCCCCACCCCCCCCCCCCCCCACCCCCCCCCCCCCCCACCCCCCCCCCCCCCCACCCCCCCCCCCCCCCACCCCCCCCCCCCCCCACCCCCCCCCCCCCCCACCCCCCCCCCCCCCCACCCCCCCCCCCCCCCACCCCCCCCCCCCCCCACCCCCCCCCCCCCCCACCCCCCCCCCCCCCCACCCCCCCCCCCCCCCACCCCCCCCCCCCCCCACCCCCCCCCCCCCCCACCCCCCCCCCCCCCCACCCCCCCCCCCCCCCACCCCCCCCCCCCCCCACCCCCCCCCCCCCCCACCCCCCCCCCCCCCCACCCCCCCCCCCCCCCACCCCCCCCCCCCCCCACCCCCCCCCCCCCCCACCCCCCCCCCCCCCCACCCCCCCCCCCCCCCACCCCCCCCCCCCCCCACCCCCCCCCCCCCCCACCCCCCCCCCCCCCCACCCCCCCCCCCCCCCACCCCCCCCCCCCCCCACCCCCCCCCCCCCCCACCCCCCCCCCCCCCCACCCCCCCCCCCCCCCACCCCCCCCCCCCCCCACCCCCCCCCCCCCCCACCCCCCCCCCCCCCCACCCCCCCCCCCCCCCACCCCCCCCCCCCCCCACCCCCCCCCCCCCCCACCCCCCCCCCCCCCCACCCCCCCCCCCCCCCACCCCCCCCCCCCCCCACCCCCCCCCCCCCCCACCCCCCCCCCCCCCCACCCCCCCCCCCCCCCACCCCCCCCCCCCCCCACCCCCCCCCCCCCCCACCCCCCCCCCCCCCCACCCCCCCCCCCCCCCACCCCCCCCCCCCCCCACCCCCCCCCCCCCCCACCCCCCCCCCCCCCCACCCCCCCCCCCCCCCACCCCCCCCCCCCCCCACCCCCCCCCCCCCCCACCCCCCCCCCCCCCCACCCCCCCCCCCCCCCACCCCCCCCCCCCCCCACCCCCCCCCCCCCCCACCCCCCCCCCCCCCCACCCCCCCCCCCCCCCACCCCCCCCCCCCCCCACCCCCCCCCCCCCCCACCCCCCCCCCCCCCCACCCCCCCCCCCCCCCACCCCCCCCCCCCCCCACCCCCCCCCCCCCCCACCCCCCCCCCCCCCCACCCCCCCCCCCCCCCACCCCCCCCCCCCCCCACCCCCCCCCCCCCCCACCCCCCCCCCCCCCCACCCCCCCCCCCCCCCACCCCCCCCCCCCCCCACCCCCCCCCCCCCCCACCCCCCCCCCCCCCCACCCCCCCCCCCCCCCACCCCCCCCCCCCCCCACCCCCCCCCCCCCCCACCCCCCCCCCCCCCCACCCCCCCCCCCCCCCACCCCCCCCCCCCCCCACCCCCCCCCCCCCCCACCCCCCCCCCCCCCCACCCCCCCCCCCCCCCACCCCCCCCCCCCCCCACCCCCCCCCCCCCCCACCCCCCCCCCCCCCCACCCCCCCCCCCCCCCACCCCCCCCCCCCCCCACCCCCCCCCCCCCCCACCCCCCCCCCCCCCCACCCCCCCCCCCCCCCACCCCCCCCCCCCCCCACCCCCCCCCCCCCCCACCCCCCCCCCCCCCCACCCCCCCCCCCCCCCACCCCCCCCCCCCCCCACCCCCCCCCCCCCCCACCCCCCCCCCCCCCCACCCCCCCCCCCCCCCACCCCCCCCCCCCCCCACCCCCCCCCCCCCCCACCCCCCCCCCCCCCCACCCCCCCCCCCCCCCACCCCCCCCCCCCCCCACCCCCCCCCCCCCCCACCCCCCCCCCCCCCCACCCCCCCCCCCCCCCACCCCCCCCCCCCCCCACCCCCCCCCCCCCCCACCCCCCCCCCCCCCCACCCCCCCCCCCCCCCACCCCCCCCCCCCCCCACCCCCCCCCCCCCCCACCCCCCCCCCCCCCCACCCCCCCCCCCCCCCACCCCCCCCCCCCCCCACCCCCCCCCCCCCCCACCCCCCCCCCCCCCCACCCCCCCCCCCCCCCACCCCCCCCCCCCCCCACCCCCCCCCCCCCCCACCCCCCCCCCCCCCCACCCCCCCCCCCCCCCACCCCCCCCCCCCCCCACCCCCCCCCCCCCCCACCCCCCCCCCCCCCCACCCCCCCCCCCCCCCACCCCCCCCCCCCCCCACCCCCCCCCCCCCCCACCCCCCCCCCCCCCCACCCCCCCCCCCCCCCACCCCCCCCCCCCCCCACCCCCCCCCCCCCCCACCCCCCCCCCCCCCCACCCCCCCCCCCCCCCACCCCCCCCCCCCCCCACCCCCCCCCCCCCCCACCCCCCCCCCCCCCCACCCCCCCCCCCCCCCACCCCCCCCCCCCCCCACCCCCCCCCCCCCCCACCCCCCCCCCCCCCCACCCCCCCCCCCCCCCACCCCCCCCCCCCCCCACCCCCCCCCCCCCCCACCCCCCCCCCCCCCCACCCCCCCCCCCCCCCACCCCCCCCCCCCCCCACCCCCCCCCCCCCCCACCCCCCCCCCCCCCCACCCCCCCCCCCCCCCACCCCCCCCCCCCCCCACCCCCCCCCCCCCCCACCCCCCCCCCCCCCCACCCCCCCCCCCCCCCACCCCCCCCCCCCCCCACCCCCCCCCCCCCCCACCCCCCCCCCCCCCCACCCCCCCCCCCCCCCACCCCCCCCCCCCCCCACCCCCCCCCCCCCCCACCCCCCCCCCCCCCCACCCCCCCCCCCCCCCACCCCCCCCCCCCCCCACCCCCCCCCCCCCCCACCCCCCCCCCCCCCCACCCCCCCCCCCCCCCACCCCCCCCCCCCCCCACCCCCCCCCCCCCCCACCCCCCCCCCCCCCCACCCCCCCCCCCCCCCACCCCCCCCCCCCCCCACCCCCCCCCCCCCCCACCCCCCCCCCCCCCCACCCCCCCCCCCCCCCACCCCCCCCCCCCCCCACCCCCCCCCCCCCCCACCCCCCCCCCCCCCCACCCCCCCCCCCCCCCACCCCCCCCCCCCCCCACCCCCCCCCCCCCCCACCCCCCCCCCCCCCCACCCCCCCCCCCCCCCACCCCCCCCCCCCCCCACCCCCCCCCCCCCCCACCCCCCCCCCCCCCCACCCCCCCCCCCCCCCACCCCCCCCCCCCCCCACCCCCCCCCCCCCCCACCCCCCCCCCCCCCCACCCCCCCCCCCCCCCACCCCCCCCCCCCCCCACCCCCCCCCCCCCCCACCCCCCCCCCCCCCCACCCCCCCCCCCCCCCACCCCCCCCCCCCCCCACCCCCCCCCCCCCCCACCCCCCCCCCCCCCCACCCCCCCCCCCCCCCACCCCCCCCCCCCCCCACCCCCCCCCCCCCCCACCCCCCCCCCCCCCCACCCCCCCCCCCCCCCACCCCCCCCCCCCCCCACCCCCCCCCCCCCCCACCCCCCCCCCCCCCCACCCCCCCCCCCCCCCACCCCCCCCCCCCCCCACCCCCCCCCCCCCCCACCCCCCCCCCCCCCCACCCCCCCCCCCCCCCACCCCCCCCCCCCCCCACCCCCCCCCCCCCCCACCCCCCCCCCCCCCCACCCCCCCCCCCCCCCACCCCCCCCCCCCCCCACCCCCCCCCCCCCCCACCCCCCCCCCCCCCCACCCCCCCCCCCCCCCACCCCCCCCCCCCCCCACCCCCCCCCCCCCCCACCCCCCCCCCCCCCCACCCCCCCCCCCCCCCACCCCCCCCCCCCCCCACCCCCCCCCCCCCCCACCCCCCCCCCCCCCCACCCCCCCCCCCCCCCACCCCCCCCCCCCCCCACCCCCCCCCCCCCCCACCCCCCCCCCCCCCCACCCCCCCCCCCCCCCACCCCCCCCCCCCCCCACCCCCCCCCCCCCCCACCCCCCCCCCCCCCCACCCCCCCCCCCCCCCACCCCCCCCCCCCCCCACCCCCCCCCCCCCCCACCCCCCCCCCCCCCCACCCCCCCCCCCCCCCACCCCCCCCCCCCCCCACCCCCCCCCCCCCCCACCCCCCCCCCCCCCCACCCCCCCCCCCCCCCACCCCCCCCCCCCCCCACCCCCCCCCCCCCCCACCCCCCCCCCCCCCCACCCCCCCCCCCCCCCACCCCCCCCCCCCCCCACCCCCCCCCCCCCCCACCCCCCCCCCCCCCCACCCCCCCCCCCCCCCACCCCCCCCCCCCCCCACCCCCCCCCCCCCCCACCCCCCCCCCCCCCCACCCCCCCCCCCCCCCACCCCCCCCCCCCCCCACCCCCCCCCCCCCCCACCCCCCCCCCCCCCCACCCCCCCCCCCCCCCACCCCCCCCCCCCCCCACCCCCCCCCCCCCCCACCCCCCCCCCCCCCCACCCCCCCCCCCCCCCACCCCCCCCCCCCCCCACCCCCCCCCCCCCCCACCCCCCCCCCCCCCCACCCCCCCCCCCCCCCACCCCCCCCCCCCCCCACCCCCCCCCCCCCCCACCCCCCCCCCCCCCCACCCCCCCCCCCCCCCACCCCCCCCCCCCCCCACCCCCCCCCCCCCCCACCCCCCCCCCCCCCCACCCCCCCCCCCCCCCACCCCCCCCCCCCCCCACCCCCCCCCCCCCCCACCCCCCCCCCCCCCCACCCCCCCCCCCCCCCACCCCCCCCCCCCCCCACCCCCCCCCCCCCCCACCCCCCCCCCCCCCCACCCCCCCCCCCCCCCACCCCCCCCCCCCCCCACCCCCCCCCCCCCCCACCCCCCCCCCCCCCCACCCCCCCCCCCCCCCACCCCCCCCCCCCCCCACCCCCCCCCCCCCCCACCCCCCCCCCCCCCCACCCCCCCCCCCCCCCACCCCCCCCCCCCCCCACCCCCCCCCCCCCCCACCCCCCCCCCCCCCCACCCCCCCCCCCCCCCACCCCCCCCCCCCCCCACCCCCCCCCCCCCCCACCCCCCCCCCCCCCCACCCCCCCCCCCCCCCACCCCCCCCCCCCCCCACCCCCCCCCCCCCCCACCCCCCCCCCCCCCCACCCCCCCCCCCCCCCACCCCCCCCCCCCCCCACCCCCCCCCCCCCCCACCCCCCCCCCCCCCCACCCCCCCCCCCCCCCACCCCCCCCCCCCCCCACCCCCCCCCCCCCCCACCCCCCCCCCCCCCCACCCCCCCCCCCCCCCACCCCCCCCCCCCCCCACCCCCCCCCCCCCCCACCCCCCCCCCCCCCCACCCCCCCCCCCCCCCACCCCCCCCCCCCCCCACCCCCCCCCCCCCCCACCCCCCCCCCCCCCCACCCCCCCCCCCCCCCACCCCCCCCCCCCCCCACCCCCCCCCCCCCCCACCCCCCCCCCCCCCCACCCCCCCCCCCCCCCACCCCCCCCCCCCCCCACCCCCCCCCCCCCCCACCCCCCCCCCCCCCCACCCCCCCCCCCCCCCACCCCCCCCCCCCCCCACCCCCCCCCCCCCCCACCCCCCCCCCCCCCCACCCCCCCCCCCCCCCACCCCCCCCCCCCCCCACCCCCCCCCCCCCCCACCCCCCCCCCCCCCCACCCCCCCCCCCCCCCACCCCCCCCCCCCCCCACCCCCCCCCCCCCCCACCCCCCCCCCCCCCCACCCCCCCCCCCCCCCACCCCCCCCCCCCCCCACCCCCCCCCCCCCCCACCCCCCCCCCCCCCCACCCCCCCCCCCCCCCACCCCCCCCCCCCCCCACCCCCCCCCCCCCCCACCCCCCCCCCCCCCCACCCCCCCCCCCCCCCACCCCCCCCCCCCCCCACCCCCCCCCCCCCCCACCCCCCCCCCCCCCCACCCCCCCCCCCCCCCACCCCCCCCCCCCCCCACCCCCCCCCCCCCCCACCCCCCCCCCCCCCCACCCCCCCCCCCCCCCACCCCCCCCCCCCCCCACCCCCCCCCCCCCCCACCCCCCCCCCCCCCCACCCCCCCCCCCCCCCACCCCCCCCCCCCCCCACCCCCCCCCCCCCCCACCCCCCCCCCCCCCCACCCCCCCCCCCCCCCACCCCCCCCCCCCCCCACCCCCCCCCCCCCCCACCCCCCCCCCCCCCCACCCCCCCCCCCCCCCACCCCCCCCCCCCCCCACCCCCCCCCCCCCCCACCCCCCCCCCCCCCCACCCCCCCCCCCCCCCACCCCCCCCCCCCCCCACCCCCCCCCCCCCCCACCCCCCCCCCCCCCCACCCCCCCCCCCCCCCACCCCCCCCCCCCCCCACCCCCCCCCCCCCCCACCCCCCCCCCCCCCCACCCCCCCCCCCCCCCACCCCCCCCCCCCCCCACCCCCCCCCCCCCCCACCCCCCCCCCCCCCCACCCCCCCCCCCCCCCACCCCCCCCCCCCCCCACCCCCCCCCCCCCCCACCCCCCCCCCCCCCCACCCCCCCCCCCCCCCACCCCCCCCCCCCCCCACCCCCCCCCCCCCCCACCCCCCCCCCCCCCCACCCCCCCCCCCCCCCACCCCCCCCCCCCCCCACCCCCCCCCCCCCCCACCCCCCCCCCCCCCCACCCCCCCCCCCCCCCACCCCCCCCCCCCCCCACCCCCCCCCCCCCCCACCCCCCCCCCCCCCCACCCCCCCCCCCCCCCACCCCCCCCCCCCCCCACCCCCCCCCCCCCCCACCCCCCCCCCCCCCCACCCCCCCCCCCCCCCACCCCCCCCCCCCCCCACCCCCCCCCCCCCCCACCCCCCCCCCCCCCCACCCCCCCCCCCCCCCACCCCCCCCCCCCCCCACCCCCCCCCCCCCCCACCCCCCCCCCCCCCCACCCCCCCCCCCCCCCACCCCCCCCCCCCCCCACCCCCCCCCCCCCCCACCCCCCCCCCCCCCCACCCCCCCCCCCCCCCACCCCCCCCCCCCCCCACCCCCCCCCCCCCCCACCCCCCCCCCCCCCCACCCCCCCCCCCCCCCACCCCCCCCCCCCCCCACCCCCCCCCCCCCCCACCCCCCCCCCCCCCCACCCCCCCCCCCCCCCACCCCCCCCCCCCCCCACCCCCCCCCCCCCCCACCCCCCCCCCCCCCCACCCCCCCCCCCCCCCACCCCCCCCCCCCCCCACCCCCCCCCCCCCCCACCCCCCCCCCCCCCCACCCCCCCCCCCCCCCACCCCCCCCCCCCCCCACCCCCCCCCCCCCCCACCCCCCCCCCCCCCCACCCCCCCCCCCCCCCACCCCCCCCCCCCCCCACCCCCCCCCCCCCCCACCCCCCCCCCCCCCCACCCCCCCCCCCCCCCACCCCCCCCCCCCCCCACCCCCCCCCCCCCCCACCCCCCCCCCCCCCCACCCCCCCCCCCCCCCACCCCCCCCCCCCCCCACCCCCCCCCCCCCCCACCCCCCCCCCCCCCCACCCCCCCCCCCCCCCACCCCCCCCCCCCCCCACCCCCCCCCCCCCCCACCCCCCCCCCCCCCCACCCCCCCCCCCCCCCACCCCCCCCCCCCCCCACCCCCCCCCCCCCCCACCCCCCCCCCCCCCCACCCCCCCCCCCCCCCACCCCCCCCCCCCCCCACCCCCCCCCCCCCCCACCCCCCCCCCCCCCCACCCCCCCCCCCCCCCACCCCCCCCCCCCCCCACCCCCCCCCCCCCCCACCCCCCCCCCCCCCCACCCCCCCCCCCCCCCACCCCCCCCCCCCCCCACCCCCCCCCCCCCCCACCCCCCCCCCCCCCCACCCCCCCCCCCCCCCACCCCCCCCCCCCCCCACCCCCCCCCCCCCCCACCCCCCCCCCCCCCCACCCCCCCCCCCCCCCACCCCCCCCCCCCCCCACCCCCCCCCCCCCCCACCCCCCCCCCCCCCCACCCCCCCCCCCCCCCACCCCCCCCCCCCCCCACCCCCCCCCCCCCCCACCCCCCCCCCCCCCCACCCCCCCCCCCCCCCACCCCCCCCCCCCCCCACCCCCCCCCCCCCCCACCCCCCCCCCCCCCCACCCCCCCCCCCCCCCACCCCCCCCCCCCCCCACCCCCCCCCCCCCCCACCCCCCCCCCCCCCCACCCCCCCCCCCCCCCACCCCCCCCCCCCCCCACCCCCCCCCCCCCCCACCCCCCCCCCCCCCCACCCCCCCCCCCCCCCACCCCCCCCCCCCCCCACCCCCCCCCCCCCCCACCCCCCCCCCCCCCCACCCCCCCCCCCCCCCACCCCCCCCCCCCCCCACCCCCCCCCCCCCCCACCCCCCCCCCCCCCCACCCCCCCCCCCCCCCACCCCCCCCCCCCCCCACCCCCCCCCCCCCCCACCCCCCCCCCCCCCCACCCCCCCCCCCCCCCACCCCCCCCCCCCCCCACCCCCCCCCCCCCCCACCCCCCCCCCCCCCCACCCCCCCCCCCCCCCACCCCCCCCCCCCCCCACCCCCCCCCCCCCCCACCCCCCCCCCCCCCCACCCCCCCCCCCCCCCACCCCCCCCCCCCCCCACCCCCCCCCCCCCCCACCCCCCCCCCCCCCCACCCCCCCCCCCCCCCACCCCCCCCCCCCCCCACCCCCCCCCCCCCCCACCCCCCCCCCCCCCCACCCCCCCCCCCCCCCACCCCCCCCCCCCCCCACCCCCCCCCCCCCCCACCCCCCCCCCCCCCCACCCCCCCCCCCCCCCACCCCCCCCCCCCCCCACCCCCCCCCCCCCCCACCCCCCCCCCCCCCCACCCCCCCCCCCCCCCACCCCCCCCCCCCCCCACCCCCCCCCCCCCCCACCCCCCCCCCCCCCCACCCCCCCCCCCCCCCACCCCCCCCCCCCCCCACCCCCCCCCCCCCCCACCCCCCCCCCCCCCCACCCCCCCCCCCCCCCACCCCCCCCCCCCCCCACCCCCCCCCCCCCCCACCCCCCCCCCCCCCCACCCCCCCCCCCCCCCACCCCCCCCCCCCCCCACCCCCCCCCCCCCCCACCCCCCCCCCCCCCCACCCCCCCCCCCCCCCACCCCCCCCCCCCCCCACCCCCCCCCCCCCCCACCCCCCCCCCCCCCCACCCCCCCCCCCCCCCACCCCCCCCCCCCCCCACCCCCCCCCCCCCCCACCCCCCCCCCCCCCCACCCCCCCCCCCCCCCACCCCCCCCCCCCCCCACCCCCCCCCCCCCCCACCCCCCCCCCCCCCCACCCCCCCCCCCCCCCACCCCCCCCCCCCCCCACCCCCCCCCCCCCCCACCCCCCCCCCCCCCCACCCCCCCCCCCCCCCACCCCCCCCCCCCCCCACCCCCCCCCCCCCCCACCCCCCCCCCCCCCCACCCCCCCCCCCCCCCACCCCCCCCCCCCCCCACCCCCCCCCCCCCCCACCCCCCCCCCCCCCCACCCCCCCCCCCCCCCACCCCCCCCCCCCCCCACCCCCCCCCCCCCCCACCCCCCCCCCCCCCCACCCCCCCCCCCCCCCACCCCCCCCCCCCCCCACCCCCCCCCCCCCCCACCCCCCCCCCCCCCCACCCCCCCCCCCCCCCACCCCCCCCCCCCCCCACCCCCCCCCCCCCCCACCCCCCCCCCCCCCCACCCCCCCCCCCCCCCACCCCCCCCCCCCCCCACCCCCCCCCCCCCCCACCCCCCCCCCCCCCCACCCCCCCCCCCCCCCACCCCCCCCCCCCCCCACCCCCCCCCCCCCCCACCCCCCCCCCCCCCCACCCCCCCCCCCCCCCACCCCCCCCCCCCCCCACCCCCCCCCCCCCCCACCCCCCCCCCCCCCCACCCCCCCCCCCCCCCACCCCCCCCCCCCCCCACCCCCCCCCCCCCCCACCCCCCCCCCCCCCCACCCCCCCCCCCCCCCACCCCCCCCCCCCCCCACCCCCCCCCCCCCCCACCCCCCCCCCCCCCCACCCCCCCCCCCCCCCACCCCCCCCCCCCCCCACCCCCCCCCCCCCCCACCCCCCCCCCCCCCCACCCCCCCCCCCCCCCACCCCCCCCCCCCCCCACCCCCCCCCCCCCCCACCCCCCCCCCCCCCCACCCCCCCCCCCCCCCACCCCCCCCCCCCCCCACCCCCCCCCCCCCCCACCCCCCCCCCCCCCCACCCCCCCCCCCCCCCACCCCCCCCCCCCCCCACCCCCCCCCCCCCCCACCCCCCCCCCCCCCCACCCCCCCCCCCCCCCACCCCCCCCCCCCCCCACCCCCCCCCCCCCCCACCCCCCCCCCCCCCCACCCCCCCCCCCCCCCACCCCCCCCCCCCCCCACCCCCCCCCCCCCCCACCCCCCCCCCCCCCCACCCCCCCCCCCCCCCACCCCCCCCCCCCCCCACCCCCCCCCCCCCCCACCCCCCCCCCCCCCCACCCCCCCCCCCCCCCACCCCCCCCCCCCCCCACCCCCCCCCCCCCCCACCCCCCCCCCCCCCCACCCCCCCCCCCCCCCACCCCCCCCCCCCCCCACCCCCCCCCCCCCCCACCCCCCCCCCCCCCCACCCCCCCCCCCCCCCACCCCCCCCCCCCCCCACCCCCCCCCCCCCCCACCCCCCCCCCCCCCCACCCCCCCCCCCCCCCACCCCCCCCCCCCCCCACCCCCCCCCCCCCCCACCCCCCCCCCCCCCCACCCCCCCCCCCCCCCACCCCCCCCCCCCCCCACCCCCCCCCCCCCCCACCCCCCCCCCCCCCCACCCCCCCCCCCCCCCACCCCCCCCCCCCCCCACCCCCCCCCCCCCCCACCCCCCCCCCCCCCCACCCCCCCCCCCCCCCACCCCCCCCCCCCCCCACCCCCCCCCCCCCCCACCCCCCCCCCCCCCCACCCCCCCCCCCCCCCACCCCCCCCCCCCCCCACCCCCCCCCCCCCCCACCCCCCCCCCCCCCCACCCCCCCCCCCCCCCACCCCCCCCCCCCCCCACCCCCCCCCCCCCCCACCCCCCCCCCCCCCCACCCCCCCCCCCCCCCACCCCCCCCCCCCCCCACCCCCCCCCCCCCCCACCCCCCCCCCCCCCCACCCCCCCCCCCCCCCACCCCCCCCCCCCCCCACCCCCCCCCCCCCCCACCCCCCCCCCCCCCCACCCCCCCCCCCCCCCACCCCCCCCCCCCCCCACCCCCCCCCCCCCCCACCCCCCCCCCCCCCCACCCCCCCCCCCCCCCACCCCCCCCCCCCCCCACCCCCCCCCCCCCCCACCCCCCCCCCCCCCCACCCCCCCCCCCCCCCACCCCCCCCCCCCCCCACCCCCCCCCCCCCCCACCCCCCCCCCCCCCCACCCCCCCCCCCCCCCACCCCCCCCCCCCCCCACCCCCCCCCCCCCCCACCCCCCCCCCCCCCCACCCCCCCCCCCCCCCACCCCCCCCCCCCCCCACCCCCCCCCCCCCCCACCCCCCCCCCCCCCCACCCCCCCCCCCCCCCACCCCCCCCCCCCCCCACCCCCCCCCCCCCCCACCCCCCCCCCCCCCCACCCCCCCCCCCCCCCACCCCCCCCCCCCCCCACCCCCCCCCCCCCCCACCCCCCCCCCCCCCCACCCCCCCCCCCCCCCACCCCCCCCCCCCCCCACCCCCCCCCCCCCCCACCCCCCCCCCCCCCCACCCCCCCCCCCCCCCACCCCCCCCCCCCCCCACCCCCCCCCCCCCCCACCCCCCCCCCCCCCCACCCCCCCCCCCCCCCACCCCCCCCCCCCCCCACCCCCCCCCCCCCCCACCCCCCCCCCCCCCCACCCCCCCCCCCCCCCACCCCCCCCCCCCCCCACCCCCCCCCCCCCCCACCCCCCCCCCCCCCCACCCCCCCCCCCCCCCACCCCCCCCCCCCCCCACCCCCCCCCCCCCCCACCCCCCCCCCCCCCCACCCCCCCCCCCCCCCACCCCCCCCCCCCCCCACCCCCCCCCCCCCCCACCCCCCCCCCCCCCCACCCCCCCCCCCCCCCACCCCCCCCCCCCCCCACCCCCCCCCCCCCCCACCCCCCCCCCCCCCCACCCCCCCCCCCCCCCACCCCCCCCCCCCCCCACCCCCCCCCCCCCCCACCCCCCCCCCCCCCCACCCCCCCCCCCCCCCACCCCCCCCCCCCCCCACCCCCCCCCCCCCCCACCCCCCCCCCCCCCCACCCCCCCCCCCCCCCACCCCCCCCCCCCCCCACCCCCCCCCCCCCCCACCCCCCCCCCCCCCCACCCCCCCCCCCCCCCACCCCCCCCCCCCCCCACCCCCCCCCCCCCCCACCCCCCCCCCCCCCCACCCCCCCCCCCCCCCACCCCCCCCCCCCCCCACCCCCCCCCCCCCCCACCCCCCCCCCCCCCCACCCCCCCCCCCCCCCACCCCCCCCCCCCCCCACCCCCCCCCCCCCCCACCCCCCCCCCCCCCCACCCCCCCCCCCCCCCACCCCCCCCCCCCCCCACCCCCCCCCCCCCCCACCCCCCCCCCCCCCCACCCCCCCCCCCCCCCACCCCCCCCCCCCCCCACCCCCCCCCCCCCCCACCCCCCCCCCCCCCCACCCCCCCCCCCCCCCACCCCCCCCCCCCCCCACCCCCCCCCCCCCCCACCCCCCCCCCCCCCCACCCCCCCCCCCCCCCACCCCCCCCCCCCCCCACCCCCCCCCCCCCCCACCCCCCCCCCCCCCCACCCCCCCCCCCCCCCACCCCCCCCCCCCCCCACCCCCCCCCCCCCCCACCCCCCCCCCCCCCCACCCCCCCCCCCCCCCACCCCCCCCCCCCCCCACCCCCCCCCCCCCCCACCCCCCCCCCCCCCCACCCCCCCCCCCCCCCACCCCCCCCCCCCCCCACCCCCCCCCCCCCCCACCCCCCCCCCCCCCCACCCCCCCCCCCCCCCACCCCCCCCCCCCCCCACCCCCCCCCCCCCCCACCCCCCCCCCCCCCCACCCCCCCCCCCCCCCACCCCCCCCCCCCCCCACCCCCCCCCCCCCCCACCCCCCCCCCCCCCCACCCCCCCCCCCCCCCACCCCCCCCCCCCCCCACCCCCCCCCCCCCCCACCCCCCCCCCCCCCCACCCCCCCCCCCCCCCACCCCCCCCCCCCCCCACCCCCCCCCCCCCCCACCCCCCCCCCCCCCCACCCCCCCCCCCCCCCACCCCCCCCCCCCCCCACCCCCCCCCCCCCCCACCCCCCCCCCCCCCCACCCCCCCCCCCCCCCACCCCCCCCCCCCCCCACCCCCCCCCCCCCCCACCCCCCCCCCCCCCCACCCCCCCCCCCCCCCACCCCCCCCCCCCCCCACCCCCCCCCCCCCCCACCCCCCCCCCCCCCCACCCCCCCCCCCCCCCACCCCCCCCCCCCCCCACCCCCCCCCCCCCCCACCCCCCCCCCCCCCCACCCCCCCCCCCCCCCACCCCCCCCCCCCCCCACCCCCCCCCCCCCCCACCCCCCCCCCCCCCCACCCCCCCCCCCCCCCACCCCCCCCCCCCCCCACCCCCCCCCCCCCCCACCCCCCCCCCCCCCCACCCCCCCCCCCCCCCACCCCCCCCCCCCCCCACCCCCCCCCCCCCCCACCCCCCCCCCCCCCCACCCCCCCCCCCCCCCACCCCCCCCCCCCCCCACCCCCCCCCCCCCCCACCCCCCCCCCCCCCCACCCCCCCCCCCCCCCACCCCCCCCCCCCCCCACCCCCCCCCCCCCCCACCCCCCCCCCCCCCCACCCCCCCCCCCCCCCACCCCCCCCCCCCCCCACCCCCCCCCCCCCCCACCCCCCCCCCCCCCCACCCCCCCCCCCCCCCACCCCCCCCCCCCCCCACCCCCCCCCCCCCCCACCCCCCCCCCCCCCCACCCCCCCCCCCCCCCACCCCCCCCCCCCCCCACCCCCCCCCCCCCCCACCCCCCCCCCCCCCCACCCCCCCCCCCCCCCACCCCCCCCCCCCCCCACCCCCCCCCCCCCCCACCCCCCCCCCCCCCCACCCCCCCCCCCCCCCACCCCCCCCCCCCCCCACCCCCCCCCCCCCCCACCCCCCCCCCCCCCCACCCCCCCCCCCCCCCACCCCCCCCCCCCCCCACCCCCCCCCCCCCCCACCCCCCCCCCCCCCCACCCCCCCCCCCCCCCACCCCCCCCCCCCCCCACCCCCCCCCCCCCCCACCCCCCCCCCCCCCCACCCCCCCCCCCCCCCACCCCCCCCCCCCCCCACCCCCCCCCCCCCCCACCCCCCCCCCCCCCCACCCCCCCCCCCCCCCACCCCCCCCCCCCCCCACCCCCCCCCCCCCCCACCCCCCCCCCCCCCCACCCCCCCCCCCCCCCACCCCCCCCCCCCCCCACCCCCCCCCCCCCCCACCCCCCCCCCCCCCCACCCCCCCCCCCCCCCACCCCCCCCCCCCCCCACCCCCCCCCCCCCCCACCCCCCCCCCCCCCCACCCCCCCCCCCCCCCACCCCCCCCCCCCCCCACCCCCCCCCCCCCCCACCCCCCCCCCCCCCCACCCCCCCCCCCCCCCACCCCCCCCCCCCCCCACCCCCCCCCCCCCCCACCCCCCCCCCCCCCCACCCCCCCCCCCCCCCACCCCCCCCCCCCCCCACCCCCCCCCCCCCCCACCCCCCCCCCCCCCCACCCCCCCCCCCCCCCACCCCCCCCCCCCCCCACCCCCCCCCCCCCCCACCCCCCCCCCCCCCCACCCCCCCCCCCCCCCACCCCCCCCCCCCCCCACCCCCCCCCCCCCCCACCCCCCCCCCCCCCCACCCCCCCCCCCCCCCACCCCCCCCCCCCCCCACCCCCCCCCCCCCCCACCCCCCCCCCCCCCCACCCCCCCCCCCCCCCACCCCCCCCCCCCCCCACCCCCCCCCCCCCCCACCCCCCCCCCCCCCCACCCCCCCCCCCCCCCACCCCCCCCCCCCCCCACCCCCCCCCCCCCCCACCCCCCCCCCCCCCCACCCCCCCCCCCCCCCACCCCCCCCCCCCCCCACCCCCCCCCCCCCCCACCCCCCCCCCCCCCCACCCCCCCCCCCCCCCACCCCCCCCCCCCCCCACCCCCCCCCCCCCCCACCCCCCCCCCCCCCCACCCCCCCCCCCCCCCACCCCCCCCCCCCCCCACCCCCCCCCCCCCCCACCCCCCCCCCCCCCCACCCCCCCCCCCCCCCACCCCCCCCCCCCCCCACCCCCCCCCCCCCCCACCCCCCCCCCCCCCCACCCCCCCCCCCCCCCACCCCCCCCCCCCCCCACCCCCCCCCCCCCCCACCCCCCCCCCCCCCCACCCCCCCCCCCCCCCACCCCCCCCCCCCCCCACCCCCCCCCCCCCCCACCCCCCCCCCCCCCCACCCCCCCCCCCCCCCACCCCCCCCCCCCCCCACCCCCCCCCCCCCCCACCCCCCCCCCCCCCCACCCCCCCCCCCCCCCACCCCCCCCCCCCCCCACCCCCCCCCCCCCCCACCCCCCCCCCCCCCCACCCCCCCCCCCCCCCACCCCCCCCCCCCCCCACCCCCCCCCCCCCCCACCCCCCCCCCCCCCCACCCCCCCCCCCCCCCACCCCCCCCCCCCCCCACCCCCCCCCCCCCCCACCCCCCCCCCCCCCCACCCCCCCCCCCCCCCACCCCCCCCCCCCCCCACCCCCCCCCCCCCCCACCCCCCCCCCCCCCCACCCCCCCCCCCCCCCACCCCCCCCCCCCCCCACCCCCCCCCCCCCCCACCCCCCCCCCCCCCCACCCCCCCCCCCCCCCACCCCCCCCCCCCCCCACCCCCCCCCCCCCCCACCCCCCCCCCCCCCCACCCCCCCCCCCCCCCACCCCCCCCCCCCCCCACCCCCCCCCCCCCCCACCCCCCCCCCCCCCCACCCCCCCCCCCCCCCACCCCCCCCCCCCCCCACCCCCCCCCCCCCCCACCCCCCCCCCCCCCCACCCCCCCCCCCCCCCACCCCCCCCCCCCCCCACCCCCCCCCCCCCCCACCCCCCCCCCCCCCCACCCCCCCCCCCCCCCACCCCCCCCCCCCCCCACCCCCCCCCCCCCCCACCCCCCCCCCCCCCCACCCCCCCCCCCCCCCACCCCCCCCCCCCCCCACCCCCCCCCCCCCCCACCCCCCCCCCCCCCCACCCCCCCCCCCCCCCACCCCCCCCCCCCCCCACCCCCCCCCCCCCCCACCCCCCCCCCCCCCCACCCCCCCCCCCCCCCACCCCCCCCCCCCCCCACCCCCCCCCCCCCCCACCCCCCCCCCCCCCCACCCCCCCCCCCCCCCACCCCCCCCCCCCCCCACCCCCCCCCCCCCCCACCCCCCCCCCCCCCCACCCCCCCCCCCCCCCACCCCCCCCCCCCCCCACCCCCCCCCCCCCCCACCCCCCCCCCCCCCCACCCCCCCCCCCCCCCACCCCCCCCCCCCCCCACCCCCCCCCCCCCCCACCCCCCCCCCCCCCCACCCCCCCCCCCCCCCACCCCCCCCCCCCCCCACCCCCCCCCCCCCCCACCCCCCCCCCCCCCCACCCCCCCCCCCCCCCACCCCCCCCCCCCCCCACCCCCCCCCCCCCCCACCCCCCCCCCCCCCCACCCCCCCCCCCCCCCACCCCCCCCCCCCCCCACCCCCCCCCCCCCCCACCCCCCCCCCCCCCCACCCCCCCCCCCCCCCACCCCCCCCCCCCCCCACCCCCCCCCCCCCCCACCCCCCCCCCCCCCCACCCCCCCCCCCCCCCACCCCCCCCCCCCCCCACCCCCCCCCCCCCCCACCCCCCCCCCCCCCCACCCCCCCCCCCCCCCACCCCCCCCCCCCCCCACCCCCCCCCCCCCCCACCCCCCCCCCCCCCCACCCCCCCCCCCCCCCACCCCCCCCCCCCCCCACCCCCCCCCCCCCCCACCCCCCCCCCCCCCCACCCCCCCCCCCCCCCACCCCCCCCCCCCCCCACCCCCCCCCCCCCCCACCCCCCCCCCCCCCCACCCCCCCCCCCCCCCACCCCCCCCCCCCCCCACCCCCCCCCCCCCCCACCCCCCCCCCCCCCCACCCCCCCCCCCCCCCACCCCCCCCCCCCCCCACCCCCCCCCCCCCCCACCCCCCCCCCCCCCCACCCCCCCCCCCCCCCACCCCCCCCCCCCCCCACCCCCCCCCCCCCCCACCCCCCCCCCCCCCCACCCCCCCCCCCCCCCACCCCCCCCCCCCCCCACCCCCCCCCCCCCCCACCCCCCCCCCCCCCCACCCCCCCCCCCCCCCACCCCCCCCCCCCCCCACCCCCCCCCCCCCCCACCCCCCCCCCCCCCCACCCCCCCCCCCCCCCACCCCCCCCCCCCCCCACCCCCCCCCCCCCCCACCCCCCCCCCCCCCCACCCCCCCCCCCCCCCACCCCCCCCCCCCCCCACCCCCCCCCCCCCCCACCCCCCCCCCCCCCCACCCCCCCCCCCCCCCACCCCCCCCCCCCCCCACCCCCCCCCCCCCCCACCCCCCCCCCCCCCCACCCCCCCCCCCCCCCACCCCCCCCCCCCCCCACCCCCCCCCCCCCCCACCCCCCCCCCCCCCCACCCCCCCCCCCCCCCACCCCCCCCCCCCCCCACCCCCCCCCCCCCCCACCCCCCCCCCCCCCCACCCCCCCCCCCCCCCACCCCCCCCCCCCCCCACCCCCCCCCCCCCCCACCCCCCCCCCCCCCCACCCCCCCCCCCCCCCACCCCCCCCCCCCCCCACCCCCCCCCCCCCCCACCCCCCCCCCCCCCCACCCCCCCCCCCCCCCACCCCCCCCCCCCCCCACCCCCCCCCCCCCCCACCCCCCCCCCCCCCCACCCCCCCCCCCCCCCACCCCCCCCCCCCCCCACCCCCCCCCCCCCCCACCCCCCCCCCCCCCCACCCCCCCCCCCCCCCACCCCCCCCCCCCCCCACCCCCCCCCCCCCCCACCCCCCCCCCCCCCCACCCCCCCCCCCCCCCACCCCCCCCCCCCCCCACCCCCCCCCCCCCCCACCCCCCCCCCCCCCCACCCCCCCCCCCCCCCACCCCCCCCCCCCCCCACCCCCCCCCCCCCCCACCCCCCCCCCCCCCCACCCCCCCCCCCCCCCACCCCCCCCCCCCCCCACCCCCCCCCCCCCCCACCCCCCCCCCCCCCCACCCCCCCCCCCCCCCACCCCCCCCCCCCCCCACCCCCCCCCCCCCCCACCCCCCCCCCCCCCCACCCCCCCCCCCCCCCACCCCCCCCCCCCCCCACCCCCCCCCCCCCCCACCCCCCCCCCCCCCCACCCCCCCCCCCCCCCACCCCCCCCCCCCCCCACCCCCCCCCCCCCCCACCCCCCCCCCCCCCCACCCCCCCCCCCCCCCACCCCCCCCCCCCCCCACCCCCCCCCCCCCCCACCCCCCCCCCCCCCCACCCCCCCCCCCCCCCACCCCCCCCCCCCCCCACCCCCCCCCCCCCCCACCCCCCCCCCCCCCCACCCCCCCCCCCCCCCACCCCCCCCCCCCCCCACCCCCCCCCCCCCCCACCCCCCCCCCCCCCCACCCCCCCCCCCCCCCACCCCCCCCCCCCCCCACCCCCCCCCCCCCCCACCCCCCCCCCCCCCCACCCCCCCCCCCCCCCACCCCCCCCCCCCCCCACCCCCCCCCCCCCCCACCCCCCCCCCCCCCCACCCCCCCCCCCCCCCACCCCCCCCCCCCCCCACCCCCCCCCCCCCCCACCCCCCCCCCCCCCCACCCCCCCCCCCCCCCACCCCCCCCCCCCCCCACCCCCCCCCCCCCCCACCCCCCCCCCCCCCCACCCCCCCCCCCCCCCACCCCCCCCCCCCCCCACCCCCCCCCCCCCCCACCCCCCCCCCCCCCCACCCCCCCCCCCCCCCACCCCCCCCCCCCCCCACCCCCCCCCCCCCCCACCCCCCCCCCCCCCCACCCCCCCCCCCCCCCACCCCCCCCCCCCCCCACCCCCCCCCCCCCCCACCCCCCCCCCCCCCCACCCCCCCCCCCCCCCACCCCCCCCCCCCCCCACCCCCCCCCCCCCCCACCCCCCCCCCCCCCCACCCCCCCCCCCCCCCACCCCCCCCCCCCCCCACCCCCCCCCCCCCCCACCCCCCCCCCCCCCCACCCCCCCCCCCCCCCACCCCCCCCCCCCCCCACCCCCCCCCCCCCCCACCCCCCCCCCCCCCCACCCCCCCCCCCCCCCACCCCCCCCCCCCCCCACCCCCCCCCCCCCCCACCCCCCCCCCCCCCCACCCCCCCCCCCCCCCACCCCCCCCCCCCCCCACCCCCCCCCCCCCCCACCCCCCCCCCCCCCCACCCCCCCCCCCCCCCACCCCCCCCCCCCCCCACCCCCCCCCCCCCCCACCCCCCCCCCCCCCCACCCCCCCCCCCCCCCACCCCCCCCCCCCCCCACCCCCCCCCCCCCCCACCCCCCCCCCCCCCCACCCCCCCCCCCCCCCACCCCCCCCCCCCCCCACCCCCCCCCCCCCCCACCCCCCCCCCCCCCCACCCCCCCCCCCCCCCACCCCCCCCCCCCCCCACCCCCCCCCCCCCCCACCCCCCCCCCCCCCCACCCCCCCCCCCCCCCACCCCCCCCCCCCCCCACCCCCCCCCCCCCCCACCCCCCCCCCCCCCCACCCCCCCCCCCCCCCACCCCCCCCCCCCCCCACCCCCCCCCCCCCCCACCCCCCCCCCCCCCCACCCCCCCCCCCCCCCACCCCCCCCCCCCCCCACCCCCCCCCCCCCCCACCCCCCCCCCCCCCCACCCCCCCCCCCCCCCACCCCCCCCCCCCCCCACCCCCCCCCCCCCCCACCCCCCCCCCCCCCCACCCCCCCCCCCCCCCACCCCCCCCCCCCCCCACCCCCCCCCCCCCCCACCCCCCCCCCCCCCCACCCCCCCCCCCCCCCACCCCCCCCCCCCCCCACCCCCCCCCCCCCCCACCCCCCCCCCCCCCCACCCCCCCCCCCCCCCACCCCCCCCCCCCCCCACCCCCCCCCCCCCCCACCCCCCCCCCCCCCCACCCCCCCCCCCCCCCACCCCCCCCCCCCCCCACCCCCCCCCCCCCCCACCCCCCCCCCCCCCCACCCCCCCCCCCCCCCACCCCCCCCCCCCCCCACCCCCCCCCCCCCCCACCCCCCCCCCCCCCCACCCCCCCCCCCCCCCACCCCCCCCCCCCCCCACCCCCCCCCCCCCCCACCCCCCCCCCCCCCCACCCCCCCCCCCCCCCACCCCCCCCCCCCCCCACCCCCCCCCCCCCCCACCCCCCCCCCCCCCCACCCCCCCCCCCCCCCACCCCCCCCCCCCCCCACCCCCCCCCCCCCCCACCCCCCCCCCCCCCCACCCCCCCCCCCCCCCACCCCCCCCCCCCCCCACCCCCCCCCCCCCCCACCCCCCCCCCCCCCCACCCCCCCCCCCCCCCACCCCCCCCCCCCCCCACCCCCCCCCCCCCCCACCCCCCCCCCCCCCCACCCCCCCCCCCCCCCACCCCCCCCCCCCCCCACCCCCCCCCCCCCCCACCCCCCCCCCCCCCCACCCCCCCCCCCCCCCACCCCCCCCCCCCCCCACCCCCCCCCCCCCCCACCCCCCCCCCCCCCCACCCCCCCCCCCCCCCACCCCCCCCCCCCCCCACCCCCCCCCCCCCCCACCCCCCCCCCCCCCCACCCCCCCCCCCCCCCACCCCCCCCCCCCCCCACCCCCCCCCCCCCCCACCCCCCCCCCCCCCCACCCCCCCCCCCCCCCACCCCCCCCCCCCCCCACCCCCCCCCCCCCCCACCCCCCCCCCCCCCCACCCCCCCCCCCCCCCACCCCCCCCCCCCCCCACCCCCCCCCCCCCCCACCCCCCCCCCCCCCCACCCCCCCCCCCCCCCACCCCCCCCCCCCCCCACCCCCCCCCCCCCCCACCCCCCCCCCCCCCCACCCCCCCCCCCCCCCACCCCCCCCCCCCCCCACCCCCCCCCCCCCCCACCCCCCCCCCCCCCCACCCCCCCCCCCCCCCACCCCCCCCCCCCCCCACCCCCCCCCCCCCCCACCCCCCCCCCCCCCCACCCCCCCCCCCCCCCACCCCCCCCCCCCCCCACCCCCCCCCCCCCCCACCCCCCCCCCCCCCCACCCCCCCCCCCCCCCACCCCCCCCCCCCCCCACCCCCCCCCCCCCCCACCCCCCCCCCCCCCCACCCCCCCCCCCCCCCACCCCCCCCCCCCCCCACCCCCCCCCCCCCCCACCCCCCCCCCCCCCCACCCCCCCCCCCCCCCACCCCCCCCCCCCCCCACCCCCCCCCCCCCCCACCCCCCCCCCCCCCCACCCCCCCCCCCCCCCACCCCCCCCCCCCCCCACCCCCCCCCCCCCCCACCCCCCCCCCCCCCCACCCCCCCCCCCCCCCACCCCCCCCCCCCCCCACCCCCCCCCCCCCCCACCCCCCCCCCCCCCCACCCCCCCCCCCCCCCACCCCCCCCCCCCCCCACCCCCCCCCCCCCCCACCCCCCCCCCCCCCCACCCCCCCCCCCCCCCACCCCCCCCCCCCCCCACCCCCCCCCCCCCCCACCCCCCCCCCCCCCCACCCCCCCCCCCCCCCACCCCCCCCCCCCCCCACCCCCCCCCCCCCCCACCCCCCCCCCCCCCCACCCCCCCCCCCCCCCACCCCCCCCCCCCCCCACCCCCCCCCCCCCCCACCCCCCCCCCCCCCCACCCCCCCCCCCCCCCACCCCCCCCCCCCCCCACCCCCCCCCCCCCCCACCCCCCCCCCCCCCCACCCCCCCCCCCCCCCACCCCCCCCCCCCCCCACCCCCCCCCCCCCCCACCCCCCCCCCCCCCCACCCCCCCCCCCCCCCACCCCCCCCCCCCCCCACCCCCCCCCCCCCCCACCCCCCCCCCCCCCCACCCCCCCCCCCCCCCACCCCCCCCCCCCCCCACCCCCCCCCCCCCCCACCCCCCCCCCCCCCCACCCCCCCCCCCCCCCACCCCCCCCCCCCCCCACCCCCCCCCCCCCCCACCCCCCCCCCCCCCCACCCCCCCCCCCCCCCACCCCCCCCCCCCCCCACCCCCCCCCCCCCCCACCCCCCCCCCCCCCCACCCCCCCCCCCCCCCACCCCCCCCCCCCCCCACCCCCCCCCCCCCCCACCCCCCCCCCCCCCCACCCCCCCCCCCCCCCACCCCCCCCCCCCCCCACCCCCCCCCCCCCCCACCCCCCCCCCCCCCCACCCCCCCCCCCCCCCACCCCCCCCCCCCCCCACCCCCCCCCCCCCCCACCCCCCCCCCCCCCCACCCCCCCCCCCCCCCACCCCCCCCCCCCCCCACCCCCCCCCCCCCCCACCCCCCCCCCCCCCCACCCCCCCCCCCCCCCACCCCCCCCCCCCCCCACCCCCCCCCCCCCCCACCCCCCCCCCCCCCCACCCCCCCCCCCCCCCACCCCCCCCCCCCCCCACCCCCCCCCCCCCCCACCCCCCCCCCCCCCCACCCCCCCCCCCCCCCACCCCCCCCCCCCCCCACCCCCCCCCCCCCCCACCCCCCCCCCCCCCCACCCCCCCCCCCCCCCACCCCCCCCCCCCCCCACCCCCCCCCCCCCCCACCCCCCCCCCCCCCCACCCCCCCCCCCCCCCACCCCCCCCCCCCCCCACCCCCCCCCCCCCCCACCCCCCCCCCCCCCCACCCCCCCCCCCCCCCACCCCCCCCCCCCCCCACCCCCCCCCCCCCCCACCCCCCCCCCCCCCCACCCCCCCCCCCCCCCACCCCCCCCCCCCCCCACCCCCCCCCCCCCCCACCCCCCCCCCCCCCCACCCCCCCCCCCCCCCACCCCCCCCCCCCCCCACCCCCCCCCCCCCCCACCCCCCCCCCCCCCCACCCCCCCCCCCCCCCACCCCCCCCCCCCCCCACCCCCCCCCCCCCCCACCCCCCCCCCCCCCCACCCCCCCCCCCCCCCACCCCCCCCCCCCCCCACCCCCCCCCCCCCCCACCCCCCCCCCCCCCCACCCCCCCCCCCCCCCACCCCCCCCCCCCCCCACCCCCCCCCCCCCCCACCCCCCCCCCCCCCCACCCCCCCCCCCCCCCACCCCCCCCCCCCCCCACCCCCCCCCCCCCCCACCCCCCCCCCCCCCCACCCCCCCCCCCCCCCACCCCCCCCCCCCCCCACCCCCCCCCCCCCCCACCCCCCCCCCCCCCCACCCCCCCCCCCCCCCACCCCCCCCCCCCCCCACCCCCCCCCCCCCCCACCCCCCCCCCCCCCCACCCCCCCCCCCCCCCACCCCCCCCCCCCCCCACCCCCCCCCCCCCCCACCCCCCCCCCCCCCCACCCCCCCCCCCCCCCACCCCCCCCCCCCCCCACCCCCCCCCCCCCCCACCCCCCCCCCCCCCCACCCCCCCCCCCCCCCACCCCCCCCCCCCCCCACCCCCCCCCCCCCCCACCCCCCCCCCCCCCCACCCCCCCCCCCCCCCACCCCCCCCCCCCCCCACCCCCCCCCCCCCCCACCCCCCCCCCCCCCCACCCCCCCCCCCCCCCACCCCCCCCCCCCCCCACCCCCCCCCCCCCCCACCCCCCCCCCCCCCCACCCCCCCCCCCCCCCACCCCCCCCCCCCCCCACCCCCCCCCCCCCCCACCCCCCCCCCCCCCCACCCCCCCCCCCCCCCACCCCCCCCCCCCCCCACCCCCCCCCCCCCCCACCCCCCCCCCCCCCCACCCCCCCCCCCCCCCACCCCCCCCCCCCCCCACCCCCCCCCCCCCCCACCCCCCCCCCCCCCCACCCCCCCCCCCCCCCACCCCCCCCCCCCCCCACCCCCCCCCCCCCCCACCCCCCCCCCCCCCCACCCCCCCCCCCCCCCACCCCCCCCCCCCCCCACCCCCCCCCCCCCCCACCCCCCCCCCCCCCCACCCCCCCCCCCCCCCACCCCCCCCCCCCCCCACCCCCCCCCCCCCCCACCCCCCCCCCCCCCCACCCCCCCCCCCCCCCACCCCCCCCCCCCCCCACCCCCCCCCCCCCCCACCCCCCCCCCCCCCCACCCCCCCCCCCCCCCACCCCCCCCCCCCCCCACCCCCCCCCCCCCCCACCCCCCCCCCCCCCCACCCCCCCCCCCCCCCACCCCCCCCCCCCCCCACCCCCCCCCCCCCCCACCCCCCCCCCCCCCCACCCCCCCCCCCCCCCACCCCCCCCCCCCCCCACCCCCCCCCCCCCCCACCCCCCCCCCCCCCCACCCCCCCCCCCCCCCACCCCCCCCCCCCCCCACCCCCCCCCCCCCCCACCCCCCCCCCCCCCCACCCCCCCCCCCCCCCACCCCCCCCCCCCCCCACCCCCCCCCCCCCCCACCCCCCCCCCCCCCCACCCCCCCCCCCCCCCACCCCCCCCCCCCCCCACCCCCCCCCCCCCCCACCCCCCCCCCCCCCCACCCCCCCCCCCCCCCACCCCCCCCCCCCCCCACCCCCCCCCCCCCCCACCCCCCCCCCCCCCCACCCCCCCCCCCCCCCACCCCCCCCCCCCCCCACCCCCCCCCCCCCCCACCCCCCCCCCCCCCCACCCCCCCCCCCCCCCACCCCCCCCCCCCCCCACCCCCCCCCCCCCCCACCCCCCCCCCCCCCCACCCCCCCCCCCCCCCACCCCCCCCCCCCCCCACCCCCCCCCCCCCCCACCCCCCCCCCCCCCCACCCCCCCCCCCCCCCACCCCCCCCCCCCCCCACCCCCCCCCCCCCCCACCCCCCCCCCCCCCCACCCCCCCCCCCCCCCACCCCCCCCCCCCCCCACCCCCCCCCCCCCCCACCCCCCCCCCCCCCCACCCCCCCCCCCCCCCACCCCCCCCCCCCCCCACCCCCCCCCCCCCCCACCCCCCCCCCCCCCCACCCCCCCCCCCCCCCACCCCCCCCCCCCCCCACCCCCCCCCCCCCCCACCCCCCCCCCCCCCCACCCCCCCCCCCCCCCACCCCCCCCCCCCCCCACCCCCCCCCCCCCCCACCCCCCCCCCCCCCCACCCCCCCCCCCCCCCACCCCCCCCCCCCCCCACCCCCCCCCCCCCCCACCCCCCCCCCCCCCCACCCCCCCCCCCCCCCACCCCCCCCCCCCCCCACCCCCCCCCCCCCCCACCCCCCCCCCCCCCCACCCCCCCCCCCCCCCACCCCCCCCCCCCCCCACCCCCCCCCCCCCCCACCCCCCCCCCCCCCCACCCCCCCCCCCCCCCACCCCCCCCCCCCCCCACCCCCCCCCCCCCCCACCCCCCCCCCCCCCCACCCCCCCCCCCCCCCACCCCCCCCCCCCCCCACCCCCCCCCCCCCCCACCCCCCCCCCCCCCCACCCCCCCCCCCCCCCACCCCCCCCCCCCCCCACCCCCCCCCCCCCCCACCCCCCCCCCCCCCCACCCCCCCCCCCCCCCACCCCCCCCCCCCCCCACCCCCCCCCCCCCCCACCCCCCCCCCCCCCCACCCCCCCCCCCCCCCACCCCCCCCCCCCCCCACCCCCCCCCCCCCCCACCCCCCCCCCCCCCCACCCCCCCCCCCCCCCACCCCCCCCCCCCCCCACCCCCCCCCCCCCCCACCCCCCCCCCCCCCCACCCCCCCCCCCCCCCACCCCCCCCCCCCCCCACCCCCCCCCCCCCCCACCCCCCCCCCCCCCCACCCCCCCCCCCCCCCACCCCCCCCCCCCCCCACCCCCCCCCCCCCCCACCCCCCCCCCCCCCCACCCCCCCCCCCCCCCACCCCCCCCCCCCCCCACCCCCCCCCCCCCCCACCCCCCCCCCCCCCCACCCCCCCCCCCCCCCACCCCCCCCCCCCCCCACCCCCCCCCCCCCCCACCCCCCCCCCCCCCCACCCCCCCCCCCCCCCACCCCCCCCCCCCCCCACCCCCCCCCCCCCCCACCCCCCCCCCCCCCCACCCCCCCCCCCCCCCACCCCCCCCCCCCCCCACCCCCCCCCCCCCCCACCCCCCCCCCCCCCCACCCCCCCCCCCCCCCACCCCCCCCCCCCCCCACCCCCCCCCCCCCCCACCCCCCCCCCCCCCCACCCCCCCCCCCCCCCACCCCCCCCCCCCCCCACCCCCCCCCCCCCCCACCCCCCCCCCCCCCCACCCCCCCCCCCCCCCACCCCCCCCCCCCCCCACCCCCCCCCCCCCCCACCCCCCCCCCCCCCCACCCCCCCCCCCCCCCACCCCCCCCCCCCCCCACCCCCCCCCCCCCCCACCCCCCCCCCCCCCCACCCCCCCCCCCCCCCACCCCCCCCCCCCCCCACCCCCCCCCCCCCCCACCCCCCCCCCCCCCCACCCCCCCCCCCCCCCACCCCCCCCCCCCCCCACCCCCCCCCCCCCCCACCCCCCCCCCCCCCCACCCCCCCCCCCCCCCACCCCCCCCCCCCCCCACCCCCCCCCCCCCCCACCCCCCCCCCCCCCCACCCCCCCCCCCCCCCACCCCCCCCCCCCCCCACCCCCCCCCCCCCCCACCCCCCCCCCCCCCCACCCCCCCCCCCCCCCACCCCCCCCCCCCCCCACCCCCCCCCCCCCCCACCCCCCCCCCCCCCCACCCCCCCCCCCCCCCACCCCCCCCCCCCCCCACCCCCCCCCCCCCCCACCCCCCCCCCCCCCCACCCCCCCCCCCCCCCACCCCCCCCCCCCCCCACCCCCCCCCCCCCCCACCCCCCCCCCCCCCCACCCCCCCCCCCCCCCACCCCCCCCCCCCCCCACCCCCCCCCCCCCCCACCCCCCCCCCCCCCCACCCCCCCCCCCCCCCACCCCCCCCCCCCCCCACCCCCCCCCCCCCCCACCCCCCCCCCCCCCCACCCCCCCCCCCCCCCACCCCCCCCCCCCCCCACCCCCCCCCCCCCCCACCCCCCCCCCCCCCCACCCCCCCCCCCCCCCACCCCCCCCCCCCCCCACCCCCCCCCCCCCCCACCCCCCCCCCCCCCCACCCCCCCCCCCCCCCACCCCCCCCCCCCCCCACCCCCCCCCCCCCCCACCCCCCCCCCCCCCCACCCCCCCCCCCCCCCACCCCCCCCCCCCCCCACCCCCCCCCCCCCCCACCCCCCCCCCCCCCCCCCCCCCCCCCCCCCCACCCCCCCCCCCCCCCACCCCCCCCCCCCCCCACCCCCCCCCCCCCCCCACCCCCCCCCCCCCCCCCCACCCCCCCCCCCCCCCCCCCCCCCCCCCCCCCACCCCCCTCTTTCCCCCCCCCCCCCCCCCTTCGGTCCGCCCCCCCCCCCCCCCCCCCCACCCCCCCCCCCCCCCACCCTCCCCCCCCCCCACCCACCCCTTCCCCCCCCAAACCCCCCCCCCCCCCCCACCCCCCCCCCCCCCCACCCCCCCCCCCCCCCCCCCCCCCCCCCCCCCACCCCCACCCCCCCCCACCACCCCCCGCACACTCCCCCCCCCCCCCCCCCTCCACCCTCCCCCACCCCCCACCCACCCCCCCCCCCCCACCCCCCCCCACCCACCCCCCCCCCCCCCCACCCCCCCCAGCTTTCTGAAAACACTTGGTGGGTGCCAGAAAATGTACTGGCAAGTGTCTTGGAGTCTGTGGGCACCATTTTGGGGGGCCCTAATCTATTTCCTGTTAAAGCAGTAAGACTTGTCCAGTTAATATTAAATGTTGTGGCGAGAATTTCCTGGGTGGGCTGTACAAACAGTCCATCCTTCAGAAACCCGACACAACGGCTGAGTTTACGGCAATTTTGGATCTTCATTTTCATTTGGATGTGACAAAGCAAACCTTCACTCAGGAAAACTTATACCCGGGAAAAATTGTTGGTCTTTATAAAGTGTTGCTGGGTTTGTTCTTCTACTGCAGATTAATACATCTGCTCCCCTGTTGTTAAAGTTGAAATATGCGCATATTCTTCACTGTTTTCCTTCTTCTCTGTTACAGTGGATGACAGCGCCATTTTGGATTGTCAATTCAGTGACTTCTATCATACGCCTCCGTCAGGGTTTGAAAAGATCCTCTTTGAGCAACAGATTTTCTGAAAGTTCTCATTCAGTACCCAGCACTTGTTCTAAACCCTGCTCTCTGTTCCCAGAGCACACATTCATGTATTGAGTCAAAGTTCTTCTAAATGTCTAAAAAAAAGCCCCTTTGTTGCAGATGCTAAATCTGACATTGTTTTGTGATGTGGACAATATTTGTATTTCATGTAAAGGGATACAGCTGACAGTATTTGCTGACTGCGAAGCTCTAATGTTGCTGTAAAATAAACAGTTCTTCTACATGTCAATATGTTTCCACAAAACTGTAGGGACTTATGTTTGTCTCAACATGTTTCTGAGATCTTTCTATTCTCTGTTGATATGTCGTTTGAGAAGCTATTCCAAAGCTTTATGAATTTCTGGTGTCTTGTACAGAGCTGCTCATAGTTGCAGGATTGGCAACTATGATTTCAGTTATTTTTTAACTGCTGATTTTCCTATTTAATTTAATCCTGAGAGTTATTTTGTTTAAAATCAGGGCAAGTTCCTGAATGTAAAAAGCCTACCCAAGCAGGCAAAAATGAAAATTAGTGGTGGTTTTAATAAAGCTTTATTTCTGAACTGAATCAGATGTTGGAGATAGTTTGTGTTTTCCAAAAAAAAGAGTCATAAAAATATACTGGTTCCTGTGACCCCTGTTCTTGTGACTGCTGCAGACAGTCCAGTTTTGATAAAGATGTCATTGCAGCCTTTTGCTACGTTATTATAAAAGACGCTAATTGCTTTATATTAAGTATTTGCAAATAACTAAATAGTATTTTATTCAAGCAATCAAAACAAGTTCTTTGATAATTGTCTAATATTAGAAATACTGTCAAATTTTCTTCTGTGTTTTTGGTTACTGTGAAACCTATTATCACTTTAAAAGAACCACATGAGACAGTTATTCGTGATCATCCATCTGTAGATATACTTTGAGTTTGTTTCTTGCCATTGGAAACTGTTCAGAAATCCTGCTGTTAAAATATTTGCAGAAGACCGTTGGTTCACTGTGGAAAGAATAATTGCAGTGGATCTGCAGAGCAAAGCAGGTGCCTCTTGGTTACAATCCCAAAGCCACTCCTTAGGAAATAAGTCCAGTTGTAATCAACGTACGCATCTTTTCCCTGACCTGGGTAGCCCAGGCTGGCCTGATCTTATATCTCAGAAGCTGAGCAGGATTAACCCTGGCTGGTATTTGGATGGTTCACAACCAAAGTGTCCCTGGGTCTGCTATGCAGAGGCAGGCAATGGCACACTTTCTCTGAAGTCTTGAAAATGCAGAGGCAGGGAGTGGCAAACTGTCTCTACAGCCTTGAAAACTCCACGGGCATTGGGATTCTGATAATTTAACAACTGGACCACCACCACCACCCGCCACTTACCTGCTGCAGAGGAACTTCTTGTGGGGGCGGAGGGGGGGGTAGGGCCTTGCTGCTGCTACTCTGAAAGCCCCCTTGCTCCCCTGGGAGAGGGGGCGATGTGGCTTTTAGCATCTCAAAGCAGCTGGGCGGCAAGGTGCCCAGCTGATACAGGGCACTGAAAGCCCCCTCGCTACCCCTCCCCTGGGTTAGGGAACGACGGGGCTTTTAGTGCCCACCTTCTCCAGGGCCTCTGAAAGTCGTTTTTAACAACCAGTTTGCCAAACTCAACAAAAAATTAGGCGCCTGTTCTACCGAACTGGTACGAACTGGCTGAATCCCACCACTTCCTACAGGGTTGCCATAAGTCAGCTGTAGCTTGACTTCCAACAAACATCAAAAAATCCCCACAGTTGCCGTGCCTTGTGTTGCATCATGATGTATACAAAGAAACCCCAAGAAAACCTGAAATGTCTTCATGGGTGGTTAGTAGCCTTGAAGCAGTGGTGTTATAAATGCTTCCATAGTTGAGTCTGGATATTATTCTGTCTTAAGCTTCCCACTCCCCATTTTATCCTGTCCTTTGAACAAGTTTTCTGGTAGAAACTTGTACAAAGCACCAGAGAGCATTGACCCAGAATCTGTGGTGTATTTCTAAAAGGCCCCTGGTCACGAGAGAGAGAGCTGCAGGGTTCTGACCTTAACAAGGAAAGCCAAGTGATGGAGGGCAAGTGCTGGTCAAACAGTCTCAGGGGAAAGAGAGGAGACCGAGGGGAAGTCTGAAGAAATGCACATTTTCCTACTTGCATGTTGACTTTTGTGTATTCACATGTGTGAGATCCACTTTCAGAATTAATATAGTCCAGCCTGTGTGCACTTTTACAAAAATTCAAAAGTTATGGCGGAGGTCAGCATCCTTTCTTTAGTAATGGTCCAAATTGTATGTCAAAATTTTATGAGATTCAATTGGCATACTTTGAAAATATACAGCTTAACATTACTGACGGGTTCTCTGCACAGAGTTTTGTTCTGCGCCCAGTGCTATTCAATGTTTTTATCAATGACTTGGATGCCGGAATAGAGGGCATGCTAATCAAATTTGCAGAATACCCCAGAGGACAGGGTCAGCATTCAGAACGACCTGGGCAGATTAGAGAGCTGGGCCAAACCTAACTAAATTACTTTCAACCAAGATGTAAGATACACTTAAGCAGAAGAAAATGCAATGCACAGGTATTGGATGGGTGACACCTGAATTGACATGTGAACGGAATCTGGGAGTCTTCGTAGATCACAAACTGAATAGGAGTCAGAAATGTGATGCAGCAGCCAAGAAATCCAATGTGATTCTGGGCTTAGTCAATATGTTATTTTCGATATTTGATTTATGTTTATTGATGCTGTTTGCTGTTTTGATATTTGTCGTTTGATATTTTCCGTTGACATTTGATTAGTTTTTGATGTTATGTACTTGTTATTCGCCGCCCTGAGCCCTACAGGGGAGGGCGGGGTATAAATCAGATAAAAGAATGAATGAAGCAACTGATTAGCTCTCGCTGACATAGGAATGAATACACTTTCCAAAGAAGCAGACAAGTTTTCATTAACAAAAGTTGCGGTGCTTTTATTTCAGCCAATCCACCTTCATCCGCATACTCGGCAGAGGAAGGAGAGAGCGATGTTCACAAAACATCCGCGAGAAGAGCATTCGCCCGGCCGCACCATCGATGGCACACGACTGGAAGAACGCGGCTGTTATTTAATATTTATTTGAATTTAATATTTAACTTCTTAATTTTTAAATAGGTAACTTTTTAGTACTTGGCTTTTAACAATTAACTTTTCTAAAAAAGAAAAAAGGGGTCGTCAATCTATCCTCCTGGGGCCAGTAGCCCTGGCCGCTGCCAGTCAATTGCCGCGCACGGCCATTCCTCCCGCCCTCTCCGCCGCCTGTCGCCTCACTGCTCTGAGGTACCCGCCCCCTCCTAGGTTGGTGTCGCAAAGCGCGCAGGGAAATGTAGTCCGGCGCGCCGCGGCCAATAGGGCTGGGAGCCCGCGCGGCGCAGGCGCAGCGGTTGGACCAAGAGCCGCTCCTCAAGACGCGTCACGTGCCGCAGGCTTCTCTTCCTTTCCCTCCCCCCCGCTGCCGCCGCCGCCGCCGCCGCGCTCGGCCAGTGAGGCGGAGGCGCGCCTGCGCACCGCCGGCCCTTCCCCGCCTTCGTCGTCACGGAGCGCGCCTCGCCCCTCCTCGGCTCGCCCTCCTCCTTCGCCCGCCCGCCCGCCCGCCCGCCCGCGCGCACGCCGCCGCCGCCCCACTACGGAGCCGGGAGACGCCGCCATGGCCGACAACGCCGCCGCCGCCGCTGCCGCCGCCGCCGCCGCCGCGGGCGGGCTGGAGAACCACCGCCTGAAGAGCTTCAAGAACAAGGGCCGCGACGTGGAGGTCGGTGTCAGCCGGGGGGGGGGGGGCTGCGCGGGGCCTGCCTGGGGGTGGGGTGGGGTGGGGGGCTGCCCCTGGCCGCGACGCCGCCCCCCCCCCGAGCGAGGAGGAGGAGGAGGAGGAGGAGGAGGAGGAGAGCGGCACCCGACACACCCCCAGCCGCCGCCGCCGCCGCCGCCCGGGGTCCCTCTCCGCCCCCCGCCCCGGGTGGGCGCTGCGGAAGAGCCCTTTGTGCGGGGGGAGGAGGAGGAGGAGGAGCCATCTCCGGCCTTGGGGGGGGGGCTGCGGCCCTGAGCCCCGTGGCACGGAAGAGGGCTTGCCTCCGAGGAGGGGGTTCCCTGCCCCCCCCCGACAGGCCGGCCTCCCTCTCGCTCAGTGAGACCTGGTTAGAAGGGGGGGCTGCTGGTCTGTGGGGCCCGGGCCTTTCTGCCCCCCCCCTCCCCCCCGGGCATGGCTTTCTCCTGCGGTCCCGTGGCTCAGTGGATGGGCAGTCCTGGGGTCTCTGCACAGTTGGGGTGAAGACATCATCAAAGCCGTCTCCCACAGCCAAAAGAGCTCCTCAAGTGCAAGAGAGGGTGGGAAGGAAGCAGAGCAGACCCCCCATGGGGGCGGGAGGGGTGCTGTGGGGTCCTCGGGTGGAAAAGCTGGGGGGGGGGTCTCCTGTGCAGGTGGGGATGTCATGTCTAGCCAAAGGACTCACCTCCAAAGTTTGGATCTCCCGACCAGGATGGCCCAGGCCAGCCAGACCTCAGAAGCCCAGCAGGGTCATCAGTCCTGGTGAGTGCTTGAATGAGAGACCACCAAGGAAGACCGGGAGGGGGGCTGCTGTGGCTGCTGCTGCTGCTGCTGCACAGAGGCCGCTGGCTGACCACCTCCTTGGTGTCCTTTTCTCGATTATGCTAAGGAGTCTGGGGTGTTTTGAATTTTCTGGGTTGTATGGCTGTGTTCCAGTAGCTTTCTCCTGATGTTTTGCCTGCATCTGTGGCTGGCATCTTCAGAGGATCCCACAGATACAGGTGAAACGTCGGGAGAGAATGCTACCGGAACACGACCGTACGGCCCGGAAACCGCACAACACCCTGGTGAATCCGGCTGTGAAAGCCTTCAGCAATCTAAGGGGTCGCTACAAGTCATCTGCAACTGGACAGCGCTTCCCACCACCAGGCCGGTATCAGAGGAGATTGGAGAAGGCCCTTGGGCTCAGTGGTTGGAGAAGGCCCTTGGGCTCAGTGGCGGACCGTTTGCAGAAAGCCCCAGGTTCGGTCCCCGTAGTTTCAGTTTGAAAGATGATGGGAGACCTCCACCTCAAATCCACCGTCGCTTGGGGTGGACAGTTCTGACTCCGAATCAGTCTCTAAGAGTCAAGTCAAGCAGGCCTTTATTGGCATAAGGTAAAGAAAGAAAAGGGTTACACATAAGAAGTAAAAAATAATAACAAGAAGTCAAAATACAATTTGCAATTCTAAGCAATTCACTGAGTCTCCATAATCTATATATATAAAAAGCTAACAGTGACTTTGTTAGTCACGCCCTAACGCCGAAACTGCTGGACAACAAATCGTGGCCTAAATTCTTTCACATGATCGCTCCTCCTCCTCCCCTGTTATGGCAGGTAAATCGGTCCTCTCAACGCGTGTCCAAAAGTCAATTCCTGAGCCAGGTAAAACGCCGAAGCTCTTGCACCGGGCCATGAAGCTGGCTGTGTTTAACTGTCACCCTTAGAATGTCTGTGCAGCCTGTCTGTCTGTGGCCTGAGGGCTTGGTATGAGGGCTTACAATGTTCGTGCAGATGGGCAGAGATGAGCAGTGAAAACAGTAAATAGGTAATACTGTTAGGTAATAATGAAAGTGGAAGCGGAACATCATACACTCTGTCAGCAGTGTGAGACGCCATTGTGGTAATTCCCCTCACACGCAGGTAACTTTCACTCTCTGTGCCTCAAATTCAATCGCTACCACAATAATACATATCCAGCTCTCATCCTTCACACACCTCACTCTGCCCCTCCGGGTCGCATCCAAACCACCACATTAATTCTACCCACTTCCTCACCCATATTCGCCACAGCTCTCTTTTACTGCAAGTGGGCTGGAGCTGCCTCTTTCTTCTAAGACAATCCGTGGGGTGGGGGCTTAACCAACACTACTGGCTCCGCTTCTGGGTAAGTAATATGACCCTTTAAGAACCTGTTTGCGGGGAGCTGGCCTCGATCTTAGCGCCTCACCACCCTGCCTCTGCTGCCTGACTGGGATAGCCTGCTTGCCCCAGTTCTGCCTTACCCAAGCCAGGACTGTGTGTGTCAACCAGCCTCATGGACAGCGGGATTCGCACTCTGGACAGTTCCGTTGTGGAATGGAAAGGGTTACCTTACACTAAAAAAAAGACACCACCATATAACAATGTGAATTGAAAAGGGAAAGAGGGATTCCATTTGACCACCCCAAAAGGCTATGCTGCGGATCATTGGACCTGCATGGATATCTATGTGGGTTGCGAACTGTGATGAGAGTTATCACTGCTCAATCGCTAAACGCGTGGCCGGGCCCCACTAGTATCTAATAACAAATTTGCAATTAGAGCACAATGTGCAAAATCCTCATTATTTAAAAGGAAATAACAGGAATACATATCCACATTGTGTAAAGTTGCTTATCAGTAAGCCTTGTTGCCACAGATACCAGGCCCTACGCATACCTCTCTTGCCTCTGGGCGGGCAACTGTGGTGTGCCAAGTGATATTCCACAAGTCTTTTGACAGGACCTCAAGTTACTAGCCCATCCCCATTATATTGGAAGGACAAATTAGAATATTGTGGGACTACAGACACATTTTTAATTACAATAAGGCAGACTGAATTCAAAAGCAACAGTAGTGTGATACCTTTGACTAGGAAAACATTACCCTAAGACATCAGTAACCAGCCAGCTTCTCAGTTTTTCTGGATTCTTCATGTGACTTGGAAATGTAGTTAAAAAGGTGGAATGAGAAAAATGTCTTGGGATCTGGTAGGGAAGTCCAGCAGTCAGTCGATTCTGATAGTCTGAGAATGGCACCCCAGAGGTGTGATGCAGTTGGGGCAAAACAGGACAGGTTGTGCAGAGTACGGTCGGGTCTGAGAAGTGAGTGGCTGCTTTGGGAAGCACAAAACGGCATTTCCTTCCAGTCCTAATAGGAATGCACAGGCCCCTTATGAGGCGGAGAACAGAAATGAAGAACAAAAGTGCATGGCGGTCCTCGTGTTGGCAAAGCAAGCGGTTTCTTCTAGATGGTGTGCTAGACAATGAGTCACTCTTTACACTGAGTAGTATTGCTTACTGGTCTGAGGATATGTCAGCCAGCTAAGCCGACTTAGCATGTTTTGGTCTTTGATAGCCTTTGAGAAAAGCCACAGGGTGTCTCTGGGTTCCATTGCCTGTCTTATCAGCTGGGATAGAAGTTATCTGTGAAATCTCTACCGGCAAAATCCTTAATACTGCTGGGATGATTTCGTGAGTTTTCCACACATGTGATTCCCACCTCTGTTTCAAAGAAGGGTTTTTATCTTTTTGCTTTACTAGAATGAATTTTCTTAAGAGTATTAACTGGATTTTCCCCCCTGGCAGGTAACCAGCAATAATAACTAGCTAAATAAAACTTTAAACAAATTGTTGTTCTTCCTTATTCTCTGTTGTTGTGTATGATGGAATAAGGATGACCCAGCTAGCCCTATCTTGTCAGTATCGTGGAAACTAAGCAGGGTTGACCCTGGTTAGAACTTAGACGGGAGACCACTAAGGCAGTCCAAGGTTGCTATGCAGAGGCAGGCAATGGTAAACCACTTGCGTTCGTCACTCGCCTTGAAAACCCTGCAGGGGCACTGGAAGTCACCTGCAACTTGTCAGCGCTTTCCACCACACCAAGGAGAACTAAATTTGTTTGTGTGCAGTGGGTCTTTGAATTCTCAGTCTATGCCATTTTAGCATGAAACAAGGCAAGTCTAATGTAAGTGGATAGATCTATTTTTTCCAAGAACACATATAAGCAATATGTACCTTATGTTGGTATGGAGAAAAAAATCAAAATACAAGCCATGTGATAAATCCAGATACGACATTACTTTCATTTATGGAGCATCCTGGGCTCATCAGATCTCGGGAACTAAGCAGGGTCAGCCACAGTCAATACTTGGATGGGAGACCCCCAAGAAAGACCAGGATTGCTACGGAGATGCAGACAGTGACAAACCATCTCTGAATGTCTCTTGTTTGGAATGCCCCATGGGTGAATTTGCCCTGCATCGGTTGAGACTTAGCAATGCTTTCTTCTTTATTAAAGCTGAGACTCCGACCTGAAATTTGCAGATGAAGGCACCTGGAATACAGCCTTTAGTCTGAGTTATTTATTTTGAGTAGAGCAATCTCTGAGCTTGAGAGCAACGGTGATAAAGAGACAGGACCATCTTATGAAACTGAAGTCCAATGCAGGTTGGACGAATGTGCACAAATGGTTGAATTTGGTCACAACAAGTCTGAAGTGGATTGTAACGTGTGATGCAAATTCTGTTAAGCATAGTAGTGGTCTACATACGTACTGCTTTTATTGATCTTGTGAATTAGGAGTGACTACAGCAATCATGGGGAGTGTGAAGGGAGAAGAAGAGAGTTTAGGGCAGGGGTGTCCAACTCTGGTGTTTCAGATGTTCATGGACTACAGTTCCCATCAGCCCCTGCTGGTATGGCTGCCATTCCAGCAGGGGCTGATGGGAACTGTTATCAGAATTGGCTGCCTCAGAATTGATTATTTTTAAAGGAATTGGCTCAGATTTAGGAATCAGTATTACAGAGAGTCTGAATAAATATTTTTGAAGTTACTGCAAAACATAGCATGATTTGGTTTTTTCCTAGCAAGTTCAAGAAATGTGAAGAAATTTGGCCATCAGCACACGTGACGCAGAGTCCCCCCCCCCCCTCATGTTCAGTACAGAAAGTGAAGGAAACCGAAGACTGATTTTCTTCAGCAGTGCTGTTCAGCTTGACTGACAGGGTCTCCCTCAGCCTTGCTAAATGTTAGGGACTGAACCATTTAGCTTGTGTGTGTGGAGAGTTTGACTCCTGTTGTGTGGGTTTCACTTTTTCCAAGGAATGGGGCTTACGCCACTTATATGGTGGGGTCCAGAGATGTAAAACATTTTTTGCCTTCATGTCACAGCTGACTTGTGATAGCCCCACAGGGTTTTCAAGGTAAGAAACGTTCAGAGGTGGTCTGGGTCTCCCATCCAAATATTTTCCAGGGTTTATGTTAAGAGTGTGTGACTGGCCCAGTGTCACCCATGACGGAGTGAGGATTCGAACCTGGGTTTCCCAGGTCTCAGTCTGACACCTTAACCAGTAATTTATAAATTACTGTAAATTTATGCATGTTTCCTAAAGCTTGGGAAACTGGCAGAGGGTTACCTGTGCATTCCAGGATCGTGTCTGCATTCTTGTCCATCCAGAGCTTCTTCCTAGGTTTAATAGCTGTTAACTGAATTTTGCTAGAAAAAGAAGAGTTTGAATTTATATCCTGCCTTTTTCTCCCGTGAGGAGTCTCAGTGTATCTTGCAAACTCCTTCTCCTTCCTGTTCCCGCAACAGAGACCTTGTGAGGTGGTGGGGCTGACAGAGTTCTGTGAGAACTGTGACTAGCCCAAGGTCAGCCAGCAGGCTGTGTTAGGAGCAGGGAAACAAATCCAGTTCACCAAATAAGAGTCTACCGCTCATGTGGAGGAGTGGGGAATCAAACTCGGTTCTCCATGTTACACTCCTCTTAACCTCTGCACAACAATGATTTAGTACTGAAGAGAAGAGAGGTGAAAAGATTTATTCCTCTGCATGGTCTGTAGTATTTTGAATTTTGATTGTGTCCTTCTTGACCTGGATTTTTGAGAACAAAAAATTATAGTTCAGTTCTTCTGTAAGGAACTTGCTCTAAGCTCTTGGGTGATTTAGTTCTTTTTCTATCCTTGTTATAGCTCTGTGGTGCTTACTGAGGGGAGGGGACTTGAAAGGGACTCAATTTTCCAAAGCAACATGATGGATTTATGTAGCAACGTTATGATAGTGACTTTCAAAGTTTTTTTTACATTTCTTTTTCTACTACCAGTGCCTGCCTTTTTAAAAAAAATTTCAATGAACTATCCATCCTGGGACGCCCCCTCCCCTCCCCCCAGTGTTATGCTTAGTTTTGACCCATCTGTCTTTTTTGTTTGCATCCCATGCACATTTTTTTAGACTCTTCGCCTCCCACTCCATTTAGAACTTCATTGGTTGGGGTTTCATCAGTTGTTAGCTGGCAGATTTTCCTTTTTCATCTTTGTCACTGTTATTATAGGGTGCAGCCCCCCCCCCCCAACTAAGCTATGAGGACAATGGAAGAAATCCTACTAAGAAAAACTACTGCAGTTTGATAAGAGTTTGGGATCTTGTACTCTGCTCAGTTTAAGTTACACTGAGAGCCTCTGCTAAATATGTGCAAAAGGATTACGGTTGGCTCATCTGTGGCTTCCTCACTTGCCAGTTCCGGGGGGGGGGGGTATAAATGAGCTGTGTTTGTGGGAATGGAACACTTTGGGGGATTTGACCCTCAGGACACACACGGGTGACCATCCTAAATAAAATAGGGACCGTCTGTAAACTTCCCTACTTTGCTTGGCACAAATTACTTTTGTATCAGGCCTGGTACAAGTTCTCAGAGGAAGGGCCAATCTTCAGTCTCCCCTGGTGAAAACATCAGGTGGTTCTTTCATTTTGCTTTTTGACTGTTGGTGTACATCCTTTATTAAAAGGTTAAAGGTTTGGCTGCTCAAGTTTTGAACATTTTATAAGATGGATGTTACTCGTCTTTGACTCGGTTGTTTAATTTGTCAATTTAGAACTTCACCCATAGCTGCTTCCCTGTAAGGTATCCTTGCAGCAAGTTTATATATGTTTCCTAAACCCATTTAACCCATTTTCTGGACTTTACCATGTTAGGTTGCAGGTGGGGAATTGCATTAAAAATCCTTGTTTTGCAAAAAGTTAGTGTGTTAGAAGGCCAGAGTAAAACACTTTGCCATAGATGTGTAGCTTTTTTAACATCCAGGGTCTTTTTTTTCTTGCTGAAACAACCAAGTGATTTCTCCCCTCCCCCAAAACATATTTACTTTCCTTAATCTGCCATGTTTGTGAAATAGGCCATAGTTCTTTATAGTTTTACACATATATCCCTTATACACAGCGCTACAAATTCCGATATTTACCCATCAAATTTCAGAGTAGTCACTTTGACTTCCCCGAACCCTCCTTTGCATCGTTGTTAGTGTCCATCATAGCAGTGTTTTTCAACACACAAGTATTTATGTGGCTGAGGTGCCTGCTGTGCCACAACTATGTGGGAAACTTTTTTTTACTAGAAATCTAATTCTGAACTTCACTCTGGTAAAAAAAAGTGGTACAGAAAGTGATAGTTTTCACAAGCTTTCAACTTCCTACACTCTTTTCCAGCAAAAGATCTGAGTAGAATTGTAACTTCACCTGCCACCTGCTGGACCGTCCTTGTTTTAGAACGCTCCACTTGGGTCCCAGTGCCCGCTTAACAGAACTGGGAAGGCTCTAGGACCGAAGTGGAGCATTCTAAAATAAGGACTGTCCAGCATGTGGCAGGGGAAGTTACAATTCTACTTAGATCTTTTGCTGGAAAAGAGTGTAGTTTTCAGACAAATCCATGAAAACTGGTTTTTAAAAAATCTTTATCAGCCTTGCCTTTTGTTTCTTTTCCATTTCTAAAAGTTCCCTTCAGGAGCCAAAAGGCCTCACTTCTTTACTAGATCATTGGAGCCAAATATATCTAATAGTTGATTTTCATAGAAACTTTGATATTTTTTGCTAGCGAAATTCCATAGTTCCATGTCAGGCATGGCAGCACTTTGACCCTTGTGTTAAAGGCAGGTCGTAAAGGCAGTTTTTCATAAGGCATGCCATGGAAATTCCATTTAAAATACCAGGTGGGAAGGCAGGTGCCGAACCTTCCCCTGTCCACACATTTCCCGAAGCACCCAGTTTGTTCCGTGTCCTGCGATTCCCCCCCCCCCCCCCGGACAGTAGCTGGTGTAAAATGGTTTAGGGGAGGGAGAGCAGTGCAGGCAGTCTCCCCATCAGCCTACTTGGAAGAAAATCAGCATGACCTGCGTTGCAACAGGTGGGAGGTAGCTCTGTAACACTGGCCTACTGTGAGTCCTTAAGGACTGTGATTATCAGTTGTAGCATGGTGGTAGCTTGAACTCTTTGTAGCTGAAGTGTTGTTGTAGCTTGAACTCTTTGTAGCTGAAGCGTGGTTGTAGCTTGAACTCTTTGTTATTGTGAACCTCTAATCATTTTTTCTCTTTTACAGACTATGCGAAGACACAGAAATGAAGTGACAATTGAACTTCGGAAGGTGAATATGCCTCCTTTCATGTGCTTGCGTTTAAAACCGCTTGTGGGGGATGGTGGTGGAATTGTTGCCACTCCTCTGTGGGCAAAGCAGGGCATGGAGTCCGTGGTGCCAAACCACATGGTGGAATACTGGTTGTTGTTGTTTTTTTAGAGTCTACCTAAACTCTTGTAGTGAGCATGACGGCAGGGCTCATCTAATGCGCAGCATGTCCCAGCTCTGATAACAGTCTGGAATTGCTTGGCTAATTCCTCATTTGCTTTCTTAGTAGTTAACTCTCACATGTACTCAGACCTGAAGCCCATATTTGTTCCTCTAAATAGCTGTGCCCCTGGACAGCGGTTCGCTGGATGAGTTCTGTGGAGGCCATTACAGTAGCCCTTGACCCTCGTGGATATAGGAATGCCACAGACTGGTAAATGAGGAGCAGGTTTTAAGACACTTTTGTCTGGTGCAGGTGGTGATCTGGGATTCCCTGGAATTTCAGCTCCTCTCCAGACTACACAGACCAGTTCCCCTGAAAAAAATGGATTCTTTGGAAGGTGGACTCCATGGCATTTTACTCCACTGGGACTGGTTCAGAATGCTTATTGTTTGGGGCTAGCTAACATTAATCTCTCTCACCTGAGTTCAGTTCCATGCGCTGGTTCTGATGTTTAATGCCCTTCATGGCCTAGGGCCCACATATCTAAAGGACTATAGTCCTTAAGCTGACCCTTCTGCTGGCTGTTCCCCTTCTTCAGGTATCCTCCCTGGTATCTTGATTTATCTGTTGGAGTTTCCTCTCTACAAACGGGCTCTGTGCGGAGTGCCCTGCCCCAGCGCTCATCAAGGAAATGTTACTGAAAAGAGGAAGCCTAAAAATGCACACAGGGTACTTATGTTACGAGCCCCACTATATTTTTGCTCTGAGTCAGGGTCTGAATTGTGCCACAACCGCTGTTAGTGGTAGTGGGAGCCAGTCTGAAAACGTTCCTCTGAGGCTGAGGCTTCACATGCAGAAGTTTCCAAGTTCAATCCCTGCCGTCTCCAGTGAACAGGTTCAAGTCGGAGGTGATGTGAAGGACCCTTTTCCTGACTGAGACTTGGAAGAGCTGCTGCCGCTGCCAGGCATGATGACCTGGGTGTTCCCTGTCCAACATGACTGTGTTGTCAGGCAAACTGCGTGTGTTCACCGTAGGGCAGGAGACTTCCAGAGCATTAATGTTGTGATAAACAGTGACATAAGTTAAACTGCAAATAGCATATTTCTTTTTTTCCCCCCAAGTTCACAGAAACGTTACGGTTTCATTCAGGTCTGAAGAGTTTTGGAAAAATGACTTTTGACTTAGTACCTTAAAAAGCAGATTCTGTTAAATCAAATACTGTTTTGTTTGATGGTAAAAAAATTAATGGGCTCTACATTTAAAGAGAAGTTGCTGATAATGCTGTAATGGTTTGTGTGTGTGAGTTGAGTGTTGGAGCACACTTCATAAGAACATAAGAAAGAGCCTGCTGGATCAGACCAGAGTCCATCTAGTTCAGTACTCTGCTACTTGCAGTGGCCCACCAGGTGCCTTTGGGAGCTCACAGGCAGGATGTGAAAGCAATGGCCTTCTGTGGCTGTTGCTCCTGAGCACCTGGTCTGTTAAGGCATTTGCAATCTCAGATCAAGGAGGATCAAAATTGGTAGCCAGAGATCGACTTCTCCTCCATAAATCTATCCAAGCCCTTTTTAAAGCTATCCAGGTTAGTGGCCATCACCACCTCCTGTGGCAGCATATTCCAAACACCAATCAGAAGTTGAGTGAAGAAGTGTTTCCTTTTATTAGTCCTAATTCTTCCCCCCAGCATTTTCAATGGATGCCCCCTGGTTCTAGTATTGTGAGAAAGAGAGAAAAATTTCTCTCTGTCAACATTTTCTACCCCATGCATCATTTTATAGACTTCAATCATATCCCCCCTCAGCCGTCTCCTCTCCAAACTAAAGAGTCCCAAACGCTGCAGCCTCTCCTCATAAGGAAGGTGCTCCAACTCCTCTCAATCATCCTCGTTGCCCTCTCTGGCCCAATTTTTCTATCTCTTCGATATCCCTTTTGAGATGTGGCTGACCAGAACTAGAACCAACAGTACTCTCCAAGTGCAGTCACGCATCTCACTGCTTTATATAAGGGCATGACAATCTTTTGCAGTTTTATTATCAACTCCTTTCCTAATTATCCCCAGCATAGAGTTTGCCTTTTTCACAGCTGCCATGCATTGAGTTGACATTCCCATGGAACTATCAGCTAAGATGCCCAAATCCCTTTCCTGGTCTGTGACTGATAGCACTGACCCCTGTAGCCTGTATGTGAAGTTTGGATTTTTTGCCCCTATGTGCATCACTTTGCATTTTGCTACATTGAACTGCATTTGCCATTTCTTAGCCCACTCACCTAATTTATCAAGGTCCGCTTGGAGCTCTTCACAATCCTTTGCAGTTCTCACCACCCTACATAATTTGGTATCATCCGCAAACTTGACCACCACGCTACCCACCCCTACTTCCAGGTCATTTATGAATAGGTTAAAGAGCACTGGTCCCAAAACGAATCCTTGGGGGACACCACTCCCTACATCTCTCCATTGTGGGAACTTCCCATTCATACCCACCCTTTGCTTCCTCTATCCCTATGCCAGCTGTGGATAAAATTTAGCTTGGGAGAAGCCTTCCTGTTGTACTGATATTGGAGGAGGGCTCAAAGTCTAGTGGTCTAATCCCCCCTGGAGCTGACACATCCCGGTGCTGACAGAAGTGCTCTTTCCGCTGGCGCAAGAGACAAATGTGCCAGTGGAGGGGCAACTTAGCTGGGCTGCCAGATGCCATGTGGATCCGCCAGTGCAAAATGCTGTACTGGCATGGCTGGGGCCGGCCTTAGTTGGCCTCCAGAGCCCAGCCAGTCCCCTTGCACTGGCGGAGATATGCCATGATTTTTGTAGTGTGTCTTTATTCCCTGCTATGGGGAATTTTCACCCTTCAAAAAACTTTGTAGGGCTTCCTGAGCCATGGGAAAGCCCTCTGGAGGGGAGGGGGTGGTGCCACCCCCACCCGCTTGACCGTTCTGGATCGTGCTGAAGAATGCAGCCTGCCTGTTGCCTGGCAAGTGGAATCAGGAGAGTGGCTCTCCACGACTGGCATCATTTTCACAGCTGCCCTGCAGAAATTTGGTTTGCTGGGAGGAACTTGTTCTGGAGAAACTTTAACAGAAAGGAAGATGCGTGCAGTGTGATTTTCTTTGCTCATCTATGTGGATTTTGATAAATTTTAATTCAAAGGGGTTGCAAGTTAACTATGCATTCCAACTAAATGTACCTGCAGGTTTCTTTATGTGAGTACTATCAGTTTATTTATGACACATACATACACACACACACACACACACATATTTATAAGGGTTAAGTAGCATTGAAAAATAGTGAGAGTGCTCTTTTGATTCTTTGTTTTTAGAGCAAAAGAGATGAGCATCTGTTGAAAAAAAGAAATGTACCCCAAGAAGAAAGTTTAGAAGATTCAGATGTTGATGCTGATTTCAAAGCAGTAAGTTATTTTTTAACACAAATAAGATTTAGAAGAAGTAGAACGTGGTTTGTTGAATCTTCGATCTAATTAGTAGTGTGTCTTTGGGGGGAAAGTAAACTAGGAAACTGCATTGCTTTAAAACGGTTGAGTCTCTTATTTTGTGAAACATATTGGATTTGTAATGAGAATTATAACTGAACCATTTCTCTTTTTGTTTCAAGCAAAACGTAACCCTAGAAGCTATATTGCAGGTAAGTGCTGAGCAGACTGGTTCCTTTCCCCCCCTTCCAGTTAGTGTTCTGAATTCTTGACTTCTAATTCCCGGCACCTTTGTTGTGGTTGATGCTGCAGAATGCCACCAGTGATAATCCTGTCATCCAGCTCAGTGCTGTCCAAGCTGCCAGGTGAGTGTTTGTTCCAACTTTCTTTCGGAAGGCTGAGGCGCTGGTGCTTCTAATGCTCTTCCCATTAACCTCCTTTGTTTTAATTTTACAGAAAGCTGTTATCAAGCGACCGAAACCCTCCTATTGATGACTTAATAAAATCTGGAATTTTACCCATCTTGGTGAAATGTTTAGAAAGAGATGATAAGTAAGTCATAGTTTCCCTTTCCTCCTCATTTTGTGTATAACCTCACAGCAGGAAAATACGGTACAAGCTGAAGGGTTGCAGTTATTTATATTTCTAAACGTGCAAGTTATTTATTTAATGTGTGCAGTTGAGGGGAATGCCTTGCCACAGTCATGCGGAGTTTGTTTTGTCAAAAGTCTGATTCTGCACTTGGTGCAGAGGTGTAGCCAGGGAAAATGGAGCCCGGGGCAAAATCTAAAGTTGAATGTCTTGGGTCATTCTGTGTTCGGGAAATGTGTGCCAGAGGCAGCTGCTGTGAACTTTTCATGGCAAAAATATGTCTTTATTGCCATTTTTTTCAAAACGGCTGACTTCACTTTAAAAGGGTCCTGTTAGAAATCTGCAGAGCAATTCCTACTTCTCACAGTTCTTTCCCACACAGTAGTGGTTGAGAGCAGGTGTACTCTAATCTGGAGAAACCGGGTTTGATTCCCCGCTCTGCCTCCTGAGCTGTGGAGGCTGATCTGGGGAATTCAGATTAGCCTGGGCACTCCCACACATGCCAGCTGGGTGACCTTGGGCTTTTCAGAGCTCTCTCAGCCCCACCTACCTCACAGGGTGTTTGTTGTGAGGGGGGAAGGGCAAGGAGTTTGTAAGCCCCTTTGAGTCTCCTTACAGAAGAGAAAGGGGGATATAAATCCAAACTCTTCTTCTTCTTTTGAAAACATTATTTGAGGGTTGCCGCATGCATAGAAGTAGCCGTCCAGAGCATGGCAGTGACTGTTGCATCCAGCATTTCAGCATTCGCTCCCTTTAGTGAAAGAATTGCAGTGCAAACACTAATGCTCTTTTGTTGTCTGCTTTTCTTAACAGCCCTTCCTTGCAGTTTGAGGCTGCATGGGCCCTGACCAACATCGCATCGGGCACTTCTGCACAGACTCAAGCAGTTGTGCAATCTAGTAAGTGTTCTGACTCTTTTACCTGAGGGTATGGATGCATATCTGCCGATGAAAGAGACACACGTTCACATGAACGGTGAGAGAATTCTTTGGCAGTTCCCTGTGTGTAATGTACTTGCTTTGGAAGAAATACGTGGCTTGGTCCAAAAGAGTAACATGGAGAGTGGTCACATGTTATTTCCTAAGAGGGTGTGGTGCAGGACTGAGTTCTTTGTAAGAAAAGTGGGACGTTTCCAGTCTTCTGAAAGCCAGTGTGGTATAGTGGTTTAGAGCAGGTGGATTCTAATCTGGAGAACCGGGTGTGATGCCCCACTCCTCCACGTGAATGGCAGAGTCTTATCTGGTGGACCAGATTTGTTTACGCACTCCTACATTCTTGCTGGGTGACCTTGGGCTAGTCACAGTTCTCTCAGAACTCTCTCAGCTCCACCAACCTCACAAGGTGTCTGTTACGGGGAGAGGAAGGGAAAGGAGTTTGTAACCACCTTGAGTCTCTTTACAGGAGAGAAGGGTGGGGTATAAATAAATCCAAACTCTTCTTCTGTGAGGCCAGAAAAGGCAGCAGGTGTTGAAGATTGCTCTTAACCGTTACTGCAAGTGGAGTGAAGAGAAAGATCTTCAGCTGCCGTTTGCCTCAGTTGGGCCAAGAGGAAAGGGGGTGGGGGGTGGGAATGGCCTCCGAGCCCCCTTCAGGCGCTGCAGTGCAAGTGAGGGGAGAGTGACAAAAATCGCTTTCCAGACCTTTCACCCTTCAGTTACCGTTTCCATTCTGGATACTTGGAAAAAGCAGGTCTGGCGCACGGTCTGGCAATAGCCTTGACATTGGCCAGGTGGCCTCCTCGTTACCCTGGGACACCTGCATAGCCAGCTGTGCTTCAGGTGGCCTAGGACGAAAACTGTGGCCTGCCAGAAGGGTGGACTTGGGAAGGCGGGGTGCCAGGGTTTCCTGTTCTCCTCACTTCAGAGCACAGAGGGAAGCCCTGGACACGCGTCTCGAAGAGTCACTTTGGGTGGTGGGAGGGAGGTCTGAAGGGAGCTCACTGCGGACAGGAGTCTTGGTTTCCAGCACTTAGGAGAGTCGTCCGGCAGCTTTGTCAGGTGGTCACAAAGCACCTGCGCTCATAGCACTCCTCTTGATCTTTCCCTCAAAGTGAGGTCCCAGGTTAGAGGACTTCCCATCTGCCTGACCTCCTTGCGTCCTGCTAAAATGTATCTGAGGAAATGTTGGGAAATGTCTGCTGTGATTGTTGGGGACTTGTGGCGGAGTCTCCCCCCAGAGGCGTAGCTGGGGAAATGGAGCCTGGGGCAGACTCCAGATTCCCCCCCACGCTGCCCCCCATGGTCACCCCACTTACCTGGCATTTTGCTTGGAGGGCCAGGAGGGGAGGAGAAGAGAACAGATTTGCTCATTTTTTGCGCTGGTCCCCACCCCGGCCCCTTATGGCTACATGTCTGGTCTCCTCTCTTTGTCACAGGGTGATAGGACTTTGTATTGTTGGCTGTTAGGTGCCCTCTTTCCTAAACTGACGTTTTAGGTTGTTCCTTCTTTTCCCCCCTTCCAGAAACAGCACCGGCATAGTTCTTCTAAGGTCCATTTTAAATCCAGTCTGAATTAATGTCACTTTATTCCGTAACTCTTTCCAATAATTACAGAGATACACGATAAAATGTAATGCTGTTATTCTATGCGGATGCCGTATTTCACACACGTCAAATTGGTGTTCTCCTGCAGATGCGGTGCCTCTCTTCTTAAGACTGCTGCATTCGCCCCATCAAAATGTTTGTGAACAGGCCGTGTGGGCTCTTGGGAATATTATTGGTAAGAATTAGCTGTATTTCTAGAGGGAAAAAAGCTACAGCCGCTGAAGGCTTTAAAGCCTAATTTTAAACATTGGCATTACCCCCATGAGACTATGTTTCCTCTAAGTTCTTTTCTTGGTGTCGTATAGTTAAATAATTAAACATCTTCATTTTGATAACTTCGCTTCTCTTGCTTGCTATAAAAATTGGACAAATCGTGTTGCTCAGACTTTCTCTGAACAGTGGCTTTTCTGTGCTGTTCCTCACGGGGAAACATAGAACATTGGTGTCCCAACATGAGCCATTGCATACATTTCAGAGTGTCTCCATTGTGAATGTAATCTTTTTAAAAAATTTTCCATTTCTGTAGGTGATGGTCCCCAGTGTAGAGATTATGTCATATCACTGGGAGTTGTCAAACCTCTTCTCTCCTTCATCAATCCTTCCATTCCCATCACCTTCCTTCGGAACGTCACATGGGTCATTGTAAATCTCTGCAGGAATAAGGACCCCCCACCGCCTATGGAGACCGTTCAGGAGGTAAATAGAGAATTGCACAGTCTCACTGCAGGTCATTTTCCCCCATGGCGGCGTGTGCGTTGCATGCTTCTGTAATGCGTGTTTGCATGCTTGGTTTTGATTACTAGCTAGGAGACCTGGTGGCGTCTGAGGGATTTTTGGTTATCTGACCTAACTACAAAGTAGAATATCAGGTGATGCTGGCATGTATCCAGCTTTGAGCCAAATTGCCCAAGAGTATAGGCAGAGATGTGGCAAATCACCTCTGAATGTCTCTTGTCTTGGAAGCCGTAGTCGGTTGCCCTAAGTCCACTGTGACTTGATGGCAAAAAAAGGCAGGTGAGAGTTTGAAGAGATAACAAGAGCTGATTATTATCAGCAAGAGACTAAAAGCATGAACAGTCCACAACGTAAGAGAAAAAAACCAACTCTGAAATAGGACCCAAATGTACTTGGAAAACTAACGGGGCTGCATATTGAGCAATTTCTCCCTGGCCATTTTCCAGCAAAGTTGCACCTGTATGGTTTCCCTTACTTGGCAGTTGGGGAAGATTCCGTCTCCTTTCCTCAGCAGGAGGAGGCAGTGGGCAATCTGGACGGGAAAAATGGCCAGCGAGAATAGCCTTGAATGCTTTCACTGTTACCAGTATGCCAAATAAATTTGCCACTGCCTTTAGCCGTGTTTCACCTCTCTCTTTTTCTTCTTCTTTAAATGCTGTCAGTTTTCGTAAGTGTAAATGTCGGTAGAAACGTTTTGGGAGGCTGTGCTTCTGTTGTGCCTGGCACGGCCCTGAGGTGTGCACCACAGCTGCATTTAAATCCAGCAAAGGGGTGGGACATTCCCGCCACTGCAGCTGGTTTCCGGCATTGCCAGTTCTGCTTGCAGTTGGGCTGATGAAATGGAATCCTCTCAAGAGCTAGAGAGTCGACTCTCCTTTTGTCCCTGCTGCCTTGCAGCCATAATCCCTGTGCCGGTCGTGGTATCAAAGCTGAACCAAATAAAAAACAGGACAGGAATATTGGATGAGCGGCTTCCATAGGGGACCAGGAATGGTTTTGGGTATTTGCAAAGTTTGTTGGTTAAAAGTGGTCATTCTGGATTATGGAGGAATTATATTTTAAAATGAGTCTGTGCTCTTGATTTCCCCTTATGTAAGGTAAAATGGCTATTAACGTTTTCTGTTCTATGTGATTAAAATGAAATATTTAATCTTGTACTGTATAGTCATTAAAATTATTTTCCTTCTGTAGCGTTGGTTTGGTCTTAGTTTGGGTGCCATTTTACACAGTGGGTGTTTGCTTTCTCTAACATTAATGGACTTTTAATATTTTTTTTCTTCCATCAGATTTTGCCAGCCTTGTGTGTTCTCATATACCATACAGATATAAATGTAAGTAAATACTGAAACTTTGATTGTTGTTCTATTTATTTATCTCTAAAGGCTTCTTTAATTATTTGAGCTGTGTCCTATTCAAAATTTCCAGAATTTATACAAAAAAGATCCCGTAGAAGTAGTTTCAAAATTTGGCTTTTGTGTTCATGTGAATTTCCACAGAAGAATGACAAGAAATAGAAGTTGGTTTCCATATTTAATTCTAGATAGTAGACAATTTTATTTGAGCTTTTTATTTAGACAGAAATTATTGCTTTAAAATTTTTAATCACAATATATGCCATACTACAAAATATCCGGTTGGTTGTGGAATCTGGATATCTTTTGTGCATGCTTAGTTTTACTGGTTTGGGTCAGTAGACTGTAATAAATAGTTCAGTTCAAATATCTTTTGTCCCTCTTACCTGTATCTGGACCATTTCAGCTATTTCTGATTCTTGGAATTGCTGCTTATAAATGGCTTATCAAAAGCAGTCTACAAGGTTGCTAAAAACGTTTGTCCAGATAATTGAGCAGTATAGTTAGTAAATCAAATTGTCCTCTATAGGTGGAGAAAGCGTTCTCAGTCTGCATGTTTTCAGTGGATTTTATTGGTTTTAAACATTTTACTTGTTTGGCCAGCAGTACAGTATTCAAATTGGTCTTGCCTCCATGAGATCAGAACAGTAACCCACCCTGCAGTCACGGCCCTATTTCATGTAGTGTGAAAAAGCTGCCATTTGTCATATTGCCCCTTTTGGACCTGGAACATTAGATGTTTCGCAACTGAAAGGCTGCAAACTAAATTACATTTCAGGTTTTTCATTTCTACTGTAAATAGGGAAATATTTTGCTCTTACCCAAGACTTTTGCTGTTTTTCAGGTTTTCAATAATTGGAACAATATAACTGCCCGGGTAGCCACTCTGATCCACAGGATAGCCAGAGCGGTCAATTGTTGTTTGTTCTAACATACAGAATATTTTATGATGTTAGAATCATAGAGTTTGAAGGGCCATACAGGCCATCAAGTCCAACCCACTGCTGAATGCAGGATCAACATAGAACATCCCAGACAAGTTTTTTGTCCCGCTGCGGCTTGAAGCCTGCCAGTGGTGGGGAGCTCACTGCCTCCCTTGGCAGCCGATTCCACAGTTGCACAACTCTTACTGTTAAAAAAAACTATTAAAATTTTTGCTGGTAAATGTTGAATTCTCTCCATTTTAAAGAAGAAGCACAACCTTCCACATGGGTTTGATTCCACAAGAGAGAGGCAACAAGTAGCATGGTTAGAGTATTGAACTTGGGGCCTGGGAAGACTTGGGTTCAAATCCACCATGGGAGCTCGCTGGATGACTTCGGCCCAGTCACAGAACTGTCTGCCTGGCCTGTATCGTTGGTTGTTGTGAACATAAAATGGAGTTGGGGAGAGCCAAGTTTCAAACTTCTTTGGGCCCCAGATCATCTACGTGGACAAGTGAAGCTGTTTCTGCTACACCAGACTGTTTTTTCCCTCTTCTTACTTCTGGTGGAGTCCCCCCCGCCCAAGCACTCAGGGTCCCTTCTGGAGCAGCACCTCTTTGATGGGAGCACAGCTGGGCTTCTGGGGCAGGCAGAAGCACTGTGGCCTCAGCCAAATGCTTTATCATATTGTCAGAGTTAATGTACTCTGTGTGAGTCTGCCAACCCCACCCACCATGTGTAGATTGTCCTGAGAATGAGCGCAGGGGTGTTGAATACACTTGTTACGAGGGCTGGATGTGACATAGATGTGATTTGGTTTTGGGTTCGGCCGGGCCAGGCCAGGGGGCTTCCTCAGGTGGCCCCAGAATGGCCCTGGAGTGGGAGCACCTGGACTGGGGAGCTTGCAGCATGGTTGAGTGGCTTCCTTGAGACGGCTTATCAGGCTCATGAGCCAGCTGAGGCAGCCCCCAACCCCCGCCAGCCAAATCGGGAGGAGGGGGGGGGATGCCTCAGCTGACTCGCATGTCCTGTAAGCCCCCTCAAGGGACCAGATCCACCCCTTGGGTTGCATGTTTGACACCCATGTTCGAGAGCATTCCTTGAAGAGTATGAAGGGCAGAGTTCTTCTCGAGCACAGGAAATGCCAAGAAGGTCACATAAAGGATGAAATGTCAATTTTCAAGATGTCAAGTCTGTGATAATCTGGCTCAGATGGTTGCTATAGTCCCATGTTGACAGGTGAAACTTCTCTCCTCTGTAGATTCTTGTGGACACTGTTTGGGCTTTGTCCTACCTGACGGATGGCGGCAATGAACAAATACAGATGGTGATAGATTCAGGTGTCGTACCTTTTCTAGTTCCTCTTCTGAGTCATCAGGAGGTCAAGGTTCAGGTAAGACTTCCTTTTGTTGCAGGGAAAAAAACATCACAAGCCAGGGCCACTCCGTTTCTTACAGTTGGTGTTAAGTTTTGTGTTAAGCTCTCTTCTTCCTGCCTGACGGGGCCTGCTCAGCAGCTAAATTAAAGTTTGGCTGAACATTGCAGGCAGGACGATCTTCAGGTCTGGTACGTGACAGCTGAATAGTAGAGTAGCCCCCGTCCCAGGGAGAGGAAGGAGCAGACTTGATGCTGTCCCCCAGGGCACCCTCCTGCCACAGCTGAGGTTGGGGCGGGGGGGCCTTGAAGAGTTTCCTGTCCAGGAACCTTCCAGCAAGGCTTGCCCTCAGGTGCTTTCTGCATACGAGAAACTAAACCCATCAAATCGTGGCTACTGTTTCTTGCTCCTTATCCATTCACGTCAGTCATCCAGTTTTATTCCTGGTTTCCCTTTTGTTTCCATAAACCCCACCCCGATAGTGGACATGAAAACTGAAGAGAGATAATGTCATGCAGTTGAGCGACTAGTTTCATCACGTCTTAATACTGATTAGTTCAGATCAGAAACCTTTATTAGGCATCAAAACAGAAAATCAACAGAGGAGAAAAACAAAACGAAGTAGCTGAACCAACATGAAGTAGCTGAACCAACACGTTCCCTGTCACCTGGTCTCTAGAGACGGTTCTGACATCTGCACATCAGAAGCGTGCTTGCACCTACTGCCAAACTTTGCCCGAGTCGCTTGAGCACACCCTGTTTGTTTGCCCGAAATTTATGGGGTTTAGACCCTGTGCCAGTCTGGCTTGTGTCCTCTGCCTGCTGGGGAATAGTGAAGGATGGATTCAGATGAGCATCACTTACCTACGTAGTTAATGACCTGGCCTGAGCTTGAGGAGGATGTGCAAACTCCATGCTTTCCCGCAGAACTCCAATTGGCAAACAGCCCGCATGCTGGCATTGCATATGTACTGGCCTGAGAAGGGGTGTATCAACTGCCTTTAAAAACATCTCTCCTGTTTCTTCAACCGTAGACAGCAGCACTGAGAGCAGTTGGCAACATAGTCACCGGGACCGACGAGCAGACGCAGGTTGTTCTCAACTGTGATGTCCTGTCTCACTTCCCAAATCTCTTGACACATCCGAAAGAGAAGATAAACAAGGTAAGTGCTGAGCTGTCCATAATGGCTTCAGAGTCTTTCTGTCCTGCGTTCGTGGCCTCAGCCATTGGTACCCGATGCCTGCCTGAATGTGGACGTTTTGTGCATCTTGCAGCACGTGACGTTAAATGTGAGGAGGTTTTTTTTAGTATATTTAAGAGGAAGAACAGGCTGCAGTCTTGGCTTAGAGAATAAGCTGGTGCCATCATGGCCCAGGTGCCACTAGGCCCAAATACATCCATCCGCCAATGTTATTCAGCACACTAGTCAACATCTGTCTCTCAGGCCCTGCTGTCTCTGCCTTCTCCTGCCTTCAGAGGCAGGGCAGATGGTGTTTAGAGTCATCCCCTTGAGGCTCACTTGGTGCCCACTTCACTTTCTTTTAGGTGCCCGGCCAAAGCACATCTTGTTACTCAGGCTTTTAATGAGGAGTTTTAACTTCTCAGTCTTTTAATAGTCTGCAGCTATTGAATGACAATATTTGTGCTGCTTATGTCTAGTGGCTTGTTTTTATCTTGTGACTTCTGTTTATTGTAAGCTGCCTTGAGCAGCACTCAGAAGAGGTGGCGTACAAATATCCTAAATAAATGACCTATCTGCTAAGTACAGAGGGTCACTTCTAGCTTTATATCTGTTCCTTACGGCTGTGCAATTGGGTTGTGTCAGTAAGACCCGAACACTTCCCCAGTTAAGTGCAAGGAAGATTTCTTATAGCATAATGTAATGGAGGAAGTTCTGAAGAAATGGTATTTGTTAACCAGAAGCTGTGTAATTCCTGATGATTTCACAAGGTGACTGTCATGAAGTTCCCCCAACTCGCAAAACATTTGCTTTCCAACCTCCAGGTTTGCCTCAAAATTGGGATTCAACCTATATATACACCAGCCCTGTAAGGTGAGCTTTGTATGAACGTAGGTAGCATGGTGCTGGGTTCGCACAAGTTGGTAATCACCAAAGAGCCCCAAACTATTTCATAAGGTTTATTCTTAAAGGAGAGTGCATCACAAGAACACGAAATACAGCCAGTAAACCAAAACAAACCTAATTGGTTATTTATTTATTTATTTATTAGGTTTATATACCCTCTTGGGTGCTAACTGCAGACTGTTCTTAGGCAGGCAATACCTACATTTGCGACATAGCTGGTTATTAACTTCAGTTGGTTCTCTGGTCCAGACTCCTGGCTGCGCCTACAGGCCACCCGAGTCGGCCATGTCCTCGCCTCCCACCCAAAAACCCAGTTCAGCCATTGCTTTCCTATTAGAGCCCAAAGCCCCAACCTTCCGTCACTGGTGTTTCGGCTAAGGACTCAGTTCAATGATGCATGTCTTCGCACTCCTCTAAGAGCAGACAAATAATCAACTCATTTTAATGACTGAATTAGTCAAGAGGCTGATTCTCACCCTCTGGGGTCCAACAATTCCCTCTCAACCAAGAAGATTTTACTTTCAAGAAGGCAAATCTTCTTGACAGGGACTTTTTCTGACTTTGTCAACTGCTTTGAAGACTTTATTCTTACAGTCAGGATAAAAATCAGCTAATAATGACCAGCTTTGCCTTGCGGACCTGCATCTTTCTTGCTTTTTTCTTTTAAGAATAAGACTCTCGTTTGGAGATGAACCCCTCCCCATCCCCTGCACACACATGGTAAGAAAGGGGGTGGTCCTGTGACTCACATGGCTTCTGCACTTCTCCTCTTGCCATGCACAGAAAGGAGCATCCAAATTCCAGCTCTTTCAACGTAGCATCACCTTGGTTATGGAGTCACCTTTCTGGTTCACCTTTCTTGTGCAGGATGCTTGCTAACCCCACCTGACAGCAAAATAGATTTGTTTCTGAAGTCTTGTTTTATTAACATGCCATGTTTCTAACCTGGCTACAGCCTGAAGCTAAATAACAGGTTTCGTTTTTGGTTGCAGGAAGCAGTTTGGTTCCTTTCCAATATCACGGCAGGCAATCAGCAGCAAGTTCAGGCCGTAATAGATGCTGGGCTTATTCCGATGATCATTCATCAGCTGGCCAAGGTTAGTCAGGCTACCAGGCCAGCCTCTTCCTTTGGTGTTAAGTTAGCTGGAGATCTGAAGACACTTGCGGACCTTTTCTTGCTAATAAATCTTTTGTTTTTGTTCTTCAGGGAGACTTTGGCACACAAAAGGAAGCTGCTTGGGCAATTAGCAACTTAACAATAAGTGGAAGAAAAGATCAGGTACGCGTCTCTCTCTGTGACTTAAGTCTCCATCAGCAAGTGCATTTGAGAGCCTTTTGTTTATGCTGTCATTCAAAATGCCTTGTGCTGCCACTCAGGTTGAATACCTCGTACAGCAGAGTGTGATCCCGCCCTTCTGTAACTTGCTATCAGTTAAAGACTCTCAGGTGGTGCAGGTGGTTTTGGACGGGCTGAAAAACATCCTAATAATGGCTGGGGATGAGGCTAGCACAATAGCAGAGATCATTGAAGAATGTGGAGGTAAGATTGCTGGGACTTCCCATCTATTTGCTGTTCTCTTAAGCATTTTAATTTTCTACTGGGAAAATACAGCACAAAGCTTGAAACCTTGTGGAAACAAAGAGTTAACAGGCTTGATTTGCACAAAGGAGAAGCACAAGCAAAATGAAGGTATTCTAATTTATTTTTTTTATTAAAAAATATAATGTCTTGCTTCCACTAGGACCCTGAGGCAGAGCTACAGAAATTATATAAAACACACACTCCACTTTTCCAGTCCAATCCGACAGTAAGAGGATTACAAGAACACACACGAACATAAGAACAAGCCAGCTGGATCAGACCAGAGTCCATCTAGTCCAGCTCTCTGCTACTCGCAGTGGCCCACCAGGTGCCTTTGGGGGCTCACATGCAGGATGTGAAAGCAAAGATACAATAATGTTCGAATCTCATAGTAGAGATTCCCAGTAGAACAAAATAGTGCATCTGAGACTGTAGAGGCTGCAGTTCCTTGTTCACAAGCAGGGCATGGGAGTTCTGGTCATCCCATGTGTCCAAGAGGGCCAGGCCTGTGTGCCCTCAGGTCACCTTTTGTGTTCATGTTGATGTGAGTCCACACACAGGTCCCTTAACCATACTGGGCTTTGAGAATGCCTGCATTGTGTTCTATGTTGGTGCTTCTCACCCAGGGTTCACAGGGACACTGTGGGCTGTTTCCAACCTGTTGCAATTGGCCGGACTTATTTATTTATGTTATTTATAATATGCCATTCTCAGTGGGACTCACAGAGTGAGTCAGTACAATCGACAGGATGGTACATTCAGTAAACGATGAAGTAGGATTAGAAATGTAGAACCAACCAGAAATCTAGAAAACAACTGAAGGAGAGCATAAATATTAACATGATACATTAAATGATGGAAAAATTACACAGTAAAATCACACTTGCAACAAGCTATAGGCAGTAGTGAAGACCGCAGTTGCTAACTATTTGTCTACGTAACTTAACTGCATAGCTTCCCTGGGATTTGATTTTCACTGAATTTTACATTGGCTCCAATGATTTTTAATAGCCCACATATGACAAGGTTTGGAGTACAGTCTTGTTTGGAAAGACATGGTTGTGTGCTCATAAGAACGGTGCTGTTCTTGGCTGGCGAGGGATGGCTCCATGTTTTGGGCTGTTGCTCAGAATGCAGTGTGGGATGCTCTTCACTTTCATAATTTCAGTTGGAGGGAAATTTTCCTGGATGGATTCATTCAAGGGGGACAGGACAGTAGAATCCCAACCCGGGATCTTGTTTTTTTGGCTGCAGCTGGCCCCTCAGGCACTCCCCCATCCAGTTTCTGTGATGGTGCCCACATGGTTAGTGATTGGGCTCATTCCTGTTGTAGTCATTGATGCTTCTGAACTGCTATTGGAGGCACACAGAGCTGCCTAAAACAGTCATAACTTGGACACTCTTGAGGTACGTGAGACGATGACTTGTCAGATGTGGTCACAGCCAGAAGAGGCTTTGGCTCAGTGGTAGAACATCTGGTTGGCATACAGAAGGTCCTGCATTCAGTCCCTGACATCTCCAGTGAGGATCAGGTTTTATGTGATGCGAAAGTCCTGAGGCCTCACAGAACTTCTGCCAGCCTGAATAGATAATACTGACATGGATGAGCCAATCGTCTGATCCAGAATAAGGCAGTGTGAACCCGAGCCCCCTGCGGCCATCTCCATACCCCCTGGCCATGGCCAGAAACAGGAAAGTTCAAGAACATCCCCACACCATGCATCAGAATTTGACTAGGGTGAGTGCAAAGTAGGCTGAGCACCTATTCTTGTATCAACTTTCGTTCCTTCAATTCACACAGTCTTTTGCACCAGAATCCTCACAAACCACTGCCTGATCAAGCAGGTTAGAAGGTCAGAGGTATTGAATTTGCAGCAGGGATTAAAAGACCCTGATCTTGACAGCACCGTTTGGGACTCTGCTTCAGTGTGCTGTTGGATTTGGGATGTACTTGTGGCCTTCCCATCTCATTGTCGAGCCCTGGACCTGTTAGGAATATCGGAGGCAGTGATTTCAATCAAAGCCTTTCATGACAGATAACAGCCCAGCCACAGAAGAAGCCAGTTCTAACTCTTCTCAGGCACCCCCTTCTCACCCCCTGGAGATATCAAAGCAAAAGCAGTACAGAGCAGGAATGTGAGAACCGGTAGGTCTCAAGCCCGAACGGGGACTCTCCGTCCGAGTGGCCCTTGGCCGCCATCAACATTGCTGCAGGTTTCAAAGCACAAAGGTGGCAGCAGGAAACCGAGAGTAGAGAAAACCCGTTAACGTGACAGAAACCAGGATCCCATTTGATGTCAGGTGTTCCCCCTGACACTCCAGGACGTAGCTGGCTAGGGGTAGTTTTTTCCTTGATATTCTTTATAGGACTTGTAATACTTGGGCAGCTGAAGCATTAAGTGCTTTTGAAAGCAGCTAAAGTTTTTTACCCTTGTTTTTCTCCTGCATTGCTCTTGGCCAGGTCTAGAGAAAATTGAAGCACTGCAGCAACATGAGAATGAAGACATTTATAAACTAGCGTTTGAAATAATAGATCAGTATTTCTCTGGTGATGATGTAAGTACCTCTGTGACTATTACAAATGCACTGAGCAGTAGTTTAATGTGTTTCTGTGATGATGTTTCCCATCTTAATAGTGCAGATAAGTTAACCAGAGAGCTGTGAACCAAAGTCATGTCAACTGCTAAATCTTAAAAGCATCCATTATGAGGGCGGGGGAGTTCAGATTGGGGTCACAGGGACTGCTGTACGAGGGGTGTTGTGTGCTTCCCATTTTATAGGGTAAATCACTGGGGGAGGTAGAAACAGTGTTGACTTGGGGCAAAAGGTTAACTCCCGTCCTAGTGCCACAACTCCAATTCAGATTGCACACTCCTGCCCATGCATACATCTTGCAGTTCTGTTAACACTTCAGAAATCATGAGAGATCTGTAAGCAGATCAAGTTCTAGATCTAAGTTTTGGATCTGGCAGAGATCTGAGTGTCCTCTGCTTTGTAAAATGCTCCTTTCCTCTTTCCGTCTTTTTCATATTGAGTGCTGAGCAAAGGCCTCGCAAGTTGAAAACAGCTAAGTACGAGCCACTTCTGAAGCTGTTCAGAAAGTTGCTTTAGCACAGGTGGTCTTCCAGATGCATGAGAGTGGAGCCTCGAAGGCTTGCTCACATACCGCCTCCCCAACTCATTCCTGAGCCTGTGGACGTGATTGATGCCGAAAGACTTTCTTGTTTCTTCTCATGAGGAAGACCCAAGAGTCCTCAGGGGCCCCCAGCAGGGCGTCCTTGGGCACTGTGAAGCCCGACAACTTACCTGGTGCTAGACAAATGTTTTGATAAAGCAGGCTGGGCCAGGTGAAGCTCTGCCCCTTGGAAAGCTGTTTGGCTGTTCAGATTAAAAGAATGTAGTTTCAGCATCTGGAACCACAGCTTTTGTCATTATTCTCTCCTCTTTTAAGTGTATTTAAAAAATGACTGCTTTTGTTTCCAGCATTTGGGCTTTCTCTGAGTATGTATGTATATGTCTCCGCTTCCTGGGGTGGCCATTTTTTTATTAGCACCACATCCCCAAGTGGCCATATTCTGGTTGCACCCACCACCCTGGGTCAGAATTCCAAAGGTGCCCACAGGCTGAAAAAGGGACTGAAGCATCATGCTGGCAGGGATGATGGGAACTGTAGTCCATAACATCTGGAGGGCCGCAAGTTTGACACCTGTGGGCTGGAGGAACGACTCTGTACTAAAAGCCAAGTGCCCAGTGGCAGGAAGTAACAGATACAGGTGGGGAAAACAGTTTTTTCCCCTCAAGAATTTACCAAAGCAAAACAGAAGAGAACTGTTAAAACTATCCGGAAACGTCAAGGTTTATACAGGATCTCATGTTTGCATACTAAGAGTGCAAATTTGTTAACACCCAAGTATGACTAAATCTGGCCAGGAGACTTTCTGTAATCTGTATGAAATGGTGTTTGTTTTGCCCTGTAGATTGACGAAGATCCCAGCCTCATTCCTGAAGCAACGCAAGGAGGTACTTACAACTTTGATCCAACGGCTAATCTTCAAACAAAAGAATTTAATTTTTAAGCTGAATACAAATGCAGTCTGTCCCACACCAATAAGATGTTACCACCAGATGGCTACCATTAAAAAAAAAAGGTTCCAAGCATATGCCTTTTTGTCTGATGCTTCTAAAGCAAGTCATATATCGGTCACTTTGCAGTTGCCAAAAGTCACTGTCACATGGACTGTAAATGCGTTATGCATGATCTCATAAACAGTTGTTTTAGGATTTTTTAATGGCCCCTGCTACCTTTCCTCTTTTTTATGTTTGCCTTTTTTTCCCTGGTGCCACATACTGAGAAACCACAACCTGCAGTTTTATTGTGAGTATCCCTTTAGTGGTGGCACGTGGCCTTTCCACAGAGGAGGAGCTTCCTTTGGACACGAGCGGGCCCTGTGGAGATCAGGATTTTTCAGTAAGATGTCGCTTACATTTGGGAAGACTTTTGGGAGGCACAATTTATTTTTTTTAGCCTCCACCATTGTGCTCAACAAACATATTTTCATATATTTCATGTGGAGGAATAAATAAAAGAAAAATGCAAGTTCAAATTATTTTCATTGGTGAAACTGAAATTAGAAAAAAAGAACTTCTTAAAGAACATGATGATTGATTACAGGTTAAAAACAGACGTCTCAACCAGTAATTGTGTTTTATTACTGCCTCAGAAACTTGGGAATTGAAGAATGAACTTTTAGATTTGGACTTGTAAAACATGGCCTAATTTTTTTGAGAACAGCAAGTTGTACTTGACGGCCACTTTCCAGCCTGTGTGTTCCTGCTGTTTTTGAAGTAATGAAGTGCTGTGCATGGTATTTTACCTGAGTTACAACCTGTTACAGACTTGAACTTCTGTTTATAGCTGAAAGCAAAAGGGTCCCAGGTGAGAGAAAAAAAAACCTGCCCCAAACAAGCATTGGTTCATGAAAATCTTGCTTTCAACTTTCGGTAGTCAATATTTTTGGGGGGTTTAAATTTATAATTGAACAACGTTGATTTATATTTTGGGTTAAAACTGTGGAGCTTTTCATGTTTACTGTAATTTAGTCTTAAACTATTTTTACTTGCCAGTGCTTTTGATGATGTGGTTGGCAACGAACTAGCAACTCTTTTTAGAAGCATCATAAAAGCTTCATTCTTGGAGTATTGGAAGAAGAATAATAGAAAATTTAGTCTATAAACCTGTTTCACATAGTTAAAGATACATACTAGTTGTGTGAGGCTTTGTGGAAGCGGCTGTGGTTCAGCCTAAGCATTAATTCATGCAGCTCAGGATGAATGAATTGATATGAGCTGGTAACATAGGAGATCGGTAGTTAATGGGGAAACTGTCCAGCCTGGCTATTTTTAGAAGGATTTGGGATTGCTGTGGGTAAAAAGTGAAATTTAAACTCTGTTCGCTGTCACACAAACTGGTATTGTTGTTGCTGTTCACTGGATGTACTTTCCCAATGCCTTGATGTGAAGGGATACAAAAAACTGTAAAGCTAATGTAATTATTGGATGTGGGTTGTATTTACTGTGATGAAGATGAGGACAGATGCCATCAAAGCTTTTCCACTGACAAGCCAGACATTGCAGGTGTTCATTCATTAGATATATCTGCACAGGTGGAGCCACTTCAAAGAGTGAGTTGTCTTGTATCTTAAAAGGATACAGGTATGTGTCTTAAACTGCAAGATTTTTACTTGCTAGATGATCTGTTTTAATATAGTGGTTTGGCCTCTATTTATAGGTTTTATAAATTTTGAAAATCAATTTCTCTTTAAGGTGGCTCAGACTTTTCAACTCTTGTGCACATAAAATTGAGTTGAAATTCATTGTGCCTTTTCTTTACCCAGATGTTAAGTTAATTTGGTAACCTGTGTCCGGTCCACATGTCGTCTAAGATCCTGACATTTTGTTGTTTGCTTTAAAAAAAAACACTTATCAAAACAGAGTTAGATACGGTCACCGTTTTGGGGATTTCAAAGGAGACATGCAGCTAATGGCATGAGCAAACCTCTTCCCTGCCCCCTCCCTTTTAAATAGTAAATCCATGCTCAGTGTCCTAGAGATTACATTCAAAATGAGATTAATTATTTTCTGCTACTGTGGTGATGGAGCTCCCATTGCACTCAGTGCGTAGAGACAAGCATAGGAAAATTGATAAAAGTGGTAACATTCTCAGTCCTTATCGGTTCTTGATTGGGATTCAGCCATTTCATAGCTAGTAAAGGAAGCAGACGTTTGGATGCAGAGACCGTGCTGCGTGAGCAGAAGGGGCTGTTCCCGGTGCAGCACCCTGCAGTCTGGCCTAGGGGAATCCCTTCCATTCATGCAGTGGGATCTCGGGATCCAAGCGAAAAGTATATTTGCTGCACTTTTTAAGTTTTCAAAACAGTGTTTAAAAATTGCATTGTGTTTATTATTTTTTTAAACGTATCAGTTAATAGATTTAAATCATTCTTTCAAAAGAGGCATCTAAATGTGTTCCTAATTTTGTATATGGGCTTAGGTTTTATAACCAATAAAAAGCTGCTATCGAATACTGTCAGTCTAAGACCTTGTTTTGAAGGGGAGCAACGCTGCTTAACCTTCAGTGGATTGAGCCCTTTCTTCTAGATATGGGCTCCAATACTCCGAGATCTAAAACATCGCCAAGAAATAAGTCAGTTTGTTGTGATTCTCCTGTTGGGAGTGCTTGTCTCATGGGAAACAAGGATACAGGCCATGTCCCACAAGTGCGGGAATCCAAGAGAAGATGGGCAGTAAGTGCCGCCTCCTAAACACTGACTATTGCAGTGGTGCCAATCCCAGTCTTAGTAATACTTTGTTGTGTACGAGGAAGACCTATGACCAAGACAATAAACTTGCTACTACTGCTAATACTTTGTTGAATAAAACCTTCTCTGTCAGGGGTAGGGAACCTTTAACACTCAAAGAGCCATTTGGACCTGTTTTCCACGGAAAAGAAAACACTTGGAGCCGCAAATAATTTTCGACATTTAAAATAAAGATAACACTGTATATATTGGGGTTTTTTTTACCTTTTACTCCACTCATTCTGAGAAGCGCATGGATGCACCCGCCCTGCTGCCTGCAGGGCGGGCAAGGATGAAGCCAGCGGCTCGGCCTCGCCGGCTGCCGGGAAAGTGCCCCCCCCCCCCGCTCCAACAGGGTGGGCGAGAGGGGAAGCCCGCGGCGCGGTCCAGCCGACCATGGGCAGTTGGTGCGCCCGCCCTGCTGCCTGCAGGGCGGGCAAGAATGAAGCCGGCGGCTCAGCTTGTGGAGCCGCAGTGCAAGGGCAGAAGAGCCACATGCGGCTCTCGAGCCGCAGGTTCCCTACCCCTGTTCTATGTCATACAGTAGACCGTTCCAAACACCACAGTGTTAATTATGTATATTGATCAGCAGGCAACAGAGCAAATGGGTCTGTGAGATTTCACAGGCTGGGCAGCATTCCAGAGTTCACCCCTGCCAGGGGTGTTCAGGTGTATTTTTTGTATGCATGTTGCTGGCTTTGCAGGTTTCTGCAGCTCCTCAAGCAATATCTGAGAAAAGCTGACTTGCCTCCCAACTCTAACGTCCCACCTTAGAAAGTGCAAAAATGCTAGTTGTGTGTACATACCTCAGTAGACAAGGAACATGCTTTCAGTCTGGACAAATTTAACTATTTCAGCTAGCCTTGAATGAAGGGAAGAAGAGCTGTTGTGAAGCATTAGTGCCCCCCCTCCCCCCACCCTTTTACACCACTAGGTGGGTGGGCCGGGGAGCTTGTGACATGGGAGCAGCTTTCTGCTTACAGCTGCAGTTACCCTGCAGATGAGCACACTTTTTCATTTGCCATCAAGTCATAGCCGACCGGCCGTGACCACGTAAGGTTACCAAAGGAAGGGATGTTCAGAGGTGGTTTGCCAGTGCCTGCCTCAAAAGGCTCATGCCACACAAGGTAAACTCTATGGTGAAAGGTTTCGAAAAACCAGAGCAGAAGACCAAGTTTCCCAGATTTTTTGGGACAGGAGGGGAGGGGCAACTGCCCCCCCCCCCCCCCCGCCCACTGTTTTAGCTCTAGGAAGCTGCTTAGGAAGGTTGTAGAACTTCCATCCAAGAAGCTTTTGGGCAAAATATTTCCACTGCTATTTTTCAGAGGTACCTCTGAACGGAACAGACGCTTCTAGATCTTGCTGTGCAGGGCTCTACAGACAGTATTGGGCTCCCCATCACAATTAGATGCCAAAAAGATGTGATCTCTTATTCACCTATGAGTTGGGCATGTATTTGGTAATTTGCATATTGAATGAGGTCTGAAACACCCTTTGCAGTGGTAAATGAGCTATGTCTGCCTCAGAGTCTGCCTCAGAGTCATTCTAAAAATGCAATGAGTTAAACCATTTTTGAAAAGGAAAAAATATGGGAAAGTAAGAACTCAGCCATTGGTTTTTAGTGTTCTTAAGTGATGCAGAAGAAAGCCAGTGTGCATAAGTCAGCAAGCAGATTTTCAGGCGTCCCACATTTCAGGAAGATTCACTCTCCTGCTTCTGTACTCTGAACTGGATTTCCAGACACCCACTAGAGTTACTTACTAAGCATCTAAATTGAAACTTAGGTAGCATATTGCTCTAAAAGGCCAAAATGCCCCTCCTTCCCTGTGTAAAGAGGGGGAAGGCTAGGAAGTAGATTGAAGAAGAGGAATAAAATGAGATGGCAAACTATTGAATTAATTATTGGAGAATGAGGGTAAGCAAAGTTTCATTTCATTTATTTGATTTATACCTCACCCTCTCCTGTAGGGCTCAGGGTGGTAAACAGCATCAAAATACTAATCAGATATCAAACCAACAAACAACAAAACTGTAGCATCAATAAACAAATCCCCAAATATCAAAATCAAGAATATCAGTAATCATGACCTAACAGCATAGTAACATTTTATAACGCAACAGCTGAATAATATCAAATGTAACATAACAACAGCTTATTAGCATCTTAAACAAAAGAGAACATCATAGAAAACCGCCCTTCTCTGGTCGAGGGCTGACTCCGGAGCGCCAGGACCGCCCGCGGGTGTGGCAGGAGGCCTGTGGCCATTTCAGGCCAGCAGGACCTGATGTTTGTGGGTATTTCAACAGGACCCGTGTTGGGTCCTGCGGGCGCTCCTGGCTCTCCGGATCCAATGCTTCATGCGCTGCGTGGGGTGGGGTGGGGTGGGGTGGGCTTCTCCGAGTGCCGCCGGCCAGTCCGCAAGTGGGGCGCTGACCTGCTGCGGCGTCCAGGTCCAGGCTGTGCAAAGCGCCGGCCTCTCTGGCCCACCTGGGGCGGGGCGGGGCGGGGGGACAGACCTTTGGGCCCCGGAGGCCTGTGCGCGGGAAGCGGCGTTTGAAGGGGGACTGGCAAGGCCCGGCGGGCGGGGGCAGCAGGCCCCTGGCGCCCCCACCGCAGCCAGCCCTCCCCTGGGCCTGCAAGCAGAGGCGGCCTCTTCCTGGCATTGGCCGTGCTGGCAGGGGCCGATGGGATCTGTAGTCCATGAACATCTGGAGAGCTGCAGGTTGCAGACCCCACTCCGGGGCCTCCTGCGGGGGGGGGGAGGTGGGCCGCCGCCCCTTTTCGGGCCTCCTAAGAAGGCCGCCTGTGCCCCCCCCCCAGAGGGGCTCCCCCGCCCAGGCCGCGGGCAAGTGCCCCCCCCCCCCGGGGCCCAGCGGCCATCTTGGGGGAGGCGGCAGCGGCAGGAGGGGGCCGGCCTCGACCTCTGCCCCGGCGCCTCCCGCCCGCCTGCCCACGGCCGCCTCGCCTCGCCTCGCCTCGCCTCGCCTCGCCCTCCAGTCGGGGCCTCAGAGCCCGCCCGCCCGCCGATGGCGCCGGGAGGCCCCCCAGGCCCGGTCGCCGCCTCCCTCCTGCTGGCCGTCGTCCTGCTGGGTGCCGCTTCCCTCGCCCCGCCGCCCCCGGAGGCCTTCCAGGCGGGCCCGGCCGCCTCCGCCGCCTCCTTCCCGCTGCCCGCCTCGGCGGCGCCTGCCCGGCGGTGAGGGAGGGCGGGAGCCTCGGGCGGGGACCCGCTCCCACCCCTGTCCCGAGGGGGCCGCCGCGCTCCAGAGGACGCTGGAGCCCCCCTCCCCCCCCTCCCCGGGAGCGCATTCACACGTCACCCCCCCCTCCTCCGCTTCTGGCTCCTCCCTCTGCAGCCCCCCAGGGAGACTTTTGCAGGGGCCGGGGGGGGGGGCTGTGAAGTTATTTTTGGGCTAACAGGACTCGGCCTCCTCCTGACCCCCCCCCCCCTTCCGAGATGGGGGCCTCGGAGTGCAAAGCTCGCCCTGGTCTCTCCCTATTTGTTTGGCGGCTTTGGGAGCCCCCCCCCCTCCCCGGCCCCTCGTTCAAGGTTTTTAGGCGGGGGGGGGGGCTGCTGCTGAGGGCGGGACCATCATGTGCCCCTCCGCGCAGAAAGGAGTCCCAGAGAAGCCTGGGCTGGCCTGGACCCCCCTCGCCCTGGGCTCCCTGCCCCGACTCCCTCCTGGCCCCGCCCCGCTTTTCCACCTGAAGCCTCCTGCAACACCTGCTTTCCTTGCTCTCCAGATTTAGTCCTTGACCAGAGGAGGGGGGTTTTCTATGATGTTCTCTTACTATGTTTCAGGTGCCACGTGAATCTGTTACTGTGTTCTGTTTGATGTTATCCAGCTGTTGTGTTATACAATGTTACTGTGCTGTTATGTCACCATTACTGATGTTCTTGATTTTTGATATTTGGGGATATGTTTATTGATGCTGCAGTTTTGCTATTTGTTGGTTTGCTATTTGATTAGTCTAGTGCAGTGGTGGTGAACCTTTGGCACTCCAAAGTGCCAAAGGTTCGCCACCACGGGTAGTGGGACCTTAAAGGCTAACAAGTTTTAGGTTTTTGTGAGTCAGTCCTCACTTTCAGAGAAACTTCTGACTCATAAATCTAATGCAGGAATAAATTTTGTTAGTCTTTAAGGTGCTACCAGATGTTTGTTATGGTTTGTTGCAACAGACCAAGGTGATGACCCCTCTGCAATAGAACTTCTCAAGATTGCAAAATCATCACTCTTAAAAAAAACAAAGCTGGTCTTGTGAATTCTGTAGATTTAATTCATTCATTTTAAATTCAACCTGTGCATGTACATTAATGAATGCTGGACTTTGAGTCTCCCTAGATGCTAACTTTAAATCAGGAATAACTCAGTAGATCTGCAAAGTCAACTAATTTTATTTCTTTTGTTATTTCCAGGTATCTTTTGTACGATGTAAATCCCCCTGAAGGTTTCAACCTTCGCAGAGATGTGTATATTCGAATTGCCTCTCTGATAAAGACTTTATCAAAAAGTGAACCTTGGGTATTGGTTTTACCACCTTGGGGACGTCTCTATCACTGGCAGAGCCCTGTTATACATCAGATCCAAATTCCATGGTTCGAATTTTTTGATATTCCAAGTCTCAATAAAAACATACCTGTAATTGAGTATGAAGAGTTCCTTGCAGGTAAAACATACAATAAAATAATCTGTGTTATCAAATCTTGAGGGAATTTCACTTCAGTTTTTTGTGAAATCTGTATCTATGAGTTCGGTTATGCTGAGATAAGAGTGTCCAGGCAAGGATCATCAAGGATGTGCCCTAGGGGAGTTGAACCTTCACTTAGTCTGACACCTGCCACTATAAGCCAGTCAGCATGTGCATAAGTTATATCTAATATAGCAAGATAAGGTGGCCAATCAAACTCATAACAAAAAGCAATTAATCCAGTTATTTTGTAACTTGCAATTAACTGACCACGATTAAAGTAACTCTAAGCAGAGTTCATTGACATTTGAAAAGTAATAGAAGTGTCTGTTCGCTTGCAAACTCAACAAGAAAAGATCAGCGATATTATAGCTACCGCTGCACTTATACCATCCTGACTCCTTAATGCATTTCAGGTAGTATGCATCTCTCTGTCTGTCTGTCTGTCTGTCTGTCTGTCTGTATATGTATTTTATTTCAGTCCAGGTAAGCCTCAGAAATTCATGGCACCAGGTGTGTGTGTATTTGAACTCAAGTCTACTGGCTTTACTCCAGTGCTCCAGTCATTATACCACACTGACTGATTGTACTTTTCAATCTCAAATCAGTGTGTGTGTGTGTGTGTGTGTGTAAAAGTAAAAATGCTGTAGCTAGGGACCAATCTTTGTTTGATTGTTCTCCAGAATCAGGTGGACCTTTTATCGAGCAGATATATGTGCTGCAAAACTATGCTGAAGGATGGAAAGAGGGGACTTGGGAGGAGAAGATCGATGAAAGACCCTGCATTGATCAGCCCACATATTCAATGGACAAAAATAAATACTACAGGTAATCTCGTGAAATAGCCATTGTATTTAAATAGTTCCTCTTTTATTAATGACTTTATTATTTTTATTTATTTATTTATTTATTTTATTATTAATTGCCCCTTTCAGTTCAGCGAATGCAGTTGAAAATTGGTGATAATTATTTTTAAAAATGATGGTTTGCTAGATGGGTTGGAAATGGTGATCTGCAGGGGAGTTCAATACTAGAGTGACAAGCAGATATGTTTGCATACTTCATTGATAGTCCCGCTACCTTAAACAGATTTGTGCAGTTCCTTCCCATTCAGCAATCCCTCCTAACTGAATTCTTGGTTGTTAAGACATTATCTAGACATATTAAGCCAAAGGAAATTCCTTGTTACCAAAACGCTAGCCCTGCCCCGAAGTTAGGAACAAAGCAGCCAACTATAAGGTAGACCAGTAATGTGGTACCCATGGGGTCTGTTGAATTTGTATTGAAACCACAAAAGAGCAATGAAATGCTGATAACAAGTTTATTAAGTAGAGTGCAAGAATTTAGACAGAACACACTGAGGCAGTAAGAAAACAAATAACAAGAAAACAAATAGTCTCAGTAGGAGACCTTGTCTAAGACACAGCAAAGACAACCAAATGGCAAAAAGGCTTTCTCACCAGTTACCAGTGTAGCTCATCTGAGCTCCATGGCTAACTTTGTGCAGCTCATGGCCCATGACTCTCTGGTCCAGGAGAAGCCCTGGTGACCTGGAATCCCGTCGTGCAGCTTCACAGAGCACACCGTTTGCAAGTGGAACCCCACTTGATCAGAGAATCCAACGTGGGGTAAGACCCCGGGGTCAATCTTGTCTGTGACCCAGTGGCTTATCTGCCAGAGGGACATGGGGAGTCAACTGATTCTGGGAGCTCAAGATTAGATTCAGGGTAGGGGCACCCGGCGAGGGTCCTGGCACTTGAAGCTGGGCCGGGAGCCTGCCATTAAGGAGCTCACATGGCTAATACCCCTCGGCCAGGCCCGGCTCCACCAGGCTGCCCTGGACCGCTGCAGCTGACTAAGGTGAATGGGGTGTGAAGGTGGGGGGTGGGGGTGGGGTGCCCTAAGCAGGTGTTGCCCTGGGTACCATCCCCCCCCCCCCGGTATGCCTCTGCAGTGAACCAATCTAGGCAACATGCGGACGGCATAGTAGGGAGGTGCCCCCTCCACCATGCCTAGGCAGAATCGGGAATGTTTCCTAAAGGCCAAATGGCTCATCTCCCCCATCCTGGAAAGACCAAATGATTTCCATTGTATGACTGGGAACAAAGGCAGCAGAGGGGAGTGAGAGGCAAGGCCAGGCGTTCTCCTGGCACCTGACAGTCAAATGTCTGGTGATGCCAGGTCACCCTTTTGCAGCTGTTAGTTTTTTGTTATCTCACATAAGATAGGAAACAGTTTCCAACTTCAGCTCAAAGAATGACTTCATAAAATCTCACCAACCTCCACCAACGACGTGTGTAGGGCACCACACAAACACAGAGGCAATAACATACAACATAGTCATAATTAGAGCGGAGGTGAAAACCACACATGAAGATTCTTAGAAAAAAGAGACTTCGTGACGTTGGTCTGATTGAGAATTTTCCTGTTAGATTCAAATGTCGTCATATCTTGCTTACTAATTGGCTTGAAAAGCTTTTTAAAATTGTAATTGTAATTGGTCTGGGTCCCCGTGAGAAAGGCGAACTATAAGTGTTTAAGTTTTATAATGTTTTTCACTCAGGAGCAAGCGTGTGCGGTTTCTCTGCTTTGGCTTCAGTTCAGCAGCACTGGGCCTTCCAGTGTGGCAGGGTTTCCCACATTCACCTTTCCCCATTAGCTCTGGAACAGGTGGGGGGGGGGGGGGCGGGCGGCAGTGGTCAGCAGTGCCAAAGAGCATTAAGGCAATATGCCAGGTACACTGAATTCCCAGCTTTCATTTAAAAAAAAAGTCCGTATCCCTTTTTATTGTGGAGAGGCCTGGGGAAAGGCATATGGCTGCAGTGAAATTAGGATAGAGACATACTTTTTAAAGAAACAGTGAAGGCCAGCAACTCAGGGATCCTGGTAGCCTAATTGCTGTAATGCTACAACATTATGTCATTTGATGGTTTAAAAAACAACACAAATCCAAAGTCTGCAGTGGTGACGGGAATGGCTGCTCTGAGGGAATGGGTGGGGAAATGGCGCCAGTTTGGGCAGGACCGGGAGGATCTGGCCTTTCCCAAGCACAGCCCCCCCCCCTCCCCCCCGGCTTTGTGCCAATCTTTGCCAAAATGTCGTAGCAAAACCACTTTGGGAAAAGATCACAGGAACAATGGGGGAAATCCAGGAGGTGGTCAGAAGTCCCATGATGCTGTGAGGAAATTGGGGGGGGGGGGGGAGGACCCGCTAGCATCCAAGCCAGTGCAAAGAATCCAGGTTTAAGCATCTTCAATCCCATTTTTCTCCACAGTGGGAACTGAATGCTTTGGCTTCATTTCTAGTGGAAATTTTGTTTCCTGCGTCCATACAGTGTTGTAGTGCTCCTGTGTACCTTCTTGTGTTCCTGTAGTCTTTCCTAAGTCAGCTTCTGGAAGGATGGCAGTAATGCTGGGGGGGGGGGGGCACCTGCTGTGCAGGTAGCGAAGTCAGCACCATTTTCCCTGCCTAAACCCTTGTGCCACTGGACATTTTAAAAAAAAGAAACAGTAACAGGAGCAGCAGTGGCGTAGTGGTTAAGAGCAGGTGTACTCTAATCTGGAGGAACTGGGTTTGATTCCCCGCTCTGCCGCTTGAGCTGTGGAGGCTTATCAGGGGAATTCAGATTAACCTGTGCACTAGGTGACCTTGGGCTAGTCACAGCTCGATGGAGTTCTCTCAGCCCCACCTACCTCACAGAGTGTTTGTTGGGGGGGAGGGAAAGGCGTTTATAAGCCCCTTTGAGTCTCCTTGCAGGAAAGAAAGGGGGGATATAAATCCAACACTACTACTACTAACTGACAAATTGCTGTAGTGTTACAGCCATCCATCTATCAGGGCTTCTGAATTCCTAGCATTTTTTTAAAGCCTCCAGCCATTTTCATTGCAAAAGTGTGATTCTCTTTTTATTTATCCTCAAGTGAAGATTTTTAAAAAAATCTTAGCTGGGATTTAAGATTACCTGATTGAGCAATATATTAATTGGGTTGTTGTGGGGTTTCTGGGCTGTGTAGCCATGTTCCAGTAGCATTTTTTCCTGACGTTTCACCTGCATCTGTGGCTGGCATCTTCAGAGGATCCAGCCACAGATGCAGGCGAAACATCAGGAGAAAATGCTACTGGAACACGGCCATACACAGAAACCCCACAACACCCCAGTGATTCCAGCCATGAAAGCCTTCGACAATACAATATATCAATTGCCAATTTTTAAAAAGAAAAAGGCCCAAAGCAGTGCAAAAGGGAACTACTACTGCAGGGGTGTGGCGCAGAGGAAGTGCAAGGATGCCTAGTGGTTACAGCACTGAAGGCTGCTGCATTGGGAATGAAACCACAGAATTTTACTGCCACATGGAAGTCACTAAGTGGCTTACAAAATAAGTATAACAAATGAAAAAAAACCCCAGTTTGGATACCACATTCAGATTCCTGTGGAAACGAGGATCTTTCAGAAGGAAAACAGTCTATTTTGTTTTACTTGGTTTTTCTCCCTGGTTGTTTTTTCCAGTTTGGTGTTTGCTAAGAAGTTGTGTGTGGCCGTCGATTCTACTTCCATGGCACAACTTGTTGAAAGTCATGATCCTGAATTTGGGCACTCTGGGCTGAGAAAATATCAGTTTACCTGGTGCTATGAATTTGTATTCTCTTTCATTCTTTCTTTGTTGTTTCTGCCTGTAGGGGCCTGTTACGCCAGTCAGTAATTGAGACTCAGGGATATTCCAAGAGCCAGGATTCAGAAAGCCAGTCCTGGCACTCTGTCCTTTGCCCCCAGTATATCTCCTAAAACATTGCTCCTTCAGACAGTCCCCCCTGCCCCTTCCATTCCCAAAACAATTTGTATAAGAAAAGACAGTGTGAGAGCAACATTGTTGTGAGACTCCAAGACAGGCTCCTTCCTTTCTCCAGGAAGCAGGAGATAAGGGGGGAGGTTTGCCTAATTCACTAGTTGCAAAGCAAGCTATAGAGAAATCATCCAGGTCTTGGGCTACTGATCACGGGGCCAGGTGCAGCCTTAACTCTGGACATGGGGTCCCAGGCCAACGGGAGGCAGGCCTGACACTGTCTAGTCACAGTTGATGTATGTCAACCTGTACGGTTTTCAAGGCTAGAGACGTTCAGAGGTGGTTTGCCATTTCCTCCCCTGGTTCATGCCCCAGCTACTCCTTGCAAGTCTCCCGCCCAAATACTAACCAGGTCAGCCAGCAAGTGTCCGCAGCAGGGTGGGGATTTGAACCCGCATTTCCCCGGTCCTGGTGTGACACCTGAACCACTGCACCTGGCTAGTTCTTAGTGCACATCATAATGGTGGCTTGTGCCTGCATTTGAATCACTCACACCTCAACATGATCAGGAACCTCGTTTTCGGTCTTGATGGTGACCACATTCCCATCATGCTTTCAAAGGTTGGCACAGATCACACTTGTGAAATTCACCTGATTATTATGCGAAGGAACCGTCCACAGAAAGCCAGAAAACGGCACATTAACAGCCCCACCAGTCACTCGTCGTCCTTCTCAGCGCAGCCCCACGTTTGGGAATGAGCCTGTGCCTAGGTGAGCCCCAGTTATGGTGAGCAGTGAGATTTTTTGGTGAGACCAGGTTATGGATGACAACTGATTACAGGTTCTTCACTTGTCTTGTAGGGGGTGGTTCTGGGGCTACGAAGAAACACGAGGCCTGGAATTGTCCTGCTTCTCTGTCCAAGGTTCCGCTTCCATCCTGGCTCCTCTCCTTTGGAACACTTCAGCTCGGTAAGGCAGGGTCTACTAATTTTTACCTTGGATGTTTGCAAATGCGCTTTCTGATCTATAGAAAGGAGATCTTGTAATCTCTGATTATAACAAGTTTGGATTATGATAGATATGAATATGTACTTGGTAAGATTACATTTTTCATGGCTTGAAATCTTTTCCCATGGGCCACCCAGCAAAAGCCCTACTTTGACAGTTAACTTTGCTGGTGCTATTGTCGAAGGCTTTCACGGCTGGATTCAACTGGTTGTGGTGGGATTTCTGGACTGTGTGGCCGTGGTCTGGTGTAACAGACTTCCCTCTGTGATACACCTCTGAAGATGCCAGCAACAGATGAAGGTGAAACGTTAGGAACAAGATCCACCAGGCCACGGCCACACAGCCCCCTGGAAAACCCACCACAACCATTTGCTGGTGCTGATTATCTGGGTGTGCGTGAAGTGCTTCACACAGAATTGGTCCCCTACAGTAGCAACCTAAGCAGAGGTCTGCTAGAGGTGTACTAAGGGTTAACTGGAGATGGATTAGCAAGATCTGCCTATTTCCATTCTGCCCGTCCAGCTGTGCTTGAAGTGGCTGCGCTCTCCCCAGTTTCCCCGTCTCCTTGCTCTGCACGGACCATGGAGAACTTTCCTGGAATCAGCAATCATTTTGCAAAGGAAGATGCTTTACTTTTTCTGATAGGTCAGTGTTGCTGGACAGAGCAGAAAACCTTCTTCATGACCACTATGCGGGCAAAGACTACTGGGATGTGAGTATGTATCTAGGGGCATGTCCAGAGTTGGGTTGCATATGAATTTGCACCAGTTGTTTTTATTGCCGGTATTTTGACAGAATGCCCCTCCCGATAAGCGCCTGTGTAGCCCACTGACTTTTTGTCAAGTGCAGCTGCCGTTTCAGATGGTTGGGAATTCCACAAAAGACGTTGTTCCCGTGGGAATGAGTCATTCGTGGAGACTGGCACCGCCTGAGACCGCTACGGTCCAGTTCTACAGTCCAGTTCTCTTCCAGCCAACACAAGAACCTGCTTGGGGGAGGGGCGCTCGGGAAGGGGGGAGAATACCCAAAGGACAGCTCCCCAGCCAGAGGACCTCCGTCTTCGTTGGATTAAGTTTTAACCTACTCTGCCTCAACCAACCACGACCGACTCCAAACAGTGCTGCAGAGCTGCAGGGGCAGAGGCCGCCCCCTCTCCATCAACAGAATGAGCTGGGCGTCATCCGCATGTTGGTGACAGACCAGCCCAAAACTTAGTGCTTAGACTGGCAGCAGCTCTCCGGGAGTTTCAGGCAAAAAGTATTTCACTCCACCTCCTGCCTGGTGGGATGGGAGATGTTGGGGCTTCCTGCATGCAAAGCAGGGGCTCATCCACTGAGCCACCACCTTCCCCTGAAGTGAAGAAGCAGGAACCAGAGAAATGAAGTAGGAAGCAGGCAGGGACCTTGTGGAGCAGCAGGAGGTCTGGTTTGGCGCACAAGCTGCTTGCAGCCCCACGGAGGAGCTGCACAGGGCACTTGTAGCCCATGATCTTGCCAAGGTTGAGAATGCTCTGCTCTTCCCCTCCCCCCCAAATCTCAAGGCTAAGCTGGGACGCTTTGTGACAGTTGTGAACTTGATTGGGGCGGGGGGGGGGGAGGGCCAGAGGGACTTTTGTGGAGGAGATACTGAGTCCTGAGAGCTGAAAGAGGAGACCACAGGCCAGCACCTGTGACACGGGCTGCGTAAGGGAGAAGACGTTGTTAGGGGCTGCAACTAGAGAAGCGTTTCCATTTTGCCACAGAGGATTTTCTGGGGGGTAACTTGCAGGAGCTGAGTGGCGCGTGCTGCTGTCCCCTCCAGGCAGGAGAAGAGGCACATCTTTGGCAAGGATTCCAGAATGTTCTGGAGGTTCCTTATGCCTCAGCACAAAATGTGCACAGAAACGTGCCGCTCTGACGACGATTTCCCAAAGGATGCCGTTGCCCCTGAGCAACTTTCTGGTCTTGGGTTCAGTCTCTGGCATCCCTAGTTTAAAAGGGTGCTGGCAGTGAGCGTGGGAGGGGCTAGGCCTGAGAACCTGGAGTAGTGCTGCTGGTGGTGGTGGTGGGAGAAGACTCTGCAAGGTGAGAGCACCCTGAAGTGGACTCGACTCTTCCGACAATGTCTGCCTGGCCGTGGTCCAGCAAACCCCACCATCCCTATCCAGTTGCAGCTGACTTATGGAGATCCCGGCCAGAGGCTTCCAAGACAGGGGATGAAGCAGAGGTGGTCTGCCGTTGCCTTCCTGGGTGGTTTCCCTTCCTAGTATTGGCCCTTGAGACACAACAAGATCTGGCTATGCCCTGCTGCATTCCATCTCACCGCCATCCCTGAAAATCCATCAAAATGTGGTCCCACAGGATATGATAAAAGAGGCACTGCCCGGCAGTGTGTTCGCTGGTAACACCTTAGGCTGGACTTACCTGGGTTGTTTTCCTCTTGCATACAACTTTTGTCACAAAATTAATCTCACAGTCTCAGACTATTTGTAGAGAAAAAGTTCTTTGATCTATAGCAGGCTCCAAGTAGAGCACATCAGGAGACGCTCAGTGGACACGTTCCTGTGAGGCACTGGCGTTAAGGGCTTCTTGCAGTATCGTGCTGTTCAGTTTCCTCTCTGTGACCCAAGTTTCCCTTTGTGCATCTGATGAAATGGGGTTTAGCCCACAAAAGCTTAAGCTTTGTTAAAACTGTCAACCTTCAAGGTGCCTGTAGGGGTCCGATAAAGATGGAAGTGGCTAAAGATCCAAGCAAGCAGCCGATGCCAAAACGGCTCACAGGCCTGGGCTTTCCTGGAACTTTCCAGCCTTTCGCATTGGAAATCTCTGCCAATGTGCCTGTGTATTTGTATTCTTCTTAAAGATGTATAGCCCACCTTTCTCTCCTATAAGATGGCCGACAAGCTCCTTTCCCTTCCTCTCCCCATAATATCCACCTTGTGAGGCAGGTGGGGCTGAGAGAGTTCTGAGAGAACTGTGACTAGCCCAAGGTCACCCAGCAGGAATGTAGGAGTGTGGAAACACATTTGGTTCACCAGATAAATGTCTGCCACTCAGGTGGAGGAGTGGGGAATCAAAACCATTTTTCCACATGAGAATCCTGGTATTTTAATTGGTTAACCAATAGAAATATTTTTTGTTTTTCCTAACAGACTCGTCGAAGTATGGTGTTTGCTAAGCATTTACGTGTGGTGGGAGACCTGTTCAGAGCAACATACCTTAATTCCACTGATGAGAAGGACAGGACGCAGTACATCGAAGACTGGACCAAGATGAAGGTAAAAGGGGCGTTCCGTTCTCTCTGCTTTGCAGGTTGAGTTGTTTGGGCTCTATGTGAGACTTCTCTAGTGGAAATGAGTTTTAAAATGTGATACAGAAAATGCATTTCTCATTTGCTTCACTCAAGTTTCTGCATCACTTCAAGTAGAACAATTGTGTGCTGTAAACTGTAGCATCTGATGTGTGTCTGCACTGGGGAGAAGTCGTATCTTAGTGACAAAGCCCATGCTTTGCATGTTCACTGGGAACTTGGCTGTCGGTTGTCTCATCCATCGTGTAATTGGTTGTGAGCATTTGTGTATGCTACTAGGTTGTGCTTCTGCCTTTTTGGTGCAACTGATTGCCGTGTAGGAAGTCATTTTGAAGGAAGTACATAAAATATATATTTGCATGATGTAAGCAAAATTCCCTTAAATAAACCTGCTTGAAGTTTTAGCGATTAATGTTTTGTACAAAGGTAGTTAAATGTACACATAGGTTGGACAAGTTACAAAAAGTCCCACAGAGTCCAGCTAAATGTGCTTTCCCCTGATAAGGTGGAACTGTCCCTCAGTCTTCCTGGGTCAGGCATGTTCACAAGCCGAGAACATGTCCCACTGAGCCAATGCCATTTTATTTCAGTTTCAGCATGTGCGGGTTCTTCTGTGCTAGGTAAAACTGGGCACAGCCATTGGCGGTCCATACCTGGGAGTTCATCTCAGGCGCAAAGACTTCATCTGGGGTCACAGAAGCGACGTGCCCAGCATCCAGGGAGCAGTTAAGAAAATCACCAGCCTGAGGAAGCTGCATAATCTTGAGAGAATATTCATAGCTACGGATGCGGTCACAGACGGTACGTCATCTTTTCAAGCCAGCTTAATATTTTGTTTTGCTTTGACTGTTTTGGTCGTTGTGGGCTTTCCGGGCTGTGAGGCCATGGTCTGGTAGATCTTGTTCCTAATGTTTCGCCTGCATCTGTAGCTGGCATCTTCAGAAGTGTATCACAGAGAGAAGTGTAGTAGACTTCCCTCTGTGATACACCTCTGAAGATGCCAGCCACAGATGCAGGCGAAACATTAGGAATGAGATCTACCAGACCATGGCCACACAGCCCGGAAAACCAACAACAACCAGTTGAGTCTGACTGTGAAAGCCTTCGACAATACCTGACTTTTGTCAGTGTGTATGAATTTGTGAATAGAAAGACTTTCTACCAGAATATCACAACCCAAGAAAGGTCTGTTCTCTGGCTTGCTTCTGAAAGGTCCAGCTCTGACGATCACCAACGAAGCTTGAGACAAATTGACGAGCCCAGCAGGCAGGTGCCCCTCCCTCGACAAACTGGAGACAGAGGACAGCTTTCCCCTTGGGGACTGGAGGCCTCCCTGCTCCCAATGCTACCTTTGGAAATATGTTGGAAGTTTGGGGGCGGGGGGGAGGTGGCATTTTTTAAAAATTCATTTTAGCTAACAAATGCATGGCTCTTTTAAAATAATATTGACTTTGCAGTCAGAATCCTTAAATTCAGCCTTGGCCTGGGAGCCTTGGCGCTCCTCAATGTCCTTGCTCAGGGTGGGGGAGGGAGGGAAAGGAAGGGAACGCATGGGCCTGCAAGGCCACCAGGTCAGGGTACACCAAGAGGTGTGCCCCAACCTGGCAGTCTTGCTCCGGGGGGTGGGGGCTGCAGAGGGCAAAACGCTCCTTTGTGTGACCTACTGATGCCAGCTGCCTCAGCCAGCAGGCTGTTTGTTCAGGACAGTTTTATTTTATGCCAACTCTCTTTCTTGAGGTGACTCATACAATTCAAATAGAAACACCATAAAACCAGTTAAGATAGTCAAACTGGTGAATAAAAAAAACAATAGAATCAAGCAGTACTGGTAGACTAAGCTTTAAAAACACAATGGATATCTAGGAGGTTGCGGGGGTTCATTTCTCTGGCAGCAAATGGAGAACAGAAATGTCTTCTCTGGGCACCTGTATCTCAAAAGAGGAAGCACTGGGAGGGAACCCCCACCCCCACCCAGAGAAACAGGCTCCACCCTTCACAAGGACTTGCGAAGGGATAGCTGTGTTAGTCTTTGCAGCAGAATCAATCAAAAGTCCAGTAGCACCTCAAATGCTGTTAGTGTTTAAGGTGCCGCAGGACTGTTCCTCTATTTTTATTTTATTTATTTATTATTTAGATTTGTAGACCGCCCCATTTTGTCTCTCATAACCACGCATCTCTCCTCAGGAGGAAATGGGAGCATGCAAGTAAGGGCCTAGCGAGTGGGCAGGTGCGGTTGTCTTTTTCTAATGGGCACCCATTCCTTTCCCCCTGCACCCTCTCCATTGCCTGGGTCTGGGCTGCTGCACCTTTCTAATGTCAGACTCTCGAACGCGGAAATAACAGAGACCGTAGAAAAGTCCCAAAGCAGTTTATTTCTTGCAACGCGTAGAGTAACAAATAGAAAGCAGAATCTGAGCTAGAGAGCTCAGATCCAGGAACTATATCCTTCAACACCCCCCCCCCCCCGGTTTCGCCCCACACAAAATGTCCCTTACAGTTTCTACAACATTTGCACTACAGAGCTTCAAAGAACCTGGGAACCGTTCACACCTTCTTGCAGATGAGCTGGCGCCAGGAGGTTGCCAGGAAGGGAAGAAGGGAACAGGAAAGCATTTACAGGAAAACATTTGCAATTCCCACACAGCAAGACATCTAGGCGCTGACAGGCATGGTCCTGACATTCCGCCCCCCCTTAAGACCTCCCCCCCTCCTGGGCGATCGGGATAAGCCCGGTGAAACGCCTTCACTAAGCGAGGGGCTTGAACATGTTCAGAATCGACCCACTCGTTGTCCCCAGTCGTGAAATGAGTCCATGCGATCAAATACTGTAGCCGGCTACAGTGCACCCGAGAGTCTACAAGTTCCTCCATCTTGTGGTGAGGCTCCCCCCTCACTGTTACCGGGACCGGGACCGCTGGCCGAGGGTCCCAGTCATCTGGGGGAGGTGCCTCCTTGAGGAGGCTGCAATGAAAAACAGGATGTACAAACTTCAAGTTTTTTGCCAATTGTAATTTGGCTATCACATCATTAATCACTCTGAGTACCTGAAAAGGGCCAATGTACTTTCCCCCAGTTTCCTACACCCTTGCAGCCCCCGCAAGTTCTTGGTGGGCAAGTACATCCAATCCCTCACCGTAAGAGTAACCGGCTGCCGCTTCTTGTCGGCCTTCCGCTTGTACCCCTGCTTCTCCTTCTCCAGGGCCTGCTGCATCGGCCCCCACTCTGGCCGGATGGACTACACCCATTCCTGAAGTTCCACAGGCCCCTGCTGAACCTCCCCCAGGAATGGAAACGGCTTAGCTGATGGTCCCGAAACGACCTCAAAGGGGTTTTTCCCCATGCTGCTATGCACCGCGTTATTATAGGCAAATTCAGCAAAAGGCAGCAGGTCAACCCAATTGTCCTGATGGAAATTAATGTAACACCGTAGATACTGTTCAAGAGTCGCGTTCGTGCGTTCGCTCTGACCGTCTGTAGCTGTGTGAAACGCTGAGGAAAGAGCTTGTTCTGTGCCCAGCAGCTTCAGAAAGTGCTGCCAGAACGGCGAAATGAACTGCCCGCTGCGGTCTGATACTATCTTATCAGCTGCGTGGAGCCGGTAGACGTGAGTTACAAACAAGCGAGCCAACTTGCTCGCCGTCGGCAGTGAGACGCAAGGGACAAAGTGCGCCTGCTTTGAAAACAAGTCCACAACCATCCAGATCACCGACTTCCCTCTGCTGGACAGGAGATCGGTGATGAAATCCGTAGAAATCACCTTCCAGGGCGCGGGGGGCACCGGCAGGGGCTGGAGGAGACCGGACACCTTCCCTTGCGCCCTCTTGGCACACATAGGGCTACCTTTCACATAAGCCTCCACATCCCCCCTCAATGTTTTCCACCAAAATTGTCTACGGGCCAAATGCAAGTGACCTGTCAATTTTACATTATGGGAGCCCTGTAACGCAAGGAGGCGTGCTGCCGGAGGCGACCCCCCTTCCACCAGAACTCCCCCCCCCCCCGCTTTTCCAGCCGGTCACCACCATCCCGTGGCACTTCGTGGGCCCCCGCCCCCTGTAGGGCCTCCTCCAGTGAGGCGGGAACAGCCGGGGGGCTGGAGCGAAGCGCCGCCTGACTACGAGTGATGACCGCCAAGCCCAGTTGAGAGGGAGAAAACACCGTCCCAACCGGAGCAGCATCCCCCGGGGAAGGATCTGGCAACCGAGACAAAGCATCAGCCAGGCAATTGGTCTTCACCGGGAGGAAATGCAGAGTGAAATTGAAACGGGAGAAGAAGTCAGCCCAACGAAGTTGCTTGGAGGACAACTTCCCCAGGGCGCGGAGCACAGCCAAGTTCCTATGGTCAGTCCACACCTCGAAAGGAAGGGCTGCTCCCTCCAGCCAGTGACGCCAAGTAGTCAAAGCACATTTGATCGCTCCCATCTCCTTGTCACCAACTGTCCAGTGACGCTCAGCCCCCGAAAACTTGCGGGAAAGATCGGCACAGGGATACAACCTCCCATCCTCCCCTTTCTGCAGTAGCTTTGTCCGAAGTGTCAACGTGAACAACAAAGGGCTTGGAGGGGTTGCCATGGCGTAAGAGGAGCTCCGCGTGAAGGCGCGTTTGAGCGCCCGGAACGCCGTCTTGCATTCCGGCGACCACGGCAGCGGAGCTGAAGGCCTCGTCACCACTTGCCCCTTCTCCTTCGTGTGTAGCAAATTGATGAGAGGGAGCGCCAGCCGGGCAAAGTTCGGTATAAAATCCCGATAGAAGTTGGCGAAGCCCAGGAATGACTGCAACTGACGTCTGGTGCGGGGCTCCTGCCAGTGCATCACATGTTGAACCTTACCCGGGTCCATCTCCAATCCCTGGCTGGAGATCCGGTAACCCAGAAAGTCTAGCCGCTCCTTATGGAAGTCACATTTGGAAAGCTTCACGAACAGGTCATTGTCGAGGAGCCGCTGTAGCACAGCCTGCACAGTTGTGACGTGCTCCTCCTCCGACTGGGAGTAAATTAGTACACTGTCCAAATACACTACCACCCCCTTGAACAGAAAGTCCTGAAGCACCTCATTTATCAAACACATGAAAGTCCCGGGTGCCCCGGATAATCCAAACGGGAGGACGCGGTAGGCAAACTTGCCCAGCCTCGTGTGGAAAGCTGTCAGGTGCTCATAGCCCTTGGCGATCCGCACCTGGTAGTAGGCTTCCCACAAGTCCAACTTAGTGAAAATCTTGCCCTACAGCCTTCGCTAAGCAACTTAGTAGAAGTCCCCTTTTTTTGATCCAGTGGGAGGGTACTTTATTTATGCAAGCAGAGTGGAATCCCTCGATGAAGTCAGGTGCATCGCTTAGCGCAGGGAGCCATCCTTCTTCCGCACGAACAGGACAGGCGCGGCAAAGTCACTGGTCACCCATTTTATAAAGCCCCGTTTCAAGTTTTTGTCCAAAAACTCCTGAAGCGCCTGGGCTTCCGATGGACTCATGGGGTAAAGACAGCTTTTCGGCAGCTTAGCTCCAGGGAGTAACTCTATCTTACAGTCAGTCTTATGGTGGGGCGGCAGCTTGTTGCACTCCATCTCTTCGAACACCCTCCAGAGGTCCCGGTAGGATCAAAGGAGGGCCGAGACGTCGGGTGCACTCCCAGCCACCTCGTGGGAGACCCCTGTCCGCATCGGGGGGGGGGGGACCAGACATATGGTCGCCACAAGGGGGGTCAACAAATCGAATAGAGTTGGAGGACCAGGAGATATCTGGATCGTGGCCCCGCAACCAAGGCACCCCCAGCACCAGGGAATATTTGGTCACCTCCGCGATGATGAACCGCCGCTCCTCCTGGTGCACCCCGCATTGGATCAGGACTGGCTCCGGTGACGACACATCCCCCGCATCCGGCAATTGATCCTCCCTTGGGTGCCGTGCAAAGCACCATCAGTGGGGGGAGCATGGGATCGCCCTACTCTTGGGCCCCCTCTCAGCGGCCGTGCTGGGGGGCCAGGGCGGCTGGGTGGCGTGCGTCCACTTGGCTCACGCAGCCTATAGACCAGGAAATGTATTCGGAGTGGGACCCGGCAGCGCAAAGTGAGTGATAGCAGGTCCAGGCAGGGGCGTGGGCCCCTGAGCGAGGCGCGGTTGTCTGGCAGCGAGAGCGAGATGAAATGCGGCAGGAGATACAAATTTGCTGCAACTGCAACATGGAGCTCACTTCTGTTGCCCAGCATGGGAAGCTGCAGAAGCCGATCGCCAGGATCCGGGCCACAGCGTTGCTGCCGCCGCAGCCTCCAGAGGGGGAGCGGCCGGTGCCCGCGCCCCCAATGACAGGCAGCCAGGGCCACCGGGCCCTCCCAGGCCGCAAGTGCCGCAGGCCCCACGAGTGACTACGAGGATGAGGTCGAGCAGGTACATGAGTTGGGGGCTCTACTGGAGGGAGCGGCGGCCAGTTGGTACGTGGGACTTTACAAGGGCCGGGTGCCCGAATTGCGTTCCTTTCATGTTGGCCCTGCGGCGGCAATTAGAGGATCCGTTCGAGGAGGGTCAGGCTGCGGCAGATCCGGCAAGGGTCCCGATCTGTGAGTATTTCTCAGAGTTCTGCCAGCTAGCCGGGGTGGTCCAGGACTGGCCGGAGCAGGTGAAGATCCACTTCTTCCGAGAGGGACTCACCCAGAGGTGGCACAATGGGCCATGGTGACTGGTCCTGACACCTGCTTGAAAACGGCCTGCTGCTCTGTGGACCCTGGATCTAATTTCAGTTTGGGTGGAGGAGAGCTTCCACCCAGTCCCTGTGACTGTTTCTGGCTGTTACCTTTGTGGCTTCTGTGCAGTCCCACACTGGGACTATGCATGCAGAGGCCAGCTGCAGAAAAGATGCCCAACGCTTTCTAGCAGACTAGGAGCACCCCCTCCTCACACGCACTTTCTGGCATTGTCCCGCCAAAAGGATCACAGGAGGACGAGGAGGAGGACGACGACGGGCGCTACTCTCTCCGTTCCCTTTCTGCCACTGCGAAGAGATGCTCTCCATTGCTGCTCTTTGTTTTTCCTCACCTCATCCTTGAAGTCCCCCCTGAATAAAGCCTCCTTCCCCCTGTGTGGACTTGCTGCCTGACGGAGCCTCCAGTTTAGAGCGGCGCTTTTCCAAGGCTTTGCCTGCAGCCTTTCTACCTGTGTCCAGAGTGCATGGCTGCTCAGGGCCACTTTACATAGCATCCCTCTCTCCAACAGAGAGCTGTTTTCTTGGCCACATACCTGCATGCACTTCAGTTGGGACACTTACAGAGAGCTCCCCGCTCCTTTACAAACAGTTCCAGGTGAATGTCAATATGGGAGGCTGAACAGCTGTTGGGGAGGTGGTCCTCTGTGGTCTCTTCTTTTGAGAGCGTCACACTCTGTCAGAATCCCAAAAACAGCAACAAACTCATGTAGAAGAACAGTAGTTTATTGATGAGGATCTTCCCTGGCTAAAGCCAGAACTGGGATTTGCCCGCACAAAGAACTGCAAATGAGATAACAGTGAAGACAGCCAGGCACTGACCTTGAGCAGCACCTGGTACTATATAGCATCACACAAAAGACAGAGAAAAGTCAGTTAGAAATGCAATTAACCCATTCCACCATCCCAACAGCCAGAAAGCAAAAGCAAACCCCAAAATAAACAGGCCTCCCAACATTCCGCTCCCTCTAAGCCCCCCCCCCTCCGGCTTGCTTGGGCAGCGTCAATGAAAGGCTCTAACTGAGCCTTTACATTTTCAGCAAAGATCCATTGATTCTGCCCAGGTAAACAACCCTTCCAGGAGACCAAATACTGCAAACGGTTCCGATAGATGCGAGAATCAAGAATGTCAGCAAGTTCATAATGTTCAGTCCCATCAATCAGGACCGGAGGAGGAACCCTCTTCTCAGGATGCCAGACATTGGGTGAATTCGTCTTCTTCAATAAGCTGCAATGAAACACAGGATGAATTTTATGTAAAGCATTAGGCAGTTCCAGTTCAGCAGTCACCTTGTTGATCGCCCTGATGATCTTAAAGGGCCCTATATACTTGGCACTTAATTTTGAGGATCTATGTATGCCCCGAAGGTTTTTTGTGGACAGATACACCATATCCACCACCACCAAAGGAAAGTCACGTCTGTGTTTATCAGCCTGCCGTTTGTAAGAGTCTCTAACTTCCCGAAGTGTCCACACAATCTGGAGCCATTGACCAGCAACAGACAGCATCCAATCTGTAATTTCAAGTCCAGGAGCATCCCCCAATGGAAGCATAGGCAAAGGGGGTACTGACCGACCATGAACCACCTCAAAAGGAGTCTGGCCCGTGCTACTATGAACAGAGTTATTGTAGGCATATTCCACATAGGGCAAAAGGTCAACCCAGTTATCTTGCTAGTAGTTAACATAACACCGTAAATACTGTTCCAAAGTCTGTTGGGATCTCTCACTCTCGCCATCGGTTTGGGGGTGAAATGCAGAGGAGACCCCATGTTCAACACCCAACAATTTCATGAATGCCTTCCAAAAGTGGGAGACAAACTGAGACCCCCGGTCCGTAATTATCTTCCTGGGAGAAGAATGCAACCTGTAAATATGCAACATAAAGAGTTCAGCCAGCTTCTGCGCAGTGGGAATGGAAGCACAAGGAATAAAGTGAGCCTGCTTATAGAACAGGTCAACTACAGTCCATATTACAGTTTTGCCATGGCTCAGGGGCAAGTCCGTGATAAAATCCGTAGAAATCACCTGCCAAGGCTCAGCAGGCAAGGCAACTTCCTGCAACAGTCCATGAAGCTTGCCTGGAATTGATTTAGCCATAGCACAGACCAAGCATCCTTTGATATAAGCCTCAATGTCCTTACGCATAGTCTTCCACCAAAACTGCCTGCGAAGCAAATGCAGCGTTTTCACAAACCCAAAATGACCGGCTGACTTGGAATCATGCCCCTGGTGGAGGATTTGAGAACGCAACTGGGGCGGCACGTATAACAAGGAACCACGGGACCAAATCCCATCACGCAAGTCCAACCCCTCACCGCCCTCCTCTTTGGGAACCGGGGATTTCCCAGCCTCCAGGAAAGCGGAGAGGAGGTGACCGGGAGGAGCAACAGATGGCGGGGAGTCCGCCTTCGCCTGCGATCGGGTAACAGCCAAGCCCAAATGGGAGGGAAAGAGGATAGTGTGGGAGAACGAAGAATCCACCTTGGGCTCCTCCCCCTCTGGCAAGTGGGAAAGAACATCAGTCAGACGGTTGGTTTTGCCCAGGAAAAAATGCACTGTGAAACGAAAGCATGTGAAAAAGTCAGCCCAACGTAGTTGTTTGGCAGAAAGCCTGCCAGGGGAGCAGAGAGCAGCCAGATTGTTATGATCAGTCCAAACCTCGAAGGGATGCTCCGCTCCCTCTAAAAAGTTCCTCCACACAGTAAGAGCGACCTTGATAGCACAGGTTTCCTGATCACCAACAGTCCAATTTAATTCAGCACCGGAAAACTTGTGGGAGAGGTAAACGCAGGGATGGAGGCGCTCGTCAGACCCCCTCTGAAGTAAGGCATCCCCAAGAGCTTTGTCAGAAGCATCAACATGAACAATAAAAGGCAGAGAGGGATCGGGGTGAGCAAGAACAGGTTCGGAGGTGAAAGTGGCTTTCAGGGAGTCAAAAGCGGCTTGACAAGCGGGACTCCAGGCAAGAGGAGCCCCCGGGCGAGAAGCAGCTGCCCCCCCTTTTGTGCAGAGAAGGTCCGTCAAAAGAAGTGCGGAATGAAATCCCTGTAGAAATTAGCAAAACCCAGAAAAGACTGGAGTTGTTTGCGAGTTCGGGGGGGAGTCCAAGCAACAACATCCGTGACCTTGGCAGGATCCATTTCCAACCTTGCAGCAGAAATGCAGTAGCCCAAAAAATCCAACTGAGGTTTATGAAAGGCACATTTAGAGAGTTTCACATAGAGGGAATTAGCCAACAGCCGGGACAGGACTTCATGAACAAGGGCAATGTGAGACTGTTCATCTTTGGAATAAATCAGGACATCGTCCAAATAAACAACAACACCCTTAAACAACAAATCATCCAAAATTCCATTGATTAGGCTTTGAAAGACAGAGGGCGCTCCAGCTAATCCAAATGGCATAATTAAATATTCATATTGTCCATAACGGGTATTAAAGGCAGTCAAATGTTCATGGCCCTCAGCCATTCGCACCCGGTAATAAGCCTCGCGTAAGTCCAGTTTAGTAAAAATGCGACCGGGACCAAGATTAGCAAGTAAATCCTTGATAAGGGGGAGGGGGTACTTGTTTGAGGCAGAAACTACGCTTTGAGCATCTCATCGGTAATCGGTGCAAAAGTTACGAGGTAAGTAAGAACCATCCTTTTTTCTTCCTACAAACAGCAGCTAGGGAGGTATTGCTGCGAAACTGCTTCGCGCTCGCCGGATGAACCCCTGCGCCAAATTCTTATCCAAAAACGCTCGGAGTTCATCATCCTCAGCAGGATTCATGGGATAAAGGCGTCCCTTTGACAGCTTAGCCCCAGGAACTAGCTCAATTTTACAGTCAGTTTCACGATGAGTTGGCAAGGTATTACACTCAGTTTCCTCAAAAACTTGCCACAAATCACAATACGGCAAGGGAATATCAATATCCACAGAGGGTTGAGACTCTAAGCAACCCCTTCAGCTGGATGGATCAAATGTTCAGGCGGATTAGGGCTCATGTGATCCCCACAGGGAGGATCGGTAAAATTCAAAACACGTTGAGACCGCTTTACGGATGGGTCATGGTCCGTAAGCCAGGACAGTCCCAAGATCACTGGGTACTGGGAAATGGGGGCAATTATAAAACTGCGGTGTTCCCAATGCCCCTCACAGTTGGCCAGAATCTTTGGAGTGCGGGAAGTAATGGGACTGCCATCCATTTGATCAAACCGAATAGTTTCAGTTAACAAACCCGGCTGCAAACCAAGCGCCTCCACCAAATGGGGATGTATTAAACAATGAGAACAACCGGTGTCGGCTAGTGCTTCAACCATCAGTTTAGGGCACCCAGGTCCATTGGTGAGCACAAGGGGCAGAATAATGGCATCACTCACCCGTTCTGGTTGAGGAGGCTCCCAGGGAATTGGCTGGTCCCCTCCAACGGTGTGGGAAGCTGCCAGACGTTCACCCCCTTTCAATGATGGCTTTGACTTGACTGGTTTAGCCACTGGGGTGGAAGTAGCCAGGGCTGCAGTGCTTTTGGCTGGGCAGGACGCAGCGATATGGCCTTCCCCACCACAATACAGGCAAAGATTCAGACAGCGGCAGCGGGCGTTTTCCTCTGGCGAGATCCAGCGCCTGGTAGACGCAGGGAGTAGAGGCTTGGAACCTGGGGGCCCTCCCCGCTGAGGCTGAGCAAGAGGAGACCGGCCGACTGAAGCTCCCAACGTGGCCGCTTCACGCATCCTGGCTTCCGCAGTGCCCGCGAGTACGAACCACTCCATCAGGGTCTGCGGACTGTCCCAAGCGAGAGCCCAATTTAACAAATCCAGATGCAGGGCTTTCTTAAAGGCAAACACTTTCACCAGGTCATCCCAGTCTGGAATCTTGCTGGCAACGGTGCGAAAGTTTTCCACGAACTCTGCAAACGGGGTTTTTCCCTGGCGCATTTCCATACGTTCTTGTTTGGCTTGCTCACCCACAAATGGGCTCTTGAAGCGGCGACGGAGAGCCATCATGAATTCTTGGAAATTGCGCAGTTCAGGTGCTTGGCATTGAAACAGCTTCACATACAATTGGCGGCACCATCCAGCTTGGACCCCACCTCACACACACGCTCAAAGTCGTTCAGGTACTGCCGCCCATATTGCAACATATGGGTATTGACCTGAACCAGGAAAGCCGGGAGCAAGTCCTGAGTTCCATCAAAGCGAGAGGACAGCTGGATCCGGGGCATGAATGGAGGGGGAGCCACTCCATAGAAGGGAAACCTGGGACTCCCCACTCGGGCGGCACAAACGGCGGGACCCCTCTGGGACCTGGCTGCAAAGGCGGCTGACCCGGCATCGGGGGAGGGGGTCTTGGCTGGACAGGCTGAGCTAGTGGCAGCAGCGGCACAGGTGCGGGAATTGGGACTGGTTGCGCAGGTTGCATGGGTGCAGGTTGAGCGGGTGCCGGCGGCAGAACGAGAACTGGAGCCAGCAGGACAGGTGCTGGTGCCGGAGCAGCGACGGCCACTTGTTGAGCTTGAGTGAGGGCAGCTTGCAAATGCTCGATATCCCGTTCCCTCTGGCGCAAGGCTCGGCAGTAATCCTCTCGCTCCGAGTCCCATGCTTCCTCGGATACTTGTAAAAGCCTCCAGGCATCTGCTTCCGAAGAGTCTGCGCCTTCTGACGGGCGACCGGCCAACGATACGTTTCCAGCCAAAGGTGCAGTGGCCCAGGCTGCACTGCCAAATCCGAACGGCTGAAATTCACAAAAGTCCAAACCTTGGCGACAGCGCACAATAACTCCCTGTGAGCCACCTAACGGGGCAGTCAGGAACGGGTTGATGGTGCCCAAAGTTGCACCAGGAGTAGGGACATCTCCCGCCACACCGCCGAGGGGAATCCAAGGCCCCTCTGCTGGGTCTGATGCTGAGCCCGATGTCCCCGTCAAATCCTTGGAAATGGGGCACCCCAAATCCGCGGCTGTAGAAACGGTCCCCGGTTGGGGCTCTGAAGCCATGATGATGGCAAAGCAAAAAATCACTGGAAAAAGGTTGTGAAATAAAAGGTGTAATCCCAGCAATGCCCAGCATCACGGGATTCAACCTAAACGGGGTTCTGGCTTAATGTCAGAATCCCCAAAACAGCAACAGACTCATGTAGAAGAACAGTAGTTTATTGATGAGGATCTTCCCTGGCTAAAGCCAGAACTGGGATTTGCCTGCGCAAACCCCTACAGTTAAAGCAGGGTGCAACCCCCCTCCCCCATCGTAGGAATGCCCGCCAAAAGAGCTACAAATGAGATAACAGTGAAGACAGCCAGGCACTGACCTTGAGCAGCACCTGGTAGCATCACACAAAAGACAGAGAAAAGTCAGTTAGAAATGCAATTAACCCGTTCCACCACCCCAACAGCCAGAAAGCAGCAAAAGCAACCCCCAAAATAAACAGGCCTCCCGACACACTCACACCCACCTCCTTAACTCAGTGAGCTTCCTACTCTCCCAACGTGGGACTGCACACAGACCACGAAAATGGGAAAGAGTGGTTGGCACTGTTGTTCAAGTGGCCTCCTGTGCAGGCACACGCCCTTCCCTCCTGTCTTGGACCCTTGGGTTCTTGGGATCTGGCAGCATCAGGCAGAGCACTGAGGGAGTAGCACCACTCCTCCTGGTCATGTGATCGTTTTGGTGGGAAGGCAGCAGAGGGAGGAGGGGCCTATTAGAAAGCTTTAGGAATATTTTCTGCAGCTGTCCTGCGCATGCGCAGTCCCAATGTGTGCCTGCACAGAAGACCACTTGATGAATAGCAGTGGCACGTAAGCGCAACAGTGTTTTTCCTTTTGCTCTTGGCGATCATCAGAGCTTTAATGGGCCTTTTATCCCTTGCAGAGATTGAAGAGTTGAAAGGGCTGCTTCCAGGGATGGTGAGATTTGAGCCTTCTGAAAAAGAGATGAAACTCTACAAGGATGGAGGAATAGCAGTCATTGATCAGTGGATATGCGCCCATGCCAGGTAACTAAATTTGCTTTGATTGGAGCAGCTGTCTCCCCCCAAGGACCAGAAGAATGAGGAATGGTTTTGTATTTAAGAAATATGAAAGCTACGTATTCTGCAGTAGGGACAGCAATTCTGTAATGGAAACTGATTTTCCTGTGTGAAGAGTCACAACAGATGGATCTGCTTCCATGATAAGTGTGGGAGGGTGCCCAGGTCCCTCCTCCTCCACAGAGCACCACTGAAGAGGGCTACTGAGACCAAGGCTTTCTCACAGCCCTGATAGGGAGAAAGGAGTGCCCCTGTCTGACCCTTCGCCAGGGCTGTCTTGGGAGGGTTCCCTTTCTCCAGTGGAAGGGCTTCTGCAGTTGGTCTGTTTGGGGAAGGGCCTGGTCCTCCAGTCATGGTCTCCAGGCTTTTGGTGGCCCCAAAGAGAAGGACGTCCCTCAGCCACCCCCAGCCTGGCTAGCAGAGAGCAGGTTGTTGGCTCACTCCCTTTCTTCAATGTTTTTGGAGCCCTTCCTTTCCTCACCGCAGATAGCTTCCCTCACTGTCTCAGCTGCAAGGGTTGAGAGCTCACAATTGAAGGCCTTGCGGGGAGCAGTCTTCTATTCTTGTTCTGGCTGGGGGGCAGGTTTGCCAGCCTCCTCCTAGGTGTGGGGGAACCCTGCCCCAGAGAAGCCTGCTCAGCTGGCCTGTGGGGGAGGGGGGTGTCCCATCCCAGCACACCGACTTCACTCCTGAGAGCCCAGAAGCAATGTCAGTGCATCACTGGGGACACTCTGGCCCTGTTGGGAGGGACACCTTGACATCTGTTCCAGAAATGGATCCTGGCTTAGATCAATTTAAGTTGTTGTCTTGGGCCATTTAGGGCTGTTGGATGATTTGCATTATTTATACTAAGTAGGGACTGTAATGCACACATCCCTGTGAACCCTGCCATAAACTTGATTGGGGGCATGGTGATAGATGGAGGAGAACTGGAAGAAGGTTCTCCCTGTTTGGCTGAGCTGGGGGTGGAGGGGCAGGGCAGGTCAGAGAGGTTTTACTGTGCCTGCCCAGAGCCCTGAAAGTCAGTCAGGCAGGAGCTGGGGAATTGGATAACGTGGGTTTGATGGGCAGTGGTCAGTCTGCCCCCACCCCCACCCCCCATGATTGGCCCCAAAGAATCCCTCTCAGCTGTGGGCCAAGGAGTTAAAATGGTCTGAAAAGCACCCCAAGGAACCCTGAGGAAATGGGCTATGATGCCAAGGTTGGAGGACAGCCGTTTTCATGTTCTTGCCATCTTCCAGCACATTCCTCAGAAGGGGAGTGTTGAGGCCGAGTGAAGAGCGGTGCAGGCCGGCCAGCCCGCGTGCTGCTGTGTCTTTAGCTCAGTCCCCAGGTGATTGTGTTCGCTCTTGGTAATATCTGTGCTAGTTAATAAAGTGTTTTTCTTATCCAGCGGTCTGAATACAGTGACCCCTTTGCCCCCGTTCATCACAGGCATTCCCACATGCAACATGGGCCACAGGTTCTCCTGTGGGGTGCCCCTGTGGTGACCTTTATAGGAAAAGTCGCATTCATAACTGCTGGCACCAACATTTATCCTAAACACGGGGTGTCAAAATTGTAGATATGCCCTGGGACTTTTTTCCTTCTACTTCATTTATTTTCATTTGAATTTGTTTACAGATATTTTATAGGCACTTCGGTCTCGACGTTTTCCTTCCGCATTCATGAGGAAAGAGAGATTCTAGGCTTTGACCCCGAAACAACTTACAACAGATTCTGTGGTGATGAAGAGAGAACTTGCGAGCAGCCAACTCACTGGAAAATTGTGTATTAACCCAAACAGCTACACAGAACAAGGACCCTCTTGGCCCACCAAAGCAAAGTCATTTTTATGAGAAGCATTATTTCCTCTGCCTGATTCTTTTGTAATTCTGGAGATAAACACCCGTGCACCCACACACACACAGGTGGTCATATGTTTATTCTCTCAGCAGGGTACCGTAGGGTTTTTATTATCCTGACAGGATTTTCTGACAGGATGCAACAAATTGATCAGGTGATGCTTGCAGTATCATGAAAACATTTTCAAAAAGTTCTTCTGGAAATGTGATTAATATAACAGCTGATGTTAATTTAAGAACGATTTTTGGTCATCTCTGATTGAACAAAAGTTCTTGGCTGTCGTTAATCTTGTAGGGTATATACAGAATGTGAAACTTTTAATGGCTAAGAAAACAAATTAAGGGGTCTGGTTATATTTGGGTCCACCCACCCACCCACCCTGTTCTCTTGGTTCAAGATATGGCCTGTGTATCAGTTTTTGTGAAATCTTTCCCTCCCCCTCATGTCATCAGCATTTTAATGTCTGTTGATTTGATGACACTTCCCAGCAGCACTCCTGTGAAACAAAGCAAAAAGATTACCAATGCACTCTGCACAGGCCCAGTGGCCTACTGGGCCTAAAGGGTGCCCAAGGCTCCCGGCGGCCCCCCATGTGACAAAACTGTGTGCGCCCAGGGACATTGAAATAATGGTCCCATTAGCGATACGCCACTGCCCAGGCTGTGCGTCTGTTGTCATGTCTCTTGGCCAAGGGCTCAACACACCAGGAGGGTTCCTGCACTGGATGTTGGGGCGCTGCAGGCCTTCCTCTCTGGCCGTGGCCGTTCATCTTGAGGAGGAGCCTTTTGACTTTTAACTACTGAGTTACCAGGATGAGCTGTGGGCAGAATGAGAATACGCATTTCCTTGCTTTCCCTGGCTGATGGCCTCTGGTGTCATTGCCGGGTCCTTGCAAGAGATCTTTTGCGCAGCTTGCCTGGCCTGAAGGACTCTGAAGGATTGGTGCCAAGACAGACTCTTGTCCAGACTCCTCTCCTCAACATTCCTCTAGACCAACAGCTTCTCATTTGCCTGTCCCGGTGGGCTCTCTGCTTGGCTTTCGGCTACATCTGCCTGCCATGTACCATCTCAATTCCTCCCCATCCAGTTCCTCTGCATACTGACAAAATAGTAGTGGTGACTGTCCTATCTGCTATTCACTCTATTTAAGGCAAACCACTGGTGAGTTCCCAGATAGCTCATGCCCAACAACACGCTGCTCGGTGTTCTTCCCTGATAACCGGTAGCGAAAGCTCAGCAAAAACAAAAATTGGAATGGGGTGCTGTGTGGTTTCCGGGCTGCATGGCCAAGTTCTAGCAGCATTCTTTCCTGACGTCTTCAGGGTGGGGGAAAGAACCATTGCCTGTTGACAAGGAAAGGGTGCAATTAGCAAGCTAGATTGACCTTGCTATCTTCATTGTTACTCACATGCTAATGGGTGGATCCCACTCAACACATGCAAATCTAGCTTGCTAATTTCACCCTTTACTTGTTAACAGACAATGGTTCTTTCCCCCACCCTGGATACTCCAACAGGTATATATACTCCACTTGCCTCCCTACTGTCAGATCCTCTGAAGATGCCAGCCACAGATGCAGGTGAAACGTCAGGTGAGAATGCTGCTACAACACGGCCATACAGCCCGGAAACCACACAGCACCCCAGTGATTCCGGCCGTGAAAGCCTTTGACAATACAAAAATTGGAATGTTACGCAAGAAATTGCTTTTTCTCATTTGTTTCTTGATGCAAAAACTGGGAAATTTTGAGGGACACTAGAAAAAACTTGTATGATTTTTTCTTAAAATCAGTGGAATGTTTTCAAAAACAAGGTGATTTCCATGTGTTATCAGTTTGTTATCCCCCCCCCCCGGCGTACATTTGGAGACTGCTGGCCAACTGCTGCACCCACCTTCTATCAACACTTGGTGCTGCCAGGAAGGGGATCAGCAGACACTCTGTGTGTGTGTGTCTGTCTGTGGGCAGAGACGGGGGGACTCCAGGCCTCAAGAACGGCCTTTTTTTTTTTTTTAAGAGTTGGGAATCCAGGGAACCTTCCACACACACTGCTATAGTGTTGGAGCAACTGAACTATATTGCCAGTTGAAAAAAAACTTTGGAAAAGCCCCATTGGCCGCAGGGAGGAGGGTGGGTGGGGGGTGGGGTGGAGGAAATCTCACCATGTACCAGCCTGTTTTTTTATGAAACCCACCAAAACTTTACTGAACTGCACAGTATGGAAGTCTGAGTAACTTTGAGAAATGCTGAAAAGAAATAAACCTGCAATGTTTTGGGGGGAGTGAGTGAACCGTGCTAAGCTAACTTTGCAGTTTCTTTCACTTCAATATTGGGTGTATTTGCAGTTTTGCATGTTTTTCCATTAGGTATTGGCTTCACCCTTGATACAGACTTCTGAGTTTGTGTACGCTCATCAAGTACAACATGGAAGACTGTGAGCTGGAATGCGTTCCACAGCCTTACAAAAGGTATGCGTGGCTGGGTGTATCTCCTAAGCCAGAGCTATAGGAACGCTGCAGCGATTGAAGCAGTTTAGTTAGTATCTGCCTACAAATGTGGCAAGTGTTTTAACACCTATTTAGAGACATTGATCCAGAGGCAGAGTTGGCTGTGATTTGTGGAATAGTCATCTCAGCTTGTCCCACTGGGGAGTCTCAGAGGATGGAGCCCCCCCTGCTCTCAGATCACTTACAAAAGCACCCCCGCCCCCTTTCCTCAGAGAGTTGGGATGCACAGCTGACATTCAATTCTTCTCCCAGCACATAGAAAGCCCAAGCCAAGGCACAGTGTATAACAGTTTCAGGGACTGGTATCCCTCTTTCTGAAAAGACATGCACACGCAGCAACCAACCACGCTTGTAAAAAGGTGCCATGGAGGAGGAGGAGGAGGAGGAGGAGGAAATAGCTCAGTGATGGGTGAAAGGTGGACTCCCTTTAAAAGATCTCTAACCTGAACAGTTGGCGGGCCAGTCTGTGCAGAGTGTCCAGTCCAGACAAGCTGCTTCGCACACCCAGGGCAGCGTTCTCAGCGTTCCTTTGCCCAGCTAACTGCCTGCCCCTGCCAGCCAGGAGGAAACCCAAGAACACACTCTGGAGCAGAAGGGCGGGGGGGAGCTTTATTGATAAGTTATGATGTGGGCTATCACATTAAGAGGTTTTTATGCAGAAGGTTCAAGACTTCTTAAAGTTTATTGCTTTAAATATGGCCAGAGCACTTAATTATAGGTGCAGTATATTTTATGTCTCCCATCAGCTTTTATGGAGTGAGATGCATTATATTACAAAGCGAAGTGAAGTGGCTCAGTGCTTGTCCCTTACTTATTAGGACAGCAGACACAGCATCCGCCCAAGGAGGATGCTACTGAATGCCTTTCAAAACAGCACCACACTTGGGTACTACAATTGCTTCAAATGCCTCAAAATTGAAAATATCTTTCCCTCCCTATGCATTTTGAATAAACACAACACTCCGACACCAATGATGTTTGAGTCCATTTTATTTGTGGACTAACTTAAGTATTTTAATTCCCATCACAATACACCTCCCCCCTCCGATTCTTAAAAGAAACCAGATTATCCTCGGCAGATTCAACTGCAGAGGGACAAACTTTCCTCCTATTGCAAAATAAAAATAGCTGCATTGCAGTTATGTGGCAACATCAATCATGTATTTCCAGTACTCTAGTTTTTGCCCTGTGAGGAAATGGGCTGGCTGAGCTGCGAAGAGATGGAAGAGCAGCCGTGCCCTTCCCACCTGCATGTGAAAGCATCCATTCTTTACAGTTTGGTACAGAAATCGGTTGCTGTGCTGGTCACATATAATAGAAAAATGCAAACTGGGCATAGTGCCAGGATCCTGACCAATCTGTGCTGGTGTTGTGTAATTATCCGATCAAGAAACTTTCAACCACAACTCTGCCTATTCCCAGTACTTTCTCTCTTAACTAGTCAAAGGAGGGTACCGTGCACACTACAAGAATTCGCACACATCATCATGCCTTCACAGGAATGACTACTGTATAATCCAGCTCTGGCTGCCACGGCCCCGGTGTAAGAAAAACCTACAGCGCGCTTTTGGAAAAGCAGAAACATCAGAAAAGCAGGTTCCCGTTCAAGCTACAAAGTGGATGCAAGCATACGAAGGCTTCGCAACACGTCGTCGATTAAACCAACACTCCAAGATTCACGATTTGGGCTGCCAATCAATGAGAAGAAACAAATTCTTTCTCACTGTTCAATTTTGGTGTGGGGGGCGTAGCTCTTCCAGCCCACTTAGCAGAGATGACTCTCCTTTTGCTGCTTCAGCAGACGGGTTATTTTGCAGCCCATACAAACCTTCGCTGCTGCAGCCTCAGGCGACCTCTGGGGTCTGTGCTGTCGTCGTCGGAGAGCCTTGTTACTAGGACCAGCCCAGCTACCAGAATGTCCACTTTCAAGAGCTGACCACCCTGCTGACTTTATGGTTGTTCACAATATGGCCCCAATCCAATGGACTGGACTCTGCTTGAGTGGAACTACATATATGACCTATCTTAAGCATATGGATATGGATATATTTATCTCCTAATAAATCCAAACCACAGGACTGCAAGAAGTTGCCCGTTTAATGTTTTAAAATATCATATATATTATTTGCTTTTATATAATAAAATTATAATTTCTTCTATTAATTCTGATTTATTCTATTAACATACTGCTATCATGCCTTTTAGTCATGTTTTAAAAACATACACACACTCCCCCCTTTAATAAAGATGGATGCCATTGAACATCGCGGGGCGCCCCGTGGCATGCGCACAACTGCCTCAGATCCTTTTCTTCAGCTACCGCTACCCCACTATGCAGGCAGGAGTGGCCAGACAATACCTTGAGGTGAGGAATTAGTTACCATCAAGTCTACCACATATAGTCTCACGTACACCTTTAAATATACTTTTAGCTGAAGTGATACCTTTGACATCACATCACGCAGAGGCTGAGATATAAGTGACATATCACTAGAACAACTTTGATTTCTGGCACTGGTTGAGCAATCCATGTAGCATCAGTTGGTTGTAAGCAGATGAGTGGAACTACAGAACCGGCACATTCACTGAAATGTCCTACCATGATGGCTATGAATGTCTTTTTAAAAAGAACAGATTTATAGAAACAACTTCTCCGCAATATTTCTTATTTACATCTAATACCACAAAGAGGATGTTTTTATCTGTTTCTGTGCCTCTGTGCTTGAGGCCCCCCGGTCTTCTTACCGGACAGAGGAGCGTTAAATTGAGGGGGAGGCTTTGGAAGAACTGTTGGCTTCAGTGTAGCTCACTACAGTGCTGCATGTTAGGATGGGCCTCCACACGGCCAGCTAGACCAGCAGCACAAGCAGTGGGAGCCATCGGCCGGCCGGGGCTTCCTCAAAGGGCGCGTCCCTTGTGCTCAGCGTGAGCACAAACTTCTCAGCCAGAGCGGCAGTTCTTCAGTGATCTGGACTCATGAAAACATATGTACAGATCAGAGATCTGATATTTATCTAAAATATATTGGCAGGAAGAGAAACCAAGATAGATCAAACAAAAGTAAATTTCAAACTAGTCTGGGTAGAATTTTATATTCATGTGTGTAAAAATCACGGGAGACTGCTTTGGCTGAAAACTAGTTAGAACAGCACACAAAAACAGTGTAAAACTCATTCCTCTCAGAATAACCTCGCGCTTCCTAAACAACTGGAATTCATGCACCATTCGGTGAGTTCTTGGCAAGGCAGCGTATTTCCTCACAAATGAACAAGTGTTCTGAAGTTGCCACATCACTGGTCATATCACTGTGGTGCTCCACTGTGTTCTTGTGAAACACAAACCATCTACTTCCACTGGGTTTGTTTTACATTGAAATCTAAAACATGTTAGCTTACAATTTTTTTTCCTTTCCAGTTTACAATGGTAAAAAAAAGGTAACTTCACAATGTGTGTAAATGGGAAGCCAAGACAAATATTTTAAAAAACAGAATAAAAAGTGACATGTTAAAAATTGTATCACAGACTAATAAATACATACATTGAAGACACAAAAGTGTTCAGTGGCTGGTTTTTAAAGAACAAGGAAGCAGGGGGAAAACTAGCTATCCAAACTCCAGCCTGGTTTTTATTAATTTCAACAATTCAAAAATAATCTAGAAGAAATTATCTGGCTCTGAAAGGATGCAGAATTCAACCATGAACTCAAAGGTGTATTGTAGAACTCCATGTAATTTACATTATTCCACACACTTGGCTGTAATGCATTTAAAATAATTTCTAAACTGTTCAGGGGAGTCATTTTAAGAGAGCTGCGCTGAATTATTTTCCTGAAGTCAGAGCCTCTTGAGAAAAAAACATTTATAAAAATTCCAAACTAGTAATTAGATTACCAGTTTTCTGCTACTTTTAGCATACTTTCAACAACAAAAAGGGTCACAAATCAATTCTTTAAAAATAAAAAATGTAAAAGCTGCCATGATAGCTGAATCAATGCAATGATGCGGCCGTGTCCACTGTTGTAGCCCCCGCTGCAAGCAAAGGACGAATCCACGAGTCAGACTGCAAGGGAGAACTGGTCCTGCTCTGTGGGTTTCTCCACCCAGGCTCCGAGTCCGGCCTTTGAAAATGCTTTAAACAAACACTCTTTGGCGCGCTGATATTCCAAAGCTACCTGCTTAGTTTCGTAGTACAGGTTTGGTTTGCTGACTTTTGAGCGAAGGCTGAAAGAAAGCTGGAGGCCAAAAGCAGGGGATAAAAAGGGAAGAGAGTCCTATCACACAAAGCAAATACCCCACCCCCGGCAGCATTTGATTACTTCACTCCCCACCTGCAAGAAAATCTTTTGCTAATACAAAATGATCTCTAAATTGCCCTCCCATCAAAATCTAAAACAAGGAACCAAATTCCCCTTCTTCCTGCACCATTTCTGATTAGCTTGGGATTTTTTCCCAGTAAATACTATAAAAATCAGTCGATCAAACAAAGCCTTACCAACCTTAAAGAAATCCGTGGCTTTATAACCCCCCACCCCTTCCATGGGCCCTTGGGGATGCAAGCACAGCCCTTGAGCAAGAGGCACAGCCCCCTCACAGGGATCCATGGCTGGTGTTTCTCTAAACGTGCAAAAGTAATGAAAGAAGCCGGCATGATACATCAATGTAAGAAATATTGGTATCATGTTCAAAGGGTTTTAAGAAACCAAAAAAGGGAACCTTTGCCCTTGGCTTTTTACGGGGACGACGACCTGGAAGTGGGGGCAGGCAAGCCCCCAAGCTGTGAGGCAGCAGTGGGGCACCACCTCACATTTAAACAAGGAAACACACCCCGCCCCCTGAAGGTACTACGGGGCTAAGAGCGCGGTGGAATGCGCTCCATGCAAAATGGGCCCAAGGCTCCTAACTTAAGGTGCTTGTTTTTTTACTAGCCCAGAAGATAAGTCACATTGTGAGAACTGCAGAGTCAATGAAGGACAAAATCCAAGGCCAACGGTTCATCCCACCCAACCAGAGCTAGTTGTTCTCAACCCTTCCCTTCCCCAGACACACACCTTTGCGTGAATGCGCATCCAGCGGCTGTACAATGCGTGCTTGCAAAGACGGGATGCGCGGCCCAGCTCATCTTTGCCTGTGGTAGCATTGATCACCTCAAGCCCAGCATCTCCTGTGGTCCAGTTTATACTGAAATTAGGTGCTTTTCCTGGCTGACGGGCTTCAGCATTGCTGATACCTGAAAGAAGGCCGGGGGGGGGGGGGGGGGGGGTTTCAACAAGAAGATAAATTTATATTCAGGCTTTATAGCTTCTCTTTACGCAAGAAAGATATCATTCAGGTTACAGTAAGAAATATGAAAGCTCAGAAACCACCCCCCCACCCCCAGAAAAATGGGATGACATTCCTCCGAACCCTCACAAATCAATTCTTGAAAAATAAAAAATGTAAAAGCTGCCATGATAGCTGAATCAGTGCAATGATGCGGCCGTGTCCACTGTTGTAGCCCCCGCTGCAAGCAAAGGACGAATCCATGAGTCAGACTGCACGGGAGAACTGGTCCTGCTCCCAAGCCTCCCAAGGATTCCCCCCACTACCACCACCAATTTTTCCAATGGGAAAGTGGGAACATTTGAGGGAACAGTAAAAAAATTCATATGAAATGTTTTCTCTTTTTGAATGAGTAAAATGTTTCTTAAGCAATGCTTTTCCACACTCAAAGTATAGCAAGAAAAAGTTCTAGATCTTCTTAGTTCTTCCAATGAAAAAATAGGGAAATTTCACAGAGTACTGGAAAAAGATTAGCAGAGTACGGGGCTGTAACGTATTTTCTCTTTTGAATAAGAAAAACCTGTCTCGCAAAAAGCATTTAATTCATTCCAACTTTAGAGCATGAAAAAGTCTGAGGACCTGGGAGCATTTGAAAAACCCCTCTTACACTGTAGACAATACAAAGCAATTTTTAAAAATAATTCTGACAATAGTTAATAAGTATAATATGCTTAACGAAATACATTAGTAAGGAATTCAGTATTTTTGATGTTATAAAGTTTCGGTTAATATCCATATATTCCATAGTCCTATAATTACTTTATAAGTTCATGTCTAAATAGAACTTTTCTTTTTTTACTCGCACATTTGTTCTCTGCCTCTTCAGTTTTTATTTTTCCTGCCTCTCAGACATCATCACTTAAAAGGTGCAGGCAGGCTCCGGTCGCAAAGGCCACACAGCAGGCGGCAACTCTTTCTCAAAAGATATTTATACTTTAATATTCAATAAATATACCAAATAATTAAATTTATGTTGTCAAAACAGTCATAGAAGTTTAGGCTTGACAGGAAACGAAGTGCTGCAAACATTTCAATTTCCCTCAAAATGTCCATTTTTTTTCCAGGGCGTCAAAATTTATGGAACCTTCACTAGTCCAGTCATATTTACAGTTCTATACAACAACAATTAAAAAACTGGATTACTGCTCTTGGGTATTCGTGTTCAAAGATAGAGACGCTGCCACAGACACTGGGCTTCCACTGACGGAGGACGCGGCTGAAATCTTCCAACGCTACTTACGAAACGTGTGAGGCAAAAACACACGGGAACGAGGAGGTCAGAGCTCAGGCAGCAACTCTGAGCCAGCTGCAATTTGGGGAGACTTTTCCTATGCAGAGCGCTGCAGAGATGTCATCTGTTCGTGAAATCCCACACAGCTCAGCCATTCTGAGATCGCCAAGAAATAATCCAGATGTTCCCCTATTCTGGGGGGGGGGTTGTTGGGGGGGCCGGGGGGTGGAGGTCTGTTGTGGGCTTAGTCTTTATAGTCATGATGTTGTTAGTTTTATGTGCTACTGTCTTTAGTTAGCTCTGCACTTTCTCAGTGATGGTTTTATGGGACTGTCAGCCATCCTGGGTGCCTTCTTAAAGGGCCAGAGCGGGGAGATGTGCTTTAAATACAGTGTCACCAGAATACTTATAAATGGAGCACAGAGTCTTCTGTGCTCTTCTAGCAATGGGGAAGATGTCCAAAAGCAGTCCTTTAGCACCCAAGGAGGCTGCTCTTGAAGATTCCACACCAGGGTTTGCCCCAAAATGAACACAACTATTCCAATCCAGAAAGAGGCACGGAGGCTTTCCCATTCAGCAAGAGCCAGCAGTCTTTTGCAACCCTGGAAGCCAATTTTAAGCACTCACCCTCAATCCTGGGAGTAGCTTTTCCTGTCTGTTTCTGATCCCACATTTTCAAAACAGAACAGAAAGACTCCACTGTCTGAAGACAGATATCTGCACTCATTTGTGCGCGCGCGTGTGTGCGTCAGAGAGAGACAGAGAGAAAGCAAACATGCATCCACGCATGCTGGACTGGGAACAATGTTTGGAAAAGATGCTCAAGGGGGACCACTTTGAAGTGCTGCCAAGAGAGATGCTGAAGAAAAACCGGCTCGAGCAGGCGCTGGCCCACAGCGCTGGGTAACAGGTAGCAAGCCATGGCTTGCCTTCAGCCCACCCACAGATAAAGTGGGACTCCTGGTCTTCAGCCACATCCAACAGCCAATAAGATTTGTGACGGAAGGCAGAAGGGCAGTGGGCGCCAAAGAAAAATGGTTTTTTCCTTCAGTCACATGAAATTCAACCAGCTACTTTTTGATTAAACTTCCCCATCAATTCTGACGAGCCGTCCACTTCTGCCAGATGCCTCTCAAAGGTTTGCCCTGTCTGGGTCACATTCCATGAAGGGAGTGCACTGAACTGACTAAGCTCGTGTAAGTTCTGCTATGTGATGCTCAAGAGAAAGGACACCGGCGGACTTCAGTTCCAAGGCGCACCAAGTCTGCTGCAGGCACTAATCCCAAATACTGCTAAACCCACACCAAGAACAACAGAATGCAAAGGCAATTCAGGAAACACGGAGAAAACATCAACAGGCTGCATAACTGGATCACAGCTGCTTTCTGAATTGACCATTGTTAGGATCCCGAGCCATCAGTTTTCACTGCTCTCAGAAATCTCCTGACTTAGTTAGACTGATGGTGAAGTTTCTTTCCATTCAGTACAGGCCAACAGTCAGCAACCTTTCGGGCCAAAGTGCTAACAAGGAGGGCCACCACGCACTCAACCAGCAGGGACCCCAGGGCGCCAACTGGCACAAGCCTGTGCTGCAAGAGCTCAACTCCAGTGCTGGGGGGAAGGGGGGGCACTGTGCCAGGCACGCCTCAGGGGCATGTTGCTTGTCAGCACAGGTGCCAGACCTCCCCTATACCTGGCAGAAGCAGTCTGGTAAGAAAGGAGCCATTCCTCTATCAGCTTTGAAAGGAAAGGCCAATGGAATTTCATATTGGGGATCACTTTAAACAGCTCTCAGAAACGGAGCTGCAATCAACCACCGCCAGGAACGTGGACACGTGAGCAGGAAAGGTTTCTTTAAAAGCCAACAAATAGCAACGGGGTCCCAAGAGATCCCTGCCTAAAGGGAAGGGTTGCCAGCCATGCAAACATAAACTGTCGCATAAACTGCCCCTCCTCAGCAGGGCTGCAGAATGTCTGACCTACAGAACAGAATCGTCCTTCATCCAACGTCCAACAGCTTCCCTTGTTCCATTTTGTGAGAAATCCAGCATGAAAGAGGCGAACTACGCAGGGACCGGGGACCCAAAATGAGTTGTTCCAGGCAACAGGAACCTCCAACCTAACAGACAGAAGAGGCCACAGAAAGTATCTTGCTCAGAAGCTCTGGAAGGGTGTGTGAAAAGCCTCACCTTAAGAGGCCATGATCTCGAACGTTGGTGCTCCCAAGAGAGAAGGACGTGTGCATGCACGTAGGTAAGGGGGGGGGTGTTCTCGGGTTTGAAACCCCCCCCCCATTCATGTCCAAAGCTCTGCCCACCCGTTTGTGGGTTTTTAAAACATTTCAGCGCCTTTTTCGGTTTTTGGCCTGCAGGGGGCGCATTGTTTGGGCTAAGAGCATCACACTTTCAGGGATTGTTTGGGGGACTCTCCTGATGATACTACCCGGGTTTGGCGAGGTTTGGTTCAGGGGGTCCAAGGTTATGGACTCCCAAAGGGGGTGCCCCCATCCTCCATTGTTTCCAATGGGAGCTAATAGAAGATGGGGGCTACACATTTGAGGGTCCATAACTTTGGACCCCCTGAACCAAACCTCACCAAACCTGGGATGTATTATCAGGAGAGTCTCTTACTGATACCACCCAGGTTTGGTGAAGTTTGGTACAGGGGGTCCAAAGCTATGGACTCCCAAAGGGAGTACCCCATCCTCCATTGTTTTCAATGGGAGCTAATAGCTGTGCCAGAGCATGGGGGCTACAGACCTTTGCAGGGTCCCACATAACTTTGGACCCCCTGAACCAAACTTCACCAAACCTGGGTGGTATCATTAGGAGAGACTCCTAAAGATATCCTGAAAGTTTGGTTCTTCTAGCTTAACAATTGCACCCCTGACAGCAGGCACCCCCCAAATTTCCCCAGATTCTCGTTTTAAATCCACCCTCTTCGGCATGGATTTAAAGGGAGAATCTGAGGTCCTCAGTTTAGAAGAAGAAGAAGAGTTTGGATTTATATCCCCCTCTTCTCTCCTGTAGGAGACTCCAAGGGGCTTATAATCTCCTTGCCCTTGCTCCCTCACAACAAACACCCTGTGAGGTGGGTGGGGCTGAGAGAGCTCCAAAAAGCTGTGACTAGCCCAAGGTCACCCAGCTGGCATGTGTGGAAGTGCACAGGCTAATCTGAATTCCCCAGATAAGTCTTCACAGTTCAAGTGGCAGAGCAGGGAAACCCGGTTCCTCCAGATTAGAATGCACCTGCTCTTAACCACTATGCCACATTGGAAGTGATGCTGTTTCAGGGTAGGGGATAATCCACCCCAAAACAGCATCACTTTCAATGTTGTTTAACTAGGGACCCCAGATTCTCCCTTTAAGGTAGATTTAAAAGGAGAATTTGGGCTCTCTAGTTTAAATGCCATTGAAAGTGATGCTGTTTGGGGGTGGATTCCAGCATCACAGCAGCTGCCCGGGAGGGGGGGGGCAAAACTCAGATTTTGCACCAGGCTCCATTTTCCTTCTATGCCTCTGCCCAAAGGGGAGGGGCAGGGGCAGGGGAGGGCAGGACAGGGGAGTCTGCCATTCCCGACCTCGGAGAGCTGCTTTTATAAGCGCTAGGCCAGGGGCGGGGCTGGGGCGTGGCCATGCCCTAGGGGTGGGTGGGGGTGTGACCCCACCCCCGAACCCCCCCCATAAAAAATCTATACCTACGTCCCTGGACGTGTGCGACGACTTCTCACCAGGAACACCAGAGCCAGCAGGAGATGACAAACTGGGCCAGAGCAGGGGTGGCTCGGTAGCAGTCCAGAGCTTTAGGACTCAGCGGGGGAAATGGTGGGATGCCCAGTAAGGAGCTCTTTCTCATCAAGTGGAGGAGAAAGCTACTGGACCACCAGAGACCTTTGACCTATGGCCAGCTGTTCACCCAGAAACAGCACACGTCACCCAAACCTCCAAAACTGCAGGAATGAACTAAACAAAAGCACCAATCGCACCAGAAAACCTTACGCTGCAGGAAAACCAAAACATGAAAGGATTTTCACTACTACATGAGCCGGAGGAAGTCAATGGATGCAGCTGTGTTTCTCTTTCCTAACTCCCAGTGGTTGCCAGGGTCCTTTGGTCTATCTCTGTGCCTCTGTTTTCCCCATCAGCAAGATCAAGCTGACCTCTTGGAAGAAACAGGCCCTTTTGCCAGCTATTTAAATCCTTACAGATAATCTTTCCCCCGCTCCTGTGTGGCCACGGTGGAGGCAGCTCGGGCGTCTCTGCACAGACTGAACGATTTAAGTACGGGCTTGAGGAGCTCATCCGAGCCTCGTCAACTCAGCTGTTCTCATGCATGAAAATGCCGTTCCAAGCTCCTCCTCTCCATCTTCATGCATCTCAGGAAGCTGCTCGTGCATAACCAAGTCCTTCAAACTTAAGAAGTCCCCAGGCTGCCTTGTTTCAGGGCCACTGCATGTCAGACACACAGGAAAAAACCTCAACCAACTGCGACCAAACTGCAGCAGGCCTACGGAGTTTACTGGGTCAGCTGTAATTGGATAGAACAGCGTTTCCCCAAATAGCAACTTAACCAGCCCCATAACTAGAAAACAGGTTTTGTGACAACTGTGATGTTTGTTGTCCTGAGATCCTGTGTTTCTTTATGAAAAAGAAAAAAGTTAATGTGTAAGACATGCCTCCTGCCCCTGACAGACTAAGAGGCGCCAGCTTCATAAGCCAAGCTCTGCAAATCAAAGCAACGATGCATGCAGCCACCTCAGCACACAGCAGCCGTTGCAGAAGGAGATCTTTTCAAAAATGTGCTTCATAAACTTTTCAAAATACACTTCTGAAGAGGCCCCTCAGTGTCCTCTTTGTTTCAGTTCCTTCACTTGAATCCCACCCAGTTGAACTGATCCAATTTGTTCCATCAACTGCTTAGTTTTATCTCTTCTCACTCAGAAGTTCCAAAAACTTCTGGAACTTGTTTCAGCAAGATCTGTTTCAGAATTTGACTCAAGTAATCTTCGTGAGCCTCAGAAAGCAAACGCCACAACCCGGAGGCCACGGCCAACCCTCGAAAAAGCCCCAGCCACCAGCCACAAAACCGCTGGGGATGGCTTGCCACGGAACCTTCCTCTGCCGGACTGCCCAGCCCAGACACTCCTCTGGCAAGGAGGGGCCCCGTGAGCGGGGCGAGGGCCAGCCTGCCCTCAAGGCTTTGGACTCCGACCGGTCTGGTCCACTTTCTACTCAAAAAGCCGAGTGATTTTCGAGGGTTGGGTAAATATGTATTTTAAGGATAACGAAGTCATGCAGGCTATGTCGGCTGCCATGCTTACTCAAGCCAAAATCGCATACAAAAAGAGTCTGATGACAAGTAGAAAATACAACCCAAGGCAGCTGGGAAGTTCTCTCCATCCATTTTATTGACATAGAAATTGTGACTCAATGGCCACCCTGTTAAATGGCGAGGGCTGCTCAAACATCTGCAACAGTAAGAAAAGCCAGAGTGAGACCTAACATGCCATTATGTGGGGGGGGGGGGGGGGGAGTTCACCAAACCCTCTTATTTCATTTACAGCTGAGACTCCGCAGAGCAGGGCGACGGCAGAGCTTGAGCAGACTCCGAAGCGACTTCAGTCCCTGCAGCTATCAACTTATGTCATGTTGGGAAGCAATTCCCACACTGCAGTGAAAAGTCACTTGGCCACGGCATATAATATCATCATCAAAATTAACTTTGCCAATACAAACCACGGGAAGCCAGGCTCACTTATTCCTGAAGAACTTCCGGTAGAATAAAATAAGCCCCACCAAACCAAAGCAAAAACCAGGCTGAGAGGAAGCTGAGTCAGTGAATTTTCTCAGCCTTCAAAAGAAAAGAAAAAAGAGATACACCTTAATGCCACTGTACATAATGTGACTGTGCAGGAGCTCTGGAGAAGGAAGAGGTGAGAAATATCTTCCCTTCATGCAACAGTGACTTGCAAACATTCCAGGGCCACTCTTCCATCATGGGAATATGCAAATTAGGAGGGACAATTGTCCTCAGGACAGAAAAAACACTGGAACTAAAGCTCTCCGGAACTCCAGAAGTTCTGCAGGTGTAATCCAGGGCCTATTTTAACCCACACTTTTCACTATTCAATAGATTGTTGTCCTTTGTCTGTGAACATCTAATAAGCCCGTCAACCTCTCAATCAATGTGAACATCATTTCCCTCCAGAATTCAGGCCTTTACAAAAGAAACCTGATGCAAACTTTCCTCCTTCCGTTCCTCCATTCATAGTGAAACACGATGAAATTTCCAGAAAAGGCTCAGAAAACCCTGGCATCAGCATTGGACTGAGATACATGATGGTTTTGTTAACAGACGGCAGTTTAGAAATTCATTGTTGGATCTTTATTATTTGTTTGTTGGCACGCTGGAAGCATAGACTTTTATTACCTCTTTCATGAGCCTGAATTTGCTACTGTACCGTAAATATCCAGTTTGCTGATAAATCACAGAGACTTTACCCATTAAAAGATAAGAAAAAAATGCTAAATGCATTCACAGCAGAGAAGCAAGTAATTTCCCATGGAAAACTGTAAAGATTTTTTTTCCTGTAAGGAAAAACTGTAAAGATTTTTACAATGTAAAGATTTTTTTTCCTGTAAGGAAAAAAACATTATTTCCCCCCAAAAGTGGAATTCACATTTGCCAAATGTGGCAAATGGGGGGGGGGGGGGGATCAAAATGGCCGTGAACCTTTGTTCCATAAGTCAGCCATCATTCACTTATGAATCGTGGCACTGCAACCGTTCAGAGCTCAAACTGACTATGTTATTCTCTTTGATGTCTACATAAGGTGTGAACTGATTTAAAAAGATCATTTAAAGTGGTTTATTTATTTTTCAGATTTTTACTTTCCCTTTCCTCCCAGGAATTCCTGGGGACGGGGAATGTCCCGTATTCTCTCGTTTTATCCTTACAGTAGTCCAGTGGCCCCCGGTCACCCCGTGAACTTCATGGCTCATGAACCTGAGCCATAACCAGACATGAATGACAGCAAATGTGTTGAAAGGGCCACAGAGACATACCAGTGGGAAATGGCGCCCGGAGACATCCATTCTCTAGCACACACCCCGCCCCCGCTATGCCCCACCCCCGAGCCCCGTCCCCTCCCAGCTTCCGGCTCCAAGCATTTACTGTCAACAGCATTTACTGGGCTGACGTCTAGTCCATTTTAGCTCTACAGCAATAATTTGAAGGAGATCTTGCCTGAGCAAGCATTTGCACTGCGTGATTTGAAATATTTGAAAGTATCCCAGCACCAGAAGAGGTTTCTGTTTCATCAGATACTTACCACTGAGTAAAGGTCTGTTAAGAGTGTAGAGGGGTGGTAGGTCCTCTATTTCTGCTATTCGCTGGTATACTGCCCTGGAAAGGTGATCTCCATGATATAAGCTTCCCAAGATGATGCTCGAGAAGTAGATGGGCTCCACAACGAGGCTAAGCAACGCTCCTTGAATACCGAGCACGTTCCACCTACAGGGAATGAAGCAGCAGCACCATTCTGAGCATGGCACATGATTGACAACTACAAACAAGGCAGGCACAAGCGGCTGCAGGGAGAACAGGACTGCTTGTGACGGCCCGGCTGGTCTCTGCCCGTCTCCTTCCAATTTCTTCTCTCAGGATTTTTTTTAATGTGAACACAAAGCGGCCTTGAGATTGACCACTTGGGTAAAGTTGGCTCTTTAGAGCTACTACTAATAAAGGTCTCACTTTTCTCTCTTGATTCTTATTTTAACAATTCTTAACTCACATTTCTTTGAGAACAGCCCCAAACTATCTATGCTGTGACCCGGCCATAATAAAAGATATTCCTATACTGCCTACAATCCCATGGGATGTTTGTCAAATGAACACAAATAATGTGTCTGTTCAAAATAGGGTCATATTTAAGGATTAGTGAAGTTATATGGCAAAAGTGAAAAAAAATCTATGGCCAGGATCGCCTCTGGAAAGCTCACTGCAGAAGGGAATGGCTTCGACAACCAGGCACTGCTGCCCTCGGAGCTCCTCTGTTATTTATATAGGACAGATGAAGCTGAACGCGTCACACAGCCTTGGACAGTCCACTGTCCCTCTCGTTGGTCTCTGGCTAAGAACCAATGAGCTGAGGGTTTACAACACACCGATGGCTGACTGGCTGAAGGATCTAGCCAGACAGAATAACCTGGGATACAATCAACAGCTGCTCATTACTGATGGGACAGGTAGCAACAGCTGAAGGCACATCGAGGGGCCAAGGGGGCTGGGCTGTGGAACTGAGAGGAAGAAGGCGGCGTATCTTAGTGGCAGGCTACTGTATTTAGATTGTTATTAAGCTAGGCTCGTGTGCTAACATAGCTGTAGTTGATATTGAGGGTTAGTTAAGAACATAAGGACATAAGAACGAGCCTGCTGGATCAGACCAGAGTCCATCTAGTCCAGCACTCTGCTATTCGCAGTGGCCCACCAGGTGCCCTTGGGAGCTCACATGCAGGATTTGAAAGCAATGGCCTTCTGCTGCTGCTGCTTCCGAAAACCTGGTCTGCTAAGGCATGTGCAATCTGAGATCAAGGAGGATCAAGATGGTAGCCATAGATCAACTTCTCCTCCATAAATCTGTCCAAGCCCCTTCTTGGGTCTCTGTGTTGTTTTGTAGTACGTTACTGAAAAGAAAGTTGCCATCGAGGAGCTGTGTGGTTTCCGGGCTGTATGGCCGTGTTCTAGCAGCATTCTCTCCTGACGTTTCGCCTGCATCTGTGGCTGGCATCTTCAGAGGATCTGATAGTAGGAATGGAAAGCAAGTGGAGTATATATACTGTGAGGTCAAAAGGTGAGGCCATCTGAATAGAGTAGCCTGGCATGTGAGTCACAAAGAAGTCTGTAGAATGTGAGTAACAATGAAGATAGCAAGGTCAATAGGTGAATGCATCTGAATAGCAGTATTCTGGTCTTTGTCCCCTTTGATTGCTACTGTCTATAGTTGTCCTGTGTTTGTGTGGAGCTGATTAGTCACTGTCTTGATTCTAAGTTTTTCAACACTGGCAGCCAAATTTATTTATTTATTTGTTTGTTTGTTTGTTTGTTTGTTTGTTTATTGATTGATTTGATAAATCGCCCTACCCTCGAAGGACTCAGGGCGGTGTACAACAACAAATAACAAGACAATAAAACAAATCGAACAGCCCCAATTAAAACAATACAAAACCTTAAAACCATTAAAACTATAGCAGCAGTAACCTACAAAAAATGAATGATAATAAAAGGCGTCTGGGATCAAACCCCAGTGGACAAACCCTGGGTGGGAGGGGGTAGGCAGATGGTCAGATATATAGCCAGTGGTGGGCAACAAAAGAGGGGCGGGCTCAGCAGCCGCCCCCCCCCCCAAAAGCCCCGTGGAACAACACAGTTTTACAGGCCCTGCGGACCTCTCTGAGGTCCCGCAGGGCCCTAACTGCTGAAGGAAGAGCGTTCCACCAGGCAGGGGCCAGGGCAGTAAATGCCCTGGCCCGCGTGGAGGCCAGCCGCATCATGGAGGGGACCACCAACAGATTCGCCTCCACTGATCGGAGGACGCGACTCGGGACATATGGGGTGAGATGGTCCCGTAGGTATGAGGGCCCCTGGCCGTAGAGGGTCTTAAAGGTCAAAACCAACACCTTGAAGATGATCCGGAATTCCACTGGGAGCCAATGCAGGCGGCACAACACGGGGGTGATATGGTCTCTGACTGAGACCCCTGTGAGAAAGCGAGCCGCTGCATTTTGGACCAGCTTCAGTTTCCTAATCAGCCGCAAGGGAAGGCTGATTAGAGCGAATTACAATAATCCAGTAATTCGCGTAGAGCGAATTACAATAATCCAGCCTGGAGGTGACTGTTGCATGGATCACCGTGGCCAGTTCTGCTATTGCTGATTTTTCTGGCTGAAATAGTCTGCAGTGCCTTTCGTGTTCTTTGATTCGTGTCTGAGCGCTGCGTTTGGTGGTTCCTATGTAGACTTTTCCACAGCTACATGGTATGCAGTAGACTCCTGCAGTAGCTACAGCCACAGATGCAGGCGAAACGTCAGGAGAGAATGCTGCTAGAACACGGCCATAAAGCCCGGAAACAACACAGCACTCCAGTGATTCCGGCTGTGAAAGCCTTTGACAATACAAAGTCGCCATCCACTTTATTACTGTTGTTCATGCTGTTAGTGATGTTGTTATTATGAGTATTGTTACTTTATATAATTTATGATGTTATATTATGATTATTGACGCTTATTATGTGATGCTATATTGTTATAATGTTGATGTTTTGTTGCTATAATCCTATGTTGGAAATGTTATATTTATTGTAGTTTAGAATGCTGTGTTATGATGCTATGCTTATTCATTCTATGTTTATTGATGTTATGTTTTTGCTGGTTGTTACTGAATGTTATGGTTATTGCTACTGTCATTTTGCAGGTGTTGTTCACTGCCCTGAGCCCTTGGGGGGGGCAGTATACAAATCTAATAAGCCAAGCCAAGACCCCGCAGAGGGCTGGCTGAGGCTGCAGTGGGGTCCTTCAGGAGCAGGGCCCGGGGGTCCTATTCCCAAGGCCTTTGTCGATCTCACGCTCTGAATGTTGAAATAGTTTGTTTCTTTAATTCCCCTGCTTGAGAGAGACTGCTGCGAAATTAGTCCAGACGTCCACTAGAGGGACGCAGAGAGCTTCCAAGGTCAGCCATGGATGCTGCCAGTGCTGAGACAGCCGCAGCCGTGCTCCTTGTGCTGGGGGAGGGGACAGCGGCCGTTCTAAGCAGCCCGACCCAAGGGCCAGGAAAGGGAACGAAGGAGGGGCAAACGCTCCGGGGCTTCCTTCAGGAAGACAAGGGGAGACTTCCACTGCCTGAATCTTCAGCCTGGGAATTATCCGGCAGCTCCTATCCCGCCTGCAGTGATGACTGGGAGTGTGTCACTGGCTATGTCACGTGTACTCCACCACAACACATGTGACGCAGCTGGTCATGAGATGCTTGTTTGAAACTACTTGTTGCTTTAAATCCCAAGATCAGTCATGGCACATGCAATATATTTGTCTGATATGCTATTCCAATGAAGAACACGTTTGTTGAAAACATGGAATTTTTTGGACTGAATGGTTGTGAACTTGTACACAAAGGACTTGCGAGGCATGAAACGGGAATTGAGACGACTAGAGTGAATGTGGTGGGAATCTAATGACTGGGGGAGGGGGGGGGCGCGAGAACATATTATAGGATATTTATGAAAACCTATGAGATGGCAACCAAAGATGCAAGTTATGACATAGGAAAGATTTGCCATATTTCTATGTTTTTTTATTGCACTGCACTTTCAATTTCTTTGGTGCCTTCTATGTTCGAGAGCAATTTTCTACACAGCAGCCAGGAGTTCAGGGATTCTGTTTTTCCTTGCTGGAAACTGTTTAAAGCCACAATAATTGAAGCCCAGAGACAATGCACCCTCAGGTTAGGAAAAGTACCATGAAATCCAAAAGACTACCAGAATTTCAAATCAGTAGAAGCATGGCCAATAAAATTCAACGCAGGCAAGTGTAGGCCGATGCAAATTTTAAACAGATATTGATGGGATCAGAATTAGAATGATGAAAGGATCAAGAAAGCACAGAGTTCCAGGAGGCGGACGAAACTCCATGTTAAGAATTATTAGGAAAAGGGCTGAAAATAAAACAGCCAATGTACAGATATGTGATGGGGCTGCCTTCAGATTATTGTGTACGGATCCGGTTAGTCTATCATGCAAAAAAAAGATAATGAAGATCTGGAAAAGGGCCAAAGAGGGCAGTCAAAATGATGAAGGGGTGAAGGATCTTTCTTACAAGGAAAGGCTGAAGCACGAGGGGCTTTTATAAAATGATGCAGAGCACAGAAAAAGCAGGGATACAAAACACTTTATTTTGCTTCCGTCATACTAGAACTTGTGGGTCCCCAATGAAGTTGATGGGAGACAAAAGATATTCTTCATTCCATGAGTAATTAAATGATAGAATTCATCCCTGGTGGACCCTGTGATGACTGCAAGCAAAGATTATTTAAAAGGGGATTAGACAGATTATGGCTACTTGTCACGATAGCAAAAGGGAACTTTTGTGTCTAGAGGCCTATAAATGAACAGTGCTGGAAAACAACTTCAAGAGAGGCCTTGACCTCTGACCTCTGGCTATTGGCTCTTCATGGCAACTGGATGGACATTGTGTGACATGGAATACTGGATTCGATGCACCTCTGGCCAGCCCGATCCAGCCCGGGACATCTGATGCATGACACTCTAAATGCGCCTGCTGCTTTGGATGTTGCCCTGGACCAAGTCAGGCCGTTGGCTGAACAAGGACTGCCCACTTTGAACAGCAGCAACTCTTCAGGATCTCAGGAAGAGGAATTTTCACATCACCTAATCCTTTTAACTGGAAATACTGGGGACAAAATTTAAGGCCAGGGGTGCCCAACTCTAGCACTTCAGATCTTCAAGGACTACAATTCCCATCAGTCCCTGCTGGGCTCGCAGGGGCTGATGGGAATTGTAGTCCATGAACATCTGAAGGGCCAGAGCTGGGCACCCCTGGTTTAGGCGCTTTTGAATACATCACTTAGTCATGAAAAAGAAGACGAGTTGGATTTATATCCCCCCTTTCTCTCCTGTAGGAGACTCAAGGGGGCTTACAAACTCCTTTTCCTTCCCCCCTCACAACAATCACCCTGTGAGGTGGGTGGGGCTGAGAGAGCTCAGAAGAACTGTTGACGAGCCCAAGGTCACCCAGCTGGCATGTGTTGGAGTGCAGAAACACATCTGGTTCCCCAGATAAGCCTCCACAGCTCAAGCGGCAGAGCAGGAAATCAAACCCGGTTCCTCCAGACTAGAGTACACCTGCTCTTAACCACTGCGCCACTGCTGCTCCTCATCCACTTTACGAAAATCACTTTCCCTCCCAAGTACGAAAGCCTGAAAGCTATCAAGTCTTCAACATCATATCCGTTCTACAAACAAAATAAGTGATTGCATTACAAGATATCCATCATCCAGCAGAACACAGAACAAACAGCAATAAAACTACATGGATCGATCAATGTGCTAGGACTGTGGTGGCAAACCTATGGCACTCCAGATGTTCATGGACTACAATTCCCATCAGCCCCTGCCAGCATGGCCAATTGGGATTGTAGTCCATGAACATCTGGAGTGCCATAGGTTCGCCACCATTGATCTAGGATCAGACAGGACAAAACTGTCTAGAAACAAGCCTGCAGAGAAAAGTCTCACCTAGCTATCTTATCACTACACGACATGGTGAGCAACCTCTCTCCCTGCAATACGCCATCCCAGGTCTGGATTGTAGTTGTGGATCGGACTGGAATCGTTCCTTCCCCAGACTCAATTTTTGTGCGTAGCTGTCCTCTTGCTTTCCGGTTGGGATGTCTGTCCCCCTGATCTGAGCAACAAAAAGGCCACCAGTTACTGATCATGAAATGGAAAAAAAAAAAGCTAAAAGTTTTTGTGCTGGTCTGTGCTCTAGATAACAAAGTTCAGTACCTTTTTGAGATAAAGAATGTACCAAAGAGCATTTAATCTTGAGCAACGTGTATGGCAGACAGAGCAATTAGGACAAGCAGCCAGGTAAATTAAAATTTGGCAAGAATATGGTTTGCCCAGATGTACATCCGTAACTTGCTTACTAAGGACCACTCCCTTAGTAAGGACTTTACTTACTAAGTGGACTTTACTTACTGAAGACCATAGAATCATAGACTTGGAAGAGACCCCAAGGGCTATCCAGTCCAACCCCCTGCCATGCAGGAACACACAATCAAAGCACTCCTGGCATATGTTCATCCAGCTTCTGTTTAAAAACCTCCAAAGAAGGGAGACTCCACCACACTCCGAGGCAGGGGATTCCATTGTCGAACAGCCCTGACCACTAAGGACATGCCAAAATTGACACAAGACGATCTGCAATTTCTGCATGACTCTCTTACACAGATTGCAGTGTTGCCATTCTACAGGATTGTCACACCACATGGATGCAAAACATCAATTCCCACACAAGGTGCCTTCAACATAAGAGTGTTGGGATGTATTAGGACCAGCGTGGTGCTCCCAGCTCTTTCATCAGCATATCCTGGGCTTCATTAGCATTCTAGAAGGCAACGAACCTAGATGAGATATGGTGCATTTCCTCACAATGTCTTATATCATGGTTATTTAGGGAAGCTGACTCACCGTAGCCTTTTTCTAAATGAATAAACAAGTTTGTGATAAACAATTTTAATCTTTAAAAACTCCCTTAGTAAGAAAAATTATTATACCTTCTTGAGCTGCCTCGTGGGGTGAGAAAATTCGGGCATCACCACAAGGAGAGGTGCTGATATAGAGATGAAACTGCACATTTTCTTTCAGTTTAAATCCACCCCGTTCTGACTTAATAAAAATAGATTTCTGTTGATCTTCCTTATTACTGAAGAAAACAGACGACACGTTATTCAGAATGGCGTTTTTCTTTTGTTAAGAAAGGAAACCTCCAAAGTTCAGCATAAATCCATAGCAGATGTTAAACCATATGTAGCATCCAATTAATTAAAAACCTTAAAATGGTGAGAGCACTTTCCTCTATGCCCCCTCCCCTCCCCTCACTTCTTAATCTTTCTTTCCTCCTGGCCATTCCCGTATTGCCACCTTTCTCCACTTCCTCCTCTCCTTCGGTACTCGGTCTCTCTGTGCCTGCTTGTCAGTGGCAAAGCTATAATGGGGACATCCGGGAACATTTGACCCGGGCGCACCACAGTTAAGTCACGAGGGAGGCGCAAAATCGCCGCCCACACCCCTCCCCCTTACCCCCTCAGCCCCGCCCCACCCCAACAGACTGCTCCTGACAGAGCTGGCTGATGGAGCAGTCTGTTAGGGACTGCCCCGCCTCCAGCAGAGCCGGCTGAAAAAGCAGTCTGTTGGGGAGGGGCCAGGCCAAGGAGGGAAGGAGGCCCAGCCCTGCCAGGCTGCCTGAGACCACCCCAGCACCAAAGGTAAGTGGGGTGCCGGGGAGTGGGCGTGACCTGGCCTGGCAGAAGGCTTCCCCCCTCCTTCCTCACCCCAAAAGCCCAGCCGGGCCTGCAGGAGCCCGGCAGAAGGCTTTCTCCCTCCTCCCACACCCCAAAAGCCAGGCAGGCCTGCAGGGGCCTGGCAGAAGCCCTCCCTCCCTCCTCCCCCACCCCAAAAGCCCAGGCGGGCCTGCTCTGGGCAGTGCCAGCTCTCCAGCCCCCACCCACCCACCCCCAGCCAGCCTGCTCTGCCTGTGGATCATCCTGTGATCCATGGGCAGACCCAGCTCTCCTTGCCCCCCCCCCCCCCCCGCCCCCCAATCCCCTTTGAAATGACCTAGTGCAAAAAAAGTATTGTTTCATCACGGTGGGGAAGGGTGGTTGCCTACCCGGGGGGTGCAAAACTCAAATTCTGCCCCGGGCTCCATTCTACCTAGCTACACCTCTGTTGCTTGTAACTAGCTGAAGTACGCATGGGAGGACGACTGCCCCGGTCTTGGGCAGCTCATAACAATACCGCATTCACACTATCTCTTCTCCTGTGGGTAACTGTGGGAATCAGTGGGAGGGGGGAACATCTGAATGGGCCGTGCTTCACTGTTTGGTAATAAAACCTTGAGAGCCAGCTCTGGCTTTTTGCAGCCGAGGGTCCTGACATGGTTCACTAAAGCTCTGGAAATATTCCTGAGTCTCAATTATTGACTGGAGTAACAGACCCTGACACTCTGCCCAAATGCCAGCCCAAGGGAATGCCAGCATCTCGTCCTATTAGCTGCTGCATTAGAACAGTAACTCACAGGGCCAGATTATTAGGCTTTCAGCCCAAGCAAAATGCAACTGAGGGGCCCTGCTTTAACATAAATGCACTGAGGATGGAGGTGCGAAGGAGCTGGACTTGCAGCTTACCTCAGAAGCAGTTCAAGTTGCATATAGAGAAATTTAAGCAGGCATCTGCGCGCTATAATTTCTGCATGGCAATCATTCAAAGCAAGACCACGATCACTCATATATTCTCCATTAATACATTTTGTTCCTGTAGAAACACTTATAACCTGAGCATCCTTCACGTCTGTACCTGAAAAACAAATGTCAAAGTGATAAAAAGAAAAGGTCCTTCCAGAAGACACATTTCCTTAAATGCATTTTCTGCAGCCCGCCCTGCCCTGCCCTGCCCTGCTCAGAAACGGGATGCTTGGGGAGCATTGCCTACGTACACCAGACTGACCCATCAGACAGTCTTCAGCTGTATATATTATATACCGTACATTTTAACAGGCATACTTGGAAGGTCCCGGCTGTAAGTTCTGGTCACACCGTTTAGTTGACTTCTAGACCCGCATGAATATTAAACCAATTATCAAAATATTCAGAACTTGATTTATTCTTTTTTTTTTACAGTAGAAGAGGGAAGTTTAGTTAATTATTAAAACATTAGGAGAAAGAATATCATAATCATATTCATATAATATACACAAATCTCATATTGTTATTAATATTTTCTTACAGTAGAAGCATGGTTAGAGAAAATGTATATGTTCATGGACATGGATTATATCTTGAACGAAAAAGAATGGAAACCACTGGAAAATTATTTTAAGTTATATTATGAAATAGATAAGTATAGATAACAAGTTATTAAATTAGAATTTAAGCGAAATTAGTAAATTTGTATATTTTTTTATAGCTAGCCTATGAAGGTGTAAAGACTATGATTTTCCTTGGGTTGGATTATATATTTCCTTATGAATATAGGAAGAGAAGTTTTATTTAGAGAAAGGGTTATATACGATTCTTCTGAGTAGGGGAGGAAATTTTAATGTTCTTTGTGTATTATGTTGTATAATGCACTGAGTGCAATCTTGTGCAACAACAACTCTCGCCACCAGTTTTTTGTGTCTTTGCCATCTTCGTAGTTCCAAATCCCCAGGAGATAAGTTTCTAGTGTTTTTTAAATTTATAATCTATTATATTTTCTATGGTTTTGTGTAATTTTTTCCAATAGTTTTGTAAATTTTTGAAAGTTCACCAGCAGTGAAAAAAGGAATCTTCTTTTTCTTTGCATTTCCATCATAGAGGCGAGCATGTTTTAGAGAATTTTAATGGTGTTAAGTACCATCCGTAAAACATTTAAAACATTTAATGTTGTTCTCTTTCATTTCTGTAGATAGTGTTAGTTCCATGTTGTTTTTCCAAAAAGACTCTCATGTTTTTAAATGTATATTTTTGTTCAAATTTTGTGCCCATAGAATCATATTATCTTTAACTAATTCAGTTTCAGTTTTGAATTCCAGAAGTAATTTGTAAATTTTGCTGACAGCCATTTTGTTGGATGAGGTATAGATTTGATCTAGTGTGGTCCTTAGAACTTGAAACCCCAAACTACACTTGGGGGCAGAGAGCTTGCCTGGCCAAATTCTACATCCACATTTCCTCTTTAAAAGATGACGTATAAGTGGCCTGGATCCAGTGGTCATGATCTACTGATGTAAAGTAGTCCCATCAGTGGAATGGGAAGTCTTTGCCTTCCAAGCCCAAAGTGCTCACCAGAATTCTACTTCTAGGGGACAGGAAAATATCCCCCCCCCCCAAGTAAAATGAGGGGCAACTGAAAATCTAAAATAGGAGGTAGCAGTCAGCAAAAATATTTGGTTTTGTTATCACACCATACTTTGTCAGGTAGGTACGTGAAGGAATATTTTATGGGGAAGGTGGAGTAGTCAAGGTTTGGTGTAAATGACACCATCTGTCTTTCAAGTGCAAATCTCAACAGAAGGGGAAAAGGGAGGAGTTGCATAAAGTTAGGCAGAAGTCCTGTCATAAATCAACAAAATTAGAAGTTGCAGATGCAGGATGGTGGGGGAGGTCAGAGATCCATACAGATCAGAAGATATTTCAAGTAAAGGTTAACTGATATTGGCACAAAGTTATAGGCTGAAAAAGCATGTTAAAAATTTCTAAAAAGTGGGTCTTGTAGAACTATTAGAGTCTTTAGTGAATCAGGAAATCAATTCAATTCAACCTTTAATGGCATACAAAACTGCAAATACACTTACAATTCAGATCATTTGAATATTGGTATTTAAAATGTTTTCCAAGAACCTAGCCACTGCCAAGGTAATCGATGGACTACAATAACTTAACAAAAAATGAGTGCAAACCGCTCCCCAGGGGCGCTGTTTTTAGCGTCCCTGGGACGCTGTATTCCGCCCGTGCGGAAACAGCCTTGGAGAAGGCAAGGATTCCTATGCCAGCATAGAAATCCAGGCGAAGGATGATATATTGTGTCTCAAACCAACTAGACCAAGAGAGGTTTAGCCAGTAAAGAGCGCTGACTCTGGGGTGCACAGTACTTTTATACCTTTTGTACATGTAAGGGCGGGAACAAGTAAGTTTCAGTTTTGTTTTCCTGAATCTGTTGGGACTTCCCATGCTAGGATTGCTGGCTTGAGCTAATTAATAGCTCTATCTATCATTTCTAAGTGTTGGGATAATACAGTCAATTGGTCCTTGATTACATCAGGAAAGCCTTGATGGGCTTTTGAATAGAGACTTCTAAAAGATTCTGCCCAGGTATTCAATTTGGCTGAGGCTTTGATTGGATCAGGAAGGGATTGATTGTTAGGGAGATCGTATCTAGAGGTAGAGGAAATGCAGGGAAGGAGTAATTGTTGAGGAAATGGTTTCTCAAAAGCAGATTAGCATCAGGGAGTTCTCTGGGATCCATTGTGTCAGAACAGTTTAGCGGGGTGTGGTAATCAAGATGCATGTCCATGGTTCATAAGGCTTCCAGCTTCTATTGACTGGAGTAACTCATTCACTGATTTAATCTTGCAAACAGACCTATTGCCTTAGGCCTGTTTTTAGATTTGGGACACACTGCTACTCACACACCCAAATATGAGAAGTTGGCTTCTGCCAATACAGTTTTACAGGAATAATAATATGAAATCCATATTTCAGCAATGTGGGGCATGAGGAGTGGGCTAACATAATCCAAGAGAGGCTGCAGACCCGTGACAATGTGTTGAGGTGTTTAAGTTGTAAGATGTAAGTGACAACTAATGGTGTTCTGATGTTGCCTTCCTGGTGTTGCCTGTCTTGTAACAGGCTCTCTCTGGATACCAGTCTGGCTTTCTTGACTTGCTTCTGCACTTTACCGGGTAGGCATTGTAATCCAAACAAACACTTTTTGTAAATCCTCCAGAAGAACAGTCCCCGTCTACATGACCAGAAAAATGCAACACAATGCTTGAATGCAGGTGATGGATTGCTTTATACATTCCGGGTGGTAGGCGGAAATGTGCAGATGTCTTGGTGATCAGTGGGTATTCCACATAAGGTATGGGTCCCTTGCATAGTTGAACAGTGGTGTCCAGGAAACACACTTACTATGTGGTCTGGTCCATGGTGTGGCTGATATTGCCATGGAAATTGTTGAAGGCCTGATAGAATCTCTCAAGAGATTACCTCCCTTGTGCCTTGGTAACAAAAATATCACTGATAAGTGTGAAGTACAAGGCAAGAGTCAATATGCAGGAACCAAGGAAGCACTGGTCCAAGACAGCCTTAAAAATGTTTGCACATTGTGGTGCCAGGTAGGCGCCCATAGCTGTGACTAATCCATCTTCCAGAGCTGCCAAACAGAATCAGGTGCTTACTAATTTCAAGCAAGCGATCAGGCAGACCTGTTAATTACAATCCAGTTCAGCCTCAGTTGGGTATAGGCTTCTGTAGGGTGGGTTCTGATTGTTAAAGCAAATGGAATCAAAGCTAAGGGCTAGTACATCTACCCACAGCTCCAGATATATGGAAGCTACCACTATGTAGACACCCAGTGAACCGAAGTGCCTTTTCCACACAAAGCAGAGGTCGGGAAGAATATGGGCAGGATACGTTAGCGGTTCAGGTGAAGCATCAAGGTAGCCATAGGAAGGAAGGCAACATGTGGAAGGTAAACAATCTTTTCTCAGTGAAAATGGAGATAAGAAAGACTGGAACAGACAGTGCAAAGTTAACTATTCTTATAGTCAAAGGCTTTCACGGCTGGAATCACTGGGGCGTTGTGGGGTTTCCGGGCTGTATGGCTGGGTTCCAGTAGCATTTTCTCCTAACGTTTCACCTGTATCTGTGGCTGGCAGATACTACTGGAACCCGGCCATACAGCCCGAAAACCCCACGACACCCCAGTTAACTATTCTTCATGCCAAAGTTACAAATGCTACCTTCGAGGATAACAGGCAGAGCTCACCTGTTGCCAGTGGTTCAAAGGGCTAGTTCATCAGCTGTGAAAAGATAAGAGGCAAAATGCACAACAGTGCGAGCGGAGTCTCATTATGCCTCCACAGAACAGTTTTATCAGATGCTGAGAAACAAGGAAGTGACTGACCCTTCACTTCTGTTTGAAACGCTGAGAAGGTTGCTAGAGGAACCCTGAATGAGAAGAAACTGAAATGTTGCGGGTGCAAGTAGAATAAGTATTCAAGGGGTCCCAACAATGTCACTTGGCAGAAACATCTGCACTCAAAGGACCAGCACATTTCTGAAATTTCACAGAACCTCCTGGGGCAATCTTGTTTGCCACGGGGGGCATCAAATTTTGTGCTGTTAGTTTCAGTGTGGAGATCTCTGAGTGTAATCTCATGACAGGCTCCTGGGATAAAAGAGCTTTGGTTGGCACGAGGTGTAGTACTTTAAATTAAATCAATCTTTATTAGTAATACTTCAGCAAACCCAGAGCTGATCTGGCTAGCACGGAGTGATCAGAATGCAAAAATAAGCAGCATAAATTGTAGCTTTTCCCAAATCCCCCCAAACCTCAAGAGGGCAATATTTTTTTATTTTCTCCATAGCTTCATCATCTCTGAAAATCTGACATTTGTAGTTTGAATACAGAAAACTATTCTGATATATAAATTCAGTGAAAATATGTGCAACCAGGCTATGTAGGCAGAGATCCTTTTATTTAAAACAAAGCGAATTATTTGCATATTTATTTTTCCCAGGGATTACAAATACTAAAGATTTAGCTATTCTGAATTTGTATTTTGATATTAGAAAATCTGAGAAATTGATGGCTGAAGACATTAATCATACCATCTTCTCTATGCATTAATAACCTGCTGAACTCCAGCAAATTTTTAAAAATTATGTTAAATGGAGGAAATATCTTTTTTTTATGCAATTAACAATAAGGTGCAGGAAATTGCCCTGGTACAAGGCCTTTCTTGTTTGTTTGTCTCTCAAATAAGGCTGTACCAGTGGCATTTATCTCCTTGGAGGTTTGGCACAATATGAAACACAGTTGGTAGTATATGGTAGCACTTTATAACCCCCATACAAGAGGGACAACAGATTCTTGAAAATGGTGGATTCTCTTCTGGAAAAGGGTCAGAAATAGAAGTACAGCCATTCTCAAAGGACCGCAGATTATTATTTTAAACGTTCTAACAGCAAACAGAGAGAGAGATACTTGCCAGATTTTGGAAGTAGAAACCTCCTTCTAAGAAATCAGATTGGTTCAAAGTTAACATGTATTTTGATCTGACTCACACCTTTACAAAAAACCTCAAAGGCAAATTGCTGACAACTTGGCCATGAACTGTACAGACACAGCAAGATGTGAAGATATGCAATTCGGATACAGTACTGGAAAAGGCAAACTTCCCACTGGGAATGAGCAGTAAAGGAATGGAAAAAACAACAACCAACATTATAATATCCCTGAACAGATTTACAGGGCAGCCTAATTTGCAGCATTAAATACAGTTCTGGTTGCCACACTTCAAAAAGGACCTTGAAGTACAGAAGAGGGAAGCCGAGCTCATGAAGGGACTGTAGCACCTTTCCTATGATGAAAGGTTAAATAGCATGGGATTTATCAAGTTTAGAAAAAAGATGTCTGTAAGGGAGAAGCATGACAGAGGCTTATAAAATTGCACATGGGGAAGCCAGAGTGGAAAGAACTTCTTCTCACTCTTCCATAATATGAGGACTCTGTGGTGCCCAATTAAATTTTTTTTTTATTTATATCCCCCCTTTCTCTCCTGTAGGAGACTCAAAGGGGCTTACAATCTCCTTTCCCTTCCCCCCTCACAACAAACACTCTGTCAGGTAGGTGGGATTGAGAGAGCTTTGAAGAACTGTGACTAGCCCAAGGTCACCCAGCTGGCGTGTGTGGGAGTGCACAGGCTAATCTGAATTCCCCAGATAAACCTCCACAGCTCAGGTGGCAGAGCAGGGAATCAAACCCAGTTCCTCCAGATTACAGTACACCTGCTCTTAACCACTGCGTCACTGCTGCACTGATGGGCAATAGATGCAGACAAAAGAAAACACTTCTTTACTCAGTGAGTAATTAAATAGTGTTCACTGCCAGTGGATGTAGAAGCGGCCACAAACATAGGTGGTTTTAAAAGGAAGGTCAGAGAGATGTTTGGAGGACAGGTCCATCAACAGCCATAACGACTAAAGGGAAACTTCCAATTCAGAGACACAGATGCCATGGGGTAACTTCAAGGAAAGGCCTCACTCTCTGTGCCCCATCTGCCCCCCCCCCCCCACTACTTGGGCAATGGGTTGGACGCAGCATGAAAAGGCTGCTGGGCAAGAGGAACGAGTGGTCTGAGCCAGCAGGGCTCTTCTTCTGGGTAACAGCAGTAGAAGGTTGTGCATGGGTATACTGAAGGTGTACTTTGGTAGCCTTTACAATTTTTTGTAATCAAAACACAGTAGTTTGAATATAGAAAGCTCTCTCAGTAGTCACTGAAAATGCACAAAACCAGGCTACAGAGGCAAATGGAGAGTTTTCTTCACTAAAAATAAAACCAATAACCTGCATATTAAATTTTTCCGGGGATCAGAATACTCCGTTTTTTGACATCCAGAGATTCTAATTCACCCGTTAAATTTTACACATGAAGAAATGCAGGATCTTAAGGAAAGGGAAGCTAAATACAAAGGCACACAACATCAAATCAGTGTGTGTGTGAGAGAGAGACTTTTTTGTTACCTGTTGTCATGACAACTCCAGCCAGGACTTTTCTGCGTGCATGGGGGGATGTGAAATTGTCAGTCAATTCACTGAACTTGTCCACGATCAGGCGGGCAACAGCGTCAGCCAGAACCTGCGAAATCATAGAAATATTATGATAATCCAACGAAGCACATCCTACAAATGTCCAACTTAAGAAAACCTGGTTGATACATTTTCACAACTGATTTAAACAGCTGTTTTAAACTATTATTGCTTAACAGAAGTTAGTGCTAATATTTATGATCCATTGTTAGATCATTGACCATTTTCTGAGGGTAGCTTTTGACGCTCAGCCTGAAGCAGGGTTTCAAATGCAAGGAATGAAACTGCACATCAGCACCCTGCTTAGATTCCACCAAGGCTTCTCGTCTGGCCCCTCAGAAGCACTTTCCCAGAAAGCAGGCCCGTGCCTATCAAACCAGTTATGGATCCACTCTATGATAGCTGCTTCAGATCAATTTCCCCTCAAAAATGACAATCAGTAGTCCGGTTTCCAATCAGAAAGTCAATCAATGGTCCATTATCATTGAATACATTCGTGACTTGAGTGAACAGTATCCTTTATCAAATATGTGGACAGCCTCGAACTTGGAGGAACTGCAAGGTCTTTAGTAAATGAAACAAGCAGTTTTAATTCTCTCAGTAAGCTAGAAAGCTAAAGCTGGCAGCATGCAACGTAACTGAATATAGACAAAAACCACACACAGAAAAGACAACCAAAATGCAGAAGAATAAACGTGAACGTTTGCCAGGGGTTTTATCAGTTTTGAAAGTAAAGTGAAGGATACACCCAGCTCGAGTCTATTAAGTGCTGCTGTGCCATCACCAGTGGCAAAAGGGGTGGGGGGGGGGGTGTGTGAGAAAAGGCTGAGAAAAGTTCAGGCTGAGAAAATGGCCTATTCAGTTCAGCCTGCAAAAAGGGCCTGGTGGGAACTACACTACCCAGGAGACCTTGCAAGCCCCAAGGTCTCTTTGGAAGTGTGGATCCCACCAGGGCGCTTTTTGCAGCCTGAACCGAACAGGTTGAAATTAGATTGGGGGGTGGGGGCCGCGGAAAACACAGAGTTCGCCCCGGGTGCAGTTTGGCCCAGTCTGGCCATCACAAGCCAGCATATCAATTGAAGAAACCTCAGCCACAATCAGAGTGGCAGTGATGCCAACTAACTGTGAAATGAGCATTTATTTCACCCTGTCTCCTTCCAACTAGCCTCTTACGGCTGGCACCATCTGTTGTAAAAATAAGCAAAGTGTACGACTGTTGATAGTCAATGCTATACATGCAGGAACGTAATAGTGAAATTCACACATGACTTGTGACTAAATTTAGCAGAACAATCAAGTGAAGTTTACGGAAGTAAAGATTATGGGGGAAGACGTGATTTTCAAAACGGTTCCTTCTATCACAAAGGCTGTCCCACAAAAAAAGATGCACAAATAATCTCCAGTGGAAAGCAGAGGACATGCATTTAGGCCTGACTGTTGCCAGTGGAGACAATTCTGCAGAACCACTGGGAAGCAGCTGAGAGCGAGACTTCCCAGACCTTCCTTCTGGAGTGCAAACGCAAGGTCAGATCAGCACCATGGCCAACTACAATGACTGCTAGTCATGCAGTACAAGACTGTATCTGTGCCAGTCCAGAACTCATCAGCATGGCATTTGGTTATGGGGACATTTCTTATTTTTAAAAAATGGTTTCAGAAACACTCACCATCTGCTGATGTACTGCCCACAGTTTAACACAAGGATAAAATGCATCATTGGCAAATGTCGGAGCAAGGTAGTTCAAGTGATTAAAAAAGTCTCAGTGTTCAAATAACTATCAGTTTTCTCCATCAAATTCAGCAAGAACCTGCCTCTGCCCTGAGGAAAGTTTTGGTGAATTTCCCCAGGACGTGAGCCAACACAGTGCTGCAGGGCCATTTTTCTAATTCTCAACAATATGCATGTCCTGGAATAACTTCTGCAATACGCAGCGCAGTCTTGTGGGTTAACTTGCATTTCCCAGGCACTGAGTTTGGAAGAGGCAATGGAACAGGCTTAGTAACTATCTTAAAAATGGATTTTTTGACTAACGGAAGACACGGGCTGAATTTGAGGAAAATGTTTCTGATCAATATGAATATAAAACATGATAGATTTATAGCACTGCAGCTGTTTAAGAGAAGGGTGATGTAAGAAGTGCTAGGATTGAGCACTCCACCTTCAGGGCAGTTATACTCCATCTCTTTCCATAGGGTAATGCTGCATAAAAATGGCTTCTCAGTGAACACATTGCCCCACAATTATACTTTAAATTTGCAGGAGGCTGAAGCATCATTAAAAGTGATACAAAACACACTCACAAAGAATTTGGCCATTGTCTGACTTCCCCTCAATCTATGATAAATCTGGAATATGCTCAGTGAACATTCTTGGAAGGATAAAAACAAACTGGTGTTAATTTTAAAAGCTGGCCAGACAGGGACTTCCTGGGAGACGGAGGTCTGATTTGGCAGCCCCTTTGAAGTGTTCCCTGGATAATCTCATCATGGGGCATTTACAATGTCGGTGAGAAGGAAGCTTTATAGTTTTCTTCCACCTCCTACAATGACGCATGAGGTAGATTCTAGCAGACCTGACCATAAGGGGACTACTAGCTTCCGATTTCACCAAGAGGGGTGGGGGGTGGGGGAAGCAAGCTGGTAAACAGTTCACAGGACGAGGCTAACCATTTCACTTTTCCCCTTTGTGTCAATCTTTCCCTTTCTTTAAAATAGAGGATATTAATTGCAAATAAGCTATTTTTTAAAATCTCTTAACTACTGAGAGTCATACTAAGAGTTGAAAAAGGGAGCTGAAGTTCCAGATATAAGGGTTAAGGACTGTCTGTCAGTGAACGATTTTGTGCGTACTTTCAGCAATTGTTGTTAATGGCCAGTTCTGCAAATAAATTAAAGGGAAATCCAAGGCTAGAAAACTGAAAAGCCTCCCTCGACTTATATGCAGCTCATACTCTGGGAAATACGGTAATTCTATTCCATTGTTCTCTATGGCTTAAGCTCTGTTTGTGTGACCCAGGGTCCATTAGGGAGAGCTGAAGAGCTCAGATTTTCCATATAAGGAAGAAGGCTTGTAGAGAGAGTGCCTATGTTAGCTTAACTGTAGCCATTTTGTCTGTAGTTTCTAACAGTAACCGTTGATGATGAACTTTAGAGTAGTTCAACTTCACTGCTCCTTTGTTGTGCATCCAAAGATTACGTCCTGAAAATAATTGCCTATCTTTGGCTTCCCACTAGCTTTCCCATCCTGGTACTGAGTAACGGTTAATTGAAGGTCTCGGCCCAGCTGCACGAAGTTTTGCTAACGGTTCGAACTTCAATAAACTTTCAGCCACAACACCTGATAAGAATGAAGACTTACATCACCTGCTTTAGTTAATTGGCACTGAATTGTGATTGGCCCACTAGGGCCACCTGATATGCAATTCCCCTATATCTGCTTTTCCATAGTGTAACAAAGGCAACTTTTTTTTTTCCTTGCTTCCCCCCTCCCTTTTCACTCCTAATATGCAATGCTACCTCACGCTGGCTAGAGGCTGTCTATTGAAGTATGAGAGCTGCTTCACCTTTTCTTTTACCTGCTAAGCAATGGAGAAATTTTACATTTTGATTTTAGTAGGTTCAGTAATTTTGTCTCTGTTTGCTTTTATTCAATTGATTCCCTTCTCGCGGGGGTTGGTGCCGAGCGGTCGCTCTTCGTTGAGCTCCTCCACCTTTTAAAGATAAGTTTTAAATTTCTCCTACCCTTTGTAGTTTTATCTCTTAGTATTTAGCACTTTCTTTTAATTTAGAGCTTTCTATTCAATTGATTGTATGCATAGTATGCCATCTGACTATCGTTTGTTGAATGGAGCTGAGTTCAATAAACTTTAAGAACTTGTTTTAAAGAAACAGTCCTTTTTTTTTATTTGAGCTGTGTGAATGTTCAAAATCCTGACCCACGTTTGAGGAGAGTAGGTCACTCATCCTCTACAAGGCTCCATTTCCTCTAAGGAATAATAGGCTTCATAACTGCTAACAGGCCTCAACCTCACAGAGTTCAGTTGTTATGAACTCCGGGGGAGGGCAGTATATAAATGAAATAATAAATAAATAAATATGTACAGATTTCAGGGATGAGAATGTATTAATTGTTGAGAAGGGGATACTGTGTTTATATTGATTTAATATTAGTTTGTATTTTGGTTTTGGTCACAGCTGGAGAGAACCACGGGACTGAGACCCTGCTGGTCTGTTTTGCATAGCAGGCCAGAACTATTATTGTTTCTGTATTGGTTTGCCATATTTCATTGTTATACTGCACACTACTGTTTATGAAACAGAAAACAGATTTATAGTTTCTTTTGTTGTAAGTCTGGTGAGTGTTAAGGGTCACAAGGTGGGATCACACTGTCAAAGACTTGAACTCCTTTAACGTGTTCTGATAATATCCCTCTTAAAATCTGAGTTGGGTTACATTTGGACATACAGATGAGGAGGAGGAATCCAGCTTTGAAGGATTTTAACTCTTGGGTTTTCGCTTGGTTGCTGATTGAGCTGAGGTTTTTGTACTTTTAAAGTTACTGTTGATACCTCTTTTCCACTTACAGAGCTAGTTTACTGTTTTTCTTTGAAATAAATATTCAAAACCATTTAACCTACTGATGCCTCCATTAATGTAATTTTATTGGTATTTGTTTCTGAAATTTACCAGAAGCTGCTGCATTTCCCACCCTCGACTTATACACAAGTCAATAAGTTTTCCCAGTTTTTTGTGGTAGAATTAGGTGCCTCGACTTATACGTGGGTGGCCTTATATGCAAATATATACGATATATTGGCATCTCAGGCTATAGAGAAGAGATTAAGAAAAGATGGCACCATTTTTTTGCTCCCACAGAGGGAGGTACTAGTTAAAAAATAGACTATTTTTTGTGTCATACATTTGCTTTCAAATTTGAAAATGTGCTAAATAAACTCTTAAACCAGAGGGGATCCCCAAGGAACTGTTCAAGACCTGATTTTTCCCAAAATATAATTTTATGGAGCATAATTAAGGAAAACAAAATGGAACTTTTTTTGGCAAGTATTCTGATTTGGCTGAGAAAGATTGAAGTAGTGGTGGTCAACATCTGATGGAGACACAATGGATTAAACAGTTGTTCTGAAATTCGATTGAAGAAGTGAGAAGGTACCAACACTACAAAGATGTAGTGACAACTGGTGAGATAAGAAAATTAAAGTTGGTTTGGAAGGATTTTGGGATCTTCTGGTTGTTTTGAGAAGCAATTTCAATTTTTTGGAGGACTTTTGTAATTTTTTTATTTTTCTCTTACCTGGGACTTGATCTAGTGGATTTACATTGTTTAATACAATGTTGAATTTTTGTAATTGGTAATACAAAGAGATACAAATGACATTTAATTGAGAGAACTAAGAGATTTAACCAATCATTATTTGAACTGCGTGAAACTATATTTTGTACAAAGCAGTTAACAAGATGTAATGGCTGTGTTAAGCGACTAACTGAAATTATTAGAATCATAGAATCACAGAGTTGGAAAAGACCTCAAGGGCCATCAAGTCCAACTCCCTGCCCTGCAGAAACACACAATCTAAGCACTCCCGACATATGTTCATCCAGCCTCTATTTAAAAACGTCCAACGAAGGAGACTCCACAACTCTCCGAGGCAGTGAATTCCACTGTCAAACAGGAATTGTAGTAAGATTTTAATACTGCTGAATATCTGGGAAATGTGATAGTATGTGGAAAGGCTGTTTAAAATAATTCACAAAAACAGGAAAAACAGAAAAAAGATGATGGCATCTAAGAAGAAAATGGAAGATGACAACCAGGACACTCCAGAGGGGAGGAATAAATGTTCAGAAATGCTGATACAGCAAATACAGACAGTGACAAATCAAATTAAACTATCAGAAGAAATGACTCAAGAAAAAAACTAAACAAGCTGAAGAGACCATGCAAAAATGTTTGTTTGTTTGTTTGTTTATTTATTAAATAAACCGCCCTACCCCCAAAGACGTACAGATGAGAATAAACGAAAGAATATAAAAAGGAAGTGCAAAACATGAGGCAGAAAATATTAACGGAATTATCAGAAATAAAAGAAAACATACAAGAAACCGTGAAGATCAAAAAACCCAGAAAGGAACTGAACAACAACTAGATGGGCAAGGTCTGTGGCTGGAAACAAAGGATAGACATCTTGGAAGTGAAGTGCAGAAGTAACCATCTCTGATTTAGAGTGGGTTTCTCCAAACTACAGCCCGTGGGTCACATCCAGTCCACTGCAGTTTTTTATCTGGCCCACAGAGGCAGGCAGCTGGCTCTGATGCAGCCTAACATGGCCAGTCTCGGCCAAAGGCAAGCCTCTGAGCTTGAAGGCCACTACGTGGGAGGCTTCTGTGGGAAACATGGTCTGCAGCGGCCAGGAGGGGCCATCCCTACCTGCCAGCTGTTAAAAGGGAAGGGCAGGCCCCAAGGTTCACCACCCAATCTGGGCTCTAGGTCTGTGAGTCAATGTGGCAATGGAGGAAAGCTCTGAACAGCTGAGTGAGATCAGCTGGCAGGCAAGAAGTGGGGTGGGAGAGAGGACAGGGAGGGAAGGGCTGTGAGAAGAGCCAATGGAGGAAAGTGAGGCCAAGGAGAGAGAGGCAAGGAAGAGCGCTGACTCAGAAGATGGGGGGAAGCCCCTTGGCCTTGGAGAGCGCTGGCCAAGGCCCAGACAGGGATGAAAGAGGGGCAGGCAACCACACAAGAGGTGGCACCATGTGGAGCAAGAGGAGGTGGCCTTTGGTCTCGTTCATGCACCAACTGGTCACGGGGACTCACCCTCGTCAGACCGGTTGAGACGGCAGCAATTGGGAGAGGGTGAGAAAAGGACCAAGAATTAGCAAAAGAAAGAAAATGTTTTCCTCAGCAGGTAGCAGTCATGGATGTTACTCATTTGAACTACTCTACGCGTTGGTCTGCAGACATGCGACACCACAGATGCTTTGCAAGTGGTCTTTGACACATGTTGACTGGTTCTGGGAATCTGTTTGTACCATGACAGGGGTTGTGACTATTCTTTCCTGAAAGTGTAGTAGAGCCAGATGGATTACTTTCAATTCCTGCAAACTGATGGGTAATTTGGACTGGGATGTGGTCCAATGTCATCCCCCAACCTGTTAGGCTGGCATCTGTGATGATTTGGAGACCTTACTGAGTCAGATAGCACTTACCCTAAGTTATGATCCTTGTTTTAGTCCACCACGACAGGTTGCACTTAACTGCCATGGGACCAAGATGGAGAAATTCTCCCTCCTGAAGATGTGGAGTTGGAAAGGCTGGATCAGTTGTTATAGTTTCGTCGAATGAAGTCTTCCCCCTTGGATCACATCCATATTGGACACTAGCAGGGCCCGGCCACGTGTTGCTGTGGCTTATTGTGGTGAAATGGGAAAGGAACAGTAGCAGCAAATCAATTGCAGAGGCCAGCAGTACGTGCTCATGCAAACATGCAGCCTGATACTGTGCAATGTCATTGATGTGTGTGCCCGCATTCCTGGGGGGGGGGGGAATGGAAAGGCACCCCTCCCACACATTTAGGCTGGCTGGTCATGATCCTTTACCTGGGAGTAAGTTTGGTTGGTGGCAATGGGTGTCGCTTCTGAGGAAACCCTCTGAGGGGCGCGATGCAGCCATTCAAAGTATGTCATGGTTGCTGTACTGAGCTTACTCCTGAGTAATGCGTGCCTGGTTTTCTTAACTGTAACCACAATATTCAGGGAATCTAGGGTGCCTGGCCCCTCCCTCCCGTCCCTTGCATGTTGCCCCTCACTCTCTTCCCTCCCTCACTTCTCTTTCCTTGCATGCCACCCCTCCCCCTCCTTCCCTTCCCTTTCCCTCCGCTAGGGTGGGTGGGACATATCAAGATGCTGCGCACCCTGCCTCCCCTCCCTTGCATGCCACCCCTCACTGTCTCCCCTCTCTCACTTCTCTTCCCTTGCATGCCTCCCACCCCGTCCCTTTCCTCTCCCTCCCTCTCTTCCCTTGCATGCCACCCCTCCCTCTCCCTCGCTTTCCTCTCCCTTGGGTGGATGTGTGTGTATGTGTTTCACTTCCACTCGAGTTACTGCCTATGTACTGTTTTCACTGCTCATATCTGGCTGTCTGAGTGAACATTCTAAGCAGCACGAACATTCTAAGCAGTGGCGTAGGAGGTTAAGAGCAGCAGTGGCGTAGGAGGTTAAGAGCTCGTGTATCTAATCTGGAGGAACCGGGTTTGATTCCCCGCTCTGCCACCTGAGCTGTGGAGGCTTATCTGGGGAACTCAGATTAGCCTGTGCACTCCCACACACGCCAGCTGGGTGACCTTGGGCTAGTCACAGTTCTTCTGAGCTCTCCTAGCCCCACCTACCTCACAGGGTGTTTGTTGTGAGGGTGGAAGGGAAAGGAGATTGTAAGCCCCTTTGAGTCTCCTCCTCCTCCTCCTTCTAAGGGTGACAATTACACACATACAGTTGCATGTCCTTCACCAGGGAGTGCCAGGAAAAAGGCGTTTTACCTGGGCCAGGTGTGAAATTTCAGGTATGTGAACATCTAAAAACACTCTCGCCTGGCTGACTATAGTGGCTGGGAATTTTCAGAGGAATTGGCCCAGCAGTTACTGAGGTACACTGTCATCAACAAAAACACTGTTAGCTTTTTATATATATAGATTAGTTGACCCATGAAGGTCATTAGTGTGGACAGTCTGCTGTGGATGACAGCTGCTGCCATTTCTCTGACTTTCTTGACCTTTTCCTTGGTTACAAAGAAGCAGTTGAGTCTGATATCTACACCCAGATGTTCTATCCACTGGGACGGTGTTAGGAGGCTCTCTGGGAGATTCATGAGAAAACAGTGTTCTGACAGAACCTTCTGTGCATCTTCCTTGGCCTTCATTTGTGAGCTGAATCTTACCAAGATGATGTCAAAGTAAGGGTGCACATGAAAGCTCTGCTCCTGTAGCCGCAGCTCCATGGTTGACAACCATTCTGGTGAATACCCTGGGAGCCAAACAAAGTCCAAAGGGCAGAGCTCTGAATTTAAAATCCACACAGAATCATAGATGTGGAGATAGACCTTGGTTAAGTTTATGGATGACAGAAACCTTCCTGGCTGAAGAACCTCCATGATGGACCAGAGGGTCTCCATCCTCAAATAGCTTGACGTCACAAAACGGTTCAGGAATTTCAGATCTCGGGTGGCCCTCCAATCTCTGTTCTTCTTCAGAACCGTGAGGAAGATGGGGTACAGTCCTCTTCCTTGTTCTCTGGCTTGTATCTCTAGCAGATGTTGAAGTGCCTTTAAAGTTCGCTCCCACTTTAGGGCATTTTTGGAAATTGGCACAGTTAGCACTCTTTCTGGTGGAAGGGTGATGAATTCTACGGTGTAACCGACTGACACTCCATTGACTGCCCAGTTATCTGCATGAGATTGGATCTATGCTTCTCCGAAGAGGGCCAGTTGCCATCTCATAGCGGGGTGTGTGTGTGTGTGTGTGTTCTGAGTCATGCTTTCCTGGCTTTGTTGTTGGAATTTGCTTTGTCACGCCTGGGTTGAAATCTCCTTCAAATAAGCTTTCTTTGAAGATCTGTTAAAACTGGAAAAAGGAGGACCCTAATAATTACCGTCTAGTCAGCCTGACATCGATACCAGGGAAGATTCTGGAGCAGATCATTAGACAGATGGTCTGCCAGCACTTAGAAGGGAATACTGTAATCACAGAAAGTCAGCATGGGTTTCTGAAAAACAAGTCATGCCAGACCAATCTTATCTCTTTTTTTGATAAAGTGAAGAGCTTGGTAGACCAAGGAAATGCTGTGGACACAGTATACCTGGATTTTAGCAAAGCTTTTGACAAAGTGCCCCATAATATTCTCACAAGTAAGCTAGTGAAATGTGGACTAGATAATGCTACTATTAGATCGATTTCTAATTGGTTGTCTGATCAAACTCAAAGGGTGCTAATTAATGGCTCATCTTCATGTGACTAGTGGGGTGCCACAGGGTTCAGTCCTGGGCCCAACGCTATTCAATATTTTTATCAACAACATGGATAATGGAATAGAGGGCATGATAACACTACATGCGAAAGGGATCTGGGAGTCTTAGTAGACTATAAATATGAGTCAGCAGTGTGATGCGGTGGCCAAGAAAGCCGATGCGATTCTGGGTTGTATCAATAGGAGTATAGTGTCAAGATCAAGGGATGTAATTGTACCTCTCTATTCTTCATTGGTTAGACCTCACCTGGAATATTGTGTACAGTTCTGGGCACCGCAGTTTGGGAGGGATATTGACCAGCTGGAGCGGGTCCAGAGGAGGGCAACCGAAATGGTAAAGGGTCTGGAGTCCACGCCCCACGAAGTGAGGCTTAGGGAGCTGGGGATGTTTAGTCTGGAGAAGCGTAGGTTAAGGGGTGACATGATAGCCATGTTTAAATATTTGAAGGGATGTCATGTTGAAGAGGGAGCAAGCTTGTCTTCTGCTGCCTCAGAGACTAGGGCACGGAGTAATGGATTCAAGGTGAAGGAAAAGAGATTCCATCTAAACATTAGGAAGAACTTCCTGACTGTCAGGGCTGTTTGACAGTGGAATTCACTGCCTCCTATGAGTGGTAGAGTCTCCTTCTTTGGAGGTTTTTAAACAAAGGCTGGATCAGCATATGTCGGGAGTCATTTGATTGATTGCATTGCAGGGGGTTGGACTTGATGGCCCTTGGGGTCTCTTCCAACTTTATGATTCTATGATTCTACTTTTCCTAAAGCCTTGATGGAATTACTGTGGTGAGGTAAGTTGGGCACAAAGGAGGGAACTGCTCTAAGTCCTCCTGTCCATTCATCTGAGATGTCACTGCACTGCCTTAGATTCATCTCTTGTCTTCATAAGGACCTTATTAAGTACCTCTCTGAAAAATTCATCCCCCTGAAAGGGACAGGTCTCCAGGCGACAGTCTGCTAACCAGGCGCACAACCATAGCAGGCAGTTGGTGCCTGCTGCTGAAGCTAGTGCTTCAAGGAGCAGCCGTGGCATAGTGGTTAAGAGCAAGTGCACTCTAATATGGAGGAAGCGGGTTTGATTCCCCGCTCTGCCGCTTGAGCTGTGGAGGTTTATCTGAGGAATTCAGATTAGCTTGTACATTCCAACACGTGCCAGTTGGGTGACCTTGGGCTAGTCACAGTTCTTCTGAGCTCTCTCAGCTCCACCTACCTCACAGGGTGTTTGTTGGGAGGGGGAAGGGAAAGGAGATTGTCTGCCCCTTTGAGAGAATGGGGGGATATAAATCCAAAACTCTTCTTCTTCTTCTACATGGAGGAAGACACAAAAGGATATGCAAAGATAGTCCAAACTAAAAATGTAATAGCTAGGAAGGATTTCTACTGTAAACATCAATGTACTGCCAAAATTGATTTTTTAATTCCAGATGTTACCAATTTATATAAAAGGAAAAACATTGAAGGAATGGTAGAAACTGATAAATACAGAGATGCAAAAATCCAGCTGGAAAAACAGAGAAGAAGGCGAGGACGAGCAGTCGGTCCCTAATATTAAATTATATTATCAAGAAGTTGGTGTAGTCTGGATTGCAGATTGGATTAAAAACCCAGGCCAAAGAGTAATAAAATTAGAAATGGCACATTCGAAAGAAGGGCTATATAATTGTTTATGGACAGAAAAAATTAATGAGAAAAAATATAGTAGAAAATGGAAGCCATGTAATCAAAGATGGATTGTTTATAATTCGGGAAGCTACATGAAAAAGAATTAACCCTCCAATATCTCCACTAATGTCACCTACAAATGCATATTACAATAAGAACGTGATGAAAATTACTGATTTTATAACATACTGAAATATTAATCTTTGAAAAAATAAAGAACGAAAGCATAAAAAGACCGTGGCTGTTATATTTTCAACCTATATTTTCAACCAGATGAAGAAAGGAAATTAACCCAGCAAGAGGTATAATAAGAGGACTGACAGGATTCAAGTCAATAACCTGCCTTTAATGCCAAAATATTTACAACACACGTTACCGTATATACTCATGTATAAGTTGACCTGCATATAAGTCGAGGGACCTTTTACCACAAAAAACTGGGAAAACTTATTGACTCGCGTATAAGTTGAGGGTAGGAAATGGAGCAGCTACTGGTAAATTTCAAAAATAAAAATAGATACCAATAAAATTACATTAATTGAGGCATCAGTAGGTTAAATGGTTTTGAATATTTATTTCAAAGAAAAACAGTAAACTAGCTCTGTAAGTGGAAAAGAGGTATCAACAGTAACTTTAAAAGTACAAAAACCTTAGCTCAATCAGCAACCAAGCTAAAACCCAAGAGTTAAAATCCTTCTAAACTGGATTTTTGGTCAGGGGAGGAATGTTTATGTTAGCAGTATCAACATTTCAGAGTATCTTTAGGAGACCCTCCTGATGATACCACCCAGGTTTGGTGAAGTTTGGTTTGGGGGGTCCAAAGTGATGGACCCTCAAAATGTAGCCCCATCTACTAATAGCTCCCATTGAAAACAATAGGGGATGGGGCACCCCCTTTGGGGGTCCATAATTTTGGACCCCCTAAACCAAATTTTACCAAACTTGTGTGCTATCATTAGGAGAGTCTCTTGAAAAATCCCTGAAATTTTGGTGCTGCTAGCCTAAAAACTGCGCCCCCTGGAGGCCGACAAAGTAAAAATCCTAAAATAATTTTTAAAATACACCTGACTCGCGTAAATCGAGGGGGGCTTTTTCAGCACAAAAATGTATATACGGTATTAGATTTTTATTATTTTAAACAAAGATTTTTGACTAATTTCCATTTAAATTTAGAAAAAAATCAATAATTCAATCAAGACCAGATGAAATAACATGTTTGGGCAATTTCTTCAAGTTTGAGAACCTTTCATTCCATAACTTCCATCAAGAAATCCACAACAAATTTTGTTATTTTTCTGGTTCCTATCATTTAGCAGGAATTTGGTCAATTTAGCACCTTTTAGGGGCTATAATTTATTTCAATATGGTGTCTAAGAGGGACACATAAACAATAAAATTTATCATAGTCTATCAGGTAAGGGTTTCTGGAACATTACATCTATGTCAGCAGAGCCTTCCCTGGAGAGGAACTTGTTTGTATCTGCCATAAGAAACATTAGAAGGAAAGATGTTTAAATGGGAGAACAAAAATGTTTGGTGAGCACAAAAGCAACTTAAGGTAGTAAAGTAGGATGGTAACGTTTTATAGGAAAGGGGTATACAATGGATTTGTGATGAACATATTCTGGGAGTGGCAGGCTCCAAAAATTGCCTCTCCTGATCTTCCAATTATCAGTCTCAATTGGGATCTTTCTTCATAGCCTACTATCGTCTCAGAATCAATTTCTATGCGGTGCAATTTTTGTAGGATAGTTTTAAGTCAGCAGTATGTATGAGGATTAGACAGAATTTGAAAAGGTGATTATGCAGCAAAATGATATTTACTAGGACAAATTTATAAACTATTACTTAAATTTGATATGGAAACAGAACAATTCAAAACATGTATGGTCTTGATGGATGCAAAATTTTGAGGGAGAAATATCCTCTCAATAATGGGAAGATTTACAGACAAAAGGTATAAAATTCACAGCCAGTCAAATAGTAAGAGTAAACTGGAACAATATGTTTTATCAGTGGTATTTCACTTCAAGGATACTGAGAAGATGGAAAAGAATTACAGAGGGAAATGTTGGAAATGTAAACAGGTGGATGGTTCATTTTACCATTTGTGTGGACATGTAGAAACGTGTTTTTTTAATGGAAATAAATTCATGCAGAAATTCAGTAAACTTAAACAATTAAATTTGCAATGGATGCCAAGACTATGTTGCTAGGCTTATTGACAAAAATATTCCAAAAATCTTACAAGAACAGTTTCAATATTTGGTAATGGCAGCCAGCGTATCACTTGCAACAAGACAGAGGGCAGAAGAATGAACCTGGGGGAGGTAGGAAGAAGATGGGAGGGAGTGAGAGGTGGGTTGCAAGGCAGGGGTGGCATGCAAGGGAGGAGAGGGAGGGCCCCAGCATCTGGACATGGCCCACCCACCCAAGCGGAGGAAGGGGGATGGAAGGGAGGGGGTGGCATGCAAGGGAAGGGGAGTGAGGGAGAGGAGGGAGTGAGGGATGGCATGCAAGGGAGGGGAGGAAGAGGGGCCCGGCATCTGGACATAGCCCACCCACCCAAGTGGAGGAAGGGGGAGGGGAGGGAGGGGGTGGCATGCAAGGGAAGGGGAGGGTGTGAGGGATGGCATGCAAGGGAAGGGAGGGAGGGAGAGGGGGCCCGGCATCTGGACATGGTCCACCCATCATAGCAGAGGAAGGGGGAGGGGAAGGAGAGGTGGCATGCAAGGGAAGGGGAGGGACGGGAGGGACGGGTGGCATGCAGGTCAGGCATACTTCAGGTCAGGCATTCTTTTTATTGCCTTACATTTCAAACTGGAGATCTGGAATGAGGGATGGCATGCAAGGTTGGGGAGGGAGGGGGCCTGGTATCTGGACATGGCCCATCCACCCTAGCGGAGGGAGGGGGAGAGGAGGGAGGGGGAGAGGAGGCATGCAAGGGAAGGGGAGTGAGGGAGGGGAGGGAGTGAGGGGTGGCATGCAAGGGAGGGGAGAGAATTGGGAAAATAAACTAGTCAGAGAATTGGGAAAATAAACTGTGAAATATATAACAATGGCAAAATTACTGAACTCTGTGAACGTGACCAAAGAATTTCAAGATAACTGGAAAGTGTATTATTTATATCATTCTATCCCCACCAAAAAAAGCTTAGCATGCAAAAGGTCACTATAGTACATTACAGAAACGTATTATAGGGCATCCCCAACCAAGTGGCTTCAAGAATATATGGCAAGTGATAAGACTCATTAAAAGTAAGAACATAAGAAAGAACATAAGACAGTCCATCTAGTCCAGCACTCTGCTACTCGCAGTGGCCCACCAGATGCCTCTGGGAGCTCCCATGCAGGATGTGAAAGCAATGGCCTTTTGCTGCTGCTGCTGCTGCGCCCGAGCACCTGGTTTGCAGTATTTTCCTGATCATTCTGAAACCATTATTATTAACACTTTATAGTAAGTGCTCAATTTATCTGATCTGTACGATGAGTTATGGCTTGTAGCACCGCTACAGCAACTGTACAATGGAATCAAAGTGACCTAAAATATTATGTCCCATTAAATCTGCATCCTGTAGACTCATCTGCATTAATTTCAACAGAATTATGATTTACATTTACCGGCACTGCTTTTAGACTTTGCAAAGTCTATATGAACGTACTGACCAGCACACGGGTTCTTTCCCAAAGGCTGGAAGAGGAATCGGGGGAGAAAACTACAGCCACGATAAGAAGAAGAGAAGAGGTTTTGGATTCATACTCTGCCTTTCTCTCCTGTAAGAAGTCTCAAAGAAGCTTACAAACTCCTTCCCTTCCTCTCCCACAACAAATAACTTGTGAGCTAGGTGAAGCTAAGAGACTTTTGGGAGACCTGTGACTAGCCCGAGGTCACCCAGCAGACTTCATGTGGAGGAGCAGGGAAACAAATCCAGTTTATTAGTTAAGAGCATGGAACTCATGTGGAGGAGTGGGGAATCAAACCCAGTTCTTCAGAGTCCGCGACTCTTAACCACTACAGCACGCTGGCTCCCAAGTTATGGGGAACAGCTAACCAGAGGGGGGCATATATTACAATAAACCTTTAATGGTATGTTACTAATACACAGGAAAAAAATATTAAAAGGTTAAAATAGTAAAAACTATATATTACATAATTAGATCAAGATCGCTTATTAACAACACATTTAAGAAACCTTGCGGTCTGTTCTAAGATGGCTCCAGAGTTATTATGGCCTCTGCATAGAGGGGGCAGTGATGCAAAATATGGCCCACAGATTCTTCACAGTGAATCTCACAAATGCATAGTCTTTCATGATGTGGTACTTTTTAAACCCTTCCCTGTCTTAAAGAAGAGGGCAGGATATTACATTTGGGTAAAGAGAGGACCTGGCGAAGTTTGGGCTCAGAAAGGAGACATATACAGCCATGCCGGGACCATTCGGAATACCTAGGAAAAGAGGGAAGCAGCATTCACGGGCCTGGACAAGCAGGTGTTGATGTTCGGACTCACACAATGTGGCCCAGTGTCTTGACACTGGTGGTGGAAGGTGCTGTAAAGCCACAGCTGACTTATGGCAGCCCAGGGTTTTCAAGGCAAGAGACATTCAGAGGTGCTTTTGCCATTGCTTACATCCATGTCACACCTCTGGCATTTCCTTGGAGGTCTCCCATCTAAATACTTGCCAGGGTCAAAACTGAGCGTGTGCGGTTGGCTCATGGTCACCCAGCAAATTTCCACAGCAGAGTGGGGATTCAAATCCGACTTTCCCAGACCCTCCTCTGACACCTTAACCACTGCACCATACTTGCCCTCATGGCCTTCTATTGCCTGCCTTAATATTTTGGACTTGTGTTGAAGATCTAATGACAGCAGAGGCAATACAATCATGGCTGTGAAGAGCACAAAATCCCTGGCTAGAGGGGCGTGCATCAAGTTTTCAGATTAATTTCAGATATAAATTTGGGGAGTATCTGCTTTTTGTTATCCTGAATTTTTGGGACTTTCCTTACAGTTTGGGGAGAGGAAGCTAGTTTCACCCGACAGCCATCTATTGGATCTCCCACACCCCTTTAAATATTAAAAGGCTATTATGGAAAGGAAAGCAATGGCAACCCACATCCGCTCATCTGTTGCCTTGAAAACCACTTGAGGGGTCACTGTAAGTTGGGTGTGCTTGACAGGACTTGAATAACAACAACAACAACTTCCATCAAACAAACGAATCAGCTCATGGACGGTACGGCAGTCGTGGTCACAAGAGAACTGAGCATTGAAATACCTAAACCCAAGATAAACCAACATCAAAACTAAAGTGGAAAATTCGACTGGAACAGAAGATCAAAAAACTAAGATCAGATGCCAGTAACCTGAAAAATATGAAGGAGCAAAAGATTAAAGAATGGCAAGATCCTGAAAGAACTAATTAGAAGGTACTGGATAGACACTAGAACAATTGAAGAAGCACTGGAGATCGCCAAGCAACAAATAACAGCCACAGCCAGAAAAATTAAAAGATATGAAGCAAAAAACATCCAGTACAGACAAAATCAGCCATTTTGATCAGAGCAAGGGCATTTCTACCAAAGCCTCAACACAAAGGTCAACGTTGAAAGCAAAAAAAAAAAACCAGAGAAAAATGCAACACTTCAGTGTTGGAAAGATCTATGGGAAAACGAGAAGGATTTCAACAGGAAGGTGCAGTGGATAAAAGATTTGAGAAATATGTTGGCCAACAACAAATGCAAGAGCTGGAAATAACAACCGACATGATAAAACATTGAAGCAAGAAAGTGAAAAACTGGACGGCACCAGGACATGATCAGTTGCACGGCTTCTGGCTCAAATACCTAACCGCATCCAACAATGGCCTAGCAGTTCAAGTGAAGCCATGCAAAATGGTGAAATCGATCAATGGCTAACAACTGGGAAGACATACTTGATTCAGAAAGATCCAGCCAAAGGAATAACACCTGGAAACTACAGGCCAATAACACGTTTGCCCACATTGCTCAAATTGTTCACCGGCATAACGGCAGATAACATCATGGACTACTTGGAGGCAAATAGCATCCTGCCGGTAGAGCAGAAAGGGAACAAAAGAAGGAGCAGGGGTACAAAAGATCAACTCCTGATAGACAAAATGGTAATGGAGAACTGCAAGAATCAAAGAACAGATTTGCATAAGGTCTGGATCGATTACAAGAAGGCATTCGACTCCATAGTTGGATCATGAAATGCTTAGAAACAATTGGTGTCAGTGAAAACATTTGAGTATTCACTGAAACAGTGAGGAGACAGTGGAAATCTGAACTGACAGTTGGAAATGAAAACTATGAAACATTAAGTGAGGAATTTTCCACGGTGATTCACTATCGCCCTTACTGTTTATCATTGCCATGATCCCACTAACAGTAATTTTAAAGAAAACAAAGTTAGGACATCAAATGGCCAAAGACTCAGAAAAAATCTCACATTTGCTATATGAAGAGAAGAAGAAGAAGAGTTTGGATTTATATTCCCCCTTTCTCTCCTGTAAGGAGACTCAAAGGGGCTCACAAACTCCTTTCCCTTCCACCCTCACAACAAACACCCTGTCAGGTAGGTGGGCTGAGAGAGCTCAAAAGAACTGTGACTAGCCCAAGGTCACCCAGCTGGCATGTGTTGGAGTGCACAGGTTAATCTGAATTCCCCAGATAAGCCTCCCCAGCTCAAGTGGCAGAGCGGGGAATCAAACCTAGTTCCTCCAGATTGGAGTATAGGAGATCACACACAGAAATCCAGTCACTAGTGAACACAGTCTCAATAGTCAGCACAAACATTTCAATCCCACTAATAGTAATTTTAAAGAAAACAAAGTTGGGATATCAAATGGGCAAAGACTCAGGAAAAATCTCACATTTGCTGTACATGGATGATTGGAAGCTGTACGGGAAGTCAGACACAGGAATCCAGTCACTAGTAAACACAGTCCAAATATTCAGCACAGACATTTCAATGGAATTTGGCCTGGAAAAGTGCGCCACTGCGGCATTAAAGAGGGGCAAGATCACTGAGAGGGACAGCATAGAAATGCCTGATGGCCAACTCGTCAAGTGCAACCAAGAGGCAGCTTATAAATACCTGGACATTTTGCAGCTGGATACCATCAAGCACGGGCAAGTGAAGACTGTGGTCAGCAGAGGGTCAGGAAAATTTTGAAATCTAAATTAAACGGCGGAAATACCGTCAAGGCCATCAACACCTGGGCCATACCCGTCATCAGGTAGACTGCGGGAATCATCAACTGGACACAGGCTGAGTTGGATGCATTGGATGGAAAAACTTGGAAGCTTATGACAATGCACCATGCCTTACACCCACGCAGTAATACTGATAGATTACTCCTTCCCCGGAGATCTGGTGGCAGAGGCTTACTGCAAGTACAGCAAACAGTGGAAGAGGAGAAACATGTCCTGGCTGATTATGTGAATGAAAGTCAAGAACAGGCATTGACTGAAGCAGACATTTGCTGAAGACTCAGAAAACCAAACAAGAATACAGAAAAAAATGTGATTAAAATGAGGACTGAAAGCTGGCACAACAAAGCTCCGGACGGCCAATTTCTGGAGAAGATCAAGGACAAGGTGGATAACAAAAAGACCTGGCTGTGGTTAACAGCTGGAACTCTGAAAAAGGAAACGGAATCCCTGATTTTAGCTGCTTAAGAACAGGCCATTAGAACAAATTTGATGAAAGCCAGAATTGAAAAGTCCTCTAATGATGCAAAGTGAGTATATTGTGCAAGGAAGCTGCCGAAACTGTAGATCATGTCCTCAGCTGCTGCAAAAAGATTGCCCAGACTGCGTACAAACAGAGACACAACTCAGTGGCCAAGATGATCCACTGGAATTAATGCAGGAATTACAACATAAGGACAGCTAAAAACTGGTGGGAACATTGTCCAGAGAAAGTAATGGAAAATGAGAAGGTCAAGATCCTGTGGGACTTTCAAATCCAAATGGACAAAGTGTTGAAACACAATACACCAGACATCACCATGATTGAGGACAAGAAAGTGACCATCATTGACATAGCAGTACCCGGTGACAGCAGGGTCATTGAAAAAGAACACAAGAAGGTCACTAGATACCACAATTTGAAAATCGAGCTTCAGAGTCTATGGCACAAACCAGCTTAGGTCATCCCAGTGGTAATCGGCACGCTGGGTGCCATCCCAAAAACACGAGGGCAGCGTTTGAAACATCTTCGAATTGACAAAATTAGCATCTGTCAAATTCAGAAGGCAACCCTGCTGGGATCTGCACAAATACTACATCGATACATTACAACTTCCTAGTCCTCTGGGTGAGGCTCGAATTATAATGAAAGGCCAACAACCAGCTAAAGATCTGGCAGCTGTGAAATCTACCATAATAACATCATCATCATCATCATCATCATCATCATCACCACCATCACCATCATCATCAAGACTTCACCTCTGAAACTGGAGGCCAATCTATCCCCATAGAAAATAATAACCCTTTAAAATTTAAAAGGACTGGGAGAGTAGGCACACAGCACACAGGAAATGGTGGAAACAGTGGTAGAGAGGGCCAGGGATTACCCAATCAGCTATTGGTTGTCCTGCCCAATTAAATTTTAAATGGCCAATGTTTTCTATGTTATAGACCTGGTCTCTGATTTAAGATGCAACCTCTAGCCATAGAAAATAATGGCTGTTAACATTTAAAGGAAGGGTGTGATAGATGTTGGCAGACCAGCTTCCCTTCTTTGCATCTTGGCTCCTGGTGCCCAAACACCTAAGCATTCCCCAAATTTTGGAAGATAAATTTTCAATAAACCTGGAATTTGGCAGTATTTTGGGTTATTTCAGGTACCCCCAAACCAACCCAAAAGAGTGGATGTCTGGTTTATTTTTGGCTTAGATATATCCAAGTGCATACTCCTGTCCCCATCCCCCCACCCCCGAAGGATTGATCACATGGAGCCAAGTGACCCCGCATAAACAACAAGCACTAACTTCCCCCATAAAATTCCATGGAGCTCTGCATGCCTGTGAAAAAAACTGTCCTTGCTGGAGACAGCTGAATGGGATCCAAATCTGACTGTTGGATCAGCAGGAAAAGGTTTGTGTTGCCAGAGAACAGCAAAAGAGAGTAAAAGCTGAACTGTCCTATGGCAGAGGAGGGCCTTTATTCCCTCACCGCAGCAGGATACCTGAGTACAACCTGTCCCCTTCCTCCAAAGAAGCAAACAGTCACCACTTCTCTGTGCAAAAAAAAGGAGTGCACTCAAGGGCACTGTTGGGGTACATCAAAATATCTGAGATGTGAGAAGAGACAATTGGCCGTGCTGGCAGGGGCTGATGGGAATTGTAGTCCATGAACATCTGGACAGCCACAGGTTGCAGACCCGAGCTGGCTCCATTCAAAGCAAAATGCTCTTGAGAGTCATGTTGCCCAGGCACGTCATCCCCAATCCCTGCCTACCTGCGTTCGATCCTAAGCCTGACAAATGACTCAGTACAAAGTACTGCAGAAAAAGCAACCGTGCTCCTGGGTAGATCTGCCATACAGTGAACATGAGAAACCCAGTTACAACACAAGCAGCCTCCATGTGTGGCTATAGCCTTAGAGCTTAAAAAACAACAACGGGCAAGTCACCTCTTGTGGGGAATGGGAGAAGAGAAACATGAGTGTCTTCTTACCTGTGGCAGGTGTAACTGAAGTCCCTCGCTAGGAATGGGCTGGTGAGATGGGGTCTGATCCAACTGCATGTTAAACAAGGATGCAAGAGCTGACTGGGCGGCCCGGGCCTTCGCAAGCTTTTTGTTCCTTCCAGACCCTTCAAACGTCTGGCCGTCCACTGACACAGCCATCACAAAATTCTTGGCATGGCTTTCACCACTTTCTGAAAGAAACTCGTATTTCAATCCCGGTCGAAGTTCATTCAGTATCATAACTGGGTTCTTTCCGCTGGTGGATGGATATGGCGACGGGGTAGGAAGAGACGACTGGATAATACTGCTAGCCACGGCGGACGACAGATTGTAGTCTGCGTTGGAGCTGAAGGAACCGTCACCGTTGGAATCCAGACAAAAAGAATGATCTGACTGAGCTGGGTTTTCAAACCCATTAAAAAGCGTATCTGGGAAATCGGCCTGGTCAGACGTGAAGTCCGTATTTAACGAAAGAGTTCTCCCCATTGCTAGATGCGCTTCAGAGGCGTTGGGGAATTGAACAAAGGACCTCAGAGCTCTTTCCGCTGCATGAAGCTTTGCCTTCTTTTTGGTCGGGCCGGAACCTTCAAAAAACTGCCCATTAACTTCTACGGCCATCACAAATATAGGGGCGTGAACTGGTCCCGTTTGAGAGAGGAGCTTATATTGTAAGCCAGGCTTGATTTCATTCAGCTGCATCAGGGCGTTTTTAGGCAAGACGGGCCCTGGCGTTTTCTTCCTCTTCTTTGGGCGGAACTTAGAGTGGCCATTGCTGCCCTCTTCCAAGGGTCTTTTTCTGCTGCCGGGGCCATCACCATTGGAGAGCTGATTCCCCTCCCCGGCACCTTGCACACTCCCAGCTTTGGATGAAATGTTGTCCATGTTGCGGTTCTCTTTAACATCAGTGCTGCCTGAACCTGTGGTGCCCAGAAAGAGTAACTTACAATGCCTTCGTTGCAGGACCTTGTAAATGTAAAATTTACAGATTCCTTTATCTATCTTTGCAACTGGTTAAGTGATGTGTGCTCAAATGATAGTCTCTTTGTTAGACAGATTGAAACACTGAAGCTATGGGACATTAAGGCATTTGATACCGCTTCGGCACTGTGCGGAAAAATGTTGTGCTCTCAGAATATTTATTACTATACTAGGCCTGCCCCCTATTCTAAAATGGAACCTCCATTGTGATTCACTACCTGATAAGCCTTAAACATCCCAATCCGTACAGCAGCATTATAAGATTGCTCATGTACTTCATCTGTATCCTGAGACAGAACACTTTTCACTTGCAGGAAATGAGCCGCAGCTATCCAAGTACACAGGACACAGAGGCAGATGTTTAGCATCTTCTCACCTGCACAGACTCATGCCAGCAAATTCTAAGGACTGCTTCACACTTTATGGGGCCTTGGGTCCTCGCAGTTTCACCCACAATAAACTCACAAGAGCGAAGGGAATAAACCCTTCCCTTCTTTGTTCCTTCGGAACTCAACTGGTCATTGAACTGAATTTAAAAGCAACCAGAAGCTACTTGTAACCTCACAATTCATACTAGAAGGCTCAAATAGGTTAGGAGACTGTCCCTACAAATAGCCGATACCTCCTTCCTTGCAGGAAAATTTTCTGAACTGACTTGCCCCTAAACCACTGCAAGAGTTGTGCATGACTGCTTCCCTAACCTATCTGATGAAAAACCCTGGGTCTGGTGTACAGGTGTCAGGTTTTAGCTTCCCAGGGCATGAACTTTCTCGTCTGAAAGGAGAAAGAAGTATCCTGCCAACTGCTTCGTCTCAGCCTAGCAGACGTTAGGTCCCTCCAAAACAACTGCAGGAGCGGAAGAGACAAACATGGATCAGAAACAGAAAGGAGCTTAATTCAGCCACACCTGCCCAATCAGTTCAGAGATGAAGAGGGAGTCAGCGGTTTAAATCTCCCTACAACGTTAACCAGGGAGAGGGCATAATTCTAGATGCTAGCAGAAAAAAGAGTTACTACTGCAGAATTAAAACCAGAAATGTATACCAACTATTTTAACTGGAACAGAACTGCAGCCACAACAGAAACAGATCAGGCAATATCAAGCAAAGGCAGCCTGTCATCAACACAAATGGCAGTAAAAGCAATGAGCAAAATAATCCCGTAGATTAACACCTTCTTGGAAGGTTGATGTTCCCTACACAAGACAAGGGCAGTGATTGATTTAATACTAGAAAAAATGACTACTAGACATAAGGTCTCCAAGTGATGATAATCAAAAGGTTATTGAAAATCACTTTGGATCAACAGAGTCAGCAGACCCTGCATCACACAGCTTCAAATCTACTTCTAAAAGCTCTTCCAATGAAAATAACAGACTCAAAAGAAGCGTCATCCTTTCAACCCGGACAAATAAACCTTTAATGGCACACTGGTCCATATCCCACGGCAGCATCAAACTATGCCTCTGTGCAAAGTGTGTCATTCCAGTTTTTTAGGATAAGGGTGCCAGACTTGAAATAAGAATTATACAGCTCGGAATTAAATTAGCAGGCTAGAAGGGAAATAAGTCAGAAGTCAGCCATAGTTTGGTGTAACTTTAATTTGAATTTACATATTTTCTGCTTTCAGCAAACTGTATATCATACAGCAGTCTTGACTCTTATAATCCTGATCTGTTTGTTTGTTTTTAATACACGTGCTAAGAAGTCCCTTGGGATAAAATTGATAATCTCCTGTTCCTGAAGCAATGCAGTTTTGCTCAATACTTCCAAACTAAAAGACAAAGGCCAATATTATTTTCACAGCATTAAAACAACCCAGACATTCAAAACCTGCTCTTCTGGCTAGTATATTTAAATCTGTCTAAAATCTGAACCATGAGAAGACAGGCACACACCACTTCCCCCCGTTGACAAAGGTGATGGAATGGTTATTAAATTTTCATTTATAACATCCTCCAGCAAAAGCTCGATAGGTTACTCCTTTCGGTGCTCAAAAAAACAGAAAATTAGAGGAGGCTGGAGAGAAAGTTAGCATACAGGTCAAACAGGTATAAACATTTGTGAAATAGTGGCAAGTAAGAAGTTAATTCTTTTAATTCAAAGGCAGAATTCCTTCAATACACTGTTACATTTTACTTCTACCTCAAACAAAGAAAAGCCGATCCCCGCTCTTACTAAAGGGAGAGACGACTGCTTCCATGTTGGTATGGCTTCTATTCTACCACACTTCCATGGAGCAAAGAACTACATTTCCAATCACTGCAGCAATGTTATCGTGGTTAGGCTTGAGCACTGGGGGGGTGGGGGGGAGAACTGCCCAAGTCAGCATCTCTCAAGCCCCACGTGGTTGAGAAGCGCTGGTGGGGGGTGGATTGTACATCAGTGCTGCGGGCAGAATCTGGCAGGCTCTTCCCCCACAGGTGCTTCTCAAGCCAAACAGGACTTCAAAAGCACCAGCAAGAGACAGCCTCTTTCTCCCCGCACTCCACCGGCTCCCCTGGCCACGGGGGCTTGGGAAAGGGCGGGAAAAGGGAGGGAGATCAAAAAAGCTGGAAAAACTGGATTTTATTTGGCTTTTGGAGGGGGGGGCTCCAGGTATATTTGAAAAGCCAAACACCCCTCAGGCTTTTTTATCCGTAAAAGAAAAAAAACCAAAGAGCCAATAGGACTTTTTTTCGGGTTTTCCTGTGATTTGGCATTACTGAACCACCAAAACACCATACGGTTAATTTAATATGTTTATTTAATATGTGTCTAATAAGGTAAAAGATGAATGCCTACAAACACGCATGCGAGTGGGGTGCTGTGTTGTTTCTGGGCTGTGTGGCCGTGTTCTAGTAGCATTTTCTCCTGACGTTTCGCCTGCATCTGGGGCTGGCTTCTCCAGAGGAGAAAATGCTGCTTAGAACATGGCCATACACCCTGGAAACCACACAGCACACCACTGATTCCAGCCATGAAAGCCTTCGAAAGCAGTATTCATGTGGGTCCTTACACAAATTAATTTTAAAAAGACCGGCCTGCCGGCTCTCTCCCCGCCACCCAGTCCCGAGTTAAGCACACCCCACATTAAGACCATTTTGTATTAAAAAAAAATTTGTTTCACCTCAGTTGAGTGTGTGCGTGCCCCACTGCAGCACAAGAGCTGACTTTTATTTTTAAAGAGGATGAAAAGCTCTGCAGAAAGATTATTACATCCTAAGCCAAGGCCCCCTTTGGTATGTGAATATCCAGATACTGAACCAAAATTATGACTTACAGGGAAGGAGAAAATAACTCTGGAAATGTTACTTTTCTATACATCAGGTTTTTCAATACTTAGGCATTATGTTACCATAAGAACAATGCCGTAGGATTGCCCTGAATTAATCAGATACACTGTGAAGGAAAGAAGAAAATATTGCTCGCAGAATGTTGCACATGCAGATTTGGATTTTACCTCTTCTATAATATCAATAATCTGTTAAACAAAACTGTCATCAGTTACAAAAAGTCAAACCACGTTGGGGCAGCACTGTGGCCAAGACCCTGGATCCCCGACCCGCCTGCCCGGGTGCAGAGTTCCATCGGCGACAAAGGAACCAGGCCACACGTGGCTGAGTCAGCAGGATAGATAAAGGGTTTTTAAAAATTCAATATGCATTTTTATCTCGCCTTTCTTTTTTAATTGGGGCCCACATTTGACAGCTTCACAGCTTAATTGCAGAAAGGAAAAGAAACTAACAAGCAAGCAGCCACAGAAAGTATCTTAGAGTTCTATCCTCATGTACTGGCGAAATTAATAGCCATCCAATAATGTCAGCATACAAGGGCTCTATAGATTTCCCATTAAAGTACATGGACTGCACTGTGTCCTCCCTCCCTCCCTCCCTCCCAGCAAGCCATTCTGTTATGTATATTACATAGATAGTGTATGGTTTTCACGTTTCAGGATCAGCCAATTAAAGTATTATACTATTAATACCATTATACTTATACAGAAGATGAAGCAACCCCAGCTATTTACAAAGAACAAGAAATGTGTTTGTATCTCAGCAGCAATACATGAAACCCCCACCCCCCGCTCATCCAACACCTCCACATAAGAATTCTTTAAGAAGCTGATTCATTTAAGCTAAAACAAATGCACAGCCATTGGGCCGCAGGGCTTCCTTGCTCTCTCTAAAATCAGAGGCAACAAGAGGCACGAGAGCTCTGCAGAGTCCAAGAAACTCCACCCACAACGTGTACAATCCGGATACAGGTTCGTTTTTGTCCCACAGACGTGGGGGAAGTGATTTTGTCCATTTGTTATGTGGCCGGATTCCAAAAGAGCAGACCCAGTAGGAAGTGGCGCCGACAAATAAATACTAATGGAGCCTTGAAACAGAAGCTGCCAGAAAGCCAAGATCTGTGAGGGTATTTTAAGGACACAGAAGTGGAGCAACACTCTGCTAGGTCAAGCACAGGCAACATTTAAAATCGCATGAAAACTGTTTCGCTTTAAAGCAGATACTGACCACCTGCAGAAATTTTACACCAAGTCATTTTGCTGGCGCATGCAACTTGCAACACGTTTCAGTGGACTCATACAATTATAGGCAGAGCATGCTTTTCACTGTTTTGGTCGTAATCAGAACAAAACAAAGGAAGGGAACAACTCTATGGCTGAGACGGAGATCTTTTTTACACGACATATAAGATGCAAAGGCATACAGCAATGTGCTTTAGAGCAAATATGTGATGGATGAGGGGGAAAATGCAAAAAATCAAGGAAATGTATACTTTTCCCCCCTAAAGACTGTTTTTTTTGGGGGGGGGGATTTGGGGGAGCACTGAAAAAGAGACCTCTTATGAAATATTTTTTTCCACCACAGGAATGAGTAAAATACTTTAAGATGAAGTTCTACACACTAAAAATACATAGCTATGTTTTATACTTTTAAATACTCATGTTTATACTTTTAAATTCCATAAATATGCCAATTAGTTCAATTTTAAATACTAATTATGGTATAAATTATGCATATCATGCTGTTAAAGTAAAAATATAAGTTCAATTTGAAAGAAAAAGTATTGTATACATTTCCATTTTCTCCAGCGTTTCTACTTTCTGGAAAAAAATGTTTGCCTCTTCAATTCTGAAATTTTTACAGCTATAGCCCAGAGTCTCTAAAAACATGGAGACGTGTCAGCTGGATAACTGACCTGAACCCTCTGATGTAGGAGTGCAACAGCCTGGGCCCAGCTCTTTCTCACTCGCCTCTTTTGCCCGACCCCCACCCTGCAGGGGCACGGCTTCAAAGAGGAAGAAATCAGGCAAGCACTTCTCTTGTAAGAAGCGCGGCTGATGGAAGACAAAAGGAGACCACCTTTTCAACCAGCTTTCCCGGTTGTCTGATGGCCACCGATACAAAACACAGCATGTCATGTGCCAGGCAAACCTTGGGATGTTACCGGACATACAGAAGCAGGCGCATCTAGTGAGCAAAACAAGCATTTCAAAAGCAGAATGGGCTGAGATGACTTAGTTGCTGAATGCAACATAGAATGCCTTGAAACTCTCTTCAATATGCATTAAAACATTGTCCCACCAGATATAGCAACTCCGAAAGGTGGCTCAGATTTGTGGCAGATCCATCAAACTGCGGAGAATAATTACAACTTGAAGGCTTGAGCGCAATCCTTGAAAAGCAAACACTTCCCTTCCTATCTGCTAAACAAACCTAAACATTCCAAGGGAACAGTAGCCACACATAGCAAGATTTTGCCTTTAGGTATTTATCCAACAGATCCTAGTCCCACTTCTCAGCAGGTAATCCATGCATGCCAGAACACAAAATGAAACATTTCAATTATGTGGATTTTGTTTTTACTGCCGTACTCTATGTAGATGAATCCTTGGAGGTATCAGCTATGCCACAGCTGTGGAACGCACCAGAGGATCACTGTGATGCTGTTACTAGCAACTTAATCAACAGCAACAGCATTTGCAGTATACAGCTTAGGCCTTCCTTTGAAATTAGGCCATCCAGCCTCTCTTAAAAAACCTCCAAAGAAGGAGACTCCACCACATTCAAAGGTAGTGGAACTGTCCAACAGCCCTGACGGTCAGAAAATTCCTCTTGATGTTTAGGTGGAATCTCTTTTCTTTCACCTTCAACCCATTACTCCTGGTCCTAGTCTCTGGAACAGCAGAAAACAAGCTTGCTCCCTCACCAACATGACATCCCTTCAAATATCTAAACATGGCTATCATGTCACCCCTTAACCTTCTCTTCACCAAACTAAACCTACTCAGCTCCCAAAGCTTCTCTTCATAGGGCATGGAAATCAGACCTTTGACCATTTTGGGTGCCCTCTTCTGGACCCGTTCCAGCTTGTCAATACTGCAGTGCCCAGAACTGTATACAATATTCCAGGTGAGGTCTAACCAATGCAGAATAGAGAGGTACAATGACATCCCTCGATCTAGACACTATACTCCTATTGATACAGTCCAGAATCATGTTGGCTTTCTTGGCCGATGCATCACACTGTTGACTCATGTTCAGTTTGTGGTCTACTAAGACTCCCAGATCCCTTTCGCATCCACTTATCAGAATCAATGAAACAGCTTCATCTCATATAAATCTCTGCTAACAAATTTCTGCGTGAAGCTCAGATTTATAATGGGCAACCTTTCCTATCCTATCCTTCAGTCATGGTTGTCATTTGAACTTGATGGTGAATTTACTGATTGGAAGAAGCTCATTTCGACTTCAACAGAGGCTACTGCAAAACATACTGAATGACAAATTCCAGGGCAATAACTACATTAGAGTACTGCACCCAAAGAAAAGAATTTTGTGATACCTTAAAAACTAAAGACTTTATTGTGGCAAAAGGTTTCATAAACAGGAGCTCAGTTAAATATCTGACAACGTTCAGCCAAGCAGAAACTTTCACCACAAATTCACAGGGTACCATGAAACCAGGACCGGAGTGAGGGAAAATGCACCTGGAGCATGCATGTGCCCTGCGCCCCTGACACGCCCCCGAACCAGTGTATGCCTGGTGCGTCGCACACACCCCACCCCCTTGGTGCTATGCCACTGCATGAAACTCTGCATACCATTGCTTATGGATCTTTTTTTATGGGACTGAGCAGATGACACATGCACACCGTCCATAATCAGCACATAATTCAAGTTCAAAATACATCAAGAACCGTTGCTTTTTCTCCTGATGTGGTAGTACTGAGTTCCAGCAAATGGGCCAACCATATTTTCTCAAACTATCCTGAACATCAATGCTTTTTACCTCTTTCAGATGTAAAGTTTAGAAGCTGACTGGCACGCAGGTGGTGACAGAATCTCAGGGTAACCCTCTTCCGTGCAACGAAAACATTCTCACAAATCCTGGCTTTTGTTCAATTTTTGTTTCACAGCTCCACAACGTGTTCTTTCCTGAAACATTAGCCTTGGAAGGGAGGAGGGGATGCTTCAAACCCTCTTTGTGAAGCAGGGCCACCGTCTTGATATCAGACCACAGACGTGATATCAGGCAAATCATCAGATATCATTTCTGCTGCCCCATAAAACACAAAGAAAAGAACAAATGGTCCCAATATAGCTTTTGCTCTGGACTGCCACAGTTCCCCCCCCCCCAAAAGGGAGCATACGCAGGCAAGGCCTGCTGGCGATGAGCCAGATTTGCTGGGGGGGGGGGGGGTTTATCAGATTGTAAATCACGAAAGCCTGTTTCAGTAGAAACCACAATGTTTTATCAGCATGCAATGTACACATCTTACTCATGTTTTCTTCATCGTCTATGTCCATTGTGGAATGGTTCAGGCTTCTTGACTGGTGAGAATGTTCTGAAAGACAAAACACGGCAGTCTTAGTTGCACACAGGTTCAATGCCTGTGGATGCACCCAGGGCCAAACATGCTCTCAAGTGCCATGGATTTAACACAAATTAATCACTTTCCCCAAGGAACAACATTTCCTCAACGTCACCCTCACAGCAGCCCTGAGCAGAACGCTGATGCCACCCACAGAACCGGGATCTGAGCCAAGGTCCCCTTGATCCAACATGTGAACTGATAGATGGCACTGGAGCGGCTTCCATGCTTCTGAGGTTGAGCCAATCACCACCCTACGGCCTCTGAAATCCTTGACCTGCCAGATGGAAAGGGAGCCTTCTCAAGTAATTATTGATGTGATAGATTGACAGACATATATACCCTTACCCCCGATGAATCTAGCATAGTTATTTTATCTGAGAATGGTCCCTTTCAGTACCAAATAAGATACACACAAACACATCCATCTTTATCCTTAGCTATCACACTAACAATGCTTCCTGAACAAAGTGCGGCAGACAAAACTACATACATTGTTAAAAGTGAAGACTGCACATGTTTATGTTTTAACACATTCACACATTTTCTTTCTTTCTTTCTTTCTTTCTTTCTTTCTTTCTTTCTTTCTTTCTTTCTTTCTTTCTTTCTTTCTTTCTTTCTTGATTTTTACCCCGCCCTTCCCCGAGGGGCTCAGAATGGCAGCAACATTTATAAAACAATCACAATAAAATCATAATATATTAAATATATTAAAACAGGTAAATAGTAATTACTAAAATAACCTAGCTCCAGATGGCAGCTTATTGAACCCAAACATGTCCGCCCCAGGGAGGCCAGAAAATAGATGTGACCCCACTGCTTTTTCGCCCACCTGGGACTTCAGGGACTTCAGAAGCACCAACTTCTCCTAAGGGGCTATGGAACAAAGCCAGCAACCAGGACACTGAAATCAGAGGACAGGTGTCCATAACACAGGTGACATGCACATTGTACCTGTGAAGACTGTCAGTGTGCCAGCAAACAAAAGGGGTGGGAAAAGGAGAGGCCCAGGCTGTGTTTGGCCGGCGATCATCACAGTAAGCCAAGCCCCGGCAGCACTGGCACCGCCTCAGGGGATGGCAGCTGCATGCGATCAAGGGGGTAGGAAGAGCCACAAATCCTGCCTGTGGCCTCCTCCCACGGCACCAGACCCAGCAGTGCTGCCAGCACCTTGGCTGCTTAGTGACAGAATCTGCCCTGCACGTAGAGCAAAACAGTGTGGCATACCAGGGGCTGACTACACCTGATATACGAGAGCTAGCTAAAAATATCTGCTTTAACAACCATTAGCATTCTCTGTACCTCAGGACTAGATTTTTCTTTTCCACCTGAGGATTTCTGTGTAACGTGGCAGCTTGTGGCTGCTCGCTGCCAAAAGCTGGTGCAACAAAACATATTGTCTTTCCTGCCTTATGATCAGTTTTGATTAGGCTGGGGTGATTGCTGTTGATCTACAATGCGCTTAGATTTGAATCCGTGGGCTACACAGTTGCTTACTGGTTAAGAGAATAACTGCTGTTTACATACGAAGTCATCTTATCTTACATTCCAATTGTTTCATACTTAGCATTCATAGCTAAGTATGAGTTACACTATACTTAGAAACTCTATATGAAATTTATAAATAGAATGAATTGCAAAACTTATCTTCATTAGCCTATAAAAATATTACATCTATCTTTTGAGCACAAGGAATTTTCATATATTCATATATTGTTCACCTATGGACAATCATAAATCTATATGGCATAGTTCAAAAATAAACACTGCACTAGTGGCTACATCTTTGAGCATTATTATCAAGCATTATTATCCACATACCATTGACCAGCGTTGCTACTTTTTAATGGCTGAAAAGCGAGAAGCTTGCTGCGAATGGCCGTCCTGACAGACGCAGCCTGACTGTCTTAAAACAAGGAGAAAAATCCACTCTGCCTCCACCACAGCATATCTCGTTTAGGTTTTGTTTTCAGCATCCTGGTCTAGATGGCCAGCTCAACCCCATCAGATCCTGGAGCCTAAGCAGGGCTGGGAGACCCCTACGGAAGACCAGGGCGGCTATGCAGAGGCAGGCTACGGCAAACCACCCCTTGTCCTGAAAATCCTTACGGGATCAGTTGTGACTTGGCAGCAACAGTAAAACCTTTCAATGCCTTTTGGCTGTTACTTTATTTCTTAAATCTGTATAGTGCAATTTTTAAAAATCTCTGCTTGGGTAGATTCTTGATTTTAAAACACAAATTAAGGTTTGAAAACACTGGACCCCTGACAGGCTTTAGTTCACTGATCTATCCGTTATTTTAATACTTTTAATTCCAGCCTGGTACTTGACAGCTCAGAACTGATTCATCATTTCCTTTGTCCAGGTACAGAGTATCACCAGCATGTTCCCACCAACTTTCAGATGAACACAGGGCCACACTTCCATACCTCTACTCTCAAGCCCAGAACACTTCCTGTTTTATGCCAACTCCTCCTTGTGTCAAGACCCCGTTAAGACCTGTTAAAAGTGTCAGCTCTTCCCTGGTTCTTGCCACGTGAGCCTGGGCTGGAGGGAGCCAACAGAGGGGGCAACGGGGGAACCTCTGGCTGGTCTTCTTTTGCTTTGGGTGAGTTGCAACTTTCTCATCCCTTGGGCCAGCTAGGACCCAGCCGCATTTCTGGTTTGGCCTTGGAGATTCTGTACTGCTTTCTTCATCTGTTAGTCATGTCACTCTGCTGGGGGGATGTTTGGGGAAGAGATACTACCGAAGAAATACTGCAACGGAACTCAGTTCCAGCAAAGCTTGCTTGCATGCTGTTTGTCATTTGTAATTGCAGGGTCTGATGGGAATTGTAGTCCATGAACATCTGAAGCGCCAGAGTTGGACACCCCATCTATTTGATGTCTCCTGCAGATGCTCCAAAGTCCAATAAAACCAAGGCGGTAATTTTAAATGAGTCTGGCTCAAAAAATGTCCCACCAGAGGGGCTTCCAAGACCTGGTTCTTGATTCCTGATCTGTGTTCTGAAACTTGTGTCCAGAGCCTGCGTGTTTTTTGGCCCACGTCTCTTTTGCTGCATTTACACATCGTGTGAGAAATTATGCTGGACGAATCACAATTGGTGAACTTCCTCCAGGGCTTAAGCTGAAGCATCTTCTTCTGTCCGCTAGTTTTTGTTTCATCAGCTGCTGACATCAGTGGCCTCCCAACTGCTCTGCCCCTTTGCATTCTGCCCATTGCTTTGGCTCACAAGGCTGAAGCTCTTGGCTTGCGTGGTCCCTCTGCGGTCCGTTCAAGGAATTTCCTCTCACCTGCAACAGTCTCCTTTCTGCCAGCCCCACCAACAGCCCCCCCCCTTCCTGTCACTCTCACCTCCCAGCCAGTATTCTCCTTAGCAGCCATGTTCTCTCAACAGGTGGCTTTGTCCTCACTTGGCCACTACCTGTCCAAGGCTCCCCACGGCATCTTATCAGAGAGAAGCAGGTCAAATATGGGAGGCATCTGTTCCTGGAGAAAGCACTGGTAATGCATGCCAGGCAGTCGACAATCCTGACAGAAAGGGGTGTAGAGGAACAGAGACCAGACAGGGTTAGATCCACATGTCCTGCTTGGTGCAGCCAAAGTTGGCCCCTGAAGATTTAAAAGTTTCCATGGCGTGTCTACATTTTATTGGCTATGCTGACCAGATCCATGTCTTTGCGAATCTACAAAGCAGTACCTCAAGTCTCTACAACAGTAAATCTTGGCTTCACTCAATACTGTAGTTGATTTCAAACAGCTAAAAACACATACAAATTAATATTCTAGTAACTTGACAGGACTCCAAGCTTTCCAAGTTTAAAGTCCATCCATCAAACAGAAGAATTAAATTCACAATACACCACACACTGCAATCACTCTTAAAAGTAATGAGGTACCTATGACAATACTGCTTTCAAAAGGAAACAATCATCTCTACAATAGAAAAATCCTGCCTCGTATGAGGATAAAGAAAGTAGCGCAACGGAGCCAGGCCCAAAACCCACTCAGGATTCTCCGGCTGGAAGAACCTCCAGATATGCAGGGAGGAATCCCCCCCCCCCAATAATTCCCACTGTACTGGAAAGAAAAAATGAAATAAATCAGCAGAACTGTGTGTCTGTGAGACAAGGAACATGGATTCCATGTCAAGCACCAGTTGCTCATAGTTGATGCTTATATGAAATGCTTAATTAAAATGCTTACATGCTGCTTATAAGTCTGCAAGATCAAGAACATGCAATTGCAACTTTCTGTGTATTTAGTGCTGGTAATTTCTTAAGCCATGGCTGGAAATAGAGAATGCTTGAAAGTGTTTTGGCTAATGTGCGTGTACAGCAGAAGTAACACGTAAAGCGGTCACAGCAGAGTTCGGCGATCGGTTGGATTGCTTAGATCTATAGAACGTTCTTTCCTCAAAGTCCACGTGACACCTACCCGTCTGATTTTTAGGTATTAGGTTAAATGCATTTTATTCATATAGGCTTTTATCAGACTTGGCCATTTTATGTTTGTCATCTATTGTACTGCAGTAAATAACTCCTTATATGTATAGTTTTGTGAAGATCAATATAATATCTTGATTTTACTGTTTTATGCTTTGAGCTATTTTATTCTTGGGTTGGTTTTGTTTATTCTACTTATTTAAAATACACTGCTGCTTGTGCAGGTTAATATATTGCTGCATAGATATTTTAATTGTTGATTAGTTTATGATTCTGTGGAAAACTATTGTTTTTCATTTGCCTCTTAACAGTTTCATAATCTAAGCATCATACAGCAATGCACACATAGGGCTGAATTTAAGGGGTACATGAAGGACAATTTATAAGGATTGCTTATTGGAAATCTACAATAAGGAATAAGAAGAGGGACAAACTACAGGAAACAGAATCTACATTTTCAGAACAAGGTCATCAACTGGAAACAGTCTGACTGATATGCAGAATGGAGAACAGAAATAATATCTCTTAAACTCTAGTCAGTAGTATTTTATTGGTATCAACACAATAACCACAATTCTCTGCCCCAATACAGAAAAAATGCAACAACAGTTACCCAATTGTATTAAGGATTCTCAAGAATCCTTAAGAAGCAGATTCTTAATACAAGAATCCTTAAGGAGCAGCCTTGTGGAAAACTGCTGTGAGAATTCATATCTCCCATGATATCAACTGAGTCTCATATATTAAAACAGGAGGGGTTTCATTCCTTGACAAGGAGCAGCCGTGTCATAGTGGTTAATAGCAGGTGTACTCTAATCTGGAGGAACCGAGTTTGATTCCCCGCTCTGCCGTCTGAGCTGAGAAGGCTTATCTGGGGAATTCAGATTAGCCTGTACACTCCAACACATGCCAGCTGGGTGACCTTGGGCTAGCCACAGTTCTTCTCTCAGCCCCACATACCTCACAGGGTGTTTGTTGTGAGGGGGGAAGAGAGAGGAGATTGTAAGTCCCTTTGAGTCTCCTGCAGGAGAGAAAGGGGGGATATAAATCCAACTCTTCTTCTTCTTCTTGAAATGTTTTAATTTATACACAACTATCTGTGCAATCCTAAATAAATCCAGTTTATGCTAGCCAGGCAGCCTGGAGTAAATTTCATACTATAACATCAATCAAAGCTATGGTGGTACAGAGAGATTTGAGTGACATCTGTGCTGGAGTCACTCATATTTCAAATATATCCACAGAGAAGCAAAGAAGTGACCAGCGTAGTCCTCCTCCTACACAAGCAAAAAGCAATGATGTCAGCGAAGTGATTTCCACCCCACTGAAGTAAATGTAAAGAGTAGTAATAGAAGAAGGAGGAGGAGGAGGAGGAGGAGGAGGAGGAGGAAGAAGGAGGAGGAGGAGTTGGTTTTTACACAGCGCCTGTGAGGTAGGTGAGGCTGAGGGAATTTGAAGAGAACTGTGAGTGGCCCAAAGTTGTCCAGCAGGTTTCGTGTTGAGGGGTGGGGAACAGGGAATCAAAACCTGGTTTTCCAGATTAGAATCTGCAACTCTTCACCACCAGCCTTCCCCCTCCGCCACACCCATGACTCTTGAGCAACTCAGCAGTCAAACACCACACACCAGGAACGGTCTATAAACCCCTGGGAGGATGCTCCTATTTCAAGTAGGACATGCAGCATGCTGTGGTACATTACTCTGGCCTCAAATTGGGCCAACTTTGAGCACACCAGTGAGAACTGAAAAATAGTAGGAACCACGAGGAATTAGCACTTTGCACAAAACAGAGGGCACATTCTGCCCACGCACACAACCCCACCGCCAATGGCAAACACTACTGCAAGATCTTGGTAACACTTGTGCACACAGAAGTTTTACACGTCACCACCATACACTAGAACTCCAAACACAAACACCTATAAGGAACCACTCCTCCAGCTAAGGAAGCAGGAGAAAGCACCTCACACACTTGTAAGCCTCAGAGCATGACCCACACACCTTCAAACATCACAGGCAACAAAGCGGTGGAAGATGAAGCATCAGAAACTCAAAATAGTGCAGTTATTACATAGTTTATTTTGAACTTCATTGACACTCTGCTTTTGCGTTTTCTTCCCTATGGGGACCCAAAGGGGTTTCCCTTGCTCTCCTCCTCTCCACTTTATCTTCAAACCAACCCTGTGAGGTAGGTGACTGGCCTGAAGTCACCCAGCATGCTTCTAGGGCTGAGCGGGGATTAGACTCTCGGCCTCTCAGATCTTAGTCCATTAGACATTAATCTCACTACAACTCCACACTGGGTGTGTTGTTCACAGAAACAGGGTCAGCCCCAGCTATCATGGCACAAGGTCTGGGCCCCACAAAGAATCAGTGACTCTGTGCAGTCAGCATTCAGAGATGCATTTTCTCTCCTCCCCCTACGGAGACTATGGCTTAGACAAGATGTCAGACATGCAGGTAGGCTGGACCACTTCAGAATGCAGTGAAGGAGGAAATGTCTCTGCACATGGACACCTAACATGGTGGTGGAAAGGCTGGATGGAATTTTCTAAAACACAAGCCCACCCCAAAGCCCACCCCAACAGGCTAACGGGGTTACCCCTCTGGCTCAACATTCAGCCCAGCCTTCAGCTTGAGAGTCCATCAAACTCAAGAACTTGCTGGTGTGACTGATGAAAGGGAAACCAGCATGACATCCAAACCATTCAATGGAACTTCCTTCCCCTCTGTGGTTCATCCATCGCCCAACACAAATTGAATAATGATCTACCTTCAGACTCTCCCCGCCAAATCCCAAATACAGAGTTTTAAAAAATTAGTATTGACTTAAATCCAATATATAAATACCAATATTGACATCAAATGCATTAGCATTCTCTCCCCTCATATCAACCCTAACAAAAAAATCCCACCGTCACCAATCCCAGCCCAAAAGTTCTGCTCACAGTGCTGCCTTTCAAAAGGGTTATGGCCCCACCTTGGTACCCATTTCCCACCCCTTTCTGCTGTTTCTGCCTCTAGCTGAGAAATGGAGACCGGGGTGGGGGGAGGGGAGGGAATAAACATTTGGAAGAGAATTGACCCCACAAAAACTTTTTTCAATTTGTCTGATGAAAAACTGAGAAATCTGGGCGGCCGCTGGGAAAAATGATGCGAAATATTTCTGCTTTGAAATACATGAAATCATAATCTTAATCATAAACTCAGATGGGCATTTTTAAGAGCAAGATCCAATTCCTTTCCATCGTCACTACTTCAAGGACGGTTCTCAAACGTCCCTCGGTATGAGACACTGCCCTTTCTGTCCTTCTTATATTGACTCCCTTGAACACACCTTGCTCTTCTGCCCAAAGTACAGCAGCTTTAGGCCTGCCTCAACCTCGGCTGGGTTCTCGGATCTTCCTGTTAATGCAAAGATGACGTTTTTGCTCAACAATCCCGAGGTTGAAATAACTGAAACCGTAGCCTAGTTTCTGCCGCTCGTTTCGAACTAGGTTCCCTTGGCTTCTGTTTACTTCACTTTCAATGTTCTTGACTGGATTTACTACCTTCTTCTTTGTCCCTATGTCATATGTGCCTAATAAAGGTTTCTGAATCTGGGAATGCTGGACAAAGCTTCCCGGGGGGGGGGGGGGGGCTCTAGGGAACAGTGGGGCCTTGCACTGGCATGTCTGCCCCACCCAGGACACTTATCCCTGGCTGAGAAGGCAGACATATTGGCGGCCACCCATCCCACAGCCCCACCACTGCAAAATCTGCCAGCAGGGCTGTGCTGGTGTCCCACTTGGACACCAGAATGATCAGGGGGTGGAGCATCTCAGGGTCAAAGCCAACGGTTAGTCGGCTCCCTCCCAGGATTGAGGGCACATAATGCAGCACCCGTCCTCAGATTTGCGCCACCCTTTTGGTGGAATCAGTCCTGTTAGCCCTATGGGGCTTTCTGGCGGCAGCGGTAGCAGCGGCAGGGTGTTCCTGAGATTTCTGAACTCCCCACTCCACGAGAAAGTTCTTTTGGGGGCAGTGAGGTGCCTCCGCCTATGGGTTTCGATGGGGCTGAGATTCTCTCTCTTCTGGAATAAGTGAGATGTTTAAGGCACCCAGCTTAAGGCACCCAGTTTGCAACTCTCTTGCCTTAGCAATGGATATATTTTCAATTTCATTTGTAGAAAAGTAAAGCACTTATAAATGCCGTAAACATGCCAGTTAGCGGAATTTTATATTCTAAGTTATACATTTTGTTGAAGAAGAAAGACAGAGTCTAGTTTCACACGAAAATGAGAGGCTGAGGGGCTCAGCGGGAGAGCATTAGATCATGCACGCATCTTTGCCGGAGACCCCGGCAAGCCACCGCAAGTCTGAGCGGACGTCACTGACCTTGAAGGACTGACGGTCTGATTCCGTAGAAGGTGCTGTCACGTGAGTATTGCATATATTTCAGTTTCCCCCAAAATGAAGTGACCTGAGAAAAAGTGGAAAAACGGTTTTTTATGGCTTCGAAATTCCTGACAATTTTACATCTCTGCGTGGGACATAACACAAAGTGAGGTTACCACTGAAAGCACCTCCGTGAACAGAAATGTAGGGTAGAAGGATTCTTTTTTATTATCAACAAAATTAGGCCAAAAACGTAAGCAATTAAAAAGATCAACAGACACAAAGCGAACGGAAACATCAACTTAATGATAATGAACAGCAATAATGAAGAACTCAGAATAAAGCTAACTTGTGCTAATCATGAACATTTCGTTTTCTTACCTACCTATCAATTCAAGTTCATGAGTCCCCATGCCCATAACAAGTGGAATCTAAACGGGAGGTCAGACTGAACTACTTATCTAAATGATGGAGACATCAGTCAAAATACCTTTTCTGGCAGCTTGTCTGCTGTTGGAACGGGAAGGTTTTGCTGTGTTTGTGGGGTTCTGTTTTGGCCGCCTTGCTGACTTTCAACAGAAAGGCCACATTCCCAAGGGTTCTAACTACTGAATGAGATGGGAATGTAAAGTCCACTAAATCATTTTGAACGATATTTTGGCCAAATCCTGTTGGAACAAGATGAAAACCAAGACGTCATCCATGCCGGCCAGCAGGCAGCATGAAAGAAAGATCAGAAACATCCTGGGAAAAAACATTTCAGGAGAACATCACATTAAGTGGACTGAGCTTGGAGAGTTCATAAACTGCTGTCGTAGCTTCTGGCAGGTGGGCACGCAGAAGCTCCGCTAGTTGAAGGCAGCTTTGAGAAATGGCAGAGCTCTCTCCCTGTTTCTTCACCGACTGGTTGGAAATTGTACTCCAAGCCAATACCTTACTAGATACTTGATTGCACTAATTCTGGCTCTTCACAGGCCCAAATGCTTAATTTCTGCCCAACAAGCTGCCTCAGTAGATGCAGTGCTGTACCATGGAGAGGAGAGTTACAGCCTGGGGGGGAGAAAGGATTTTTCAATGGGGGAGAATTGCCCCCCCCCCCAGCCTTTTTGGGGAGTACTAGAAAAAACCTCCTCTGAAATATTTTCACTTTTAGAATGAAATGCCTTTAAAGAGAAGGTAGGTGAGCACAGCTCTTAAATCAAGACACATTCCTGCACCTAGAAGGATACCAACCCTTCATGAGGGGAGGATGCAGAACTTTTGTTGCTTCTCAACACTTGCGTGTAGCCTTCTGCTGCCCTTCAAGAGATGTGAAATCACCTCTCCCTCCAAGCATGCTGACACCTTTACCCACTCAGACACTGGGTAAAAATTATCTTGTGGCCGTAACCTCTGAGGAGGGGGGGGGAAAGTTCAGAAGAATGCGGGGCAAAAACTGCACCAAAGTATCAGAGGAAAGCTGAAAGCTTTCTCGAGCCCGAAAACAAAAATCCAGGTACCTGCACTCAGACAGCACAGTGGGCATCAACTTACAATTCTCTCCCAAGTATATTGGCAAACTGGCTTGCACAAAACCAAAACTTGTAGAACATTTCAGTTCCACAAATATGTCAACTATTTTATATGCTAAGTTTATGCTATTATAGCAGTAAAATTATATTATATACTGCTATTATAGAAGTAAAAAGACTTGACAGCCCATGAGTTAACAATAGTGAATTACTTGTTTTTGACAAAAATTAATGCATTGGTTGAACTCTGGCAAGTAAACTCTTGGTCTCAGATAATTCTGTGTAAAATGGGGAAATAGTTTTTTTTTTAAGGATAAAAGGTTAACTTTTTCCCAAGTAAAATGCCAGAAAAACCAATAGAAATACACTGAACGGAACTCAGACCTAGTCCAGAATCAGGAAGTTTTAAATAGATACAGAAGGCCAAAATGGTATTTTTAACCACACATTCTTCTTCCTTTCCTTTAGCTTTCAATGCCAATCATGTTACTACCTGTTCCCCCGAAAATAAGACATCCCCTGAAAGTAAGACGTAGCAAAGTTTTTGTTTGGAAGCATGCCCGTCGAACAGAACACCAGAGCATGCAGCTGTGGAGCGGAAAAATAAGACATCCCCTGAAAACACGACATAGTGCATCTTTGGGAGCAAAAATTAATATAAGACACTGTCTTATTTTTGGGGAAACAGTAGCAAGTCTTGACATTTAGTATTATTTTCAGTCATAAAAGGTAAAGTTTCCCCTTCAGTCGTATCCGACCCTGGGGTACCACTGAGTTGACCATGAGCCAGCTGCCAGGATATCTGATCCACAGGGGGCTCAAACTCCTGAACGTGCGAGTGGCAGCGCAAGCACTTAACCACTACACCACACGGCTCCTTTCAGTCAGTCTTCTATGATCATGAGCTATTTAAAGTAATTTAAACTATTTGAACTATTCAGAGTAGGCACAAATTTTTAAAAATAAGAGCAACACATTTTAGTTTTACATGGATATATTTTAAGTTCTGCTATGAAATGTTTGTCTTTCAAGAACAATCTGGATTAAATTAAATTTGGTGCAAACATAGTAAACCAAAGAGAACAAATGAAACACAACACTTGTGAAAGGCTGCTGTTTCTTGTAAAGGAGAAGAAAATATCTTCTGTCATCATAGAACACAAATGGTTCATGCACTCATATAGTTGTTTGACCAATTAGAGGCAGGAACAGGCAAGTCACCCCAGGTGTCGACCACGGAATCACCTGTGCCAACTACGTGACCTGCAGCCAGCTCAGGGCTCTCATTACAAATGTTTATGATTCTGCCTATTCTAACAGAATATGAACCTTTAGGGTGTTGTGGGTTTTCCGGTTCCACCCACAACACCCTAGTGATTCTGGCCACGAAAGCCTTGGACAACATGAACTTTTATCTTTAATCTAATTGAGAACACCCAGTGACTATTGGGCCTTGCTTCTGATTGAGATTATTTGCGCTGACCAAGGAGCAGACTCGGAAAGGATCCCTGCAAAGAGGCAGAGCTGCTCTCTACAACAGCCTGTCGTGGATGCACATCACAGCGAGAACTTTATTTAAGGTCACGAACTGTTCAGTCATCTGTAAGTTAGCAATACACATAATTTCCGTTAACAGCAAAAAACCTTAAATATTTAAGAAAGTGATCGTGTTGTCTCTGAGGTTCTATACCAGCTCCATTCAGTCTGCTATTCAGTCAGACAGTATCTGCTCTAAATATTAAACGGGAAATGGTGATTTCAACTAGCCTTTCTTGTCACTGATTTTGAATTCATCCACCACGGTTATTAATAAAATCTGTAGGCAGCCATCAGCCCATAAGCTGGTTCCGTGTCAGTAGCTACCACAGTTCAGGGGGTACTTTTTGCAATGGTGCTCACTAGTAGGAAGTACCGACACCTTTTCTGGGGCTCTCCCAAGTCCTGCTGTTCCTGACCTGGCCATCCCCACACAGCCAGAGAAAGAGAGGGTGGGGGTCCTCAGGAACCGCGAAGTGTGGGATGCGCACAGGGAGGGGGAACTGGTGGGAACGGTCACAACTGCCGTGCACAAGTACAGGCATCTCGTTTTTACAAAAAACAACTGCTAAGAGTTTCAACTTCTGACACAGCTTCTCTTCCCACTCCCATGTTTAAAAATGCTCCTGCTTCCCTAAATAACTCAGTAGTTGCACTTGGCAATCAATATTCAGTGATCTGAAAACAACTACTTGACCTCAAAAACTGAATCTGCAAAATAAAATATTTTGCTTTCTTTCCTTTAAGCAGCAAGTACAAAAAGCATTACAAAATAGTCACATTTGTTTGTGATTCTTGCTTCCCAGTCAAGATCTGTCATTATGTTGGGACTTTTCTATTACAAATAAAGCTGCATATGAAAGAGCCCCGGCTCACCTGAGTGGCCCCAAAGGAATCAGTCTGACAAGATTACAGCCACACGAGGAGAGCAATCCAAAAGAGGGCTACTCAGACTCCTACTCCGGCCTTTCCAATGGGGTTTACTCCTAGGAAAGGATCTTGGGATTCCACTGTGAATTACGTATCTGCAAACCAATGGTTTTTAGAAAGCCAAGCAACTGACACAGCTGTCTGTCTGCTGGAAACTGACGTTTAAAGTAGTGAAAGTGTTTAAATCAGAATCCACCAGGTAGCACCACAAAATCCATTTTAACCCTGTTTTAGACATAGAAATTTTAACACTGAGTACTTGGAGCTCATTTTGACCCTTTCCCATCTGAAGCAGCAGGCTCATATGCCCAACTTTGACAATAACTGGTTGTGGGTTTTCCGGGCTGTGTGACTGTGGTCTGGTAGATCTTGTTGTAAAACAAGATCTATCAGACCATGGCCACACAGCCCGGAAAACCCACAACAACCAGTTGAATCTGCCCATGAAAGCCTTCAACAATACTTTGATAACAGTCTTTTATAAATAAGCTAGATAAGACAGACAGAGACATCTATATCTATATGTCTAGCTAGCTAGCCTTTAAACGTTTATATAGCTTTGTATAATCCATACGTACTTCAAGCAGCATCCTTGCAGCCTAAATAAAAAGAGGTTCGGCGGCCAACTTTGAGCCAGAAGTAAAATGATAAAACCGGTGTGGGAGGATCTCGTTTTCCGACTGTTTGGCAGACACAAGGTTGCACCTGAAGTTCATGGTTCAGATCTTACGGGAAGTGAAGCTGCGAACCTTTTCCGCGGAGCCGCGAGCCCTGGCAGCGAGTGCCGGCTCCCCGTCGCCTCCCACCAGGGCCCACGCCGGCGTGTCGGGACGCGGCCGGCGAGGGCGCTTCGGAGGCTCGACGGTTACCTCGAGGGGGGAGGCGCCAAAGGAAGGGGGGCACAGGAGCTGGCCTTCGCTGCAGGGGTGGGCTGGCCGCTCACTGGCCGGGGAGGCTGAGGGCCCGCAGGAGCCCCTCTGAGGGCCACGCAGCCCCGGCAGCTGCTCCACAGCACGCCGCCGGGGCCACGCAGCCAAGCCGGGAGCTCCCCGGCCGAGCGGGGCTCCAGAGGCTGCGCCTTCACACGGTCAGGAGAGGGGGACACACACACCCGCCGCCAGAGGCCGGGGGATGCTCCTGCCAGCCCCCCACCCCGCCAGCGTCCTCCTCGGCGGTCGCCCCCCTTGCCTCCGCCAAGCAGCCCCGCAGGCCCCGGCGGGAGGGAGGGAGGGGGGGAGGGGGCGGCCTCCCTGCGGCACTAGGTCTCTGCGTGCAGGGAGGCTCGGCCGGCCTCAGGGCCTCCAGAGGGAGCCCCTCGGCCCGCCTGGAACGGCCGCCTCAGCCCCTCGCGCCCGCGCGCGCGGGCGGGCGGGCGGGGAGGAGGCAGGTGCCCCGCGTGGGAGGGGGCGCGCGTCGCCCCCTCATTCACTCGCCCGCCCGCCCGCCCGCCCGGGACGAGGGTCGCGCCTCCTCAGCCCGCCCGCCCGCCCGCCTACCTACCTGCCTCCCTCCGCGGCGGCGGCGGCGGCGTCTCCCAGCCCGGCCTCCTCGGCCCCGGCGCCCCGCAGCCCAGCCCAGCCCAGCCCAGGCACCGGCAGGCAGGCAGGGAGGGAGGGAGGGAGGGAGGGAGGGCGCGGGGGGGGGGCGCACGGTGGCGGAGCGGCTGAGCAGCGGCCGCCGTCCGCGCGGCTCCCATTGGCTGGCGTAGGCAGGGGGCGGAGCCGGCCGGTCCGAGCACGCGCGAGGGGGCGGGGGCTATGCCGGCGCCGGTGGCTCCTCGTCCTCTTTGCGTCACCGTTCTCGCGAGGGCGGCGCCTGTGGGGGAGGGGGCGGGGCCGAAAGGCCTCCCCGCAGCCAGAAATCCAGCGCCTCAGGAAAGGGGCGGCCGGTTCTGGGCCCGGCTACGCGTGCCTGCAGTCAGATGTGCTTAGGCAGGTGTGTGCAGAGCGGGGAGGTGCTGGACTGGACCTAGCGGGGGTGCTGACCTGGGAGGAAGCGCAGATTTCGGGGGGGGGGCTCCCTCTTTGCTCCCTGCTTCCGCTCCCCCCCCCACGCCTCTTTCAATAAAATGTCACAAAGCTGACCACCCACCCACCCAACAGCCGGTGCAACCATAACCTCTTGCAATCAGGGCATGACGTTTTTGTAGCCCAATTGATTCAACCCATCAGGCAGGGTCCACTGCTTTAAAAAGTGGTGGATTCTAATCTGGAGAACCGGGTTTGATTTTCCACTCCTCCACCTTAGTGGCAGAGGCTTATCTGGTGAACCAGATGTGTTTCTGCAATCAAACATTCCTGCGGTGACCTTGGGCTAGTCACAGTTCTCTCTGAACTCTCTCAGCCCCACAAGGTGTCTGTTGTGGGGAGAGGAAGGGAAAGGAGTTTGTAATCCACCTTGAGTCTCCTTACAGAGGAGAAAGGTGGGGTATCAATCCAAACTTCTTCTCATTGCAAGCCCTATCCATCACTGAGGGAAGGGGGCATCGCATCCTGATAATTTGATTGAAAACATCACAGTCCCCTTTTCAGGATACATGAATGGCGCAAACTGTACTCACTTTCCAAAACTGTTTCTCAAGAGGTGTCTTTACCTGTCTCGCAAATAAGTTTTATTGTAAGCATGGTGCATTGACATATTTACAACAACAACAATATAGCCTTTATTGGCATGATACAGCAAAACGATTTACAACCAAAATACCACTTATACAGAACAGAATGACCATTTTTTAATATAAAAACTTCCCTTTACTGAAATTCCAATTATATCAAGCAAAAACTTGGCAACTAAATCAGAAAGTTCCTGATTAGAACCATCCAAAAAATACTGGTTCTGGAGGGTTTTCCGGGCTGTGTGGCCGTGGTCTGGTGGATTTTGTTCCTAACAGTGAGAAACAGACTTTTCTCTGTGATACACCTCTGAAGATGCCAGCCACAGATGCAGGTGAAACATTAGGAACAAAATCCACCAGACCATGGCCATGCAGCCTGGAAAACCCTCCAGAACCAGTTGAATCTGGCCATGAAAGCCTTCGACAATACATCTAAAAAATACTTTATCTTTTGCTCATCAGTCATATCCATGTTAGTAAATGTAAACCATACTCAGTGTTTATGCCTTACATGTACCCAAATTGGGCAATGAAACATAGTGTGCTGTAGCATTTCCACTTGTGCACTATTGCACTATTGTAATCTTTCAGTCCTTGGTATTTTCTGAAACCTGCCCTCAAGTAAAGCAGACAGCAAAATATATTACATCTTGCTAAAGAAAATGCACGCCTTAATTTGGGATTAATCATATAGAAGCATTGACATATGCCCTCACTGGCAGGCTTCAAGCTGTGGCCCAGCAAAAATTTGTCTGGGATGCTCTAGGCTGACCCAGTGCTGAGTGGGGGCCCTGCATGGCCCCCTCCGACTCTCGGGTTCTGTGATCCAGACTTCCATTAATTCCATATGGAGACTTAAGCATATGCCCCAAACTTAGAACTGTTTGGTTTTTTTGCTGGAATTGGCCCATCATTAGTTCTGTGTTATTCCAATATTGAAAGCAGATTCTTTTTTATTTTTTAAAAGAATTGATAATGCGCCATTTTCTTTCCGAAGTATTTTCTGATCTGCTTGTGAAGCTTTTTTCATGGCTGGAAATATCCATCCTTGTTGTAATATCAACATTTGCTACAACCTTGTTTTAAGCCACAACTTTGTTTAAGCCACAAGTACAATCTCTCTCTCCCTCCCTCCCTCTCTCTCTCTTTCACTGTAATTGAAAGTACTGGATCTTGCTTCCAATAAAATGTGTTTATAAACTTTAAATAAATTGATATGTAGTATGTTGTTAAATGGAAAGATTTCTGCATTTTGAAAAGAGCTAGTGTGCTTGAAATTACTGAACCGTTGCAGACTGCAATTCAGCTTTGGTCCAAACGCATTGCCCTGTGCCTCACTGAAAGTGCTATATAAATGCTCTTTATTGTGCAAGAAGGTCTGCCTCAGTCTGCAGTGTAATTCCTTTCTCTTTAGTGAACGTTTGCGTCTTGTTCCCCGGTTTTTCTTTCCCCCTGGGATTCTCTCCTGGCTGGTTGTTTTCAGATATTGTACTGGCTTGTTTGTGAATGTTTCACAATTGTGTCTCCCAATGGCATACCAGGCCTAAGTGGCGCCCAGGGGCATGACCAGCTCCCCACCCCCTGCTCCTGTGCCCCACTTACAGGAGCCAGCAGGGAGGCTCGGGGGGTGGAGCTCCTGGGCCGCCCACAGTCAAGCCCCAAGCCCCTCCTGCAGGGTGGGTGGGCCACGACCAGATGACGGACTCCTTCCCTTCCCCCCCATCCTTCACCCCCTGGGTGCTTTATACTGCTGGTCTATGATAAACCACTGTCTGTCCAACTCCCACCGCTGTTCCTGGTCCCAGCCCTTTTCTCTTAGCTGCAGCCTGACACAGAAATTAAGCAGGCAGATCATTCCTCACCTCTCCATGCCAAGAAAAAATTCACCTGCTTAATTTCTGTGTGTGCTGCTGCGGCTGTTGAGAGCCAAGAACTGGGCCAGAAGCAAAGCAGACAAACTTTTAAGACCAGAGTTACCTGGCTTGGCAAAAACCAGAAGTGCTGATTCCTACTGGAAAAGTTTGACTGTTGTGCACAAGTTATTTTTAAAGCCTAAAAATGCAAGTCTTGGTTGTCTGCCTTTGAAATTGCAGCCCCCCCCCCCCCCCCCAGGCATATCAGTGGTAGATTCAGAGCATGTAAATCTTGCCATTCTCCCCAGCAAAGAATGCTGACCTCGATGGAACCTGGTCTGATCCAGCTAGACACCCACCCTGCTCTGAGGCAAAAGTGGGCACTTGAGATCACTTCACAGACGTTAGTTATGGTTTAGATCTGCAATCTGTACTTGGACCTGGTGTGTTTAAAACCCACCGGTGGAGAAGGACTGAGACCACACAAGATTGAAGTCCTTGATCTATCTTAGTGAGTTCTCAGACCTTTGTCCTGCGGGGGGGCGGGGGGGGGGCTGATGCTTTTCCCCCTCCCCTAGCAAGGACAAGTGTCCCAGGTTTCTCTGTGAACCCCAGTCCTTTTGGCATGAGGTCTTCACATACTTGGCTGTGGGAACAGTCGTCGCTCATGGCAGTGCTGTGTGCTGCTTCTTGCCGGCTGGGCTGTCGTTTGATTCGGCTCCGTTAAGCATATTCCTCTTGTTCTTTGTAACTTTCATGTGTATAAAACTCCAGTTGCTTGAGCTCACCTAGCTTTTCTTAGGCTTCCCCCTGGCCTTTAAGAGGAGGAGGAGTTTGGATTCATATCCCCCCTTTCTTGCCTAAAGGAGACTCAAAGGGGCTTACAATCTCCTTTTCCCTTCCCCCCTCCCACAACAAACACCCTGTGTGGGGCTGAGAGAGCTCCAAAGAACTGTGACTTGCCCAAGGTCACCCAGCTGGCGCGTGTTGGAGTGCACAAGCTAATCTGATTCACCAGATAAGCCTCCACAGCAGAGTGCGGAACCAAACGTGCTCTTAACCACTACACCACGCCGGCTTAGGTTAGGCCACTTCTTTCTCCTACCATTACACTTCCCCCCACCCACCCCCACTCCACCAGCTTCATTATTGCAGTCAGGTTAAATTAATGTCTCCTTTGGACCCCTGTAGATTCCCCACCTTGTTCCGTGTGTTGGTTCTTGGCCAGGCCTTTGTCTGACTGAGTAAACACTATTGACCACATTCTGTAATCCCTGCCTAGTGTGGGTGAGGGAGGGTGGCGGCTCAGTGGTGGAGCTGATCCCCCGCCTGCATGCAGAACGTCCCAGGTTCAATCCCCAGCAGCACCAGCTTAGAAGGCTCAGGTTGGAGGGGATGCCGAAGCCCAGAACTCAGGAGAGACGCTCCCTGTCTGAGTAGACGGGACTGACGTTGCTGGACAAAGGATTTGATTCCGTGTAAAGCAGCTTCGTGTGTTCATCTATTATTGACGCTTAAAAAAGCTATGTAGGAACAGGGTAGGAAAGGGCCACTGATCAACCCAGCATTTCCTCTCTACGAGCGCGCACAGCGAGGCTTTTACTAGATTAAAAAAATTGTGCCACCTCTCCAAAAAGGCTCACAAAATAAAAACAAAACCTTAAAACAATTAAATTCCAGCAGGAAAGCCCCAGCTCCGCATAGAAACACAGACCATGAAAAGCAAAACAAAAGGACATACAATTAGTGGTGGGCTTGTCGGTTGACAGATCTCGTGTTATCAAGTGAATGCCTCAGAGGACTGGGAACCAATATTGGTGCTTTTTAAATATTGCCAGGTGTGCATGAAGCCAGCAATGCCCCAGAGCAGGTGGCAGCGGAGTTGTTCTCTTTTGTTACCTTATCTTTTGTTAGCAAAGAAAGAAATGAGGGTTGTTTTCCCCCATAGCTGTGTAGCAGCCCTTGCAATGTAGCCACTCTCCCCCCTCTGAAGACATCACCTCATGGGGTGATCCATTGGGAGGAGTCACTGAGGGTCACGCATCTTCTGCGCTTCCCTTCCCTAAGCAAAAAGCTCGTTCCGGGGGTCACGGGAGGGACCCACTGAGGGAGGAGGGGCCGTTTTGTTCCTTTCCCTACCTTGCTGCAGCCCATTGACCTGCGTGGCTGTTACTTGATGTGGACCCTACAACTGCAGGAAAGAGGCCAGCAAGAAAGATCTGAAATAGCACTTTTGCCTCTGGGTAGCTGGACCTGGGCCAGGAAGTATTGGCTGGCTGCCCTCTTAGCACAACATCCTCTAAAAACTGATTTAAAAAACACCTACTGCTATTTTGCACTGTCATTTAATTTCATTTACTATCACAGCTGCCAGTTCTTTAGCTGGTTGTTGGCCTTTCATTACAATTCGAGCCTCACCCAGAGGACTAGGAAGTTGTAATGTATCCGTGTAGTTTTTGTGTGGATCCCAGCAGGGCTGCCTTCTGAATCTGACATACGTTAATTTTGTCGATTTGAAGATGTTTCAAGTGCTGCCCTTGTGTTTTAGGGATGGTGCCCAGAGTGCCAATTACTCATCAAGTACAACCAAGAGGCAGCTTATAAATACCTGGGCATTTTGCAGCTGAATAATATCAAGCACGGGCAAGTGAAGACTGTGGTCAGCAGAGAATACACCCAGAGGGGTCAGAAAAGTTTTGAAATCTATTATTATGGTTGATTTTGCAGCTGCCATTTCTTTAGCTGGTTGTTGGCCTTCCCTAACATTTTGAGCCTCACCCAGAGGCCTAGAAAGTTGTAATGTATCAGCATAGTATTTTTGATGTTTATTTTGTTGATCTGAAAATGTTTCGAGTGCTGTCCTGGTGTTTTGGAGAGGCACCCAGGTGCCGATTACCAGTGGGATGATCGCAGTTGGTTTGTGTCATCATTGCTGCATTCTGATTTTCAAATCGTGGTATTTAGTGACCTTCTCATGTTCTTCTGCGATGACCCTGCTGTTACAGGTACTGCTATGTCAATGATGGTCACTTTCTTGTCCTCAATAACTGTGATGTCCAGTGCAGTGGCATAGCACCAATGGGTGGTGGGGTGTGACGTCCCAGGTGGAGCCATGGCGGGGGCGTTCCGGGGCGGGGTGCGTGCCCTGGGTGCAGTTTCCCTTCACTCTGCCCCTGGTCCGGTGTATTATGTGCCAACACTTTGTCCATTTGGATTCAAAAGTCCCACAGGATCTTGACCTTCCCATTTTCTGTGACATTCTCTGGACAATGTTCCCACCAGTTTTTAGCTGTCCTAATGTTGTAACTCCTGCATAAGTTCCAGTGGATCATCTTGGCCACTGAGTTGTGCCTCTGTACTGAGTCTGGACAACCTTTTTGCAGCAGCTGAGAACATGATCTACAGTTTTGTCAGCTTCCTTGCAAAATCTGCACTTTATATCATCAGAATTTTTTTTTTATTCTGGCCTTAATTGTATTTGTTCTAATTGAGCAGTTGAAATCAGGGATTCAGTTTCCTTTTCCAATGTTCCAGTTGTCAATCACAGTCAGGTCTTTTCGTTGTCCACCTTGTCCTTGATCTTCTCCAGAAATTGGCCATCTGGAGCTTTGTTGTGCAAGCTTTCAGTCCTCATTTTAATCACATTTTTTTCTGTATTCTTGTTTGGTTTTCTGTGTCTTCAACAAATGTCTGTTCTTCACTCCAATCAATGCCTGTTCTTGACTTTCATTCACATAATTGACCAGAGTGTGTTTCTCCTCTTCCACTGTTTGCTTTACTTGCATTAACCCTCTGCTGCCAAATTTCCGGGGAAGGTATAGTCTATCAGTATCACTTTGTGGGTGTAAGACATAGTGTATTGTCATAAGCTTCCAAGTTTTTCTATCCAATTCATCCAAATCAGCCTGTCTCCAGTTTATGATTCCTGCGGTGTACCTGATGACGCTGTCAGGACCGAGCCTGTCAGTGCCAAATGGCAGGTAGGGCAGGGGGAGGCGGTGTACCATCCTCTGATATGGGGCAAAAGTCTGTTGTCTTCCCCTCGGCGCCGCAGGGTATCCTGGACACAGATCTTATCAAAGGAAGATGTGAACTGTTCCCAGGCTCACAATGCTTTGTAGTAAATGCTTTGTAGTTTGTAGGGGGGAGCTGAAGCCGTTTGGCTCGGTGGGAGGGGGCAACGGGATATAGGTGGTGGATTTGCGCGGGAATCGCCAGATTCCTCTTTGACATTGTTACCTATGCTCTGAATTAAAGGCTTTAGAACAAATCTACAGTTTCCGTGATTTCCAGATCCGAGGTTTGACAGACACGTATGGCCCAGGTGTTGATGGCCTTGATGGTATTCCCGCCGTTTAATTTAGATTTCAAAACTTTCTTGACCATCTGAGTGTATTCTCTGCTGACCACAGTCTTCACTTGCCCGTGCTTGATGCTATCCAGCTGCAAAATATCCAGGTATTTATAAGCTGCCTCTTGGTTGCACTTGACGAGTTGGCCATCAGGCATTTCTATGCTGTCCCTCTCGGTGATCTTGCCCCTCTTTAATGCCGCAGTGGCGCACTTTTCCAGGCCAAATTCCATTGAAATGTCTGTGCTGAATATTTGGACTGTGTTTACTAGTGACTAGATTCCTGTGTCTGACTTCCCGTACAGCTTCAAATCATCCATGTACAGCAAATGTGAGATTTTTCCTGAGTCTCTTTGCCCATTTGATATCCCAACTTTGTTTTCTATAAAATTACTGTTAGTGGGATTGAAATGTTTGTGCTGAACATTGAGACTGTGTTCACTAGTGACTGGATTTCTGTGTGTGATCTCCTATACTCCAATCTGGAGGAACTAGGTTTGATTCCCCGCTCTGCCACTTGAGCTGGGGAGGCTTATCTGGGGAATTCAGATTAACCTGTGCACTCCAACACATGCCAGCTGGGTGACCTTGGGCTAGTCACAGTTCTTTTGAGCTCTCTCAGCCCACCTACCTGACAGGGTGTTTGTTGTGAGGGGGAAGGGAAAGGAGTTTGTAAGCCCCTTTGAGTCTCCTTACAGGAGAGAAAGGGAGAATATAAATCCAAACTCTTCTTCTTCTCATCATATAGCAAATGTGAGATTTTTTCTGAATCTTTGGCCATTTGATGTCTTAACTTTGTTTTCTTTAAAATTACTGTTAGTGGGATCATGGCAATGATAAACAGTAAGGGCGATAGTGAATCACCGTGGAAAATTCCTCACTTAATGTTCCATAGTTTTCATTTCCAACTGTCAGTTCTAGATTTCCACTGTCTTCCTCAACTGCTCTTCAGTGAATAACTCAAATGTTTTCACTTGGACACCAATTGTTTCTAAGCATTTCATGATCCAACTATGGAGTCGAATGCCTTCTTGTAATCGATCCAGACCTTATGCAAATTCGTTCTTTGATTCTTGCAGTTCTCCATTACCATTTTGTCTATCAGGAGTTGATCTTTTGTACCCTTGCTCCTTCTTTTGTTCCCTTTCTGCTCTACCGGCAGGATGCTATTTGCCTCCAAGTAGTCCATGATGTTATCTGTCGTTATGCCTGTGAACAATTTGAGCAATGTGGGCAAACGTGTTATTGGCCTGTAGTTTCCAGGTGTTATTCCTTTGGCTGGATCTTTCTGAATCAAGTATGTCTTCCCAGTTGTTAGCCATTTATCGATTTCACCATTTTGCATGATTTCTTTTTCAATAATCCTGCTGTCACCAGGTACCGCTATGTTGATGACAGTCACTTTCTTGTCCTCAATCACTGTAATGTAATGTCTGCTAACTGAGTTAAAATAAAGCCTCTACTGAGGAAAATATACCAAGTGATTGTTCTGATTGGCTGTTGTTTTTGAGTGGCAGCTTTTGAGCATGTCTGAGCATGCCCAGTGTCCCGTGTTTTGATCGACTGTTGTTTTTGAATGGCAGCTGCGAGCACCTGTGAGCTTGCCCAGCATCCCGCATTCTGATTGGCTGTTGTTTTTGAGTGGCAGCTTGAATGAATGTCAGGCGGGGAGATCAAGAGGCTGGGCAGGGAAGTCCTGCTCCTGATTGGTTTTTGCATGGTAGGAGGCACAAGCAGGGTCACACCAGGATTTTAAAAAAGAACCTCCAAACTGGCGATTTTTGAAAATTCTGGGCTAAGCTAAATATTGCGGGGCAACTCTGGGGCAGACCCTGTGCAACTTCGGGAACTGTGCAGAATTCCAAACTTCACAGGGAAATTTTCCATGCTCACCCCAGGATATTTTGACTGTGCAAAAATGGCCTATCAGTGGAGGAAGATAGAGAAACATGACAATAGCAGCAGCTGAATAACATCTGGACTGAGGAGCTGTTCTTCCTCTGTTCTTGGCTGATGACCAGGGGCCCTCCGGAACCAGCACCCATCAAAAAATTGGAGCGCACTTTGTTCTTTGGTTTGGTTCCATTTGCTTATTTAAATATTATTTCATTAGCTGCTTTGGGTCCTGATGGGGAAGAAAATCAGAACAAACATACTGCATCTCAAAACTTCAGCAAAAGCTTTCACTTCTTGTTTGGTGGGGCAGCATTGTTCTTGAAAACATATCAGAATTTATACAGAACAATTTCAATTGCAAACTGAACAGAGCAAATATAAAAAGACCCAAAGCACTTTCTCAGGGTCTTTGAGGGCGTGAGTTCCCTCTGGACCAAACACCACACAATGTGAATAAAATATATGTTTTTATTTAATCTAAAGTAAGCAAAGTCAACAGCATCGACAACTGCATTCACAAAATAGACAGAAAAATATTTGAAAGGCCCAGCAATACCAGCAACAAGACTGAAAGTCCTGAGATAGGCCAGTCGGTGATGTTCATAGTTGCGCAGCCTTGGTTTCATAGAAGCAAGCAGAATAGTTCTCCAAAGTTAGGAACAATAGTCCATATCAAAGCACAGGCAGGAAAAATACCAATTGCAGCATGTGCTAACAAGCCAAATAAAAAACTGTGCCTCATAGAACATTGCAAAGCATTATAGGCAAGGCTATTATTCATCCAATAAGATCACTGCTACTAATTAATACAACTGCCAAATGTTATCTAAACTACTGGCAGGTGCCCCCCCCCCCATTACAAAGCGCCAAAGGAATGCTGAGGCAATTATCTCTTAACTGTGTTTGTGACCTTAGGGAGCTGAGTACCTCTCTTTTCAAGCTGTCTCTACTGAAATGAAACAGACACAAATTTTACTTCATTGAAATCCTTAACAAAATGGCTACAATTATGCTAAGTTAATAAACACATTTCTATTAAAATGCCCTTTCTTTATAGCAAGGGTTAAACCCTTTTCTGTTGCAAGGATAATCCCAGTAATTGTGCGTGTGTGTGTGCGCGTGTGTGTGTGTGTGTGTGTGTGTGTGTGTGTGTGTGTGTGTGTGTGTGTGTGTGTGTGTGTGTGTGGGCCATCAAGTCACAGCTGACTTATGGCAACCCCATAGATGTTTCAAGGCAAGTCACGTTTGGAGGTGGTTTGCCGTGGTCTGCTTCTGCCCATCCGAATACTAGCCTGGGTTGACCTGGATTAGCTTCTGAGATCTGACAAAATCAGGCTAGCCTCGTGTAACAAACTGAGTCCATACAATAGAATCTTCTTGGAAAACAGAAAGATCTTTATTAAAATGGCTAGATTCATCCAGAGTCCTTGCAAGAACGGATTATCAAAGTACAGAAAGACTTCAAGAGAACTCTGGCCCGGCCCACTCAGACAGATTCACGCCAGGCCAGGCCAGTCTGGGAAGAGCGCCAAGCAGAGAGAACACAAACATCAAAACCTACCACTAACCTCAGCATTCCAATCTCCTCTTCACACCTTGGGCTGCACAGGTCAGGGCCCTGGTAGTGTAGGTGTGGTTAAGTTCCTTATATCTCAGATGACAAAATCGCTTTAAAGAATGGAACAAGCATTTGTAAATCCATCTGTATTCCATCAGTTTCCAGCAGAGACTAAGAGTGAAACAGCCGTGGGTTGAGGCGGCTTCCGTGCATTCTGGAAGGTGGGCTGCTTTCCCCGCAGGTCTTGCCCTCAGGTTCTGAAGAGCAGCCTGTCTATCAGGGTCTTTCACTCCTCCCATTTCTCAGTATTTTCATTTCTGCAAAAATCTTGCAGTGGACTTGCTTGCTTCCATAACTCTCAAAGAACTAGTCTTAGTTTGACCCCAAGATGCTCTTATCCTTGGTAGATAATTGATCAGTCACAATTTTAGAAATGAAGAAACAGCTATACGTGCTACAATTATGAGAGGAGAATCAAGCCGACAGAGAATCGGGCTCCCAGCCCAACTGGCGATTGGGGACACAAGCGACATACTACAGGTTACAAAGGCGGCAGGAACCCCCAAGCCAGAGAAGTGCATTGTCACTGCAGAAACCACAGCCCCGTTTGATGCCAGGGGCGCTACCTGACACCCAGCTGAAGAGCCCCCTGCCCTTGCACTTCTCAGGATCCTTGCACGGGGAGAGGGAAATGGACTCCAAGCCTCCCTCCCTCCAGCAAGGACTGGCTTTACGGCAGCCTCATCCCCACCCCACTTCATTGGGCTGAGGGTTTGCCTCCATTGAATGCCAGCAGGGCACGCACACCTCTGCGTAATGCATCTGGCATCAATGAATTAGAGTTGGGGGGGAGCAGGATCATTTGGGAGATGGTGGGATGTGCGGCCAAGTCGCAGCTGACTTACAGCAACCCTGGAAGGGTTTGAAGCAGTGGTGGGATTCAGCCGGTTTGCACCACTTCTTGCAAACAACCATTTGTTAAATTATTTGAATCCCACCACTGGTTTAAAGGCAAGAGGCGAGAAGGAGTGGTTTGCCGTCACACAGCAACCCTGGACTTGTCAGGACCAACCGGCCCACCTGCTGAGATCCAGCACGGTCCGGATGGCCTGGGCAGAACAGCAGCCTTGGAAGCCAGGAAGGAAGCCGCCTTGAAGTTTGAACACAACTGTAGGAACAGTTTTCTGCGAGAGCCTCCCCCCTCCCTCTATGGCAACACCAGGGGTGTGTGTGTGTGTGGAGAAAGCGTCTATATTAGCTTAACTGAAGCCATTTTGGTTGTAAGTTCTCATTAAGTAGTTCTCAAAATAATTGCCTATCTTTGGCTTCTCCCTTGCTTTTCCAAGCTGATACCAAGTAGCGGTCACTGCCCGGCTGCATGAAGTTTTCTTAACGGTTGAAACTTCAATAAACCCTCATGTCCGGCACCTGATAACAATGATGATTCACACCAACTGTCTCTGTTAGTTGGCACTAACCCTTGATTGGTTTCCTAATGTCACCTGATGACATCTCTAACCCTAACCTGATGACATCTCTATAACTGTATCAGTTAATCTTTTTCCCGCCTGTAGCTGCAGACATTGTGATCATGTCATTCTGCTTGCTAGAGCTTTTTGAATAATTTTCCTGCTTGCTATTGGGCTTAACAGCTATGCTACCATGGATATGTTTTATGCTTTGATTTTATTTGGTTCAATTGTTTTGATGTTGCTGGCTCTTATACAACTGATCGCATGCACTCTATGCCAGAGCTCCGCAGTTTGTTGAATGAGTGCTGAATTCAATATACTTCAAAAAATGTTTTAAAGGGCCTTTTTGCCTCCGAGTCGTGCGTGCCTTCAAAATCCTAGCCCACGTTGAAGGGAGACCGGTCAGCTCTTCCTCCACGGGGGGCATTTGGGACTGCGAGGGGGGGGGGCAGGGAAATTGTGCAGAACGGATGGAATTTTGCGGTTTTGCAAGTTTCTGTGACAACTCAGTCATAAAAGGGTTAACTATGTAAACAAGTTGCTGAAGTCACTGTTTATGACATGATTTATTGATGAGCTGATGGTCAGTCAGATAGCCATTGCTTATATGCTAGTGAGAAAGTACATCTGAAGTTATAAAGTTAACTCTATTTCTTTGTTTGAGAAATGACACCACCAGTACAAGACAGCAGATAGGTACCAAGATGTAATCAAATGTACAGTAATGCAGATGTGTAACAGGAAAGAAAGGATTTCTTATTTTATCTCCATGTAATAGTTAGTAAACTGATATACAAAAAAGCAACTGAGAATCTGTCTCTTCTATTCTACTCTACCAATACACACACACACACACACACACACACACACACACACACACACACACACACACACACACACACACACACACACACACACACACACACACACACACACACACACACACACACACACACACACACACACACGGAAGTCCGTGGAAGCCTTAGGTCAACCCAAACCATTGAATTAACAAAGAATGGTGAAATGTTATTGTTTGAAATATATTCGTTTCCTTTAGCAGGAAGCCAGTCTTCAAAGAGATGAAGCAAAGGCCCCGCACTCCAGCATGGCTCAGGGTCACTGTCTCCCCTTCCCATCATTTGCTGCCATGTCAGATAAAATTCTAGACTTTTCCATTGCAAAACCCTGAATTTTGTAATTAGGGAATTCATGCAATCCTATGTAGAGTTCCTCAAGCCTGAGAGGTTGCTGTTTTCAGTGAGCTTTGCCTGCAGTAACTTCAATCATGTAACTAACCTGGTTCTTCCAGAGCCATCTGGGACCTCTTGGGAAGCAGCATAAAGTTCTTCAAGGCTCTCACTTACCACAGCTGACAGAAAAATCATCATTGACCTTGTTTGTTCTTTGCAACCCTCTGGAATTTTTTACTTTAAAATATCTCACTATTTCAGGTACAGACTAACTTGCCTCTTCTCAAGTGTTAAAGCTCTTTCAGGGCTCTTTAAATTAATGCAGAGTGCTGTACTAGCCTAAAACAGAAGTCAGTGTGCTGTGGGCAGGGTGGGTGTGATGGGCTGGGAGCTTCAACTTCTGCATCCTGCTCTGACTGACTTGTTGCCTACTTTTGTATCAGAGCCAGCATCAGAATACTGCCAGGGCAGGGGCTTTACTGTCAGCCAGCCCCTTCAATGCCATTTTCTCTTGATTTTCTGCTCTCGCTATATGGCCCCATGCCTATACATTTCCCTGAGCTCCCGGCTCCCTGGAGCCTCCTCATACATTCCCTGAGCCCTCGGTCTTGAGCCCTCATGTGCCATTTCCCTGAGCCCTCGGTCTTGAGCCCTCATGTGCCATTTCCCTGAGCCCTCGCCCTTGAGCCCTCATGTGCCATTTCCCTGAGCCCTCGCCCTTGAGCCCTCATGTGCCATTTCCCTGAGCCCTTGCTTCGCCACCCACACATTCAGCCGTGCATATTGCCTCGTGCCATCAGGTGAAGGTAATGGTGAGCAGAGGTAGCAAGAGGGCTTGTGAACAGGGTCAGTAGGAATGCACAGATAATTAGTGTGGCACATGAGTGAATGGGGTGAAGGGAGCCCCGAGAACTCTCTGCCCAGGGCTCCCCAGCATCTGGAACCGCTCTTGGTTTGTAGAACCATTTCCTGCATTGTTGGATGTATCCTGTCCTGTCTGATACCATTTTTGCACCGTTTCTGGCTTTTGTGATTCAGGTCATGAGGTCCTATTGCGTTACATGTCTTATACTATTTAATGTCAGAGGTTTCCACAGGCTCCAAATGGTTGAGGATACTGCTCTAGGACCTGAAAATGAAACCAAAAGCAAAGACTTTGGATGCTAGAGTGCACATCCCATAACTGTCCTATTAGTTAATCCTATGTACCTTTTCAAAAGTTTAGCAGGGAGAAGTAATGCCAAAAAAACCCTTTTAACTCCTCAAGCAAGTACAACCCACTTAAGCAAGAACCAGCAAGTCTTGTAGCTGCTTATCTTCCAGAATATGAAACTTCCCCCTAGTCCCAGTCCCTCCTACATGTCGGCGCAGAAGGGTCGTGGCTCTCTTGGAGTCTGTCACTTCCTATGCTCTTTGCCCAGTCACCCTTTTGAATGACCACGGATGGATGGAAACATGACATGACTCTCCTGTCCCGTGGAGTCAGCGCAAGCAATTTGCAAAGCCCGGCTGCAGCCATGATGAGTCCGTTATCTCACGACTCTCTGAGTAGACGGTTGTTCTACAGCAAACAGCTATTTTCCTGCAGTCATGTATGAACAAATGCTAGCAGAAAAAAGGCACAAGGAGTCCCTCAGCTGCAAGTCACCACCTCATTTCCCAGCTCTATGTACATATTTCAGTCTCCAGAAAAAGACAGAGAGGGAGAGATGGAAGGACTCCTCCATGAATCCACAAGTGGCTTCAAATAAGCACTCTGGGCGTGTTCATGCAATGCTTCAGCACATGAACATGTTACCGCCCAGGAAAATAGTCAAAATATTTTCCTGAGTCGAGTTACCTGACTACACTGACTTCAGGTCAGGACACAGAGACCTGTGTGGTTCAGAAGCCTCCATAAGGCTTGCAAAAGACATATATCTGTGATTGTGCCAATGTTATATGGCTTCCCTCTTGCCTCTGCCCTTTTAAGATGTAATGAAAGCCCCTTTAGTGTTGAATTTATGATTTGCCTGCTGTTTAGGATTATATTTTGACTAGGTTCTCCAGTTGATTTAAGGTTTTGTTATTGTTAATTTAGGAAATTCTTATGTGCTTGTACTGTATTAAAGACTCTCGAAGGTTTTCTCCAATGTTTAAGGATAGAAATGTTATTTTTGATATTTGGGTTTGTTAGTAAAAGCAGTAGCCTGTAGAGGCTGATATTAAGGGACAAGGAAGTTAGCCCTGGAATTCAGCTTAGACCCACACCCAGCCGACTCCTTAGCAAAGACAAAGACCCCTTTGGTTTGGCAAATTAAATCTGATGGCAGCACCCAGAGGTCCCAGCCGTTGGAAAACGTGTCGGGATCACAATTGGACAGTTTGAACTCTCCTTTGTTGCAGAACTGAGGCGTGGGAGCCTCAGGTTGTAACTGAAGGAAATAGCCCCTCTGATAACAGAGATAACTGGGTGCGGCAGCAGGCCCACCCAGTTCTCTGCTCTCCTTTCAGCACCACTGCAAAGTCTCACGGGAAGACGCTTGACAGCGAGATTTTGTGATTCCATTCACAAAAGTTGTAATTGTATCTTTCTTTTGTATTGATGTTTCTTTATTGGTGTTCGGTAAGGGACCTGCCCCCTTACCTGCCCCCTTTACCTGCCCCCTTGCCCCTTTTGATGTGTGTGTATAAAAGTTATTGCGCTTGGTTACGAGAGCGCGATTCTCCTGCCCGAGCTGTCACCACCACTTCCAAATAAAATACTTTGCTTTGAAGAACACTGGCTTCCTGCGTCTCATTACGTTGCCTGAGCTGAAATCACTTAATGTTACCCAAGCAGCAGCAGTAACACACACACAAAGCTGTCTTCTATTGAGTAAGGCCTTTTGGTCCATCAAGGTCAGTTTTGAAGATCCTCTGAAGATGCCAGCCACAGATGCAGGTGAAACGTCAGGAGAAAATACTACTGGAACACGGCCACACAGCTCAGAAACCCCACAATGATTCCAGCCGTGAAAGCCTTTGACAATACAAGGTCAGTTTTGTCTACACAGGTGGGCAGGGCCTCTCCAGGGCCAAAGGCCGAGCTCTTTCACCTCAACTCCTATCTGATCCTTTTAACTGGAGATGCTGAGGACTGAACCTGTGACCTTTTGAAGGTGTGAGTAAATGCCTGAGAGCCTCTCCGTTTCGGGCACCACTTTTATGGCTTGAATCTGTAGAAGCTGTCTCACTGCTGCCATGGTCCTTGCCGCTTTGTCGGGTATGTTGCTGACGGGTGAAGGGAAAGACCACTGCTTGGGCACTTGGGCAAATTTTATGAGATAGCCGGTGGCCACCACCTCTCGGGCCCATCGGTCGACATGATTTCCAGTCCAGAGGCGGGAAAAATGCAGCAGGTGACCCCCGACTGACACATGTGGGTAGTCATTCTCCTGAGCCGCAGGCAGCCACTCCCTGTTAAAGTTACCCATAAGTTCGTATTGCTGCTACCACACAGATTGGCTTTGCAAATGGAAGGCCATCACTATGCCATCAAGTTCAAGAAATTGGTACAGACTGGAGTAGGTAGCAAGTTTGTGCCTCCCCAGCCAAGCAGTGGCATACCGCTCTTCGCCCACGGGGACGGGTGGTGGTGGTGGTCAGATGACCCCAGGCTCAACGATTGGGGGGGGGGCAAAATCGCTCCCCCTCCCCTGTGCCCGAACTGGGTCGACGCAGGGGGAGGCGCCTAAAGAAAGCCTGTTGCCGGCCTGCAGGGGGGCGGGGCGCGGAAGGTGCCTGGAGAAGGCTTGTCCTGGGGCACCGTTCCCCTTCCATTGGCCCCTGCAGCCAAGCCCTTGGCCGTGATGGCTCTGCCTTCTGGGGCAGCCATGTTGTTGTTGTTGTGCCTTCCAGCCTGTCAGGATTCCGAAGGTGTCTGCAGGCTCAAAAAGATTGAGGACCCCTATCTGAGTGGACTATAAATAAAATGCAGATCGTATCATATCTCATTAAGACTCAACGAGATAAGCATCCTATAAACAGTTCATGGTAGTTGGCAACTACCTATATTCGAACAACTATCGTATCACATCTAAACTGAACCTGTTTTGTCTACCAGAGCTTGCATGACCAAGATTAATTTGATGTATTTTATCGTACTGGGGATTAAGCTTTCTCTGGAGCTGCAACTTTGCGAAGGAGAAAGTGGCATATTTACAGCTCTGTTTGAAAACGTGTCTTCCAGTGTTAAACACCTAGCTTTAAATATTATGCTTATGTTAATAACATTCGTCTTGGTCCTAAACAGAACGTTTGCCAGCATTGCGATTATAGCGGTGTCAGAAATAAAGAAATCCAATTCTGATCTTTGTTTATAAATAAAATGAAACTGTATTTTATTCTTCCGTAATTATAGAAATAATGTTTATATTATGTAGAAGATAGGATTTGTTCTGTATTAGTGTACACTCCACTTTCTCAAAGCAGAAATGCTGGTGAAAGCCCAGCCCTGCCCCACCTTAGTAATCCCCTTTTCATTCACAAACTGAGACCAGTTCTGCAACAAAGGGAACTCTGGAAGACGGACATCAGCCTGCCCTGATCTCATCACCTAGCAGATAAGGGGTGCTGCACCCTTAGGTTTTGTTTTCCCGATCGCTTCACCCAGCTAATCCTTTGTGTTTTTTCCCGCCTTGGATTTGACCGCGCCCACGTCAGCGCCTCGCTCTGGATCTGCCATGAAATTCAAGAAGGGACTGCCCTCTGGAATGTAATTGGTTCTTCTTTTTGTTAATGAATGGTGGTGGCTTGTACTGTGGTCTCCCGGTTTTCCCGGCGGGAGAAAAGTGTTTAAAATGCCTTGTAAAGCTGCTTGGCAGCGCAGTCGCTGTGGAACAGAGGTGCTGCCACTTAGGTCAGCATCTCAATAAAGAATTCTTGCTGTTTTACCATACTCGTTTCTGTTCCTCTGCACTACCGAGAGCTGGAATCACATTGAATCATTAAAAGTTACCCTGGTAGCGCGGTAACAGCTACAGTGGCATGAAGCTGCCAGAAGACCCCTTCCAGTCTGGCGGCCGTCTGTCTTGGCGAGCCCCTCTCGGCAGGCGTGCCCACCCTTGGCAAGGGCCCTTCTCCCCAGGACCTGCAAACCAAACGGTGAGTGCCGCCCAGGTTTTGCTTGCCGGGCTGGAGCGTCAGGAGAATGGGGCACGGCAGGCTCACAGGCAGGGTCACTCGAGGGCGGCGAATTACTGCAGAGCATCCAGACCAACCGAGAGAAAGCAAAGCAAGAATCAGGCAAACCATTCCCCTGGCCTCGTGAACACGCCGGCACCACCAGCTGGGATGTGTCTACACCGTTCAGTGCAATCTGCCCAGGAATGCGCTCAAAATTGCTGCACCCATCTGCTTCACTCCTCACACATAAGGGTGCACGTGTGCTCCATTGCCCCCGGGATCATTGTGAGAGCAGCAGAGGCGCAGTGGTTACGAGCAGGTGCATTCTAATCTGGAGGAACCGGGTTTGATTCCCCGCTCTGACACTTAAGATGCGGAGGCTTATCTGGGGAATTCAGATTAGCCTGCGCTCTCCCACACACGCCAGCTGGGTGACCTTGGGCTAGTCACAGCTTTTCAGAGCTCTCTCAGCCCCACCCACCTCAGAGGGTGTTTGTTGGGGGAGGAGGGAAAGAAGCTTGTAAGCCACCTTGAGTCTTCTCACAGAAGAGAAAGGGGGATATAAATCCAAATTCCTCCTCCTCCTCTTAAATTTGCCACCCCCCTTTTTCTCTGCTTCTACACCTGCAGTACCTGCACCTCAGAAGTAACCCATGAAGAGAAGGATGAGGAAAGAAAAATAACTGCATGGTGTCCAAAAGTGTCCTAATGGACTATTTATTTATTTAAACGTTTATTCATGACTAAATAGCGTGTCAGGTAGGATGACCATGAGTAGCTGAAAACCACGTGGGGAAGGCAGAGCTCTGAATGGCTACAGTGGGGGATTCAGGTAGCTCCCTCAAGGTGGGCTCAGCCTTCCGTCCTTCCAAGGTCAGTAAAATGAGTACCCAGCTTGCTGGGGGTCAAGTGTAGATATCTGGGGAAGCCAGGCAATGGCAAACCACCCCATTAATGTGGTCTGACTAGTAAATGTCGTGATGTGCCCCCCCCCCCCCCCCGGGCCAGGGATGACCCGATGCTTTACCTTTTCAAAATAGTTTTATGAGCTCTGAAAAACCAAACAGTTGTTTTGAATTGTACACTGCTTTGAATGGAAAGGTGTCATGTAAAATGTATCCAATAAATAAAACTAAAACTGTTCTCATAAGTAAAAACAAAACAGTAAACACTGAGAGATTGTAAGGAAAAGTTGAGATAATCCAAAGCAAATTAATGTGGTCTTATTTTCCATTTCAAATGGTTGAAATTTCGCTATGCATCTATAATGTAAGAATTTGTATTCTCAAGGCCAACTAAAATTATCTCCTCCTCTGTCCCCCTTGGTAATAATATTTTATTTAAAAATATAAGAGTAGCTTTGCTGGTGTACACTAAATAAAATCCATAACCCAATATTCTGTTTGCAACAAAGGGTTGTATCGACCTCCCCCGCCCCCCCAAACCATCTGACTTCCAGAAGTGAACAGCCTCCGACCCCAGCCCACTTAGCCATCCGGGATAATGGTCGTTGATTGATTTTTCCTGCAGGATTTGTCTAATCCCTTTGGAGATGTTTCACTGATTTCTTTTTAAATGCAAGTTTGCTGTGCAAGATCAACCAAGCACTCAGAGGCTGCGGAAGAAGACGGAGGGACGGGCGGGCAGGCGGGGCTGGCTTTTCACCTTCTATGCTGTCAGTGAATGAAAAGTCCCAGGAGCTATTTGGGATGCTACAGAAAGGGAGGGCAGGAAACAGGATGCAAGTAAGAACTCTTGAATTGTTGAATAGCACCAGCAATGGGGACCCCCAACCATGTGCTGCTTCTAGTATTGGCCAAATATTTTTCAGAAATGAGTGGGGCCAGGTAGGGCTTCTGCCCAGCAAGGCTTCTGAGAGTTCATTGGCCGTGCAGATTTTTTTAAATGTTACCTTGGTGGAAGCTGCCTCCACAAGAAGGGCCTACTACACTCTGTTGCTGAAGTTGAGCTGTGGCAATCTTTTTGTGGCTGGCCTCACCTCCTGTGGCAGCCATTTTGTTGCTGCCCCCATCATGCCATAATTCCAAATGTGCCCGAAGGCCCAAAAAGGTTGGCGAGCCCTGAGTGAAAAAAAATCCCTGCCCCAAGGAGCATACAATCTCACATTTGAGGCACAAGACACAACATGGGAATGGGGGCGGGGGGGAGGGCAGTGAAGACACAAATTAACAGGGGAAGAAGGTGGGACCCTTTCAGGTGCATGTATAAGGCCCAGAACAAGAAAATGGGGTTTGAAGTGTACACAAGCCATAAAGGAATGGATCAAGACCACATGAGGCTTTGAAGACAAAAATGAGCACCTTGTGCTGTATCTGTGTACAGACAGGAAGCCAAAATCCCTGTTCACGTGAGTCAGTGAACACACACATCTACAACCTCCATCTACATCCATGCACCTGTTTGTAAGAAAAAGTCAATATGCATTCACTTGACAAAAGACACTGGGTACTGGGATCTGAAGAAAGTTCGTGGTTTAAATCAGCTGTACTTGTGTTGGATGTATCGTGAGATTTACTTGACACACATATAAAGAAAAATCAAGTGTACGCTTCCACAGATTGAACATATTCATTATAACTTGTGAATAGAGTGCAGGAGAGTTTCATGCAGGCAAAAGAATGAGAGAAGGACGTTTATTTTAGCAGAAATATTTCACAACCCCAGACTCAAGAGAGTTGTGAAGGGAGTGCTTGTCAGGGCAGAGTCTTCTCAAAGGTGGCCCCACTGTTCATAGAACAGGCTCCCAGTTGAACCCATCAGTATTTGATCTGCAGATATTGTTACCGCCAGGAAAATAGCCAAAATATTTTCCTGAGTCGAGTTACTTGACTACACTGGCTCCAGGTCAGCACACAGAGACCTGTGTGGTTCAGAGGCCTCCATAAGGCTTGCAAAGGACATATATATGTGACTATGCCAATGTTTTACATGGTTTCCCTCTTGCCTTTGCCCCTTTTTGGATATAATGAAAGCCCTTTAGTGTTGAATTTACTATTTGCCCAATGTCTAGGTTTATATTTTAGCTAGGTTTTCCAGTTGATTTAAGGTTTTGTTATTGTTATTGTTAATTTAGGATATTCTTGCTCTATAAGTATATGCGCTTCAGTACTTTCTTTCTAAAAGGTTTTCTCTAATATTTTAGTTTAGAAATGTTATTTTTGATATTTGTGTTTGTTAGTAAAAGCAATAGCCTGTAGAAGCTGATATTAAGGGACAAGGAAGTTAGCCTTGGAATTCAGCTTAGACCAACACCCAGCCGACTCCTCAGCAAAGACAAAGACCCCTTTGGTTTTGCAAATCAAATTTGATGACAGCACCCAGATGTCCCAGCTGTTGGAAAACGTGTTGGGACCACCATTGGACAGTTTGAACTCTCCTTTGTTGCGGAACTGAGGCGCGGGAGTCTCAGGTTATAACTGAAGGAAATAGCCCGTCTGATAACAGAGATAACTGGGTGCGGTAGCCCACCCAATTCTATGAATGGACCTCCTCCGCTCTCCTTTCAGCACCATTGCAAAGTCTCGCAGGAAGACGCTTGACAGCGAGATTTCATGGTCCCATTCACAAAAGTTGTAATTGTATCTTTCTTTTGTATTGATGTTTCCTTATTGGTGTTCGGTAAGGGACCTGCCCCCTTCACCTGCCCCCTTGCCCCTTTTGATGTGTGTGTATAGAAGTTCTTGTGCTTGGTTACGAGAGCGCGATTCTCCTGCCCGAGCTGTCACCACCACGTCCGAATAAAATACTTTGCTTTGAAGAACACCGGCTTCCTGCGCCTCACTACGTTGCCTGAGCTGAAATCACTTAATGTTACCTGAGCAGCAGCGGTAACAAAATGAAATTAGGTATGAGTAAAGCAGCAAAACTAGAACACAGCTCTGGCCTGCAAAGGACGAATTCTTAGCTTCCATAGTAGATCTCCAGGAGGGCTGAAGCGGTCACTCAGTCAACCCCGTTAGCAGCTCTGTGTCGTGGGCCAGCAGAGGCTGCTGCGGAATAGAGAAGGAAGACTTTCCTCAGGGGAGAAGGAGGAAGCCACACAGGCCCACCTGGATAGGAATCAGTCGACTGTTTAATGCACCACAGAAATTCCCATTCATTTGGCAGCTGTATTGTCCTGGCACTGCAGAAATTGGGGGAGGAGGGAGGGACAAACTGGGGATCCCTGGGATTACAGACTACAGAGATCAGTTCACCTGGAAAAAATGAATGCTGTGGAGGGTGGGCTCAATTCAGAGGCATACGAGCAAAAATGGCTCTGGGGCCCCGGGCCCTGCCTCGCTGGCGCTTAGCCCCCCACCCCTCTTATGGCAGCCAACAGGGTTTGGTGGCAGGCGGCACAGCCGGCTCCTGCCCTCCCTGCTGGCTGCTGTACGTGGGGCATGTGGGGGGATCATAGGGGGGTCCTTTGAACTGGTTGGACTTGATGGCCCTGGTGGTCTCTTTCAACTCTATGATTCTGTGACACTTCCACAGAGCATAAAAGTGTGTGGAGCGGGTATGTGCACACAAACCAGCTCCATTTCTATTTCTGCTCCTAATGCCAAGTCCACTTCGTGTAAACACCAGGAAAGACAACTGAATGGGGACTCCATGCAGGGAATAAGCAGGAAGATCCTGTGGCGCACAATGCTCGGGGACTGTTTTCCTGCCAGGAAAGGCTGAGGTGTGGCAACGCGATTTCATGCCAGAGAAAACACGGCTGCCTCTCTTACAGTGTGATTCTTCAGTCCCACTGGAGGTTTCTGCCGCTGGTGATAAGACAAGACGCACTGCTGGGGCCCTGGGGACTGCACGAAAGAGACATTTTTGCTCACTTGTTTGGTGAAAGCAATGTTCCCCAACATTGTGTGCGTGTGCGTGTGCGTGTGTGTGCGTGTGTGTGCGTGCGTGCGTGTGTTGGGGAGGGGGTGCCCAACAAGTGGTTTTAGAAAGCGCTTTACCCAAGCAAGGTTTCTTCAGTCCCTTGAGCCTTTGCTAAATATGCAAATTGTAATGGATATGTTGTTGAAATGATCACCATAACTGGAAAAGATAGTCCATGGTAGGGCTGGGCCTGCTAAAAGAAGGACCACGAGGCCCCACTCCCACTTAATGTCGTTCAGCCAGCAGCCAACTGCGCCAGCTCTGTCGGGCAGAGGAGGTGTGACCTCGCAGCCACCCCCTCTGCCTGGCGGAGCAGCTGCGGCCAGGTTGTCTGCTGCCCGGGAAGTGGACCTAGCAGCAGTGTGTGTGTGTAAGGTGATTTTGCATCCCATGTGACTCCCACGGGGGCGGGGGGGGGGCGCCTGGGGCATTTGTCCTCGGATGTCCCCATGGCAGCTATGCCACCGTGTCAGGGTAAAACAAAAGAAGGGAGAAAACTGCCTCCGGTCCTGTTTGGGGAGAATACTGGGGTATAACTGAAGTTAATAAATAAAAATTCCCATACATGAATAAATGAGGTCATAGACACAGCGGTTCTGGTTTAAGGTATGGCCAAATAATTTTGACAAAAACAGTTCCTCTGTACATGGACAGAGTGCTTTTGTCATAGTGACAGTCAGGCTTGAAGAGCAGAGATATGCAACACTGCATATCCTTAAAAATACTTTAGCCAAAAACAAATTGCAAATGTGGTTTTAAAACAGCAGCATTTTCCTTTAAAAGGTTGTTTGTGTTTTGGACTCTGGGTGGCCATGAATCCAAGCATACAATCAAATTCAATTTTTTTGGGTGATCTGTACTTCTGAGGACTAGTGATGGGAGCTGCAGTCTCACCGGGCCAAGCACCTTCAGCACAGAATCCAATGTAATTAATTTGTTATTATCTCAAGCAAACCGTGTGGGATGAATGTAAGAGAAAAGATTTTTTAAAAAAGCAAATGAACACAAAACATCATAACCTTTAACAGTTGTTTATAATGCAACAACGATACAATATTTTGCGCCCCCCACGTAACCCAAATCCGTGCGCCCGGTGTGTTGCGCCCCCCCACCCCACCCCCTGGGAGCTTCTCCGCTGGTTCCGTGCTTCTCCCCTCCCCGCGCATGGCGTAGCAAGATCCACCTGACAGCCTTTTCATGTTTTGCACTTTCTTTGCTCTTTCCAATACATTTATATTTTGCTGACACTGTGTGTACTGGAGACCCAGGCATTGGGCTGGCTAGAAACAGAGCACTGCCCCTCCTGCTAAATCAGGCCATGGGCTGCCACCGCACGCCTCCTTCCTCTATTACAGCTGCACTCCATGCCCCCCCCCTGCAGGTTTCCCCCTCCCGCAAGCAACCCAGTGGGGAGGGAAATGGCCATCTGCGACAGGGCTGGGCCTTTTCTCAGCCAGGAGCAGCACAGGAGGAAAACCATCACCGCAGCCCCCCCCCCCACTTCCTCTGGCCTGCCCGTCATCACCAGCAGGTCCCAAGCTCTTGTGGTGTTTCCATCTGCTTGCCCCACACAGTCACCCTACACAGCACGGGCGTCGTGCTGTTTTCCTCCGGCTCCTTTTGTTCAGATTCAGAGACCTTTATTAGGCATATACAGCACAAAGACAAAAAGGAAAGAGTAAATCCAATAGCGAACAGTGAAAACAGTGTGAAGAGAAGCCAAGGGAACCTAGTTCAAGGTGCGCAACAAAAAAAATTGGCCACGATTTCCGTTATTTCAGTTGAGCAGAAGAATCATCTTTACGTTGGTAGAAAGATCCGAGAACCCCGACGAACGAGGTTGAGGCAGAGAAACCGGGCCTAAAGCTGCTATCCTTCGAGCAAGAGGTGTTCAAGGGAGTCAGTGTAGGAAAGGCAGGAAGAACCATGTCGCTCCTGCGGAGGGATGTTTAAGAACCGACCTTGAAGTAAAGGTGATGGAAAGGAATTGCATCTTGCTCTTGAGTGTGCCTGTCTAAGTGTACGGTTTGGGAATTGGTTCAGATAATGTGCTTCTTTTGTTCCTCAGCCCTTGCAGTTGTACGGCACCTCCACGGTTCCAGTGAACAGCTGTCAGACCAGATGAACGCCTCTCCACATCTCCAGCCACGGCACTCCCGCCGTCACACGCTCAAAATCCCCTCCCCTCTGCACAGCCCACCCTCCGCAGGCTCACACAGCCACACAGGCCAACGGGTGGCCGTGATCAACAATGGGAAGGCAGGAACACTGTCCAGTTTACTGGGAAACAAATCCGGCACCTTCATTAAGAGACGGCTTAAAAAGCTTTGGTGCGACAGGCGCGCCACTCCACGAGGAGCAATCCCGTTGGCATTTCATTGTGCTGGCAGAGGGCCCTTGGATCGACCCAGCTCAGAGCAGGACAACTGGTTGTCTCTATAGTAACGGAGGCGGCAGCAGGCAAACACTGCGCTATTTTTAACTGTGAGGACTTGGGAGCAGCCATCCCTTCTCCACACTGTTGCCTCTTATTGCACCGTCTCAAGAAGCCTTTTGGAGAGGAGAAAAAGGCGCACAGAGATTCCCTGGACGAAGGGCCGGCGCCTGTTCAGCCCCACAGATGCTCATCTATAATGCGCAGAGAAATTAAGGGAAGGATCCTAACAGGCTCTCTCCCACGCCAGGAGTCTTCCTGTGGCCCTGCAAAATTACATAACACAAATGCATAAAATGAAACAGCAATACTGTTTCTCGCTTTCCTATCTATATGGTATGTTAAACATGATGTGGATTCCGTCGATTCATCACAACTGGGGGGGGGGGGATCCATTTCAACTGACAGCTGTTTCCCCCACCTGCATGAACACAAACATTTCACGTAGATTCTCCTGTTTCTTTGCACTCCTGTGGACATTAGGAAGCCATGCCTATCGACCAGCAAAGGTTTGCATCCCATTCGATGGCATATTTTTGGTAGGAGAGACACCAGGTTGTGTCGGTTTCCTTTTTAAATAGCAGGACAGTGTTGTGAAATTTTATTCCATGTGGTAAAATGGCAAGTTCAGGAGTTGATGACCTGCTTTTATTACCAGGGAGCTCGGCTGAGGGAGATTTTCAGAGATGCGTGTTGGGTAAAATGTTAATAAAACAGGCATGTGTGTGCAGATACGTTGACATGGGAAGCAGGCATCTTCTGGCTCAGGAGGCGTCATCGCATGCTACAAGACCTCAAAAACCTCCCCCATTTCATCATGATTTGGGGAGAAGAAATAGAACATCTCAAGAAACATGTGCAATTATTAATAGAGGAAACTTCCCCCCTCCACAGCCTCCAAATTAAAAAGGGGATGCTTGTGAACAATAACCATTTGTAGGGCAGACAGTTTGCAGAACATAAATACCAGCCCCTTCCCCCATCAGCCATCTGCTTCAAGAACTGCTCGGCTGCCTGGGTGGAAAAGACCATTCACCAATCCAGCGGAGCCCATTAGAAATCATTCATGGGTATCAAAACCAATTGGGGATGGGAAAAGAAAAGTAGGTCTAGGACAAAGGTCCCTTGAAACTAGTCTTCTGCTACACAGAGAGACAAAAGACAGGCCTGGGTTTAACAGGGAGGCTCTCGATGCAATTGCTATGTATTGCCAAGAACATCTGGGGCCCCAAGGGCCTACAAAACAAAGCCTCTGGCGGACTCTTTCAAGCATAAGCCACACAGATCAGTGATTTTAATCAACACAGGCTAGATAGGTAGGCAATATGGGCTTCTTACTGAATTTAGGGTTGCCACTGTCCAGGCAACACTTGGAGAACTCCTGCTGCTGCTGCTATTAATCTCCAGAGCACCAAGATCAGAGCACCCCCTGGAGAAGACGTCTGCTCTCGAGGGTGGAGTCTGTGAAGAAAGTGTCAATTTTGCCCTTAAGTCACTGGGAGATAACTCACCAGTGGGACAACCATTTGGCTTTTTCTGTCATGGCCTGGCTAGGTCATAAACAACAAGACCCCTTGCCCATTAGTAAAGCTATAAAACCATGTTTGTGTGTCCACAGAGGAAATTAGATTTTCCAGGACCACATCCCAAAACCCAAACTGCCAGATCAGGAAGATGGATTTGATGCCCAAAAGAAGGCAAAGACCATATAACTCAGGTCACAGAGATTGGAGAGCAAATTCAGATTCTGTTTTGAGAGAGACAGAAACCTGCAATTGGAACTTGTATTATTATTTTTCTGTTCTGTTCTTTCATTTATTTTCTTTCTTTTAATAAAAACTTTTAAAACTCCGCCGTTCCAGAGTCTGGATTAAAGAACCCTGTTCTCTTGGCACGTTACAAGGAAGAGAGGATCTCCGCTACTGCTGCTGATCTCCAGACCCCTGGAGAAGATGTCTGATCTGGAGGGTGGAGTCTGTGGCTGCACACCCTAATGAGAGGCCCCTCCCCTTCCCAAACCTTGCTTTCCACAAGCTCCACCCCACCAAAATCTCCAGGTATTTCCCAACCCAAAACTGGCAACGCAACTGACAGTCCTGTTGTTTCCTCCTCCTCCTCCTCCTCCTCCTCCTCCTCCTCCTCCTCCTCCTCCTCCTCCACCGGCATATTCACTTTGGGCTCATGTAGGCAGAGATGTCTCAACTATTCTGTTGCATTGCACAGAACAGCTGCTGTCCAACCAGGTTGGAATCCTTCCCCCCATTCAAAGAGCTTTTTTCTTCACCCTTTGCGGAGCTGTGTTTTTAGGCTCTTTGTGTTCACCAGCCTATCCCAGACTAAAGATGATCACTTCCTTGATAACATTTCAAATTTGATTTAGCGGGTTTCCAAAATAAAAGAAAGTGTTCAGACACAACCATTACACTTAAGCTGTACTGGTTGTGGTGGGTTTTCCGGGCTGTGTGGCCGAGGTCGGGAGGATCTTCTTCCTAATGTTTCGCCTTCATCTGTGGCTGGCATCTTCAGAGGTGTAACACTGTCTTCTCTCTGTGATACACCTCTGAAGATGCCAGCCACAGATGCAGGCAAAACGTTAGGAACAAGATCCGCCAGACCACGGTCACACAGCCTGGAAAACCCACAACCAGTTGAATCCAGCCGTGAAAGCCTTCGACAATACATTAAGTTGTACTGTTGATCTGTGATAAACTTTCAAGGGGCCCAGGGCACAGAGTGTGGAACTGCTGTGCTGCACTCAGAGGGCGATTCCCCATTGCAGAGTCGACCTAAGTTCGACACGGTTCCTTTAACTGGTACTGACCTAGGGTCGACTCTCATCACTCCCCACAGAAACTGAGTTCAACTGGAACCAAGCTCAGAGGGTGGGATCATCTTTGGTACCACTTTTGCTCTTCATTCCCGATTGGCTCTTGTTGTATGGCGGGAAACGTGAGAATTGGGACTAATTGCCAAGCCTCAGGGAGCCGAGTCTGTGAGCACTCACGTCTTGCTTAGGGAGCCGAGTCTGTGAGCACTCACGTCTTGCTTAGGGAGCCGAGCACGTTTTACTTTAGGGAGCTGAGTCTGTGAGCACTCACGTTTTGCTTAGGGAGCCGAGTCTGTGAGCACTCATGTCTTGCTTAGGGAGCCGAGTCTGTGAGCACTCACGTCTTGCTTAGGGAGCCGAGTCTGTGAGCACTCAGATTTTGCGAACAGCCAGTCTAGCTAATTGCTGGCGCTCTGTCAGGTCCTGCCGCAGCCGTTGCCGGCGCTGCTCTAGCGGGGTAGAGGAACTAGGAGGACTGCAAGCAGGGGGGGGCTGGAGGTGAGCCCTGGGCCTGTTCTGGGGGTGCTGGCTGAGCTGGCCCTAGGTCTGTAAGGCCATCAGAGGCCTGTGTAGCCGCAGCTGGTTCCTCATCGTCCAATGAGGTACTGCGGCTAGGTCTCGCTGAGTCAAAAGACCGGCATGACAGGCTATCATCCTCACTGTCAGACCCAGCGGGGGAATAGACCCTGACACTGGCGGTGGGATTCAAATCATTTAACAACTAGTTATTTACAAGCACCATTTTAACAAACGGTTCTGCCAAAGTGGTGCGAACCGGCTGAATCCCTGCACTGACTCAGACCCAGGCTTACTGAATTCAACAGAACAACACGTAGCGAGGTGGGCAATCACTGATCTGCAGGCTGAAGATGGCAATTCTGACATATGAGTGATCTGTTCTGTTTCACATTTATGGGTCAGAATTATTTCACTTCCTGAACTGAAGCTGTTCTCATGTTGTCTGTTTTGTAGAAAGCCTATGAAATTCTGACTGAGCATTTTGCCACTCTTTAACAAGACAGTTTATAATTTGTAAGTGCATTGAAATAGTATTTTATATCACTATAAGAATTTTTTCAAGATTTGCTTATCACATTTTGTATAGTTTGTTTTAGCAGTCAATATACTTCCACCCTTGACGAATGCAACGGCAAGGTTCATACCAGTAACTTAACAGATTGAGGAGTGCTTTGAAGTGCTTTTGTCTTAACGTTGTTATTACATGAAAGTAGTTCATTACATTTCTCAGTGATTTTTAGATGCAGCTGTTTTCTTTGCTGAATGGCTGACAGCAGGAGATGTTTGCATTTTTCCCACTTAAACTGTGAGGCACAGTCAGCAACAAGGTTGTTTCTTTTAATGTTTGGTGTCAGGGATGCGAATATATTGTTTGCTCAATACTCTGTTCATTATGAGTTTTGGGGTGTTGTGGGGTTTCCAGGCTGTATGGCCGTGTTCCAGTAGCATTTTCTCCAGACGTTTCGCCTGCATCTGTGGCTGGCAGCTTCAGAGGATCCTGAAGATGCCAGCCACAGAGGATATTTTATTTACAGAGAATAAGGAGAAAATGCTACTGGAACATTAGGAGAAAATGCTACAGAAACACGGCCATAAAGGCCAGAAACCCCACAACACCCCAGTGATTCTGGCCATGAAAGCCTTCGACAGGACGTTATGAGTTTTGTTTATTGTACATTTCACATTAGCTTAGTGTGGGCTGAATAACTTTTTATTTGCTTCATACATACAGTTGATTGATTGGGAAGCCCAACATGTGCAGGGTTCGCTTGATTCCTGTTTTTTTGTACCTCCCTACAGTTGTGATTACAGCCTCCAGGTGGGGCCTGGAGATCTCCTGAAATGACAACTGACCTCCAGATGACAGAGATCCGTTCCCCTGGAGCAGACAGGTGTTCCGGAGCGTGGGCTCTGTGGCCCTATACTCTGCTGAAGAACCCCCCCCCCCCAACTCTCCAGGAATTTCCCACCCGGAGTTAACAGCTCTACCCACTTGCATGACTGAGGGAAGTGCCCAAGATGCCCCGAGCTCATTCATACAGCAGCAAAATGCTGTTTATTGTCCAAATCTGATCCGAGCCCGTGTGCAGAAGTCCAACTGCCTGGGACGCCTCCCTCTCCAGAGCTTTCTGGCACAAGGCTGACAGTGTTCCCATCAAACTGGAACAAACATAAGGCTGCTAATTCTGTTGCGGAATCAGGAGGTATTAAAATAAGCTCTGAAGAATGGAACAATACAATTCCTGACATTCTCTGCATCAAATCGAAGTGTGTGTGTGCGTGGGGGGGGGGGTTGTTTTGGTTTTTTTCAAGCAACTTAATACTGGGAAACAGGCATGTCCTCACTTACTTCACCTCCCATCCTGACATCGCTAGCAAAAGCATATGAGCAAAAGAGCGAATACGTGCAGACGGAGACCACAATAAAGGCAAATGGGAACAATGTTTTCACAAAATATTTTTCCCCAGATTACCAGACAAAATAAGGCTCCAAACACATTTCTGTTGGCTTGCCTGAATTTTTGGCTGTTGCTGGGAACAACCACATTGCTTTCTTCCCTGCCCCCATCTGGACACACACTTCACCCACCCTAGGAGAGGAGATTCTAGTCTTTCAAAGAATTAAATGAGACACGTGCTTCCAGAGTGCTCTCCATGGGGAGTCAAGAGGGCTGGGCATTGCGCTTCTGAAGTCTGTATACGCAGAGAACCTTTTTCAGTCTATGGGCACCTTTGAAATTCTGACACAGGCAACAACAAAATGGCTGCAACGGGAGGGGGTGAAGATTATTCTATTATTTCGGGCACAAGCTCTGCTTGGCGGCATGCCTTGAAAAACGAACGTTATTGCTTTAAAAGTATTTTCTTGCTTACACACCACTTGCTTTCACTTGCAGTGCTGTGGTGGCCGCTGCTTTCACAACCAATCAAGCCTCCGATGGCCAACAAGCAGCCCTTCTGGGCAAAAGCCCCATCTGAACCGACGCACTTGACAGGCACCGTGACAGTTGCCAGCGGGCACCCCGGCACCCCAGATGGAAAGGACCAGGGACTGTCCAGTGAGCTGCCCCACGATGCTGTGCGCTCTCAACAGCAAGGACCAGGCAACATGGGTGTCCGCTGGAAGCAGATTTTCCACCAGGGACAACGTACTGAAAGAGCGTGATGCTGCCCTAACCAAAGAGAGATTCTGAGATGGAAACCTTGGGCCTTCTCCATGATGAGGAAAAGATTCTGTGAAAAGGCATCTAAACCTTTGGAACTCCACGCGAGCCCTGCCATCTCCCCACTGCATTCGTACCACTGTAGGAAAAAGACTAGTTGATCAGCACTGGCGTGAGTGGCCGCGTGGGGTTTTCTAGCTAGCCTCCAACAGGGTGTTTTTGGAACCCTCGGTTGGAACCCTCCGTCCAAGGAGACCGGGCCCCGCAGGATCTGACGCAATTCTGCAGGGCCTGTGGTTCCCCAGTCCTATGGCTGAGGAAGCAGTGGCTCTTTCCCATGTCAAGGCCTACTACTCTCTGCCCACTGCTCCTTGTTGTCTCTGTTCTCTACTGATTGGGATGCTGTTGTAGGGAACTTTTAGAATATTTTCAGATGAATTGGTTGCCATCTAGATTTTTAAATGTATTTAATGTATGAATTCTACTGTTTTTATATGTTGGAAGCCACCCTGAGCCTGCAAGGGGAAAGGAGGCATACAGGGGCGTAGTAGGGGAAATGGAGCCCGGGGCAGACTCCGGGTTTTCTGCCCCACCACCCCATGGACCCCCGCACCTCACTCACTTTGCCGGCGGCAGGGCCTGGCAGGGCGAGGGGGGGAGGAGGAGGGGTGCGACCCCAACGGCGTCCGCCCGGGGCGCCTGTCCCCACGCCGCCCTGTGGTAGCTATGCCACTGGAGGTGTATCAATTTAACAAACAACAATAATAACCACCCCCACCCCCCAAGCTTCCATCTTTTCACTGATAGTCCGGCATACATGAACGTGCCAAATGTCAACGGCTTTTCATCCACTTCCACTGCATTCTACTCACTAACCAAATATGTTACGTTGCCAAAGAACAGCATGATTTTTTTCCTTTAAAATATGGCTACTTTCTTTTGGCCAATGCTCCCTCCCTTTGTTTAGTAACATCCCATAAGTAAATGTTTTTCTTTAAATCCCACTTTCCTTTCTGATGGGCACTATCTTCTTCCATCTTCCTTTGGTCTGTGGTTCATTTGAGGAGGGAACCAAACTTTCAAATAGTTTTTCCCTGATTCATTTCCCTTATTCTCCAACTTAGTTTCACCATGTACATGTGGCACAATTTATTTTTCTGGGAATTAAACCAAACAGACTGACTAGTTCAGCTTTCTGTCTTTGGCTGACTATCGGCCGACTGCCCTGATGTGCATCTCCACAGAGCAGAAGGTGCCATTAAGTGACCTTTCCACAGGGCTTTCCAGGCAAGAAACAAACAGGTGGTTTGCCGTTGTGTAGTAGCCCCCCCCCCCTTCTCCTTGGCATTCCCCCATCCAAGTTATATAGCCAGTACTGCTTAGCTTCTGAGCTCTGACAAGCTTGGGCTCAGCTGGGCTATTTGGGGTGCTCACAAAGGAAAAAAAACCACCCTAAAGCCACCCTGTGGTCCTCCCTCCCAGTTAAGTGCGCGCAGGATTGCAACCTTGGTCTCTTGCTTCAGGGTGGCTTCCAATATAGAAAAGACAGCGGCAGAACATCAGATTGCTTTAGCTAACAGTTTCAACTTGAAATTGCTTTTATTATCATTCCTCCTGCCTCATGGCCTCCCCTGAAAACATTCTGGATGAGGCTGAGAGTCAACCTCATTTCCCTGCTGTAAAAGCCAAGTTATTCATTCAAGAAAAGACTGGGTCAACAGTTTGAGCCTGTCACTCATCTAAAAAATTAGGATGGGGTGGTTGATATTCCCTGCTATGCTTCTGCCTTGCCCTGTATGGCCCAGGCTTTTAGAAGCCGAGCAAGCAGGGTCAGTGCCTGGATGGGAGACCATCAAGGAACACCAGGGGCACTCTGCAGGGGCAGGCCACGGCAAACCACCTCTGAACGTTTCCTGCCTTGAAAACCCCTTTGGGCTGCCGTAAGTCGGCTGCAATTTGATGGCACTTTACACAGACACAGTACAATAATACACACATCCACTCAATGAGAAACAAATCCCAAGTCTTTTAAGGAAATCAAGAGATCTATTTTAAACTTAGTTGTGAGGGAAACAGGAAGGAGCAGCAGCCATTAATCCTGATTAAATGTGCAACGTAGGTCGGTGCAAATGCTACCAGCAGAGAGGACAGTGCTTTAAACTTTGCTTCTCGGAAATAGCAGCTGGTCTGTGACTTAACACCGAGTGGGCGACGAGGACAACCACAGATCCACGGGGCTCTCCACAAAACAATAAGTCAGGGCTGTAGCTACAGCCAGCAGGACCAATCGGCAGTCCTGGCAGCATTATTTCTGTTGACAGAAAAATGAGGTCACTTGAGGTCATCATAATCCTGCGGACTTGAAAGGGACGCTGAACTCGAGGGCATGTGCGCATTCAGGGAATCCAGCCTCCAGTTGTCCCAGCGCTGACGTTAGAGCGGTCCTCCCTCCCTCTCCTGCTTCAGTCTTTTGGAAAGATGTTCACCGATGAGCGTCAGAGGAGTGGCTTTGAATGAGGGGTCAGACAGCATCTTGTGGAACTGGGCGATGTCAGCCTCTCTGGAAGATAACAGCCAATAAACACACAAACAAACATGCATCTACAACGCTGATGGGCTGGCACAGAGAGAGGCACACATTTCCCAACAAGTCAGGAGAATTCTCAGTCCCTGACTAAGATTATTCAACCCTGCATGTTAACCCATGACCAAATTGCTGCAGAAAGCCGGACTCCACCATGCTGTTCATTTCATTTGCATTCCTGCCCCTCAAAATTATGAACGGTGCCAGTTTCCAGATTGCAGAAGATGCACATCAGCTCCTCCCCACATTAGCCAGAACACCCAGCTAATCCCACAATTCTGCAATCCAGATTTGCTGGTTGTCGTGATGATTATTCTTAGTGCAGAAATGCACACTTCTGTTTCAACACCCAGAGGCACCCAAGGACTCTTCATGCCATCCAAACTCCTTTTTTCCCTTTCCATGTTTGTGTGTTTATATTATCATATTATTACATTCACATGCTTTGGGCATGTCCAGTCATTCTCTCTGGGAAGCAGAGACTACCACTTTGTATTAAAATGATCATTAATTTTGGAGATGCTGATCTGCTTGATCTAAATCAGGGGTTGGCAACCTGCGGCTCCCGAGCTGCATGCGGCTCCCCAGCCCCTTCACTGTGGCTCTGCCCGAGGTGGACGAGTTGCCCCACTCCGGACTTAGCCAGGCCACGTTGCACCTGGAGCCAGAGCCCGGCGGCAGCGGGAACCGGCTGGGAGAGGGGCGCCGATTCATCGCCCGGGCGGGGCCAGCGACCGAAGAACAAGGACGCGATTGGGTGGGGGAATGCCCCAGAAGGCAGTGGGGGAGACTTTAAAGGGGATGGGGACGGGGCGTGCAAGGTTCCAGGTGGGGAGGAGTTGGGTGCGAGCTGGGAGAGCGGAGGGGACAGAGACAGGGGGAAAAGAAACGGGGAAGAGGGAGAACGAGGGAGCATGGGAAGAAGGGGGGAGGGGACTGACTAGAGGGGAGAGTGGAAGAAACAAGGAAGAGAGGCAGGGAAAGGAACAGCATCCTCCAAGGGACTTTGAGCAGGGGGAAGTCAGCCTGCCGCCAAGGGAGGAGGGAGGAAGGGAAGGAAGGACGCAGGACTGGAAAGGGGCCAGGCGTGGCTCCATCCTGTGGATGAGGGCTTTGATTAATACCCGGCCCCCTACCACCGGGGCCTCAGGCTTGGAGAACACCACCCTGGAAAGGGAAGGTGCAAGCCCCCACACCGCACCCTGGGGAGGAGGAATGCCACAGGGCACAACCCAGCTGTCTGGGAGTGGGGACTCTCCCCTCCCTGGACCTCGCAGAGAGCCCCAACCAGACTGCAGCTGCAGGCGCTCTGGCAAGCGAGAGCACTGTGGAGGCAGCTGGTGGCAGCCCTTGTTCTTCTGCCAAGGTTGGCAGCGGCGGATGAGTGGCGGGCAGCCATTGAGCCTGGCCCCACCCACCTGGCTGGGACCAGAGGGAAGACAGGGCCGGCAACAGAGGCGATGGCGCGGCACACGCAGACCTGGCTGGATTGGCCGGGGCGGTGAGGGGAGCTGCGCCCGCGCAGCAGGACAGTGGCCCCAGCTACGGAGGGCACCAGCAGGCGCCGGAACTGACGCTTGGAACCGCGCTCTCAAGTTTTGTACACAGTTTCCCTTTCTCTCTCTCTTTCCCCCCTTTTTAAACAACAGAGCCAGCATCATTTTCACAAATAAGACAACCTCCTGGTTATTTCTGCTGGTGGAAAGCTTTGCCACTGTCAGATCTGACGAAGAGACGTAGACCTCTATGAATAATCTATGCAGGCTAATTACGGTGAGAAGGAGGGAAGCAGGGCAGGACTGAGGTGGAGAGGCGGGAGCTCTGTGGATTCGGCAGGATATCCTAATTTCAAATGTAAAAAAAAAGTATCTGTGGCTCCAGGTGCCCTCCCCTCCATGGAAAACAGGTCCAAATGGCTCCCTGGGTGCCAAAGGTTGCCGACCCCTGATCTAAATGATCCACCTGTCTTTTAGAGCTTAACCGATGGGTCAATGGAAACAACGGACCTTCCGTACCCTTATGGCAATTAAAAGACCTGCATTCTCAACACTGGAAATGTACAAGCCCACCTCCAGTAAGTCAATGGGCGGAGGACCTTAGAACACTGTCCGTATTTGAACGTGTGGCATATAGAAGACAATTACATACGGTCTTCTTTTTAGAAATTTTGAAAACATTTATAGGAGCTTGTGTCGATCTGCCACCACTGTTACATTTTTGCCCTTTTCATGTATATATATTTTTCTTTTTAAAAATTTAGTTATTTTATGTTTAAATAAATATTTATTTAAAATTAAAAATGTATTCTAAATCTTTTAAATGTCTCAAATGTTTGAATAATTAACATTCGGTGTCAGGGAGCCTGGGTGGAAAGTCGGGAGAGAAACATTTTAAAAATAAAAAAGTGTCGCAATTTCCTTTTGTGGCCATTCTCCAGTCTGAGCGCTGCAAACCCCCCCCCCCAGCTGCCCCCCCCCCCCCCCCCCCCGCCCCCCACCCCCCCCCCCCCCCCACACCCCCCCCCCCCCCCCCCCCCCCCCCCCCCCACCCCCCCCCCCCCCCACCCCCCCCCCCCCCCCCCCGCCCCCCCCCCCCCACCCCCCCCCCCCCCCGCCCCCCCACCCCCCCCCGCCCCCCACGGCCCCCCCCCCCCCCGGCCCCCCCCCCGCCCCGCCCCACCCCCCCCCCACCCCCCCTCCCCCCCACCCCCCCCCCCCCCCACCCCCCCCCCCCCCCACCCCCCCCCCCCCCCACCCCCCCCCCCCCCCACCCCCCCCCCCCCCCACCCCCCCCCCCCCCCACCCCCCCCCCCCCCCACCCCCCCCCCCCCCCACCCCCCCCCCCCCCCACCCCCCCCCCCCCCCACCCCCCCCCCCCCCCACCCCCCCCCCCCCCCACCCCCCCCCCCCCCCACCCCCCCCCCCCCCCACCCCCCCCCCCCCCCACCCCCCCCCCCCCCCACCCCCCCCCCCCCCCACCCCCCCCCCCCCCCACCCCCCCCCCCCCCCACCCCCCCCCCCCCCCACCCCCCCCCCCCCCCACCCCCCCCCCCCCCCACCCCCCCCCCCCCCCACCCCCCCCCCCCCCCACCCCCCCCCCCCCCCACCCCCCCCCCCCCCCACCCCCCCCCCCCCCCACCCCCCCCCCCCCCCACCCCCCCCCCCCCCCACCCCCCCCCCCCCCCACCCCCCCCCCCCCCCACCCCCCCCCCCCCCCACCCCCCCCCCCCCCCACCCCCCCCCCCCCCCACCCCCCCCCCCCCCCACCCCCCCCCCCCCCCACCCCCCCCCCCCCCCACCCCCCCCCCCCCCCACCCCCCCCCCCCCCCACCCCCCCCCCCCCCCACCCCCCCCCCCCCCCACCCCCCCCCCCCCCCACCCCCCCCCCCCCCCACCCCCCCCCCCCCCCACCCCCCCCCCCCCCCACCCCCCCCCCCCCCCACCCCCCCCCCCCCCCACCCCCCCCCCCCCCCACCCCCCCCCCCCCCCACCCCCCCCCCCCCCCACCCCCCCCCCCCCCCACCCCCCCCCCCCCCCACCCCCCCCCCCCCCCACCCCCCCCCCCCCCCACCCCCCCCCCCCCCCACCCCCCCCCCCCCCCACCCCCCCCCCCCCCCACCCCCCCCCCCCCCCACCCCCCCCCCCCCCCACCCCCCCCCCCCCCCACCCCCCCCCCCCCCCACCCCCCCCCCCCCCCACCCCCCCCCCCCCCCACCCCCCCCCCCCCCCACCCCCCCCCCCCCCCACCCCCCCCCCCCCCCACCCCCCCCCCCCCCCACCCCCCCCCCCCCCCACCCCCCCCCCCCCCCACCCCCCCCCCCCCCCACCCCCCCCCCCCCCCACCCCCCCCCCCCCCCACCCCCCCCCCCCCCCACCCCCCCCCCCCCCCACCCCCCCCCCCCCCCACCCCCCCCCCCCCCCACCCCCCCCCCCCCCCACCCCCCCCCCCCCCCACCCCCCCCCCCCCCCACCCCCCCCCCCCCCCACCCCCCCCCCCCCCCACCCCCCCCCCCCCCCACCCCCCCCCCCCCCCACCCCCCCCCCCCCCCACCCCCCCCCCCCCCCACCCCCCCCCCCCCCCACCCCCCCCCCCCCCCACCCCCCCCCCCCCCCACCCCCCCCCCCCCCCACCCCCCCCCCCCCCCACCCCCCCCCCCCCCCACCCCCCCCCCCCCCCACCCCCCCCCCCCCCCACCCCCCCCCCCCCCCACCCCCCCCCCCCCCCACCCCCCCCCCCCCCCACCCCCCCCCCCCCCCACCCCCCCCCCCCCCCACCCCCCCCCCCCCCCACCCCCCCCCCCCCCCACCCCCCCCCCCCCCCACCCCCCCCCCCCCCCACCCCCCCCCCCCCCCACCCCCCCCCCCCCCCACCCCCCCCCCCCCCCACCCCCCCCCCCCCCCACCCCCCCCCCCCCCCACCCCCCCCCCCCCCCACCCCCCCCCCCCCCCACCCCCCCCCCCCCCCACCCCCCCCCCCCCCCACCCCCCCCCCCCCCCACCCCCCCCCCCCCCCACCCCCCCCCCCCCCCACCCCCCCCCCCCCCCACCCCCCCCCCCCCCCACCCCCCCCCCCCCCCACCCCCCCCCCCCCCCACCCCCCCCCCCCCCCACCCCCCCCCCCCCCCACCCCCCCCCCCCCCCACCCCCCCCCCCCCCCACCCCCCCCCCCCCCCACCCCCCCCCCCCCCCACCCCCCCCCCCCCCCACCCCCCCCCCCCCCCACCCCCCCCCCCCCCCACCCCCCCCCCCCCCCACCCCCCCCCCCCCCCACCCCCCCCCCCCCCCACCCCCCCCCCCCCCCACCCCCCCCCCCCCCCACCCCCCCCCCCCCCCACCCCCCCCCCCCCCCACCCCCCCCCCCCCCCACCCCCCCCCCCCCCCACCCCCCCCCCCCCCCACCCCCCCCCCCCCCCACCCCCCCCCCCCCCCACCCCCCCCCCCCCCCACCCCCCCCCCCCCCCACCCCCCCCCCCCCCCACCCCCCCCCCCCCCCACCCCCCCCCCCCCCCACCCCCCCCCCCCCCCACCCCCCCCCCCCCCCACCCCCCCCCCCCCCCACCCCCCCCCCCCCCCACCCCCCCCCCCCCCCACCCCCCCCCCCCCCCACCCCCCCCCCCCCCCACCCCCCCCCCCCCCCACCCCCCCCCCCCCCCACCCCCCCCCCCCCCCACCCCCCCCCCCCCCCACCCCCCCCCCCCCCCACCCCCCCCCCCCCCCACCCCCCCCCCCCCCCACCCCCCCCCCCCCCCACCCCCCCCCCCCCCCACCCCCCCCCCCCCCCACCCCCCCCCCCCCCCACCCCCCCCCCCCCCCACCCCCCCCCCCCCCCACCCCCCCCCCCCCCCACCCCCCCCCCCCCCCACCCCCCCCCCCCCCCACCCCCCCCCCCCCCCACCCCCCCCCCCCCCCACCCCCCCCCCCCCCCACCCCCCCCCCCCCCCACCCCCCCCCCCCCCCACCCCCCCCCCCCCCCACCCCCCCCCCCCCCCACCCCCCCCCCCCCCCACCCCCCCCCCCCCCCACCCCCCCCCCCCCCCACCCCCCCCCCCCCCCACCCCCCCCCCCCCCCACCCCCCCCCCCCCCCACCCCCCCCCCCCCCCACCCCCCCCCCCCCCCACCCCCCCCCCCCCCCACCCCCCCCCCCCCCCACCCCCCCCCCCCCCCACCCCCCCCCCCCCCCACCCCCCCCCCCCCCCACCCCCCCCCCCCCCCACCCCCCCCCCCCCCCACCCCCCCCCCCCCCCACCCCCCCCCCCCCCCACCCCCCCCCCCCCCCACCCCCCCCCCCCCCCACCCCCCCCCCCCCCCACCCCCCCCCCCCCCCACCCCCCCCCCCCCCCACCCCCCCCCCCCCCCACCCCCCCCCCCCCCCACCCCCCCCCCCCCCCACCCCCCCCCCCCCCCACCCCCCCCCCCCCCCACCCCCCCCCCCCCCCACCCCCCCCCCCCCCCACCCCCCCCCCCCCCCACCCCCCCCCCCCCCCACCCCCCCCCCCCCCCACCCCCCCCCCCCCCCACCCCCCCCCCCCCCCACCCCCCCCCCCCCCCACCCCCCCCCCCCCCCACCCCCCCCCCCCCCCACCCCCCCCCCCCCCCACCCCCCCCCCCCCCCACCCCCCCCCCCCCCCACCCCCCCCCCCCCCCACCCCCCCCCCCCCCCACCCCCCCCCCCCCCCACCCCCCCCCCCCCCCACCCCCCCCCCCCCCCACCCCCCCCCCCCCCCACCCCCCCCCCCCCCCACCCCCCCCCCCCCCCACCCCCCCCCCCCCCCACCCCCCCCCCCCCCCACCCCCCCCCCCCCCCACCCCCCCCCCCCCCCACCCCCCCCCCCCCCCACCCCCCCCCCCCCCCACCCCCCCCCCCCCCCACCCCCCCCCCCCCCCACCCCCCCCCCCCCCCACCCCCCCCCCCCCCCACCCCCCCCCCCCCCCACCCCCCCCCCCCCCCACCCCCCCCCCCCCCCACCCCCCCCCCCCCCCACCCCCCCCCCCCCCCACCCCCCCCCCCCCCCACCCCCCCCCCCCCCCACCCCCCCCCCCCCCCACCCCCCCCCCCCCCCACCCCCCCCCCCCCCCACCCCCCCCCCCCCCCACCCCCCCCCCCCCCCACCCCCCCCCCCCCCCACCCCCCCCCCCCCCCACCCCCCCCCCCCCCCACCCCCCCCCCCCCCCACCCCCCCCCCCCCCCACCCCCCCCCCCCCCCACCCCCCCCCCCCCCCACCCCCCCCCCCCCCCACCCCCCCCCCCCCCCACCCCCCCCCCCCCCCACCCCCCCCCCCCCCCACCCCCCCCCCCCCCCACCCCCCCCCCCCCCCACCCCCCCCCCCCCCCACCCCCCCCCCCCCCCACCCCCCCCCCCCCCCACCCCCCCCCCCCCCCACCCCCCCCCCCCCCCACCCCCCCCCCCCCCCACCCCCCCCCCCCCCCACCCCCCCCCCCCCCCACCCCCCCCCCCCCCCACCCCCCCCCCCCCCCACCCCCCCCCCCCCCCACCCCCCCCCCCCCCCACCCCCCCCCCCCCCCACCCCCCCCCCCCCCCACCCCCCCCCCCCCCCACCCCCCCCCCCCCCCACCCCCCCCCCCCCCCACCCCCCCCCCCCCCCACCCCCCCCCCCCCCCACCCCCCCCCCCCCCCACCCCCCCCCCCCCCCACCCCCCCCCCCCCCCACCCCCCCCCCCCCCCACCCCCCCCCCCCCCCACCCCCCCCCCCCCCCACCCCCCCCCCCCCCCACCCCCCCCCCCCCCCACCCCCCCCCCCCCCCACCCCCCCCCCCCCCCACCCCCCCCCCCCCCCACCCCCCCCCCCCCCCACCCCCCCCCCCCCCCACCCCCCCCCCCCCCCACCCCCCCCCCCCCCCACCCCCCCCCCCCCCCACCCCCCCCCCCCCCCACCCCCCCCCCCCCCCACCCCCCCCCCCCCCCACCCCCCCCCCCCCCCACCCCCCCCCCCCCCCACCCCCCCCCCCCCCCACCCCCCCCCCCCCCCACCCCCCCCCCCCCCCACCCCCCCCCCCCCCCACCCCCCCCCCCCCCCACCCCCCCCCCCCCCCACCCCCCCCCCCCCCCACCCCCCCCCCCCCCCACCCCCCCCCCCCCCCACCCCCCCCCCCCCCCACCCCCCCCCCCCCCCACCCCCCCCCCCCCCCACCCCCCCCCCCCCCCACCCCCCCCCCCCCCCACCCCCCCCCCCCCCCACCCCCCCCCCCCCCCACCCCCCCCCCCCCCCACCCCCCCCCCCCCCCACCCCCCCCCCCCCCCACCCCCCCCCCCCCCCACCCCCCCCCCCCCCCACCCCCCCCCCCCCCCACCCCCCCCCCCCCCCACCCCCCCCCCCCCCCACCCCCCCCCCCCCCCACCCCCCCCCCCCCCCACCCCCCCCCCCCCCCACCCCCCCCCCCCCCCACCCCCCCCCCCCCCCACCCCCCCCCCCCCCCACCCCCCCCCCCCCCCACCCCCCCCCCCCCCCACCCCCCCCCCCCCCCACCCCCCCCCCCCCCCACCCCCCCCCCCCCCCACCCCCCCCCCCCCCCACCCCCCCCCCCCCCCACCCCCCCCCCCCCCCACCCCCCCCCCCCCCCACCCCCCCCCCCCCCCACCCCCCCCCCCCCCCACCCCCCCCCCCCCCCACCCCCCCCCCCCCCCACCCCCCCCCCCCCCCACCCCCCCCCCCCCCCACCCCCCCCCCCCCCCACCCCCCCCCCCCCCCACCCCCCCCCCCCCCCACCCCCCCCCCCCCCCACCCCCCCCCCCCCCCACCCCCCCCCCCCCCCACCCCCCCCCCCCCCCACCCCCCCCCCCCCCCACCCCCCCCCCCCCCCACCCCCCCCCCCCCCCACCCCCCCCCCCCCCCACCCCCCCCCCCCCCCACCCCCCCCCCCCCCCACCCCCCCCCCCCCCCACCCCCCCCCCCCCCCACCCCCCCCCCCCCCCACCCCCCCCCCCCCCCACCCCCCCCCCCCCCCACCCCCCCCCCCCCCCACCCCCCCCCCCCCCCACCCCCCCCCCCCCCCACCCCCCCCCCCCCCCACCCCCCCCCCCCCCCACCCCCCCCCCCCCCCACCCCCCCCCCCCCCCACCCCCCCCCCCCCCCACCCCCCCCCCCCCCCACCCCCCCCCCCCCCCACCCCCCCCCCCCCCCACCCCCCCCCCCCCCCACCCCCCCCCCCCCCCACCCCCCCCCCCCCCCACCCCCCCCCCCCCCCACCCCCCCCCCCCCCCACCCCCCCCCCCCCCCACCCCCCCCCCCCCCCACCCCCCCCCCCCCCCACCCCCCCCCCCCCCCACCCCCCCCCCCCCCCACCCCCCCCCCCCCCCACCCCCCCCCCCCCCCACCCCCCCCCCCCCCCACCCCCCCCCCCCCCCACCCCCCCCCCCCCCCACCCCCCCCCCCCCCCACCCCCCCCCCCCCCCACCCCCCCCCCCCCCCACCCCCCCCCCCCCCCACCCCCCCCCCCCCCCACCCCCCCCCCCCCCCACCCCCCCCCCCCCCCACCCCCCCCCCCCCCCACCCCCCCCCCCCCCCACCCCCCCCCCCCCCCACCCCCCCCCCCCCCCACCCCCCCCCCCCCCCACCCCCCCCCCCCCCCACCCCCCCCCCCCCCCACCCCCCCCCCCCCCCACCCCCCCCCCCCCCCACCCCCCCCCCCCCCCACCCCCCCCCCCCCCCACCCCCCCCCCCCCCCACCCCCCCCCCCCCCCACCCCCCCCCCCCCCCACCCCCCCCCCCCCCCACCCCCCCCCCCCCCCACCCCCCCCCCCCCCCACCCCCCCCCCCCCCCACCCCCCCCCCCCCCCACCCCCCCCCCCCCCCACCCCCCCCCCCCCCCACCCCCCCCCCCCCCCACCCCCCCCCCCCCCCACCCCCCCCCCCCCCCACCCCCCCCCCCCCCCACCCCCCCCCCCCCCCACCCCCCCCCCCCCCCACCCCCCCCCCCCCCCACCCCCCCCCCCCCCCACCCCCCCCCCCCCCCACCCCCCCCCCCCCCCACCCCCCCCCCCCCCCACCCCCCCCCCCCCCCACCCCCCCCCCCCCCCACCCCCCCCCCCCCCCACCCCCCCCCCCCCCCACCCCCCCCCCCCCCCACCCCCCCCCCCCCCCACCCCCCCCCCCCCCCACCCCCCCCCCCCCCCACCCCCCCCCCCCCCCACCCCCCCCCCCCCCCACCCCCCCCCCCCCCCACCCCCCCCCCCCCCCACCCCCCCCCCCCCCCACCCCCCCCCCCCCCCACCCCCCCCCCCCCCCACCCCCCCCCCCCCCCACCCCCCCCCCCCCCCACCCCCCCCCCCCCCCACCCCCCCCCCCCCCCACCCCCCCCCCCCCCCACCCCCCCCCCCCCCCACCCCCCCCCCCCCCCACCCCCCCCCCCCCCCACCCCCCCCCCCCCCCACCCCCCCCCCCCCCCACCCCCCCCCCCCCCCACCCCCCCCCCCCCCCACCCCCCCCCCCCCCCACCCCCCCCCCCCCCCACCCCCCCCCCCCCCCACCCCCCCCCCCCCCCACCCCCCCCCCCCCCCACCCCCCCCCCCCCCCACCCCCCCCCCCCCCCACCCCCCCCCCCCCCCACCCCCCCCCCCCCCCACCCCCCCCCCCCCCCACCCCCCCCCCCCCCCACCCCCCCCCCCCCCCACCCCCCCCCCCCCCCACCCCCCCCCCCCCCCACCCCCCCCCCCCCCCACCCCCCCCCCCCCCCACCCCCCCCCCCCCCCACCCCCCCCCCCCCCCACCCCCCCCCCCCCCCACCCCCCCCCCCCCCCACCCCCCCCCCCCCCCACCCCCCCCCCCCCCCACCCCCCCCCCCCCCCACCCCCCCCCCCCCCCACCCCCCCCCCCCCCCACCCCCCCCCCCCCCCACCCCCCCCCCCCCCCACCCCCCCCCCCCCCCACCCCCCCCCCCCCCCACCCCCCCCCCCCCCCACCCCCCCCCCCCCCCACCCCCCCCCCCCCCCACCCCCCCCCCCCCCCACCCCCCCCCCCCCCCACCCCCCCCCCCCCCCACCCCCCCCCCCCCCCACCCCCCCCCCCCCCCACCCCCCCCCCCCCCCACCCCCCCCCCCCCCCACCCCCCCCCCCCCCCACCCCCCCCCCCCCCCACCCCCCCCCCCCCCCACCCCCCCCCCCCCCCACCCCCCCCCCCCCCCACCCCCCCCCCCCCCCACCCCCCCCCCCCCCCACCCCCCCCCCCCCCCACCCCCCCCCCCCCCCACCCCCCCCCCCCCCCACCCCCCCCCCCCCCCACCCCCCCCCCCCCCCACCCCCCCCCCCCCCCACCCCCCCCCCCCCCCACCCCCCCCCCCCCCCACCCCCCCCCCCCCCCACCCCCCCCCCCCCCCACCCCCCCCCCCCCCCACCCCCCCCCCCCCCCACCCCCCCCCCCCCCCACCCCCCCCCCCCCCCACCCCCCCCCCCCCCCACCCCCCCCCCCCCCCACCCCCCCCCCCCCCCACCCCCCCCCCCCCCCACCCCCCCCCCCCCCCACCCCCCCCCCCCCCCACCCCCCCCCCCCCCCACCCCCCCCCCCCCCCACCCCCCCCCCCCCCCACCCCCCCCCCCCCCCACCCCCCCCCCCCCCCACCCCCCCCCCCCCCCACCCCCCCCCCCCCCCACCCCCCCCCCCCCCCACCCCCCCCCCCCCCCACCCCCCCCCCCCCCCACCCCCCCCCCCCCCCACCCCCCCCCCCCCCCACCCCCCCCCCCCCCCACCCCCCCCCCCCCCCACCCCCCCCCCCCCCCACCCCCCCCCCCCCCCACCCCCCCCCCCCCCCACCCCCCCCCCCCCCCACCCCCCCCCCCCCCCACCCCCCCCCCCCCCCACCCCCCCCCCCCCCCACCCCCCCCCCCCCCCACCCCCCCCCCCCCCCACCCCCCCCCCCCCCCACCCCCCCCCCCCCCCACCCCCCCCCCCCCCCACCCCCCCCCCCCCCCACCCCCCCCCCCCCCCACCCCCCCCCCCCCCCACCCCCCCCCCCCCCCACCCCCCCCCCCCCCCACCCCCCCCCCCCCCCACCCCCCCCCCCCCCCACCCCCCCCCCCCCCCACCCCCCCCCCCCCCCACCCCCCCCCCCCCCCACCCCCCCCCCCCCCCACCCCCCCCCCCCCCCACCCCCCCCCCCCCCCACCCCCCCCCCCCCCCACCCCCCCCCCCCCCCACCCCCCCCCCCCCCCACCCCCCCCCCCCCCCACCCCCCCCCCCCCCCACCCCCCCCCCCCCCCACCCCCCCCCCCCCCCACCCCCCCCCCCCCCCACCCCCCCCCCCCCCCACCCCCCCCCCCCCCCACCCCCCCCCCCCCCCACCCCCCCCCCCCCCCACCCCCCCCCCCCCCCACCCCCCCCCCCCCCCACCCCCCCCCCCCCCCACCCCCCCCCCCCCCCACCCCCCCCCCCCCCCACCCCCCCCCCCCCCCACCCCCCCCCCCCCCCACCCCCCCCCCCCCCCACCCCCCCCCCCCCCCACCCCCCCCCCCCCCCACCCCCCCCCCCCCCCACCCCCCCCCCCCCCCACCCCCCCCCCCCCCCACCCCCCCCCCCCCCCACCCCCCCCCCCCCCCACCCCCCCCCCCCCCCACCCCCCCCCCCCCCCACCCCCCCCCCCCCCCACCCCCCCCCCCCCCCACCCCCCCCCCCCCCCACCCCCCCCCCCCCCCACCCCCCCCCCCCCCCACCCCCCCCCCCCCCCACCCCCCCCCCCCCCCACCCCCCCCCCCCCCCACCCCCCCCCCCCCCCACCCCCCCCCCCCCCCACCCCCCCCCCCCCCCACCCCCCCCCCCCCCCACCCCCCCCCCCCCCCACCCCCCCCCCCCCCCACCCCCCCCCCCCCCCACCCCCCCCCCCCCCCACCCCCCCCCCCCCCCACCCCCCCCCCCCCCCACCCCCCCCCCCCCCCACCCCCCCCCCCCCCCACCCCCCCCCCCCCCCACCCCCCCCCCCCCCCACCCCCCCCCCCCCCCACCCATGACAGGGGCTGATGGGAATTGTAGTCCATAACATCTGGAGTGCCAAAGGTTCGCCACCACTGGCCTATAGTGTCTCACAAAAGAAGGTGGATTTGCCCAGGATTTGGCCCGACAAATCTCCTATATCGAAACATATTTCAGCAAGGCTGCATTAGCAGCCGCACTTTGAGTGGAGTGAGCAGTTAGTCCTGATGGGACAGGTACCCCCTTTGCCTGATGGGCTTCCGAAATACAGGTTTTGATATTTGAGCTAATGGAGGCAACTGACATGGGATCCCCCAGCCTGGGTGGTGCAATGTTAATGAACAACGATTCGGATTTTCTAAAGTTTTCTGTTCGAATGAGAAAAGCTTTGAGAGAACGGCGAACATCCAAATGATGCCACAGCCGCTCTCTCGGGTGTGTAGGATTGGGGCAAAAGTTCAGCAAGACCACATGCTGTTGCATGTGGAAAGAAGTGGCCACCTTGGGTCTAAAGGAGGGATATAGTTTCAAGATCACTTTGTCAGGAAAAAACAAACAGAAGTTGGGATTAGATGATAGGGCCCGAATTTCGGAGACACGCCTCATTGACGCGAGTAAATTCAAGGAGGAAAAGTAACTTCATCCTGGAGCCACAATTGAGGTGAATTGATTACCTGAATTCTCGAACGGGAGAACAAAGTCATAAAATCCAAGATTACATGGAGTCTCCACGAAGGAAATCAATGAGTGACTGGGGGTTGTGATTGTTGTACCCCCTTCAAAAATTTCAAGATATCAGGATGTCTGGAGACCGGAAAACAGTGCAATTCGGGTAGAACTGTGTTAAGCGCTGCCATCTGTCTCCGCAGGGTGGCGCTGCGCAGCTTGTCTTGGAAGGGTTATTCCAGGAAAGTTATTGATACCATGTGTGCCGCTCGTCGTAAATCAACCATTGGCATATATAACTCTTCCTGGAAGGCCTTTTCCGCTGGTTCCAGACGGAAATCTATTGATCCAGAAAATCCCACCTTACCTGGAATTTTGGACTTTTTACAGCAAGGTTTCCAAGACAATTTGAGCCAGCCTGGATTGGATGGTAAATGAGCCCTTGGGAGAAGAGATCTGTCGTGACTGGAAGACGGAACGGAGGTTTTGTGGACATTTCTTGTAACACTGAAAACCAAGGTCTCCTGTCCCAAAACGATGCCACCAGAATTACTTGACGACATTCCTGTTGGACCCGGTGAAGAAACCTCTGGAGAAGGGGAATGGGAGGGAATGCATAAAGGAACCCAGCTGGCCACTGGGCTGAGAGGGCGTCTGTCACCAGAGCTAGATGATGGTAGAATCTTGTGTAGGATGTGGGAAGTTGTGCATTGGCTGGCGAGGCAAACAGGTCTGCTGTTGGTGTCCCAAATCGCTTGGTGATGGCCCGAAAAATCTGTGGTTTCAGTTGCCACTCTGCCTCAGCTTCAGGGCTGCTGCTCCGCTGGAGCCAATCCGCCTTCCTTCTGGAGATAGAACCTTTGATGCGTTCGCCTCACCGGAGAGAGGCTTGGGATTCTGGTCCCGCTCCACTTCAGGAGTTTGAAGGCTTCCTGTCGCAGGCGAGAGGATTTCAATCCGCCCTGGTGGTTGATGTAGCATTTCGCTGACACGTTGTCCGTGTGGACTATGACAAGCTTCAGATGAATGTGAGATTTGAAGTACATCAGACCTAGTCGAATTGCTTTCAACTCTAGCACGTTGATGGGATAGTGAACTTGCGCAGACGACCAGGTGCCCTGGGTCCACTGTTTACCCAGCGTTGCCCCCCAGCCCGTCAGACTGGCATCGATGAAGAGGTGTAGTGGGTGTTGCACTATGAAAACTTTCCCCTTGTCCAGGTTGTGTGGAACCGTCCACCACTTCAGGCTGAGATGCATGGAAGGTGAGACTGTTAAGGGTTGATCCTTCTTCAGAATAATCTGACGTGCCCAGGGTCGTAATAGCATTTGGAGTGGTCTTGTATGGGCCTGACCCCATTGTATTAGGTCCATGGTTGACAACAGGACCCCAAGGAGGCTGGCAAGTTGTAGAAGAGTCAAGGTTCTTTGAGAAAGGACCTTGTTGGTGACCTGCAGGATCTTGGTGATTTTGTGCATTGGGATGAAGAGTGTACAATTGGTGGTGTCTATGGTGGCACCCAGGTGTTCCATCCTTTGACATGGTACCATGGAACTCTTCGCTTCGTTGATAATGAAGCTGTGATGAGTGAGAACCTGGTGCACCCTCTGCACGTCGTGGCATGCTTGAGCCTGGGATCTCGACCGGATGAGTATGTCGTCGAGATAGAGATAAAGGTGAATCCCCTCCCTGCAAAGGAGGGCTATGGGTGCAATCAGAACTTTGGTGAAAACCCGTGGAGCGGTTGCCAGACCAAATGGGAGAGCCACAAATTGGAAGTGATTTGGACCAAGGGCGAAACGGAAAAAGCGGTAGTGGGATGGATGAATGGGGATGTGGAGATAGGCTTCTGACAGGTCTAAGGAGGTCAGGAAGTCTCCCTGTTGAAAAGAGGCCACCGTGGATTGAAGAGTCTCCATCTTGCATCTGAATTTCCGTAGATGTTGATTGGTAAAACGCAGATTCAGAATCGCCCGGACGTCCCCGTTTTTCTTGGGCACGGTGAAAAAATGGGAGTACACTCCCTTGAAGTGTTCCTCCTTGGGAACTGGTTCGATTGTGTGAATGGAGATCAGATGATTGAGGGCCAAGAGAAGGCTGGATTTTTTTCTCTCTGTTGTGACTGATAGGTGAAGGAATGAACAGATCTCTTGGCCAGTTCCTGAATTCTAGCGAGTAGCCGTAACAAACAATTTCCCTGGTCCAAGCATCCACGTGCGGTCCCATCCAATGGTGAGTGAAGGCCAGGAGCCGCCACCCCACGGGAAGGGATGCTGAGTCATGCTTTGGTGTTGTTGGAATTGTTGTTAGCCTTGAAGGAAAGGTTGTTAGCCTTTGGCTTGGCCTCGAAACTCGGAACGTCCATGAAAGGAATTGTTAGTTTGCCACCCCACCTTCCTCGAATCCCGGTTGGAGCAAAAGGAGGAGCGAAAGGCCCGAAAGTTAGCCTTGGGTGTGTAACTAGGCTTGTCAAGATGGACAGATCGGGGCACTGTGCGCTTATTGCCCTTGGTCTCCACCAGAATGGATTCTAGTTCTGAACCAAACAGGGTGCCCCCCCGGTAATCAAAATTGGACACAACATTTTTTGAATGATTGTCAGCTTGCCATGGTTTCAACCAAATAATGCGTTGGGCTACGGCAGCCATGGCCGTGTTGCGGGAAGAGGTGATAAAGGCATCCAAGGTGGCATCTGCCAAGAAGGACACGGTCATGAGAACCCTCTCTGCACCTTCTCTAATACCCTGGCTTCTGGAGGGATTATTGAAAGCATTCATTGAAGCCAAGTAATTGCAGACCTGGCCACTGTGGAGGATGGGGCCAAGATCTTGGTGTTCATGGCCATACCCTCATGAACTCTGCAGAGAATGTGGTCCGCCTTTCTATCCATAGAATCCTTAAGGTTCCCTTCCCCATCCCTGTACACTAGGCCCCCTGAGTGTAAGGCAGATAACCTGCTCATGAGCAGGGCTTTAACCAACTGTCCTGAGCTTGAGGCATGGAGTCAGATACATGCTCCAAACATAGCAGAGAACTCCACAAGTGGATGGTGTCAGCCATTCCTTTTTTAACTTGCGCTCAAACATTTCAGGGAGGAAAAAAAAATCGGGGACTTCTGGTTCCATGGTCAGAATGGAGATCTCACAAAGTGCAGCTCCTTCTAGGCTTACATGTTGCCTTAGTCTCAAATGTCCACACTGCCTCTTCCGTATTGTGAAGGTCTAAAGCTGAAATAGTTCTTGTGATGAGCAGGGGCAACTGGTCTATTTTAAAAATTCTTTTGTGTTTGATCCTGAGTCTCTAAAGGAACGACTTCAGACTCAGAAAAATGGTCTGAGTCCCTTTCAATTTCCCCCTCACTGAAGTCACTCCTACCTGAGTCGTAGGAGGAAAGCTGCCACAGCGAGGGATCCCTATTGCCTCTAGGGGACCTGGAGCGGGGCCTGAATCCAGAAGCAGAGGAGGAGGAGGGTTGACATTGCCTGTTAATCTCCCGTCTAATGGAGGAATTCATGAGGTCAATGAATTGAGCAGGAGAAAAATCTGCCCAAGCAGAGGGCAGAGCAACCGCAGGGGAATTTTCCTCCCCCTCCCCACATACACCTGCTTGCCTGCGTGTGGCGCTGGTTCCCTCAGGCTGGGCTGGTGTCTGATCAGAGAGAAGGGGAGGTGCAGGACGCTGCAAAGCCGCGGGAGACCTGATGCGGCCTTGCAGCGAGCGATCCCGGTGACCAGGTCAGTCAAAGTCGCAGGCCTGATGCTCTCTCTGCCCTGAGCCGCAGCTGCCCGTCCGGGGCTCAGCTGAAGCGGCGCGGCGACAATTGCAGCTGCCTCGAGCAGTCGTAGGAGGAGACTTCTGGCGGGCCCGATGGCCACTCCCAGTACTGCCGCCTCTCTCTTCCCTCCCAGCCAGTCGGCTGAACAGGGAAGATATAGATCCGCAGCTGGCCACTCTTGTATTTTCGGCTGCGAATCTGAGGAAGGTTTCCCTGGGGGGAGAAAATGGCACCAAAGCCATTCCCCAGTCCGTAGGGTTGATCTTTTGGGCAGGAAACAACGACCCAGAACAGACAGACAAGGGAAGGAAAGGGGGGGGGGGACACACGACGCCTCACAACCCCACTCCACAAAAATAAGACACGAAAGGAAAAGAATAGATGAAGGGTAGACAGTAAAAAGGTAGAAAGAGGACAAAAACGCAGAGCCCACAGAATTCGCTGCGCCCTCTGACAAGGAAGGGGAAATACTGGGGAGTTTTGGCGCCAACACCAGACAGGAAGTGACCAAAGAATCTTTCCTGCCTCTCAGATCGAGTGTGGGGAACACCCAACAAGATGAATTCCTCCATCCAGGAGAATATTGATTCCTTCAGTGATCAAATCTGTGGTTGTGGCAATATTTCAAAATGGCAGCCAGGGAAACGCTTCTGGTTTCCACTTGAACACAAAGCTGACATAGTAACCTTGGGCAAATCAGTCTTCCTCTCAGCATGATTTGACCTTAGAGGGCTGTAGCGAGAATTAGACAGGGGAGTAGGAGGAGATTATGCAACTCTGCGCTCCCTGGAGAAAAAAGAGCAAATATTTCACTGCAAAGGTTTTGGGAGAATCAGAGCTCACTGGGACATTACGGGAGCACTAACATCTGGACATGCTCATCATCATCATCATCATCATCATCATCATCATCATCATCATCATCATCATCATCATCATCATCATCATCATCATCATCATTTATTGTCATTGTGCACGCACAACGCAAATTACAAGCATTCCCCAATGCCCACTCCCACCCCCTCCTCACATTCCCCCTCCTCCAACCATCACTACACAGCCCCAACCACATCAGCACGAAACCATGGAGTTCAGCATAGCCACAGTTCTAGAATAGAAGCTGTCTCTGAGCCTATTTGTCCTTGTTTTTATAATCCTATATCATCTGCCAGATGGTAACAGTTCAAAAAGAGAGTATGCCGGATGAGACGGGTCCTTCAGAATATTCTGAACTTTCTTTAGGCAGTGGGAATTATAAAGTTATTTCAAAGAGGGGAGAGGGCAGCCAATAATCCTCTGGGCAGTAGTGATCACCCTTTGGAGCGCCTTCCATGCACAGATGCAGTATCTTAGAACACTCTCTACGGAACAGCGGTAGAAGGTAACCAGCGGTTTTTCATCCAGTTGTTGTTTCCTTAAAAGTCTCAGATAAGTACAGTCTCTGCTGGGCCTTCTGAACCACTGTGGCAGTCTAAACACCCCAGGTCAAGTCCTCTTTAATCATAACACCCAGGAACTTCAAGCTGGCCACCCGCTCTACTCGATCCCCATTTATCATCGTATGAGCATTCAACTTGCAAGGTTTCACAGGGTGCGGAAACCTTTGCAGATTCATGTTATCTAGATAATCCAACCCTGACTGCCCCGTGTGAGCAACCATGACTTACTCTGCAGCCATCTCTCCTTGCGCAGCTTCATTTTATCCTTCTTAGACAAAGGAACCTTTTTGTCTTCACCTGGAAAATTAAACAGAAGCAGATGAGTGCCACTTCCCCCAGTCGCCCATCCTGCCCGATTCTTGGAGCCAAACAGCTTTCACTGACACCAGCTCCTTGACCTATCCAGATATACTCCAAGTGCTAAAACAAAAAGGGGGAAGAAAGAGAAATTATGTCACTACATCCAATGGACAATGTATGGCAGCTTGGGGAAGGCATCCAAAACACAGACAGCAATCCTTCCACATGTCACTACTGGGCTTTAAGGTGTTACAACATTCTGCAGATTGGGAGGTTTTGCTGATTCTCAGGGGTGGGGGCTGGCAGCTGATAACCCCCAGACCAAAACAACCCTTATGGATGTTGTTACCTGACATCACTCTTCCTTCCGGGAGGGTAGTCATTTGTTAGCTGGTGGTCAAAAACACAAAAGAGAATGCAATGGAGCGTAACAAACCAAGAAATGTATTGTAGCATAAAGCCTTCACGGCCACAGGTACATTGAGTGCATTCCCAATGGCAGATATGGCTGCACAGGGACACATGAGAAAATTGTTAAGTGGGTTCAGATGGCCAAGAGGGCAGGAAGTTGCCAAGAATCAGCAATATTTGGTCATGCTTCCCCTCCTCCTCCTCCTCCTCACACTCACTATACGCACACTACTCTCCCCATCGTTTCTGTTCCCCCAAACCAATTACAAAAGAGAGACGTGCCAGGATTGATTAGATAAGGCTGATCAAAAGGGTTGTGGGTAGGGATTAAGAGTGGGAGCCCCCTCTCATCTTACCCACTTTTCACCCTCTCCCCTTCCCTTCCGGTCTTTCCTTTCACACCAGTATGTATGGCTCAGCCAGGCGAAGGGGAGATGACAGCCTCCGCTTGCCTTGGAAGCATGCAGGGAAGGAAGAGGGTGTCTAACCCTTCAGCATTCATCACTATTCAAAAACCCCACCTCCATTTTGAACATGAAAAGACCTATACTTTAAACACAGTTTCCCCCTTTAAAATGCTAGTCTGTGTCTGTCTGTCTGTCTGTCTGTCTGTCTGTCTGTCTGTCTGTCTGTCTGTCTGTCTGTCTGTCTGTCTGTCTGTCTGTCTGTCTGTCTGTCGCTCGTAGGTGGAAGAGGGCTGTGGTAATCTGACTGCTTTCAGGCTAAGAATAGCAAGGATCTGTTTTTTCCTTGTCCAAAGAAATGAAACAAAACAGAGCTGTGACAATAATCAACTGGCAAGAGGCAACTGGCAAGAAGCCCCGGCCAACCAGAAACTAGCTCAACACTTTCACAGAGAGAAGCACAACGCAGCACAAATTCACCAGCCGATGCCAACACAAATCCAACATTTACAGCCATTCCACCTTTTCAAGTGGAAAGGAAAGTGGTGACTAGCTGAAGATCTGAAATATTCCCTCAGTAAGAAACTTACCTTATTTCACAAAATTTGGAATTGATAACTCTTGTGGGAAATTGTTAGAATAAACATCCACCCAATAACAGGGACTAACTGTGCTCAATTGGTGATGTGCTCCATCAAATCATAAAATCACAAATACTGAAGATATGTTGCTGTGACACTCTGCTGAAATCATTCATTGGCCAGTTACGCTACTGAAATAAACCGAATGCCTCCTAGCAGCCAACTACATAATTACTTCCAACACAAGGCTATTTGTCCTTCACATTAAAGCTAGAGGTCAGGGTGGGAGAAGGATTCTCACCCAGCCTCCCCACCTCATGCCAGTTTGTGTATGGAGAAGTAGTCAGACCATGTGGACACACCCTCAAGATGCATGCTGACAGGCAAAGCAACAGTTCTAGTCTGCAAGAGGGAACTGAGAACAGAACCCGGTCAATCATCTCCATCTCCCAACTTTGGCTGGGTTCCCCAGAAACCACCACAAACACAAAGATAAACATCAGGACATTCATGTTGGTTCAGGACACACAGAACCTTCATCAGGCTCAATATGAAGGGAGGGAGGGAGGGAGGGAGGGAGGGAGGGAGGGAGGGAGGAAGGAAGGAAGGAAGGAAGGAAGGAAGGAAGGAAGGAAGGAAGGAAGGAAGGAAGGAAGGAAGGAAGGAAGGAAGGAAGGAAGGAAGGAAGGAAGGAAGGAAGGAAGGAAGGAAGGAAGGAAGGAAGGAGGGAGGGAGGGTGGTTCCTAATTTTTTCAAATAAAAATTGTCTATTGCTTGTTTGTCACTGCAAATCTTTTTGCAACATGAGATTTTAGCACATTGCAAATTTAACATATTAGTCTTGGTCCTGTGGACTTGAATAACCCACACCAGCTATTCTGTAGCCCAGGATTTGCTGTTCTCGTTGCTCAGTTTCTTTCTTTTGGGCAGGCTGTGATGCGGGTCTTGCTTTTCACCTTGACAATCCCATCTTGCCCCTCAGAATGTTTAGTACCTGCATGAGACCATGAAGAGAAGTCAACTGATGGGCTACTGCAGAGGTGTCCAACTCTGGCGCTTTAGATGTCCACGGACTACAATTCCCATCAGCCCCTGCTAACATGGCCAATTGTAGTCCATGAACATCTAAAGCGCCAGAGTTGGACACCCCTGGGCTAAGGTGAAACTCCCAGCTCTGTTTCATTTTCATTTAGTCACAGAGAAGCCACGAAGAACTCTGAGAATCAGAAGAAAGCTACAACGTGTAGCAGCAATGATAGCCCAGAACAGAACGATCTTGTTTTTATTCATTTCTTCTTATTTTAGCAACGGTTTGGAGTTAGATTAAATGGCACTTGTTTTGTTACTGTAAGCTTCCTCAGGTACTTTTAGAGAGGCAGGATAAAAATAATGCCAAATAAATATTGAGCTATTAAAAGACCTCCTGTGGGTAATCTCTGACTGCACTATAGATAACAGGTTGTCTGTGATTGTGAAATATTTTCCTTTTCAATTGACAGAACAAAATAGAGTTCACAGATGCTTCCTGGGTTTGTCCAACTTAGATTGTACTATATTTATTACACAGAACCATTACATATATCACTTGTGTAACTATTCAGAACTCAGTATTTTTAGGTTATATTTTGCCCCTTTTGTTTAGCTTCTCAGTAATCATTACACAGCCTTTCATACTGTCACATTTCCTATGCACTGAAATCAAAAGTTTGTGTGTGGAAAAAGCCAACATTTGTGTGTTTTTGTCTCATACAATTAAAGTTTCTGGTTCTTGTGCCAATCTCTGACCCTTTCTGATGTTTCTGAGTTTCTTGGTAGTTCTATAATTATATAATTACAACTGATTGTAGGACAGAAGTTAGATGAGAAGAGGACTCTGGCTTTAGAAACCTTGACATAACTGAGAGTGCAGAAACCAGACAGCACAGGGCATCATGAGAGCTCCGATGACTCAAGTATTCGACCAGAGACTCCCACAGCTCACACTGGGGGAAAATGTGTTTTCGTATGGGCAGAGAACACTGTTCCACACACTGGGGGGTGCTGAGACCTTGAATGTTACTAGGTCCTGTTTGAACGACAAAAAACTTGAGCAGTACACAGAATAGCCAAAAACACAATAGCACTGTCGCGCATCTGATATGTAGGCTGGATCAGACCAGCAACAGAACTCCCACACACGTACAGAAAGAACTGCCTGGGCACCACCCTTGTGTGGATGCAGGGAAAGGCCAGAGATACTCTTGGGTCTTTTCAAGGGCAATATGCCTTCACGGGAAAAACAAAACAAAAACAGACCACTCCAAATGCAAAACCAAAGGCTGCCTATTCCTGTTTTGTTCATTCAGCCATGGAATCCCTGGAGACACCCAAGGGCCAAGTGAGAGCCTTCAGGCCAACGGGGTCAAGGAACAGAAGCTCCGCCCAGCTCTCTCATGCCCAGATTCTGGCTGTATGGCATAGAGGGTACTTTACCTGCTTGCCTTCTGTGAGGGAGATTCAGGGGTAAAAGAGTATCAGGGGACAGACGCCTCTGATTCCTCTGGTGTGTTCTCTCTGTGGTACACCTCTGAAGATGCCAGCCACAGATGTAGGCGAAACGTCAGGAACAAGATCCACCAGACCACAGTCCGGAAAACCCACCAGAACCAGTTGAGTCCGGTTGTTAAAGCCTTCAACAATACATTAATTAAGTGACTTTTTTGCTGACATGAACTGTGATGCAAATCAAACAGTGAGGGAGCAACCTCCAAAAACCCAGACAAAACTTAAATATGAGAACATACTGCCCGGTGCATTGTCCCATACTTCCCTGAAACCAGCCCCACAGCCCCCAATTCACGTATACTGACAGACTGATGATATGCCTTAAATTGCCCCAAACCTGAGCCCTACGGAGAGTGGTGTGGGGTACGGAAAGATTGTCCTGTTTTCTCAACCTCCAGAATTCCTCATGCCTTCCAAAAATGTGCATTGTTTCCCCATCCACATACACCCTTACTTGTGCATGCAAAATGGTGCCAAAGGTTCTTAAGACCCGTCAAACCGTAAGAGCTTAATTTCTTTCCCTTGTATTGCTTTCCCGAATTCTTGCTGGTCAAAGAGCTGCCATGGCTGAGCCTTTCTTGCTGTCAATATTTGCACAAAAGTGCTGTCGTAAGCAACAGAACTGTGCTTCTCCAGCAGTAATCTGTCCAGTTGACTTTTTCTAATCTGGCATGGTCAGGTGTGTTTGAAGGGCAAAAAAGATGCACTTCACTGCAGTTTCAAAGCAAAGCTAAAGGATGCCATATTACAAAGGGTAAACTAGAACCTCTTTCTGTTCAAACGGGTCCTGCAGTTTTCCTTCAGTGAATGCCTGTTCACTCAAACAAAAGTGAATTGTCACAATTTTCTCCCCTTGTTCTAGCAGTTTGAACCGCTTCTCTGCTGATGAGGGTGAACTCGACTTTGCTAGCAGTTGGTCAGTTGTCAGGGCTTTGAAAGCATGTCCAATTAGATCACACACACACACAGTGCTGAGCTGATATGTGATCAGGAGGACCTTCAGGAGTGGTCAGGATCGTCCGGTGAATTCCAGAGGTCCTCCTGCTGGATCGTAATCTCTGGGTTTTTCGATGTCTTTTGGAAAGATCTGCTACATCGATTAGTAGAGGGAGCCATGCTGCCTGCCTGCCTTTGCAGGCATGCTAGGAACAAGAGCAGGAGGGGAAGGTGAGAGGAAAGCAAGGTCACTTGGAGGAGACGTCTTCCCAGCTCCACCCCTTTGCTTGTTTCTCACCATAGTACCTCCTGATGCTTGGCGGAGTCCTTGTAGCCCTTTTGGTTCTGCCGCCTGTGCTCCAGGCAATAACTCCGGCTTCCTCCTTCCTCTCCCCATGAGTTAGATGTGACCTGACTTCTTGTCGTGTTACTATTTAGTGGGTTCACTTCTCTCTAGGCTTGGCCTTGGACCTTCATATTTCCTGTCTATTCTATTCAAGGTTTGGCAGATTTTTAAAGAATTCAAGGATGTATTATGTTTTTTATAGAAAATAGAATAGAATGTTCTAGAATTAGAATGATGATGGAATATATATTCCTGTTTCATTAAGCTGCTCCTCTTTTCAGTTTTTGTAGTATTTTCAATTATTGTATTAGGAATTAGATAGAGATTTTATAATTATTATAAGTATGAGACCGTCGCCTCAGCTTAGAGGCAGAAGTCATACTTTATGGATGCTGCAGTGTAGTGCAGCGTAGATCTTTGTGGAATGTTTATATTTTCAACCATTTAATCAGTTTCAGTTTTTTGTGTAATTGTGTATATGGTTATTCTTTTTTGTGTGTTTGTAATGCAAAACTATTATTTAGATTTTATTTGTTAAAATCAATAAAAATCAATTTTAAAAAGAAAATGCTGTTGTGTGGCCAGATGAAACGACAGGAGAAAAGGCTACTAGAACACGGCCATACAGCCCAGAAACCCCACAACATCCCAGTGATTCCGGCTGTGAAAGCCTTCAACAATACAATTTCATAACCTATTTCTTCTGCATCTAAGACATGCTTCCCCATAATATTAATTATGAATATACACTACCTGTGAATATTCACTGGCTGCGCAGAGGCATTGAAGATTCCCCGAGAATTCAAGCTAACCACAAATCAAAAAGTGCTCCAGCATAACACGAAACAGTGGTGGGATTCAAATAATTTAACAATTGGTTGCATACAAGCACCATTTTAAAACCGGTTCTGCCGAAGTGGTGCAAACCTGCTGAATCCCACCACTGCACCGAAAGCTATTGGACCTGAGGGACAAAGAACACCAGAACCTAAAACATGTATTTCCCACCCCTTTTCACTGCATCTTTCCTAAAGTATTTAAGATGTATGCCTCATAGCACAAGAGTCAGCATGGTTATGTGGGGTCGACTCTAATCTGGAGAACCAGGCCTGATTCCCTACTCCCCCACATGAAGCCTGCTGGGTAATTTTGCCACTGCTGTAGAGACTCCCAGGTCACACAGAACAACTGCATATCTCCATGCTGCTTACAGAGACCAATCCTAATCTAACTTGCAGCATGGCCACATTCTGAGTAACAGCAACCGACATGCGCTGCATGATTGTCTGTGCATCACAGTAGGGTTCGTGACTTGATAACTGAAGCCTTCAACTTAACTCTAGTGTCTTTTTACACCCCCTCTGCTTTCAAGTTTTTACCCCTTTCAGTACATATGATTACAGTTTTAATATGTTTTATCCTTTGTGTTCTATCTTTTATTTCATTTACCTCATGCTGGTCTATGACTGTAATAAAGACTTGATTGATTGACTGATTGATTGATTGAGCGAGACTGCTGGGTGATCTTGGGCCGGTCAAAGTTGTCTCAGAACTCTCTCAGCCCAAGTCCCTCTCCCTGAATGAAATATTACCTCAGAGCGCCTAATCCACCCCACTCTGGTGTCTCACCAAGCCTTAGGAATACAAACCTCTTACAGTACGGACTGGCATTCTTCAGACCACGCTCATCATGACCACTGATGCCGTTGTATAAGTAATGCAATCATTGCACTGCTAATTATATATTCTAATCCAGGATAACTAACAGACTACATTGCAAATGAAAAAAAACCTTCCACCAGAGATTTTAACTGCCTTGAGCGCAGCGTCATTGGCAGAATCATAAAAACAGTTCACATATACATAGCCACTGTACATATTTGCGGGTCCCCTCCCCCCCCCCAAAAAAAACTAGCCGAATACATTCATTCTTCAGCCTGTGCTTACAATGATTACAGAGAAGAATGCTGCAACAGGTTTTCCCCCTGTATGGCAAGTAATCAGAGAGTACATTGGTTTTTCTGCAGCATGGTATTTAGTAAAAGCCGAGCCACAGCAGTCCACAATAACACACTCGTATTCCTACTGTATTTGCGCTTAACTTTTCCGTAGGGAATATGTTCCCAGTTTCTCAATTGAAGGAGGCCTCCATGCGAGTTAGGCCACAGGGAGGCCAAAGGAGGCCTGCTCTCCGTGCCATTTACCTCACACATTACTGGGAACTGCGGGCCTTGGGGACGGAGACACAGAGGTCAGGAAGGCAGATTCTGTTTCCCTTCTCCAGCCGCACATCTCAGTGCAGCCACAGTCACCCACCACTTCTTCACACGATCACATGGCTGGATGTGCGTGACAATTTCACAACACACACGTGCACATTAGGTTTTAGGAAATATTTAGGTTTTAGGTAACATTAGGCAAAGCGATTCTCCTACACTGTTTGCACATCATCACCCCATACAGTCCAACACAGTGAACACTCTCACAACTGCCCTCTCACCCTCAGTCCACCAAGCACTTGGACAGATGATAGGAACTCTACAACAGAATAATTCCGCTCTATAGGGACTCCGTACTCCCTTCGGAAATTTGGCCAGCCAGATCTGCAAGGCTCCCTTCACAAGAAGCCCTCCCGCTGGTGGACAACCCAACTCATGCGCGGGAGAAGGGAGCTGGGCAGGTAGATCTAATCTGAGATCTCTGGAAGGTAACGTTACTCATTGCCCTGACCTTTGAGGAGTGGTTCGATAACGTCTGCTGTCACCAGGCTCTGCCATTGCGTACTCCAAGGTAAATTAGGTCTGAACTGTCAGTGCCAGCCTCTGTTGGACCATCCCTGAATTCTACTAAACAAACTATAAACCATAATACAACATTGTGAATCCAATCCGCTGTTGAAAAGGGAAAGAGGGGTTCTATTTGACCAGCCCAAAAGGCTATGCTGGGGATCATTGGACCTGCATGGACATCTGTGTGGGCTGCGGACTGTGATGAGGAGGAAATTTGCCACAGCAACGCAAGGCTGGGTACCGCTAGTATATATATAAAATATTTCAAAACAATTAACACTCATGTACAGAAGAGGACTACGTAATTTAGAGGGGGGAAGACCAAACAAAGAAGTCTTCAAGTTGTGGTGAGTTTTCCGGGCTGCGTGGCTGTGGTCTGTCAGATCTTGTTCCTAACATTTTGCTGCATCTGTGGTTGGCATCTTCAGAGGTAGAAAAGCAAGACCTGCTGAGGAAGAGTCAGTATGGCTTTTGCAGAGGCAAGTCCTGTCTTACAAACTTACTAGTTCTTTGAGGGTGTAAACAGGCATGTGTATAAGGGGGAACCAGTGGACATTGTCTACTTGGATTTCCAAAAGGCTTTTGACAAAGTTCCTCACCAGAGACAATTGAGAAAACTCAGCAATCAAGGAATAAGAGGGGAAGTCCTCCTATGGATTAAAAACTGGAGAAACAGGAAACAAAGGGTGGGTATGAATGGGAAGTTCTCACAATGGAGAGATGTAGGGAGTGAAGTCCCTCAAGGATCCGTTTTGGGACCAGTGCTCTTTAACTTATTCATAAATGACCTGGAAGTAGGGGTGGGTAGCGTGGTGGCCAAGTTTGCAGATGATACCAAATTATGCAGGGTGATGAGAACCACAAAGGATTGCGAAGAGCTCCAAGTGGACCTTGATAAATTAGGTGAGTGGGCTAAGAAATGGCAAATGCAGTTCAATGTACCAAAATGCAAAGTGATGCACATAGGGGCAAAAAATCCAAACTTCACATACACGCTACAGGGTCAGTGCTATCAGTCACAGACCAGGAAAGGGATTTGGGCGTCTTAGTTGATAGTTCCATGGGAATGTCAACTCAATGCATGGCAGCTGTGAAAAAGGTAAACTCTATGCTGGGGATAATTAGGAAAGGAGTTGATAATAAAACTGCAAGGATTGTCATCCCCCTTATATAAAGCCGTGGTGCGATCGCACTTGGAGTACTATGTTCAGTTCTGATCGCCACATCTCAAAAAGGATATCGAAGAGATAGAAAAAGTGCAGAGAAGGGAAACGAGGATGATTGAGGGATTGGAGCACCTTCCTTATGAGGAGAGGCTGCAGTGTTTGGGGACCTCTTTTTTTTTAGTTTGGAGAGGAGGACGGCTGGAGTGGGGGATATGGATTGAAGCTCCATGGCATACAATTATGTGCATGGGTAGAAAATGTTGACATGGAGAGAAATTTTTCTCTCTTTCTCACAAACATCTAGAACTAGGGGGCATTCCATTGAAAATGCTGGGGAAGAATTAGGACTAATAAAAGGAAACACTTCCTTCAATGCTCAACGCAGTGATTGGTGTTTGGAATATGCTGCCACAGGAGGTGGTGGTGATGGCCACTAACCCTGATAGCTTCTTAAAAGGGCTTCTGGAAGCAGATTTCTATGGAGGAGAAGTCGACCATGGCTACCAATCTTGATCCCTCCTTGATCTGAGATTGCAAATGCCTTAGCAGACCAGGGTGCTCAGGAGCAGCAGCAGGCAGCAGAAGGCCCCTTGCTTCTCACATCCCTGCAGCACGGAGTCTCCCAAAAGCACCTGGTGGGCCACTGCGAGTAGCAGAGTGCTGGACTAGATGGACTCTGGTCTGATCCAGCAGGCTAGTTCTTATGTTCTTATGTTCTTAGGTGTGTCACAGAGAGACCATGGCCACACAGCCCAGAAAGCCCACCACAACCAGTCAAGTCCGGCCGTGAAAGCCTTCGACAACACGAAGAAGTCTTCACTTTCTGGGAGAAGACAACAGAGGAAGAGACGAAGCTCCTGGAGATGGTGCCACATCCAAGTTTTGGTGCCCCAACAAGGAGGCATTGATCTTGTGTTGCCCACCATCAAGCCTCAGATGGTGGAGGTTTTCAAAGCAGGGTCTCTGAAGAGTGCTGGGGTCCTGGGGTAAGAGTCAGCAGCCCTTGAGGTGTGCTGGCCCCAAGCCATGCAGGGCTTCAAAAGTCTATACCAGCAGCTTCAATTGGGCAAGGAATAAACTGGAAGCCAGTGTCGATGGAACTAAACTGGAGTAATACAGGTTCTACAGCCCACCGCACCACAGTGGCAGGGTCTCTCCTGCCCAGAAATGGAGGAAGCTCGTGACAAGTGTCCCCAGACACCATACTGCCCCCAGTTTATTCAACAGGAACCCCAGATCCAGGAGCACCCCCAAACTATGCACAACCTCCTGAAGGGAGAATGTAACCCTATCCAGAATACAAAAGATCCCAACTGCTGGGTCAAGTCCCTGCCTCCCCAACCCCCACACTACTAGTTCTGAATACCTGACGGCGAACACACACTATGTGAATAGTTTTCCTAGATGCATCTAGATAGCCAGGGCTGGAAACAGGGTACTAATTTCCTCATGCACATTTTGAAAAATAGTTTACAAATACCAGTGTGATGTAGTGGATAAGACGGCAGACTTTAATGTAGAGAACCAGGTTTGATTCCCCACTCCTCCACATGAAGCCTGCTGGGTGACCTTGGGACAGTCACAGTTCTTTCAGAACTCTCTCAGTTCACACAGAGGCAGGCACTGGAAAACTACCTCTGGATGTCTCTTGCCCTGAAAACCCTATGGAGTTGCCATAAATCAGCTGCAACTTGACAGTGTGAGCACGCGATTTTGCACGCACGCACGCACGCACGCACGCACACATTTTAAATAGACACTTGATAATACTAACTACACCCTTAGAATAATCCAGCAGAGCTCTTCTTCCCTGAGGCTGTTTGATTCCTCCTGTTGTCAACTGGAAAAGCAAATTCAGCCTGGACCATCCACATCAAATCCAATCAAGCACCCTTTCCCCAGTCGAGAGGGCCCTGTGGCAACACGGCACCGTTCCAGATAGGACCTCCACACACAAGAGAAGCTGATCAGGGATGTCTTCTCTGGACCTGTGGACAATAATAACTATTTTGACAGAGTAAAATCAGAAAGGACTGGGTAGCTGCAAAGCCACCCTCCAACTGGGGAATAGGATAATCTGGCACTATGATGCATCTCCAAACCACAGAGATCAGTTTGCCTGGAGGAAGTGGCAGCTGGGGGTGGGGGGCTCTATGGCACCCCGTCCCTGCCGAGCACGCTGCCCAGGCTCCAAGCCCAAATTTCCAGGAATTTCCCAACCTGGAGTTGACAACAATTTATAGCTGGCAGCAAAAAATACCTTGAAGACCACCCTCAGCAACTTCAAAGTGTCTACTGGCAAATAGGGTGAGAACTAGAATTGAATGCTTTAGGGATAATTCCCTACAGTTGACCTGGGGCAGACATCAAAAATTTCATTAAACAGGATTATTAAATACTACCTATGGTTTTCTTTTCTTTTTTTAAACCCTTCACTAATAATCCACTAGATTCACACTCAAATAATAATGAAGGGATGAAAGGTTTTAATCTGGGAGTGTAACAGCCTTGTGCCTGCCTAAATTGCTTAAGTAGATTAGCTGCACCGACGCGACACTAAGCCAAAATCTGTTCAACGGCAGCTCCGTAGGGAGCAAAAGGAAGGCGGCTGTGGGTCGTGCAATGAAAGGGGGTGCTTCAGGTTGCTAAAAAACGAAGACAGTCGGGGAAGGGGGGGACCGGCCTGAAAGTAACCGGAAAGCAGGCCTGATTCCAGGAACTGGCGCATTCTGCTTTTAGCTGCTAGGAACATTAAATAGGATGGTCATAAAACTGAATAGGGCTGTGATGAAACGGACCATGGTGCTACTCATGCTATACTGTGCCCTGCTCTTACTGCATTATCTATGGTCCATCATGCCTTATAACAGGCCCATGCAATTGTTTTCAAATTCCGTAACCTGCCATATGCACCTCCGTGAACAAAGCAAATTACAAATCAATAAATCAGGTTCTCATGACGCCAGGCGCTGAGGTTCAGCCACGTGTTATGAGGGAAGCCTAATGATTCCATGGAATATTCTGTTGAAACAACTGTGCTTAAAGCTAGATGAGGCCCAAACACCCAAATGTTGCAGAACTCTACCTGCTCTCTACCTGCAGCCAGACATACTGCCAGGGACGAGACCAGGAGGGCTTGAATGTGCGCATTTGCCCCCAGCGCCCCTGGCATTTTTACAGATTTCACCCAGGGCTTCATATCTCCCAGGGCCTTACCTCACAGCCGAACGGCCTCTCCACCTGAAATGCTAAATATAACCGAAAGATTCAATGCCCGCTCCAAAGCCTCCTTACCTGGAGCAGTAAGTGGCTTCATGGTTGCCAAGAGGGCCAAAGAACTCTTCCAGAACATGTAGGACAGGGGAAGAGGCTAAACTACTGGTAGTTAAGGGGTGAGATGACCAAGTTTCCACACCAGGAAGTATCTCTGCAGCATTCTGAAGCAGTGGATTAAATTAACAAAAGGCCAGTTAATGGTTGTCCAAAATTCCTCTTGACATTATAAAAGAGAAGCAAAGTGTGGTCATGTTATAAGAACACACAACATCAGGAGGACTGAGTACACTTGCACAAGTCAATGGACAGCGATGTTTCAGATGCCTGGGAAATCATGCTTTGATGCACCCATGGCAGAGCTGGCCACAATGTCAAGGAGGTTAAGTTTAAGGTTAAGTTGTCTGGAGGTTAAGTTTAAATAGTATCCTTTTCTCTTAAATTGTCCCTCTTGAAAACGTGCTCAGTTGTAAAGGCTGATCGCAAGCAGATTTCTTGCTACAGGGCATTTTGCTTCAGCTGCTTTCTGGTGATCCGCTCAACATGGGCAGGAAGTCGGTTTGCTTAGAAAAGGCAAACAGAAAGCGTTTCTTCACAGACCGCCTGGCAGTGCTGCTGGCATCCGGTACAAGTAACATCAGGAGTCCCCAACCTTTGGGCGCCTGTGGACAGCCTTGGAATTTTGTGACAGGTGGACATCCCGTCCCCATTTTCCACTTCTGCTCTATGTTCACAGGAAGATCTGGAAAATTCTGCACACATCTTCTCCTTACAGGCTGCTCCAACCAGACTGCCTTTCAAGTGGCAAAATTCTGTGCTGGGATCTTGCCCGGAAGAAAGCAGATATTCCAAACGTTTTAGTAACTTCTATGTATAATTAATTACAGCACAATAAGGCCATGCATTTTAATTGCTGTATGTGAATTTTACATTTGTGTGAAAATTGTGCTGCTAAACTGATGCTGACTGGCCTTTTGACGGTAATAGAATCTTAGAATTATAGAGTTGAAAGAGACCCCAAAGGTCATCAAGTCCAACCCCCTGCTATGCAGGAATACACAATCAAAATACTCCCAACATATGTTCATCCAGCCTCTGTTTAAAAAAACCCCAAAGGAGGAGACTCCACCACACTCTGAGGAAGTGAATTCCATTGTTGAACAGCCCTGAGGGTCAGGAAGTTCTTCCTAATGTTTTGGTGGAATATCTTTTCCTGTACCTTGAATCCATTACTCCGTGTCCTAGCCTCTGAGGCAGCAGAAAACAAACTTGTTTTCTCATTGACATGGCATCCCTTCAAATATTTAAACAGATATATCATCCCCCCCCCCCTTAACATATTGTCTGGACACAGTGCGTAACAGACTTCCCTCTGTGATACACCTCTGAAGATGCCCAGCCACAGATGCAGGCGAAACATTAGGAACAAGATCTACCAGACCACGGCCACATAGCCCGGAAAACCCACAGCATCCCCCCTTAACCTTCACTTCTCCAGACTAAACATGCCCAGCTCCCTAAGCCTCTCCTTGTTGGGTATGGACTCCAGACCTTTGACCATTTTGGTTGCCCTCCTCTGGACACATTCCAGCTTGTCAATATCCTTCTTCAATTGCGGTGCCCAGAATAAATGGTGTGGTTGTTGATATTTTGACATAAGATGGCCTGTGCCACTATAAAGTGGCTATCAGAAGAAGTGGAACCAGCCACAAGATGTCAGGGAGTGAGGCCGTGATGTCAGGATTCTTGCCTCTGCCTCCAGCCACACAGCGCAGCTCCTGGGGCGGTGGAGGCAGATGCTGCAACTTTTAAAAATCTGCACAGCCAAAGAAATTTACTCTCAGAACACACACACACCTCCGGCGTCCTAAACACACTTAGCAGCTGCTAGCAAAGCCCCTCACTGGGGGATTTCTGTTCTACAAAGTGAGGCAACCGGTTTTATTTAAAATATTTATACCTAGCTTTCTACTAATGAACGTCCAATGCAGCCACAAAATAAATTCCAAAGAATAAAATTCCCCCGCTTTATTGTCCTTTTCAAAGGTTATCATCTGAGGACCAAAGGTTCAGCATCAAGCACCAGCCTCTGCCTGACTGTCACGAGGGATCCCTTTGGGGGGTATCTGACAACTCTTGACTCGGGGGAACTATTCACCCTCAGTGGCCCCGTTACAAGAGCAAGCCACTCTCTTCTGTCCATCCAAACAGGGAAGGAACCTTTTCATCGGTTTATCCTCCTAACAAAACAGTAAAAAGGGATCAAAGCTGTGCCTCTTTAAGTTTTTATTAAAAAGTTAAACAAAATAAAAATGTCAGGATAAGGAATAAACCAGCCCAGCTGAATCAGAGCAGTCTCTTCGCCATCAGTTCAGGCTCCGTCTCACAACAAGGCTGTGGCTTCGAAACGGCACACACTATTTCGAGCTGCTTCTCGTAAAACAGCATCCTGACTACGCTGACATCTGTCCCTCAACGATGCAGGCATGTGTATTGTCGAAGGCTCTCATGGCCAAACTCAACTGGTTCTGGTGGGTTTTCCGGCCTGTGTGGTCTGGTAGATCTTGTTCCTAACGCCTGCATCTGTGGCGGGAATCTTCAGAGGTGTATCACAGAGGGAAGTCTGCTACACACTGTGTCCAATGCAGGCATAGTTCACTAGGCTGAATCAAACCAGAGGCTGAAGTGAGTCTGTCACAGGAGGACCAGGGAATGTCTAGAGCAGGGGTAGGGAACCTGCGGCTCTCCAGATGTTCAGGAACTACAATTCCCATCAGCCTCTGTCAGCTTGGCCAACCAGCAATTGGCCATGCTGACAGAGGCTGATGGGAATTGTAGTTCCTGAACATCTGGAGAGCCGCAGGTTCCCTACCCCTGGTCTAGAGGCCTACAAAGGCCAAGGATACCCCTACCTGACCTTTATGATTACCAAGAGATACAAGCCATTGAAGGCTTGTGCTGCACCGGTGGCCTCCCTCCCCATAGAGGTTCATAGGGGTGTCAAACTCGCGGCCCTCCAGATGTTCATGAACTACAATTCCCATCAGTCCCTCCCAACATGAGCATTGGGTATACTGGCAAGGGCTGATGGGAATTGTAGTTCATGAACATCTGGAGGGCCGCGAGTTTGACACCTGTGATAGAGGAACTCTCCCTCTGTTCAAACTGACCCTTGCTGGAAAAGTTAGCCCCAGGCATCCTACTGAGTGTCCCCTTTCCCTGTGAGGGTGAGAAAGTGAATAATTCATGGCTGGCTTTCACTGTCAGCTCCATGGTAATTAATCCCATTGATGTATCCTCTGTCAAGTTGACCTCTCTGTACACTTAATTACCCGACTTCCAGAGAAGCAGCAGTTCCTCTTTGCAGGTCAAGGCAGGGCTCGGGCGTCTCACTTCCTCACACCTCTAGGAATGAACTGGCCATTCTCAACATAACGAAAGAAGCAGCCGCCGCCTTCCAGAGAGCACGGACCGTGCACAGTCTAACGGCCCAGAATAGTATTCTCTCCTAGTCCAGTTTACAAAGCCAACATCTCCTCAAGTCACTGTGCATTCGCATCTCATGACTGTGCAGAACTGACATTTTATTCCATCCGAGGGGTTCAGGGCAATGCACCCATTCTCACTTTCTCCATTTTACGTGGACAATAACCTGTGATTGCGCTAGGCCAGGGGTGTCCAACTCTGGCACCATGATTCTCATCATCTGATGGGAATGAACATCTGAGGCGCCAGAGCTGGACACCCCTGCGCTGGGCTGAGAGGGAACGACTTGTCCAAGGTCACCTAGTAAGTTCCTTCGTATGTGAAGATTTGAACCAGGGCTTCCTCGAGCTGAGAGCCAGCGTGGTGTCGTGGTTAAGAGCGGTGGACTCTAATCTGGAGAACTGGGTTTGTTTCCCCATCCCTCCACATGAAGCCTGCTGGGTGTTCTGGGGCCAGCTAAAGTTCTCTCAGAACTCTCTCAGCCCATGTGCCAGCCCTGATGGATGAGGATGAGACCCAAGGCTCAGGGACCTTCAGCTCTTCCCCATCAGCTCTTGGCCAAAGGGTTGCATCTTTGCCACACTGAGGTGTTAAGTACCTGCAAGATGAGGAAGAGCAACATAGCTCAGGTGTAACAGAGGTGCTGCCAGCAAGGCCTTCCTTAATCTCTCCCTCCACAGCGCAAGAGACCGGCCCCAACCGAGCTTTAACTTTCTCTTACATCTTCTAAAGCAAGGCCCACAAAGGACCGTGCGCTTTCATGCCACAGGGCTCGTCCCCTTCATGCGAAGCCACAGACAATAGACTGGGTTTCTGTAAAAACCGGTGGCCAACACGAGGCAGGCGTTTATGTGGCCGCCTCTCAATCTAATTGCTGTTGAAAGCCACATATTTCTGGCAGCCACAGTTAGCTGCTTCCTGTCTTGGGAAGATGTGGTCAACTACGCAAAGACACACACACAGCACACAAGCTGTGGTCGACTACCCAAAGACACACAGCACACAGGCTGTGGTCTACTACCCAAAGACACAACACACACACAGCACGCAAGCTGTAGTCAACTACGCAAAGACACACACACAGCACACTAGCTGTGGTCAACTACACACATGCACAGCATACAAGCTGTGGTCCACAACACAAAGACACACACACAGCACACAACAGGACAAGAATACTCCAAGCTGAGGCCAATACTATGAAAAGGAAACCAAATTTTCTATGTAATTTAAATATCACTGCTTTGGAAAGAAGATTCTTACTCCTCATTTAGGGGGAAAAATCCAACCGTTTTCTTGGTCTGCTTCCAGTCAACGATTCTCCCTTCCAAAAATCCTCTGAAGAAAGGAAATGAGGGCTAATCTATACAGGTGAGCCGAACAGTGGAGAACAGGATTTAAGTGTCTTGTCGAAGGCTTTCACGGCTGGATTCAACTGGTTCTGGTGGGTTTTCCAGGGGGCTGAGTGGCCGTGGTCTGGTGGATCTTGTTCCTAACATTTCGCCTGCATCTGTGGCTGGCATCTTCAGAGGTGCATCACAGAGGGAAGTGTGTAACAACAACCAATCAATGCCTAATAGTTCAAAGTGTGGCATGTGTGAAGACCACCCACAGCTCTCTGTCTCCTCCTCTGCCTCCCCCCCATTTAAATACTCCTCCCTGCTGTGGGGATCACTCACATGGGGCAAGGAAGGGTTGGGGCAGCAGCTACATGCACAGTCTTGCAAGCAAATGGCTGCAGCTCAGAATCCAGAGAACCCCTCAACAGGAGCCTCCTGGTTCCTCTACTGAGTCTGGCCCCAGAGCAGCAGCATCTACTAGCGGCTCAGAAAAAACCCCAGTTCAGCATTCATTTATCTATTCTGCAACACTAAATAGAGTCAGGTTCTTTGAAACTCACTAACTTAAATGAACTTAAATCCACAAAATCCTTTCAGGCTTGCACTATATGTTTCCTTGATGGCATCAGGAAGGGCCGTGGTGGGAAAGTACTGCCTGCTGGTGGCCTATTTCCAGGCTACTAGCAATTCTGCAGAAACAGCAGGTTGCTTCCTTGGTGTCCTTTGCTTTGCTGCCTGGCATGTTCATTGCACTAGGAAGGTGGCCACACTTCAGAGCTTGCCCTTCATTTGTGCATCTGCGCAGGAGACAGCACAGCGGAAAGGGGTGGGGCGTAGCCACATGTCAATCTACTGTGCTGCTAAACGTCAAGACTTAATCCAGCCATCTGCAGCTGTTGTGTCAGACACGGGAAAACATTTTTGGTTATGAAATACTGTGGACGAAACAGCACAAACCAACCTAATTAGGTAAAGGGAAGCACTCTGGAAATTGTGAGGCGGGGGGGGGGGGGGGTTCATTTTCGAAGGCTGATTATCTGATTGAACCACTGTAGGAAAGTAGATAAATTTTCATCTCTACATATGCAAATGGGCATTTTAAGGAGAAAATTCATCCGTTTACATGGATTTGCTTTTTACACAGAATCGTTAGCTGAACTCTTCAGCGTAATCCCAGACATTTCCATGCTTCTGGGTAATAGGGATACTCACAAAGACCGCCCAACAGAACCCGAGGCTGCCTGCTCTAGGATCACTCTCTTTCCTCCCCCTTGTAATGACATTCAGCCAAGTACCAGAAACTGTCACGTGCACCACTGATAACAAATATATGAGACACAAGAAAACACGGCTGCACTTTGGTAGATCAGCCCAGTTCTAAAATACTGCTTCCCTCCCAGCAGAATTACATCGATTTTTGGGGGTGGAGAAGTGAATGCAACAGATCACACGATAACGTGTAAGCAGACGCTGCTGTGGGCAGCCTGTGGTTGAAACCCTCCACTCAATCCTAAAATTCATATTTTGAAATTAAGTTATGTAGTCATGCCCATTCCACCCCAGGGCTTAGGATGTCCTGGCTCCCTTTAAGTGCATTAAGATCTATAGCAGTCTCATCATATGACGTAGATTTAAGGTAGGAAGTGATAATTATGAGGTCAGGAGAACAAGGCAGCCACTGGCCACCCCCACTTCTTAATCTTTATTTCTGTATCCAAATGTTTGCTTTCGCTCCCTTGGGCGCTGCATACCAGTCCCTGCACGACGGGGGATGGTCCTGGCCTGCAGAACCACTGTGGTCACCCAGTGGCCTATGACCCCCATGCATTTTTCTAATGTTCTTCCTCCTCACCCACTAAAATCTGAAACGTAATTTTAAATCTCATTTCTTTTCCAAAACCCAACTGCCTCCTCAATCCCAGTCCCAGCCACCCAACCTAACACCCCCCTACTTAATGGGGTACCAAACTGCCACCATCTTGGCTGTGGTCACCCTTTTGGTTGGAAGAGCTGTTGTTGTTTTTTCACCTCTCCCCTTCTCAACACATCAGCCTTCTCAGAGCAGCCAGCACAGATGGCCTCTAGAGGCCCCAGGCAGTGCAGATCCGAAGTCTAACATTTGAGAAGAGTTTTCCCAAAAAAGGGACAGGAAAAAACAAGCTAACTAGTATAGAACACATATTCATTTTTATTTTCCCCCCCCCCCCCCCCCCCCATGGACACCCAAAGCAGCTGACCGTCATTCTGCTCCTTCCAATGACCTGTGGGCATTGACCAGTCCGAGGTCACCCAGAAAGAATCCTCAGCAAGATTGGGTGGGTTCTAATCTGGGTCTCCCAGTCCCTCATATGACACACGGACAACAAAACCGCATTGTCTGCGCATCTACTGCATTGAGAGAGCAGAACATTTTTGGAAAACATATGAAACTAGCGGGGCCCAGCCACGCATTGCTGTGGCAATTGTCCTTCTCATCACAGTCTGCAACCCACACCGATGTCCATGCAGGTCCAATGATCCGCAGCATAGCCTTTTGGGGTGGTCAAATGGAATCCCTCTTTCCCTTTTCAATTCACATTATTATATGGTGCAGTCTTGGTTTTTAGTATAAGGTAATCCTTCCCATTCCACAACGGAAGTGTGCAGAGTGCGAATCCCGCTGTCCATGAGGCTGGTTGACAGTCCTGGCTTGGGTAAGGCAGAACTGGGACAAGGAGGCTATCCCAGTCGGGCAGCAGAGGCAGGGTGGTGAGGCGCTCAGATCGATGCCAGCTTCCTGGGTTCTTAAAGGGCCACGTGCAAAAGATGCGGAGCCAGTAGTGTTGGTTCGCCCCCCACCCCGTGGATTGTCTTAGAAGAAAAAGGCAAACTCCAGCTCGCTTTTAGTAAAAGAGAGCTGTGGCGAATATGGGTGAGGAAGTGGGTAAGTGGTGGTTGGATGTGAGGGAGGGCAGAGTGAGGTGCGTGAGGATGAGCTGGATGTGTATGAGAGTATGTGTGTTGTGTGGCAGCAGTGGGTGAGGCACAGAGAGTGAAAGTTACCTGCGTGTGAGGGGGGGGAACCCCACCTGATGTCTCACACGGCAAAGTATGTATGTGTTTCACTTCCACTCGTATTACCTACCAGTATTACCTATTTAATGTTTTCACTGCTCATCTCTGGCCATCTGCGCGAACATTGTAAGGGCATACCAACCCCTCAGGCCATAGACATGCTGCACGAACATTCTAAGGGTGACAGTTAAACACAGCCGGCTTCATGGCCTGGTGCGCCAGGAAAAAGACATTTTACCTGGCTCAGGTATGGACTTTCGGCGATTTGAAGGTCCAAGTACCTGCCCGCAACAGGGAGGAACGTCATGTGAAAATTTGGGGGCGATCCGTTCAGCTGTTTCAGTGTTAGGGCATGATTAACAAAGTCACTGTTAGCTTTTTATATATATAGATAGGTAGGTCAGGAATTATTGCTACAAAAGCCACCTAGGCCGTGCATGTTTTGGAAATCGCACCTCATAACAACTCTATGCCAGCTTGTAAAAGTCTGTCACAAAAAAAATTATATCAGCCAAGTTTATTATGGTTTACACTCCCCCATGGAAATAGTGCTTAAACAAAATTAAACAAGACAGATCCCCGTTGAAAGCCCATAATCCAAACAAAAGAGGGAAGAGGTGGGGTGGACAGAACATAAATCCAGTGAAAAGCACTAAAATTTATAAACATTAATGTAATTATTACTGCTTGTTTGCAAACTGTTATGAAGTCAACTTCAGATAAGGACAAGGGGTCAGTCGGCACGACTTCAGAAGCTGTCAGAGCGGCGGTCTTAAAGTGGGGAGAGGAGGAGGGGGCTCCAGGTCTGCCAAAGGTTAGAACTTTGTACATGAGCAAAACAGCGGCTGAGACCCATTCCTCAGACTACTGGGCAGTGTGGTGTAGTGGTCAAACTAGGACCTGGGAAACCCAGGTTTGAATCCCCACTCTGCCATGGCAACTTGTTGGATGTCCTTGAGTCACTAATTCTTTCTTAGTGCTATGGGTTTTCCGGGTCGTATGGCCATGTTCCATAGTTATGGGCAAGGAGACTGTAAGCTCTTTTGAGTCTCCTTGCAGGAGGGAAAGGGGGGATATAAATCCAGACTCTTCTACTACTACTACTACTACTACTACTACTCTGAATAAGCCACCAACTGCTGCAGTCTTTGCCCTGGCTCAGTATTTGAATGTGGTAGTTGCGTAGCTGAGGGAAAACAAACTGAACTTGAACCCAGACAAGACTGAGGAAGGGCTCCCTGCAATAAAGGGCCTTGTTTTTGCAAATTAACTGTTGATTTTGGCGCAGCAGAATTCACCGTAAGATCGTGTTCAGGAGCTAAAATTTTTTGGTACCCAGGTTTCCTTGGCTTTCGAGGAAAACAAGTGCCTCGGGCCAATATCGCATTATCAACACTACACACAGAGAGAGAGAGAGAGAGAGAGAGAGAGAGAGAGAGAGAGAGAGAGAGAGAGAGAGAGAGAGAGAGAGAGAGAGAGCGCACTGTGCCTTGTTAGGAACTGGCTCCTAATTTGCAGATGTCAGATCCAGTCATGCGGATCCATACCTCAGAAACCTCACAGCTGGATTACTTTAACATGCCCTGCGTGGCACTTCCCCTGCTGCTGGTGCTGGAAAATCCAGCCGCTTGTCTGCTACTTGGGGCTACCAGACAGGAACTTGCCACTCTGATGCCGATGCCCTTCCACTAGCTGCCAACTGGTTCCCTGGCCCCATTCCAGAGGCTGGTGCTCACCTTGGACCTGCTGGGATCCACATACCTGACGGGCTTCCTCTTTCTGCACGTTCCCTTGAGCACAGCCCCACTTTCCCAATCAGTCTATGATCAGGGTCTCCACTGAATTGTCGAAGGTTTTCACGGCCAGAAGCACTGGGGTGCTGTGTGGTTTCTGGGCTGTATGGCTGTGTTCTAGTAGCATGTTCTCCTGACGTTTTGCCTGCATCTGGCTGTTTTTAATTGTTCTGTTTTTATGTTTCTTTTCATAAATTGTTTTTAACTTGTTTTTATATAACTACCAGTTGCCTGGGGTCCTGGGATGCCTGGAGGAAAAGGAGGTGTATAAATACACACACACACAAATATATTTCTACGTTACTATAAACCCGTGGTGGCGAACCAATTGGCCATGCTGGCAGGGGCTGATGGGAATTGTAGTCCATAACATCTGGAGTGCCAAAGGTTCGCCACCACGGCTATAAACTAAGGTTTATAAAGAATGGTATCACCAAGCAACTGAATGCAGGTGAGTAAACTGGGATATACAGGATCAGGTCAGACTCAACATTCCTCATTCTAACGAGCAGCACCAAATTTGCTCAAGTAGCGCCAAATTTGAATTTCAAAGCAGAACCTGCAGCTGCAGTATGTCCGGACTGTGGTTTCCTGTGACCTCTGAATTCACAATCCCCCACTGGCTGAGTAACAAGCCCTTTGCAGCCATCTGACCAAAGAGACAACAGTACAGGGGAGATGTCCAAACTTCACATACAAGCTACAAGGGTCAGTGCTATCAGTCACAGACCAGGAAAGGGATTTGGGCATCTTAGTTAATAGTTCCATGGGCATGTCAACTCAATGCATGGCAGCTGTGAAAAAGGCAAACTCTATGCTGGGGATAATTAGGAAAGGAGTTGATAATAAAACTGCAAGGATTGTCATGTCCTTATATAAAGCAGTGGTGCGACCGCACTTGGAGTACTGTGTCCAGTTCTGGTCGCCGCATCTCAAAAAGGATATTGAGGAGATAGAAAAAGTACAGAGAAGGGCAACAAGGATGATTGAGGGACTGGAGCACCTTCCCTATGAGGAGAGGCTGCAGCGTTTGGGACTCTTTAGTTTGGAGAGGAGACGGCTGAGGGGGGATATGATTGAAGTCTACAAAATTATGCATGGGGTAGAAAATGTTGACAGAGAGAAATTTTTCTCTCTTTCTCACAATACTAGAACCAGGGGGCATACATTGAAAATGCTGGGGGGAAGAATTAGGACTAATAAAAGGAAACACTTCTTCACACAATGTGTGATTGGTGTTTGGAATATGCTGCCACAGGAGGTGGTGATGGCCACTAACCTGGATAGCTTTAAAAAGGGCTTGGACAGATTGATGGAGGAGAAGTCGATTTATGGCTACCAATCTTGATCCTCTTTGATCTGAGATTGCAGATGCCTTAACAGACCAGGTGATCGGCAGCAACAGCCGCAGAAGGCCATTGCTTTCACATCCTGCATGTGAGCTCCCAAAGGCACCTGGTGGGCCACTGCGAGTAGCAGAGAGCTGGACTAGATGGACTCTGGTCTGATCCAGCTGGCTTGTTCTTATGTTCCTCCTGAGACTTGTTACTTATGGGTGGGAGCTTAATTAAAGTTTGAAGAGAACAAGTCATGGTTTACTGTGACATTTGAATGCAACTGGGGGGGGGGGGAAGCCTACAATATTAAGCACCATCACATTTTCCCCTACCTACTTGTCCACGTACCTGTGTTGGTAATTTGTGACACATTGGTGGCCTATTTGTGGGGGGGGGGGGAGAGGAGAGATAAACAGGTATTCTGATCTGCAAATAAGCTCCTCTGCCTGGTCTCTTGGACCACTCACCTGGCTACTTACCAACCAAGGATGCCCGCAGAACTCAGCATAAGGACATCCCAGACTCTGCATGATTGTTTTCCAGTTCCAATGAGTATGAGTTTCTCCAGCATGAATTCTGAGCCAGGGAAGAACTCTTCCACATCTGGTGGCTGCAGCTGCAACGGGACTACTAGGCAACGCCCTCCTCTCTCAGCCCTGAGACATGGCTTGACGCAGAATTCAAGTGCCAAGAGGCACACAGGTTCCCACTGCCCACAATACTGCCTTCGCAATAATAAGTGCTGGGGAAGGAAGGGAAGGAAGAAACTTCCCCTCCCTGCCAGCAAGGGGTTCAGGGCCCTCACCCGGCAACCATCACTTAAATAGAGAATTTCCAGGAACAGGGAGAAAGAAATCCCCCGAGCATTTGCCCATGTCACCTGCAACAGTCTGCAGCATTGTGAACGGAGCCGGGGGGAAATCGCTGTTCGTAAGCGCTAAAGCCTCTCCCACGTTAGGCATGATAATTCTGGAGGCAGAATCAGAGTTGCCTTCGAGTTCCACTGACCCCTCGCCCATAGAGAACCGCAGCCTCCAGCCAATTTCATCTGGTACGTCACATTCGTAAACTACTTCAAGTCTGGAGCACAATCAACTTGGCAGATGGGCATAAAACACAACCCATTTTTACTCAGCTTGTTCGCCAAGTGCTTGCATTCCAAAAAGTAAGCTGAAAAGCAACCCTTGTTGGCTACTCTGCCCTGGGAACAAACCTAATGATAAACGGTGAGTATTTAAACGCCACGCCACCTCCAAAGATAAAACAAGTCAAATGCGTAAAGCTTGGATTAATGTCATCGTAGTTCTGATTTTGTAAAAAAGGTGATTCCACTGTACCAGCCAATTATAAGCCTATTAGTGTCAGGAGGCCTGTTAGATTTGGGGAATTGCTTATGCTGCTTTCTGTATGATGGGGTGGTGGAATGGGTTAATGAACTACTGTCTGCTTTCAACTGTTCCTTGTGTGTGATTTCACATTCCAGGTGCTGACCAAGGTCAGCGGCTGGGCATCTTCACTGTTATCTTTCCTACAGTTACTTTTGGGCGCACTTTCCCAGGATGGGGGGGGGGGGGCGGGAAGGGGAGAAGCCGTTTTAATTACTGGATTTTGCACAGGTAAAATCAGTTCTGGCTTTGTCCATGGAAGATCCACATCTCTGAATAAACTACTGTTCTATACACGAGTTTGTTTCAGTTTTTGAGGATTCTGACATTAAGCCAGAACTCCTCATAGGTTGAATTCCATGCTGCTGTGCCTAGCTGGGATTTCGCCTTTCCATTTTGCAACTTTTATCAAGGACTTTTCTCACAACTATGTTCTCTGCGGGGGAACATCTGGAGGGTGCGTCTGCTGCCGTGGACAACGGGCACCCTATTCCTGTGGACTTAACCGGAACGTCTGATTCCACCTCTGAACCACCTGAAGGAGACCATCCACCGCCTGGTGGAGGTGCCTCAGCCGCAGGTGGCTTCTTGGACTCTATAAACACTTTCATGTTTGCCCTGTTAGATGGCTCACAGGGAGTGACTGTGTGCCGTCGCTGGGACCAAGGCCAGAGGGACTCGCAGCCTCTGGACTCGAGCAGAGCTTTGTGGGCTACCGTACCTCTGGCCAGCAACGTGTCGTTTGGGGACCGCTTCGGAAGAGATCACTGCATCGGAAGCTGAGGCTTGGCGTATGCTCCAGACATCACAGGGGGCCTGGCAAGCCGAGAGAGACGAGTACCGCCAGGCCCTGCGTCATCTGGAGCAGGATATGGAGCACCTGCAAGCGGCCCTTGCCCAGGCTCATCAAGGGCAAGGCCCCCCTGGTCAGGGCCCTCCACCAGCAGGTGGAGGTCCCCCGGTCCCACCAGTTCCAGCTCCTCCAGTACCAGCACCACCTGCGACGGTCCCACCAGTGCCAGCACCTTCAGCCCCAGCTCAGCCAGTACCTGTGCCCCCACCTGGAGGGCCTCCTTCTCCAGCGAGGGCTCCCATCCCACCGGCGTAGCCGGAGCCTTTGCCCATTCCACCTCTGATGCCACCACTTCATCCTCCCAGTTGTTGGCCTCCCGGCGGAGCCCCTATGAACGTTGTGCCTTATGGGGCTCCCCCTCCGTTTCTGCCACAAGTCCGGCTGGCCATGAGATATGATGGGACACAGGAATTACTTCCTGCATTTCTGGTTCAGGTGAACACCCACATGCTGCAATACGGGCGTCAATATCTGACTGAAATTGAACGTGTGTACGAGGTGGGATCCGTGCTGGATGGCGCCGCAGAAAACTGGTATGTGGGGCTTTTTCAACGTACGGCTGGTGAACTACGCAATTTCCAAAATTTCATGATGGCCCTGCAATGCCGGTTTGAGAGCCCGTTTGTTGGAAAGCAGGCCGAGCAGGAATTGATGGAGATGCGGCAGGGCAAGATGCCTTATGTGGAATTTGTGGAAAAATTCCGCACGGTGGCCAGTAAAATACCTGATTGGGATGACCCTGTCAAAATTTTTGCCTTCAAAAAAGCCCTACACCCTGACTTGCTTAATTGGGCTTTGGTTCGGGACAGTCCCCACACCCTGATGGAGTGGATCGTGCTTGCAGGAACGGCGGAATCCATTGCCTGTATGCATGAGGCAGCCACTCTGGGGGTGACATCCAGTCACTTCCACTTCCTCACCCTCGCGGCGGATCCCCTGCCAGTACTAAGTCCACTCGCCCCACTCCACCCAAATGTCAACTCTCGGCCGATGAGAATGCCCATCACCGGCGGCTCGGTCTGTCCCTGTATTGCGGGGGTGAGGGGCATATGGCAGCCACCTGTCCCATGAAGCGTCCGGCTACTCCGGCTATTTCAACACCGACGGTTTGTCCAAGCCATCGAAAGAAGTCACCCATTTGATGATTCCCTGAGTGGAGGAGGATGAACCACCCACCCCTTGGGAAGCTTCCAAGACTGAGCGGGTGAGTGAGGCCACTGTCATTCCCCTTGTATTATCTGGCGGACCGGGTTGCCCCAAACTGGTTGTACAGGCTCTGGTCGATACTGGCTGTTCCCTGTTTGATTCATCCCTGTTTAGTCGAGGCTTTGAAGCTTACGCCAATTCTCCTGTGGGAAACTATTGTTTTCGACCAGATGGATGGTAGTCCCATGAGTGGAGGGCCCATTACCTCCCGTACTCCCAGACTGTTGGCAAATTGCGAAGGGCATTGGGAATGCCACAGTTTTGTGATTGCCGAGATCTCGCAGTATCCGGTGATTTTGGGACTCTCTTGGCTCATGGATCATGACCCCACTGTGAAGTGGTCACAACGAATTTTGACTTTTACCGATCCGCCTTGCGGGGACCATATGGGTCCTGATCCCCCTGAATATTTATTGCGATCTGGTGATGGTCTCGCGTGCGTGTTGGCGCTGACTGGGGGCGCTCCGGCTCAGACCATCCCTCTGCCCTACCGGGATTTGTGGCAGGTTTTCGAGGAAATGGGAATGTAACTCCCTACCTCCTCACAGAGACACTGACTGTAAAATTGAATTGATTCCCGGTGCCAAATTGCCGAAAGGGCGTTTGTACCCCATGCGCCTTACATGATTTTCTGGATAAGAATTTGGCCCGAGGCTTTATACAGATATATACAGTATATCTGTATACAGTAGTTTTGCTGCCCCAGTTTTGATTCCTGGGGTCTGAATGCAGCCTCAAATAAGCATCCATTGCCTTTAATTAAAGACTTGCTAGCAAACTTGGGCACCGGGTGTATTTTTACGAAGTTGGATTTACGTGAAGCCTATTACAGGGTGCGCATGGCAGAAGGGCACGAGCATTTAACAGCATTCAACACCTGCTATGGACAGTATGAATATGGGGCTCCCGCTCCTGCTGTGGACAGTATGGGGCTCCCGCTGTGTTTCAGAGTTTGATCAATGGTATCTTGGATGACTTGCAATTCAAGGGAGTTGTACTGTATTTGGACAATGTACTGATCTATTCTCAGGATGAGAAATCCCATGTTGCACTGGTTTGCGAAGTTTTGGAGCGGCTTCTTTTGAACTCCTTGTTTGTAAAACTTTCCAAATGCGAATTTCACAAGCCCCAGTTGGATTTTTTGGGCTATCGGGTCTTGGGTTACAAATGGATCCTGCCAAAGTAGCTGACGTGGTAGCTTGACCCCCTCCACGGACCCGTAAGCAACTGCAGTCGTTTTTGGGCTTCACCAATTTCTACTGTGACTTTATCCCTCATTTTTCCTTCTTGTTCCTCCCGCTGACATATTTACTGCGTACCAAGGGACAAGATCCAGCTGCAGCTCGCCCGGGGGCCCCATTGGTCTGGAGCTCTGCTTGCCACACCGCTTTTGACTCCTTAAAGACCACGTTTACCTCTGAACCTGTTCTTGCTCACCCCAACCCGTCCCTGCCATTTGTAGTGCATGTCGATGCTTCGGACAAGGCTTTGGGAGCTGCCCTTTTGCAGATGGGCGCCTGCACCCTTGCGCTTACCTTTCCCGCAAGCTTTCAGGGGCGGAACTGAATTGGACTGTTGGGGATAAGGAGACCTGCGCCATTAAGACTGCTTTATCTGTGTGGAGACACTTCTTAGAGGGAGCGGGACCATGGAAACACCTTAAATGGTGCATAAAATAAAATAATATTGATCAAGTTAGACAATTTAAATAGAAGGGATTTGTTTTCAAATATGTAATGAAGCAGTCATTACTTTTGTTCAGCTGTAACCCTGCTTTAACCATCATCAGTAGATGTTTCAATTCTTCATCATTTTTTGCCAGTAATGTGATGTCATCTGCATATCTCAAATTGTTAGTTTTAATGTTTACTGCTTTGTATTTGTTTTGACTTTCTCAAGACCTTTGGTCAGAAGTGTAGAATAAGAAAAGGGACCGTACAAGTCACATAACATTTTTAAAGTTCAGGTGTGACGCTGACAATTCCTTATAAAGGAAAAGCAAGCAACAAAACATGCTCAAGCCTAACGGCAGCTATTAAAAAGACTTACATTTGTTAGAATTTTGCCATATGTGGAAGTTGCATAATAAGCCTCCCCCCACCCCAACCCCCCAAATAGATTATTGCTAGAAAAAGGAGAAGAGTTCAGGAATCCGGCACCAAGTCAGGAAATTGAGCTGCCTGGAAGAAACAAAGATGAGCTCATCCTCTGGGTGTGGCCTGTGAACGTCTCGCCACGGACTACGTTTCAACATGTCAAAGAAGATTTGAAAATGCTAACTACTATCAATAAAAGAAGGCTGAGAGATAAGTTCTATTTCTGTGACGGAGCTTCATAGGAGGGGGAAAATTCACACAGAACTTGGAGACAGGAAAGACTATAGACAGGAAGGGAAGAGTCATTCCAAGAAACTCTGAAGACAGGAAAAGCAAAGAGGAACTGGAGGGGAGAAAAGAGGAGATGAAATTTCACATGTTGGTTTGCAACCAAGCAACCAAACATTGGCTGCAAGCCCCTGCTTCAGGACTGATTGCATCTGAGAGCACTCGGCTGTTTATACAAGCTTCTGTCCTGATCTAACAAATCCTGAACTTATTTCAAGTCTCATTTCAAACAGGACTAAAAATAAACCAGCAGCTGAAACCAGTACAGAGCACCCACTACCTATGGCAGGACTGTAAGATCTCATCTCTCTTGCCAAGGTGATCTCAGAGAAGTTAAGTGGGACCTACATGGCTGAGCCGATCCTGATTTCATTGGATTTCCAAAGTTAGGTATAGCCAGAATAGTTTGGCATTTGGGTGGGAGTCCACCAAGCAGAGTGGATAAAAATTAATTGGAGTTTGTTCTGTAAATTTGTTTTTTCAAAACCAAAGTGCTTTTGAGGGAAAAAAATCTACCGATGATATACTGCGATTGTATAAGCTCGAATTCCAGCATATAGAGTCGAGGCACCTAATTTTACCACAAAAAACTGGGAAAACTTATTGACTCGCGTATAAGTCGAGGGTGGGAAATGCAGCAGCTGCTGGTAAATTTCAAAAATAAAAATAGATGCCAATAAAATTACATCAATTGAGGCATCAGTAGGTTAAATTTTTTTTGCACAATATTTATTTCAAAGAAAAACAGTAAACTGGCTCTGTAGAGGTGGAAAAAGAGGGTCAACAAAGAACAACTATGGTATCAACAATAACTTTAACAATTTACAAAAACCTTAGCTCAACCAGCAACCAAACTAAAACATAAGAGTTAAAATCCTTCAAAACTGGATGCCTCATCATCTGTATGTCCAAATGTAACCCAACTTAGATTTTAAGAGGGATATTATCAGAAATGGAAAATCTACTATTCCAGATTCCATTTGTAAACAATGGGGATGGGGCATCCCCTTTGAGGGGTCAATAACTTTGGATCCCCTGACCCAAACTTCACCAAACCTGGCTGGTGGTATATCATGAGCAGACTTCTCCTTCCGATGAGACCAGCCAGGTTTGGTGAAGTTTGGTTCAGAGGGTCCAAAGTTATGGACCCTCAAAAGGGTAGCCCCATCTACTAATAGCTCCCATTGAAAACAATGGGGAGTGGGGGCACCTCCTTTGGGGGTCCATAACTTTGGACCCCCTGAACCAAACTTTACCAAACTTGGCTGGTATAATCAGGAGTGTCTTCTGAGGGTACCCTGAAATTTTGGTGCCGCTAGCATAAACACTGCGCCCCCTGCTGGTCAGCAAAGTAAAAACACAAAAAAATTTAATGACCCACATATAAGTCGAGGGGAGCTTTTTCAGCATTAAAAATGTGCTGAAAAATTCGACTTATACATGAGTATATACGGTATCTAAATATAGTTTTCTTTTTACATTATAGTTCAAAGATTATTCATCATGAAATAAGGATTAGTTTTTAACTATGTAGCATGAGGCTGTATGTTCATGCAATGCTTAATTTGGACCCGGGGGGGGGGGAGATAAACTCAATTAATCCATCCCCCCCCCCCATTCACATCCTACTCTTTATGATCCTACCTCTAAATAGCTCAGGAGGAGGGATCCAGGTTTCTGCTATCTTATCCTCACAATAAGCCTTTTAAAAGACTGAGAGATGGCAACTGACCGAAGACTATACAGGAAGCTTAAACGCCCAGCAGCAGTGGTGTACTGCTAATGGGGACACAGAGTATCCCATGTCCCCGGGCGCACGCAGCCAAACCCCTCCCCCCTCCCAACCTCCCTGCAGACCGGCTCCTGCCCTCCCCAGGCTCCATTTAGGTCCGGTATGCCACCGCCTAGCAAGATCTTGAATCTGGAAAGCCGTGCCACGCTTCCTATGGTTTTCAAGACACTGCACATTCATTGCATATCCATGATTATGACTGCAGGAGTGTACAGTTCTTCAACAGTGTTCCTAAGATTGCTTTTTGATCTATAGTTAGGACAATTGCTATATTTTAGCAATCTTTTACCCAAGCCCATGGAGTTCAGCGCCAGGGCCAGGCTCTCAACTGCTGGTAGTAAGCCCCTTCAGAGCCAGCGATGTTATTTATTTGCTTGCCTGTGGGTGACATGCGTCCTACCCGTCTCTGTCTGCAGGCTGAGAAGACCAGAAGGGCAATGAGAAACGGTGACTCGCAGATCCAGCCTTGGCCTGATTCCTCATCACAACGTGTTTCCTGGAGAGTAGCTCGTTCCCTGCTGCTGATGGTCCCAGCCTTGTCATTGGTAAGGTGATATCTCTGGCTCCCCCGACTGCTCCCTGACATATGACTTGCTGCCATATTCTTGCAGTTTAGTGGGTTTCAGGATGAAGGCAAGAATGAAAACCACTGATCTTCGTCACAGAAGCAATGATGTCTAAAAGGATTAAGCTGTTTCTTTTATTATTCTCAACTCTTGTCCTGCTCTACAAAGCTTTGGCATCGTGAACCACAAAACACAACCAAAGAAGTTAAATAACGCAGGGAACAGCGGCCCCATTTCCGACTGACCTCCTGAATTTCCAAGGCAATGAGATCAACACTATGGTAATTAAAGCGGAAGCAGATTTAAGAATCTATTCTCATGAGCTACTTATTTAATCAAAGCTATCCTGCTCTGCACAGAATACATTAAAAAGAGTTCAGTTACACACAGAATTGCAAATATCTGGGCATATTCAAGATGCCCTCAATTAGCAGACTCATAATATTCAGGAGGATTCCAAATCCTTCCCGTTTCCAGTTTACGGTGCATTTTTCCCCTGGGAAAACCAACAGTTCGGCGGACGCCCTTTCCCGCCTGCCAAAGGGGGCAGACACTTCCTTATGCGCCATTCCACGGACTGTTTTATCTCCTTCGGTCCTCACCAATAATACTCTTTACAATGATACATTGTTACATTACTTTTCTTACAAGGACCTCCTTCCAGCAGGGATATCTCCGTCATTCGAAAAAAATGAAAACGATCCTGCCCTGGTGTTAAAGGATGGGGTGTGGCGAAGGGGGGACTGTTGGTACTTCTCTATGTAAGCAGGTACTCCTTGCCGGGCATGATGCTAAACAGGCGGGGCATTTTGGATTTATGAAAACGCTTCATTTACTGCGCTGGCAATTTTGGTGGCTTTCTATGCGCAAGGATATTGAAACATACATTAAAGGCTGTCCTACATGTGCAGAGGCCAAGTCCATCCCTGGCAAATCCCATGGTTTATTACAACCCATTCCTCCTGCCTCCTATCCGTGACAAGTTAATTCCATGCATTTTATAACGGATCTACCCGAGAGTCATGGCAGTACTGTATTATGGGTTGTGGTGGATTTGTTTTCCAAACAAGCTCATTTTATACCTTGCTCCACCATCCCTCCAGCCCCCAAGTTGGCGAAAATGTTCATTCAACATATCTACCATTTACACTCTGCCCCCGCTAAGATGATTTCAGACAGAGGTCCTCAGTTTATCTCCAAGTTTTGGAAGACTTTCTTAATGCTTTTGGGGGTTGAACCCACGTTGTCTTCTCTATATCACGTGCAATCTGATGGTCAGTCGGAACGGACCAATCAGACATTGCAACAATACCTGCGTTGCTACACCAATTACCATCAGAATAATTGGGCTGACTTACTGCCTTTTGTGGAATATGTGTACAATAATGTGGTGCACCAAGAAGACTTTCTTTGAAGTTGTTTCTGGACGCTCTGCTCCACTGTTTCCTCTGTTGGGCTCCGATCCCTTGCAACCCCCTGAACTGAATGACTGGATCCAAACCATAGTCAATGGGTGGGATTCAATTGGTATAGCTCTTTGCCAGGCTCAGGAAGCCCAAAAGACTCAGGCAGATAAACACCGGAGTGATTTCCCTTTGCATGTTGATGATTGCGTGTATTTGTCTGCAAAAAAATCTCCGTGATATACATAAATATTCCAAACTGGGGAAAAAATTTATTGGTCCTTTTAGAATTGTACAAGTCATTAATAATGTAACTGCTAAACTTGCCTAAGTCTCTTAGCAATATTCACCCTGTCTTCCAATCCAGTTTGCTCAAGTGGGCTCCAGATTTCGACGCCTGGCACGGCCCTCCGGAACATCCTCCGTCAGTTTTGATTGATGGCCACAAGCATTACGAGATCGACGCTATCCTGAATTCGCGCATGCACCGCCAGCACTTACAGTATCTTGTTTCATGGGTGGGGCTTCCAACTGGTCATAATCAGTGGGTCAGTGCTTCGGATGTTCACACCCCTACCTTAGTTTCTGCATTTCATAAAGCTTTCCCTCACAAGCCGGGGGGAGGGGGATCTTAAGAGGGGCGGAATGTCAGGATGTGGGGAGTGTGTGGTCTGTCCTGAGGAGGTGGCTGCCTGCTGCTTCTGGCTTTCTGCCTGGGATGGGGATTTTCGCTTGTAGGTTATCTCCACTTGCCTGTGGGAAATTATGCTTTGTTTATTCTGTATTGCTTTGAGTATTGGCTTTGTTTATTCTGTATTGGCGGGAATGTGATATGCCACTGTGTAAAATCTTCTATTAGAGGTCTGAGGCTCTCAGACCTCGCAATGACTGTATCCGACTATGATTGCCAGCACAATAAAGAACTGAGTTATTTTGGCCTGGACTTTGCTAGTTCATTACAGTTGGGAAGTAAAGATGACCAGCTGCAGACTGGAAAACGCCTGAAGATTTGGAGGGGGAGAGCCCAGGGTGGACAGGGCTTGGGCTTCATAATGGTGTGCCCTCTGGCACTCTGTCTTTTCAGCCTTTATGCAAGGGATTCTCGAACAGTTTGAATTACCTCTATCCCCTGGTTATTAGGCTGGTGGATCAGTGAAGCCTGACTCTGGCACATTTGTACAGGCATCCCTTTGAGCTGATGGCTTCCTATTCCTTGGCTGTCCTGTACTATTAGACAGCTTTTTTAATAGCGTTAACATCCGCTAGGAGAGTTAATCATTTTTGGGTGCTTAGGGCAGAGACACCGCCCCCCCCCACTAGATTTTATCTAGACAAAGTTTGTCTTACGGTACAGTCTGGAGCACATTCCAAAAGTGATGTCAAGATTTCATGCATCAAAGGATGCTGTCAGGGGGACGCTAGCTAGTGATTGAGATACATTCCCTAACTGGCTTAAAATAACAAATTGCTGCTGCTAGAAAGATATATGTAACCAGCCTGCCATCTGTGCATTCTTTCCTTGATCTTTACTTTATGGCTTCACATGCTTTGTAGCCAACTAGGCTTTTCCTGGTACTCCTGTCCCATGGGAACTGTGTTACATCCGTTATCTCGTAGGGCAGGAAGCCAGGTGGCTCTCTCTCTTGATATCTGCCGCCAACCTTGGGGCGTCTTAGCTCCAAAGTGTTTTTTTTTACAAACTCTTGGGAAAAAGGGGGCGGGGGGAGGTTCTCTACGGGGGATGAAGGGGACTGTGAACGCCAGCTTCGTCAGAACTGGCTTTGCCAAGTGTAGTGCTTCGATGCCTATTCAATAAGCGCGACTGATCAATACTTCAGAGTCTGTTTATAGGCTTACAGTTGCAAGACCTAACAGATGTATCATTGCCAGTCTTCTTCCAGAATCCAGAATCTCCAGGAGAGAAAGCCTTTCATGCTCTCGATATGTGCAGAACGCTTTTCTTCTATTTGGACAGGACAAAAACCATGTTTTAAGGGTTCCTGCAGAGGTCAAGGCTCAAACCCTGTCAAAATGGGTAACTTTGGTCATTATACTGACATATAAGGACGCTGGCTGTAGTCGACCCACGCGGTCAGCGTAAGAACGAGACGCCCCCCCCCAAAGCACCCTGACCCAGACCTCCCGTTTGTGGTTCACGTGGACGCCTCGGACAAAGCACTTGGGGCAGCCCTGTTGCAGAAAAATAAAGATGGTAGACTGGTTCCGTGTGCTTATTTGTCTAAAAAATTCTCTGGTGCCGAACTCAACTGGACTGTGGGAGACAAAGAGACTGCGGCCATCAAAGTAGCACTCTCCACTTGGCGCCACTGGCTGGAGGGGGCTAAGCACCCCTTTCAAGTTTGGTCGGATCATAAAAACCTGGCAGCTCTTTCCACCCCCCTCAAGATGTCCGCAAAACAACTTCGTTGGGCCGATTTCTTTTCTCGTTTCTCTTTTACAGTCCATTTTTTCCCTGGGAAAACCAACAAACTGGCTGACGCGCTCTCGCGCCTACCCGGGGAAGGGGGTGGGGCTGCCTTACGAGACATTCCACGTACTGTTCTTTCCCCCTCCCAGTTGGGGTTGGCTGTCACCCGATCTCAAACGTCCACTTCTCCTCCACCCCCCGTTCCCAGTCTCGTCTCTCCTTTCCTGCGGGAACTGGAGGAGGCGGGGCTGCACGAGCCTCCAGCGGCTGAAGGAGACTCCCAATTACGTTTGGAGAATGGAGTTTGGCGGAGGGGGGAATGTTGGTACGTGCCTCCCCCCCTCCGCAAGCAGGTTCTTGAAGCTTGCCACGATGCCCGTTCGGCTGGACATTTTGGCTTTTTGAAAACTCTGCATTTAGCCCGCCGGCAGTTCTGGTGGCGCGCAATGCGCAAAGACATTGAGGCATACATTAAAGGCTGCTCGGTTTGTGCAGAAGCCAAAACCATCCCGGGAAAGCCCCATGGACTATTGAAACCTCTCCCGGTAGCCTCCCGCCCTTGGGAAGTCATCTCCATGGATTTTATTACAGATTTGCCCGAAAGTCATGGCAACACGGTTTTATGGGTGGTGGTAGACTTATTCTCTAAGCAAGCCCATTTTATTCCATGTGCTTCCATCCCCTCCGCTCCTAAGTTGGCACGGCTATTTATTCAACATGTTTACCGTCTCCATTCCGCCCCCGCTAAGGTGGTCTCCGACCGCGGCCCCCAATTCATCTCAAAGTTCTGGAAAGCGTTTTTGGGGTTGTTGGGGGCCGCCCCGGCCGTCGCCGCCCCCTACCACGTTCAAAGTGACGGCGAGACGGAGAGAACGAACAGAACCCTAGAGCAGTATTTACGTTGTTACACCAACTACCACCAAGACAATTGGTGCGAGCTTATTCCGTTTGCGGAGTACGCCTACAACAATGCGGTTCATAGTAGTACAAAGAAAACCCCCTTTGAAATTGTGTCTGGTCGCTCCTTCCCGCCGTTGCCACAACTACCCGCAGCTGCTTTGGACCCCCCAGAATTTCAACAATGGATTTCATCCCTAGCCGAGGGATGGAAGTCGGTCCAGACCGCCTTACAACAAGCAAAGGACTCCCAAAAACTGCAAGCGGATAAACACCGCTCAGATTTCCCTTTGCGTGTGGGCTCCTGGGTGTATTTATCTACAAAAAATCTCAGAGACGTGCATAAATATTCCAAACTTGGCAAGAGATTTGTGGGACCTTTTCAGATTACTAAAGTGATTAATGATGTCACTGCCCGCTTAGATTTGCCTAACTCTCTTAGTAACATCCATCCTGTCTTCCATTCCAGCTTGCTCAAGGAGGCTCCCGCTTCCGATGCCTGGCACGACCCGCCGGAGAGGCCCCCACCGACTATTATTGATGGCCACAAGCACTACGAAATTGACGCTATCCTGGACTCTCGCTTTAATCGCAAACGCTTGCAATATTTAGTTTCTTGGGTGGGATATTCCTCTGGGTATAATCAATGGGTTTATTCCGAAAACATTGAAGCCCCCACCCTTATTGCTGCTTTCCACCGTGCCTTTCCACACAAACCTGGGGGGAAGGGGTCTTCTTTAGGGGAGGCAGAGTGTAAAGGATTCAATGGTGTTGATGGTGAAGTAACCTTGAGTGCATTCCACAGCCCGGGCGATGAGCCAGATGCATCGGCGGAGACTTTATCTTTGCGCGGGAGATGAAGTCTCTGTTCCCATGGGAAGCAGGAAGGGGGGATGGGGTGACTGATATTATAACCTGTGCTTCTGGCGGGAAGTGTCATTCCTGCCACTGCGTGTACTTGAGCTTTCTAAGATGTCTTAATAAATGGACTTTTACTCCCAAAGCCTTTTATTTCTGCGTCTATGGAATTCCTTACATTGTGGCAGGAATCACCATAATTCATCTATATTCTTGTGCAGTGGACCTCTTGTCTTGCGATGGAGAGGTTGAATGTTACTGCGGAAGGTGCGGTAGCCCCCAAAGAGGGCTCCGACCTTTCCCTTCTGGATCTGGAGAAACCGGCAGGAGAACGGGCCTCGCTGGTGGCTCTTTCCCGTCCTCGTATCAGCACGAGTCTTCCTTTACTCCGTTGGAACGAGGGACGTGACGACGACCATGGGGACTTCCATGAGTCGTTTGGGGCGCTGTCTATGGATCGAGCGCCTGTGGATCGGATCTCTACCCGTTTTCGTGTGGATTACAAACCTCAGATGCAACCTGTCATGGAGGAGACGGGCTTGACCACCTTTCATGCGGCAACCCAGGAATCCATTGAACGATTCCTGGACTCGTATTTTGGTGATGCTCCCAAGGAACCACCGTGGCACAGCACTGGGGCCCGTCCAAAGGACACCGGGACTCAATCTGGAATTGGGAGGGGTATCCGTACCGCTTCCCAATCGGACCCCCCCCTTCCCGGTCCGGCGACCAAACCTGAGGTGCCTCGGGGAGCCACCGGTGGCTACGGTGGCTACGGTGTCTCCGAGGGCTCGCTTCCTGATGACGAAGAGTCTGAAGAAAGCCTGCATTCCCAGCCGGACCGGTTTCCTCTCCCAGCGAGAGAAGACTGGGATGAGGAAGTGGGGCGACTTCGAGATGCCCAAGCGGCATGGAACCGTGAACGCCAGCTGTGGGAGGAGGAACGGGCGCAGTTGCAGCAAGAGCGCGAAAACCTGCAGAGGGACCGGGAACAGCAACGCAAAGAAGTCCAGCTCGAGTTGGACCGTGCCAAAGACGCGCTCCAACGACAATATGCCCAGAATCTGTCAGTCCATGACAAAGTCCTGGAACAGTCCAGGCTGGATTTACAACGGCAACGCGAAAGCGTTCAGGCTCTGCGCACGCAAAGTGAACTCACTGAAGCCCTTAAACGGGACGAACTGGCTAAGTTAGAACGAGAAAAAGCTGCTTTGCGGGCGCACCAAGATGCATTGGCTCGCAAGGAGAGGGAGCTGGCTACGTTGGAGAGGGAACTAAGGAGGCAGCAGACCAGGGGGCCCCAAGTTGGAACCTATGCTGTTACTGATCATGCCGGTGCCAGGGGGGCCACGTACCTGGGTCCCGCCACCCAAACGCCAGCAGCACCGCCAGCGCCCCCGATTCCGGCCCCCCCCGTACAACAGCTGCCTGCCCAACCCGCTCAACCAGCACAGCCACCTCCCCAGCAGGCGCCAAGGGCCGTCGAACGGGGCTACTTTCGGCCCCCGATACCAGCCCGTTTTGATGGGACCGCTTCCAAACTTCCCTACTTCATCTTGCAACTCAATGCCCACTTGGAAGACTATGATGATCTATACCGGTCTGAACGCGAAAAAATACGGGACATCGGCTCAGTCCTGGATGGGGCAGCAGCCGACTGGTTCGTGACTGTTTTGGATTTGCAGGATGAGGACTCTCGTACAGTGCCCGCATTCCTCCAAGCTTTAAGAGCGCGCTTTCAAGATCCAGGCGCCGAGAATGAAGCTATCCGCACCATCAAAACCATCCAGCAAGGCAACCGCCCGTTTGCAGAATTTGTCCGTGAATTTCGTGCGGCGGCTGCTCGACTTCCTCCTGAGTGGCCTGAACGCATGAAATGCGAATACTTCTCAGATGCGGTGGACAGCAAACTACGTGAAACGGTGTTTTTAATTCGGGTTCCTCGTACCATTGCAGATTGGATCCAGTTGGGGTCTCAGGTGGCGTCTCGTTTGGAATACGCTCGTCAAGGAGGCCGCCCACGCCCTAAAACCACTACTGTGTCCACCAAATCAAGCCCAGCCGCTCCTACCGAAACCACCTCTGAACGCCGTCGCCGACTTGGATTGTGTCTTTACTGCGGAGGGCCAGGTCATCTAGCCGCCAACTGTCCCAAGAAGCAAAAACCAACCGGTCCAGCTCCGCGCACCCCGTCTGCCAAACCACCACGCAGGTCAGGGCCGCCTCCCACTGGCTCGTCTAAAGCGGTGACCGAAGGCGACCCAGAGGAGGGGGAAGCAGCTGTTTGCCTTTCTTCAGCCCCCATGGACATGGGCCCGACTCCTGACGCGGTGAGTGAAGGCAGCGCTCCCATTACTGTTCAAGCATTTCTGGCCAACCCCGCTAAACACACTCGCATTATAGCCTCGGCCCTTGTGGATTCCGGCTGCTCCCACTGCTTAATGCGGCCCCAGGTGGCAGAGGAGCTAGGTCTAGACCGAATTCCCCTGGCTAAGCCCATACCATTCACCCAAATGGACGGCAGCCCCCTCGGAAACGAAGGACCGGCCCAGTACAAAACACAGCCGGTTCTCCTCCGTTGCGCCGACCATTGGGAGAAAATTAGTTTCATCTTGGCGCCAGTGGCTAAACACTCCATAGTTTTGGGCATGCCTTGGTTATTGTTACATGAACCAAAATTCATTTGGAAAGAAAGGATCCTAGAATTCACTGACCCTCCCTGCGGTGAACACATGAATTGGGAAGAAAGCCCAACGTCTCCTGACACACACCCCTCTCTGGCTTCCTCAGTGACTGCTCCCGATTCTATTGGCATCCCACCTGCATATCAGGATCTAGCCAGAGTTTTTCAGGAGCAGGAATGCGATCAGTTGCCACCCCACAGAGACACTGACTGTAAAATTGTCATACAACCAGGGGCACAACTACCCAAGGGTAGAATCTACCGCATGAGTCCCAATGAGGAGAAGGAACTTCGTGCCTTCTTAGACAAGAACCTTGCTCGCGGGTTCATACGGCGGGCTACCAAACACACACACGCTGCTCCCGTTTTGTTTGTCAAAAAGAAAGATGGGTCTTTACGGCTTTGCACAGATTATCGAGGTCTCAATGCGGTCTCCCTGTCCAATAAATATCCTTTGCCTTTGATCAAGGACCTTTTAGATGCACTCGGCAAAGGACGCATTTTTACTAAATTGGACTTGAGAGAAGCTTACTACAGAGTCAGAATTGCTGAAGGATATGAACACCTGACTGCGTTTAATACAAAGTTTGGACAGTTTGAATATTTAATAATGCCATTCGGGTTAAGTGGGGCCCCCGGAGCTTTCATGGCCCTTATCAACGAAGTTCTCCATGATTTACTGTACAAGGGAGTTGTTGTATACTTAGATGACGTTTTAATTTACTCACAAACTATAGAAGAGCATGAAATATTGGTTCGAGAGGTATTGAAACGCTTGCTTGACAACTCTCTCTTTGCCAAACTCTCCAAATGCTGTTTTCATCAGACCTCCATTGACTATTTGGGTTACCGGATCTCGCCCGAGGGCTTAAAAATGGATCCTGCTAAAATTGATGCAGTCCTCCAATGGCCTGCCCCCACCAACCGCAAAGAACTCCAGTCGTTTCTTGGTTTTGCTAATTTCTATCGTGATTTTATACCCCAATTTGCTGAACTGACTCTCCCTCTCACAGACCTCTTACGCACTAAGGGTAAAGATCCACTGTCCGCCAAGCCCGGGGCCCCCCTTTCCTGGTCTGAGGAATGTCAAACAGCCTTTCAACTATTAAAATCTGCGTTTACCACCGAACCTATCCTAAAGCACCCTGACCCAGACCTCCCGTTTGTGGTTCACGTGGACGCCTCGGACAAAGCACTTGGGGCAGCCCTGTTGCAGAAAAATAAAGATGGTAGACTGGTTCCGTGTGCTTATTTGTCTAAAAAATTCTCTGGTGCCGAACTCAACTGGACTGTGGGAGACAAAGAGACTGCGGCCATCAAAGTAGCACTCTCCACTTGGCGCCACTGGCTGGAGGGGGCTAAGCACCCCTTTCAAGTTTGGTCGGATCATAAAAACCTGGCAGCTCTTTCCACCCCCCTCAAGATGTCCGCAAAACAACTTCGTTGGGCCGATTTCTTTTCTCGTTTCTCTTTTACAGTCCATTTTTTCCCTGGGAAAACCAACAAACTGGCTGACGCGCTCTCGCGCCTACCCGGGGAAGGGGGTGGGGCTGCCTTACGAGACATTCCACGTACTGTTCTTTCCCCCTCCCAGTTGGGGTTGGCTGTCACCCGATCTCAAACATCCACTTCTCCTCCACCCCCCGTTCCCAGTCTCGTCTCTCCTTTCCTGCGGGAACTGGAGGAGGCGGGGCTGCACGAGCCTCCAGCGGCTGAAGGAGACTCCCAATTACGTTTGGAGAATGGAGTTTGGCGGAGGGGGGAATGTTGGTACGTGCCTCCCCCCCTCCGCAAGCAGGTTCTTGAAGCTTGCCACGATGCCCGTTCGGCTGGACATTTTGGCTTTTTGAAAACTCTGCATTTAGCCCGCCGGCAGTTCTGGTGGCGCGCAATGCGCAAAGACATTGAGGCTTACATTAAAGGCTGCTCGGTTTGTGCAGAAGCCAAAACCATCCCGGGAAAGCCCCATGGACTATTGAAACCTCTCCCGGTAGCCTCCCGCCCTTGGGAAGTCATCTCCATGGATTTTATTACAGATTTGCCCGAAAGTCATGGCAACACGGTTTTATGGGTGGTAGTAGACTTATTCTCTAAGCAAGCCCATTTTATTCCATGTGCTTCCATCCCCTCCGCTCCTAAGTTGGCACGGCTATTTATTCAACATGTTTACCGTCTCCATTCCGCCCCCGCTAAGGTGGTCTCCGACCGCGGCCCCCAATTCATCTCAAAGTTCTGGAAAGCGTTTTTGGGGTTGTTGGGGGCCGCCCCGGCCGTCGCCGCCCCCTACCACGTTCAAAGTGACGGCGAGACGGAGAGAACGAACAGAACCCTAGAGCAGTATTTACGTTGTTACACCAACTACCACCAAGACAATTGGTGCGAGCTTATTCCGTTTGCGGAGTACGCCTACAACAATGCGGTTCATAGTAGTACAAAGAAAACCCCCTTTGAAATTGTGTCTGGTCGCTCCTTCCCGCCGTTGCCACAACTACCCGCAGCTGCTTTGGACCCCCCAGAATTTCAACAATGGATTTCATCCCTAGCCGAGGGATGGAAGTCGGTCCAGACCGCCTTACAACAAGCAAAGGACTCCCAAAAACTGCAAGCGGATAAACACCGCTCAGATTTCCCTTTGCGTGTGGGCTCCTGGGTGTATTTATCTACAAAAAATCTCAGAGACGTGCATAAATATTCCAAACTTGGCAAGAGATTTGTGGGACCTTTTCAGATTACTAAAGTGATTAATGATGTCACTGCCCGCTTAGATTTGCCTAACTCTCTTAGTAACATCCATCCTGTCTTCCATTCCAGCTTGCTCAAGGAGGCTCCCGCTTCCGATGCCTGGCACGACCCGCCGGAGAGGCCCCCACCGACTATTATTGATGGCCACAAGCACTACGAAATTGACGCTATCCTGGACTCTCGCTTTAATCGCAAACGCTTGCAATATTTAGTTTCTTGGGTGGGATATTCCTCTGGGTATAATCAATGGGTTTATTCCGAAAACATTGAAGCCCCCACCCTTATTGCTGCTTTCCACCGTGCCTTTCCACACAAACCTGGGGGGAAGGGGTCTTCTTTAGGGGAGGCAGAGTGTAAAGGATTCAATGGTGTTGATGGTGAAGTAACCTTGAGTGCATTCCACAGCCCGGGCGATGAGCCAGATGCATCGGCGGAGACTTTATCTTTGCGCGGGAGATGAAGTCTCTGTTCCCATGGGAAGCAGGAAGGGGGGATGGGGTGACTGATATTATAACCTGTGCTTCTGGCGGGAAGTGTCATTCCTGCCACTGCGTGTACTTGAGCTTTCTAAGATGTCTTAATAAATGGACTTTTACTCCCAAAGCCTTTTATTTCTGCGTCTATGGAATTCCTTACAGTGAGTTAATAATGTTTTACTAGCTAGAGCAGTGGTGGCGAGCCTTTTCGAGACCGAGTGCCCAGATTGCAACCCAGAACCCACTTATTTATCGCAAAATGCCAACACGGCAATTGAACCTGAATACTGAGGTCTTAGTTTAGAAAAAACGGTTGGCGTGCGTTACTCAGGAGTAAGCTTGGTGGTAGTCGGTGGCTTTGCTTTGAAGCAATCGTGCAACTCTTCCAACAGGTCAGTCAGTCAGTTTTATTACGGCCTTAGGCCAGCAAAAAAGAATAGAGAAGAACAAGAAAAAGGAAGAACAAGAAACAAAAGAAAAAACCGAATTTGTACAGAAATCCACGATACAGAAATCCACACAAAGAACATCATCAGCTTGTAGCATTATTACGGTCACCCTCATGAGGTCTGGCTCTTGGTCCCAACATGATTCTTCTCTTACTATATGCCAGCATACAAAATTTAGCTACCTGCTGAGATATAAGAGAAACTCGGTCTTCCAGCAAAATTCTCACAAGAACTGAATCGGAATTAACTCTAGTTAAATTTCTGTACTGGATAAACAATGGATGAATTAACGCCTCCCTTTCCCCTTTATGGAGTTCACAATGCAATAAAATATGTAATACAGAGTCCACTTCCCCTGAGTTGCAAACACAAAGTCTCCTATGTCGTGGGATTTTTTGAAATCTGCCCATTAGATTGGCTGATGGAAAAGCATAAAAACGGGCCCTGGAAAAGGCCCAGCGGCATTTCGTAGATGTTATGTTAGACAGGTAAGGGGCAGCTGAGATACCTGTCCAAGATTTTAATGGTTTATATAACACCGGTAACAAGGGGAAATCTGTTTGCATTTCAATGTTATTGAGCCGTTAATAGACCAAGGCTGTTGCTCTGCAATAATCCAGTTCCAATAGTTGTACAGGATCCAAGCCACACTGTGTAAGTTTAAGTGCTATTTTTTCTAGCCAGCTTGGATATGGTGTTGCTGCCAGTAGCAAAGGCAATAAGCCCATGGGGTGGGAAAGGACTTTAAGCCAGTATTTCATAATAAGCCTCCAAAAAGTTGTCTCGACTTTAACCAACCCTGCTTCTTGTCTTAAAACTACATTAGCTGTACATTTAGGAGTGTTAAAAAGAGCTCTAAGGAATGTGGATAGGACTCTCTCTAATAGAGTGAAATCCGAAATTATTGCCAATGGGGCTCCATAGGTGAGTTGTGCCAGGGATTTCGCTTCAAATAATCTGATTGCCGCTGGAATAAATCCACGCCCTTGTGATCGAAAATATTTTAGGATTGCCCGTGAGCTCCTTTGTGCTGTGTGTATGGCTGTTTGTCTATGGGCTGAGGGTTTTCCGTTGTACTGGAAAACCACACCTAGGTATTTGAAACACTTTATTTGTTCAATCTGATGACCTAACAACTGCCATTTCAGTTTCTTAAATTTGGCATTAAAATGCACTATCTTGGTCTTTGTGTAGTTGATACTTAGCTGTTCCTCTGCGCATATCTGACTCACAGCAAATAGCAAATAGAATCAAGCATAAAATTAAGGAGGGGTCTGATGGCTGTCAGTGTCTTGTCAAATATATGCCTCGATCATACAGGATCATAAATAATAAAGTGCCATGACCACCAGCTTATGGTGACCCCTCAAGGAGCTTGAAGGCAAGAGACGTTCATGGGTGGGGGGCTGTTGCTTGCCTCTGCGTAGCAACCGTGGAATTCCTGGAGGGGGGGGGTCTCCTGTCCAAGGGCTAACCAGGACTGAGCTTCTGAGCTCTGGCAAGCTTGAGTTAGTCTGGGCTATTCAGGTTATAGAAATCAAGTTACCTTATCTGCAGAGTGCTGTTTTCACATCCTCCCCCCACCCCCCACCCCCAGAGGTGGGATGCAGCCTATTCGCACCTATTCGGTAGAACCGGTTACTAAATTTTTCTCAGTTCGGAGAACCGGTTATTAATGATTAACTCCACTAGGGACAAGGGGGTAATCTCTGTCCCTGGGTACAACAAATCTCGTCAAGTGGGGGCTGCAAAACTGCCCCCCCAGGGCCCTCTGTGGCCCCCATGCCCCCACGCCCCCCATGGCACCCCCCACATGTTTATGAACTGTATGAAATAATACAATATATAGTAATTCTATTTTTTGTTCATTGGTATAAAGGTTGGGAAAGTATTATAGGTAAAGATTTTTCATTTTCTTTTTTTCCCTTGAAATTTATATTGGAAAGAGTAGAGTTTAAACTACGCTTTTAGATTAAGGATTTTGGATCTCTCCCTCTGTTGGTTTTCTTTCAAGTGGAATAGATAAAGTAGTTATAGGAATCTGAAGGGGAAGTAGAAAGTAGGGAGGGAGGGAAATATGGGAAGGAGGGAGGCAATATAGGATGTTTTAGCTGGGGAGAGATAGACAATTCGATATGTTTGTAATGTGTTAACAATTGTAAACAGTTTTTGGTTTCTCTCCTTACTTATGTTATTATTTAAAATCAATCAATATAATTATATAAAAAAGAAATAATACACTACCTTTCGGTATATTGCTTTTTTAATACTTTAAACAGTCATTATTGGAATTTAGAGGCGGGGCAAAGGAGAACTGCACCCGGGGCGCGCGCGCCCTCCATCCTTGCCACAGCCCTGCCCAGGAGTGCTCTGCCCCATGCCCCGGGAATGCCTGGCCACGCCCCCGTCGTGCCCCACCCAGCCCCATTGGCACTATGCCACTGTTTGAATCCCACCACCATCGGAACTAAAAATTTTGAATCCCACCACTGCTCCCCCCCCCTCTTTCTCAGGGGGCAGAATTCACTGACAGTGTTGCAGGCGGATGGGCAGATTAAAGGTTAAGAGCCTCTGACAGAAGACTTCAGGGCTGAGGCCACGGCTCAGTGGCAGAACCTCCGCTGCCAGGCACACAGGAAGCCCCAGGGTCAGACCCCAGCACCTCCAGCCAAAAGGAAAAGGGAAGGAAGAGTTGTCCCCTGTGCAAGTACTTGGTCATTAATGACCCACGTGGTGATGTCACATTATAACACTTACTAGGCAGACTATATTTACCGGGTGGTTTGTCATTGCTATTCCCAGTCAACCACACTTTATCCCTAGCAAGTGAGGAGCTCATTTTACTGACCTCAGAATGGAAGTCTGACTCAACTTTGAGCCGGCTGCCCCTGTTCACTCTCCCGTGGCATTCCTTGCAAGATTTTTGTATTCAGAGGCAACCAAGATTCCAAGCCTGCCCGACCTTTGCTAAGCCACGCCTCTGCTCTCTCTAATTCCCCACACGCAAAGGGAGAGACTCCCACCACGGCAGGTGACACTTGTGGCCCTGGGTCTGACCCCACAGGGTCCTCTCCTCCCGCGGCTCCACTACTGCCCGCTGAGAGTGAAGCACCATGCCACCACCTGGTCACTGGCAAAGAGAGGGGCAGAGCCCCAGGCGCCCCACCCCCGCCCCGTGTTGGTCACCAGCCCAGACAAGCTCCCTCGCCAGTTGGACTGAGGCGGTCAGCACTGCTGGTGCTTCTAGGTCTCACTGTGGCATTTGACATGGTCAGCGACAATCTTTTGGCCCACTGCCTCACTGTTGCCAGAGTGTGGGGAACACCCTTAGAGTGGTTAACCATTTCTCTGAGAGCGGGGAATGTGGGGAGTGCTAGGGGAGGAAGCATCCCAGCAAAATCCCTTTATTTGTGGGGTGCTACAAGGGACAATCCTTTCAACAATGTGATGTAACATCCACCTGCAACCCCTGGCACAGCTAGTCTGGAGCTGGGGGCTGCGTTGTCACCAATAGACTGACGACACCCAGCTTTTCTGCTGACGGGGGGCCAGCCGGCTGCCCCACAGGTCCTTTGGCTCAGAATCTGTGGGCTGTGGCAGGCTGGTTGCGCTAGAGCAGGCTGAAACTGAATCCACTGAAGATGGAGGTCCTGCGGCTGGGACAAGGGGGGGGGCCAGAGCGGGGGCTCCCACTGCCGCGTTTGGAGGGTGAGGCTTTAACAGCGGCCTCCTCTGCAAAGGGCCTGGGGGTGACCCTGGATTCCTCCGTGTCTGTGGAGGCCCAGGCCGGCCTTTTCCACCTCCGTCAGGCCAGGCAGTTGGCCCCCATTCTGTCCCCTACAGACCTGGCCAGGCAGTGATCCATGAATGGTCACCTCCAGGCTAGATTACTGCCCCTTGCTCTAAGCTGGCCTGCCCTTGAGACTGCTCCAGCAACTGCAACGGGTCCAGAATGTGGCCGTGAGAAGACTCATCAGCCCATCAGACCCAGTTGAATCCCAGGTCGTTTTCAAGGTTTTGGTGCTAACCTTTCAGGCCTTGAGCAGCCTGAGACCATGGTGCTTTCAGGACAGCATCTCCCCATATTGCTCCCAGGGGCCCCTCCGGTCCTCTGATGGCCATTCACTGGTGGCCCCCAGCTTCAAGGACCTTCAGATGTCTTCCGCCAGAGCCAGGGCCTTTTCGGCACCAGCTCTCATTTGGTGTAACTCCTTCCCAGCAGACGTCTGGGCCCTGGGGGATATACATCCATTTCACAGGACTTGTAGGATTGGAGTGCTCCACTGGACCGATAACTGGAGATGCCTGGTCCATAATTATGTCATCTTGGCCCCCTAGTTTGCACACACACACACAAGATGGATAAAACGAAGGCGAGAGCTGGGACTGATACGTGGGTGATGTATTATTAAAGTGTTGAGTAATTATTATATATTGGAATGTTTTAATTATTAATTTATTGATGGAGTTTTAAGATTGTGGTTTAAATGTGCGTGTGTGAGCCACCCTGAGCCCAGCCTTGGCTGGGAAGGGTGGGATATCAAGTCAAATAAAATAAATGAGTAAAATAATGGCTTGGCGGAGCGACACGGACACATTTCCCCTTGCCTGTAGAAAGGCTGTCAACGAGTTTGCTTTTTCCTTTGCTGACACGAAGACGGCACAGTCCAGCTAAGCAGACTTTTGGAGCGCAGGGTCATCTTTCAAAATCAAGGAACCTGAATCAGGCAACACTTTGCCCAAACCAGAACAAGCACCCAGCAATCTCTCTCCTCAAACCAAAAACCCAGCATTCACAACGAACAAGGAAAGCCCAGGACACTGACATTTAGAAAAACATGTGGCGATGAATGAGGGTGGGAGAGCTTACTCGCTTCTTGCACCAAGCGCAGTCTGGCCCAGAACGGATACATTCCTTGCAGGTTTTGACGTTGTAATTGGTGCATTGAAGGGAAACTGCACAAGAAAGAGAAAGAAAAGTTAGTGCTCAGGAAGAGAAGTGAAAACTGATGTCTAAGTAGAGAAATCTGACAAACTTAAAATTCAAGGCAAATCAGGGAGCAGCCTAGCGGGGGCTTCATCCCAGGAGAAACGGCTCCTACACTTGACGTAAACACGCAAATGGAAGTGCAGAACAGCAAGTTTTCTCCACCCTGTGGCCATGAGATGATTAGAAATAAGTGCTCCACCTTGGCAATGAGAGTCTTTTGTGCAGCACAGTTTCTTGCAAATCTGTCACAGCCGGTAGAGTCCTCTTCCGCTACAGCCGGCCCAGAGTTATTAGGCTAATCACTCTGCCAAATTATTCCATTGGACAGAATGTGAGAAAGCCCGTGTGACATAGTGGTGAGAGTGTTTGATGAGGATCTGGGAAACTCAGGCTCAAATACCCACTCTGCCCGGAGGCTTAGTAGACCCTGGCAAGTATTTGGAAGGCAGACCTCCAAGCAAAAGCCTATTGAGGGGAAATGGCGCCCGGGGGCAACACCTCTTCCAGGCGCCCCGCCCCCACCTCTCCGAAGGCCGGTTCCTGCTGTTCCCAGGGCCTGGGGAGGGCAAAAGCTAGCCTGCACAGAGGCTGGGGGTTGGGCACAGCAGCAGTGGCAGCGGCAACGAGCAATCCAGGAGGGTGCCACAGCCGCACGCAGCCGAGCCCTGTAGGCGAGGGCCCGGTGGTGTGCAGCTAGGGCGCATGCCATTTTGTCATGTAGGGGCAGTGCCCAGTGCCCCCACGTGACCGAAAGGCGTGCGCCGGAGGGACATGGGTGACTCTGCGGAATCCCAGGGGCCTGATGTGGAAGCAGGCAGTGGCAAACCACTCCTGGACGTCTCTGGCCTTGACCGCCCCGCAGGGTCGCTTTAAGTCAGCTGTGACGGGACAGCAAAAAAGCAAAGAAAACGTTTCACACGCTATGAAAAAGGAGTGAAATATTCTCTTCGTGCCACTTGTGTGCCCACCTGGCCCCTGGAATCCGTCCCGGCCTTTTCACTCGGGCTGCTGCTTGTGAAAGGCAGCCAGTGCCCTTTTCAAAAGGTGTTTTCACAATGCTGTTGCCTCCACAGCACAGCCTCCATGCTGACCTATGTGGTACGGTAGGGGAATAGTTTGTCCAGCACCCCCCACTGCTGGGCTCCCAAACTGTCGGCTCCATTTCCCGGCTGCCACCCAGCACCCCGCCCAGGCCACTCACCTGCATGGTCTGGGAAGCTAAAGGGCCGCAGGAGCAGTCCCCAAACAACCCTAGTCATCCCAGCAAAGAAGCCCCAGGAACCCACGGAGCCGCCCAGTTGCCAGGGAAGCTGGCGGACCACGGTCCTCGCTCGCTCGCTCGCTCGCCCGCCCGCCCGCCCAGGAGCGCTGTGACTAGAGCAAAGCCACCAGCGGGGAGGGAAGAGAGAAGTGGCGCCTTCTGGGTCCTCAGACCCCTCTGAGCAAACAGGGGCCGGGTGAAGGGTCTGGGATTAAGAGCCCCTGGGAGGCGGGGCCAGGGCAAGAGGGCGGGACTGGAAGCCAGGGGACGGGGAAGGTCAGTGGGGAAGGCATAAGGGCCTGGGGTCCTAATGGCCGAGGAGGACAAAGGGGCACTGGCTTGCTATTGCTCCTGCGTGAGCCGTCTGAGCAGCCAGTCGGGTCGTCCACTTGGTGCTAGAGAGGCCACAGACCCCACGTACATAAGTGAGCTGAATCGAGAGTGGGACCCACAGGGCATCACAACATATTTCTGTTTGCTTTCTCTCCCTCCCAGTAGCAGGGCACCTACTCACCTGTGGCCAGGAGCAGCACCCCAGCAGCTGAGAGTAGAAGGAAGCGTTTGGGAAACATCGTCTGTGCAGCTGAAACAACACACAAAGAAATGGCAACACTCGTTCACTGCAAGGACAGGTGTCCTCAGAAGCATGTTTAGAACCAGGGGGCATACATTGAAAATGCTGGGGGGAAGAATTAGGACTAATAAAAGGAAACATTTTTTCATGCAACGCGTGATTGGTGTTTGGAATATGCTGCCACAGGAGCTTTTAAAAGGGCTTGGACAGATTTATGGAGATTTATGGAGAAGTCGATCTATGGCTACCAGTCTTTATCCTCCTTGATCTGAGATTGCAAATGCCTTAGCAGACCAGGTGCTTGGGAGCAGCAGCAGCACGCCCTTGCTTTCACATCCTGCACGTGAGCTCCCAAAGGCACCTGGTGGGCCACTGCGAGTAGCAGAGTGCTGGACTAGATGGACTCTGGTCTGATACAGCAGACTCTTTCTTATGTTCTAGTCGTTAAATACCGCATTTTCCTGGGGCAAAGAAGAGTCGGACAGAAAGCTGAATCACATGCTCTGTCTTATTCTTAAAATGAATATGTATTAGCTATTTCAAAATGAGATTTTTTTGTGATATCATATGAAACCGTCATATCAAATGAAATCTTTTTTAGTGATATCACATGAAACCTTATTCCATGGGGTGTGTATTAAAGGGACAGAATTTTGATGGAGATTTTATTTCACAGGACACAAGGAGGTGGGCATGCAAAGCAGCAGAGAATGGTCACAGCCCAAGCTGGGATCACCTGCACTCAGTTACCCCACAAACTGCCAGGTCAGAGTTGGGCTGAAGAGGAAGAGCTGCCAGTTGCCCTGCAAACTGGTCTGAACTGGTCCGCCCCCCCACGCCCCCAGCGGCTCTTCCCCTCTCCTTCATGGAGGAAGGGACAGGGCAGGCTGGGTGAGAAAGCCCCGGGCAGAAAGCGAATTTATACTCTGCAACACTTTCCCCCATTTAAAAACTTTTCTTCTTAATCACTCTGCACTACTTGAATTCTTGCATCATGCAAGATTAAATGCGGGACGGACAAGCAATCTTTGGTTATCCAGGAGCTTTTTACCATATTCCTTTTAAACAAATCCAAAGCAGCTGTCTCAGAATGGCTGTTGGCGTGTAAACTCTTGAGGCATTCCACTGCATGGGGAAGAAGGCCTTTGAAGTAGGGGTTCCAAAATGGTGGCAGGAAATGGAACCATCAGGGAACAAATGCATGAAACATCTTCCAGCTGGCAACACCAAAGACAAATAGGCTCATGTGCCTTTCCACTTTATTGAGGTCCTTTATCTCTCAATCACCCTGTTATCTTCCCCTCCTCCATTTTGTCCTCTCTATAACCCTGTGAGGTAGGCCACTTCCCTCTTGGTCCTGACTCCCCTCTATTGACATTCTTGAGTCATGTGCGTTTCCTCAAGCTGAACAAGTGAGCTCTGAGGAAACAGGAACTCTTGGTAGGTTTCTCCAGTTGCACACTGGCGCTGCTTCAGTCAGACCCAGGCCAGTGGCGTACCTAGGCAAACTGAAGCCCTGGGCAAAACTTGAGTTTGATGCCCACCCCATGGGCGGCGGAAGGAGGCAGAGCTCCCCCGTCCTCCTCCCCTGGTGGCTTGTGACTTCCCCCCTCCCTGTCGGCTGAACTTAGGCACCCCCCTTTGAGGGTACATAACTTTAGTCCCCCTGAACCAAACTTCACCAAACTTGGGTGGTGTCATCAGGACAATATTCTGAAGATACCCTGAAAGCTTTGTGACTTTGCCTTCAGAAATGTCCACCCCACTGGCTGCACCAGAAATTCCCCATTGACATCAATGGAAAAAATTAATTCAGAAGTAAGAATCTTGGGGAAATTTCTGGGGTTGCCTGTCAGGGGGGCAATTGTTAATCTAGTGACACCAAAAATTCAGGGTATCATCAGGAGACTGTCCTGATGACACCCCCAAGTTTGGTGAAGTTTGGTTCAGGGGGGCCAAAGTTATGGACCCTCAAAGGTGCAGCCCCCATCTCCTTAGCTCCCATTGGAAACAATGGGGGATAGGGGCTACCCCTTTGGGGGTCCATACGTTTGGACCCCCTGAACCAAACTGAACCAAACTTGGGGGTATCATAAGGACAGTCCCCTGATGATTCCCGATATCTCTAAAAATGCGCCCCCTGCAGGCTGAAACGTGAAAAAACACCAAAAAAATAAAAACACAGGAGCATGCCCTGCAAAATTCCTGAGCCCTGGGCAGATGCCCACATTGCCCAATGGACATTATGCCACTCCCCCCCCCAATGGGTGGCCACCTTCTCCCACCATGACCAAACAATGATTTTTCCCCCCAGGTCGTTTCAAAGTCACCATCACATACAAGCCCCACCTCACAAATCTGAACACAGCAATGGGCCATGCCACACAGCAGAAATGTTTTTTTTGAAAACATTTTCAAAATGCTTTCAAAATGTTTTATTACTGCTATGAAAACATTTTATGGTGTTGTATCCAGTCCCCCCAATTGGGGGAAACAAAATCACTTTCAATGTTATTTAAACTGGGGACCCCAGATTCTCCCCTTAAGGTGGATTTAAAAGGAGAATCTGGGCTCCCTAGTTTAAACAAGTGATGCTGGAATCCACCCCCAAATGGCATTATTTTCAATGGTGTTTAAACTAGGGAGCCCAGATTCTCCTTTTAAATCCATCTTAAAGGGGGAATATGGGGTGCCCAGTTTAAACAACATTGAAAGTGATGATGTTTTGGGGAGGATTATCCCCCCACCCTGAAACAACATCACTTTCAATGTTTAAACTGGGGACCTCAGATTCTCCCTTTAAATCCATGCCGAAGGGGGTGGATTATTTAATAACAACAATAACAACAACAACAACAACAACAACAACAACCTTTATTAGGCATTGAGAGAATAAAAGAAAGAAAGAAAACAAGCATTGGCAGGAAGGGGGTGGATTTAAAAGGAAAATCTGGGGAAACTTAGGGGGTGCCTGCTGTCAGGGGTGCAATTATTAAGATAGCAGCACCAAAATTTCAGAGTATCTTCATGAGACCCTACTGATGATACCACCCAGGTTTGGTGAAGTTTGGCTCAAGGTGTAGCCCCCATCTCCTATTAGCTCCCATTGGAAACAATGGGGGATGGGGGCACTCCCTAAACCAAACCTCACCAAACCTGAATGATATCATCAGGAGAGTCTCCCGAAAAATCCCTGAAATTTTGGTGCTGCTAGCCTAAAAACTGCATCCTCTGCAGGCCAAAAACAGAAAAACACTGAAAAAATAAAAAAAAAATCCCAGAGAGGTGAAAGAACTCTCGTTTTGATTAACGTTTAAAGTCTGTGATAGCATCACACACATCTGAGCATTTACATCCTACAAGCACAACCAGAATTGCATATTTACCTAAAATTAAGTCATCTCAAGTTCAGGGTGGATTATTCTCAAGAAAATGTCCCTAAGAGTGCAGCCTTCAGTACACAACTTAGATATTTAGTTATGGAAAGGACAAAGGTGGAAAGTGAGAAATGTCCTTTTCGTCTTTAACACAAGGCCAACTAACTGCAAATGCCAGTGTTGCGTCAGGTCCACTTGGAAAGGTGATGCTCGTAGCCTCCTTTCCACAGCCCAGGTTGTTACTTCTGAGCAAGTACGTGCAAGTTTGTGCTACACTTTGAGTACTTTTGCAAAAGAGTTAAGGAAATTGAACAACATGAACACAACTTTATTGGAGTGAAAGGAATTAATATGATTCATATACAAAAGATCAGGCTTTGGGCAGAGGTGGGATCCAGCCCCTTTGGGGGTCCATAACCACTTCTCTAGAAGTGGTTACTAATTTTTTCTGAGTGCCAAGAAGGGGTTACTAAAGCAACTTCCCTGCCCAATAGGGACTGGAGGTGCGTGTGTGCGGCGGCGCCACTGTTTGAATCCCACCACCATCGGAACCTGTTATTAAAATTTTTGGATCCCACCACTGGCTTTGGGTCCTGCTGTTACTTTACAGAAGAACTTCTGAAGGGGACAGAGACACAACTGGCCATTGCTCCGTCTCCTTTTCCTGCTCATTTATTTACTGTGCTCCATGAATGCTCCATGAATGCAGCCCTTACTATTGTTTCTCGGTTTCTGAAAACTGTAGCCCATTTCAGTCCACTGGATTTTGAAGCTGGCCAGTGTCCTGCTTGACTTTCTGAAACAGGAGATCACTTTGGACCAAACCTCACAGGGTAGAGAGACTGTGATAAAAACGATACCCAGAGGTTTTTATCTGGCGGGGGCCATGTGCTTTTAACAGCCACACAACTGGCAGAAATTCAGCAGGTAAAGTATTCCAATAAACAGATACATTGATGAGAAAAACTTGATTTGCAATATGTCTGCTTGCCACATTTTAACTTCTGCTTCTCCTGGGTCTTTACGCATCAGCTGGAGAAACAAAAAATGATGCAGGTGCCATATTCTCCCCAGTATTTCATCCCTGTGACAGAAAATGTACCTCCTGAATTCCTTTATCAGGAAGCTGTCAAAAGCAGGATCAGGAGCAGTGAAAACAGTGCAAACTCCATTTGGTACACAGCAGTTATAAGGGACAGGAGCTCAATACTGGCAGTCCCATGCAGAGAGACACAGGGTGAGTTGTTTTACTACCATTAGATCCTCTGAAGACACCAGCCACAGATGCTGCCGAAACATCAGGAGAAAATGCTACTGGGACACGACCATACAACCCAGAAAACCCACAATACCACAGTGAGGGTTGATCATTAGCACGACCCATCTGTTCCAAGACCTAGACTCTTGTCCAAAGCAATCCAGCCTCCTAGCTGACGGGGGGGAAATTTCCGCAACTGGAACCAGAACTTTAAAAACTCCACCATCTCGCTCTTAAACTGGGGCACTCCTCCTGGAGGGTTTTCAGTACTCTCTCTGCTGTAGCCGGCCCCCTTGCAGCAAAATCAACACCAAGGAAGGCCTGGCTCTCCTGGATGTTGTGGCTCCACAAGCACGATATAATGCAACTGGTGAGTCTTTCAGGTGCCCTCAGGATCCTGATTTACCTGACTCCATTTTTAGCTTCATCAGAAAAGCCTGACTGGGCAGTCCTAAGGAGAGCAACTCAGTCTAAGCCAGGGGTAGGGAACCTGCAGCTCTCCAGATGTTCAGGAACTACAATTCCCATCAGCCCCTACCAGCATGGCCAATTGGCCATGCTGACAGAGGCTGATGGGAATTGTAGTTCCTGAACATCTGGAGAGCCGCAGGTTCCCTACCCCTGGTCTAAGCCCACTTATTTCAATGGGCTTAGACTGGAGGAACTCTGCCTAGGACTGCACTGTGAGCTGCCTTCTGCTAATGCCCTCAGAGCGAGTGTGAACAACCAGATGGGCTGGCAACTGACACCCTGCCTCACACACACACACACACACACACACACACCCGGCCCTGAACTCCTCCGAGCACAGAGGCCACCATGAGCACTGGAGCCACGACGGCAGGGTGTTAACAGCTACTCTGGAACCCCTTAAATGCTGGACAGAAAACGTTCTTTCAACACTTCCCCCCTTTTCCTTCACGGCGATCTTCCCCCGACTACCAAGAGAGGCAACGGCCAATCATCCTGCTTTCTGCTTTACGGGCACCTTAGCAGGTTCTGCTGCTAAAAACTTACATCAAGGACAGCAGTAAAATCTGGTGCTAGATCTAGCAACTAGACATGCATGTGGAACCCTGTATGTTTTTTGAGGCTCCAGAGACTAAGGCCAGGAGCAGTGGGTTCAAGGCGAAGGAAAAGAGAGTCCACCTAAACATCAGGGAAAACTTTCTGATGGTCAGGGCTGTTGGCAGTGGAATTTGCTGCCTCAAAGAGTGGTGGAGTTTCCTTCTTTGGAGTTTTTTAAAGAGAGGCTGGATGACCATCTATCACGGGTGCTTTGATTGTGTGTTCCTGCATGGCAGGGGGTTGGACTGGATGGCCCTGGGGACCTCTTCCAACTCTATGATTCTATGATACCTGGGTAGGTTGATCTGGAGCTCAGAAATGATGGGCAGGGAAAGGGTTAAAACACCCCTCCCCAACCCTTTTCTACTCAGAATCACCCCAAATTGTTTTTTAATCACTAACAACAACACAAAAGACACCTTCAGGGCTGGATTACATTTGTCTGCACAAAACCTATATTCAGCCTACTGAAGGCACCCCCGGATGGATGGCATGAGATGCTGCCAGGTGCAGCGCATGGCACACCATCCCCAGAAGCTCCACCCTTGCAAACCATGCTCAGCCACTGCCCACATCCCCGCCCAGCAGCAGTGCAGTGGAAGTCTGGGCCTCCCAAAACCTGAACAAAAAGATAATGGATGGACCATGAGGGGAAGGGGTCCCGAACATTATAATACAGGGTACAAACCAGCTGACCGTTCATAAAGCAAACTGGGGAAGGGAGGCTTGTAACAGTGGCAAATGATACAGACATATTAATTGCTGTCCTTCCACGGGGCGGGGGTGGGGGGGGGTGGGTATCAAGAAGGTAAATAATTTTTAAGGAACATACGTTCTGTGGGCTCGCTGGTGCCTCTCCTCTGTGTTCCTCCTTTGTTGAGAAAGAGTGGAAGTTCTTTCTCTTCTGCACAAAGTTCTTTCTGCAGAAAAACTGAGTAAAACCAAACCTCTTCTTAGACCGCAGCCGCAAGGGCTACGCCTCTTCCTTCTTTCTATTAGGCATCTTCTGTGGGCTGCAAAGGAAGTGAGAGCTGAAGGAAGGTGCTGAGCTCTTGCTTTGCACTCACATCCCCAGAATCATGTGTAAAGGTCAGATGAAGTCCCTAGGAACCAAAGTTGCTTTCACACAGAAACGTCGATCTGGTTTGGCATTCCCATTATGGAGCATCCATGTTACATCAGCTCTTTTCTAGCTTTCTCCCCTGATTTAAAAAGATCTTTCCCAGGCTGTGGTCTTTTTAACTTTGGCTGTTCTACACAGAGATTATTCTCCTTCTTGCTTTTGTGACTACTGTAAATACAGAGGCAGGCACAGTGGCAAGGAAATACCCACACAGAAGTTTCCTTTGTACTTTCTCTATCTCTGCCTACCCTCGCTGCCATTTTCTCCTGCTTCATGTAAAAAAAAAATTATTGCAATAGTGTTACAATAATAAATTGCAACAATGTACTAACAGCTGCCTTGAAAAACAATTAAGCCCCAAGTTCTTTTCCTTATGGAGTTATAAGAATAAATGTGCAGCCTGGGACTTTCCTCTGATAACTTTGCAAGAAAAACACCTCCAAACCTACTTTTTTTAAAAAAAGAAAGCACGCTAGGAACTAACACTGTGTCACAAGAGATTGTTATCACATTACATCTCTATAGCACATAGCACCAAGCCTTTATTATTTCTCCTACCCTTTGTAGTTTTTATCTTTTAGTATTTTCTTTTAATCTAAAATGTTTTATTGTTCAAAGGGCAGAGCCTTTTAAATGTCTGTGAGTGGAGCCCTCGAGCGAGCATCCCTCCTCCCTGTTTCTCTTTCCTTCTCATTGCATGATGGCTCACAGGCAGCTGAGACATAATCTCTGAACTTTTTGTTCTAAAACTTGTTTTAATTTGTATTTTAACAGGATTTTATTAGGTTTTAATAGGATTCCAGTAGGTATTTTAACAGGATTTTAACCCCTTTGATTTTTGTTACTTTTATCCTTTGGAAGACACTTAAATGCCTACGCAGTTTTGTAGAGTTAGTTTTAATTGTTATCATCTCAATCTTTGTTGCAGCAGGAGTGCTCTGAAGGCAAGGAAACACGACCACCCCAACTGGAAGAGGGTGGTGGAAGCCGGCTGCTGGGTGATGCTCCCAGAGCCTACTCCGAAAGACTGCAAGACCTTGGGGGGATTTATCAGCTGGCTTATTGGCGCACCCTCTCATGATTCAAAGCCCTCTGATGAGAGTAGATCCACAGTTCTGAAGCTGCTCCCACATACGAACTTAACCTCTAAGTGTGCAATTTAAAGGGAAATGAGTCAAAGAAAGAGACACCGTTTATCAAATTCTCCAAGCTTAGCATCACAAACATCTTGCAAACAAAGAAAGATAACCAGCTCTGTTTGGATAACTCCTCTGCAGAGGGCCTATGACACAGCATGAAGCTCTCAAACAGATATGCAGTGCTGGGTCAGGATATTACAACAGACTTCACAGACAGGGGACATTCACCCACAAGGACAACACCTGTCTCCCAACCCCTAACAACTGGAAATCTCTTGGACATGACAGTCAGAGAACTGCCAGTAGCCAGACCTGCTAGTGGACAATGCTCCCCAAGTAGAAACAACAGGAATAAATTGGCAGTGTGTATAAATGAATCGGAGCTGTTTGAACTCCTTTCAAATGAAGCTATTCTAATCTCCAAAACCTTTGATTTGCTGTTAACAAACAGCTTCAGGGAGGGGAGTTTGTGCGCTGCTCCTTCTTGTACTCCCCCCCCCTCAAAACTCAAATGCTCTAACTGAGCAGAGATGTCACGTGGCTGTTTATATTGGGGAAACCAGACTAAATTACACCTCTATAGCAATCTGGCAATTCCCAATTTTTTAAAAGCCTGAAATGTCCTCTGGCAAGTAGGGGAGGGACATGGCAGCTGCCTGCTGAGGCAAGGACACCGAGGGCACAAGGCTACAGTGGGGATCTAAAGCAAGGACGTTTTGTTTCTGCAGTCAATGCCTCTGCAACCGCAGCAGCAGTGAGAGCTGCACAGAGAATGGCCGCCCGGTACAGCCAGCCCAAGCAACGCCCAGCTCAGGATATCACATCAGGAATTCTTAAAGAGCCTGTCCAAGGTCTCTTCAAACTGGGTACTCCTTAGCATAATCAAGGTATCGTGTGTGTGTGTGTGTGTGTGTGTGTGTGTGTGTGTGTAATACCGTCAAGTCGCAGCCGACTTATAGCCACCCGCAGGGGTTGGGAGGTGGTTTGCCCTTGCCTTTCTCTGCCCAGCAGCCATCCCGATGTTCCTTGACGAGGGCCCCGTCTGTTCAGCTTCTGAGATCCGATGAGATCAGGCTAGCCGGGGCCATTCAGACCAGGGCGAGGTCCCCTGTGCCCCCCCCAGGCCACCCCCACCCCCATTCAGAGCTTCTCAGTCTCGCAGTTTTGGGATGAGGTTGCTTCCACGCAGAGATCTCCTCCGAGTGAAGCCCCGCCAGTCCTGGCTTCCACACAACCTTATGCTGTCTCTGAACACAACACATGGACTTCCCAGGACTGTCCCCTTTAAGAAGGATCAAAGGGAAAACCTCTTTTTACTCCGGAGATATGTAAATGTGGGGGTGGCTGCAGGGCGCCGGTGAGGATCTGCGCCGAGGAGCTGCGTCTCGACCAGCACCCTGCTGGGCGGCACCACCTGCCCCCGCCCCAGCCTGGAATGCCCCTGCCATGCCCCCTCCGCTACACCACTGGTTGGCTGCAAACAAGATGGGGGACAGAAGCAGAGCTGCGCTTTGTTTCCAGCACAGCATCCCCCAATTTCATTGCTCTGCCTCCCCTGCCTCCCTCAATGGGCCTTTTAAACGTTCACAGGCAAACCACAGCTCACGCATTGAAGGGGGGTGGGGTGGCCCTGCCGGGCTGCAGGAGTGCCTGGGAAGAGAGTGATCATACCAGCACTTTGGGACCAAAGCAACAGAGGGCCAGGATTGGGCATGTGGGCCCCCTCCCTACCTACCTGCACCCCACTCACGGCTGCTTTCAGAAACTTTCATGGAAACAGCCACAGTTATCCTGGGGTGCAGCAAGAGAAGAGAAGAGGAGGGAAAGTTCACAGTTCCTTACCAGAACCAGAGGCATGTTGGGGGGAAATGGTGTCTGGAGACAACCCCTTCTCAGGCGCCCCCCACCCCCGCGCCCCCCGCGCTCAGGAATGTGGTGTGGGGCACCAAGCCCTGCCCCCTCCAGCCTGCAGGGAGGTGGGAGGTGGGGCTTGGCGGTGGACGGCTGGGGCACGTGCCTTTCCGTTACGTGGTGGTGCCTGGCGTCCTGTTGCACTACCCTTCATACCCTGCCTTATTGAAATATGGATTTAATATGATTTTTTATGCAACATGTATTGGCAGATGCCAACAGCCATATTTATGTGTGTTGGTAGCAGAGTGTCGAAACCAAAAGCAGGCCAAATGTGCAAAGAGGTCTGTTTGCAAGATTAAATCACTGAATGAGTTACTACAGTTAACAGAGACTGGAAGCCTCATGGACATGCTTCTTGATCACCACACCACGCCAAGATTGCTGCAACACAAGGGACCTAGGAAACTCCCTACTACAAGATTTTGCATTTCCTCTGCCTTCAGAAACCATCTCCTTAACAATCGATCCTTCCCTGATAACACACGCCTCAGCCAAATCTGAATACCTGGGCAGAGATTCTTAAAAGAAACTCTGTATAAGCCACTCAAGGCTAACCCTGATTTTTATCAAGAGACAATTGGCTCCAATATCCCGGTACTTAGAAAACAATAGATGAGCTATTAATCAGCTCAACCCAGCGATTCCAGCAGGAAACCCAAAAATCCAGGAAGAGAACTTCTTTGCTCATGCCCCAAACTATACTAAGGGGTATAAAAGCACAGTGCACCCCAAGTTCCCCGCTCACTCGCTCGTTCGCTCGCATGCTGGCTGGCTGGCTTGCAGGCTTGCAGGCTTGCAAGCTCGCAGGCTCGCTAGAGCTTGCTCGCACTCTGAATCCTTGCCTTCTCCAAGAACTGCTCAGCTGAACCTAGCTGACGTATCAGTCCCCGCTACCCCCTTCCTAATCTATCATCCAAACCTATTTTTCCACCCTTTTTATATCTCTTAGGACAGTGGTGGCGAACCTATGGCACGGGTGCCAGAGGTGGCACTCAGAGCCCTCTCCGTGGGCACGTACAAACAGATAGCCCCCGCCCCCCCTCCCCCCGCCACACACACACACATCTAGGTTGGCCTCGACCACTGGGCTCTATTATTAGCATTAAACCTAAGACCTAGTTTTGGGGAAGCAGTGTAAGTAACCCTGTTAAGTGCTGTTAAACCCCACTGATTTTCATGCAAAGAACTAAAGCGCAATCCTTTACCTGGGACTAAGCTTGGTTGCTGGCAATGGGGCTTGCTTCTAAGTAAACCCTCCTAGGGTCATGATTCACCCGTTGGAAGAGTTGCACCGTTGTAGCTAAAGCAAGCCGACTACCGACCAATACCGCTTTCGCACTCTGGAGTAGCACTCCTCGGGCCAAACCATTTTTTTCTAAATTAAAACCTCAGTATTCAGGTTAAATTGCCGGGTTGGCACTTTGCGATAAATAAGTGGGTTTTGGGTTGCAATTTGGGCACTCGGTCTCAAAAAGGTTCGCCGTCACTGTCTTAGGAACTGTGTGTCAACTTCTCTATGTCTCACTGTGTGAATGTTTTTGCCAAAAATGTATAAAAGTATTTAAATTCAATTTGGTCTCTTTTGTATTCTCTGTGAAACGTTTCAAGCCATTTTCTGGTATAGATGTTGTAAAGATCCCACTGCTAGCCTACCTCTTGCTGCCAAGCCGAGTTATTCCCCATCACAATTTTTAAAACGTTTTAACTGTTGAGCTAGCATAACCAAACGACGTGCACCCGGGGACCTGGATGACCCCATGTCCCTATAGCAGGGGTAGGGAACCTGCGGCTCTCCAGATGTTCAGGAACTACAATTCCCATCAGCCTCTGTCAGCATGGCCAATTGGCCATGCTGGTAGGGGCTGATGGGAATTGTAGTTCCTGAACATCTGGAGAGCCGCAGGTTCCCTACCCCTGCTATAGGCTGTATGCCCCTGACCAGAACACAGTGACTGATAAGCTAGTTCAGCAAAGAGTTGTAAATTAAACGACTTGCTATATGTGCACATCCCAATTTGTTCTCAGGATAACTACCATTGGGCAGCAGTGCAGAGATAACTACCTGGGAAAATGAGGCAGTCAAGCTCTTTGCCAGATAGAATCACCCGCGGCCGAGGCTCTCCGGGCTTCCAGTTCCAGAAACCAGGTCTTTCCTAGCAAAAGCCAGCTGCAGCTTTGGAGAAGCTTTTTGCTTTGTGGATAGGCAGGAGAGGTAAAACGCCCTCTCCCCCCACAGCAACTCTCCTGGATCGCCAAAGCAGCATTTTGTAAAATCACCACGTCCAGAGACTGGAGTCTTTCCCTCACGACTCATTTGACTTTCAACCATCCTTTTCCCAATAAGCGCTTTGTAAAGTGGAATGATGGCCGGTCTGAACAAAAGGTTCTGTTTTTCTCCTGCAGCTGCCCTGGAAACCCAGTCTGGGTGACTCCGTGCCATCAAGTCACAGCAAACCTGGTGGGGTTTTGAAGGCAAGACATGCGCAGAGGTGCCTTGCCGTTGCCTGCCTCCGAGGGAGGGGACGTGCCTTCCCTTTTGCACCTTGGTGGCTGGCCAAGTGTTGTTCTTGCCCGTGGGATGTTGCAGTCTTGTCACGCCGTGCTTCAGCTAAGCGTCAGGGCGAGTGCAGAAATCAAATTCAGGCAAGGGGTGGAAAGAGATGGAGTGAGACTCAGAGGCCCCAGCAGCTTGGAGCAACGTCTGGGAAAAGCCCCATATTTCTCACAAACCTGGAAAAAAGCGGCCCTTCTCTCTGAGGCGTCTTACTGCTTTCTGGGAGTGCAGCTGAAGGGTGAAGGGTGGCGTTGCCAACCTCCACACGGCACCTGGAACTCTCCTGCTGTTACAGTGGATTTCCAGGTAACAGCGATCAGTTCCTCGAGAGGAACCAGCTGCTTGGGAGGGTGGGTTCTCTGGCGTTATTATGATACCCCTCTGAGGCCCCTCTTCACAGCCTGCCCTCCCCAGGCGCCACTGTCCAAATCTCCAAGTATTTCCTGCCCACCGGAAAGTGGGAGATGTCAGAGCCACAGGGGGCAGCATGCAAGCCAGGAACAGCACACAGACACAGGCAGGTTTTGCTCCTCTAGACAGCCGCCCATCGTGGGCCCGTTTGGGGACTGTTTGAGGAGGGTTATGCTGTAGGTGGAGCAGACTCTATGTTAAAAAAGGTAAAGTTTCCCCTTCAGTCGTGTCCGACCCTGGGGTACCCCTGCAAGCAGTGATTTCATAGGCAAGCCATTTTTGTGGGGTAGTTTGCCATTGCTTTTCCCAGCTATTCTTTACCCCCTATCTATGTGCTAGGTAGTCATTTACTGACCAAGGAATGGATGGATGGCTGAGTTGACCATGAGCCAGCTGCCAGGATATCTGACCTACAGGGGGCTTGAACTCCTGACCATGTGAGTGGCAGTGCAAGCACTTAACCACTATGCCACACAGCTCCTAGGCTCTATGTTAGCTCATTGCATTTTAGTCTTGTAGCTGTGTGAGGCTATGATTACTGATGTTTTGCTGCTTATGCTGCTGCGATGCCATAATTATTTGTGATGTGTGTGCTAGTCAGCCGGCAAGCACATTGTAAACCCTCGTAGGGGAAGAATGCTGTTAAGTCCTGGTACAGAGTAGTCTCAAAACAGGTTGTGGAGAAACGTAGCTGATTCCAACAGTCCTTTGAAATCATTTGCACCTGAGGACTGCACGCGGGGAGAAATTTTCCAGGGATGAATGTTCTCTCTGTGGCAGTTAAACTAAGACCTCACAATATATGGGTTGACTAGAAGCTCTCTCTAGGCCTGCATGTATTCATGTCAGTAGAGATTGTTTACTGTTCTGCTTGAACTTGGAATCTGAAATCAATAAACTGTAACTACATATAAAAGAGTTATACTTTGTTTAGTTTGTAAGGTAACAAACTTGGGTTTCAGATAAATTTATTTGCTGTTGCTTGCTTCTTAAGAAACAAAGCTAACGCTACCATCACTAACCGCTTTAAGGCATATTAAGCTATGGTCAGCCTTGATTTTGATGGTATTGATTATATATCAGCTGACTATATGTTCTCTTTGCAAATGCTGTTTTAATTGTTGAAGAATGTGTACCTCTCAATAAAATTCAAGCATTTTTTTATATTGGCTCTGAGTGCCTCATGTCAACCAAATCAGAATCCACGCAGTGGCAGGGAGTTCCTCTTGCTCTACACAGGTCTAAAGCAGTGTTCTCCCCTGCTGGACCTAGACAGGTAAGTCTCAGGTAAATGGGGTGGTCACAGTAATCAATGGATGGGATATTCTGGATGATCCCGTTTTGTTGTAAATAACTTCGTCAGCAGAGCATGGATATTGCAAACTTGCCCAGACTTAAGCACTAAACTATAATGTAAGCTATTAGCAATTGAATATCTATAAAATACATGAATTTGCATAAATAGGTACAGTTGGTATACTATACAGCTATAAAAAGATTTTGTTTGCATAAATAAGTACAGATGATGCAGTACAGAGCTATAAAATGCTATAAGTTATGCACAAATTATTAAATACACATTTATAATAAATATAGCATAAGACTCTATATAAAAACCATATGAAGCAAGTTACAAAAATTAAAAGGCTAATTACAGTAAATTAAACAAGCCCATGGAGTTTGGGCGCAGGGTGAGCCCGGCTGGCCCCACTCCTGGAGTTCGGGAGTGAGGTGAGCTCCGCTGGCCAACATTCAACGGCACCCCTGCTCTGAACTCCTTGTTGCAAGGGGGTGGGGCACAGCTGTGTGTGTGTGTGTGTGTGTGAACAATTGGGCTTGCCCCAGGCATAGTTTTACACAGCGATACCCCTAAAAATGGATGCTTTGAAAGGTGGATTTTATGGCATTATAACCTGCTGAGGAGAGCCAGTATGGCGTAGTGGTTAAGAGTGGCAGACTCTAATCTGGAGAACTGGTTTGATTTCCCATTCCTCCACATGCAGCGTGCTGGGTGATCCTGGATCAGTCAAAGCTCTTTCAGAACTCTCTCAGTCCCTCCTACCTTGCAAGGCGTCTGCCCTGGAGACAGGAAGGGAAAGTGGTTGTAAGCCACTTAGAGACTCATAAGAACATAAGAACATAAGAACTAGCCTGCTGGATCAGACCAGAGTCCATCTAGTCCAGCATTCTGCTACTTGCAGTGGCCCACCAGGTGCCTTTGGGAGCTCACATGCTGGATGTGAAAGCAACGGCCTTCTGCTGCTGCTGCTGCTGCTGAGCACCTGGTCTGCTAAGGCATTTGCAATCTGAGATCAAGGAGGATCAAGATTGGTAGCCAGAGATCGACTTCTCCTCCATAAATCTGTCCAAGCCCTTTTTAAAGCTATCCAGGTGAGTGGCCATCACCACCTCCTGTGGCAGCATATTCCAAACACCAATCACACGTTGCGTGAAGAAGTGTTTCCTTTGATTAGTCCTAATTCTTCCCCCCAGCATTTTCAATGGATGCCCCCTGGTTCTAGTATTGTGACTCCTTAAAGTACAGAAAAGTAGGGTATGAAACCCAACTTTTCTTCTTCTTTTCCCCTCCTTCAAAATCTTCAGGAATTTCCTAGCCATGAGTTAGCAACCCTAGAAGGCCATTTTGCTTACCACTGGAAGTCATAATCTGTTCAAATGCACTGGGGGTTAGGGAAGGACCAGCCTCCTTTTTAACCCAACGGAGGGAGGAACTGAAATTCCTCCCATTACATCGCAAACTGGAGAAGGAAGAGAACAGCAGCAGATGCCATGGCGAAATCCTGGCAGCCCACCAGGGGAAGTGACGGCTTCCTCCCTGACGAAACCCCCGGGGGAGTTCAGCAACAGCTCCTGACCAGTGAATCAGCATTTCCGGAGCTGACAGGTGGCGGCCTCTGAGCAACCCTGGACTTCGTTGCTGGTCTCCCACCCAAGGGCTGACAGGGCTGACCCTGCTGAGCTCCCAAGATCGATGGAGACTGGACCAAGCTATCAGCACTGAAAAACTTGACCGTGGGGATGCTTGTTGTGGTGCCTGTTTTACACGGGGATTAAAAATGAATAGGATACACAACCTTTGCACTGGGAAGCGGAGAGCACTGAAACTGCACCCCCTCCACCCCTGCTCTGCCACTACGGCTGCCGACAGGCCGAGAGAAAACTCTCCTGTCCCTTTAGCAGAGGCTCAGGGTGTAGAAATGGGCAATTGGGGACCAAACTGTCCTTGGGGTCACCACAAGGATGCTGGTGCCACTTTAGGGTCATTTAAAAATCCTGCGGACCACAGCACAAGTGGGCGAGGGCGCTCTCATCACCACCCACGCCATCAAGGGCCAAAAGGGCTCCCCTCTGCCCCTGGAGTTCCTGGCATTTTAAAAGGAGCGGAAGGAAAGAAGAGCTCTGCACTGTGAACCCCGAGCCAGGACCAGGTGGTCCTCGCAGGACTCTCAGGTGGCTTTAGAATGGTGGGGGTGGCCGGGCATGTCGCCTGCCCTGCGCTTTTCTCCAGAATGGCAATGGAAACTCACTCCCATAAGACCTCTGTGGAAGGACAGGGGGCGGAGGCAGGCAACAGCAAACCACGTCGGAACAGTCCTGGCTTTGAAACCTTACAGGGTTGTCATAAGTCTGCTGTGCCTCAGGGGCAAAAAACCCACTTTTTTTGGGCCATAGAAGGATGCAACCCCCCCCCCCCCTCACCACCATGGTCTCAACGTGTCAGGCAGGAGCCTGACATCAAGCAGAGAAGGGGGGGGATGGGGGATGAGCAAGCTGATGGCAAAATGCCTTTGTGCAGGGTCTGCAACCAATTGGCCATGCTGGCAGGGGCTGATGGGAATTGTAGTCCATGAACATCTGGAGAGCTGCAGGTTGCAGACCCCTAGGTCACCAAGTAGAGGCACCCAGGGCCAGGCGGCATCATCTCAGTCCTCTGACCTTGAGTCCATCCTGCATTCCCGTCTTTCGCACCTTCGTCGTGTGGGATAGAGCTAAGGGGCAGGAAGGGGGGAGGAGGGTGTGGGATTGATTTATTGGGGTTGTTTGACTGTTCCAGCGGAACTATCTTTCCCCCTCCAGCCTGTGTATCTATCTACGTGCAGTGTGGCCATCTGGCCTAGACAGAGGTTCAGAGCAAACCTTTGATTTTATAAATTCATTTCTCTTTAATTTCAAATACAATTTTCAGGCCTATGGCCCTTCCCCACAGTATCTACCAATAAAAGACTTCTAAACCTTCACATTACAGAGTCTGACTTGAGCCACAGACCTGGGGCTAGACAAAACTTGGCTTTTGGGGCTGGGGTGGGGGCGGGAGGAGGGTGCTGGCAGGTGGAGCAGCTGCTCCACAGCCCGGCTCAGCTTTTGGGGGTGGGAAGGGTGGGAAGAGGGTGCCAGCTGGTGGAGTGGCCGCTTCGTCGCCAGCTCAGCTTTTGGGGAGGTGGGAGGGCTTCTTGGGGCCCACAGAGCAGTGGTGCCAATGCACCACTACTGTAAGGGTGGGGGGAATGTCAGGGCAACGAACTGCCACCAATGGGAGATCAGAACTCACCTCATTGGCTGAGGGTTCGTCGTCACGACATTTGATGGCTTAGCGTTTTATTGCTTAGGATTAGGTTTTTTGTTCGTTACCACCACAGTTCATTTTTTAAAAGCCTCCCTTGCCAACCTACCCATTCAATAGAAGGAATCAAGCGGTTCACCATGCAACTGAGTACTTCATTATAGTTTTAAAATGACTTTTGTTAGCTACCCTGAGAAAGTGAAGACATAAATTATCTAGGTAAATAAATGATTTCTAAGGATTTGTCTACACAGTAACAATTTTCCACATGTCCTTCACTGCCACTATGAACAGAGGTGGTCCCAGTGGGCCAGTGGAACATCCACGCATCAGTTTCCCCCACTTTTCCCTCGCCACGGCTCCCCACATCCACGACCACCCCAGGCCAGGAGAGACCTTTTAAAAAATAAGCAATTTACATGTTAATGAAGGGCTATAAAAGGTCCGTCTACTGGGCCCCTTGAAACTCCCAGCTTTCTTTTTAAAATGTCAGTCACTAATTAGCTTTCATTACAGAGATATAATGCAAATGCATGTTTCAGCAACAAACAGGGATACTTTTCTTTAAATGAAAGCTAGTAGTTCAGGGGACCTGGGACGAATCATCATCTCAAGCTAACTGCTTACTCTTTAGAAACCTTTGAATGGGGCTGGTGGTGGCTGCGGGAGCTGAGAAGGGGAAATTGCACTGATGTGCGCGGGACCTTAAATGCAATAGGATTTGAGGGAAACTTCTTGAAAGCTATTAGCAATACATAAAATTCACAAGAAGGGGAAATCAGAATTAACAGCAGTGGGTCACATGGGTTGATTATTTAAGGGAAGATAAGGATATCCGTGTCTTATCTATAGATTATTAACATTCTATACAAATTTGAATAATTGTAGAAATCTGATTGGTTCATGTAATGTTGATGTGACAATAAGTATGGATTTGTGATGTGTCATTGTAATTGAAGTGTGTTATTTTATTTATGTTAATTGGAAAATACATAATAAAAATTATTCTAAAACAAAAAATGCACACTTTACAATGCTAGTAGCATAAAAACATACTTTGCGATCTTTCTGAAAAGACTGTATAATACGAGGTTTGGGAAACATCACAGCTAAATGGGGGAAGCCTAGAAAGTGGGAGTCTCCAAGAAGAAGAAGAAGAAGTAGAAGAAGAAGAAGAAGAAGAAGAAGAAGAAGAAGAAGAAGAAGAAGAAGAAGAAGAAGAAGAAGAAGAAGAAGAAGAAGAAGAAGAAGAAGAAGAAGAAGAAGAGTTGGATTTATATTCCCCCTTTCTCTCCTGTAAGGAGACTCAAAGGGGCTTACAAACTCCTTCCCCCATCGCAACAGACACCTTGTGAGGTAGGTGAGGCTGAGAGAGCTCAGAAGAACTGTGACTAGCTCAAGGTCACCCAGCTGGTGATTGTTGGAGTGCACAGGCTAATCTGAATTCCCCAGACAAACCTCCACAGCTCAGATGGCAGAGCAGGGAATCAAACCCGGTTCTTCCAGATTAGAGTACACCTGCTCTTAACCACTATGCCACTGCTGCTCTTGTTTGTATAAGGGGATAAGGGGAAATCTCCTGGCCTTGACCATCCTCCCCTCTCCCCATTCCTCACCACTGCTTGAAAGGCTGGCAGGGGAAATAGAGCCTCTTCAGCATTGTAACCACCATAGTTACTTCCAGTTCAAAATCAAGAGTTTAAGCTGAGAATTTGCGACTGCATACTCAGTGAGATTCACTGCTAAGTCAGAATTTTAACTCAGGTTTCCTTCACCCACATCTGACTTATCTGTCCGGGCCCGGGGTGGGTGGGGGGGAGGAACTTCCCAGCAAGCTCTGCGCCCCCCGCCCCTTGAGGCTACCAACCTCCAAGAGGAGTCTGGAGATCTCTCAAACTTACAACTTACCTCCAGACTACAAAGACCAATTCCTTTGAAGTAAATGGCAGCTTTAAGGAGTGAACTTTGTCGCTGAGCTCCCTTCTCTCCCCAAACTCCCTCTTCTCTGTAGTTCACCCCCAAATAGGCCAGAATGTTCCAAGCTGGAGTCGGCAACCTCAATATCAACCCTGCAGCAGCAGCCGCCGCCACTGTCTTCCTTCCCTACTTTGTTGAAAGTGAACCTCAGCTAACTGCTGGCTGCTTAACTCCTCCCTGCCCCCCCCCCTCTGAATCTTGGCTGTACCTGACTCCTTCCTCCAGAACCAGCCCATCCACACATGACAATCTAAAGGTGAAAATTCAGTCTCCCCCCCCCCCCCCCCGGCATTTCCCGTCTCTTAAGTCTTCATGCAACTCATGTGATTTTGGGTTCTATCACTGCAAAGTAAACATCAAATTCACACCCTGATTTTCCTATGCAAAACTTCACTCTAGGGCAGAAAGGTGGGATATATATATATATTTTAATCAATAAAATAAAAACAGCAAAGGTTTGTGCTTTCACAAAAAAGACTTGAAAGGCTTTGCAGTTTCTAAATTCATATGGTGATGTAGAAAACAGCCTTTTCTGTAATACTTGAAGGAGCAGTTTCTATGTCCCTGGCTGCTCTAAGAATATGAAAGCAGCAGCCAGCCACTAGTGGGTACTGCAGCTGCCCCTGTGCTTTGTCGAAGGCTTTCACGGCCGGAATCACTGGGGTGTTGAGGGTTTTCCGGGCTGTATGGTCGTGTTCCAGTCACATTTTCTCCTGACTTTTCTTTTGCCTGCATCTGTGGTCTTTCAATCTCTTTGATTGCTTACTGCCAGTCAGGATGGTTTGTGGGTGCTGGGGCTGCTTGGCACTTTGGGCTGTTGGGGGGATGGGAAGGTTCCATTTCTTACAGCTTCTACCGCCAGGTTCTGACCAAGGTCAGCTCCAACTGCCTGGGTAACTTTTATTCTCCCAAATCAACCAGCTCTCAGCAGCACAGAGGAACAGAAACAGGACCCAACACAGCGAGAATAGTGAAAAATAAAAAAGAGTTTATTGAGATGCTGACCTACGTGTCAGCACCTCCACACCACGGCAACTGCGCTGCCTAGCAGCTTTACAGCAACTTTTATATACAGTCTCCCACCCGGGAAATCCTTCATTCATTCATTCACAAATACATGGGAACCAATCATTCATCTACAAATACATAGGAACCAATTAGAGTCCAGAGGGCAGTCCCTTCTCGAATTTCGCAGCAGAAGCAGGGCGAGGCGATGACGTAGGCACAGGCGGGAAAAACACAAAAGAGTCCTTTGGGTGCTTGGGGCCAAGAAACGAAACCTAACGACGATGGTTGTGCTTCTTCCGGGGTCCCTTTTGCCAAACGTCCATTCATGGTTTTTGCAAATGAAAGGGACATGCCCAGGTGGAGCAGGGGTGGATTCCTGCCTTGAGCAAAGGAGGTTCCATGCAGATACAAATACAAATATAGCTACAATTCCTACTTTCTACCTAATACAATTTGTTCCTACCCAACTTATACAGAAATAAAACATAGTTCCATCTTTATTTAAAAGCAAGATCAGAAATGGAATAAATCATTTCTGACTCCGCTATCACTCTTATCAGCCTACATATTTCACTGTCTGTTCACATGGGGAGGGGTGTTTCCTCACTTCTTATTACTGCTGTTTGCACACGGAAAAGTCCATTCTGGCTTTTCCAGGCTGTCCTCTGGATGTATGAATAAACCTCTACAAGGTGTTGTTTCTATCACTGGGGATCTGACACTGCCTAGAGTGGTGGGTGGGGTTCTGGGTGGGGTTCACTAGCCCTTGGGCTGCTTACTGCCTGGAGACATCCTTTGCCTGGGTGGTGTTCATTAGTCACTGTCTCGATTCTAGTGTTTTTCAGTACTGCTAGCCAATTTTTGTTCATTTTCACGGTTTCTTTCTTTCTGCTGAAATTGTCCATGTGCTTGTGGATTTCAATGGCTTCTCTGTGTAGTCTGATGTGGTCCAGAATTTCTGTGTTTTCAAATAATATTCTGTGCCCAGCTTGGTTTATCATGTGTTCTGCTGTTGCTGATTTTTCCAGCTGAAGTAGTCTGCAGTGCCTTTCATGTTCTTTGATTCGTGTCTGGGCGCTGCGTTTGGTGGTCCCTATGACTTATCCACAGCTACAGGGTACACAGTAGACTCCTGCAGAAGTTAGAGGATCCCTCTTATCTTTCACTGAACATAGCATTTGTTGAATTTTCTTGGTGGGTCTGAAGATTGTTTTGAGGTTATGTTTCTTCATCAGTTTTCCTATACGATCAGTGATTCCCTTGATGTATGCTACAAACACTTTCTTTCTGGGTGGCTGTTTATCTTCTTTCCTGTGGTTTGTTCTTGGTCTTGCAGCTCTTCTGATGTCTGTAAGGGAGTAACCATTAGCCTGTAGAGCCCAGTTTAGGTGATTCAGTTCGTCTTGAAGGAGGTGGGGTTCCCAGATTCTTTTTGCACAATCTACCAAAGTTGTTATTGTGCTCCTTTTCTGTCCTGGATAATGATTGGAGTTTTTATATAGATATCTATCAGTGTGTGTAGGTTTTCTGTATACTGTTGTGGTCCAATTATTGGTTCGGTTTGCATATGACTAAGACATCTAGATGGATGGTGAATCAATGACTTTTGAGCATACATCCCATGAAACACTGGTTAATCAAAGAAACAGGAGGCAAAAGGTGAGAGTGACTCAGACAGGGTTGCCAACTCTGGGTTGGGAAATCTGTGGAGCTTTAGGAGTTGGAGTCTTGGAAGGGCAGACTTTGAGGAATTATAGTATAGATCAGCTAGAGATCCCATCTGGAAGACAACACCTTTAATGACAGATTAGGGTAGAATTTTTAATCATGTCTATCAAAATAAAAACATATTTTATATAACGCTTCAGTTCAATAGGCAGCCTTGGCTTAGAACAGGGGTCCCCAACCTTTTAAAGCTTGCAGGTACCTTTGGAAATAGGGGGGGGGGTCAGATACAAAAGTGGAGCCAGCCACAAAATTGCTGCCGCAGCTTACGTTTAGTGATACAATGAAGATGAGTGTGCTGTGGTGATAGCTGCTTTACAAGCAACATTTTTAAAACTCTGCACAGCCAATCATCTCTCCTACGCCCAATCAGATGTCCTGCTGGACAAAAGCCATACCTGGTTTCCCCCACATTCTGAAAATATTTTGTGGACACTAGGAAAGGTGTCTGTGGGCACCATGTTGGAGACCCCTGATTTAGAAAGACGCAGGATAGAAACAGACACAAGGAGAGAGCGGATAAGTCACCAAGTGAAAGCAAGACTGTCATCCCAAACCCATTTCTCTTCATCAAAATTTCCTTTACATGCATAAGAATTTCCCTTTCTGGACTAGAAGCTCTCTCTAGACCAGGTTTATGTTCACTGTATCATACACTGGGAGCACAAAAACAGGAACAAAACATTAGAAGTAATGCAACCGTCACCTCCTCCTCACATCTGGGGGGAGCAACATCCAGGCCAGCCTCGCATGTCGGTAGCACATGCAGGGAGACGGAAAGCGCAGGGCATTGTTGCTGCTCAGAGAGCAGGGCCAGGTCATCTGGGCCATTGTCTTGAAAGTGGCAGAACTTGTGGGTCACCTCGCTGCACTCTCCTCAACAGTTCCAAGAAAATGCCCTTGTCCTTTCCATCAAACAAGATTATTCTCGGTCTGGGAACAATACTCTGAGCTTCTGGAGGAAGGGTAGGATAAAAATGCAATAGGTTAAAAAGCCTGTCAAGTCATAATAAAGGTTGGCTTGCACTAATTTCTGTTAGGGCATTTAATCTTGGCCTGGGGGTTGCCAACTGGCCTGGGAAGGGATAATTGTCCTGTCCCTTTCAAAGAGGCTTAATGCATAAAAATGACAGCTGAAGTTTTTCAAGTCATGGAAGCCAATAACATCAGTGGTACATAATAAAGAGACAGGTCAGTCTGCAACTTTTTATGGGGAGAGCTTTACTCAAGAGTAGCATGTCAACAGTCAAAAGAATAGATTTGGCAATAACAACAACAACATTTATTAATACCCCGCCCTCTCCCAGCCAGGCTGGGCTCAGGGCAACCTATAACACAATACACACAATGCAATTAAAAACTGAAATTTAAAACCAAAATTAACATCATAATACACTCCTAGATTGGGAGGATGGTCTGTTCTGACACTGTTACTCGCAAAACTGGGCAACAAAAAACTCAAAAGATTCTCTAATAGGAAGTAAACCAGCTGGACAAATGGATATTTTTTATCAATGAAAAAGGCTTTACTATAAGATCAAGGAATCTCTAATACAGACTCTCGCTAACGCAACTGCGCTGAGCAAGGGAACATACAGGGTTTTTATAACATTTTGGGAGTGCAACGAATGGGGAGGTACTGGGGAGACAATGCAAGCATTTGGGAAACAAAAGACAGTGATTAAAAGGACAAAACAAGACACTCAGGAAACGATGATTGAATCCTGGCAAACTCCCGTGAGACTTCGCTCCAAGCGAGAGTTTGCAAAGGCGGGACACCTGAAGCGGGAAAAGTCCTTCCTCTGAGATGTAGATGAAAACCGTTGAGGGCAACAGTGGCGGGGTGCACCCCCATCGCCTAGGGGTCCTGCCACGGCAGTTCATTGAGGTGCGAACTGCAAAATAAACTGTCTGCCATGGTCCAATACGATCTTATCAGGGGCAGCGTGGAGCCGGTAGACGTGGGTTACAAACAGACAAGCCAACTTGCTCACTGTCAGCAGCGATGCGCAAGGGACGAAGTGCGCCTGCTTTGAAAACAAGTCCATGACCATCCAGACCAGCAAGACTACCCCCTGCTGGACGGGAGGTCGGTAATGAAATCCATGGAGATCACCTTCCAGGGCGCGGAGGGTGCAGGCAGGGGCCGGAGGAGGCCAGGCACCTTCCCTTGCGCCCTCTTGGCCATGGCACATGTGGGGCAACCTTTAACATAAGCCTCCACATCCCCCCTCAGCGACCTCCACCAAAACTGTCTATGTGCCAAATGCAACGTCTTCACAAACCCAAAGTGTCCTGCCGATTTTACATCATGAGAACCCTGCAAAGCTAGGAGGCGTGTCTCCGGAGGCACATAGAGTCGATCCCCCTTCCACCAGAACTCTCCCCATTTCTCCAGTTGGTCACCACCCTCATGCTGTGGCACCTGAAGGGCCCCCGCCCCCCTGTGGGCCTCCTCCAGTGAAGCAGGCATGGCGGGGGGACTGGAGTGAAGCGTCGCCTGACTGCGGGTGACGACTGCCAAGCCCAGTTGAGAGGGAGAGAACACCATCCCAATCGAAGCGGGGTCCCTGGGGGAAGGGTTGGGCAACCGAGATAGGGCGTCAGTCAAGCAATTCGACTTCCCGGGGAGGAAATGCAGTGTGAAGTTGAAACGGGAGAAGAAGTCAGCCCAATGAAGTTGCTTGGCGGACAACTTCCCCGGAGCACGAAGCACCGCCAAGTTCCTGTGGTCAGTCCACACCTCGACAGGCAGCCAGTGACGCCAGGCAGTCAAAGCGCACTTGATCACCCCTGTCTCCAACCGTCCAGTGACGCTCCGCCCCCAAAAACTTGTGGGAGAGAGAGGCAACCTCCCATCCTTCCCCTTTTGTAGCAGGGCAGCGCCCATAGCCTTGCCCGAAGCATCAACATGCACAACAAAGGGCTTGGAGGGGTCGCCATGGCGAAGGATAGGTTCCGACGTGAAGGCGCGCTGAAGCGGCTGGAACGCTGCCCTGCACTCCGGGGACCATGTCAGCGGAGCCGAAGGCTTAGTTGCTGCCGGCCCCCTCTCCTTCGTGCGCAGTAAATCAGTGAGGGGCAGGGCCAGCTGGGCAAAGTCAGGAATAAAGTCTCGATAGAAATTGGCAAAGCCCAGGAACGACTGCAACTGACGCCTGATGCGGGGCTCCTGCCACTGCAACACATCCTGCACCTTGTCCGGGTCCATCTCCAGCCCCTGTGGGAGCCCCCCACCCGCAGTGGCAGGGGACCGGACAGATGGTCGCCGCAAGGGGGGTCAACAAATCGGATAGAGTTGGAGGACCAGGCGATATTGGGGTCGTGGTCCCATAGCCGAGGCACTCCCAGCACCAGGGAATATTTGGCCACCTCAGCGATGATGAACCGCTGCTCCTCCCAGTCCTCTTTGCATTGGAGAAGGACTGGCTCCGTCCGATGCGTGGCTGGTGCACCCCCCAATGTGCCCCCGTCTATCTGCTCAAACAGGATGGGGCAGCGAAGGGGGACCCGCTGCAGCCCCAACTGGGCTACTAGGGACGGCTGCATTAGGCAGCAAGTGGACCCCGCGTCAACAAGTGCCTGTGTCTGCACACTAGTCCCACAAGTCTGATTAGACACAGTCACGGAAAGAAGGAACGGGCCGCTGGTTCCACTCACCCTCAGTTCCGCGCCCTTAGAAGTGAACTCGCCTCGCGAGGCTCTACTTGTAGTCCCGAACTCTTCTCGAATGGGGACTTTTTCCCTGGACCCCCTCAGCCGTCCCTAGATTCACCCTCTATTACTGGCAAAGAAAATACAAAACTCTACTCATGCTGTACATTTTCTTTTACAGGACCATTCTTTTGATGTTACTTGTTCAGTTGCTTCCTTCCTGGCCATTATTTTAAAACGATAGCTATTGTTTTTATTTGCTTATTGCTGCTGATCTATATCTAATTAGTTATTTAAATGCTTATATATTTGTTGTTATACTATGCTAATAAAAGGCATGTTGATTGACTGAGACCCGCCCAGGGAATATCAGTTCTAGTCCAGGAGGCCTCCTCCAGTCACCACCTGGGGGTTGGCAACGAGCGCTGCTCTAAGAGACCCAGAGACTAGAAACCAATCAAGCCACCCTGAGGGGAAAAGAAGGACGCCCCCCGCGGGTGGGGCCGGAGGGGCGTGGCCAGCGTGGAGGCGTCTCCATAGCAACGAGGGACGCCCGCCCGTGCCTCAGTCCCGCGGAAGCGGAACCTTCGAGCGCGGCTCAGGCTTCCGGGGAAGGTTTATAACCGCCCTCACGGGTTGTTTCCGCCGCCGTGTTTGGAGGCTTCCGGCCGTGCTCCGGGCTGCCATGGTGGGCAAAGCGGCGAGGCGGTCCAGGCTGCACGCGATGGCGCCGAAGCTGCCCCAGCCGACGGGGGTCTTTGGCCGGGGGGCAGCGGGGGACTGGCCCGCCCCCCGTGAGCAGGTAAAAAGCGGGGTGCGCCGGCGGAGGCGATGCGGGATTCGGCACGTGGGGACGCGTGACGGCGGCGCCTTCCCGCAGATCCCTGCTAGGATAGTGGCAGCCACGTGGAAGCCGACAGACACGTGCTTCGACCTCTCTGGGCTCCACATCTTTTCCCTGTCCAGTGAGAATGCCGTGGAAAGGTGTGGTGTCAAGACAGGTGTACCAGACCTGTGAGCCCCCTGGGCAGGTGTCGGCGGTGCCTCTTGTTTCTGCGCTTTCGCAGCCCATGCATTTGTTTTTGGGGTTGACGTTGTCCCGCCCAGTGCGATTTTCACACAACAGCCTGTGTAGGGTAGGAACTAATGTGACATGAGGAGCTGGGTCGCCTGGAGTTCAATTTGCCATTTTCGATGGGAGCTTGCTGGGCGGCAGTGGGTCAGGGCCTCTCCCAGACTGGCCTCCCTCACTGGGTTGTCCTTAAGGTGAAAGGGAGGGGGGAAAACAATGCTGTAGGTTGCTTTGGTGGGATTTGTGGTCCTTTCACAAGAAGCAGTGTGTTGATTGAGCTGTACGAGGCATGTTGCAGCCCTTATTATCTACCTATGTTGACTCTGTAGTTGTTATGACTATTGTTTATAGTTTAATGTTATGTTTATAATGCTATGTTTATTACTTTGAGGTCATGTTTATTGATCTTATGTTTATTGATCCTATGTTATTGTTGCCATGTTTGTTGCGGATTGTTATATGATGTTATACTTCTGAGGTGGTTCATGTTGTTGTTCACCACCCTGAGCCTTTTGCAGGAGGGCAGTATATAAATTAAATATACATACTGTCATGGAAGATCAGCCTCAGTCGTCATACATACACACACACACACCCCTCTAGTCTAACTCCCAACTTAGTGCAGGGTTAGCCTAAAGCATTCCTGCCAAGCGTTTGCCCAACCGCCGCTTGAAAACTTCCAGTGAAGAGGAGCTCAACACCTCCTTAGGCAATCTGTTCCACTGCTGATCTGCTATCCACCTGCAATGTATACCCATCATGAGTCGGATCCTCTGCTGCCAACAGGAAGAGCTCCCTGCCCTCCTCTAAGGGACAGCCATTCAAATATTTCAAGTAGAACAATTGTATCCCCCCCCCCCCCCCCCGGGCATCCTCTTCTCCAGACTGAACATTCCCAAGTTCCCAGTCAGCCTTTCCCCCGGGGGCTTGGTCTCCAGGCCCCTGATAATTCATGTGGCTCTTCCACAACAGCTCTTCAAATTCAGTTGCCAGAACCAGCCATCACTATTTTTTGTATTTGTATATTTAATTTATATACCACCCTCCCCCAAAAGGCTCAGGACAGTGCACACCGATATAACACCAGTAATCATGACATAATACTAAATATAAAATCAATAACATACCATCATAAAACATCATAATCTTAACATTATAAACATAACATTGTAAACAACAACATAGCATTATAAATGTAGATTATGAGCAACAATAAACATAACATTATAAACAACGAACATAAGTATCAACATATAAGCAATAAAACAATACAATAAATAAGCAATAGAACATATAAAATCAGTTAAACAGTGCATCTCAGATGGAGACTACATACAAACTTCTAAGCATATTAAACTTCTAAGCATATTAAACCTAACACTAACCATACAATAATAGCAGCAATTAACTGAGACTAACAAACATTACTAACTTAATAATAGCTGCTATCCTAAACACAATACAATATAGGGTGCCCTGTGAAAACTCTGACCTTTATATGAATGGAAACTGTAGATTGTTATTGTCTGGAGGGTTGTAATTTGTATTTTGCCCCATGATAGTCGGCGTGGTATAGTTGTTGAAGCGTTGGCTTCAGGAATCTGGGATGTTCAGGTTCGAAACCCCATGGAGGCTTGTTGGGTGACCTGAGGTCAGTCACAAATTCTCAGCCTAAGATACCTCATGGGACTGTAGTAAGGATCAAGTGGAAGAAAGGAGAATGTTGCAAGCTACTTTGGGTCCCATTGAGGATTCAGGTGGAATATAGATATACAATTGGGTGTGTACTTGATTTTAACTTGATCTAGGTCTGGTGTAGTTACCTGCTTCTTGACTTCCATCCCTACCCCTCTGGCTTCCTCCTTTCTTTGCTTATGAATGCTGTTTGCGGACCAGTCTTATGCACAGTAACTAGAGAACAGTCCCACTGAACTCATTAGAACTTAATTTCTGGTAATGATGCTCATGACTTAGCTTCATGCCGCTTTTAGGGACCTCTGTAGAGAAAGCTGGTGCTTCAACAAGCTGTGAAGTATCTCCAGGACATCCGCATGGTTTGAACACATGTTAAAACAGCAGGTTTGGGCTGCAATATGTTGCTAGTTCTTGGAATGTCCCACATGGTTAACAGTAACTATGGCTGCAGCCTCTTGGAAAATAAGGCTTGGAAAAACAAGTCTGCTATCTTCATGTGTTCTCCACCAGATGGGGGTATAGGACGCATTTTGAAGATAACCTACCAGACAAGATAACCTCTTGTCTAAACCCCTAACCAGATCTTCAGAGAAGCAAAGACCAGCTGGACCATGACATTTTTCTAAGAATGTATTGAATAAAGAAGATTCTGTTCTTAGTCTATATTTTATTTATCCATTAAAACCTTTATAATCCTGCCTTTCCTCTTGGTTCAATGTGGCTAGGGGATGAGAGGAAAAATAATTATTGGACTTCCCCCTTCCGTATGCAGTGAATGCTAATCAGCTGCTTGTGTTGGCATTGTCCATGACCTTGTGGTGTGAAGGATATCTTGTTTCCCATGTTTTGGTCTTCCTAGAGTTGGAAAGTTCATTGATTTTAAAAAGTGGGTTAATTCATCACATGGTCGGTCAGTAGGAGGAAATTTGCTGTGATGCCTGCTGCAAGACCATGCCCCAACGAGTCCTGTCCTGTCCCTTCTGAACCAGTAATACCATCATGAAATAAAGAAAAGAAGTGTAGTGTGACACTCTTGGCTTCTTGTAGAGTGTTTCGGCCTATTGACTGGTGTGCCGTTTCTTGTTTTTCTCCTTGTGTAAGTGATGTTCTGGCCTCAGAGGGTGGTGGAATCCTCTCCTTTGGAGGTTTTAAAACAGAGCCTGGATGGCCATCTGTTAAGGGTGCTTTGGTTGTGTATGGCAGAGGGTTGGACTAGATGGCCCTTGTGATCTCTTCCAACTCTATGATTCTATGAAACAGTGTCATTGTCGTTGTTGTGGGGAAAGTGTCTTGTGTGAGTTCCACGAGCCCCCTATTTGAAACGTGTAGTGTAGAGCGGTAGTTAGAGTGTTGGATCAAATCCCCACCCTGTTATGAGACTTGCTCAGCAGCTTCGGGCCATTCACTGTGCGTGTTGGCCTAACCACTCTCTCTGTGTCTTTAAGAAGTTAAAAGGGGCCAGGTCACTGGCGTAATGCCCATTGGGCAAGGTGGGCAGCTGCCCAGGGCATCACCTTGTGGGGGGCATCAAAATGCTGGGTTCGTTTTTGGGTATTTTTAGTGGTTTTCCATTTTCAGCCTGCAGGGGGCGCAGTTTTTGGGCTAGCGGCACCAAATTTTCAGCGTATCATCGGGAGATTGTCCTTATGCTACCCCCCAAGTTTGGTGAGGTTTGGTTCAGGGAGTACAAAGTTATGGACTCCCAAAGGGGGTTCCCCTATCCCCCATTGATTCCAATGGGAGCTAATAGGAGATGGGGGCTACAGTTTTGAGGGTCCATAACTTTGGCCCCCCTGAACCAAACTGCACCAAACTTGGGGGGTATCATTAGGGCAGTCTCCTGATGAGACCCTGAAAGTTTTGAGACTGTGCCTTCAGAAATGTGCCCCCCACAGCCTGCAACCCCCATTGACAGCAATGCAGAAAACTCAATGCAGAACAAAGATTCTTGGGCAAATTTCGGGATGTTCTTGCAGGGAGCGCATTTTTGGACGTATCAGCACCACAATTTCAGGGTATCATCTGGAGACTGTCATGATGGCACCCCCAAGGTTTGGTGCAGTTTGGTTCAGGGGGTCCAAAGTTATGGACCTCAAAGGGTAGCCCCCATCTCCCTCCAGCAAAGAATGTGGGATGGGGTAAGTTCCCCTTTGAGGGTCCCGTATAACTTTGGACCCCCCTAAACCAAACTGCACCAAAATTGGGGGGGGGGGTCCCATCAGGACAGTTTCCAGATGATACCCTGAAATTTTGGTGCCGATACATCCAAAAATGCGCCCCCTGCAGGAACATCCCAGAAATTTGCCCAAGAATCTTTGTTCTGCATTTAGTTTTCTGTATTGCTGTTAATGGGGTTTGCAGGCTGGGGGGGGGGGGGCACATTTCTGAAGGCACAGTCTCAAAACTTTCAGGGTCTTATCAGGAGATTGCCCTAATGATACCCCCCAGGTTTGGTGCAGTTTGGTTCAAAACTGTACCCCCCATCTCCTATTAGCTCCCACTGGAAACAATGGGAAATGGGGCACCCCCTTTGGGAGTCCATAACTTTGGACTCCTTGAACCAAACTTCACCAATCTTGGGGAGTAGCATAAGAACAGTCTCCTGATGATACACTGAAATGTTGGTGCTGATATGTCTAAAAATGCACCCCCTGCATGCACCAATGTCCTGGTGCAAAAAGAAATTTGGTCGTGGTGGAGTGCCACCCATGGGGCGGGGGGCATCCAACTCAGGTTTTGCCCAGGGCTACAGTTTGCCCAGGGCTGCCTCGTTACGCCCCTGGGCCAGGTAGAGAGGTGAAGGTCCGGGAAAGCAAAACAAAAACATGGACAGAAGAAAAAGACCCCTCTGAGGACTCTCTTCCCATTTTTCTGTCTGAAATGTTAACAGTTGGGAATAGAATACAATAAAACAAGGAATGCTGGCTCTTTTGGAATGAGTAAAATGTTTTTTAACAGTATGTTTTACATAGAACGGGGTCCCATGACAATTTCTATTCCATTGTTCAATTATAGCTTTATAAGTGAGTGAGTGTGTGTTTGTTCAAAGTGCTGTCGAGTCACAGCTGGCTTATGGCAACACTAGAGAGTGTAAATTCCACCTCTCCATCTTCTCCTTCTTCCTCCCAGATCAGCTGGGCAGTGAAACGCGGGTCCTGGCGGGCTGTCCGTCAGCTTTCTTGCCCTGAGCTGCCTATTGGTGGGAGGGGAAAGTATGTCCTAGGTGTCTGGCCACAGAAGAAGTGGCGCCCCGTGTGTGTGGGGGGCAGGTCCCCGGCCTTTTGCTGCCTCCCAGCTGTGGGGGCTTTCTTGCCTTCTGTTCCTTTGCTGCCTCCTCCCCTTCCGCTCGGAGCTTTCAGGGCCTTGAAAGGCTGGAAGTCTTGCTGGGGTTGCTAGGCAACTTCTCAATGCCATCTGTGATCTGGTGAGATTTCACAAGACCTTGGGTGTAGTTATTTATTTATTTGTTAAATTTACTATACCACCCACCCTCGAAAGGCTCTGGGCAGTGTACAACGATAAAATGCATTAAATTACATATTTTAAAATCATAACCATCGTTTAAAGCCTAACATTATAGCAACAGAGAGCTATAATGATTCTCCATTTGGGGGTAATTGTAGTTTTTTCCTTTTGGGATTTTTGTGTAAACCTAGAGACTCTCCAACATTGGTGGAAAACTCCCCCCATCCGAGCACGGTCTCACCGTGTGGCTTTTGAAATATGCCGTGGCAATCCTCCGTAAGTCCCCCCTTCTCCACCAGGGCTCTGAACCAACCCTTGTGGCTTCGGCCTCATACGAGGGGGCCGTGTGATTGTCAACCAGGCAAAGCCTGTGGAACTCCACTGGATGGCGAGAGGGAGGGTAGGGGGTGTGTGTGAAGGAAAACCTCTTTTCTTTTGGGTAGCCATTTTATGGCTCTGGAAAGGAGCATCAGCTTAAACTGAGGCTTGTGCCCCCCCCCCCACTTGTTTGATGGTGGGCATTTAGGATGTGAAGGATCTAGGGGAGGGGCCTGAGGGGGGGCGAGGCATTCTTAAGTCTAGCAGGTAGCTGTCAGAGCCTTTCCCCCTTGCTCTGGCACCCCTTGCTGTAGCTGCCACATTTGCCTTCTGGGGTCATGCTGAGAAATAGATCTGATAACTCTAATACAGAGGTGTCCAACTCTGGCGCGTCAGATGTTCATGGACTGCAATTCCCAGGGGCTGATGGGAATTGTAGTCCATGAACATCTGAAGCGCCAAAGTTGGACACCCCTGCTCTAATATATACTACAAACATATGCAGCATATTTGCAAGAATATGTTTATTGCTGAACTGAGTATTTTGGTCACAAATAATGAGCTATAATCAGGTTTGATCATCCATCATTAAAGGGTTCAAGGTTTAAATGTTCAGAAAGTTTAACCAAGTATCCAAATATGCCGGTATTCTTGTTTAGACAGCGTGAGACCATTTAGTCCAAACTATTTACACCTCCACACCGCTTCGGCTTTCTTGTTGTATCCAGTTGTTTATCTGAACCTAATGCTAATATATTCCAGTTATAACAAGCGGTTCTCTAGGGTGGTTTCGGCCATCTTGTTGGGTTGTTCTTCACTACTTGCTAGTGAGGCAGGAAGTGCTTTTTGGTCATATCCTGTTGGCGCCAAATTGCCCCAGTATCTTCCTGCCTCGCTAGTGAGCGCAGCAACTTTGACTAGCTCTTCAAGAAATTTTTTCCTCAGCGACGGATCTTCGTCCCTTTTGTCTTCCCTTTGTTCCAGTCAGCCGTGAGTTGTTCCCCTGGGTAGTTTCCTCCCCGTTCCCCCCCTTCACTGGCTGCATTCCCAGGGAGCATGACCCGCGGCACCCTTCCCAAGGGAGGGATTTTGTCGATCCGCCGCCATGAAAACAACAGAAGCGGGCGGCCAGGGCATCCCGGCTCCCTGCCTCGCGCTCCAGGGAGTTTGAGCGAAGGCGGTAGCAGCCCAGGCGGCCTCCCTTGGCGGCCATCGGGCCATCCGGCCATTATGGGAACCTCCCCCGGTCTCCGGGAGAGCGTGGAGGGAGGCGCGCTTGTTCAGCCAGCCCGTGCACGGGCCGCCGAGAACCCCCTGCCGACAGCCACAGCAGAGAGAAAAGTGCGGGAAAGAAGGGTCCCACCCAAGTAGCGCCGCGGCGCTTTGACTCAGCCACGCAGGCCGCATCGTCGGTGGAGGGCATGGCCACGGCCCCCTTCTCCCCCCTGAGGAGAGTGGGATTTATTACAGTCGACTCGCGCCGCAGAAAACACGCAGAGCGGCGGCCATTGGGACATCCCCGCTCCCCTCGCGTTCCCTGGGATTTGGTAGCTGGCGGAGCAGCCCAGCGCTCCCTCGACCCGACCATCGGGCCCGCCACAGGAACCTCTACCGGTCACCCGGGAGAGCTGAGGAGGGAGGCGCGCCGGTTCAGCCCGAAGCCCGTGCAATCTAGCCGCCCGAGAACCCCCTGCCGGGACAGCCAGCCACAGTAGAGAAAAGCAGCGGGAAAAGAAGGGTCCCGCCGAAGTAAGCGCCAAGGCGAAGCTGCCGAATTGGCCGCGCAGGCCGCATGACTGCGAAGTGGATGCGGCGCTGTCGGTTGCACCTCTCGGCGCCCAGAGCGCCGAAATGCAGAGAGAGGCCAGCCTTCCCTGTCGTCACAACAGGAGCTGGCAGCTTCCAGGCCCCCTTCAGGCCCTCAGGAGGACATTCCCTAACGACTGGAGTCATTTTTTCCCCCCACCAGCTCGTGGCGCTTATGTGATCCTCCATTAGGGAGGAAAGTCTCTCACCAAATTCCACCCAGTTCTCACTTAGCACCAGGCCAGCAGAAAGTTAGGGTCCAGATCCAGATCCCCCAGACCCCAATAGAGCCCAGATTAGGGATTGGCTGGCTCTCCTCATATGGGTCAGACATCAGTAAAGGGGGAGTTAGGGTTCTGAACTCAGACCACCCTCTCTGAAACAAATGACACTCCCAGCGGAGATTAGTGAAGCCAAAGCAATAGAGTTTTTTTCAAGATGGAGCAGTTCCCAGTTTCCCAAGAAGAATGGAGACCCTAAGCCAGAACCATCTCCACCTTAGCCTTGCAGTAACAGTTCCGCAGGAGGCAGAGGACTCCCAACTCCACCCTCCCTCCTCCAAGCCCATCAGGGCGGCTGTCCCAAGGGAGCTCCCCTTCCATTTTCCCACGACATTAGAGGAGGAGGATTTGCAGTTTTTGTTTCCTGCCAGAGTTTTTTGAGCGCAAGTTCAAGAATGAATGGAGTCAACCCCGCTTCACCAATAAGGGTTTTCCATCTCTTAAAAGCATATATCTTGCCCCTGACCACCTCCACAGCCTCCCTTAGGGATCCCACTGGGGGATGGTCCCGTCTCCGCCCCACATTCTGGGGGGCTTGCCCGCTTTGCAGGCGGTGAGGGTAAGCAGTAAGGATCCCATAGACAGGAAAGCTGAATCCAGCCTACGTAGGGTCCGCATGAGAGCACTTGCCAGGGCTGCCAGGGGATTTTAGTCCGCGCTTGGCTCACGGTGGCCAGGGCAGCCTTGGTCTGGCTCGGCAATGCCTGCTCTCCTTTTTTTCCCCAAGACCAGGGGAGTTCGGGAGGGGATGGAAAGAGTCGTATGGCAGTCTCCCTTCTGGCGGACTCTCACATTTCGGCGCCTTTTTTGACATCAAAAGGCTCTTATGGCTCAGATGCTTGAGCATTAGGCTGCTGTGTAAGAGGCTGTTGGTTCTAGTCCAGCCAGAGACAACTATTTTCACATCATCATGGCAGCAGCCATAATTCCTTTCGGAAGAAGCAGGATTTCAGAGGTTCATCTAGAGGAGGAAAATCCTTTCGTCCTGACCCTCCGCTGGGGAAGCAAGGCCTGACTACCTCGATGTGCCCGATTGGAGGTAAGCCTGTTGCAGTTTCAACATCACTTTCCCTTTCCACGACCAACGGATCCTAGAGATCGTTTCTTCCGGCTACTCCTTAAAAGTTCCGCTGTTTGCCAAGGGGCCGTTTTTCTTCCGTCACCCATCCGTTCAAAACCCGGAAAAAAGTAGCAAGGTTGAGGATGGCTGCTCGGCGCACCTGATGGCCATCAGGGGCAATCGTACCAGTGCCAAAAGGGAGCAAGTGGGTCTGGGGGTTTTCTCCCATCTCTTCACTGTTCCCTAGAAGAATGGAGACACCAGAGCCACCCTCGACCTTAAGCCCACGTGGGCTCGGTTCCTGCGCGTATTCCGTTTCAGGATGGAACCCTCAGGTGGAGCCGTCGCAGCCACCCAACAGGGCTACTTCACTCACAGCCCTCGACCCGAAGGATGCATACCCTGCATGTTCCCATCGACCCGGATCCACCTGCGCTTCCCTGCGCGTTTTGCAGCAGGAAACCTTCATTTCAAATATGCTTAGCCCCCCCCCTTTTTGGTCAGGCTATAGCCCGGCGTCTCTTCCGCGAAGGTTCTTGTGGCCCCGATTGCTCTCCCTGGACAAAGAGTTCCACTTGCCCCGCCCGGAGGGTGAGCATCGTAGGTGCCTTGATGCGACACCACATCCTGCACCCCTTTCGTTCCCCTAACCTGCAAAGATAAAGAAGATCCCGGGAGGTCTGCCACAAGCCACTGAGGCTCCAACTAGCGAGTCTGCTAGGTTTTTCTCCTGTCTACCATCGATCCCATCCAATGGGAAGACTGGGGCTCATGCGCACCCTCTTCAAGCACTTCCACGTCCCTATGCAAATGCCACCATCGCTCGCAGGGACCAATATCTGCCCCTTTCCCCCTCGATGCGGTGCAGCCTTGGTTGAGTGGACCTCCACGAAGAACAATCTAAAGGAGGAAAGGTCTTTGCAGCCCAGAGCCAGATCCACATTTTTTTTGGGCCTTCCAGCCTCAGTGGGTGGGGGGCCAAGTTGAGCCGAGCACCTTGCTCCAGGGCCTCTGGGCGTCCTCCCAGGCCACCCTTCCCATCGCGTCCTGCGAGGAGTCCGGGCCATCCTTCTAGCTCTCTCAGAGCCTTCGAGGAACCAGATTCTTCAGCAACATGTAAGTAGTCCACACCGACAATGTCTCATAAGTGCTATCTGAATCATCAGGGGGGATCTGGGACCTCCCAAGTGCACAGGGAGGAGCCTCCCGGGTCCTCTCCTGGGCAGAGACCAACTTCGGCTCTCCTGAGAGCAGGGAACATGTGAAGGAGCTGCCTGAACACCCAGCCGGACTGGCTCAACCCGCTTCCCAGCATCTCGAGATGCAGAATGGAAATTGAAGCCTCAGGTCTTCCATCTGATCACGCTCAAGCTAGGGGGGAGCCGGTGATAGGCGTGTTAAGCCACACACCTCAACTCTCAGAGCCACCAAGATTCATGACACGCTTCTTCCACCCTCAGGTGATGGGCGTCAATGCCCTGTTAGCCCGATGGCCGACAGGCCTCCTTCATGCTTCCCCCACCCCTCTGTCTCTTCTTCACAGGTTGTTCCGCCCGGGTTACAGGAGGGAGAAGAGGCGGGTCATCCTGGTGGCTCCGAACTGGCCCAGGCAAGCGTGGTACTCCGTTCTCCAGCAGCTCTCCATAGCGAGCCCATCCCATCTGCCAGTCTCCCATGATCTGCTGTCCCAGGGCCCCCTGCTCCATCCGGATCCAGGTTGGCTCCGGCTGACCGTGTGGCTCCTGAGCGGAGAGATCTAATTCACAAAGGCTACTCTGAGGCAATTGTAGATACCACGGTAGCAGCCAGGCGAAAATCGACCATGGGACGGCTTTGCTACAGAGTCTCCGTTGTTCCACCCTTCGACTGACAGCTGGCTATCTTAGTCACCCGTCCTTCCAGCCCGGTTGGGTAAATTCCCATCTTCAGGCATCCAGACGTCCTTCAGCTCCTGAAAGGGAGTTCAGCAGTCCCAGGCACCTGGCTCCCTCCGGTTTCCTTCTTGGCGGCCCCTCATGCAGTTCTGGGCCAGCTCACTAAGAATCACCACGTTTGAGCCGGTCCAGTAAGAAATCCATCTCCGTTGGCTGCGCGCCAAGTTTTTAGTTTTGGTGGCTATCACCTCTGCTAAATGCGGATGTGTCTGAAGTTAGGGCCCTTCCAGTGAACCCCAACCTTTGCCAATTCTCCCCAGACAGAGTGGTGCTTAAGCTTGACCTGTCCTTTCAGCCTAAGGTAGCTTCAGGGTTCCATCCAGGACAGGAGGTAGTCCTCCCAAATTTTTTTTGTCCCTAGCCATCGCACCCTCGGCAGAGGCCTCGGCACTGTCTGGATATGCGATGGAATTGGCTTACAGCGTTCCTCAAAGCGTACTGAACAGCTCAGAAAAGTCTGAGACCTTCCTTGCTAATGTAGTGCCCCCTCGGCTGGGGGAGACTATGTCCTCAGCGACCCATCAGTTCCATCTCAGAGCCACCTGCATCTCCAGAGGCGCACAAGGCAAATAGTTTGCCAGTTCCTAGCGGAATTACAGCCCATTCCACCAGAAGCGCAGCGTCCAATGCTGCCCTGGTCAGGCATGTCCCGTTAGATCAGATCTGTAGGGCTGCCACATGGAGCTTTCCCTTCCCCTCTTTTGTCAGGCGTAGCGACCCCGGCATCCATGGAGCTTGCTTGATCAGAGCTTCCCTTGACAGAAGGTTCCTGGAGCATGTTATTGGAGATGCGGAACCCACCCTATTTGGGGTGCTGGCAGGGGAGTCCCAACAAGATGGCTGAAACCACCCTAGAAGACCGACCCATTGGATACTCACCGTGAAGGGGTCTTCTCTTGGGTGGTAGAGGCTCACATCTTAACCCCTCCCTGTTCTCGTTCTCCTTTGATAATATGCTCCTTCCCCTTCTGCCTGATAGACTCTATTTTATACTTATATCAGCTTTTTGGTTTTTTACCTGTTGGATTTATAGTTTTTTGCCTAAGCCTTTGGCGATGTTCTAATAAGATTTTATTACAGCGTGTTTCGACTGTTTCTTCTTTGAGTATTCCTGCTTTCAATCGCTCAGCCGGTCAGATACTGGGGCAATTTGGCGCCAACAGGATATGACCAAAAAGCACTTCCTGCCTCACTAGCAAGTAGTGAAGAACAACCCAACAAGATGGCCTTCACCACCCAAGAGAAGACCCCTTCACGGTGAGTATCCAATGGGTCGATCTCTGTAAGCAAATCATTGTAGATTTTTTAAAGTAACGGTTTTAAAAGTTTCCCAGACCTTCCTTTGTTCAATGATTAATGTAGTATTAATTGTAAATACTTAATAAGCCCAATTTCTTCATAATTTTTGTCCTTCTGGATAAACCTCTTTTTCTTAAGGCATAGCATTTTTAAAAAAGAAGTGCCAGTAATATTTGCATAACTATGACCAAAAAAAGCTTGAATCAAAGGGGTGAGTAACAGGAGACTTTTGTCTTTGTTGTGGCAGGTCCAGACATTTTTGCCATCAAATATCTTTGCCGGGGTGAAGATCGACCCAAGAACTCTGGTGAAAAAGTTAGATGCCGATTCAGGAAGTATAAAAGGTAAGATTTGAGGATCTTCCGACCCATGCCCACGTTGTGGTGGATAGGAGTGTCAGAATTGCCATGGTGAATTAGGTCTCATCCTTGTGAATGCTCGCTCCCAAAACAGTTTGAGTGCCGGTGGGATTGTTCAGGGCACGTTATTTAGTTCAGAGGGAAAAAAGAGAATCTTGCTTGTCTCAGCTGTTGAACTTCAGGTTAACTGTGTTTCAAGGCAAGTAGCTGCCACGTGAACCTTGTGGCAGACAGTTTAAAGCAGTGCTTTTGCTCCCACCCTGGCAGAACTAGCTCATTTGCATGAGTGGAGGGGTCTGTTTTCTAAGAGTTTATATCACGCATCAGATAAGGAATAATGGTATGCTTTAGAGGTGGATTGTGCTGAAGATTGCAGATGAAGACATCTGTTCACATTCTCCCCCTCAGCCCGTTCTGACTCTCACCTCCCGTCTGAAAGTGGATTTCCAAGGTATGGGCTAATTTCCCCCCTCCTCAGAGTAGTCCCCTGGCCTATGTCTGCAGGGGTCCTGTGACTCCAAGAATCAACTTGGGCTCTCCCATCAGCAGAAAGTGCTAATGGGTGATCACTCAAGTAGCCTTGTGCTGTGTGTCTTCTTACTTCTGCTATAGGCAAGACGCTGTCATCCCCAATTATTACACGGTCCAGCCGCACGTTGCCCATCTGTCTGTATGAGCCAGGCCGAGCTGGTTTCCTCAGTTTCTATCTGTTGTTTCATGATGTCATTCTGGGTTGTTGTTTTTCCCTTGCCAAGAAAGCAGTATTTTGGAAAGGCAGTAAGTGCAGGAAAATAGTTTGTTTTTGAAAATTATTAATGCTTCTAGAATTTAAACAACTGGCATCCTAAACGAAAGATATTTGTTTCTTTTCTTGAGAAGATTGCATCATTTTCATACAAAAAAGTTCCTTTTAAGCACCTTGTTAGCAAAAAAAAATCCAGATTGAAAATAAAATCAGCACACAAGGGGTGAATTTTGATAACATTTTGACTTTTTTCATTTAAGAGTCCAGTTGCACCGTAACATAAAAACAGACAAAATTGTTGCCTCAGCATGATTCCCTACCCCACCCCCACTTCAGTTTTTAGTCTTTTAGTGGGTGATATTAATTGGATCTCCTGTGAACCCATTGTAGCCCATGCTACAACGGGTTCACTTCACCGTGGTGAAACCATAGCCACTGGGAGGAAGATGTAGAGTCCAGAATTTCCCTGACTTGCATTGTTTGCTTAATTGGAAGGTACTGTTGTGCAACAGCAAACTGCATGATGCCATGAACAGATAGTTAACAGCATGGATTTAGAAACACCAGAAAGATGGACGTAGCTCAGTGAATTATATGGGGTTCGTGCATAGGCAGTGTCAAAGCAAATAATACACAACTCTGCAGTACAGCTCTAAGCCTCTCCCAACAGAGGACACACGAGGCAACGGGGAGACGAACCTGAAAGCCTGAGAAACCAAAGGCCGCAAACGCAGCAGAAAGCTTCATAAAAATGCCAGCTGCACCCTCCCTTGCAGTTAAATTTAAATTCCCCAGCAAGTGAATACAGGTCCAAAACTACTTAGCCCGTGATCCAGGATAGCTGGCGGGGGGCGGACAGATTGCTGAGAATTAAGGGGCCAGGGAAGGGGCCAGGGAAGAATAGATTTTTGGATGCCTCAGACCACATCAAGCTGTAATCAATCCTGAAGGTAGGCAGACCCTACAAAATAGAGCTGTTCCCCATCCACCTTTCCTCTGAGCTTTTCTGCATTTGGTCAGGGGTGGTAAAGTGGTGTTACCCCACTCCTTAGAGGTAGGGGGGAGGTGTAGACTTTGGGTGTAGACATGGACCAACTGGGATATGAAACATGGCGAAACCCCTGTTGGTTGTACGTGATCTGGGCTTTTGCCTGATGCATTTGCTTTCTTTTGCTGACATTATTTGGCAAACAATTTGTAAGTTATTTGTTTAGATTTGGATGGGAAGATATTCCAGAAATGTTTCCAATGCAGTCTTGCCTGGAAAGCCAACGTCACTGCCCAAAGCTGCACATCTCTTTCCATAGCTGACACAGAACATGCTGGTTGTCATGCTCCCTGCAGCCCCTGCATCATCACTCAAAATAAGATTAAAAATCCACCAATCCACGCTTCTCCACACCCCCTAGTATCATGCTAGGCCAAACACCGGTGGGTATGCTTGTGGGGAGGGAGTAGTGTCGTAGGAACCCATTTTGACGAGTTGCCCCTCTCAGGAAACGATTCACCTTAACAATGAAGTCCTTCTGAAGAGCTCGCAGCTGCTAGTGGTTACGTGTTCTTTGTGGAATGCAAAGCCACGTCCACCAGGCTGTGTCTCTGTGGGCTCAGCAAAAGTTTTAGTTTCTCACAGAAAGCAACGGAGTCAGAATCAGAAATCCATTTTGTTCACAGATGGGCTGCTACCACAGGGCCAAACTAAGATCTATATGTTCTGGATGGGCAATTCTGGAAGCACCCCGAGTTCTGACACACAATTCCGTGGCACCCTATTATTCAGCAGATGAGGATTTTGCAAGCATTACCTCTGAAGAACATGCTACTAGTGAGCTATTTTTGACAGAATGTTGGGGCAGAGGCATCAACTTCCTGACTGTTGAACTTATGAGGGGGGAAGGAATACTGGTGCAGATTCTTGTCTGTGAACTGTCTTCCGAGATTATTAGACCGCCAGGGCTATCTGTGCAATAGTGGGGGCTGTTAAATTAAGGCTGTGCTGCAGAAGCTCAGTTCTAAGGGGCTTTGCCTGAAACTTGTCCACCCTGATACTTGGCAATATCTGTTGTGCGCCAGCATCATGTTTCATTATGGAAGAGCTTGCAAAACTGTTGTTTTAGAAACAAAATGCCCTTGGTGCTGTCATGGGCAGGTTATTTTCTTTCTAGGTTGTTTTTTATTACCGTGCAGGAAAATCCCCTTTGTGAATCATTGACGGCCTTGCATGATCTCCTTTTAGAATTCAAATCTTTCTAACTTAATGTTAAAATAGAAGCAGAAGCAATTCAACAGGAAAATGAGTATTTGCATTTAATAAAAACCTTTTTTCTGTTTCTGTGTAAATTATTAAAACACATTAAGGATTTTTTTTGTCCAGAAAGTATATTAGAGGAAGAAGAAGAGGAGGAGGAGTTTGGATTTATATCCCCCTTTTCTCTCCTGCAGGAGACTCAAAGGGGCTGACAATCTCCTTGCCCTTCCTGCCTCACAACAAACACCCTGTGAGGTAGGTGGGGCTGAGAGAGCTCTGAGAAGCTGTGACTAGCCCAAGGTCCCCCAGCTGGCGTCTGTGGGAGTGTACAGACTAATCTGAATTCCCCAGATAAGCCTCCACAGCTCAGGCGGCAGAGCTGGGATTCAAACCCGGTTCCTCCAGATTAGATACACGAGCTCTTAACCTCCTACTGCTACATATACATTTTTTCTTTTTATTTTGGTGGTATGGTAAGATGACGAAAGAATGACATTTACAGTAGAAAAGCAGAACAGTAGAAAAACAGTGTTCAGCTGGGTGTTTGTGAATTATGCCTACAGTTTCTCATAATGCACTGTCATATAAAGGTGGCAGAGATATGTTGGGGGGGGGGGTGTTAAACCCTTTGTTTCAAAACTTGGTTCTGCTGAAGCTCAGGGTAGATTGGAGTGTTGTGGGGTTTCTAGGCTGTATAGCATGACCACCCAATAGCATGACCCTACAGCCCAGAAACCCCACAACACTCCAGTGACTCCGGCTGTGAAAGCCTTTGACAATACAAACATCTCTCAGGGTAGATTTTTTAAAGCAAGAGGTTTTTTTAATTTAAAAAATTGAATTTCTTCATTTAATTTTTTAAAAGTTTAAATTGGATTTGTTTAGTAAAATATCTTCTGAGGAAAAACCTATCTAAAGATACTTTAAATAGTTTTCTGTTCAAGATACTTTGTAGTCCAAAAGTGAAATACAGATTTTAATTATGTAGCATGAGACTGTATATTCATGTAATGTTCAAATTTTTTGGTAAATGAATTTCATTAATTCATTCAATGTCATGCTCTTCCAGAGGTTTCTATAAGATTGTTTTGGGTCATTTTTCTAACTGGAAGATAATATCACCAATGCTTGGTTTTGCAGATCTCAGAATTGTGATTTTGTATCTGTAGAGCCTCTTTGCAGCAAAAAAATATAAAATAAACATACAGAGGTGTGAAAAATACCTTAATCTCATTGGCCCCTTGCAAATCGGCATAGAATCTACCCCTTACCTCTTAATTGCTAATTTTCCAGGAGTTCAGAGAATAGAAGATTGTTTGGAGTGGAATACATCTGCACATGGAGCTAAGTGTGAGGAGAGCCTCTGATATCTGATTAACAAGCTTTCTGGGAAAATCTGCTCATCAGAGTGTTCTGATGTCATGAGCTGCAAAAGGGTTTTTTCCCCCACGTGACAGGAGGAGGTAGAAAACTCGTGCCTCCGTCCCTCATGTGAGACTGCGCAGATGGACCAGTAAGATGAACACACTGTTATTCTATCTGTTCTTGGTTTTAGTATTTACATATTATATTGTTGCCCACATTAGCAATCTTTTTTGGCCAGGAACCAGAGCATAAGTGTAAGGAGTGAATAATGAACAATATTGGACTCCAGCCTGTGACAGAAAAACAGTGTTGCACCTACCTGTAACTGTGTGTTCATCGAGTGGTCCTCTGTGCAGGCACATATGGGACTGCTCACAGGCAGGCCAACCACAGAGGATTTTCCCAGCCATTTTGAAGTTCCAGGCGACTACTGAGTGCTCCCCTCCCCCAGTCACATAGTCAGGCTCACAGTTTTTTCTGCCTGAAACTCGCATGGCTGAGGGCGAGGGAGCACTCTCCCTCCAGTTTGTTGGAAGTGAAGGACTTTGTTACGCTGTTTCCTGCCTCAACCTTCAGAGGGGGTTTTTACTAGAGAGCTAGTGGCTAGATAGGGACCTAGGGATTTGACACCTTTACTCTATCATGCTGGTTCTATCCCTTTGATGTTAGACTGATACTCTCAGGGACTTCCTTCCTTCCGGCTTCTTCCTCGACCCCTTCTACCCACTTCTTCCTACCATGCCTAGAGAGAGGATGGATGCTCCTCGCATCCATCTCCATCCAGCTAGATTAAGATAGCATAGTGACTCTATCTACCTACCTTTCTATCCAGAATGGAGTTCACTAATAAATACTCTTTTTATTAGATCAGAAACTATAACTGACTCTGATTTTCTTTTGTGTAAGCTTGCCGCACATTGAGATCCATCACGCACACGCACGCACACGAGGTAAGGCTTCTGCTGTGTTCTAGCCACCCGTGCCGCTCTGCTAACTACGATAAAGGGTAATCTCCAACTACCAGGAGCACTTATCCCAACACAGTTCTCCCTTTGCTGCCGCGGGGTCCTTCAGTGGATCCACCCAGGATAGGCAATCAGGGGAACCGGGGGGGGGGGGGGGGGCGTACATGAAGGACCCGTCCCATGGACTGTGAAAGGCATTCCCAGGACTGTGTGGGTCTGCCCCGCTCTGGTGCAGTATTAAGTGCATTCTGTGTTCGCAGCTATTGCAAAGAGGTCAGTCTCAGGTGTCCCCCACAGATTGAAAAGGAGGAAGAGGTAAGTGACATTGAGGAACCATTTGTGTGGGGATGCATATTTCCTGCTGAAGCCATTCACTCTGATGCTGGATTCCTTTTGCAATCATGGCAGACATTTGGCAAATGTTTTATTCCTTTTGGGTCAGAGAAGACCATAGAGATTTCCTCTGCTTTCTATTTTCTCTTAGCTAACATACCACAATGCCATCCTCATGAGGAAGAACCCCGGAGCTCACTGGAAGACGTCACACCCTCGCAGCGGTGAAGGGCGAACTGGAGGGAGAGCGCTCCCCTGCCCTCCGTCAAGTGAGTTTCAGGCGGGAAAAACTGCTAGCCTGCCCATGTGCCTGGGAGAGGGGAGCACTCCTTGGTTGCCTGGAGCTTCAAAGAAGCTGGTTGGCCTGCCTGCACACAGCCCCACGCGGGACTGCACAGAGGCTACGGAGGTGAACTGTAGACTCACAGCCGTGGCTCTGAATCAGATAATGTACTGCTATAAATAACACCAGCACTGGTCTGGGCCCTGGGTTAGAGTCCAGGATGGAGCCCCAGCATCACTACTGCTGCCTCCACTACTATGACCACCATGTCTTAGGCTAACCCAGGCTCAAGCCAGGAGCAGTCTTTGCCCGGTACAAGGTGAGCAAGCAGGCTGGCAGAGTGAGCCTTGAAGGGGCCAGGTAGCCCCTGAGTTGGCCAGCAGAGTTTGTGGCCACTGGCTCTAAGCCCTTTTCCCCCTCTGCTGGGCGGACTGGGCAGTGTGTATTCAGTTGCCCGTGGCTAAGACCAGCCTTGGACAGCATTAATTACGAGCAGCATTAAGACCACTGGAGGAAATGATCATTCTTGATGGCAACACAGTGTCCCCGGCCACACCCCAGTTCTCCCCGGCCCCCCCTTGACCACTGTGCCCGTCGCTCTGTTCTAGACGCTGCGGCTCTTACCCCACAAACAGCGGCTTGCATCATAGCATCCAGCCCCCCCTCCGGTGCGTCGAGGTTTCCTGAAATGTACTGCGTCCCCACTTCCCGCTCAAACAGCTTTGCGTTATTTGTGAGGCTGAGCACGTGCCTGAAAGCAAAGGGGGGCTGGCACGGAATGTCTGCCGGTGGACAAGGTCTCTGCAGCTTCTCTGGATGTGTGTTAACAAACGGCAGGACAGTCTTATCCACAAAGGCACCAAACCCTGAAGGGACACAAGAGAAGCAGCATTGAAAAGTTGCTAACAGAAACTGGATGATGCTACTGGACAGATCCAGAAAGTAGGACGTTAAAAACCACAGCTGATTAAAATGCAAGGATAGAGGAAGAGGGCGTCTCAATCAAGCTGGAATTAAAACCTTGAAATGGATGTAGGAAGATAATCAAAGATAACTGGATGTGAAAGGTAATCCTCCACAGGTAAACCCTTTCTATGTGTACTGCCTTGTCTGCTGTTTGCAAGGGAAGCGATATCATGCTTTCCTTTCCCTTAAAAGTACAAACTACTCCCATTGCCCAGTTCACTGATCTGGCTAGTACATCCTCTCCTTCCTTGACAAACGTGATAGGAGGATATGAAATCCTCAAAGTAAGGTTGGATCTTGTTCAGAAAATTAAAAACATTGAAGCATTAAAATGAACTGACCAGGGTTGTGATAACGTTTCATAATGCTAATCTGCAACAAATAAAATATGTAATTCTACCTATTAAACAATTAAGAGGGGGATTGAGAATGAGCAAGAAATTTGCCTAGCTTTACTTTTGAACAATCACCAAAAAATTAAGAACAGACATGATCAAGAGTTTGCCATGTTGCACCTTGCTAGAATGTCACCTCTCAAGGGACAGAGTCATGGATCAGATAGTTTCCTCTTCCTCTTGAGACAGGAAGATAAGAATGACACCAAGGGGGCATGGGTGCCCAATAGGAGATTGTAAATTCCCAGTGCCCTGTGCTTTGGAGATAGATACATCATTCTCAGCCTGGTGTAGTGGTTAAGAGCAGGTGGATTTTAATCTGGAGAACCGGGTTTGATTCCCTACTCCTCCACCTGAGTGGTGGAGGCTCATCTGGTGAACCAGATGAGTTTCTGCACTCCAACATTCCTGCTGGGTGACCTTGGGCCAATCACAGTTCTCTCTGAACTCTCTCAGCCCCACCTACAAGGAGTCTGTTGTGGGCAGAGGCATAGCTGGGCCATGCTGAACCCGGTGCACACTCTGTGTTTTCCACCCCCCTCCCCACAGCACCCCCCCCACACACACTTACCTTAGTTCAGCCTGGAAAAGCGGCCTGTCCCATTCAGGCTGAAAATGGCCTGGTGGGAACTACACTTCCCATGAGAATATGAGGCTCACAAGGTCCCCGGGAAGTGTAGTTCCCACCGGGCCATTTTCAGCCTGAAGGGAACAAGCCGCTTCTCCAGCCTGCACTGTTTCAATAAGGTAAGTGTGAGGGGCGCCACAGGGGGCGGGGGGAGTGGGGTGCCATAGGGGAAGGTGATTTTCCGCCCCCAGGTATGCATTTCATGCAACGTGCACCCCCCCATCCCCCTGGTAGCCCCGCCTCTGGTTGTGGGGAGAGGAAGCGAAAGGAGCTTGTAAGCCACCTTGAGTCTCCTTACAGGAGAGAAAGGTGGGATATAAATCCAAACTCTTCTTCTTCTACTTGTCCTCTCCGTCAGCTATACAGTTGCAGAGGGGCTCCTGTGACACGGACACAGCCAATGAACCCAATGTTTGAATTATTGAATTCTAGGGTGAAGGGCAATCCTCCACACTGAGGTTCAAGTCACCACTCTACCATGAAGCTGACCCAAGGGTGGCCTTGGCCCGGTTATTCTCTCTCAGCCTCCCCTACCTACCTCATCGGCTTGTTTTAAGGATACAGTGGAGGTGAGGAACACCACGCACACTTACCTAAGCTCAGTGGAGATGGGGGACAGACAGACAGACAGACAGACAGACAGACAGACAGACAGACAGACAGACAGACAGACAGACAGATAATACTGTAGCGTCAGTTTGTCTGTGTGTAAAGTTCTAGTTTACTTATGGCAGCCCTGTAGGGTTTTCAAGGCAAGAAACTATGAGAGGTGGTTTGCCTCTGCCTTCTTCTGCATAGCGACTCAGGTATTCCTTAGCGGTCTCCCATCCAATTACTAACCAAAGCTAATGCTGTAGATCCCCAGATCAGGGGATACTGTGGCATCTGCAGCATATAAGTACCTTTGGTTCATCTCATGAATACGTATATCATGGAAAATGGTTGATAGGAAGCTGTGTCAACTTGCATTTTCTTCATGATGACATGATTTTGTTATGTGTGTGAGGTGAGATAATATCCACATACATTCAAACCATTACAATAGTCATGGTGACATGTATGCCGACTGAAACTGTCTCATGTCAGAAGAAAGAAGCAGCTCCGTTCCCATGCCTACGCAGTAGCAGCAGGAGGCCTCCAATGCAACATGACCAACAATTTAACTGTCACAACATTTGGCATGCAGGACAGAATTTAGAAACTGGCGACTACAACTCATCCATCAGACCCCCACACACCTATCCGTGCAAGACTTGTGATTTTGTTGAGAGCCTTCAGCAGATCCCCTCCCAGCTTCTTTACAATCTTCAGGTCATCTTCCATGGAATATGAGAGGTCCATCAGGTAGTACAGATCAATTGGGTAATCTTCACCACGGCGGAATGTCACATTGAAAACAGCAGGTTGACCTGTAGAGTTAAACAGGAAGGAAGCGGCATTTGCCTTTAACCCTGACACCAGAGCCCTTAAGGTACTCCTTGTTGGAATGAGTATGCAGCATGCCTGGACATTGGAGGGCGCTACATCAATGTTATGTCCTTAAATGAGGTGTCCCTTTCTTCATCTCAACCTGGGGACTGCCCTCTGCCTGCTACCCTCTGCCAGCTGTCCATTGCTCTCCCACTCTCCACATGGCTTTTCGTGGAGTCACACGTATCTACAGCTCTCTCCTATTTTACGGTGAAAGCTAGAAGCCTAAATGACTGTCTTACCCCATATGCCCAAGTTGGCCTCTGCGATCTGCAGAGGCTAATTTACTGGTAGCCCCCCCGCCCCTCAATGACGCGGCTGGCCTCTACCGGGGCCAGGGCTTTTACGGAACACTCTTCCATCTCCTGTTCGGGCCCTGCGGGACCTTGGGGAGTTACTCAGGGCCTGCAAAACTGAGTTGTTCCACTGGGCCTTTGGGGAGGCTAGCCGCGGATTGCCTGCCCCCTTTTGATGCCCCCACACTAGATTTTATACTATCTCTGGCACTGCCCTGTATTACGTCTCTAATTTTGGCATTGCTGGTCTTCTCCCGGCCTGAGGATCAGATGTCATTGATAGATTAAAATGAGTTTCATGATAATGCTATTGGGATTTTAAGGGATTTTGATGTTTAATGTTTATAATTTGTATTTTATTGTGCACTGCCTATTATTGTACACCGCCCAGAGCCCTTTGGGGGTTGGGTGGTCTATAAAATATATCAATTAATTAATTACTATTATTACTATTAATTACTATTAAAATCTATTAATTAATTACTCAACACACTGGGAAGATTTATTTACTGCGCTCAGAGATCGCGCTTCTATGACTGAACAAACTTTGCAATATTAACCAAATATCCCAGGACTCCTGAGCTGCTGTAGTTTCAAGATAAACAGAATCTACTTGATTGATTGATTGATTGATTGATTGATTGATTGATTGATTGATTGATTGATTGATTGATTGATTGATTGATTAAAGATGCAGTGCCTCAGACTTTCATATGTCATGATATTAAAAAAAGGTTAACAAAAGGTTCATATTCTAGTCAGCAGAAGTTTGCCCAACAAAGAGGCCGGAGACAGTCAGTCTAGGGACAAGAAGCTACAGTTGACCTTTAGCATGATTGGTGAGTTCAATTGGGGCTCTCTAGACCAATGAGAGGCTGTTGTGGGGGGGGGGGAAGTATCCCATTTGAATGTATAAAAAGCAAAGCATTGTATATGCTAAGTTCAGAGTCTGAGTTCAGAGTGTCTAGTTCAATGTGTGCTCAACTTTGTTCTTGCTGAAGAGTTCTGTATAGTCTTATAATCTTGTACAGCATAGACTTGTGTAACCTTGCAACTTGTGTAACCTTGCAACTGCCAAAGTAAAACCTTCCTATGGAAAGAACATCTTGTGTGGAGAGTATTCTTTTCCTAAGTGCAAGGAGGTTGCAGTGAGTGCAAGAAGACTATAGACCTTCTCATCTTACCAGAGTAGCTCCGCTTTAAACTCTGCTGATATCATACACATGATGCCAGATCAGCTGGCCTCTTCTGATAGGGAAAAGTACTCTTTAAATTAGGTTTCTCTTTCTTCCTTTCGACTTGGACCTCAATGTGAAAAGAATCTACTTGAATAAATGCGAGTTTTCACTTTTTGCAATACACTGGGAAGATTTATTTCCTGCACTCAGAGATCACGCTTCTATGACGGAACAAACTTTGGAATATTAACCAAATATCCCAGGACTCCTGAGCTGCTTTAGTTTCAAGATAAAGCAATTGGGACCGGGGGGAGGGGGGAGCTTTGGAAGAAATAGCAAATAGCCCAAAGTGTATCAGATCCCATTGTATTTCAAGTTCTGTCTGTGCTTCAATCAGCACAAACATTCCAGAGCCATGCAGAATGAGATCTTGAGGATCAGAATATATTTCAGTTATTCTTGGGATAGTTGCAGAGAAAGAGACGTGTTTTGTCAGAAATTTCTAGTTTTGTTTAATCCTGAAATGTGGACAAGGGGTCTTGTAACAATGTGAAGAAGGGTTTTGTAAAGGTTTTTGTTTGTGGTGCTGTGTGGTTTCCGAGCTGTATGGCCGTGTTCCAAGCAGCATTCTCTCCTGGCATTCGCCTGCATCTGTGGTTGGCATCTGCAGAGGATCCTCTGAAGATGCCAGCCACAGATGCAGGCAAAATGTCAGGAGAAAATGCTGCTAGAACTCGGCCATGCAGCCCAGAAACCACACAGCACCCCGGTGATTCCGGCTGTGAAAGCCTTCGACAATACGTTTTTGTTTGTGTTTTTTTAATTGCTGTTATGTAGTGTGTGGCAGTGTGGGAAATCAAGACCAGTTGGACAAATAGCATTTAAACTTTGTGAGTAATCGTTGATACACACTGTGCTTTTTCACACCAGGTTTTTACTACAGTATGGTTTCTTAATTGCATCTCCTTTACACACAGAATCCCAAGTGGTTTTTTAAAAAAGGTTTCTCTTGTTTTTTTCAGACAACTGCAAAGAAAAAGACAGCAACAACTGGAAAACTATGTATTGTATAAGGGAAGAAGAAAAAAGATGAGGTTAAAAAGCCAAGCCAGAGCAAAAATCCAGCGCAGAACAGGCCCCAACTGGATGGGAGAGACACTGGGTAGCAGGGTGTGTGAACAAGATCTTGGTGTATGGAGTGAACTGTAAGCTAAATATGATCAGCCTGTGTGGTGCAGCAGCAAAAAAGGCTAGGGCAGTCTTGGAGGGTATCAACAGAGGCATAACATCCAAATAGGACAGTGGTGGCGAACCTTTGGCACTCCAGATGTTATGGACTACAATTCCCATCAGCCCCTTCCAGCCCACCCCCCCCCCCCCCGCCCCCCCGGGCCCCCCCCCCCCCCCCCCCCCCCCCCCCCCCCCCCCCCCCCCCCCCCCCCCCCCCCCCCCCCCCCCCCACCCCACCCCACCCCGCCCCCCCCCCCCCCCCCCCCACCCCTCCCCCCCCGCCCGCCACCTGCCCCCCCCCCACCCCCCCCCCCCCCCACACCCCCCCCCCCCCACCCCCCCAGCCCCGCCACCCCCCCCCCCCCCCACCCCCCCCCCCCCCCACCCCCCCCCCCCCCCACCCCCCCCCCCCCCCACCCCCCCCCCCCCCCACCCCCCCCCCCCCCCACCCCCCCCCCCCCCCACCCCCCCCCCCCCCCACCCCCCCCCCCCCCCACCCCCCCCCCCCCCCACCCCCCCCCCCCCCCACCCCCCCCCCCCCCCACCCCCCCCCCCCCCCACCCCCCCCCCCCCCCACCCCCCCCCCCCCCCACCCCCCCCCCCCCCCACCCCCCCCCCCCCCCACCCCCCCCCCCCCCCACCCCCCCCCCCCCCCACCCCCCCCCCCCCCCACCCCCCCCCCCCCCCACCCCCCCCCCCCCCCACCCCCCCCCCCCCCCACCCCCCCCCCCCCCCACCCCCCCCCCCCCCCACCCCCCCCCCCCCCCACCCCCCCCCCCCCCCACCCCCCCCCCCCCCCACCCCCCCCCCCCCCCACCCCCCCCCCCCCCCACCCCCCCCCCCCCCCACCCCCCCCCCCCCCCACCCCCCCCCCCCCCCACCCCCCCCCCCCCCCACCCCCCCCCCCCCCCACCCCCCCCCCCCCCCACCCCCCCCCCCCCCCACCCCCCCCCCCCCCCACCCCCCCCCCCCCCCACCCCCCCCCCCCCCCACCCCCCCCCCCCCCCACCCCCCCCCCCCCCCACCCCCCCCCCCCCCCACCCCCCCCCCCCCCCACCCCCCCCCCCCCCCACCCCCCCCCCCCCCCACCCCCCCCCCCCCCCACCCCCCCCCCCCCCCACCCCCCCCCCCCCCCACCCCCCCCCCCCCCCACCCCCCCCCCCCCCCACCCCCCCCCCCCCCCACCCCCCCCCCCCCCCACCCCCCCCCCCCCCCACCCCCCCCCCCCCCCACCCCCCCCCCCCCCCACCCCCCCCCCCCCCCACCCCCCCCCCCCCCCACCCCCCCCCCCCCCCACCCCCCCCCCCCCCCACCCCCCCCCCCCCCCACCCCCCCCCCCCCCCACCCCCCCCCCCCCCCACCCCCCCCCCCCCCCACCCCCCCCCCCCCCCACCCCCCCCCCCCCCCACCCCCCCCCCCCCCCACCCCCCCCCCCCCCCACCCCCCCCCCCCCCCACCCCCCCCCCCCCCCACCCCCCCCCCCCCCCACCCCCCCCCCCCCCCACCCCCCCCCCCCCCCACCCCCCCCCCCCCCCACCCCCCCCCCCCCCCACCCCCCCCCCCCCCCACCCCCCCCCCCCCCCACCCCCCCCCCCCCCCACCCCCCCCCCCCCCCACCCCCCCCCCCCCCCACCCCCCCCCCCCCCCACCCCCCCCCCCCCCCACCCCCCCCCCCCCCCACCCCCCCCCCCCCCCACCCCCCCCCCCCCCCACCCCCCCCCCCCCCCACCCCCCCCCCCCCCCACCCCCCCCCCCCCCCACCCCCCCCCCCCCCCACCCCCCCCCCCCCCCACCCCCCCCCCCCCCCACCCCCCCCCCCCCCCACCCCCCCCCCCCCCCACCCCCCCCCCCCCCCACCCCCCCCCCCCCCCACCCCCCCCCCCCCCCACCCCCCCCCCCCCCCACCCCCCCCCCCCCCCACCCCCCCCCCCCCCCACCCCCCCCCCCCCCCACCCCCCCCCCCCCCCACCCCCCCCCCCCCCCACCCCCCCCCCCCCCCACCCCCCCCCCCCCCCACCCCCCCCCCCCCCCACCCCCCCCCCCCCCCACCCCCCCCCCCCCCCACCCCCCCCCCCCCCCACCCCCCCCCCCCCCCACCCCCCCCCCCCCCCACCCCCCCCCCCCCCCACCCCCCCCCCCCCCCACCCCCCCCCCCCCCCACCCCCCCCCCCCCCCACCCCCCCCCCCCCCCACCCCCCCCCCCCCCCACCCCCCCCCCCCCCCACCCCCCCCCCCCCCCACCCCCCCCCCCCCCCACCCCCCCCCCCCCCCACCCCCCCCCCCCCCCACCCCCCCCCCCCCCCACCCCCCCCCCCCCCCACCCCCCCCCCCCCCCACCCCCCCCCCCCCCCACCCCCCCCCCCCCCCACCCCCCCCCCCCCCCACCCCCCCCCCCCCCCACCCCCCCCCCCCCCCACCCCCCCCCCCCCCCACCCCCCCCCCCCCCCACCCCCCCCCCCCCCCACCCCCCCCCCCCCCCACCCCCCCCCCCCCCCACCCCCCCCCCCCCCCACCCCCCCCCCCCCCCACCCCCCCCCCCCCCCACCCCCCCCCCCCCCCACCCCCCCCCCCCCCCACCCCCCCCCCCCCCCACCCCCCCCCCCCCCCACCCCCCCCCCCCCCCACCCCCCCCCCCCCCCACCCCCCCCCCCCCCCACCCCCCCCCCCCCCCACCCCCCCCCCCCCCCACCCCCCCCCCCCCCCACCCCCCCCCCCCCCCACCCCCCCCCCCCCCCACCCCCCCCCCCCCCCACCCCCCCCCCCCCCCACCCCCCCCCCCCCCCACCCCCCCCCCCCCCCACCCCCCCCCCCCCCCACCCCCCCCCCCCCCCACCCCCCCCCCCCCCCACCCCCCCCCCCCCCCACCCCCCCCCCCCCCCACCCCCCCCCCCCCCCACCCCCCCCCCCCCCCACCCCCCCCCCCCCCCACCCCCCCCCCCCCCCACCCCCCCCCCCCCCCACCCCCCCCCCCCCCCACCCCCCCCCCCCCCCACCCCCCCCCCCCCCCACCCCCCCCCCCCCCCACCCCCCCCCCCCCCCACCCCCCCCCCCCCCCACCCCCCCCCCCCCCCACCCCCCCCCCCCCCCACCCCCCCCCCCCCCCACCCCCCCCCCCCCCCACCCCCCCCCCCCCCCACCCCCCCCCCCCCCCACCCCCCCCCCCCCCCACCCCCCCCCCCCCCCACCCCCCCCCCCCCCCACCCCCCCCCCCCCCCACCCCCCCCCCCCCCCACCCCCCCCCCCCCCCACCCCCCCCCCCCCCCACCCCCCCCCCCCCCCACCCCCCCCCCCCCCCACCCCCCCCCCCCCCCACCCCCCCCCCCCCCCACCCCCCCCCCCCCCCACCCCCCCCCCCCCCCACCCCCCCCCCCCCCCACCCCCCCCCCCCCCCACCCCCCCCCCCCCCCACCCCCCCCCCCCCCCACCCCCCCCCCCCCCCACCCCCCCCCCCCCCCACCCCCCCCCCCCCCCACCCCCCCCCCCCCCCACCCCCCCCCCCCCCCACCCCCCCCCCCCCCCACCCCCCCCCCCCCCCACCCCCCCCCCCCCCCACCCCCCCCCCCCCCCACCCCCCCCCCCCCCCACCCCCCCCCCCCCCCACCCCCCCCCCCCCCCACCCCCCCCCCCCCCCACCCCCCCCCCCCCCCACCCCCCCCCCCCCCCACCCCCCCCCCCCCCCACCCCCCCCCCCCCCCACCCCCCCCCCCCCCCACCCCCCCCCCCCCCCACCCCCCCCCCCCCCCACCCCCCCCCCCCCCCACCCCCCCCCCCCCCCACCCCCCCCCCCCCCCACCCCCCCCCCCCCCCACCCCCCCCCCCCCCCACCCCCCCCCCCCCCCACCCCCCCCCCCCCCCACCCCCCCCCCCCCCCACCCCCCCCCCCCCCCACCCCCCCCCCCCCCCACCCCCCCCCCCCCCCACCCCCCCCCCCCCCCACCCCCCCCCCCCCCCACCCCCCCCCCCCCCCACCCCCCCCCCCCCCCACCCCCCCCCCCCCCCACCCCCCCCCCCCCCCACCCCCCCCCCCCCCCACCCCCCCCCCCCCCCACCCCCCCCCCCCCCCACCCCCCCCCCCCCCCACCCCCCCCCCCCCCCACCCCCCCCCCCCCCCACCCCCCCCCCCCCCCACCCCCCCCCCCCCCCACCCCCCCCCCCCCCCACCCCCCCCCCCCCCCACCCCCCCCCCCCCCCACCCCCCCCCCCCCCCACCCCCCCCCCCCCCCACCCCCCCCCCCCCCCACCCCCCCCCCCCCCCACCCCCCCCCCCCCCCACCCCCCCCCCCCCCCACCCCCCCCCCCCCCCACCCCCCCCCCCCCCCACCCCCCCCCCCCCCCACCCCCCCCCCCCCCCACCCCCCCCCCCCCCCACCCCCCCCCCCCCCCACCCCCCCCCCCCCCCACCCCCCCCCCCCCCCACCCCCCCCCCCCCCCACCCCCCCCCCCCCCCACCCCCCCCCCCCCCCACCCCCCCCCCCCCCCACCCCCCCCCCCCCCCACCCCCCCCCCCCCCCACCCCCCCCCCCCCCCACCCCCCCCCCCCCCCACCCCCCCCCCCCCCCACCCCCCCCCCCCCCCACCCCCCCCCCCCCCCACCCCCCCCCCCCCCCACCCCCCCCCCCCCCCACCCCCCCCCCCCCCCACCCCCCCCCCCCCCCACCCCCCCCCCCCCCCACCCCCCCCCCCCCCCACCCCCCCCCCCCCCCACCCCCCCCCCCCCCCACCCCCCCCCCCCCCCACCCCCCCCCCCCCCCACCCCCCCCCCCCCCCACCCCCCCCCCCCCCCACCCCCCCCCCCCCCCACCCCCCCCCCCCCCCACCCCCCCCCCCCCCCACCCCCCCCCCCCCCCACCCCCCCCCCCCCCCACCCCCCCCCCCCCCCACCCCCCCCCCCCCCCACCCCCCCCCCCCCCCACCCCCCCCCCCCCCCACCCCCCCCCCCCCCCACCCCCCCCCCCCCCCACCCCCCCCCCCCCCCACCCCCCCCCCCCCCCACCCCCCCCCCCCCCCACCCCCCCCCCCCCCCACCCCCCCCCCCCCCCACCCCCCCCCCCCCCCACCCCCCCCCCCCCCCACCCCCCCCCCCCCCCACCCCCCCCCCCCCCCACCCCCCCCCCCCCCCACCCCCCCCCCCCCCCACCCCCCCCCCCCCCCACCCCCCCCCCCCCCCACCCCCCCCCCCCCCCACCCCCCCCCCCCCCCACCCCCCCCCCCCCCCACCCCCCCCCCCCCCCACCCCCCCCCCCCCCCACCCCCCCCCCCCCCCACCCCCCCCCCCCCCCACCCCCCCCCCCCCCCACCCCCCCCCCCCCCCACCCCCCCCCCCCCCCACCCCCCCCCCCCCCCACCCCCCCCCCCCCCCACCCCCCCCCCCCCCCACCCCCCCCCCCCCCCACCCCCCCCCCCCCCCACCCCCCCCCCCCCCCACCCCCCCCCCCCCCCACCCCCCCCCCCCCCCACCCCCCCCCCCCCCCACCCCCCCCCCCCCCCACCCCCCCCCCCCCCCACCCCCCCCCCCCCCCACCCCCCCCCCCCCCCACCCCCCCCCCCCCCCACCCCCCCCCCCCCCCACCCCCCCCCCCCCCCACCCCCCCCCCCCCCCACCCCCCCCCCCCCCCACCCCCCCCCCCCCCCACCCCCCCCCCCCCCCACCCCCCCCCCCCCCCACCCCCCCCCCCCCCCACCCCCCCCCCCCCCCACCCCCCCCCCCCCCCACCCCCCCCCCCCCCCACCCCCCCCCCCCCCCACCCCCCCCCCCCCCCACCCCCCCCCCCCCCCACCCCCCCCCCCCCCCACCCCCCCCCCCCCCCACCCCCCCCCCCCCCCACCCCCCCCCCCCCCCACCCCCCCCCCCCCCCACCCCCCCCCCCCCCCACCCCCCCCCCCCCCCACCCCCCCCCCCCCCCACCCCCCCCCCCCCCCACCCCCCCCCCCCCCCACCCCCCCCCCCCCCCACCCCCCCCCCCCCCCACCCCCCCCCCCCCCCACCCCCCCCCCCCCCCACCCCCCCCCCCCCCCACCCCCCCCCCCCCCCACCCCCCCCCCCCCCCACCCCCCCCCCCCCCCACCCCCCCCCCCCCCCACCCCCCCCCCCCCCCACCCCCCCCCCCCCCCACCCCCCCCCCCCCCCACCCCCCCCCCCCCCCACCCCCCCCCCCCCCCACCCCCCCCCCCCCCCACCCCCCCCCCCCCCCACCCCCCCCCCCCCCCACCCCCCCCCCCCCCCACCCCCCCCCCCCCCCACCCCCCCCCCCCCCCACCCCCCCCCCCCCCCACCCCCCCCCCCCCCCACCCCCCCCCCCCCCCACCCCCCCCCCCCCCCACCCCCCCCCCCCCCCACCCCCCCCCCCCCCCACCCCCCCCCCCCCCCACCCCCCCCCCCCCCCACCCCCCCCCCCCCCCACCCCCCCCCCCCCCCACCCCCCCCCCCCCCCACCCCCCCCCCCCCCCACCCCCCCCCCCCCCCACCCCCCCCCCCCCCCACCCCCCCCCCCCCCCACCCCCCCCCCCCCCCACCCCCCCCCCCCCCCACCCCCCCCCCCCCCCACCCCCCCCCCCCCCCACCCCCCCCCCCCCCCACCCCCCCCCCCCCCCACCCCCCCCCCCCCCCACCCCCCCCCCCCCCCACCCCCCCCCCCCCCCACCCCCCCCCCCCCCCACCCCCCCCCCCCCCCACCCCCCCCCCCCCCCACCCCCCCCCCCCCCCACCCCCCCCCCCCCCCACCCCCCCCCCCCCCCACCCCCCCCCCCCCCCACCCCCCCCCCCCCCCACCCCCCCCCCCCCCCACCCCCCCCCCCCCCCACCCCCCCCCCCCCCCACCCCCCCCCCCCCCCACCCCCCCCCCCCCCCACCCCCCCCCCCCCCCACCCCCCCCCCCCCCCACCCCCCCCCCCCCCCACCCCCCCCCCCCCCCACCCCCCCCCCCCCCCACCCCCCCCCCCCCCCACCCCCCCCCCCCCCCACCCCCCCCCCCCCCCACCCCCCCCCCCCCCCACCCCCCCCCCCCCCCACCCCCCCCCCCCCCCACCCCCCCCCCCCCCCACCCCCCCCCCCCCCCACCCCCCCCCCCCCCCACCCCCCCCCCCCCCCACCCCCCCCCCCCCCCACCCCCCCCCCCCCCCACCCCCCCCCCCCCCCACCCCCCCCCCCCCCCACCCCCCCCCCCCCCCACCCCCCCCCCCCCCCACCCCCCCCCCCCCCCACCCCCCCCCCCCCCCACCCCCCCCCCCCCCCACCCCCCCCCCCCCCCACCCCCCCCCCCCCCCACCCCCCCCCCCCCCCACCCCCCCCCCCCCCCACCCCCCCCCCCCCCCACCCCCCCCCCCCCCCACCCCCCCCCCCCCCCACCCCCCCCCCCCCCCACCCCCCCCCCCCCCCACCCCCCCCCCCCCCCACCCCCCCCCCCCCCCACCCCCCCCCCCCCCCACCCCCCCCCCCCCCCACCCCCCCCCCCCCCCACCCCCCCCCCCCCCCACCCCCCCCCCCCCCCACCCCCCCCCCCCCCCACCCCCCCCCCCCCCCACCCCCCCCCCCCCCCACCCCCCCCCCCCCCCACCCCCCCCCCCCCCCACCCCCCCCCCCCCCCACCCCCCCCCCCCCCCACCCCCCCCCCCCCCCACCCCCCCCCCCCCCCACCCCCCCCCCCCCCCACCCCCCCCCCCCCCCACCCCCCCCCCCCCCCACCCCCCCCCCCCCCCACCCCCCCCCCCCCCCACCCCCCCCCCCCCCCACCCCCCCCCCCCCCCACCCCCCCCCCCCCCCACCCCCCCCCCCCCCCACCCCCCCCCCCCCCCACCCCCCCCCCCCCCCACCCCCCCCCCCCCCCACCCCCCCCCCCCCCCACCCCCCCCCCCCCCCACCCCCCCCCCCCCCCACCCCCCCCCCCCCCCACCCCCCCCCCCCCCCACCCCCCCCCCCCCCCACCCCCCCCCCCCCCCACCCCCCCCCCCCCCCACCCCCCCCCCCCCCCACCCCCCCCCCCCCCCACCCCCCCCCCCCCCCACCCCCCCCCCCCCCCACCCCCCCCCCCCCCCACCCCCCCCCCCCCCCACCCCCCCCCCCCCCCACCCCCCCCCCCCCCCACCCCCCCCCCCCCCCACCCCCCCCCCCCCCCACCCCCCCCCCCCCCCACCCCCCCCCCCCCCCACCCCCCCCCCCCCCCACCCCCCCCCCCCCCCACCCCCCCCCCCCCCCACCCCCCCCCCCCCCCACCCCCCCCCCCCCCCACCCCCCCCCCCCCCCACCCCCCCCCCCCCCCACCCCCCCCCCCCCCCACCCCCCCCCCCCCCCACCCCCCCCCCCCCCCACCCCCCCCCCCCCCCACCCCCCCCCCCCCCCACCCCCCCCCCCCCCCACCCCCCCCCCCCCCCACCCCCCCCCCCCCCCACCCCCCCCCCCCCCCACCCCCCCCCCCCCCCACCCCCCCCCCCCCCCACCCCCCCCCCCCCCCACCCCCCCCCCCCCCCACCCCCCCCCCCCCCCACCCCCCCCCCCCCCCACCCCCCCCCCCCCCCACCCCCCCCCCCCCCCACCCCCCCCCCCCCCCACCCCCCCCCCCCCCCACCCCCCCCCCCCCCCACCCCCCCCCCCCCCCACCCCCCCCCCCCCCCACCCCCCCCCCCCCCCACCCCCCCCCCCCCCCACCCCCCCCCCCCCCCACCCCCCCCCCCCCCCACCCCCCCCCCCCCCCACCCCCCCCCCCCCCCACCCCCCCCCCCCCCCACCCCCCCCCCCCCCCACCCCCCCCCCCCCCCACCCCCCCCCCCCCCCACCCCCCCCCCCCCCCACCCCCCCCCCCCCCCACCCCCCCCCCCCCCCACCCCCCCCCCCCCCCACCCCCCCCCCCCCCCACCCCCCCCCCCCCCCACCCCCCCCCCCCCCCACCCCCCCCCCCCCCCACCCCCCCCCCCCCCCACCCCCCCCCCCCCCCACCCCCCCCCCCCCCCACCCCCCCCCCCCCCCACCCCCCCCCCCCCCCACCCCCCCCCCCCCCCACCCCCCCCCCCCCCCACCCCCCCCCCCCCCCACCCCCCCCCCCCCCCACCCCCCCCCCCCCCCACCCCCCCCCCCCCCCACCCCCCCCCCCCCCCACCCCCCCCCCCCCCCACCCCCCCCCCCCCCCACCCCCCCCCCCCCCCACCCCCCCCCCCCCCCACCCCCCCCCCCCCCCACCCCCCCCCCCCCCCACCCCCCCCCCCCCCCACCCCCCCCCCCCCCCACCCCCCCCCCCCCCCACCCCCCCCCCCCCCCACCCCCCCCCCCCCCCACCCCCCCCCCCCCCCACCCCCCCCCCCCCCCACCCCCCCCCCCCCCCACCCCCCCCCCCCCCCACCCCCCCCCCCCCCCACCCCCCCCCCCCCCCACCCCCCCCCCCCCCCACCCCCCCCCCCCCCCACCCCCCCCCCCCCCCACCCCCCCCCCCCCCCACCCCCCCCCCCCCCCACCCCCCCCCCCCCCCACCCCCCCCCCCCCCCACCCCCCCCCCCCCCCACCCCCCCCCCCCCCCACCCCCCCCCCCCCCCACCCCCCCCCCCCCCCACCCCCCCCCCCCCCCACCCCCCCCCCCCCCCACCCCCCCCCCCCCCCACCCCCCCCCCCCCCCACCCCCCCCCCCCCCCACCCCCCCCCCCCCCCACCCCCCCCCCCCCCCACCCCCCCCCCCCCCCACCCCCCCCCCCCCCCACCCCCCCCCCCCCCCACCCCCCCCCCCCCCCACCCCCCCCCCCCCCCACCCCCCCCCCCCCCCACCCCCCCCCCCCCCCACCCCCCCCCCCCCCCACCCCCCCCCCCCCCCACCCCCCCCCCCCCCCACCCCCCCCCCCCCCCACCCCCCCCCCCCCCCACCCCCCCCCCCCCCCACCCCCCCCCCCCCCCACCCCCCCCCCCCCCCACCCCCCCCCCCCCCCACCCCCCCCCCCCCCCACCCCCCCCCCCCCCCACCCCCCCCCCCCCCCACCCCCCCCCCCCCCCACCCCCCCCCCCCCCCACCCCCCCCCCCCCCCACCCCCCCCCCCCCCCACCCCCCCCCCCCCCCACCCCCCCCCCCCCCCACCCCCCCCCCCCCCCACCCCCCCCCCCCCCCACCCCCCCCCCCCCCCACCCCCCCCCCCCCCCACCCCCCCCCCCCCCCACCCCCCCCCCCCCCCACCCCCCCCCCCCCCCACCCCCCCCCCCCCCCACCCCCCCCCCCCCCCACCCCCCCCCCCCCCCACCCCCCCCCCCCCCCACCCCCCCCCCCCCCCACCCCCCCCCCCCCCCACCCCCCCCCCCCCCCACCCCCCCCCCCCCCCACCCCCCCCCCCCCCCACCCCCCCCCCCCCCCACCCCCCCCCCCCCCCACCCCCCCCCCCCCCCACCCCCCCCCCCCCCCACCCCCCCCCCCCCCCACCCCCCCCCCCCCCCACCCCCCCCCCCCCCCACCCCCCCCCCCCCCCACCCCCCCCCCCCCCCACCCCCCCCCCCCCCCACCCCCCCCCCCCCCCACCCCCCCCCCCCCCCACCCCCCCCCCCCCCCACCCCCCCCCCCCCCCACCCCCCCCCCCCCCCACCCCCCCCCCCCCCCACCCCCCCCCCCCCCCACCCCCCCCCCCCCCCACCCCCCCCCCCCCCCACCCCCCCCCCCCCCCACCCCCCCCCCCCCCCACCCCCCCCCCCCCCCACCCCCCCCCCCCCCCACCCCCCCCCCCCCCCACCCCCCCCCCCCCCCACCCCCCCCCCCCCCCACCCCCCCCCCCCCCCACCCCCCCCCCCCCCCACCCCCCCCCCCCCCCACCCCCCCCCCCCCCCACCCCCCCCCCCCCCCACCCCCCCCCCCCCCCACCCCCCCCCCCCCCCACCCCCCCCCCCCCCCACCCCCCCCCCCCCCCACCCCCCCCCCCCCCCACCCCCCCCCCCCCCCACCCCCCCCCCCCCCCACCCCCCCCCCCCCCCACCCCCCCCCCCCCCCACCCCCCCCCCCCCCCACCCCCCCCCCCCCCCACCCCCCCCCCCCCCCACCCCCCCCCCCCCCCACCCCCCCCCCCCCCCACCCCCCCCCCCCCCCACCCCCCCCCCCCCCCACCCCCCCCCCCCCCCACCCCCCCCCCCCCCCACCCCCCCCCCCCCCCACCCCCCCCCCCCCCCACCCCCCCCCCCCCCCACCCCCCCCCCCCCCCACCCCCCCCCCCCCCCACCCCCCCCCCCCCCCACCCCCCCCCCCCCCCACCCCCCCCCCCCCCCACCCCCCCCCCCCCCCACCCCCCCCCCCCCCCACCCCCCCCCCCCCCCACCCCCCCCCCCCCCCACCCCCCCCCCCCCCCACCCCCCCCCCCCCCCACCCCCCCCCCCCCCCACCCCCCCCCCCCCCCACCCCCCCCCCCCCCCACCCCCCCCCCCCCCCACCCCCCCCCCCCCCCACCCCCCCCCCCCCCCACCCCCCCCCCCCCCCACCCCCCCCCCCCCCCACCCCCCCCCCCCCCCACCCCCCCCCCCCCCCACCCCCCCCCCCCCCCACCCCCCCCCCCCCCCACCCCCCCCCCCCCCCACCCCCCCCCCCCCCCACCCCCCCCCCCCCCCACCCCCCCCCCCCCCCACCCCCCCCCCCCCCCACCCCCCCCCCCCCCCACCCCCCCCCCCCCCCACCCCCCCCCCCCCCCACCCCCCCCCCCCCCCACCCCCCCCCCCCCCCACCCCCCCCCCCCCCCACCCCCCCCCCCCCCCACCCCCCCCCCCCCCCACCCCCCCCCCCCCCCACCCCCCCCCCCCCCCACCCCCCCCCCCCCCCACCCCCCCCCCCCCCCACCCCCCCCCCCCCCCACCCCCCCCCCCCCCCACCCCCCCCCCCCCCCACCCCCCCCCCCCCCCACCCCCCCCCCCCCCCACCCCCCCCCCCCCCCACCCCCCCCCCCCCCCACCCCCCCCCCCCCCCACCCCCCCCCCCCCCCACCCCCCCCCCCCCCCACCCCCCCCCCCCCCCACCCCCCCCCCCCCCCACCCCCCCCCCCCCCCACCCCCCCCCCCCCCCACCCCCCCCCCCCCCCACCCCCCCCCCCCCCCACCCCCCCCCCCCCCCACCCCCCCCCCCCCCCACCCCCCCCCCCCCCCACCCCCCCCCCCCCCCACCCCCCCCCCCCCCCACCCCCCCCCCCCCCCACCCCCCCCCCCCCCCACCCCCCCCCCCCCCCACCCCCCCCCCCCCCCACCCCCCCCCCCCCCCACCCCCCCCCCCCCCCACCCCCCCCCCCCCCCACCCCCCCCCCCCCCCACCCCCCCCCCCCCCCACCCCCCCCCCCCCCCACCCCCCCCCCCCCCCACCCCCCCCCCCCCCCACCCCCCCCCCCCCCCACCCCCCCCCCCCCCCACCCCCCCCCCCCCCCACCCCCCCCCCCCCCCACCCCCCCCCCCCCCCACCCCCCCCCCCCCCCACCCCCCCCCCCCCCCACCCCCCCCCCCCCCCACCCCCCCCCCCCCCCACCCCCCCCCCCCCCCACCCCCCCCCCCCCCCACCCCCCCCCCCCCCCACCCCCCCCCCCCCCCACCCCCCCCCCCCCCCACCCCCCCCCCCCCCCACCCCCCCCCCCCCCCACCCCCCCCCCCCCCCACCCCCCCCCCCCCCCACCCCCCCCCCCCCCCACCCCCCCCCCCCCCCACCCCCCCCCCCCCCCACCCCCCCCCCCCCCCACCCCCCCCCCCCCCCACCCCCCCCCCCCCCCACCCCCCCCCCCCCCCACCCCCCCCCCCCCCCACCCCCCCCCCCCCCCACCCCCCCCCCCCCCCACCCCCCCCCCCCCCCACCCCCCCCCCCCCCCACCCCCCCCCCCCCCCACCCCCCCCCCCCCCCACCCCCCCCCCCCCCCACCCCCCCCCCCCCCCACCCCCCCCCCCCCCCACCCCCCCCCCCCCCCACCCCCCCCCCCCCCCACCCCCCCCCCCCCCCACCCCCCCCCCCCCCCACCCCCCCCCCCCCCCACCCCCCCCCCCCCCCACCCCCCCCCCCCCCCACCCCCCCCCCCCCCCACCCCCCCCCCCCCCCACCCCCCCCCCCCCCCACCCCCCCCCCCCCCCACCCCCCCCCCCCCCCACCCCCCCCCCCCCCCACCCCCCCCCCCCCCCACCCCCCCCCCCCCCCACCCCCCCCCCCCCCCACCCCCCCCCCCCCCCACCCCCCCCCCCCCCCACCCCCCCCCCCCCCCACCCCCCCCCCCCCCCACCCCCCCCCCCCCCCACCCCCCCCCCCCCCCACCCCCCCCCCCCCCCACCCCCCCCCCCCCCCACCCCCCCCCCCCCCCACCCCCCCCCCCCCCCACCCCCCCCCCCCCCCACCCCCCCCCCCCCCCACCCCCCCCCCCCCCCACCCCCCCCCCCCCCCACCCCCCCCCCCCCCCACCCCCCCCCCCCCCCACCCCCCCCCCCCCCCACCCCCCCCCCCCCCCACCCCCCCCCCCCCCCACCCCCCCCCCCCCCCACCCCCCCCCCCCCCCACCCCCCCCCCCCCCCACCCCCCCCCCCCCCCACCCCCCCCCCCCCCCACCCCCCCCCCCCCCCACCCCCCCCCCCCCCCACCCCCCCCCCCCCCCACCCCCCCCCCCCCCCACCCCCCCCCCCCCCCACCCCCCCCCCCCCCCACCCCCCCCCCCCCCCACCCCCCCCCCCCCCCACCCCCCCCCCCCCCCACCCCCCCCCCCCCCCACCCCCCCCCCCCCCCACCCCCCCCCCCCCCCACCCCCCCCCCCCCCCACCCCCCCCCCCCCCCACCCCCCCCCCCCCCCACCCCCCCCCCCCCCCACCCCCCCCCCCCCCCACCCCCCCCCCCCCCCACCCCCCCCCCCCCCCACCCCCCCCCCCCCCCACCCCCCCCCCCCCCCACCCCCCCCCCCCCCCACCCCCCCCCCCCCCCACCCCCCCCCCCCCCCACCCCCCCCCCCCCCCACCCCCCCCCCCCCCCACCCCCCCCCCCCCCCACCCCCCCCCCCCCCCACCCCCCCCCCCCCCCACCCCCCCCCCCCCCCACCCCCCCCCCCCCCCACCCCCCCCCCCCCCCACCCCCCCCCCCCCCCACCCCCCCCCCCCCCCACCCCCCCCCCCCCCCACCCCCCCCCCCCCCCACCCCCCCCCCCCCCCACCCCCCCCCCCCCCCACCCCCCCCCCCCCCCACCCCCCCCCCCCCCCACCCCCCCCCCCCCCCACCCCCCCCCCCCCCCACCCCCCCCCCCCCCCACCCCCCCCCCCCCCCACCCCCCCCCCCCCCCACCCCCCCCCCCCCCCACCCCCCCCCCCCCCCACCCCCCCCCCCCCCCACCCCCCCCCCCCCCCACCCCCCCCCCCCCCCACCCCCCCCCCCCCCCACCCCCCCCCCCCCCCACCCCCCCCCCCCCCCACCCCCCCCCCCCCCCACCCCCCCCCCCCCCCACCCCCCCCCCCCCCCACCCCCCCCCCCCCCCACCCCCCCCCCCCCCCACCCCCCCCCCCCCCCACCCCCCCCCCCCCCCACCCCCCCCCCCCCCCACCCCCCCCCCCCCCCACCCCCCCCCCCCCCCACCCCCCCCCCCCCCCACCCCCCCCCCCCCCCACCCCCCCCCCCCCCCACCCCCCCCCCCCCCCACCCCCCCCCCCCCCCACCCCCCCCCCCCCCCACCCCCCCCCCCCCCCACCCCCCCCCCCCCCCACCCCCCCCCCCCCCCACCCCCCCCCCCCCCCACCCCCCCCCCCCCCCACCCCCCCCCCCCCCCACCCCCCCCCCCCCCCACCCCCCCCCCCCCCCACCCCCCCCCCCCCCCACCCCCCCCCCCCCCCACCCCCCCCCCCCCCCACCCCCCCCCCCCCCCACCCCCCCCCCCCCCCACCCCCCCCCCCCCCCACCCCCCCCCCCCCCCACCCCCCCCCCCCCCCACCCCCCCCCCCCCCCCCCCCCCCCCCCCCCCACCCCCCCCCCCCCCCAGCCCCCCCCCCCCCCCCCCCCCCCTCCCCGCACCCCCCCCCCCCCCCAACCCCCGCCACACCTCCCTCCCCCCCAGCCCCCCCTCCCCGCCACCCCCCCCCCCCCCCAGCCCCCCCCCCCCCCCCCTCCACCCCCCCCCCCCCCCCCCCCCCCCCCCCCCCACCCCCGCCCCCCCCCCCCCCCCCCCCCCCCCCCCCCCCCCCCCCACCCAACCCCCCCCCCCCCCACCCCGCAAGTTTTTGCACCAACTGGCCAACGGATGGATAGTCCTGTTGACAAAGAAAAAATCGGTTCGCATGTACAGCAATATCCAATACCGCAGCATATAAAACATAGATTAACCCCATTAAACAAACAATAATACAGCAGCAAATACTTAAAATTGAATAGAGCATAAATAAGAAAATAAGAACATAAGAATGGCGCCCGATCTAAAAGGCCAGGAGGGGAAAGGCAGGGCCCAAAACGGAATCACAGCCCTGCCAGAATGGAAACTGGCAGCCTCATTGGGGGGCAATAAATCTGCGGCCAGCCCTGCCAAAGGCCCGGTGGAACAGCTCCATCTTACAGGCCCTGTGGAACTCACCAAGGTCCCGCAGGGCCCGGACAGCTGGAGGAAGAGCGTTCCGCCAGGCAGGGGCCAGAGCCATGAAGGCCCTGGCCCAGGTCGAGGTCAGTCGCATCATTGAAGGGCTGGGGGTCTGTAGCAGATCTGCCACTGCCAAATGCAGTGTCCTATTTGGGGCATAAGGGGTGATGCAGTCCCGCAGGTATGAGGGCCCCATGTCGCATAAGGCCTTAACGGTCAAGACCAACACCTTGAAAACGATCCGGAACTCCACTGGGAGCCAGTGCAGATGGTGAAGCATGGGGGTGTTATGGTCTACATACCTACCACCCGTCAGAAGTCGAGCCGCCACATTCTGGACCAGTTTCAACTTCCAGATCAGTCGCAAGGGAAGGCCCGCATAGAGCGAGTTACAGTAATCCAACCTCGAGGTGACCGTCGCATGGATCACAGTGGCCAGATCCGACTGGGAGAGCTAGAAGGCCAGTCGCCGAGCCTAGTGAAGATGGAAAAACGCAACCTGGGTAACATGGGCCACCTGGCCCTCCCTAGATAGAGAAGAGTCCAGGCGGACCCCTAGGGGCCAGCATGACCCCATCCAAAACAGGCAGCTGGAAATCCCCTGGTCTTTCCCCCAGCCTAACCAGAGGACCTCCGTCTTTGTTGGATTAAGTTTTAACCTGCTCTGCCTCAACCAAGCAGCAACCGACTCCAAACAATGCTGTAGAGCTGCAGGGGCGGAGCCCCCCCCCTCCATCAACAGAATGACCGCATATTGGTGACAGACCAGCCCAAAACTCCGCACCAGCCGAGCAAGGGGTCGCATGTAGATGTTAAATAAGAGTGGGGAGAACAAGGCCCCCCGTGGGACCCCACAACTAAGTGGGGCCCTACGAGAGGCCTGATCCTTGCACCACACCTGCTGACCGTGCCCCTGGAGAAACGAGGCAATCCACTGAAGGACAGTGCCCCACACCCCAGACGCAGCCAGGCGGTGGATCAAAAGGTTGTGATCTACCATATCAAATGCTCCAGTGAGGTCAAGTAACACTAGCAGTTCCAATCTGCCTCGATCAAGCTGCATGCGGAGTGTATCTGTGACGGCAACGAGAACGGTCTCCATCCCATGCCCAGCACGGAAACTGGACTGGAAGGGATCAAGCACCGATGCGTCCTCCAGGAAGCCCTGAAGCTGCTCCAACACCACTCTCTCAATTACCTTCCCCAGAAACGAAAGATTCTAAATGGGGCGGTAATTGGCCAGATCACCGGGATCTAAGGATGGTCTTTTCGAGAGTGGGTGGACCACCGCCTCCTTCAACCCACCCGGAAACACTCCTTGCTCAAGGTGTTACCCCAAATAGAGGGAACAGGATAAGTTACCCAATTCAGATTTAGAGAATCAAAGAGACAGACAAAGAAAATGATTTCAAGAAGTTAGTAAGTTTATTAGAGAGGAACAGGTTGCAATAGCACCCTGGGAGGAAAGACTCAACTTCAGCTTTGGGGACCGTCCCTTTTATAGAAAAGCATCACATGCTAAGTCACAACTCCTATACATCACAGAATTCCTTGACACCTTTAAATAACATTACTAAAAACTTAAAACTCTCCAGTATAGATACAGATAATTTTGTCAGGGTTAATGATTCTTTTGACATAAAGATGTTTTATTTTGGCTTACTCTGAGAGGTATGTCCCATAGATTGATTGTTTCTTTATTACATGTTCACTTCTATTACCTCAGTTCAACCTAGGGTTACTCATAGGACAATCCTTAAACAATTCTTCTCCACTTTATTAAAACAACTTTCTCCTGACGCTTCTCGACCCTTGGCACCATCTCAGTGCCCCTTTCTTCACCCACTTAGATGGATGGCAAAACACAGAATCTGACAGGAGGAATGCACTGAGATGGCAAAATCATAGATAAGTGTAGTCTGAACGCTTGTCTGGTGTACCCTTAAAGGCCTCCTTTTGTTATGTGTTAGGGGCTTGTTTTAGGCTATGTTTTGTTTTACCTATGCCTTTAGAGTCTGCCGAATCAGCAGAAAGTGTAGCTATCCATGTTGTTTGGCTCTTTTTCATTCAGCTCAGATTGTGAGTTAGAAGTTTTCTTACAGTAAGTAACTCCAAATAACTAGTATAACATAGGAATAAGTGTATTGTGATTGTTGAATATAAGTGACTAATAAATGCGATTAAATATGATTAAATGCGATTATACTTTCAGTGATAACAAAGAGAGTCATTGACTATATTCAACAGGTGGGGTCGTAACTCCTCCCGGCAGGCTTTAATCAGCTAGGAGGGGCACGGATCCAGAAGACAGGTAGTAGGTCTGACAGCAGCCAGGACCCTCTCAACATCGGACTCGCAGAGCAGGGAAAACCGGTCTAAAGTGAGACCCAAAGACAGCGAAGGAGCCTCAAGTTCTCTAACAGTATCAAGTGTATAATTTTACCTTTCTTACAGCCATGGCAGCTAGCAATACCAGTCTCACATCTGTTTTGACTGTTTGGGGACTTTAATTCACTGAAGACCTCTTTGTTTTCCTACAGGTTATCTTCCAAGTGAAAATTACAGCAACTGAATGCGTTCAGAACCAAACCCTTACTATTCGTCCTCTGGGTTTCACCGACACCCTCACAGTGAACATAAGCAGTCGATGTGATTGTGAGTGTGATGAGGAAAGATTGGATCCTTCTGTCTGTAGTGGACATGGAAAAGTAGATTGTGGAATCTGCAGGTAATCCATTTGCTCCCCCACTCATGTCAGCCCTCCGTACCACAGCTCCTATTGAGAGATCTTGACCATTCTCACAATGAAATATGTTGCTTGCCCAGCTGGATTTTGAGGCAGTCTCTCACTTCAAGTTGCTCCTCTCGAAGATTCCAGGTACTTGCTAAATATGGGAGTCTGAGGATTTGGTACAAGAGAGATTTATGTATTTATATTTATTCCCCTGCCTTTTATTACAGTCTTGAGGGCAGGTTATGATAGAAACCATAATAAGGTCCTTTCCAACACAATAATCAAATCCCTATGAAACCCAATCCTGAAACCATAAAACATAAAAACTCCCACCCAACCACTCCTAAAAATGGGAGGAGCATACCTCAAGGCCCTTCCCATCCCAGTATTTTGGGGGGGGGGTGGGGAACTCAGCCAAATGCCCATATGAAGAGGCCAGTCTTCGCCAGGTGCCCAAAGCCCAGGAGGGCAGGCACCTCTGGTGGAAAGGCACTCCACAGCGCAGGGGTCACTATTGAGAAGGCTCTCTGGGCCGCCCCCACCCTCCCCTCACCTCTGAAGGGGGTGGGACAACCAGGCGGGTCTCCCCCTCCAATCTCAGCACCCAGACAGGAATATATGAGTGGATGCGGTCTCCCGAGGGCCCAGGACTGAAGCCGTTTAGGGCTTTATAGGTTAGTACCAGCACTTTAAATTGGGCCTGGTAGTGCTTCGGAAGGCAGTGCAGACTCCTATGAATTGGGTTGTGATCCCAGTATGAGGCACCAGTCAGCAGATGAACCAACATATTCTGCGCTAGCTCAAGTTTCTGGCCTGTCCTCAAAGGCAGCCCCTACATGTAGCGGGTTGCAGTAATTCAATCTGGTGGTTACCGGAGCACAGATAACGGTAGCCAGGTCATCCCAGTCCAGGAGAAAGTGGAGGTGGCACACCAGCTGAAGATGTTAATGGGCTCTCCTGGTTGTCGTGGCCACCTGCCTTTCCAGAGACAGCGCCCCATCCAGGATGGTCCCAAGACCCTGCCCCTGGCCCTTCTGGGGTACAGTTACCTCTTCCAGCACTGGGTGTCCCTTGATTCCCCAGATTGAGGTGCTTGGCATACAGAGCCCCTCCGTCCTTTGAGTTTCAATTTACTGGCCCTCATGAGTGCCAGCAGGCAGCAGTCCAGAACTTGGGCAGCTTCACCTGATGCAGAAGGAAATGGGAGGAACAGCTGGGTGTCATCCACATATTTATGACAAACAACACCATATCTTCCAATGTCCTCCCCTAGTGGCTTCATATAGATAACACAGGAGGACAGGACCAAGCCCTGGGGAAATCCACAGGAGGACTCCCAGGGACTCAAGTACCTGCCCCCCATCTCCGCTTTCTGGAGCCTGCCACTGGGGTAGACAAGAACCACTGCATTACAGTGGACCCAGCCTAACCCCTGTTTCCATTCCAGGAGGATACTGTGGCCAATGGTATTGAAGGCCACTGAAAGACCTAGGACTACCAAAAGGGACAATGTACATGTTTAAGCTCCAAACTTGAAGAAAACATGACAATACTGACACAGCATACCCCCTCTAACCTATACTCTTGCCAAAACCTACTGCATTGGCTGGCTGACGAGAACATTAATTCCTAGAGCTGTTTTCATTTTTCATCCTTGTCTAGCATGTATGTAGAAAACTGCATAACTCTGGTGCCCCAATGGGGCTATGCTGGCAGGGCCTGATGGGAATCGTAGTCCATGAACATCTGGGGTCCCAGAGTTGGACATAGTGGGATATAACGTAGTGGGATATAAGCATGGCTGCAATACTGGCTGCACTTAGTTCTGGCGATAGAAGTCGAAATGCTTATTCCCAAAGCTGTTCCAGAATAAAGAAATCAACTGTAAACAGAGTCTTGTTACTGAGCAGTCCAGGGTGCGACAGGCAAGCTATAAATTGAATAAAACACAGTGAAATGAGATAGTGAATCAGATGCCGCTTCTGAGCAGTCATACATTTTAAGAGTATACAACGAAGCTGTGGGCCCATTGGGCTGCTGATTCTTGGAGTGATTATCAAAATTAATAACATAATGAGCTAAAAAAAAGAATTGGCATTATTTGACAGCTGGAAATGTTTTACCAGCCTTGCAAACTGAGTCCTTTGAAAGTTGAATTGTAGCACATGCTCTAGTTTAGACACGCCCACAGACTGGATCCTAAATGGTCCCAAGAGAGAGAAACAGAGATGTGTGCAAGAAGATCATCCACCCAAAATCTCACACACACAAGATCATGACAAATCAAAAAAATACTGCAAGGTTTTGGTCTTGCTTCTCAGTCCTTTTCTGTGATCAGAATATTTCTTCTCTCTAATGCCAGATGCGATTCTGGTTTCATTGGAAAGAACTGTGATTGTGAAACCGGCGGAAAATCCAACAAGGAACTTGAAAAGACTTGTCGAAAAGACAATGCCTCAGTCATTTGTTCGGGCCTTGGGGACTGTGTGTGTGGGCAGTGCGCTTGCCACACCAACGACGACCCCAAGAAGCTGATCTATGGCACCTTCTGTGAGTGTGACAACACCAACTGTGAGCTGCACGATGGCCAGGTGTGTGGAGGGGCAGGTGAGTGATGGGAAGAGAGCTGACGCCTCTCTTGGCCTTCGCTTGGGACTATTCCTCTAGGTTGCTTTTTCTGCTGCAGCCTGCAGACCTTTTCAGGGCATCATTTCGGTTCTGCTCCTTCATCATTTGAGCTTTTTGCATCTTAGAAAGATCTGCTTCAATACTACTTCTCTACTCTGGATCTCACCACTTGGAAGTTAAATTCTATCATTATCCACATGGCCGCTTTATGTTTCCTGAAATAGTATGGTCTGAAATTGTAGGGAACCTTGCTTTGTGAGAGCAGGACAACCACGAGATCTTTACCACTTTTATTTACAAAAGGTTTTTCTCATCAGAAAGCCACAGGAGTCAGAAGTAAAATTTTAACAAATTTATTTAGGAAAAATAAAATAATAAATGTACAGACAACAAATGGTAAGTGCAAACACACAGAGGATTCACACAGTCCTAGAACATAGAGTTGAGGGATAGGTCAGGGTTTTGTGGGGGAAGGCTTATCTAGAAGAGGAATAATCCAAGAAGCAAAGTTCTGAACTCCAGCTCTGAACTCCAAAGAGACGAGGTGAAAGCAATTGGCACACAGCATAATGAACCAAAAGGTGGTCCAGAAAACACTGGGCACTGACAGCAAGGTGAGCATCTAAATGATTGAGGGACTGGAGCACCTTCCTTATGAGGAGAGGCTGCAGCGTTTGGGACTCTTTAGTTTGGAGAGGAGACATCTGAGGGGAGATATGATTGAAGTCTATAAAATTATGCATGGGGTAGAAAATGTTGACAGAGAGACTTTTTTCTCTCTTTCTCACAATAGTAGAACCAGGGGGCATACATTGAAAATGCTTGGGGGAAGAATTAGGACTAATAAAAGGAAACACTTCTTCACGCAACGTGTGATTGGTGTTTGGAATATGCTGCCATAGGAGGTGGTGATGGCCACTAACCTGGATAGCTTTAAAAGGGGCTTGGACAGATTTATGGAGGAGAAGTAAATCTATGACTACCAATCTTGATCCTCTTTGATTTGAGATTACAAATGCACTAGCAGACCAGGTGCTCGGGAGCAGCAGCAGCAGAAGGCCATTGTTTTCACATCCTGCATGTGAGCTCCCAAAGGCACCTGGTGGGCCACTGCAAGTAGCAGAGTGCTGGACTAGATGGACTCTGGTCTGATCCAGCAGGCTCATTCTTATGTTCTTATGTTCAAACAACCTTCCACATAATACAGAAGCAACCTAAAACAAAGGGGAGGAAGACAGTCCTTTGCTTTTGCTGATGGGATTAAGTCCCAGAAGAAAAGGCTGCACTTTCTCCTGCCTGAGTCTTGCGCCTTGAGATTATGTCAAAGGAAGATTCAAATAATCCAATGAATCTTGAGATCCTAGAAGTGGAAAATTCAATAGTCCAATGGGTCTTGAGATCCTTCTCAGTGAAAGTTTGAATAATCCAATAGGAAAAGTAGGATGCTGTCTCCAATGGCCATGGCACACCTTAATCTTATCACTTGATTGTAGAAGGGTGTTGTCTTGGTTTGCATTTTCTAGCCTACTTCCTGGAGACTTAATAACAGCTAAAATTGAAACTAATGTAACCCTAAGGAACTTACTCTATTAATACAGCAAAAGGAATATTTTAAATTGATTCTCTCTGTTTCTTTCTCTAAAGAATCTCTTACTCTTGTAACAAAATACTCAGCTTATTCCTATATTGGGAGATAATAACACTAGTAATACATTTAATACACACACACATAGATTATATATGAATATGAGTTTTTGGGGTTCATACATGCTAATATAACAGTAAAGAATCTCATACATTCTTCTATGTGACAAAAGAGAACGAATAGCTTTACTAACAATCTAAACATAACAGAAAAATTAATTCTTCCAACTTTCATGGGTAACAAAGCTGCTATGGAGTAGGTCTGGGAGGAACTGCTGGATCCCTTCTTTAATAGGGTCAGCATTAGCTGCAAAGAACTTTTGCCATTTGCTTTTCTGATTCAGATTACTGACTACTTTCACTGTTGTGTTGATGCTGCTTTGGTTCTCCTTTTGAACTTCTGTGCCTCTGAGGATACTGGCGGCAACCCAGGTGGATTCCCTGGTGCTACGCTTTGCCTTATTCCATTTTAAAATCTCCACTCTCCACCCCACCCAGAACGAGGACATTGTGACTGTGGGAAGTGTAAATGCAACCTTGGCTTTGAAGGCAGTGCCTGCCACTGCAGGAGTACAACAGATGGTTGTAAGATCGACAAGGGGAGCGTGTGCAGCGGCCGTGGGAAGTGCGAGTGCAATACGTGCCTCTGCCGAAATGGCTACCAGCGCCCGTTTTGCAAAGAGTGCCCAGGATGTCCATCCCCTTGTGCCAGATACATGTAAGTGTCGTGCTTACAACAAACACAGCTCGTTATCAGTGGTTACTGTTCAGTCTATATTTTTGAAATTTTTCATGGTTAAGGAGCAGCAGTGGCATAGTGGTTAAGTGCAGGTGCACTCTAATCTGGAGAACCGGGTTGGATTCCCCGCTCTGCCACTTGAGTTGTGGGGCTTATCTGGGGAACTAGATTTGCCTGTGCACTCCAACACATGCCAACTGGGTGACCTTGGATTAGTCACAGTTCTTTAGAGCTCTCTCAGCCCCACCTACCTCACAGGGTGTTTGTTGTGAGGGGGAAGGGAAAGGAGTTTGTAAGCCCCTTTGAATCTCCTTACAGGATAGAAAGGGGGGTATACTACTACTACTACTACTACTACTACTACTACTACTACTACTACTACTACTACTTCTTCTACAGCGGCAAACCACTTAGTCACTTGCCTTGAAAACCCCACCAGGGGTCTCTGTGGGTCAACAGTGACGGGGCAACATTTTGCACACACGCTTTCTCGTCAATACACCCATTCTTTTAACAGTATTTGACTTTCATTCCCTCTTGTTTCATGCAAACCTGTCACCCTCCCCTCCCCTCAATCAATGGGAATGGCTTTCTCTGGGATTTGACACCATCCCTCCCTACATTTCTTTTGCCTGCAAGTTTTCAGACAGAGGTGAGAAAGCAGGCTCACAGCAAGGGAGAAAGCAGGCTCAGCCTCTGCCCCCCTTTCAGAGGCTGCAGGGCCTGCATTCAAAGAACAGAAGCAGAACGTTCTCTCCTTCCCCAGTGGCCCCTCTTGCACCAGAGCAGACATTGGTGTAGCCCTCAAAGACCTCTGCTTATGTGGAGTCAAAAAGCCCTCGCCAAGTAGTGGACACAGATCAGGCACTGGCAAAAATGAGGGAAACAGGGCATAGAGTTTTCTGTCTCCTGCAGCTAACTCTTCTGGTTGGAACACGCTCCTGTCAGGTCATCTGCTCATGCATTTTGTTCCCTTGCTGCTGCTCCTGCACACCTCACATTCTCTTGTGTAATTGTTAAAAGCAGATGATGTGATGCAACCGTAACAATCATTTCCAAAGTTTTCTGATGGTGGTTATTTTTAATAATCAGATTTGGCATATTAAGTGTTGCCCAGTCAGGAAGGTATTTGGATTGTAATTAATTTTCAGGTGCACCTCCCTGGAGGCAGAGCAGGGTGACCCACATTCAGAACTGCGATAAAACAGGTTCTTTATATGTACTTCAGCAGGACCCCTGCATTTCCATTGCCCATATTTTATTTATTTTATTTATTTATAATCAATTTTATATACCGCCCCTCCCCCGAAGGGCTCTGGGCGGTGAACAACATAATCATAACAGTAATAGCATTAAAATCCCAGTTAAAACAGCGAATTAAATAAAATTACAGCGGCATCCGACAAAATTTCATAAAACGTAATACACCCACCCTGGAAGCATTTCCACCCATTTCCACCCACCCATTTCTGCATCACACACCACTGCCGGGCTTGCTGTCCTGTTCAGGTGGATTCCCTTTCTCTGCTGATGCTTCTGGTTGCCCTGCCCTCCTGTCTTGCTGGGTGCACCACCCACACTGATGAATCACAGCGTACTCTTGCAATGAATTCATCAGTCCTTTTTGATGCTTGTGTGCTGATAAGTCACAGCTGACTCATGGTGACCCTGCAGGATGTTCCAGGTGAGAGACATTCGAGGTGGTTTGCCATTACCTGCCTCGGAGCCACCCCCTGGGCTTCCTCGGAGGTTTCCCATCCAAATACTAACCAGGGCCAACACTGCTTAGCTCCTGAGGTTTGGAGAGATCAAACTAGCCTGGGGCTATGCAGGTCAGGGCTATTTTCCCCTTTGATCTCTTAAATTTTGCACCCAAGTATTTCCACACCATCAACCACAGTTTGCATGTCTTAACCTGCACTCTCCAGACATTTTATATGACCTGATCTGCTGGATCAGAATAGTGTATTTAAGGATGAGCGCTATAAGCATGAGGGGTCGCGAGTTCAAATTTCACATAAGCTACAGTCTCCATGTTCTTGGCCTTGCTCTCCCCATATCTGTAGTGTGATATATAATGTGATACTGGTCTAAGCTAGAGAGCTGACATCAGGATTACTGAGATGGTGGATGTGAATTACTTTGAATTACTTTGAACATTTGAAATTAAAATCCATTGCAGCAGTGCATCTTTGTTATCCGATTTCTCTGGGAGACATACTTCTTCTATGTGTTCCAGTGCCTGCGTTGAGTGCAAAGCCTTTCAAAGTGGCCCACTAGAAAAGAATTGCTCTAAAGCTTGCTCAAACATTATTCTGAAAGAAACATTATCAGGTGGCAAAGCATGCAGAGAAAAGGATTCTCAGAACTGCTGGATCTCCTACAAGATTTTTCAAGAGGATGGAGAAGAGCAGTATTCTGTGACAGTCAATCCAGAGAAAGGTATGAGAATCTGGTCTCTGTATGTGGGATGATGCCAAACTTCTTTTACAGGTGAAAACTCTCTGCAAGCAAAGGAATAGGTTCAAGGTAAAGGAAAAAAAGAGGTTTCACCCAAAACATTAGGAAGAACTTTTTGATTGCCAGGGCTGTTTGTCATTGGAATGTGCTGCCGCGAAGGGTGGTGGAGTTTAGACCTTTTTTGGAGGTTTTTAAGCAGAGGCTGGATGGCCATCTGTCAGGAGTTTCTTTGATTGCGTTTGACTGCATGGCAGGGGGTTGGACTGGATGGCCTTTGTGGTGTATTCCAACTCTATGATTCTATGTTCATGAAATCCTATGAGGTGGCAGTGAAGGCCACTAAGAAGAACTTCTATGTGTCCTCTGTCGTGTTTAATAGCTCATGCCCAGCACAATTGTTTAAGATAATTTGGTCTCTTCTACCTTTTCCTGTGGGATCTAAACATTCTAGTGGTTTGGCTATTCGCTGTGAGGCTTTTGCGAGCTTTTTCAAGGATAACGTCTTGTCAGAGGGCTCTTCGGTCCTCCAGTAGTCAGCTCCTGGTGGTCCCCGGTCCCTCGGGCATTTGATTAGCCTTTTTGGCCCTGGCTCCAGCATGGTGAAACTCTCTGTCACCTGAACCAGGAACCCATGGGACCTTAACCAGCTCTGTGGGGCCTATGAGACGGAGATGTCCCACTGGCCTTTTGGTGGAGGCAGCCCATGCATCCAACCCATCTTGCTGGCCTCCCAGCTTTCTCTGCACCCCTTCTCCTCCATCCCGACAGTAAGTTACTCCACGTATGATGGAATCGTGAGGTGAGGGATTCTTCAGGCTATTTTGGGGTTTTGGACATTTGATCAATTGCCATCTTGCTGTTTTATTGTGTTTTATTATATTTAATTAATTGATGTTTTAATGCTATTTTATTCAGATTGTGTATATATAGGATGTTTTGATGATAATGTGCGTCAGCTGCCCTGAGCCTGGCAGTAAAAAGGGGAGGGCACGGGATTGAATTTAATGAAATAAAAATAAAACGAAGAAGCGGTCAACACCTAGGCTCCCCGACGTCCTTTATCGGCCATATTCTAAACTTTGTCTGAAGACATTTTTCTTTCAGTTTCGAGAAGAATGTTTCTGGCAGACTTCAGGCATAGCTGTGGGTTGTAAATTTGCGCCAGAGTTGACCAATCTATTTTTAGATTAGTAAACAACTTTATTCTACATGCAGATAACATCTATCGAAAATTTATTGGAAGATTTCTCAATGACATTTTTATGATTTAGACTGGCCCTGAGGAATCTTTGGTAGAATTTGGCCAATTCATTAACAACATCCACATCATAATTAAATTTGAGATTAGAAGGACTGAGAATACTCTTCAAACTGAGGTTTACAGGAAACCAACAGATGTGAACTCAAACCTCACAACAGATAGTTTTCACTCTGGTCATCTCAAGAGAAATGTACCATATTCACAATTATTAAGATTTAACAAGAACTGCAGGGAGGAAGAGAACAAGTGAGGATTTTATGGAAACAGTGGGCAGATTGTATTGGCAGAGGTATAGTGTATCTGCTTGTTTTGATTATAAAGCATTGGAGTTAACTGGCCCTTTTCAAATGATCCCAGACTTTGTTAGGCAGCAAAAGCTGCTTGCTGTCCTAGAAGGGCTGGTGGTTTTCTAGATTCGTAGCCTGTGGGGTGTTGGCGCATGACACACAAATAGCCCTTCCAGTTTCCATTGCTCAGTCAGGTAACCCAAGTCTTCTGCTGTCCTCCTGTCCTCAGAGTGCCCAGAGCCCCCCAATATTGCAGCCATTGTGGGCGGGATCATTGCCGGCGTGGCTCTCATCGGGCTCCTCCTGCTCCTTGTCTGGCGATTTGTGACAGAGCTGATTGACCGTCGGGAATATCACCGGTTTGAGAAGGAAAAGGCCAAGGCCCGGTGGAACGACGTAAGAGGCTTGTGGTGTGGGGAAGGGCGGGGCCATGTGTTTGGTTTTGACTCTTCCCAACGATTAGGCCAGAGGGGTTGACCCAGCTTTTATGTGGCTTCTGCTGGCTTAGAGGGTGCAGAGCACGGGCAAAGGAAACAAGGAGCTAGACGAGAGGTTTTGGTTGCTGAACCTGTGCAGACTGTCAAGAGACAGGGACTTCCCTTCTGCCTCCTGTCTGGAAATGCTGAAATGGTGGAAGAGGGAAAGGCTCATGACTTTATCCTCTTAAATGGATTTCTGTGGACAGAAATCCAGCAACTTGCCTAGAGCAGATTGGTCTAATCAGCAATGTGCAGACATGGGGAATGAAGGGCGATCCTATTCATATTTCAGTGGACCGAGTAGGACATTGGATAGGACTGTTCTGTTAACCACCTAAGGGATAATGCACTTGCAAACCATGATGTCGCTACCGCTGAGGCACATAGTGAATGGTAGAAGTGTCCGGACAACTGCGGGGCTTTGTTTATATCAGTGGTTCCCAAAGTGGGTGGTCATGCCCACTGGGGGCAGTGGGGTTCTGCTGGGGAGAATGATTGTGAGCCACATTTAACAGGCTGTAAAAGACAGGAGAGGGTGTTTCCATACACACTCACACTCCCCCAATAATCAAGAGAAGGGCAATCACCATTCACAACAGCTATAACAAGTGTAAGTACTTCAAGGCTTGTCATGTAGAGGATGGGGCCGTGGGGAGATTTTTCCCTCCAGAGTTACAACTAGAATTCCCATCAGCCCCTTCCAGCATGGCCAATTGGCCAATTGGCCATGCTGGAAGGGGCTGATGGGAATTGCGGTCCATAACATCTGGAGTGCCAAAGGTTCGCCACCACTGCTTTAGGCTCTGAGCAGCTTCGACAGAAAACGTAGCTTGCAAGTGAAGAATTTCTGTAATATCTGTATCCCCGCCCTTTTCTAGAAATCAATATAATTGGGCTTCTTCAGTTCGGATTTCTAGGCACCTCCCAGCAAGTAAGCCAGAGTGTTGCTTGTTCAAAACACCACGTTTCCCCCTAGGCACAAGATGCTTTTTTAAATGTTAAAAAGATGAACTAGAATAGGATTTATTTAAAAACAGCAGAGATATTTGGTGCAGTAAAAAATAACAGAAATAAAGCAGGTAAGTTGAAAAATCAGTAAAAAATAACAGAAATAAAGCTGGTAAGTTGAAAAATCAGGCATATTCAAAAAAGCTGATGTTGGTAGCTTTTGACACTATTTCAGTTCAGTGAAAATAGTGTTCTTTAACTGTCAGATTTAAAGACTTTCCAGACTTTCATAGTTCTTTAACTGTCAGATTTAAAGACTTTCCAGATGTTAACTCAATTCAGTGTGCTTTAGTGCAGGGGTGTCCAACTCTGGCGCTTCAGATGTTCATGGACTACAATTCCCATCAGCCCCTCCAGGCATGGCCAATTGGAATTCTTTTTAATTGATTATTAGCACAGGTTGGGATGGCTATTTGGTGAGATTTCTGTAGAGAACTTGTCCAGCAATTGCAAAGGAAGAATGGACGCTTTCCGTTTGCTCCCCAATTGGAAAGGAGAGAACATGAGAGAAACGTAGGCCCTTTCCCCACTTACCTTCGTCGGAGGGTTGCTGCGTGCAATTCCCAGCGTGCGCAATTCCTGGCGCGCGCCCCGGCTTCCCCACGACCCCGCGCTCTGTACAGGGCCATCAAAAGGCGCCATTTGAAAAGGCGCCAGGAATTACGCGCGCTGAGGGGGCGTGAGAGAGGCAGCGTCGGGGCGGCTGCGTTCTCGCCACCCCTGAAGTGGGGAGTGCAGCTGGACCCCGCGCTACTTTAGGAGAGTAGCGTGGGGCTTAAGGTAAGTGGGGAAAGGGCCTACGATGAGCAGATTGCGTAATCAATCACGCTGCTTCCATATGATGCAAGTGGAATGTGTAATCATTAGGAAATTTGAATAATTGATATATTTCTGGGAACTCAGAACAGACCACTTTTCACAAAAGCGTGGAGCAGTTCACACTCTACAACTGTTCCTTAGCAACCTCTGCCTCAGGAAAAAAACCCTCAGTCCTCACAGCGCTGACTGAAAAACTGGCTCTCCAGCTGCCAGCCAATCGCAAGCTGCTGTGGTGGACTCCTTGTTTGATGGCTCTGTGTTCTAATTTCAAGCAGCAAAGGCCTGGATTCTGTCACGCAGCACACCTGCACAGTCCTTTCATGCAAGCGCCAGTTTGGGGTCAGGCTAGATTGCCCAGGGATCCTAGATTTAATTATTTTTTGCCATCTTTGGGGCATGAACCAGGGATCTCTGACTGTGCGGGGAGAGGTAGTTGTGAATTTCTTGCATTGTGCAAAGGGTCAGACTAGAAAGTAGCTGGAGGTACTTTCCAACTCCGTATTTCTATGATTTCTATGAACTGCCAGTAACACAGACTAGCGTGGTTATCTTAAGCCATTTATCCGCTATTGAGGCTCACGGAAGGATTGTGCTAACTACACCTCCTTGTGTGACGTTTCATGGGCAGGCTGACAATCCTCTCTTCAAGAGTGCCACCACCACAGTCGTGAACCCCCAGTTTGGCGGCCAGCAGGGATGAACCGGAGGAGCCCTGTGAAGGACCCAGAGGAAGATAATGGAGGACGACTCCACCTCTGCTGCAGGATCCGCTGCGTTGTTACTTTCATGCCCTGCGCTTCAGGCACAGGAATAGGCCCTGTTGTATCTATGTCAGGTTGTACCTTTCCAAGAACCTTTTGTGTGGCTTTTGCAAGCATGTTTCCATTGCAGTAATGAAAGCATCATGTCTAGGTGCTAGACTGCTTTATTTGCACTTGCACTCCCCCTTCCCCCTTACCCCCCCCACACACAAAGCCAGTGTCTATCCCTCTCCTCCTGTGAGCAATTGGAGCATTAATAGTAACAAAAGAAATTGGGTGGTCGTTACAGGGGTGGAGGTTGGTCCATTTGGAGGTTGGTCCATTTGCTGCACTGTCCTTGGCAGACAGTCCAGGTGGGGCTTGGAGGTCTCCTGGAATTACATCTGATCTGCCACCTACAGAGATCGGTTTTCCTGGAGAAAAGGCTTCATACCTGTCTTCCCTCTCCAACGCCCACCTGTCCAGGCACGCCCCCCCCCCCAAATCTCCAGGGATTTCCCAGCCCCAAAGCTCAGCCGCTCTCTGTCTTGTCGTTGTCCAGGTCTACACTGCAAGCACCATCCTATCCCTGCAGAGGGATTTTCTTCCCCTGTAATCTAGGCCCACCCATACCAAAACGCCAGTCAGTCCGGTAAAAAAATGTCCCCTCAAGTTCTTGATTCATCTCTCCCCACCCCCCCATCAAGTGCAATCTGTTTTATGGCAACCCCAAGTGGGGTTTTGAAGACAAGAGACGTTCAGAGGTGGCTTGCCGTTGCCTACTTCCTCCTCAAGACCCTGACGTTCCTTGGAGGTCTCTCAACCAAATGCTCGCCAGGGGCCACCCTGCTTAGCTTCTGAGATCTGGTGAGATCAGGCCAGCCGGGGCCATCTCAGGAGGGCAACTGGTCAACAGACCTGTATGAACAACTGAAGCTATCAGACTCCACTTTTTCTCTAGGGAAGAAAAGAAAAAATGACCCATCAAGAACTCCCTCAGAGGATGAATTCTCATGACTACATAAATGAGGGTCTTTGCTCTTCCCCCTATATGATGTAATGGAGCCTTCCCACCTCCCAGGCATAAGGAATGAATAGAATTAATATACTAGAATTAATACAGGCTGTTGTTGTTTTTTAAACCCATACAAGTCTCAAGGCATTTCACCCCTCCCAGTGTGGTGTGGTGGTTAAGAGTGGCCAGTTGTGGTCCTCTCTAAACTCTCTTAGCCCACAGGGATCAAGAAAAATGGCAAACCACCTCAGAACATCTCTTGCCTTAAAATCCCCAACGGGTTGGCATAAGTTGGCTGCAATTTGAGGGCAAAATCACATCCACACCCCTACTTTGCTAGTAAAAAGAATGGAAGCCAAGAGAAGAGGATTCTGGTATGGGCCTCCTTGTGAAATTTGGATGCAGTAGCAACTTCTCTCTTGGGGTGGGAATAAGGAAATATTGCCCTTCAACCTTTCCCTTGCCCCCAAGAGACTGGAAAAAGAAGAGTCCTTCCCTTGTTGAACAGAGGAAAAAGTGGTGCTTTCTCCCCACCCCCAAAACTGCCCCAAGAAAACTAAACCTTTTTTTTCAGACTGCAGTTCTGTCTCCACTTGCTTAAGAGTGAATCCTACTGAATATAGTAGGACTGATTTCTGATTAAATATGCACAGGCGGCCATAAGTGGTAAAATAAGGATGCTCTGCAAATTACTTAATAATGGGGGAAATAAGTCCTGGAGTTTGGGGGCTGGAGGGTTCATGCGGTTGAGAGCTCCTGTGCTGCTGGGATGACGTCACGTAAACCTCACCCCTCTGATTCGGTGCTGGTGGAGGGCTTTCTTGAGTGGGAGTAGAAGGGGGCTTGCCCCTGCATAGGGACCAGACTGCAGTACTTTAAAAATGGTATTTGCACATGTACGGCCGGAGAAAATATTTATTGCAGTTCAGCTCCCAACTTAAAGACTATATGGAGGTTCGTTCATTGGATTGTTTTCATTTTTCAGAAACGCTGCATTAAAGTTGAGGGCCCGAGTGGTGAAGTGGTTAAGAGTGGCAGACTCTGATCTGGAGGACCAGATTCAAGTCCTCCACATTAAATCTGCTGGGTGACCTTGGGTCAGTCACAGTTCTCTCGGAACTCTTCTCTCAGCTCATGCAGAGGTGGGAAATGGCAAACCGAACATCTCTTGCCTTGGAAACCCTTCGGGGTGGCCTTCACTGAGCTGTGACTTGATGGCACTTCCCATTCCCACATTAAAGTCAGGAGGAAAGTAACGATGCTGCCATGTTTTCCTCCCCTGCTTCTGTCTCTTCACTAGTCGCCTGCCAAACAGAAACATGGCCTGGGGCCTGGAGTCTCAAGAAGCAAGTGGGCACCAGGCAATTGATGTTTGCCATACCACCCACAGGTACTCTTTTGGAAATTCTGGCCTACAAAGTAGCCATATTTATTAACATAAAATCTGCAAAAGCAGCAAATATGTTAACCACAAGTAATAAACCTCTGCTGCCATCTCTGAAATGACTACTTTTCATTGGTGAAAACCAACAAAATGAAATTCAGCAAAGACAAAGTAAAGTCTTATCTTTAAGTACCAAAGTCAAAGGCAGGCTTAAAGGGTGGAGGTGACCTGGCTTGGCAGCCAAGAACGTGACAAGGATATTAGTTTGGCACGGAGGCATACCAGGGGTAAATAGCGCCCAGCGACAGTGTCTCTGGAATACCCCCCCAGGCTGTGCCCCCACCACCACCCCGGCTCCATCCTTTGATGCCCCCAGGCTCCGCCCCCCACTGCTGGTGCCCTCGACCCCGCCCATGTCACCATGGGCTCCCAGACTGGGCTCCCAGCCAGCAGCCTGCAGTCTCTTCTGACCTCCCCTCCGGGCAGGCCAGAAGAGACTGCAGTCCCAGCCTCAGAGATCTGCTTTTATAAGCACTGAGGCTGGGGGTGGGAGGCAGGGGCCAGACAGAAGGAAGGGGTGGAGACTTCCCTGCTCCCTCAACTCCCTACGGCCTCAGTGCTTATAAAAGCAGGTCTCTGAGGCCGAGACTGCCAGCTGGGAGTCCAGCTGGCGGGGGGAAGGAATGGAAGGGGAGTCCATGGCAACATGGGTGGGGTTGAGGGCGCTTGGAGGCAGCAGGAAGTCTTGCAGCCTCATCGTTTTTGCACGCCTGACCCAGGGGCGTACCTAGGCAAACTTGAGCCCTGGGCAAAACCTGAGTTTGATGCCCCCCCCACGGGTGGCCCCCACCATGACCAAACAATAATTTTTTCCACCTGGTCGTTTCAAAGTCACCATCACATTATAGAACATCCCCCAACTCACAAATCTGAACATAGCAATGGGCCATGCCACACAGCCGAAATAATATTTGGAAAACATTTTCAAAATGCTTTCAAAATGTTTTATTACTGCTATGAAAACATTTTATGGTGTTGTATCCAGTCCCCCCAATTGGGGGAAACAGCATCACTTTCAATGTTATTTAAACTGGGGGGGCCCAGACTCTCCCTTTAACAGTTGTGGATATTTAAAAGGAGAATCTGGGCTCCCTGGTTTAAACAAGTGATGCTGGAATCCACCCCCAAACAGCATCATTTTTTAAATGGTGTTTAAACTGGGGACCCTTCAGATTCTCCCTTGGAAATCCATGCCGAAGGGGTAGATTTTAACAACAACAACAACAACAACAACAACCAGCCTTTATTAGGCACTGAGAGAATAAAAGAAAGAAAGAAACAAGCATTGGTGGGAAGGAGTGAATTTCTAAAAGAGAATCTGGGGGAAATTTAGGGGGTGCCTGTTGTCCAGGGGTGCAATTAGTTAAGATAGCAGCAATTCAAAATTTTCGGGCCTGGTGTCTTGCGTGAGACCGTACTGATGGTACCACCCAGATTTGGTGAAGTTTGGTTCAGGGGGTCCAAAGTTATGGACCCTCAAAGGTGTAGCCCCCATCTCCTAGTTGTAGCCCTCCTGAATATTGGAAACAATGGGGGATAGGGGCACTCAATTTGGGAGTCCATAACTTCCTGGACTCCCCTAAAACCAAACCTCTCACACCGCAAACCCTGGAATTGTGACATCAATCAGGAGAGTCTCCCAAAAAATCCCTGAAATTTTGGTGCTGCTAGCCTAAAATCTGCGCCCCCTGCAGGCCCAAAACGGAAAAACACTGAAAATACAAAATCCCTCACAAACCTGCAATTTTGTCGCCCACCACAAGGTGGCGCCCAGGGCAGCTGCCCACTTTGCCCAATGGGAGGTACGCCTCTGGCCTGACCCCATCCATGTGTCACTGACATGGCGCGGGGTCAGGGGTTCTTGGAGACTATCCTGCTGCCTCATGGTCTTCAAGTGCCCTGACCCCACCCATGTCAGTGACACATGGACAGGGTCAAGGCACGTGAAACCGACGAGGCAGCAGGACTTCCTGGTCATGTGGGGGGCTGATTTTGCGCTCCCCATGTGACCAGAAGAGTGGGGACCGGGGACAAAGGGTACTCCTTGTCCCTAGGTAGATACAGAACAAGCTGAGCAAGAGCCGGCAGTGAAGTGCAGTTGCAACCACAGTCTTGAGCTGCCAAACAGAAGCCGTGTCCAGGCCCCCAGAAAACAACAGTTCCACTCCGTTTCTGCACCTGAGAAGCCACATCTGGAGCCGTGCTCCTGCTCTGGGCGGGGCACTCAAGTGTGTCCAGAAGAGGGCTACTCGGAAGGCATGGCCATTCCTGGAGATAGAACACCTTTGACGGTCACCAGGGCAGGAGTGGAGCACAGTCTCAGATTGAGGGCAGACCGACACTGTTTGACAGATTCGAACAGGCCCTCCACAATCAAAAGTTACATTTGTATTAGATCCTAAAAGTATGTTCAATATTTTGCCAACTAAAGCACCAAAAGTGTATAATGAACTGTTTAAGTATATGATGACTGTGGCTAGAATTGCATTTCCAGCAAGAGGCAAAGCAGGGCAACCTCTGGATCTCACAGAACTGATGCACAAACCAATGGAATACACAACCAGGGCGAAGTTAACATCTTTAGTACATAACACAGATTGTCTACAGAAATGGAGTGGGGGGTGCTGGACTATATAGATCAAGGTCTGGGACAATAAGTGATAACAGTGGTCTTATGGATAAGAAAAAATGCTGTATTTAGATCTTTTCAGGTTTAAAAAATTTAAACAGAATATTTGATGATGTAAGCTTTGGATGTTGACACATGTAAGTAAGCTCCACACACCATTTTTCTCTGTAATAATGCTCATTTTTTTAATTCTTTGTATTCTTTACATTTTTTAAATATAAAGAATCAATTTCTCTTCTGCAGAGGATTTTGTTTTTGATGCTCCAAGTTTCTGCCTTCCACCCGTGGCATTGATCGTGTGGGCACTTTTAAAAAAAATGTGCATCCAGAAAATCTGGCCTTTTGCTCAACAAAAGTGCAGCATTGGGCCAGTGGTGTAAAAAAAATCAAACTCGTATAATCTCTGGAATCTTGTGTAATTAAACATCTGCTGCAAAGGGAAGGTGGCCTTGCCCCGAGGAGAAGTCCTGTGCTCCAGCGGCCTCTGCCTGGCACAGGCCAAAGAGGTGGCAGGGACCAAGCTGCAAGCAAACCAGCTGCCAGCAAAAAATCCCTCCTAAAATCCCTTAGCATCCCGTCCTCCTGGGTGTGTGTGTGTGTGTGTGTTACCAACTCCAGGTGGAGGGTGGGGATTTCTTGGGATCATAACTGATCTTGAGGCATCAGAGAAAACGGCTGCTTTGAAAGATGGACTCTGTGGCACTGGGCCCCCTTGAAGTCCCTCCCTTTCCCAAACCCTACTTCCCAAAAGCAAAATAACTTGCTTGAGACAGAACTTGCCAAGGTCAAGGAAGAAGAAGAAGAAGAATTGGATTTATATCCCCCCTTCCTCTCTAGTAAGGAGACTCAAAGGGGCTGACAATCTCTTTGCCCTTTGTCCCCCCAACAAACACCTTGTGACATTGTTACCGCCCAGGAAAATAAACAAAATATTTTCCTGAGTCAGGTTGCCTGACTACACTGGCTCCATGCCCGGACGCGGAGACTTGTGTGGCTCAGAAGCCTTCATAAGGCGTGCAAAGGTCGCAAACATGTGATTGTGCCAATGTTATATGGTTTCCCTCTTGTTTATGCCCCTCTAGGATGTAATAAAAGCCCCTTTAGAGTTGAATTTATGATTTTCTTACTGTTTAGGATTTTAGTTTGACTAGGTTCCCCAGTTAGCTTAAGGTTTTGTTATTGTTAATTTAGGAGATTCTTATGTGACTGTATTGTACTATGTTCCCTAATGTTTAAGTTTAAAATGTTATTTTTAAGATTTGTGTTTGTCAGCAAAAGCAGTCGCCTGTAGAGGCTGATATTAAGAGGCAAGGAAGTTGGCTCTGGAATGCAGCTTAGACCGACACCCAGCCAACTCCTTAGCAAAGACAAAAGACCCCCTTTGGATTTGCAAATCAAATCTGTTGCCAGCACTCAGAGGTCCCCAGCCGTTGGAAGACGTGCAGGGACCACCATTGGACAGTTTGAACTTTTTTTTGTTGCAAAGATGAGGAGCGGGAGCCTCAGGGCATGACTGAAGGAAACAGCCATCTGATAAAGAAGATAGCTGGGTGCGGTAGCGAGCCCACCTGGATTTCCTGAATGGACCTTATTGGCTTTCCTTTCAGCACCATTGCGAGATCTCGCAGGACTACGTTTGACAGCGGGACTTCGTAATCCCATTCAAAGTTGTAATTGTATCTTGCTTTTGTTGTTTTCTTATTGGTGTTGGGTGAGGGACTTACCCCCTCACCTCCCCTTTCTTCCTGCCCCTTTGCCCCTGTGCAGTTGGGAATAAAAGTCCTTGCACTTGGTTGCAAGAGCGCGATTCTCCTGCCCGAGCTGTGACCACCATCTCCGAATAAAATCCTTTTGCTTTGAAGACCATCGGCTTCCTGCACCTCATTAAGTTGCTGAGCTGAAATCACTTATTGTTACCCGAGCAGCAGCGGTGGGGCTGAGAGAGCTCAAGAGAACTGGGAGTAGCCAAAGGTCAACCACCTGGCATGTGTTGGAGCACACAAACTAATCTGGTTCACCAGATAAGTCTCCACAGCTCAAGTGACAGAGCAGGTAATCAAACCCGGTTCCCCGGATTAGAGTACACCTGCTCTTAACCCCTATACCACACTGGCTCTCTTTCACAAGAGAACTGCACTGAAATGTCTGAGATATGTTTGGTTTCTCATGCACCTGGGAAAGCAGTTCTGCAGAGGAATTCTCTCATTTCAGGAGTTCAGAAGGAGGTCCTGAAGTTCTTCAGATTAGGGCAAGAAAAGATGAAGAGAAACTTATTGGGGGCTTATTACGGGCATTGCTTCTTGGGATTAAGAATTTTCAATAATCAAATGCTATTTAAATATATCACTTTTGAGAAGAAAATACCAGGCTTCCAATCGTTATCCTGCACTAAGAGTCACACAGGCTTTCTAGAGGACATTTCCAACAATACAGAACCCCTCCTTCCCCCCAAAATGGCAGGAGATAAACTGAGAAACTTTATTTTAAAAAATACAGCACTTATAATCAACGTAATTTTGATCTGGTGGCAGCCTTTGTCCTCAGTGACTGGACTACCTGGAGGATCTGACTTGCCACAGAGAGATTTCATTGAGACTTCAAGCTCCCCTACTGTCTCTCTTGATTTTAAAAAGATGGTATAATCTGTGCTATTGCTACAAATTTCCTGAGGCCAAGAGTCCATCTCCAGAGATTTTCAACACAGACGTCCAATTTGGGCTGCATGCAGTTCCTGATCAGGAATATACCACTGACGGTTGCTCCTGCCATCATCAGCAAGAGTCCGCTATTGATCATCTGAAAAAAGAAAAGCAAATTGTGTAACAGCTCTCAGTCAAAAGCCTAAAAGCCTGGTGACAGGGAAGAGAGGGCTTTGCAATAGATTTATCTGGGCAATAGCAAACCATACTGTAAACATAGTTTTTTTCTAGTAAACTCTGTGATGGGATGTCACCTTTTTTTTCTGTCCTTGCTCAGAACTTATATCTTCCCAGCTACACAGTTGGGCATTTAAGACATTTAAGAATGTTTCTAAAGACATGTTTAGTACTCAAAGGTTCAGAAGAATGGCTGTTTATGATCAATTTTAGCAAAGATACGAAGTATTGTTGAAGGCTTTCATGGCCAGAATCACTGGAGCATTGTGGCATTTTCTCCTGATGTTTCGCCTGCAAGATGCCAGCCACAGATGCAGGCAAAAACTGAATGTTATGTCAAGAGAAAATGCTACTGGAACACGGCCATACAACCCCAGAAAACCCCAGAAAACACCCCAAAGATATGAAGATGCTTTACAAATAAAAAGCTTGCTGAACTACTGGTCTACAGGCTGCAGAGACCATTTGCCCTGCAGAAAATGCCTGCTTGTGAAGGTGGGCTTTATGATGGCATCATGCCCCACTGAGGCCCCCCAGCCCCCCCCCCCCCCCCCCCCGTCTCCAGGAATGTGCCAACCCAGAGATGGCAGACCTGTGCGGAACAGACAACGAGAGGACTCTTCTCTCCCCAGCTTTCATTGAAAAGCTAAATGTTAAGGCCCAGTCCTTTTTATTTCAGAGCTATAAGGAGAAAGGCCACCGAGAAATTTCCTTGCATCTCATCTCCACCACAATAAGAGATGAAGAGAGTCCAAAATTAAAAATTTATCACACACATGTGCTGATTTCAGAAAAATCCCTCTGAAATTCCACTGACCTTGTTCTGCCATTTCCACCTTTGCAAGGCTTCATGGTAGCGGATTCGGGAGAACGTGACCTACATCAGGTTACAAAAGCATGCGGTTGAGCATGGGAGAAACTGAAGTAACGGGAAATGGGGAAAGTATCACCGTATCATAGTGCCTCACCATTGTGTAGAGAGGGATAATGGTAGAGGGCAGGAGGGCATGAAGGAAGTTGTCCACATGCTTTCGAAAGATGAACCACTTTGAGTTAACGTGGGAGCGCATCTGAAACAATCAAGGGAGGCTTTGTATTTATTTATTATTAAATGTGATATACCTCCCACTCCCGAAGGGCTCTGGGCGGTGTACAGAAGATAAAATGTTGATAAAACCATATAATACAGTCTCATAATTAAAACCCCAAAATAATACACACATCATTACATCAGAAAAAACCAAATAACAGATGGCAACTTAGAAAAGACCCCTCTGGGAGAGGACTGGACACACCACTAGTGGTCACCAGTCATATGTAAGGGTCTGTTACGCCAGTCAATAATTGAGACTCAGGGATATTGAACCATGTCAAGTCCTGGGATTCAGAAAGCCAGCGCTGGCACTCTGTTCTCTGCCCCCGGTATATATCTCAAAACATTGCTCCTTTAGACAATCCCCCCTCCATTCCCAAAACAATTCACATAAGAAAAGACAGTGAGAAAGCAACATTGTTATGGAATTTCAAGCCACCACAGGCTCCCTCCCTTTCCCAAGAAGTCAGAGATAGGGGAGAAGGCTTGCCATCCAGGCCCCGGGCTACTGACAACAAGCCCAGGTGCGGCCTTGACTCTGGACATGGGATGCAGGCCAGTGGCATAGCGCCAATGGGGCCAGGTGGGGCACGACGCCCCGAGCGGAGGAGCGGAGGGGTGTGGCTGGGCCATGGAGGGGGCGTGGCTGGGCTACAGAGCGGGCGTGGTGGGGACGTGGCGTTCCGGGGTGGGGCGGGGATGGACAACGCTGCGGCAGGGGTGCAGGGCGCGCACGCGCCTCAGGCACAGTTCCCCCTTGCTCCGCCTCTGTGCCAGGCCCAGCGGGAGCCAGGCCTGACCGGGGGGGGGGGGGGCGCGGCACATCAGCAACTATATCAGTGACATCTCTTGTCACTTCATCATCACAAAAACCATATCTGACTTACCTCTATATAATTGTACATGGCTAAATCTGAAATTGCATGGTCATCAGGAACTCTCAGCCTGGAGAACTCAGGGAGGCAGACACCTGAGGCAGAAATAGGACCCTTACACAAAGGTAAACTTTGGAGCTCTCTGTGCACTTTTTTCTTACATTTACATTTCGTGTTTTTAAGTGTACTTGAACCAATCTCCTCTGCAGATCCAAGTAAAGAGGAGGGGAATACAAATGCCATTGCTTTATTAAAGACAAGCCTGTGTTGATGAGACAGTAAAAATGGGGATATTAAAGGTCACAGGTATAGAAACACTGTTAAATTTATTGTCGAAGGCTTCCACGGCCGGATTCAACTGGTTGTTGTGGGTTTTCCGGGCTGTGTGGCCGTGGTCTGGTGGATCTTGTTCCTAACATTTCACATGCATCTGTGGCGGGAATCTTCAGAAGTGTATCACAGAGGGAAGTCTGATACACAGCCACAGATGCAGGCGAAAGGAACAAGATCTACCAGACCACGGCCACACAGCTCGGGAAACCCACCAGAACCAACTGTTAAATTTGGCAACTCTTTTTCTTCTGTTTGAGCTTCCTGTTTGGTTCTCAGAGTCTTCAGCAACGAAATCATTCATATGAGCAGCAGTTTTAACAGGAGATACTGAAGAAGGGGGCTGCAAATGCTTACAGCTCCCTCTTTACCCACAGATATGAACTCACTGAGATTATTTTGACACTGGTCCATTAACTCGTCAAAAACGAGACAGTCTTCAAATCCCTGTAACAAAGGAAAAGTGCAGGCTTGAGACAACTTCTAATTCATGGAACTGCAGAAGGGCACAGAAAGTAATTAATTTCCCTGCATCAAATAAATCTTGGCCTCAATCATCCAAAATCTTTGTTCAAACTGTTCTTGGGGAAACTTTTCTAGTTTCCTTGCCAGTATTTTCTGGTTTGCTCTATCCCGACAAAACAATTAGTGCTCCTGAGTGCAATGTATAAGATCACTGGGTATCTGGATAGCTTTTTTGTCTCAGTATGTATACACCAGATGTTCTCAGTCTTCTTGGTAACTGAAACCCCCCCCCCATTCCCATAGTTTTCTCCCTCCCTCCCAGACAGGCTGTCTGGTGTAGTGGTTACAGTGGCAGACAACAATCTGGGAAACCCAGATCTGAAATTCCCTCCGCCATGGAAGTCTGCCAGTCACATGCTCTAAGTGCACAAGAGGATTCTGAGATGGAAAAAGAAATTAGAGAGGCCAACAAAAACAAAAACGTAGTGGTAATGGGTGACTTTAACTATCCCCACATAAACTGGAAAAATGCATGTTCAGGCCATAGTAAGGAGAGAACATTCCTGGATATGCTAAATGACTGTGGCTTAGAGCAGATGGTTGTGGAACCAACCAAGGGAGAGGTGATCCTATATCTAATTCTATGTGGGACCCAGGACCTGGTGCGGGAAGTCAGTGTTGTTGAGCCGATAGGGAACAGCGACCACGATGCTGTCAGATTCAGTATCTCTGCATGCGAACAAGTGACAACTACTAATGTAGTTACATTTGCCTTCAGAAAGGGAAATTTCTCAAACATGAGGGAGATAGTCCACAGGAAGCTGAAAGGGAAAATCAAGAGAGTCAAAACTGTGCAAGATGCTTGGAGGTTATTTAAAAACACAGTTATAAAAGCTCAGCTGGAATGTGTTCCGCAGGTTAGGAAAGGCAGCACCCAGTCCAAAAGAAAGCCACCATGGTTAACAAAGGAGGTTCAGGAAATTATCAGAAAAAAGAAAATGTCTTTTAGAAAATGGAAGTCCAGTTTGACTGATGAAGAATACGAGAAGGAACACAAATGGTGGCAAAAGAGAAGCAAGTTAGCTGTAAGGGAGGCAAAAAAGGATTATGAGGAACGCATGGCTGCGAACATCAAGACCAGCAACAAACAGTTATTCAAGTATATCAAAAGATGGAAGCCAGCTAGGGAAGCGGTAGGCCCATTAGATGACAAAGGAACAAAGGGTGTGCTAAAAGATGACAGGGAGATTGCAGAGAAGCTGAATGAATTCTTTGCATCTGTCTTCACCCAAGAGGAGGTGAGGAAAATTCCTGCACCTGAACCAAGGCTCATTCCGCACATACAGAATAATGCACTTTCAAACTGCTTTCGGTGCTCTTTGAAGCTGTGCGGAATAGCAAAATCCCCTTGCAAACAGTTGTGAAAGTGGTTTGAAAACGCATTATTTTGCGTGTGCGGAAGGGGCCCAAGCTTCTTAGAAGGCGAATCTGAGGAACTAGCGAAGATAGTGGTAGACAAGGAAGAAGTTCTGGCAGCCATTGATAAACTAAATGCTACCAAATCCCCTGGCCCAGATTGCATTCACCCAAGAATTCTTAAAGAGCTCAAGCATGAAATTGCTGATCTTCTCACTTTAATATGCAACTTATCCCTGAAATCAGGCTCCATCCCTGAAGACTGGAAGATGGCCAATGTCACACCAATCTTTAAGAAAGGATCTAGGGGGGACCCGAAAAATTACAGGCCAGTCAGTTTGACATCTGTTCCTGGTAAATTAGTAGAATCTATCATTAAAGATAAAATTATAAAACATGTAGAAAAGCCAGACCTGCTGAGAAATAGTTAGCATGGCTTTTGCAGAGGAAAATCCTGTCTTACAAACTTACTAGAGTTCTTTGAGGGTGTAAACAGGCAAGTGTATAAGGGGGAACCAGTGGACATTGTCTACTTGGATTTCCAAAAGGCTTTGGACAAAGTTCCTCACCAAATACTATTGATTAAAAACTGGTTGAGAAACAGGAAGCAAAGGGTGGGTGTAAATGGGAAATTCTCTCAATGGAGAGATGTAGGGAGTGGTGTCCCCCAAGGATCCGTTTTGGGACCAGTGCTCTTTAACCTATTCATAAATGACCTGGAAATTATGTAGGCTGGTGAGAACTGCAAAGGATTGCGAAGAGCTCCAAGCGGACCTTGATAAATTAGGTGAGTGGGCTAAGAAATGGCAAATGCAGTTCAATGTAGCAAAATGCAAAGTGATGCACATAGGGGCAAAAAATCCAAACTTCACATACACGCTACAGGGGTCAGTGCTATCAGTCACAGACCAGGAAAGGGATTTGGGCGTCTTACTTGATAGTTCCATGGGAATGTCAACTCAATGCATGGCAGCTGTGAAAAAGGCAAACTCTATGCTGGGAATAATTAGGAAAGGAATTGATAATAAAACTGCAAGGATTGTCATGCCCTTATATAAAGCAGTGGTGCGACCGCACTTGGAGTACTGTGTTCAGTTCTGGTCGCCACATGTTCAGAGGTGGTCTGCCAGGGCCTGCCTCCTCGTCATGCCCCTGGGTTGAGACTTAGAGTGTATAACTGGCCCAAATTTCCATGGCAGAGTGGGGATTCCCAGGTCCTCGTCTAATACCATAACCACTACACCATGCTGGCTCTTAGTCTATGTATAACATGAATAAAAACTGAGGAATCCCCCTTCAATTTTTCTAGTGAAAACTGGGTAATTCTGGCAAACACTAGGAAAAAACTCATTCACAAAAACTCTTGAAATAGGTGAAACGCTTTTGAAGAAAAACTTTTTATACTCTATATTATGTATCATTTGGGCATTTTCCGGACGGACATAATATTCCAGGGGAAAAACCAGGACCACACGTACTGGGATGTTTGTAACTCGGTTTCTCCCTCCACACGGATGCCCGTCAGGAGAAAGAACTCCAGGTGATTATGACCGGCCTCGGTTTAGTTTCATTTTCTTCACCAATATTGCCGCGTCTGCGCGAACTGCCCCGTTTTCCTGGCATTCTGATTGACTGCAGGCGGCGAGGCAAGAAGAATAAACCGGTCCGCCTCCTGCCGAGTTCGCCTGGGAGTGGGAGCGGAACGGAGTTTTTTTAAGGAACCGCCAATGTATTGTTTTTTGGAAACCCTGGGATAAGGGAAATCTTGCGGGGCGGGCCCAAGTTAGACCTGGAAGCCATGCGGAAGTCATGGCCGAACCGGGATGTTTCACCTCCCAGGGTATATGGTCCGTGCAGAAAATGCCTCGGTCAGCTGCCAAAGCAAATCAATTCAGCAAAAATAAACAAAAATTGTTAAGTGAGGTAAGAACCTCCTCTCAGACATAGGGGAGTTTTGACATAGGGGAGCTCAAATACCAAATTCCTGATGTGGTACCTACACATCACGAAGCTTCAGAGAGTGTTTTCCATTTCTTTTTGCTGGGGGGGGGGATTTCTAGTGAGAAAACTACTGAGAGATGCTTAGAAACTGCAAAGCTGACTCCTTCACTCACAGCATTCATGCCTTGCCCATAGAAGGGGACGACTGCATGCGCGGCATCCCCCATCAGCACACAGCAAGAGTCTATGTGGTACACGGAGCACTTCACAGAGACCATGGCTTGGGCTGGTAGCAAAAAATAATCTTGCCTCAGAGCTTCCCTGAAATAAAAGAACAGCACATCATGGATCAACCCTCACAAGGATAAACAGCAGGAGGATTTATTAGGATCTGTTTTGGGATGCAGGCTCTGCATCATAGAGTCATAGAGTAGGAAGAGACCCCAAGGGCCATCAAGTCCAACCCCCTGCAACACAGGAGCACACAATCAAAGCACCCCCAACAGATGGCCATCCAGCCTCTCTTTAAAAACCTCCAAAGAAGGAGACTCCACCACACTCCGAGGTACCGCAGTGCATTCCACTGTCGAAAAGCCCTTCCTGTCAGGACATTTTTCCTGATGTTTAGGTTGAATCTCTTTTCCTTCACCTTGAACCTATTACTTCTGGTCCTGGTCTCTGGAGCAGCAGAAAACAAGCTTGCTCCCTCACCAACACAACATCCCTTCAAATATCTAAACGTGGCTATCATGTCACCTCTTAACCTTCTCTTCACCAAACTAAACATTGCCAGCTCCCTATGACTCTCCTTGTAAGGTGTGGATTCCAGAGACTCCTGATGGCTCTGACAGCTGCAAGGCATGACATGGTTGCTTTTCACAGCAAAAATACATGGGAATCTGATCCTGAACATCATGTGGTTTGGCCCATAGGTAGCCATTTTAATAAATACGTAGCCCTATTTGCCCACTGGAGCTCTGGAGCGCAGTGGAACAGGAAGTGTGTCGGGGCAAGAAATCTTGTCCTAATGTGCTTCCTGTTTGCTGCACAGCAAGAGAGGAGTAAGATTCCCTGTCCCAGCACATTCCTCTTGCCCCAGGGAAAGGAAGAGCACTTCTGGCATGACTTTTTGCACCAGAGCGGGGCAAGGCAGTGGAATGCGAGCAGTGGGTAGTGGCCACTGAAATAGGGATACAATAAATTAAAGGAGTTAGGACTCAAGGCAGATCCCCTTGTATACCGCAAGATCTTGAGGATGGCTCTTGCCACAGATTGTGACTTTCAGATCCACTGTGCAGATCTGTCCTTAAATGTTTACCTTCAAGATGATTAGTAGATAAAGGGAGGCCCGTCATCTACAATATTCTCTTGATAATTTGCTGCACTTCTGGATTCAGAGAACATAAATGGCAAAATAAAACTTACTTTCCAATTAAGGGAATGGAATCTGGAAAGTACATTTTGAAGAAATCCAGCACTTGGTCTCCTGTTGTGAGCTTTCCAAAATCCTCAAAAGGCATGAAGAGAGTGCACGTGAATGACCGATCCTACAGGTTAAAAACAACAACAGAACTTCAAAGGAATAAAGTCAGTTCTGACCCCAATGATAGTTTCCTGAAACAGAGTTGAAAGAACCCCCCGCATTATTATTTTAAACAAACATTTTAAGCAGCCCCCTCTCCCTGATGATCTACAAATTTCAAAGCAAACAACTCTCAGTTTCATCCTAAGCTCTGTAATAAAGTATTACATACTAGCAGCAAAGCCCATTGAGGGGGTGGGGGAAGCATTTCCCCCTGCAGTGGGCTTCACCAGGGCCACAGCAGCATCCCGCCCCCAATCCCAGCGTGATACTTCCCACCGGCCTGGTCCTGAGTCTGTGGCTTGGGGGGGGGGGAGTGGAAAGGTGTGTCTTGGGGGGGGGAGGGTGTGAAAGTGAGACTTGGAGTAGGAGGAGGGTGTAAAGGAATGGGTGGGGGAAGGGAGGGTGAAAAGGTGAGGCTTGGCTGGGGAAGGTGGGAAGGTGTGGTTTGGGGTGAAGGGAGGGTTAGAAGGTGTGGTTTGGAATGGAGGAGGGTAGAATGGGGAGGCTCGGGGTGGGGGGACCAGGTTTTGGTGGGCCAGCAGAGCAGTGGGCACCAAGGCACCACTGCTCCACTGGTCAGGATGGGCTGTGGGGAATGGGGGGGACTGGAAGGGTTTTGGCAGGCCAGGGGAGCTGTGTGCAACAAGGCACCACTGCCCTGCCAGCTGGGATGGGCTATTGGGGGTGACGGGGGGGTGGAACTGGGAGGGTCCTGGCAGGGCTGGTGGAGCAGCAAGGCGCTTCTGCCCTTCCAGCCTGGCTGGCCTGTTGGGGATTGTGGGAGGGTAGAGGGAACCGGGAGGGTGGTGGTGGGGCCCCTGGCAGAGCCAGACTGACTCCTGGGTTGGGGGAAGGCAGGATGGAATGTTGCCCACCAATGGGTGAGCACTTTGTGAGCCCTGCTTGCCGATTGGTGGAGGGTTCATAATTGCAACATTCAATTGCTTAGACAATTACTAGCGGGCCCGACCACGCGTTGCTGTGGCTGAGTCTGGTGAAGTGGAAAAGAAAGAAAAGGGGAAGCGAACGGTTCGAACATGTGTCATTGCACAATGATTGCAAAGGAGGGGAGGGCCAAGGGTCCCCTCGCTCCCCTCCCTCTCTCCCGTTCCCTTTCATGGCAACCCAGCCGGTCCCTCCCTAACGTTCCCCTTCCTCTGCTAGGGTGGGTGGGCCATGTCCAGGTGGGCTGGTCCTGTCCCTTTCACTCCCTTCCCTTGCAGGCAAATGATCTAGCATAAAAAACGCTGGGAGGCATGAGCTACGTTGTGTTCAAATTTCAGAGCGTTTGGTCCAGCAAACCCCCAGACCCTCCCTCACCTTCCCCTTCCTCCGCTGGGGTGTGTGTGTGGGCCATGTGCAGATGGCCCGCCCCACCCCTTTCATTCCATAAGGCAGTGGTTTTCAAGGAAGGCATGGTTGGTTCCCTTGTATCAGAAGGTGTTGTTTTGACAGCCAGCAGATGGCGCTGTTGCAGAACAGAACTGTGGTTCCAACTGTCACAGGTGTGGCATGTACACAATAACTGGCACAGTTGTGACATGTACACAACAGGAGGTGTGGAAACAGTATGGAAACCTGGCCACACGCGAATGCGACGTTGTGTGAAAATTTCAAAGCAATCGGTCCAGTAGTTTGGGAGATTACCTGTCAGCAGAAAAACGCACTATATAGGTTAGGATTGCTATATAGGTTAGGATTGCTATTAAGAACATAAGAAAGAGCCTGCTGAGGTCGCACCACAGCTTTATATAAGGGCATGAGGGCATATTAGGCTACTAGAAATACTAGAAATGCTACAAACCAGCTTCAAGCATTCTTTTAAAAAATTTTAATTAAAAGGTAACAATATTCAATTGGAGACAGTATTCAGAGCAAACGACACTGTCTGGGAGCAGCAGACCCACCCCCACCGCCAGAGCTGCCCCTTCTGAAGACGATGAGCTGCAATTCCAGCGGGTTCTGCCAGCCCCACCTGGACGCTGGCATCCCTGTTCTCACGAGACTTCAAGGGAAGTGACCGGACATGTCCACACTGGCTTCTTAAGGGGATGGAAGCAGCAGGACACTGAGGAGGGAGGTGGCTGGGTGCTTCCTCCAGTCTGTGTATCAATATTTTTTTCAATTTCTTAAAAAGCATACACATTGAACACATAAATAACATGTGATCCAAAATTTGATCCATCCTTTGATCCATCCTGAAAATTTCCCCAATTTTCAAATTGTGCATTCCAGTGAAAAGACATCTTTAAGGCAGCATTACTCTCATTCATACCAGATTGGGCAGAGCGATCATCATGAATGTGTTCCTGGGCCAGATGTGAAGAAAATTCGGCTCCATCGCGAACTGAATGCAGACACAAAGAAAAAAGTTAGAAAGGAAATTACACAGGCAGTAAATGTGAGGAAGTCAAGTCTGTTGATCCAGGAAGCAGAAGAAAGCAGAGACTACTAGTACTTAGAGAACCTGTTACCATTACATACCTCTCCATCTTTTGGGGGAATTGTCAATTCCATGTATCCATGAGGAATATACATTTGGCTGTAGTTGAAACGTGTTTGCCTCATGAACTGCTTCCTGACTGTGGAAAATGCTCCGTCACAGCCCACAATCAGATCACAGGTAATTTCTTTTGATCTAAGGTTTGACACCCCCCCCCCCAAAAAAAAAATAGAGATAGAATTGGTTTACTTACTTGGATATTTGTAACCCCAGTCCTGTAGCCCCAATAGTGAAAACCACCTTTGTTTAGTGAATATTAACTAGTTTTTGGAATCGTTTGAACTTAAATTGGCCTGGACCCCTCCTTTGTAAAATTACCATTTCATGCATGGAGGCTTTCCATCAGGGGTGTCAAACATGCAGCCCCTTGGAAGCGTTTGTCAGGCCTGCGAGCTAGTTGAGGCCCACCCTCCTGTTCTGGCCTGGGGGATCTGCTGTGGGCTTACCTGTCGGGCCCCACCCCCTCTTCCCCACCCGCTCCCAGTCTGACCTAGCAAGCCCGCAGGGAATTGCCCAGCCCAAGTACCCACCCCCTGCCCCTGAGCTGGCCTGGCAAGCTTGCAAGTCACCCCCACCCCCCACGCCAATCTGAGCTGTCCAGCCTGCTGGGGTCTTCCCAGCTGAGGCAGCCCCCCCACCCCCCATGCTGATCTAGGCTGATGAGCCTGCTGTGGGAATCACCTCCTTCTGTGCCAATCTTGGCTAGCAAGTCTGCTGTAGGGTTGCCAGTTGTGGCAACCCTCTCCCCTCCCCCATTACTGACCATCTCTCCCACTCCCAATATGATTTGGCAAGCCACCTCCCCAGTGCCAATCTGGACTGGTAAGCCTGTCGGCCAGGAATTTCCCAACCCAGGGTACATCTGCTAATTTTTGGCATTCCAGAAATTTTGCAACTTGTTTTTCAGTGCATATTGTGTTATCTTATTTTTAGTATTGTTCGGAGCCACAAAAGCTGAATATGACCCAGACATTTCTGGATATATGAGAAGGCCTGTCTTACGCTGTTAATGGGCAGCAGGATCAGATGATGAGTCCATTAGTTCACAATAATTTAGAACATTTCAACATCTGTGTTTTCTAAAGCACAAAGATCTCCAAGTTTACTTGTTTCTAATGTTTCTTAAAATCAAAAGGCATGCCTCAGTTTGAAGGCCAAGGTCCCAAACCAACACTTTCTACTTTATTACGAAGAGATCACACCGTTATCTGCTGAAAAGTGCCTGAAACCTACTGAAAATAGGGACGCCAGCCCTCAGGCGGGACCTGAGGATCCTCTGGAGTCAGAGCAGATCTCCACATTGCAGAGATCACTTCCCCTGGAGGAAACGGATGCCCTGGAGGGGGGGTTCTTGTTGGGGTTTTGCAAGTGTCTGTCAACAAACTGCTGAAGTCACAATTTATGACCTGATCTATTGATTAGCTATTGGTCAGTGAGATAGCCATTGCTGAAATTATAAAGTTAATTCTGTTTGGTTGTGGTGGGCTTTCCGGGCTGTGTGGCCGTGGTCTGGTAGATCTTGTTCCTAATGTTTCACCTGCATCTGTGGCTGGCATCTTCAGAGATGAATCACAGAGGGAAGTCTGTTACACACTGTGTCCAGTAACAGACTTCCCTCTGTGATACATCTCTGAAGATGCCAGCCACAGATGCAGGCGAAAGATCTACCAGACCACGGTAGACCACATATATCTTTTAGCAGCATTTAGTTTGTGGCATTTAAGCAGTGAGGTAGGAATCCATCTCTATCACCTAGATACAATCCCCTAACATCAATGATATGCCAGAGTAAACTGCAGAATGCCCCAGCTAATTGTGTTAAAACCAACTGGCTCATTTGTTTGGATTCTGATTAATTATTAGAGTGCTCAGAAAGGCCTGTGTTATCTGTTACCCTGTAAAGGTCAATGTCCTCGTTTCTAAATCACAGTGCAGCAGTTTGTGTTCAAAGTGCAATTTAGCATTGGGATATTTCTCTGCAGCTGTAAAAAGAAAGGGGGGGGGATAAATATATTTGATTAACACAATTATTCAGGCAAACATAGCTGCTTCATCAAATTAAATTTTCCCTAGAGATCTGTAGAATTATTTCTCAGGTAAAGTGTTTGCAACCTTGTCTGAAGCAAACTAGTGGGATGCCACAGGGTTCTGTTCTGGGCCCAGGGCTATTTAATATTTTTGCCAATTACTTGGGTGATGGAATAGAGGGCAGGCTAATCAAATTTGCAGATGACACCAAATTAGGAAGGGTAGCTAATTTCCTAGAGTGCAGGGTCAGCATTCAAAGTAACCTGGCCAAATTAGAGATCGGGGCCAAAACTAATAAAATGAATTTCAACAGAGATAAATATAAGACACTACTTAGGCAGAAAGAATGAAATGCACAGGTATAGGATGGGTGGCACCTGGCTTGACAACAGTACATGTGAAAGGGATCTGGGAGTCTTAGTAAACAAGCCGCGGGGTGGCACAGGCTGCCTGGGGCTGGGAGACAGCGAGGCTGATGGCATACTTTAGAGACTGAGGTGGAAGTGGTTTGGAAACATATTCACTGCATTCCGAAGCCTTTTGTTTTCAGGGCTGCAAATGCGAATTCAAAACCTTTCTGCCCCACGTAAAATCCCACCTCTGCCTTTTACACAGGAAATAACACTGGTATCACATTTGTTCATAGCTCGCCTCTGTTTTACTGAAGCTAATGTCTCAAACAAAACATTATTTTAAAATCTGACACACACAAACAAAAGAAGGACCAGGAATAGAAAAAGTCACACTTACCAGTTAGCAGTTCCCTGTTTAAATTTGCTCTATCAACAGACAGAATGTACTGCATGGGAAAAATAGACCAAGAATATTTTGGTGTTTGTTTTAAGTGTGTACAAACAATCCAATGAAGTCAGAATTGTTATCAGAATTCTCAGGCATCCCAGTTATAGCCGACTACTTGAGCACCTGTGAAGCAGCCCACTGGGAACTTTCCCAGCAAGTTTAAGGACCGTTCCAGTCCTGTATACCATCCGATGGGGAGATGCAGAGGTGGGATCCAGCAGGTTCTCACAGGTTCCCGAGAGTAGGTTACTAATTATTCGTGTGTGCTGAGATGGGGTTACTAATTGGTAATTTTGCCACGTGATTTTTGCCTGAGTTACCCCCCTCCTCTCAGCAGTAGCATGCAGAACTTGAAGCAGTCTAGCAGGAGGTGCACTGGCGTGCGTGGCAGCCTGCGCCTGCGAGCATCCGTTTCCTGCCCAAGGACCAGCGCAGCGGCTGTGTCCTTGCCACAGCCCCGCCCATGAATGCCCGCCCCCAGAATGCCTGGCCACGCCCCCATCGTGTCCCGCTCAGCCCCATTGGCGCTACACCACAGTTTTAATCCCACCACCATGGGAATCTGTTACTAAAATTTTTGGATCCCACCACTGGGGAGATGGGTGATGTTGCAATCCACTGACATTCTGTCCATGTATTTTGCTAACCCTAATGACAGACTCCTGGCTATCTACATAAGAAGAGCTGGACATCACAAACAAGTGAAAAGTAGCACTACTAGAGGTTATATTAACCCACAGCCAAAACCACCGGGTACCTGGCTCTTGGTCCCATAAGGAATTGAATACTGTTTTCCTGAAAGTGTGTGAATCCTTCTTGCTCTCATGGGAATGCCTTTAGACACAACCTGAAATCCAAAAGGCAGAAGTTGTTTTCTGTTCATACTAGTATCGTGAGGGCTAACATGCAATTTCTTTACCAGACAGAGACAAATGTTGCCTAATAAAAAGGGGAAAGGAACTGTATATTCAAAGGCTTTCATGGGCAGCATCAAGTGGCCGTTGCTGTTTTTCAGGCTGTCTGGCAGCGGCCTGGTCATTTTCGCTCCTAATGTTTTGCCTGCACATATATGTCTGGCACCTTCAGAGGCATGTCAGCGTGAGATGCGTTTTTCTCCGTGGCACAGTGTGGAGTGATTTGTGTGGTTGGGTCTGTGTTTTGTCCACCTCACAGGTGGGAGGGAGTTGAGGTGTATTTGCACGTGTCCAAGTGGAATTCATTTGCAGAGCATTTGAATGTGACTTGGTGGTCTGAATCTTTGTGATCTTAGAAACCGGAGTGAGGTGGGGATGGGTTGCATTATGCGGTTGAATGTTGAATGGTGAAAAGTCCTCTGACTTTTGGTTTTCTTTTTTTAGTACCAGTAGCCAGGTTTTGTTGATTTTCAGATTCTCTTTCTTTTTGTTGAAACCTCCTGGTGTTTGTGGATTACAGGGCTTCCTTGTATTCTCTGACATAGTAGCTGTTGGAGTTGTCGAGAATGTCTGTGTCTTCATGTCTGGCTTGGCTTAGAGCATGTTCAGCTGCTGCTGATTGTCAAGACCCCTTAAAACCTTGGTCTTGCCACGTCTCAAGGGAAGACAGGACGTTGTGGCACCCTGGCACTGCTTGTAGTTCGGGTTAGAACTACGTGACGTAGGAATGCGTGGGTTTAATTGAAATGACTCTCTGAGGCAGGGGCACATCTGGTCCTTATCTTGGAGCACAGCCTTGGAGACGTGCAGGCTTGGATATGGCTTGTGGGAGAAGAAAAGGTGGGGTTGCCTAGCAACAGAGCAAAGGGACGGGTGAGATGTGGGAACCAAGGAGATTGTCAACTGTGAAATCTTTAGTTTTGGCAAAGATCTTTGAAATGTAACCTATCTGAAATTAATAAATCTATTTCGTATCCACTGAGTCTATTTATTGGGAGGTCGACATAACACAACACTGATTTCTCATCTTGGATTAGTCAGCAGTGCGTGCCATATTCTTCCATTCTTGCTGCATGATATGGGATAGACTTCTGCGGGGTTAAGGGGATCTCTCTTGTCTTTTGCTCTATTTTTCTCGTGGGTCTGAAGACTATTTGAAGGTTAACTTTTCCTTTTTTATAATGATTTTTATTTTTTAAAAATACATACCACAACCAAAATACACTACATATTTCTACAGTGAACCAGTCACCCTAACGAAAAAAATCCCATCTAAACCACCAAAAGTAACATAAAACTACTTGACTTCCCCCAAAAGCCCATTGCTAAATTTATCTTTAATTTGTGGCTGTCAGTTTTTCCCATCTTGGGCCCACAAAATAAACATTTCCTGAAGGCAGCCAAACCCTCTGTCTCCAGTACATCTAATAACAAAATCACCAGCTGGCCAAAGCCCTTCTTTCCTCCGTGGTGGCAAAAGGGGTGGCACAGTTTAGGTGGGAACTTCCGTGGCTCCGACGAGGGGGAGGGCAAGTGAGTGCTGGCGCATAGCAACAGAAGAAAAGAAAGCTTTCCACTCTGTCCATGGCTGGCCAGTTACTTCCAATGGGACGACGACTACTATGAACTGACAGGTGGGCTGGCCATTGGGAAGCCCCCTCAGCCCCGTGGCAGTTAATTTTTATATGGAACACTTTGAAAAACGAGATCAGGAATCAGTTCCCTAAAGCCGAGACTGTGTAGTCCTGATTTGTGGATGATACTTTTCCAACTGGAAGCCATGATGGCGAAGAAGAATTGATAGGCAACCACACAAACCACACACCACACTGTGCTATGGAGAGAAACACCTCTCATTGTGACATGCCTCATGGTGAGACGCCAGCAGCCATAGAGGCAGGTGAAACATTAGGAGCAAAAACTACCAGACCACGGCCACGCAGCCTGAAAAGCCCGCAACAGATTTGAAAGACTTTGTAATTTGTGAACTGGTTGCCTTTTAACACACTTTAGCCACCTTTTGTTTCATGCTCATGTTCATTGTTCTATTCACAATAACATGTAGAACCCGCACCTCACCTACTACAACACAGGTTTCTAACTGCATACTTAACAAGGCACCTGTGGAATCCTCTTTAGGTATTAAAAATAGCCATATCTACTGAGGCAGAACATCTGCAGAGAAAATCAGAAGTCATAATGTGAAATCGCACAGGCTCAGTATGCCCGAGGTCCCCACGGGGCATCTGGCTGCAGCAGACCCCTGGAAGGAGTTTTTTGTACCATCAGACCAAATCACTGGGGATGAGTCCCTCACTGGATGACTCAGGCGGCAGCCATTTTGCTTGGTATCTTCCCACGCAGCCCTTGCATTCTGCAACTGGAGAATTGGAACGGGCCAATGTTTAGGGTGTCAGACTAGGACAGTGGTGGCGAACCTTTGGCACTCCAGATGTTATGGACTACAATTCCCATCAGCCCCTGCCAGCATGGCCAATTGGCCATGCTGGTAGGGGCTGATGGGAATTGTAGTCCATAACATCTGGAGTGCCAAAGGTTCGCCACCACGGGACTAGGATCTGGGAGACCCAGTTTAGAATTTCTGCTGAGCCATGAAGCTCATCACTCTCTCATAGCCTAAATCAGAAGTTTGTTGGGAGGATCCTGCCTAACCACACAAATCACACACCCCACTGTGCTGTAGAGAGAAACACGTCTCATTGTGACCTGCCTCTGAACCCAGGGTAACCCCTCGAGCTCTTTAGAGGAAGGGCAGGAGAAACATTTCATAAATAAACACAATGAAGTTCCAAAAGCATCCAATAAATGAAGGTTGTTGATCCCACCATCCCAGCATTGTCTGTTTGGAGTGGCTGCACCCCTGCAAGGGCTCAGGTTGGTTTTTCCCAGTCCTTCTACCTGCTAACTGGAAATTGCAGGGAGTCAACTGAAGAATCTCCTGCATGTGAAACCTGCATCCTGCCTCTGAGCTTCAGTCTCTCTGAAGCAGGTTTTCAGCGCAGTCTTCAGGAGAGTCGCTCCAGTCCAAGCCCATTCATTTCAATGGGCTGAGACGGGCACAATTTTGCATAGGGTGGCACTGTTGGTGTACAAAAAGTTGAATTTGGAAGGAGTCCTATGTACTGTATAGCATAATCTTCTGCTGGTAATTTAAAATGCTGCTGTAAAATACCAGTCCATACTTCTGCTTAAAAACTTCCAAGGAAGAGATAAATTCAGCTTCATTTAAAAAAAAAGGGGGGGGGGAGAAAAGCATTGCTTGAACTGCCCTCGTTGTCCTCACTGGAAATGTCACAAAGCAACAAAGGTGCACAGTTCAGGATGACCAAAAGACAAGTGGAGCAATTCCTGCATAAGCAGAGACAGAGGAACCAATGACTATAGGACAACTGCAATAGGAGCGTGTCTACATTAATCCCAGCAAAGCAAGAAATGCAATAATAGTGCACAATAAAATAGCAAACTACAATATTACAGGGAAAGAAGGGACGTAGAGTCAAAGTGCTGCCTATGTTGAGGAGAAAGTGCTGCAATTCTGTGTATTGTAGAAGGTTTCCATGCCCGGATTCAACTGGTTCTGGTGGGTTTTCTGGGGGGCTGCGTGGCCGTGGTCTGGTGGGTTTTGTACCTAACGTTTCGCCTGCATCTGTGGCTGGCATCTTCAGAGGTGTATAACAGAGAAAAGTCTGTTTCACACTGTGTCTACTGAGAAGGGAAAGTTTAGTGTGGTATATTGTCCATTTCGCAGGGTGGGGAACCAATCAGTAAGTGTTTGGGTGGAACTTGCTATGCAAAGGTGTGGTTGAGTGCATTGTATTGCGGGTGGGGTTATCAGTCCATTTTTAAAGTACAGTGGAACCTCGGTTTTCATTGCCTTCAGTTTTCATTTGGCTTTGGTTTTCATCGATTTTTTCAGTGAAAAATTTGTCTCAGTTTTCATCAATTTGCCTCGGTTTTCATTGATTTGCCTTGGTTTTCATCGATTTGCAGCATGGTGCAGGGGTTTGTGGAGAAAAATCACCCGGACAAAGCTGTTGCAGGCCATGTCTGCAACTTGTTTAATGACAATGTCTTGCCCCATTTCAGACAAATCTTAAAGAGGCGTCAGAAACAGACCTCTTTGGACAGCTTTCTGGTGCGACATTGGTCCACTGGCTCTGAAGCTGGTCCTAGTGTTATTGTTTGTTACTGTTTTTCAGCATTAAACACTAAGTTTATTCACCCAAAATGTGTTTTTGGTATGTTTTTTTGAGTGCCTAGAATGGATTTACATTGATTCCTATGGAAAAGTTTGCCTCGGTTTTCATCGGTTTCAGTTTTCATCTATTTTTTCGGATGGATTACCAACAAAAACCGAGGTTCCACTGTACTAGGAGCCAAGATGTGTTAATTTTCAGTGTCTCTTCTTTCTTGTTGAAGTTGTTTTGGTGTTTGTGAACTTCAATGGCCTCCCTGCGCAGTCTAACTATACAAACAAGGTGTTTCCTAGGGTTCAATTCAATTCCCTTTGAGAATACATCAATAATACAGCTCAATAATTGCCACCACATAACAGGTTCACTAAATGAAATTTCTTAACAGTATCCACCCAAACATTCAATTCATCATGGAAGGGGGGGGGGGAAGGGGAGGGAAATGGGAAACGGCCATTTTTGGATGTCGTGGTGATCGGCAAAGCAAACCAACTATCGGGCCATAGAGTCTATAGAATACCAACTCATAGAACAATATCTAACCCCCTTCTCCCGCAAAAAAACCTAGTCACCACCCCCCCCCCACACACACACAAAAAGGGCTTAATCAAACTCTGGTGGGTGGGGCAAAATGGATCTGTGAACCTCATTTTTAGTGCATTTGAATGTGTCCTGGTGGTTGAATTTGCAAATTGTATATTAATATAGACTCCCATTATAGCTGTACTATATTCATTGGTTCATCTGTGCCTGCTTACACAATAATCACGACAGTTGTCTTTTGGTCTCATTGCAAATGTTCTGTCGTCCTGCTTGCTTAGAATACCTGGCTTCTTCTGGCTATCCAGTGGTCCAGCACTATTCAGACTACCTAAACCTAAAGCATAATGCAAGCCAACTGTAACCTCACCTGGTCTTCCATCCCCACAGCCTGCAGGGCCTGACGTCCCCTGTGAGACAAAGCTAAATTAATGCTTCTACCACGAGCCAGGCTGGAAGCACGAATATCTGAAATGAAATGAGAGTAGGCACCATCCTGCAGCTTTTGTGTATGTGTGTGTGTGTGTGTGTGCCACTGAAAGATTTCTTTTTTCACATCCATCTAAGGCATTTTCCGCACGGCCAATATATCCTGGGATAAGGTGGTGAAACATCCCGGTTCGGCCATGACTTCCGCAGGGCTTCCGGGCCTCAATCGGGCCCGCCTCACAAGATTTCCCTTCTCCTGCAGCTTTCACAAAACTATAAAATTGGAGGTTCTTTTTAAAAAGCTCGGGCAGCTCCTGCTCCCATGCAAACACCGCAGGAGTGTTTATTTTTCCCGCCTCGCCGCCTGCTCTCCCCGCCCCACAGCTGCAGCCAATCAGAATGCCAGAAAAACTAGAATGTTCACGCATGCACAGGAACCGACATAAACTACGTACACTACGTAAACTGCAGAAACCACGTAAACGTTCATGTGAAAAATGAGAATAAACCGGGGGCTTGTGCATAATTCACTGGAGTCCTTCCTCCCGGCCTGAACACACTGACGGGGTGGCCATGCGAAGGGAGAAACCGAGGTACAAACAACCCTGCATGTTTGGTCCCAGTCTTCCCTCGGAATACTATGTCCATGGGGAAAATGCCTAAAAGCAAAACTGAAATGGCAATTCCGCACTTCACTTAGTATCAGACGGTACTCCCTGTAAGAATCCCGCCCATTCAAGAAATAGTCACAGTGGACATTAACATTCTCTTGCCAAAGACATACTGGCAGCATCCTGTATTAAGAGAACAAAGGACAGGGGCTGGTTGTTAAATAAAATGGTGAACTGGACCATCCAAAGCGCTGAAGGCCTGTTCATGTGGGAAGCGCATACAACCTCCGTGTACATGTGTACACCTGTGAGAAAGAGTCACTGTCAGGCCTGGCTCTGCTGCTGAGCCTGCTGGCGTCACAGGGCTGGAGCCAAGGTCACACCTGTGCCTGCTGTTATCTGTGGCCTGAGGGCCTCCTTACTCTGTGCTTGCTTGCAACTAGAGAAATATGCATACCTGCACCCACCGTCCATTTCCTGGAGATGGGAGTACGATGGGAGTATGACTGTCACGGCCTTGGGCAACTCATAACAATACTACATTCACACTATCTCTTCTCAGTTGGGCAATTGTGGGAATCAGTAGGAGGGGGGAACTTCTGAATGGGCAATGCTTTAATGTTTGGTAATATAAACTTGGTGCAAAGCCTTGAGTGCCAGCTCTGACTTTTTGCAGCCTAGGTCTTGATACAGTTCAATAAAGCTCTAGAAATATTCCTGAGTTACTGTTACTGGACTAACAGACCCTTACAGTCACATGCTTTTACTTTACAAAACTAGGAGCCTATCCCTGGATAAATGTGGGCTTTCAATCACATAGCCAGATGTACATGCATTGAAGTCAACATGAGAATTGTTTAACATGTGCATAAAGAAAAGGCAAGTTTTGCAGTTTTGGTCTTTGAGAAAGGATTCATTGGGGCAGGGCAGCAACCACTGGGGAGCTTGATACTCCACAACTTGCAAAACTCAGCCAGGGCTAAGGTTCAACAGTAGCTCCAGCCCCACCATGACAGTCAGTACGGTGGTAGTGGTTGCAGTTTCAGACCACCATCTGGGAGATCCAGGTGTGAATCAGTGGCAACAGCAAACCACCTCTGCTCATATCTTAGCTTGAAAACCCAAGTCACAGATCAACCATGACTTGATGAGCTTTCCACCACCACATAACTAAGAGGCCTGTTGCACTGGTTACGTGGACCTTTCCAGAGGTCTCCATGTAATCTTCATCAGATTTGAATGGGTTCATGTTTCCAAGTGAGTGCCCTGGGACAAGGCTTGCTAATATCACTGGACTCTGATCGCCACATCTCAAAAAGGGTATCGAAGAGATAGAAAAAGTGCAGAGAAGGGCAACAAGGATGACTGAAGGATTGGAGCACCTTCCTTATGAGGAGAGGCTGCAGCGTTTGGGACTCTTTAGTTTGGAGAGGAGACGTCTGAGGGGGGATATGATTGAAGTCTATAAAAATTTTCTCTCTTTCTCACAATACTAGAACCAGGGGGCATTCATTGAAAATGCTGGGGGGAAGAATTAGGACTAATAAAAGGAAACATTTCTTCACACAACATGTGATTGGTGTTTGGAATATGCTTCCACAGGAGGTGGTGATGGCCACTAACCTGGATAGCTTTAAAAAGGGCTTGGACAGATTTATGGAGGAGAAGTCGATCTATGGCTACCAATCTTGATCCTCCTTGATCTGAGATTGCAAAAGCCTTAGCAGACCAGGTACTCAGGAGCAGCAGCAGCAGCAGGCCATTGCTTTCACATCCTGCACGTGAGCTCCCAAAGGCACCTGGTGGGTCACTGCGAGTAGCAGAGTGCTGGACTAGATGGACTCTGGTCTGATCCAGCAGGCTAGTTCTTATGTTCTTAAATATACACTGTACATGAAGTGAACATTTTATTTATTTATGTAGAACATTTTAATGATGCCTCTCCAGCAAGCTCCTGGATGCAGCTTAAAAATTTAGACAACAGAACGAAGCCAACATTAAAGCAACTAACTAAAAAACAAACCACCGTCATTAAAATAACTGGGGCATAACCACACCCTCCCTGGTTGAGATGCTCCCTTGGACAGATCCTAACAACCCCTCCCCTCTCCCGAGGCTTGCAGGTGGACTGGATCTGTGCCCACCCCTGGGGTTTCTTGTTTGGGGCTATCTGCTGCCCCTTGGTGGCCTCCCATCCCACAGCTTATACAAGGGAGGGGGTGTCTGAAAGACTGGGTGGGCGTGGCTCTGATGATGCTGGATTTTGGTTTGGCGATGCCAGAGGAGGCCTCACCGGGACAACGAGCTGAGTGGTGTGGGACTGCCATGGCGGGCAGGAAGGTGGCTGGCCTTGGTCTCCAGGCAGATAAGACAAAATAGAAATGACGTAAGTTGCTTTGGGTTCCCCTGAGAAAGAAGGTGGGTTAGAAGTTATGTAGATAAATCAATAGGATTTCAATTTCTATTCTAAGACTGCAAACATTGTCAAGATAACCTACCTTGTCTGGCTTCATAGATTTCCACAGAGAACCCCTTCTTTGCAAAGAAGCAGCCATTTAAAGCACCCACCTGCATCAAAGCATCAGAATTATTTAATTTAATGTACGTATTTAATTATTTAATGTAAATAATGTAAACATTTCTAAACTGCCTTTCTCTGAAGGACTCAGCAGCAAACATGGATGACTAAAAATAGTGTCCACTGTAAAACAAATAATCCAGTAAATGTCAGCAACCAGCCAGCACCGCTAACTTCACTGTTGTTGCCCCACGCAAACCGAAAGCACACCCTGGGCCTGTCTCTCTCAGAAAGGAAGCTGTGCCCTGTTGGGTAAGGTGGTGAATTATCCCGTGATGTAAGGCACCAAAGCTCAACTGAATCAAGGGGATTTCAATTATGATTTCAATTACCAACACAAAGTCACTTTAAATTATTTACATCTAAATGTCAATATAGTACTTCAGATATTGTTCTGCACAGGATGGCTCCAGTTAGCCTGGCCTCATCAGATCTCAGAAGCTCAGCAGGGCCGGCCAGAGGAAGGCAGCGGCCAGCCATTTCTGTTAGTCTCTTGCCTACTGTTACTTGAAGACGCTCCACCCGCGCAATTCAGATACTAATTTAGTAAAAGTGCATATGAACTGCTCTGATAACTATAAGCACATTCCTTAAAAACTGAGCAGAACTTGTGTTCAGTCTGAGAGGGCCCACTATAATTCAGCCGCTTGGATCCACCCAAAATGTCTACGGATGGACAGCAAAGAGCAATGCCCCTTGAAATAGTGTTTTGAGGTGGGGGGGGGGAACACCCCATGAACAGAAAGAGTTAGAGGTCTCCCACAGGAGGTAAGCAATAAAAACCAGCCCCAACACGCATGGAAATTAAGTTGCAGATTGAAGCCAATGTTTTCACTATTCATGAAAAATACAGAATGATTCATGAAATTACATAACCAACCCCCCAGAAGCAAGGACTGGTAATAGTCACTGAATATTCTCAATGAAAGACTGAAGTCCTTATTTTTTTGGGCTGGTAGAATAGGCAGAATCTCAGATCTATCATCGGAGTACCTGGTCACTTGCAGATCAGCTGATTCCTGAAAAATAGTTGTTGACCCTCCAGGTTAAAGGTAAAGTAGCAGTAAGCAAGTATTTTATGTAATAAATATATGCAAGGGGAAAAAACCTGGGTCAGTGTCAGCTCTGGTGGCGGGCTATAACAAAATATGTCACGCTGTAGTTTAGTTTGTACAGAGTTTGACACTTCACTGAAAGCCAGGGCACAGCTGAAGTTTCGTACCCAACCTAGAGGTGACTATTCTGATTTTACTCCTAATAGCCAAACTAAGGTTTGGATATGAACCCAGGCAGTGGACTGTCAGACATGGCAATAATGACAAGAGAACAAAATGCACATTCCTTACCAAGCCTCCTCCGATAATGGCAACCCTTTTCTTCGGTGTATCAGAAAGGTCCATGATTTGAATCTCTCTTTAAACTTTGATTACTCCAGGAAGAGTGCTAACGTTCTTTGGTTCAGTCCTTTCCCCTGAACTACGACCCTCATTCCCGGCCGGGGGGTGGAGAAGGACGCAGTCCACTCCCTATCTGATTTCGGCGGTCAGTGCAAATAAAATCATTCCGGCCCCATGGTAGCTTAATGGAAAACTAGTCAGCCAGTGTTACTGCAGCTGCAGCGAATGGGAATGGTCTCTGAGCTCAGCTACTTCACTTTTCAGCCTTGCATGGAAAAGTTGCCAATAACACCTCTTGCATTTCATGGTCTTTTAAACTCACTGTTCACAATTTGTTTTTCCTCTCTCTTCTCTCGATGCATTTCTGCTGACTTTGTGCATCTGACGAAATGGAGGTTTATCCCCAGGACATGCAAAGGCAGTTCTCAGATAGCATTTTTTTTTTTGGCATGCAAAGCCCCCTAGAGAAGGTCCCGCCCCATTCCTGGATGGCAGCAAAAGGAGAGCACTGCCTTTCTCAGGCAACACATCCACTTTCCTTTTGTGAGGAATGCCTGTCAGGTGAGAAATCCCGCCTCTTGTGCCAACGAGCACCAATCAAGGCATTCCTTCTGGCACAATGAGTGAGCTAGGACAGGAGCATTTCTTAAGCAGATTTTTGGTCAGGACGGAGCTCTTTCTGAGCTCTACATGCTGCCTACATGTGCCCGGGGCTAAATAAACATGAGCTCATAGCTGGATACACATACCTAGTACACATACACTCTAAAACAGCCAGAGTTGGTGCAGAATACCAGGCTGTTACCTGAATTGGATGGACCTAGAGGGGGATATTAGCTTGTTGGAGGGTCTCCAGACAGATAAAATTAATTGCACTTGCTGCCGGGCCAAATCCTGAATCCTTACTGCTTTAAATGGCATCTCTGTCGCCAGCCTCTTTAAAACTTTGATTTGAAATTAAGCTTTTAGTTGATTTTAATTTAAATGTATTTAAACTAGACTAGATTAGATTTTAACTAGTGTTAACGATTTAAATTGTTTTAACTAGACTAGATTGGATTTTAACTACTATAATTGTTTTTAACTGTTTTAATTGTTTATTCAATCACATGTATTTGTTATTTACTATTGTAAGCCGCTCTGAGCCCTTGCTGGGAGGGCGGCGCACAAATCAAATTAAACAAACAAACAAACAAGGGACCTTTTGCCCATCTATTCGGGGTTTTTTATTCCTTTGTCATATTTGCATGAGAAAAAACAATAAGACCAACCTCCCATCAGCAGTTACTTCTGGGAGATACCTCCAAATTCCCAAGCAACAGGGGCTATGCTGTTGTGGACGTGGATCTCCTGAAACCACATCTCATATCCTCCTGGAATGTCATCTTCATAGTAACCTGCGCATGATTTTAATCCACCCTTTGTTGCTTCCAAGGCTTAATCACTCTAAATTCCAGACCAGTGGCTAAGTTCTTGGAATACATTTTAAATACCAATATTTAAATGTTTTAAATTGTAAATATATATGCAATTTTATATGCCATTAAAGGTTAAATTGAATTGAATAAGACCAACCAATTCAAACAAAATATTTATTTGTTAGTACTCGGACACCCCAAATCAGCTCTAACCTCTAAGACCACAGATACAACTACACAAGTAAAACCCAGAATTAAAACACCCTGTCCCTCCCACAAAACACACGCACACACACAAAACTGAGAATGGGGCCCAGAGTGATGAGAGGAAAGAGGTAAGTCCAGCCTGATCTGAGCTGGCTGGCACCCAGCAGGCTTGCCAGCTAAGGCAAAGGCCCCAGAGCAGCAGTGGCACAGTGGTTAAGAGCAGGTGCATTCTAATCTGAAGGAACCAGGTTTGATTCCCTGCTCTGCCGCTTGAGCTGTGGAGACTTATCTGGGGAATTCAGATTAGCCTGTGTACTCCAACACGCGCCAGCTGGGTGACCTTGGCCTAGTCCAGGGGTCTGCAACCTGCAGCTCCGGAGCCACATGTGGCTCTTTTGGCCTTGTACTGTGGCTCCACGTGGCTTGGGTCCTCTCAGCCTCCTTTGGAGAGTTGCCCTAAGGGTTAATGGGAAAGAGTCCCCATTCCTAGAGAGGCACAGCCCGAGAAGGCTATCCCAAGTCACTTCCAGCTTCCCTGTCCCAGCTGCCTGGTTGGCTGATGCCGGTGATGACGGCACGGGGTGGGGGTGGAGCAGCGCTGGTGGATCCTCTTGAACAGGTGAGCAGCGAAGGGTGGGAAACGGGAGGGAGTTGCAGGAGCGCAGATTTTCAGCGCAATCCTAACCTCAGTCCGCCCCCCTTCAATGGGGGGGTCAGGGGTCGACCCTGCTTTTGGTGGCCTCATTTCCCCCTCCCCCAGGTCCTTCTTGGGGGGCGGGCCCACATGGGGGACCCAGCAGTGCCACCTTGGGTTGCAGACCCCCCAGCAGCCTCACTGAGCTCCAGGGGCTTTCCTGGCGGATGGCAGCCTGGCTGAGTCCTGGTGAGAAATATGATATCAGGTTTTAAAGGCATTATTACCTGCAGCCCTGCAAGGTTGCACTCATCGGGGCTGTTTGATGGGGAGGCGGGGGTGGGTGGGAATTGTTTTCTTCTGCATTGCCAAGGAGGGCAGGAGCGCTTGGGGGAAAGCCTTGCATGTGGATCTTGGAAGGTTTACTTCAGAGTAAGCCAGTGGAGGGTAAGCTTGTAGATTGTGGAAGGGAGGAAGGCCGGGATCATCCTCAGCCATGGTTGTCGTGGGTTGCCAACTCCCGGCGGGCAAATCCCAGGACATTTGGGGGTAGATTCTGAGAAGTTGTGGCTTTGGGGACCAGGGCGGGGGCCATGCTCAGTCAGGAATATGGCTGTCGAGTCCACCCTCCATGGCAGACATTTTCTCAGGGGTGGGGGGGAGAAGTTCAGCCCCCACCCTGGAAGTTGACAACCCCTTTAAAGGCACCAATTTTGATCCACCATCCAAGTGGAATTTGAGGAGGTTCTTTTGGGGGGGCAAAATCAGTGTCTTTCATCACAAGAAAAGAGAATTGTATGAAACAGGGGTTCTATTGCTGGTCATTTGAATCATGTACAAAACAACAGGCTTTTTACCCCCCCCCCCTTTTTTTTGCTTTGATGGGTAAAATGGGCCCCAAAGAAGGGAACTTCTCCCTGCATGAGAATATATACAGTGTTATCTTCATTTTAGATGTCAAAAAGTATTTGCAGCTCCAAGGGTTTTCTTTTCCGTGGAAAATGTGTCCAAATGGCTCTTTGGGTGTTAAAGGTTGCCGACCCCTGGGCTAGTCACAGTTCTTCTGAGCTCTCTCAGCCCCACCTACCTCACAGGGTGTTTGTTGTGAGGGGGGAGGGAAAAGGAGATTGTAAGCCCCTTTGAGTCTCCTACAGGAGAGAAAGGGGGGATATAAATCCAAACTCTTCTTCTTAAGAAGGGTTACTGGCTGAGTGAGAAGGGGTCTAAGTGTTGTAGTCCTGTCAGCCCCTCTGTACATGAGGAATAGCACCCTCTGGACTACATGTCCCAGAGCCCTTTGCTTTTCATAGCATGCTGCTCAATTATATAGTAAGATTCTGGACTGTTTGGATTCCATTCCCTAGACAGGAAAAACAAGGAAACACGCATGGGCAGGTACCACTGGAGGTCTATCTTGAGGATCTCTGGTGTAAGTCTCCAAGCAACTGCAGCAATTATCATGAACACTATTCAAAAGGAGGATCTCTCCCAAGTATATTGAAAAGAAAAGGAATCCATTCTTTCACTTAATCCAGGCAATAATTTAATTATACAAATCTACATGAGCACGGCACAAAACAAGAACAGATGGTCAACCACTGATGTTCTGAGCCTGGGGGGGACGAGAGGCAGCCTGCAGGGAGGCGAAAGGGGGGCTCGGACAGGCGCCATGGCAGCAGGCCGGCCCAGGAGCTGGCCTGCCACTGCTGTGCCCACCTGAACCGCCCCTGAGCCTTGCCCCTGGGTGCAGGGGGGCAGGGGTGGGGTGCCTGGAGCAGGTGTTGCCCCTGGGTGCCATTCCCCCCCAGATACGCCTCTGATGTTCTCCCTGTTGTGATAACAATTCCAGATTTATGTCTGCCTGTGATCGGTACAGGGCTTGTGTTTTTTCCTCAGTCCTGCATCACGGTCACTAAAATTCAGCATGAAAAACGCCAAAGGTATCCGAAACACTTCTGCCAACTGCTCCCCCCCCCCCCCACGCAACAGCAGCAGTCATGGGGGTGGGGTGGGGGTGTTCAGGTGGGGTGGGGGGGTTCACAGAATAGAATAATACATTAGAATGGATAGACATCAGTAAAAAATACTTTTTGCAAAGGTTGCAGTCCTGTGCACACTTACTCTGAAGTCCCACTGAATTCTGTGAGACTAATTCTACATATATATCAATACAATCAGGCTGGCTGTCGCCCCTACTGAGCCTGTCATCTCACAATGCAGCGTCACGTGAAGCCGGGTTCGGGTGCTCAACTGGCATCTCTCTGCTCTCCTCCTGCAAGTGAAAACAGTTAATATGTAGAACGCATTTGAAGAAAATAACGTTGCTGCCCAACAACAATAGCAAAAAGCAGGAGATTCTTGACTTTATGGCCATGGAATCCACTTGTGGAGGAGGGGGCATTATATTATTCCGATCCCATTGCTCTGCCACGAAGGTGGGGAGCCTGCCTGCCTGGGGCTGGGGGTTCAGTCCTGCCATCTGCTTCCAAACCGCTTGCAGAAAGCCACCATCAGGGCCGCCATGACAGACAGCCTACTGCAACCTCACCCAGCAACTCAGGAGCCAATGAGCTGAGCGCAAATTAACCTAGCCACTCAAGGGCCAATGGGAGAAGTGCTCTGAGACACCTAATGGCAGCAGAGTGTTGGGGTGAAGTAGTGGCAGTTGGGTTTTGGGTGGGGAGTTGTTGGTACTTTGCAAATGTCTGCCACAATTCAGTTACTAAGGGGTTAACTGTCTGAATGTAAACCAGTTACTGAGGTCACTGTTTTATGACCTAGTCCAATGGTGGCGAACCTATGGCACGTGTGCCAGTGGGTGTACTCAGAGCCCTCTCTGTGGGCACATACACCATTGCCTCAGTTTGGGCACTCAGCACTGACGTGGCACCAGGGGGCGGTGGGGGGGCGCGTGACGCACTGGGTGTGTGCCCCTGTGGGGTGTGGCAAGGGCATTCTGGGGCAAGGGCAGGGCAGGGGCGCAGGGCACACGTGTGCGCCCTGCCACTCAGTCTCTAAAAGGTTCGCCATCACTGAAGTCTATTGATTAGCTATTGGTCAGCCTGACCACCGGCAGATGTGAAGTTATAAAGTTACCTATTTTCTTTGTTTGACTAGAAGAGAGAGCTATGAGGCTAACAAGATGTAGTCTAGATTGTAACAACTGTAATTGTGTAACAGAGCAGTATAGCATTTTGTTGTTTTTATCCCATGTAACCCTTCCTTAAGCTAGTGACCAGTCATTTGTCTGGAGATTTTTATTATTTCCAACAGGTGTTGCTTGGTGCTGTAGATTAACTGTAGTCTTTAACAAGGCAGAGAACCAGAGGCACAGCTCCAAGGGGACGGGGAGGGGGGGGGCAACACACGGGGTGCACGCATGGGGTGCACGTTCCAGGGCGGGGGCAGAGGACGCACTGGTGCACCGGACCCTTTCCCCCCTCGCTACGCCTCTGCACAGAACCAGTGTGGTTCAAATGTCAGACTAGGACCTGGGATGCTCAGGTTCAAACCCCCACTTGACCCAGCCACACACAGTCAGGCCTAACTGGCTAGTATTTGGATGGGAGACAGCCCCCCCCACACAAGGAATACCAGGTTTGCTATGCAGAGGCAGGCAATGGCAAACCACCCCCTCATGTCTCTTGCCTTGAAAACCCCACCAGGGGTCATCATAAGTCAGCTGCTGCTTGTCAGTAAAAATAAAAAAAGGCGAAAAGGTCATGTGGGTTAGGAGGGGAGCCTCATCCCTCGACCCTTGGATGGGCGCAGGGAAAAGGCATTGCTGCCGCAGCAATGGGTGGCAAGAGAGAGCCTGAAGAAAATGTCATGTCCTGCAGAGTTCTTAAAAGGTTCTCAAAATATAGAACTGAGGATCATGGGAAGCCTATCATCTGGTTACCTTTTTCAGATAATGTAGAAATCTACAAGCCTGGGGGTAATCCAAGAAGTCCGTGGGCTGGTACCCTTAAAAGACAGGAAGCAGGATTAGAAAACACACCTATACACCAAGATAGGTGTTTATCTTTGTCGCAGCTACTTTCTTTAGTTCTCTGTATGGCTCTAATAATTGGTTGCATAGGTGTCAAACTTCCGGCCCTCCAGATGTTATGGACTACAGTTCCCATCATCCCCTGCCAGCATGATGCCCCTCTTGTTGCCCTGCACATTGGCTATATATTTGACCATCTGCCAAACCCCCTCCCTCCCAGGGTTTGACCACTGGAATCTGATACCAGACGTCTCTTATTATTAATCACTTACTGACAGTTACTGCTGCTATAGTTTTATAGTTTTAAGGTTTTGTATTATTTTAACTGGGGCTATTCGATTGGTTTTATTGTGTTTTTTTTTTTGTTGTACACCGCCCTGAGCCCTCCGGGGGTAGGGCCGTTTATCAAATCGAATAAATAAATAAAATAAATAAAATAACATCTGAAGGGCTAAGGCAATGCATTTACAAAGGTTTGGGCCTCATCTTGAGAACATCCAGGAGCTGGACCAAGCTGGGCAGTAGGATATGACTTCCCCATAGACCTCAGACAGACTTAACCAAGCTGCAGAAACACGTCTCCTGTCATAGCAACCTCTTGACTTACATGTGTGTTGCAGTAGCTGGGATGGGCAGATGGTGGGAATCAGATGGGAATCCTCCCATTTGTGAGCCAAGACCTGGTGGTATTACTGAAGGCCAGGTGGGAAAGCCAAGCTGAGGAGGCATCGCTGGTAGCCCTGTGGGTGTATAGTGATGATGGTGGACAGCTGACGGTCGCATTTTCTCCATTCGTACCACAATAGGGGCAGGAAGCTACAGACAGGTGAGAGAAAAGATTGTGATGGAATTTTATTCTAGCCAACAGGGCTGTAGATGTCCAGGCTGCACTTTCTAATCTAGACAAACTTCTCTCCCTTTCTCTTAGTTTCTGTCCCAGAAGTAACTGAAATAAACCATTGATCGAGGACAAGAAAGTGACCATCATCGACATAGCAGTCCCCGGTGACAGCAGGGTCATTGAAAAAGAATAGGAGAAGGTCACTAGATACCACGATTTGAAAATCGAGCTTCAGCATCTATGGCACAAACCAGCTGAGGTCGTCCCAGTGGTAATCGGCACGCTGGGCGCCATCCCAAAAACACGAGGGCAGCACTTGAAACATCTTCGAATTGACAAAATTAACATCTGTCAAATTCAGATGGCAGCCCTGCTGGGATCCACATGAATACAACCGTGATACATGACAACTTCCTAGGAATGGCGCCCAGCGTGCTGATTACCACTGGGACGACCTCAGATGGTTTGTGCATAGGCTCTGGGTGGTGTACAATAGATAAAACACAATAAAATCAGTAATAATTAACAATTAAAACAACTCAGTTAAGTAACCTCAACAATAGGGAGGCCAACAGTAATGGCAGCCTGGAAAAATCCACTCCCCCACCGCTCAGGAGAGGACAGGGCACAGTGCATCAGCGGCCAAGGCAGTTGTGACTTGACGGCACAAACATATATGGCGGCACAAACTCCATGCATCTCAGGAAGTGAATTCTGACTCTCATAAGCTCAAACCGAAATAAATTTTGTTAGTCTTTGTAAGGTGCTACTAGATTTCTGTGGCCCCAATCCAAGTACCCCACAACCTCTGTCTTGTTTCAAACCTCAGACTCTATTATCAGAGAGATTTTAAAATATAGATCATTAGTCTTTTATCTATCAGGTGTTTCTACTCAAGTCCATGGAAAATAATTTTTACCAGCTGTCCGTGGTGAAGCAGAGGAGCCGTGGGCCCGTTAGCTGGTGAATACGCTGGCGGCGGCGGCGGCGGCAGAGATTTCAGCATCATGTTCTGCATAATGATCTGGTGCATCTGAGCATTTTGCATCAGCATCATTTCCACCATATCTAGGAAAGCATGGAGGACAGTGTTGTGGACTGGTTCACACAGCTTTTGTGACAATGATCGCAGCTTCAGCTGGAAAATTAGCTATTCACGATGTAGTATCCACGATGCAGCATGCAAATTCCTCTCTGTACCCTGATGCCCCCAAAACATAGGCTGTTATCCTCATCTAGCTCATCTGAAGAGGAAAATCACCACGGACCCTCTTCTCATGGTGCCTCAGGTGGACCAACATGAAAGTCCAAAATGGGGTCCAAGAATCTAAGACCCAGCTGTGCACTGTGCATAGTGTCATGATCTGTCCAGTTCCGGTTCGGTGCTGCCATGCTGTCCAGCCGGGAAGTGGAATCCTCTTCCCTCCCATCTGCTGCTGCTGCTTTAGGGCGATTCCGCACATGAGTAAAATAGGTTCGACCCAGTTTCCCTGAGAAGGGTACTAACCTAGGTCGAAGCCATTGTTGTTCCCCACTGCAACCAGCTTGATCTCAGCTCGGAGGGCAGAATCATCCTGTGCCTCTTTGCTGCTCCGTTCCAATTGGCTACTGTTCTACGGCCATGTTCCGTCTATCCCCACACACGTTATTTAAAAAACTGCCAGCTACAGGAATGGAGGGACGAAGGTGGCGTTTTTTGATTGGCCAGCTGTACGCATGCCCAAAACACTCAGCTGTGATTGGCTGAATGGGGGACTCCTGGCACCAGAGATTCCGCCCTTTACTGGAATTGAGCTGAGTTCGAGCCTGGTTCCCTGAAAAAGTAGTAGTTCCCAACTAGAGTCAGAAATTTGACCGTTACACGGGGCGAAGCTGGTACAAAACCACGTCGATCCCAATGGTTGTGCGGAGCATTTGGTCGAATGCAGCTCGAACTTAGGTCGATAACCCAAGTACGGAATTGACCTATGTTCCCTTTCCCAGGCAAAGTCTAATCTGCTTGTTAGTCACTGACAAGCTGTTGCCCTCCACAGCCCTGGGGAGTGTGGATTGTTTCGACCTAACTGGAGGGCCATGCCGTCTCTGGACTGTGGGACTGGAGGAGGTCCAACCCATCTTGGGAACTGGTGTTCAGGGGTAGCGTTGTGTGACGTGGTGGGGTATAATGGAAGGTGTTTTGGCACTTAACCTTTAGCTCTGGGAATAGAAATCTAAATGCTTTTCCCGGATGTTGTTTCATAATGAAGAAATCCTTGGAATACAGAGTCTCATTATTGAACAGTCCAGGGACATATATGACACACACCCTGTTTCTCCGAAAATAAGACATCCCCTGAGAATAAGACGTAGTAGAGGTTTTGCTGAAGTGCTAAATATAAGGCATCCCCCGAAAGTAAGACGTAGCAAAGTTTTTGTTTGGAAGCATGCCCATGGAACAGAACACCAGAGCATGCACCTGTGGAACGGAAAAATAAGACATCCCCTTAAAATAAGACATAGCGCATCTTTGGGAGCAAAAATTAATATAAGACACTGTCTTATTTTCGGAGAAACACGGTAGGGTGTGAGTGGATGTGGAGGGGACCCCATGTCTTTCTTTCCCACAGGCCTTAGGTGTTCTTAGCACACTGACATTTCCCTGCTCAGAACACCTGATACTTTTGCACGATAGAAGAGACACTTTTATATGATAATGACCTGAAAATGTATTTGGTAAAATGAATGAGATTGATTAATTACCTTAATTAAATTCAATAGATTGGGTTTGCTGCTACAGTCCAGTCCCCTGTGCTCAGAACAGTAGCTGCTGGCTGCTGCAGGATAGATATTTGCAACCCCGGGGGGGGGGGGGGGTTGGGGTTGGGGTTGGGCAGCTACCCCGCTTACTCTTCTGCTGCAGTTCAGACCTGAGTTGGGCTCCCCGGGCACTTCTAAACGGCACTCCCACCAAGAACCCACAGTTGCAATATGGCTGAGAATTCCCGTGGCAGATTCACATGAATGTAAAGTTTAGGGTGTTGTCGGTTTTTTGGGTTGTATGACTGTGTTCCAGTAGTATTTTCTCCTGATGTTTCGCCTGCATCTGTGGCTGGCATCTTCAGAGGATCCTCTGAAGATGCCAGCCTACAGATGCAGGCGAAACGTTAAGAGAAAATGTTACTGGAACACGGTCATACAAACCAAAAACCCCGCAACACCTAGTGATTCCAGCCGTGAAAGCCTTCAACAATACAATGCAGAGATTGAGCATAGCTAATTCAAACAGGCCTGTATTGATGCTGTCTTGTGCCTGAGGGACCAATGAGAAGAAGTGGGAAAGGGGTCACATTGGAAAAGCATTTCACGCCGCAGTGTTTACAGTTTCTTTATTCAAAAGTAAGTCCTGTTAAGTTAGTGAACTTCACTTCCAGGCAGCCTCCTCCTCAGAGCATGCCTGCTTACCTTCCTTGATGCTCCCAGAGCGGGGGGCTGGCGGGAAAGCTTGTGGGGAAGGGATCTGCGTAATTAGCGGTGGGTGCTGAGGGATCTGCTGAATAATGGTTGCTGGCTGCTGGGGCAACTTGAAAAAAGAAAGCAAGAAAAGGAAAAACACAGAACGACAAGAGACATCCCAGGCTGGGGTTTGTGAACACGATCCTGTCCATGTTCAATGCACAAATCAGTTTATATTTTTAAACTAGAACACCCACTTAAGACCCAGTACAGAGATTGGACTCATCAAGGTTTTGGTTTGTTTTGGGGATTGTCTGGTATTCAAGCAAAACTCTACAGTTTTTAAATACTAAAACTATTTCAACTGTTGCCAGCATGCACCGGAAGTGACATCATCACATCACTCCCACACTAAGTCCCCTCTGCCCCCTCCCAGCACATGCTTAGGGCCTCAAGGAACGAAGGCCCCATGGAATTTAATTTTCCAGTGCCAGATTTACCATGGACGAGGGCACAATGTTGCAGCTGAACCAGGGCACATAAAAAGGGGGCCCCCACAATAAATGAAAAAAAATTGATGTTAATATAATTGTAGTATTGAAAAGGGTTATTAATATAATATTCTAATGTTAGGAATGCATGAGAAAACTTTTTTGTATATGTAATCTGTGTATTTACATTTGTATATGTAAATTTGCATATGTAAATAAAGTTAGAAATAAGCAACAGTGAACGTTATTTTGCATCTCTGATTTGTGTAAGTTAAAATGCTGTGTATCTTCAAGAAAGAAAGCAGTGGAATGACAGGTGTTTTATTTCATACAAATAATGAAATAATGAAATATAATGAAATATAATGAAACAGTATATATTTCTTAAAATATATACATTAGAATATATTTCTTGAATATATTTTCTATGGCGATTATATATATATATCTATATGGCGAGTATATATATATATAGGGTATGATAGTATATATATATAGGCGATATATATATATATATATATATATATATATATATATATATATATATATATATAAAAAACAATTCATTATTTCATGACCTCTATGCTCTAATGAACCCACGTGCAAAGGTTCCCTTACCATTAAGGGAACCTTTACCATTGCCCTCTGCCCTACTAAAGGGTAGTTATTAGCTGAATCTTAGGTGCCCATTCTGCACACGCTAGAAATCAATGCAAATTTCAAAGCTGCTTTCTCAGGGCTCTTTTGAAGTTTCTGCGCTGAAATGGCAAAAAACAGTTGTGAAAGCAGCTTGAAAGTGCATTATTCTGCGTGTGCGGAATGAGCCGTAGATAAATCTGCAAGGCTATGCAGCTGCAAATCTAATGTGGTCACCAACTCTTGCACTGCACCAGATTTGATAAAATCAGATCTAAATATACCACTCTATATTCTTTTTTTCAATCTGGGCTGCCTGAGCTGACTAGGTTATCTCTACTGTTGAATAACCCGGACCCTGGTTTTTGTGAAGAGGTCGCTAATTTTGTTATGGAGATAGCTGAGAGCTCCCAGTAGCACGTATTTGATATGGTCCTTGCGGGGCCTTCTGCTTTTATTACCTATTTATGTATCTGCTTCTGATTATGCCATTAAAAGCTTATGTATATAAATTCATTATTTCATTCTGAATTACACATACAGTATATGAGGGTTCCGTAGTCTTTTCAGTGCTTAGGTCCTCTAAAGATCTTAATCTGGCCCTGCCCCCAACAGTTGTGGCAGGAGGGGCTTGGCAACCCTATTGAAGTGCCGTATCATGTAAAATTGACCGTACTGTTTGCTGGATAATCCTTGGTGGGGGAGGCGGCGGCGGCGGCGGCGGTGGCAGCAGATGAGCGGGTGGAGGCGCTTGGTAGACATATTCTGGTTCTCGTCTGTAGTGCTTTCTCTGCATTCTTGGTGAGCCACGTGGTTGTGAGAATTCTTCCAAAAGGTTTTGTTCCTGTGGTATCAAAATGTATTCATAGTCCACAGACTCCGTACAATTGGAATACACAAATAGCAGATAGACAGCAATATTATAATGGCGTGGAATTAAAACATTGATAAAACTGTACTATTAACGTACGATACAAAATTATAACTTTGTTGTCTTAGCTGATCTGATTCTTGAGGCTTGAGATAAAAACTTTGCAACATCTAAAGTTAATTTAAAAATTCTGTCCTCGAGTAGAAATTTAACCTTTGACAATTCAGAACTGAAAGATCTATCATTTAACCATGGAAATAACAAATTCTTATGAGGTAAATAATACCAAGGACAATCTAATAGGATATGTGCAGTTGATTCAATCATGTTGTTATTACATGGACATAGTCTATATTCATAAGAAATACCCTTCAAATGGCCAAGCAACACTTCTGATTCAAACACATTTAAACTTGCTCTGGAGAATAAGTTCTTATAATGAGCTATAGTTTGGTTGTTCAGACAATTAACTGCTTTTAATGACGGGAAATAGTCCAAGCCAAAAACTAATGGAGAACAAATAGTTACTGCACAATGTATCGTCCAAGGCTTTCACGGCCGGATTCAACTGGTTTCCAGGCAGTGTGGCTGTGGTCTGATGCAGGGACATAGGTATAGATTTTTATGGGGGGGTTGGGGGGCCACGCTTATAAAAGCAGCTCTCCAAGGCTGGGGATGGCAGACTCCCCTCTCCCGCCCCCACCAACTAGGCTCCCCTTCTGCCCTTCCCTCCGGGCAGAGGCGTAGCTAGGGAAAATGGAGCTCAGTGCAAAATCTATTCCCCCCCCCCCCCATGGGCGGCTGCTGTGATGCTGGAATCCACCCCCAAACAGCATCACTTTCAATGATGTTTAAACTAGAGAGCCCAAATTCTCCTTTTAAATCCACCTTAAAGGGAGAATCTGGGGTCCCCAGTTAAAACAACATTGAAAGTGATGCTGTTTGGGGGTGAATTATCCCCCACCCTGAAACAGCATCACTTTCAATGTTTAAACTGGGGATCTCAGATTCTCCCTTTAAATCCATGTCGAAGGGGGTGGATTTAAAAGGAGAATCTGGGGAAATTTGGGGGGTGCCTGCTGTCAAGGGTGCAATTGTTAAGCTAGCAGCACCAAACTTTCAGGGCATCTTTAGAAGACTCTCCTAATGATACCACCCAGGTTTGGTGAAGTTTAATTCAGAGGGTCCAAAATTATGGATCCTCAAAAGTGTAGACCCCATCTTCTATTAGCTCCCATTGGAAACAATGGGGGATGGGGACACCCCCTTTGGGAGTCCATAGTTTGGATCCTCTAGACCAAACTTCACAAAACCAGGGTGATATCAGTAAGAGATTCTCCTGATGATTCCTCCCAGGTTTGGTGAAGTTTGGTTCACGGGGCCCAAAGTTATGGACCATCAAAGTGTAGCCCCCATCTTCTATTATCTCCCATTGGAAACAATGGGGGATGGAGCACCCCCTTTGGGAGTCCATAATTTTGGATCCCCTGAACCAAACCTCACCAAACCTTGGTGATATCATCAGGAGAGTCTCCCAAAAAATCCCTGAAATGTTGGTGCTGCTAGCCTAAAAACTGCACCCCCTGCAGGCCAAAGACAAAAAACCACTAAAAATACAAAAAAAGGGTGGGGGGGTGGAGCATGTCCTTGATCTGGTGGATCTTGTTCCTAACGTTTCACCTGCATCTGTGGCTGGCATCTTCAGAGGTGTATCATCTTCAGAGGTGTATTCCCCTTGTGTGTAAAAGGCTTCTTTCTGTAACACATCTCTGAAGATGCCAGCCACAGATGCAGGCAAAACGTTAGGAACAAGATCTGCCAGACCACAGCCACACAGCCCGGAAAACCCACCACAACCACTTATTTCACAGGTTCTTAGTGTTGCAAAAGTAATGTTTTTGAATCTTTGGTCAATTGATTTAAGAGTCATCTCATAACCTAATCACAATAAGTTCAGTGAAAGCCTGAACATAGTGACTTTCTTTTCAATCAGTTTCCACCAATTGCTACAGGATTCAAAAGACAGATAATGCAATAAACCGATAATGTTCGGAAAAACAAAGACTTAACCATAATTTTATAGCAGATAACCAAGCTTTTGAAGATAATGAATATTCTCCAGCTGCCAAAAAGAGCACTGCATTGGACACACGACTCAGGACCTGGGAAACAGCTCTTAGAAAACATGCTTGTAAACTATCGAATCCTGTGGTATCAAATATATTATTATTCTGTTCAGGTGGACACATTTCCGGAAGGAAAACCCTGTGAAAAGAAAATGGAAATTTCCAGCATATTCCCAGTAAAAGTAGGGCTGCCAACTTCCAGGTGGCGCCTGGATGGAATTCTCCTGGAACTACAGCTGATCTCCAGAACGTAGACCTCTCCTGGACAAAATGGCGGCTTCACAGTACTGACTCTATGGCATCATGTCCCTGCTGACCTCTGCCTCTTCCCAGACTATGTCCTCACCCCCCAGGTTCCCTCCCCTAAAATCCAGAAATTTCCCACGCCAGGGTTGGCAACCCTAAGTAAAGATTCTAGAGAGCACTTTGATGCAGCCAAAAGCATTACTGGGGGTGGGTGGGGGGTGGGGGGTAACCTCAGCAGTTATTGTTGTAAAAACATTTATTTAACGTTTTAGAAAAAAGCCTGCATACTTTTTCTGGTTGACCAAAATGTCAGTGTTGGGTTGCTAAGGTTTGTTAAACAAGGCTGTCTAAGATTCAATTAATTAACAGTAAAAATATTTAAATTGTATAAAAAAAATCAGAAGAGTGACATTTTTATTTTCTTCACCCGCACCCCAGTGTGACTCCTGTCCCACTTTTCTCATGATACAAAGAAGAAAATGAAATAGATATTTTAATACTTGCAGTAATTCACATAATATTTAAGGAGTGTGGCTTAGGCCAAAAGAGATATCAATGCTTTGAACAGCTTGACATTCCCCAGAAGTGCTTCCGGCAACTCCAGTATTGATAGGAAGCCGACAAAGTGTGTTGAAGACCCACCTGGTTGCCACTCAACCCCCAGCTGCGTGTGGGTGCTCTTTCGGTTCAGATTCCAGGCAGGGGCAGGGAAATCTTCCAGAATCACAACTGACCTTCAGAGTACCAAAATCGGTTCCCCTGGGGGAGGCGGCTGCTTTGGGGGATGGGCTTCTCAGGCCTTCTGAGCTCCACCCCCAATTCTATAGACATAAGAACATAAGAACAAGCCAGCTGGATCAGACCAAAGTCCATCTAGTCCAGCTCTCTGCTACTCGCAGTGGCCCACCAGGTGCCTTTGGGAGCTCACGTGTAGGATGTGAACGCAATGGCCTTCTGCGGCTGTTGCTCCCGATCACCTGGTCTGCTAAGGCATTTCTGAACCTGAGGTCGGCAGCTCTCCTTACAACCAATGTCTCAGCTTGGACAAGATCTGTCCATTTTGTTCCAGCTTTGTGACATATACAGACTAAGGGCTAATTTAAGTTCAGACACACTCAGGAATTCTAACAGAACTGCTACTTGGTTGTGTTGTGCATTTGTGTCAGAATTTGTTGTTGTTGCAGAAAATCACTGGGAAGAATTCTGAGGCATACCCTGAGTTGCTGCAGAAGGTCTTTCCTTCGCCTTAGTGCACTCTGTAAGGCATAGTCGTGGGCGCCGTAATTCCCTGAAAAACATCCGGAGACCCTCTGTTAGCAAGAGCTAGGTGGTCCTTTTGAGGGCAGAAAGGCAGGAAATGTATTTTGTAACTTTTTGTGTGTGTGAAATAGGATAAAAATAAATAAAGTTTGACCACGAGATAAAAACTTACTGCAATCTGCTTCACAAGTGGAGAGTAGAGTAGATTAATACCAGATATGTGTAGAGGTTTGTTGTGGCTCAGCAGTTAGTGAATAGTTGGAATTGGGGGGTGCCAATTCACATCCCTACATAGCAGAGAATCTAATATTATCAAGATCACTGAAAGTGATGGCGTAGAAATGCCTGATGGTCAATAAATCAAATGCAACCAAAAGGAAGTCTATAAATACTTGGGCATTTTGCAGCTGGATAACTTCATGCACGAGCAATGAAGGATGTGGTCAGCAGAGAATACACCCAGAGGGTCAGGAAATTTTTAAATCCAAATTAAATGGTGGGAATATAATCAAGGCTATCAACACCTGGGCCACACCTGTCATCAGGTTCACCGCCAGAATCATAAACTGGACACAGGCTGATTTGGATGCATTGGATGGAAAAACTCAGAAGCTCATGACAATGCACCACATCTTACACCCACAAAGTGATGCTGATAGACTAAAATGTGATTAAAATGAGGACTGAAAGCTGGCACAACAAAGCACAGCCAATTTCAGGAGAAGATAAAGGACAAGATGGACATTGAAAAGACCAGGCTGTGGTTAACAACTGGAACTCTGAAAAAGGAAACCAAAACACTGATTTTAGCCACTCAAGAGGAGGCCATCAGGACAAACACCGTCCAGGCCCGAAAAAAAAAAATCCTCCAATGATGCAAAGTGCAGACTGTGCAAGTAGATCATGCACTCAGCTGCTGCAAACAGACTGCCCAGACTGAGTACAAACAGAGGCACAACTCAGTGGCCACGATGATCCACTGGAATTTATGCAAGAATTTCAACATTAGGACAGATAAACTGGTAGGAGCATTGCCCAGAGAAAGTCACGGAAAATGAGAAGGTCAAGATCTTGTGGGACTTTTGAATCCAAATCAACAAAGTGTTGGCACATCATACACCAGACATCACAGTGATCGAGGACAAGAAAGTGACCATCATTGACATAGCAGCCCCTGGTGACAGCAGGGTCAATGAAAAAGAACATGACAAGGTCACAATACCACAATTTGAAAGTAGAGATACAGCGATTATGGCACAAACCAGCAGAGGTCGTCCCAGTGGTAATCGGCACCCTGGGCACCATTCTGAAAACACCAGAACAGCACTTGAAATATTTTCAAATCAACAAAATAAACACTGGTCAGATCCCTGCTGGGATCCGCACGAATCCTACGCTGATACATTACAATGTCCCAGGCCTCTGGGTGAGGCTCCAAATATTATGAAAGGCCAACAACCAGCTAAAGATCTGGCAGCTGTGATATTAAACAAAATTAATAGCCCTTCAGGGGTAGGGCGGTATACATAATAATAATAATAATAATAATAATAATAATAATAATAATAATAATAATAAGAAGAAGAAGAAGAAGAAGAAGAAGAAGAAGAAGAAGAGGAGGAGGAGGAGGAGGAGAATTTCGGTTTCTTACTTGTTTCAGGAACAGGAGATTCGCAGTCCTCCATAGCTTCCTGTTCATTTTCTAGTTTCTGTGGATTAAAGCATTGTGAAGAATAAATAATAGGAGCTCAGGAACCCCAGATCTGGCTGTCCACAAGCAAATAAAGGCTACCTTGATTTCTTTTTTGTTGTAAATGAAATGAGATGTACTTCTATGCCTTCAGAATGAAATATAAGATGTGAATATATAACAGATGTGCAGCTTGTAAGTAGATGGAGTTAAGCGGCAATATAGATTTGTTTTTCAGTATTTGGTATTATTCTATAAAGTTGTATTATAATAGTATTATGATAGTTTAGGATATTAATGGATTAGGAAATTGTAAAGTGATAAAATTATATAATTACTCCCCGGGGATAAGAATCAAGAGATGATAAAGTCAATTGCTGGGGTGGAAGTACTAACTATAATGATAGGTAGAAAAAACAGAAGGTGTGGAACTAGTCCACACCAAACAGAACGTGTTTGATATGCAGATATATACTTTGATATTTTGTTGTTGGGATTTTGAGATTTGGATTTATGTAAACCACTGATGTATTTTTAATTTCATTAAAATGTTATTTTAAAAACCAAGCAAATAAAGAGAATGCAGCATGCAAGGAGCAGCTCATAATCAAACCAGGGATGCTGAGATCAGTGTAACCTATATGTTCTATAGGTGAGTACACTGTGCTCAAAGGCACGATCACCCATCCAAACACTGATCTAGAAATAAATCACACACCATTCATGCATTTCCAGAAGTCAATCACTTGGAAGTCAAACTAGCCTGGACATAACGTCTTAGGTCAGTTGTGGGTCTTCAGCTCCGTTCACAGTCTTGTATATATTGAGGAAATTCACTTTCAAAAGTGCATGTTCACTCAGCGTTGCAAGGAGGGAGGGAGGAATGTCCAGTTTCCAGGAAACATGTGGAGCTAGAGGAAGGGGGTGAAAAGTGGGACCTGGAAATCCACCAGAGTTACATCTCCAGATGACTTGCTCACCTATGCATTTCTCAATCCCGTTTGAACAGGGTCATGTGGACAATTATTAACTCTGCTTACTTGACCCTGTTCAAAGGAGAGCCTTAATGCCCACTAGGTTTAATGTTATGCCTTCTGCTTTTTTATTAGGCAGATTCAAAAATATAGAAAAGTCTAACAGATGGTGCCCTTGAAATACTGGACAAGTTGAATCCTTGGCCGATCAATCATTGCATTGTTCTAGATTTTAGGGTATGAGATCTACGTTTGTGAACCTTACCCCCTTATTCCAAACTGATCTCCCTGATTTATTTAGACTGCTCTGTTTGTTAGATAATCCAATCTGTGTGATGGTTGCAGATTTTCTTTGGGAAATAATACAGAGTCATTAGTAATTTTAGATAGATAGATAGATAGATAGATAGATAGATAGATATTCTATGTTGTTTATTTTATGCATTTTATGCTCTTATTATTATACCTATATTCATATATATATTCTTTTTTCTGTTGTTGTTATTATTATGTCAATACAGACTTACTGTGCTGTACTGATCTCCAGATGCAGAGCTTGGTCCAACCTGGAGAAAATAGCTAATTTGCAGCTGGACTGCAATGCATCTTTCCCTGCTGAGGTCCCAGCCCTTCCCATACATCACCCTCCCCAGGCGCTGCCTCCAAATCTGCAGGAATTTCCCAGACGCCCTGCTACTACCATCTGTCATGAGCCCCCCTGGGTACTTGCCAGGACACAGAGGACTCTGAGCCAGAACCTGAGGACACAGTGCAGCCAGAGTTGGCTGCTCCTGGGGAAGACCAGGTAGCAGAGCCAATGCCCATACCTTCCCTGCCTGATGCCATGCAGATGGAGGAGCCTGCAGATCCTCCTAGGGAACCCAGTGATGAGCCAGCTGTGCACCGGAGGCAGAAGCAGAGGCTTCTACTGCAGAAGCACAGAAGGAGTGCTTGTTTGGCAGCAAGGTAGAAGTTTCTGCATCTGATGAGGACTAACTCCTCGCAGAATCCCAGCCCCCTGAACAAGGCTCTCTATATAATCTTGCTGTGAGCTTGCTTCTGCCTGGGTACAACAAGTGTGTTACCTGTTGCTGCTGTGTGTCTGGTTCTTTGTTGATTCCTAGCCTGCTCCTTGGTTCTCCTTGGCCTATTGGACTGTGACCTGACTATGCCTTGCCTACCGCCTGCCTTGACCCATTGGACTGTGACCTGACCACGCTTGTGCTTCCTGCCTGCTTTGCCCTGTGGGGTAAGACCCGGCCACGACCCTGCCTGCTAGCAGCATACCACCCCTTCTGCTGGCTAAATGACACAAGACGAAAACTGGGATCTCCTTCTTCCTCCTTCCAGTGCTCCCTTACTGCACCAACTGAAAGAGCACTGCTCAGGTAAAATATCCTCAATGTACATATGACTGCGATTTAAATGTTGCACCCATGACTCAACTCATGTCAGGCGTATTGTGTATTGTGGCCCTTCCATAATCAAGGTGACTTTGCCAGCCCCATTTCTAATTCCTGGGAGCCCGGAAGGCAAGCTTTTCTTCTATTTGGTACATCTTATCTGAGACTGTTCATCCAATACCACTTTAGCAGAGGTGTGGGGGGGATGACTCCTGGGGAAACACCTGCTTTGGGTGTGCCCCCCCCCCCCCCGCGCCCTACTTACCTTAGCTGGCGGGAGGCTGTCACGGGCTGCCCCTTGGCCAGGCTGCTCCTTCAGAGGCTGGCTGAAGGAGCAGCCTGGCCTGGCCAAGTCGAGGGGCGCCCGGTGGCTGAAGGAGCAGCCAGGTGTGCTGGCCCGAGGAGAGTGGTGCGGGGGGCTATTCTCCACCCCCAGCTGACCAGCTGGCATGCACCCGGGGACATATGACCTCACATGTCCCCCTGAGTGTTCCGCCTCTGCACTTTAGCACTGCTGTGCAAAACCAGACATTTGGGGAGCTGCCGTCTGGGGAGGCCCACGGGAACAATCTTACCTTCTCAAGGAGTTTGAGTTTCAGTCGTGTCAGGTGATCCGCCACAGCTGAGTCTGTCATTGTGACAAGGTCCCAGGGGAAGGAGCTGATGAGGTGCCAAAGTGAAGTACAGTATCATTAGCACACGTTGCCTCTTTCTTCTTCTTCCAGCATATCAGTCAAAGTTTTCCATGAAGTTTCCTTTTGGCGACTGAATCAGGTAGACGTTGCAGGGGGAAAGAGGTTCCCGTCATGCTTTGTCCCCTCCGCTGTCTTCTGTCCTCCACATTCAGGCTGGTTACTAAGCACTGGCTGCTTGAACGAGACCAGTATTTCTGAAGAGTCACTGACTTCCACCTGGCAAGTTCACTAAGCCCAGCCCCTGTGGGTTGCTAGCAGGCTTCTCTGAGTAAACTATGCCAAGCCCAGGTAACACAGTTGCTATGTTGGTAGTGTCTAAACAAAGCACATCTCTAAGTGTAGTCCATCTTGGACAGGAAACAGGAGGATGAAAAAATTAAAAAATCAAACCAGGCAAGGCTTTTGTCAGTTCTGTACAGTTGAGTGACAACAATGCCAGGGGAGCAAACTTAAGCCTGTCTTACTACTCGGGACTATTCAATGAGGATTACTCCCAGAAAAGTGTTTGCATGATTGTGTGTGTGGTTGCCAGCCTCCAGATAGGGCCTGGATGCATCCCAGAATTACAGCGGATCTCCAGATGACCAGCTCCCCTGCAGAAAATGGCTGATTTGGAGACCAGATGACATCACATCCCTGCTGAGTTCTGTCCCCTCACCCAAAACACATTCTGCCTAGTGGCTAAGAGCAGATGTGCTCTAATCTGGAGGAACCGGGTTTGATTCCCCGCTCTGCCGCTTGAGCTGTGGAGGCTTATCTGGGGAATTCAGATTAGCCTGTGCACTCCCACACATGCCAGCTGGGTGACCTTGGGCTAGTCACAGTTCTTCTGAGCTCTCTCAGCCCCACCAACCTCACAGGGTGTTTGTTGTGAGAGGCAAAGGGAAAGGAGTTTGCAAGCCCCTTTGAGTTTCCTTACAGGAGAGGAAGGGGGGAATATAAACCCAACTCTTCTTCTTATAGCCAAATATCTGGCAATGTCTCAACCTGGAATGTTGTGAGAGTATGGCCGTGTTCCAGTAGCATTTTCTCCTGACATTTTGCCTGCATCTGTGGCTGGCATCTTCAAAGGATAGGAAGCAGGCGAAATGTCAGGAGAAAATGCTACTGGAACACGGCCATACAGTCCAGAAAACCCACAACATCCTAGTGATTCCGGCCTTGAAAGCCTTTGACAATATATTTGAATTGGAGTTAGCAGCAATGCTAATTGCAATGTAAATTTCCAATGCGCTCCGAAAAATTCCTTAAGGGCAAATTCAGGAGCTAGGAAGATAACAATAGGATGTTTGAGAGGACATTGAGGGTCACCATGAGCTGAAAGCAAGTGGACAGCACTCAACACACACACACAAATTCCTTAGAGGGAAAGATTGTTGTGAAGAGTTTTTCCATTTCCATTCATACATAAAATACATTGCAAACTTGCAAACCTCTCTATTTCCTGTGGATTGCTGCAGATTGAGAGTGTGAGCGGCTCCTAAGTGTGAAGCTGCTGGTAAGTTCTGGCTTCGGAAATTCCTGGAAGTTCTGGGGTGGTGCTTGGGGAGGGCAGAGTTTGAGGAGAGGCGGAACTCACCAAGGATGTGATGCCATCAGCGTCATTCTCTGAGCTGTCATTTCCTTCAGGGGAGCTGGCACGGCCATCTGGAGTTGTGATTCCAGGAGAAACTCCGTGCCCTAACAGGAGGTTGGCAATTCTGTGAGCCCCACATTGGCTGGTTAAAACTAAAATGGGGGGTGCTTTGAATATCTATAATGTCCCAAATGAAAAAGGGGCAGGATGTAATTTTCTGATTAAGAGATACAATGAAGAACTGCAGGATACTATTTTGTTTTGTACTGACAAGTCACAGCTGAGCAGAGGCGTACCAGATGAAAATGGTGCCCAGGGCATGACATGCCCCCTGCGCCTGATGGAGGTTTGTGGGGGCGGCAGCAGCTAGGCTTCTGGCCTAGCTGCTGCCGGCCCCCCACTTCTATTGGAGGCCGTACTGACAGGCCCCTCCCCCACCTCCATCAGAGGCCATAAGAACATAAGAACTAGCCTGCTGGATCAGACCAGAGTCCATCTAGTCCAGCACTCTGCTACTCGCAGTGGCCCACCAGGTGCCTTTGGGAGCTCAAGTGCAGGATGTGAAAGCAACGGCCTTCTGCTGCTGCTGCTGCTGCTCCCGAGCACCTGGTCTGCTAAGGCATTTGCAATCTCAGATCAAGGAGCATCAAGATGGTAGCCATAGATCGACTTCTCCTCCATAAATCTGTCCAAGCTCTTTTAAAAGCTATCCAGGTTAGTGGCCATCACCACCTCCTGTGGCAGCGTATTCCAAACACCAATCACACATTGTGTGAAGAAGTGTTTCCTTTTATTAGTCCTAATTCTTCCCCCCAGCATTTTCAATGAATGCCCCCTGGTTCTAGTATTGTGAGAAAGAGAGAAACATTTCTCTCTGTCAACATTTTCTACCCCAGCACTGGCGTAATGCCCATTGGGCAAGGTGGGCAGCTGCCCAGGGCATCACCTTGTGGGGGGCATCAAAATGCTGGGTTCGTTTTTGGGTATTTTAGTGGTTTTCCATTTGTGGCCTGCAGGGGGCGCAATTGTTAGGCTAGCGGCACCAAAATTTCAGCGTATCATCAGGAGACTGGCCTTTTGCTACCCCCCCCCCACCCCCCCCCCCCCCCCCCCCCCCCCCCCCCCACCCCCCCCCCCCCCCACCCCCCCCCCCCCCCACCCCCCCCCCCCCCCACCCCCCCCCCCCCCCACCCCCCCCCCCCCCCACCCCCCCCCCCCCCCACCCCCCCCCCCCCCCACCCCCCCCCCCCCCCACCCCCCCCCCCCCCCACCCCCCCCCCCCCCCACCCCCCCCCCCCCCCACCCCCCCCCCCCCCCACCCCCCCCCCCCCCCACCCCCCCCCCCCCCCACCCCCCCCCCCCCCCACCCCCCCCCCCCCCCACCCCCCCCCCCCCCCACCCCCCCCCCCCCCCACCCCCCCCCCCCCCCACCCCCCCCCCCCCCCACCCCCCCCCCCCCCCACCCCCCCCCCCCCCCACCCCCCCCCCCCCCCACCCCCCCCCCCCCCCACCCCCCCCCCCCCCCACCCCCCCCCCCCCCCACCCCCCCCCCCCCCCACCCCCCCCCCCCCCCACCCCCCCCCCCCCCCACCCCCCCCCCCCCCCACCCCCCCCCCCCCCCACCCCCCCCCCCCCCCACCCCCCCCCCCCCCCACCCCCCCCCCCCCCCACCCCCCCCCCCCCCCACCCCCCCCCCCCCCCACCCCCCCCCCCCCCCACCCCCCCCCCCCCCCACCCCCCCCCCCCCCCACCCCCCCCCCCCCCCACCCCCCCCCCCCCCCACCCCCCCCCCCCCCCACCCCCCCCCCCCCCCACCCCCCCCCCCCCCCACCCCCCCCCCCCCCCACCCCCCCCCCCCCCCACCCCCCCCCCCCCCCACCCCCCCCCCCCCCCACCCCCCCCCCCCCCCACCCCCCCCCCCCCCCACCCCCCCCCCCCCCCACCCCCCCCCCCCCCCACCCCCCCCCCCCCCCACCCCCCCCCCCCCCCACCCCCCCCCCCCCCCACCCCCCCCCCCCCCCACCCCCCCCCCCCCCCACCCCCCCCCCCCCCCACCCCCCCCCCCCCCCACCCCCCCCCCCCCCCACCCCCCCCCCCCCCCACCCCCCCCCCCCCCCACCCCCCCCCCCCCCCACCCCCCCCCCCCCCCACCCCCCCCCCCCCCCACCCCCCCCCCCCCCCACCCCCCCCCCCCCCCACCCCCCCCCCCCCCCACCCCCCCCCCCCCCCACCCCCCCCCCCCCCCACCCCCCCCCCCCCCCACCCCCCCCCCCCCCCACCCCCCCCCCCCCCCACCCCCCCCCCCCCCCACCCCCCCCCCCCCCCACCCCCCCCCCCCCCCACCCCCCCCCCCCCCCACCCCCCCCCCCCCCCACCCCCCCCCCCCCCCACCCCCCCCCCCCCCCACCCCCCCCCCCCCCCACCCCCCCCCCCCCCCACCCCCCCCCCCCCCCACCCCCCCCCCCCCCCACCCCCCCCCCCCCCCACCCCCCCCCCCCCCCACCCCCCCCCCCCCCCACCCCCCCCCCCCCCCACCCCCCCCCCCCCCCACCCCCCCCCCCCCCCACCCCCCCCCCCCCCCACCCCCCCCCCCCCCCACCCCCCCCCCCCCCCACCCCCCCCCCCCCCCACCCCCCCCCCCCCCCACCCCCCCCCCCCCCCACCCCCCCCCCCCCCCACCCCCCCCCCCCCCCACCCCCCCCCCCCCCCACCCCCCCCCCCCCCCACCCCCCCCCCCCCCCACCCCCCCCCCCCCCCACCCCCCCCCCCCCCCACCCCCCCCCCCCCCCACCCCCCCCCCCCCCCACCCCCCCCCCCCCCCACCCCCCCCCCCCCCCACCCCCCCCCCCCCCCACCCCCCCCCCCCCCCACCCCCCCCCCCCCCCACCCCCCCCCCCCCCCACCCCCCCCCCCCCCCACCCCCCCCCCCCCCCACCCCCCCCCCCCCCCACCCCCCCCCCCCCCCACCCCCCCCCCCCCCCACCCCCCCCCCCCCCCACCCCCCCCCCCCCCCACCCCCCCCCCCCCCCACCCCCCCCCCCCCCCACCCCCCCCCCCCCCCACCCCCCCCCCCCCCCACCCCCCCCCCCCCCCACCCCCCCCCCCCCCCACCCCCCCCCCCCCCCACCCCCCCCCCCCCCCACCCCCCCCCCCCCCCACCCCCCCCCCCCCCCACCCCCCCCCCCCCCCACCCCCCCCCCCCCCCACCCCCCCCCCCCCCCACCCCCCCCCCCCCCCACCCCCCCCCCCCCCCACCCCCCCCCCCCCCCACCCCCCCCCCCCCCCACCCCCCCCCCCCCCCACCCCCCCCCCCCCCCACCCCCCCCCCCCCCCACCCCCCCCCCCCCCCACCCCCCCCCCCCCCCACCCCCCCCCCCCCCCACCCCCCCCCCCCCCCACCCCCCCCCCCCCCCACCCCCCCCCCCCCCCACCCCCCCCCCCCCCCACCCCCCCCCCCCCCCACCCCCCCCCCCCCCCACCCCCCCCCCCCCCCACCCCCCCCCCCCCCCACCCCCCCCCCCCCCCACCCCCCCCCCCCCCCACCCCCCCCCCCCCCCACCCCCCCCCCCCCCCACCCCCCCCCCCCCCCACCCCCCCCCCCCCCCACCCCCCCCCCCCCCCACCCCCCCCCCCCCCCACCCCCCCCCCCCCCCACCCCCCCCCCCCCCCACCCCCCCCCCCCCCCACCCCCCCCCCCCCCCACCCCCCCCCCCCCCCACCCCCCCCCCCCCCCACCCCCCCCCCCCCCCACCCCCCCCCCCCCCCACCCCCCCCCCCCCCCACCCCCCCCCCCCCCCACCCCCCCCCCCCCCCACCCCCCCCCCCCCCCACCCCCCCCCCCCCCCACCCCCCCCCCCCCCCACCCCCCCCCCCCCCCACCCCCCCCCCCCCCCACCCCCCCCCCCCCCCACCCCCCCCCCCCCCCACCCCCCCCCCCCCCCACCCCCCCCCCCCCCCACCCCCCCCCCCCCCCACCCCCCCCCCCCCCCACCCCCCCCCCCCCCCACCCCCCCCCCCCCCCACCCCCCCCCCCCCCCACCCCCCCCCCCCCCCACCCCCCCCCCCCCCCACCCCCCCCCCCCCCCACCCCCCCCCCCCCCCACCCCCCCCCCCCCCCACCCCCCCCCCCCCCCACCCCCCCCCCCCCCCACCCCCCCCCCCCCCCACCCCCCCCCCCCCCCACCCCCCCCCCCCCCCACCCCCCCCCCCCCCCACCCCCCCCCCCCCCCACCCCCCCCCCCCCCCACCCCCCCCCCCCCCCACCCCCCCCCCCCCCCACCCCCCCCCCCCCCCACCCCCCCCCCCCCCCACCCCCCCCCCCCCCCACCCCCCCCCCCCCCCACCCCCCCCCCCCCCCACCCCCCCCCCCCCCCACCCCCCCCCCCCCCCACCCCCCCCCCCCCCCACCCCCCCCCCCCCCCACCCCCCCCCCCCCCCACCCCCCCCCCCCCCCACCCCCCCCCCCCCCCACCCCCCCCCCCCCCCACCCCCCCCCCCCCCCACCCCCCCCCCCCCCCACCCCCCCCCCCCCCCACCCCCCCCCCCCCCCACCCCCCCCCCCCCCCACCCCCCCCCCCCCCCACCCCCCCCCCCCCCCACCCCCCCCCCCCCCCACCCCCCCCCCCCCCCACCCCCCCCCCCCCCCACCCCCCCCCCCCCCCACCCCCCCCCCCCCCCACCCCCCCCCCCCCCCACCCCCCCCCCCCCCCACCCCCCCCCCCCCCCACCCCCCCCCCCCCCCACCCCCCCCCCCCCCCACCCCCCCCCCCCCCCACCCCCCCCCCCCCCCACCCCCCCCCCCCCCCACCCCCCCCCCCCCCCACCCCCCCCCCCCCCCACCCCCCCCCCCCCCCACCCCCCCCCCCCCCCACCCCCCCCCCCCCCCACCCCCCCCCCCCCCCACCCCCCCCCCCCCCCACCCCCCCCCCCCCCCACCCCCCCCCCCCCCCACCCCCCCCCCCCCCCACCCCCCCCCCCCCCCACCCCCCCCCCCCCCCACCCCCCCCCCCCCCCACCCCCCCCCCCCCCCACCCCCCCCCCCCCCCACCCCCCCCCCCCCCCACCCCCCCCCCCCCCCACCCCCCCCCCCCCCCACCCCCCCCCCCCCCCACCCCCCCCCCCCCCCACCCCCCCCCCCCCCCACCCCCCCCCCCCCCCACCCCCCCCCCCCCCCACCCCCCCCCCCCCCCACCCCCCCCCCCCCCCACCCCCCCCCCCCCCCACCCCCCCCCCCCCCCACCCCCCCCCCCCCCCACCCCCCCCCCCCCCCACCCCCCCCCCCCCCCACCCCCCCCCCCCCCCACCCCCCCCCCCCCCCACCCCCCCCCCCCCCCACCCCCCCCCCCCCCCACCCCCCCCCCCCCCCACCCCCCCCCCCCCCCACCCCCCCCCCCCCCCACCCCCCCCCCCCCCCACCCCCCCCCCCCCCCACCCCCCCCCCCCCCCACCCCCCCCCCCCCCCACCCCCCCCCCCCCCCACCCCCCCCCCCCCCCACCCCCCCCCCCCCCCACCCCCCCCCCCCCCCACCCCCCCCCCCCCCCACCCCCCCCCCCCCCCACCCCCCCCCCCCCCCACCCCCCCCCCCCCCCACCCCCCCCCCCCCCCACCCCCCCCCCCCCCCACCCCCCCCCCCCCCCACCCCCCCCCCCCCCCACCCCCCCCCCCCCCCACCCCCCCCCCCCCCCACCCCCCCCCCCCCCCACCCCCCCCCCCCCCCACCCCCCCCCCCCCCCACCCCCCCCCCCCCCCACCCCCCCCCCCCCCCACCCCCCCCCCCCCCCACCCCCCCCCCCCCCCACCCCCCCCCCCCCCCACCCCCCCCCCCCCCCACCCCCCCCCCCCCCCACCCCCCCCCCCCCCCACCCCCCCCCCCCCCCACCCCCCCCCCCCCCCACCCCCCCCCCCCCCCACCCCCCCCCCCCCCCACCCCCCCCCGCCCCCACCCCCCCCCCGCCCGACAACAACCCCTCCCTTCCCCCCCCCCCCCCCCCCCCCCCCCCCCCCCCCCCCCCCCCCCCCCCCCCCCCTCCCCCCCCCCCCCCCCACCCTCCCCCCCCCCCACCCCCCCCCCCCCCCACCCCCCCCCCCCCCCACCCTCAAGTCGCTGCTTTGGGCGGGACTAAGGGATGCGCGGCGTCTATTGGCTTCCGCAGCCGCCGATCCGCAAGAGGCGGGCACAACGGCTCCAACGAAGTAGGCATTTCATTGGACAACAAATTTAGGCGGGCATCGGAGCTCCGGGGGAGCCATTGGCTGAAAGTTTCGGGTCTCGGCGCGGCGGTTGGAGGGGCTTCCTGAGGAGGTTCCCGTGGCCTCCTTGCCAGGTGGGCTGCTCGAAGGAGGCGGCGGCCGCCGCCAGGTGTGCTCTCGCCCAGGTGTGCTCCCCGCGCGCGGCCGGATGCCCTGCCAGGCCCCTCACCTCAGCGTGAGTGGCGGGCGAGGGTCGTCAGGGGGCAGGCAGGGCCGCTAGATGCCCGGAGCCGGAGCCCCTCGCAGCCACCTCGGGAAGACCCCTCCCCCCGTCACGCACGCGCTTGGCCCACCCCGCCACCTGTGTTGTATAACGAACAACCATTAGTGACATTGTTATTACAGGTAATATTTGTGCTGCTCCCCCGCCCCCCCCCGCCCCCGTGGTCCCAGCGCGGCTTACGCTGTTTTCCTCACATTTGCTTTATCCCCCTAACAACCCTGTGAGGTAGGCCAGGGTGAGAGTGGATGACCAGGCTCACCCAGCGGACTGCGCTACTGGAATACATGAGCCTTTCCTCTTGCTACGAGGCGTCTTCCAAGGATCGTTTCACCCCTGCAGGCTGGAAAGAGCTAACTCCGAATAGCTGCCTCCTTCAAACAGTGCCTGTTATTCGTAGCCAGTCCAAAGCGCTCTTTGTAGATTACTTTGTTTTTATGGTTTTAGGCTATCACAGTCTGTTTTGTCTGGCTTTAAATATGTATTGTACGCTGCCCAGAGCCCTTCGGGGGTGGGTGGTCTATCAAATCTAATTAGATAAATATAAATATCTCCGGGGGGGGGGGGGGGGATCCAGGCGCCTCGTTAAGGACCACATTCCACGGACTAGGGGGCACAGTGGGAAACCCTCCTTATCTGGGGCCTGTAGGTTCCAACATTACGTCAGGAAATAGGTCTCAGCCCCGCTTCCTAGTGGTTCAGGTTTCAATGGTTTACAACACTCAGCAGTCTTTTAGCAGGCATGTTGGAAATGTGATTTCCATGAGACGGACACCCAAATGAGGAAAAGCATCTTGTGGTCCTATAATAACGAAGAGATTTATTATGGTGTAAATGTCCCATTTCATCAGAGGAGCCGGCTGTAGTCCATGAAGTCCTGTGCTGCATTCGAACTACTGTCCTGTTGTATAGGCCCCACAGAATAAAGTGAGACCTACGTGTTGTAAATCTGTTGGCTTTTATGATGCTGCAAGGCTGTTTTTAGTACAGCAGGCTGGAGGGGGTAGGGCCAACTGGCCAGCCTACAGCCAGCAGGGGAGGTGAGAATAGGGGAAAGAGTAAGATGTAGAAGGCAGGGCCAGCAAAGGGGTTGCAACAGTCAAAGGAAGGGGGAGAACAGGTGGCCTCAAAGTACCCCCAAAGGATGGAGGAGGGGAACCACCTGAGGGCAGATGGACCCTGGCAAAGCACCGGGGGGGGGGAGTGTCAATGCAGGAGGGCCAAAGGGGGTCAGTGGCAACCTTGTCACCCCAAGGGACAGTCATGCTGGTGAAGGTGACCCCTCTAGACAGGTTCAGGGGGTGCTGCTGGTGGATAGGTGGGGGCAGGGACTTGCAGAGAGTGGGACAAGTTGGCAAAGATCAGCTTGGGCAGACTACCCTGTCCACGCAGGCAATAATGTTCAGTTACACCAGAACTTGACACATTTTATTTGGCTCTAGGAGATATCCCAGAAATTTGGGAGTTTCAGTCATGTTTCAGTCTTCAGCGTTTTGTATTTTAATGATTATATTTTGTATTCCTTGTTACTGTAAAACCTAATTCTAAACTCTTCGCAGCTTCTCATAATTTTGTTACTGCTCTGATAAAATTGTTATACTATGAAAATCAGTATGTGATAACAATGTTAGTCGACATTGCAACAAAAATCTAACATCTACTTTGCCTAAGTTTTCCCCAGTTTTTCATAAGTTCATTATTTTGAAATTTGTTTAATTTAATATTGACTATTGAAACCTGGCTAGGAATCAATTTCTGAAGCCAAAAAGCAATTTGAGATTTGGGTGTGAGATCTATTCAAAAGAACAATTATGAAAACGTTGCATGACCACCAAGTAGGCCACTAAAGTAACCAGAGGCAGGAATCAAGTTTAATCACCACTCCTCAAATGGAGATGAATAAAACACGCAGTTGGCGACATCATTGAGCTGAGGGCCTGCACTGTGTGGATCACCTCACATTTAACAGAAGCCTGTCCTAAGACATAATTCAGTAAGGATGGAATGGGTGGCAATGACTCACTGTTAACCAATCGCCATGTGTTCTATCCCGGCGTTCCAAGCCAGGCCTGGTGGGGCAGTAGCAACAAACCCCCTCCGACCTGGACCAGCACCAGCCCTCCCAATCCCCCTCCAACCTACCCCACACAGAAACTACAAGCAGCAGTGGGGCCCTTCCTTTCCACCCCCAGGAGCAGAGCTGCCGGGACCTCAGGGCAGGACAGAGGAACCCGATGGCGGGGGGAGGAAGGAAGCAGGAGTGAAGAGGTCAGGCATAGTGGCAGGGAGCCCTGGAGTATGATTGGTTCAGGTTGGGAAGCCGCCCCATTGGGGAGAGAGCATCTAAGGTCAGCGATCCAGGTGAGTGAGGGACTGGGGGGAGGTCACAGAGGGGAAGGGGCTGGGGTAGAACAGGCAGGGCATGGAGCTCTCCCTTCCCCTGGTGCTGTCTAGTGCCCATTTTATTTTTACAGACAATGAGCTTTATTACTAGTTAAAGATAATCCAGTTGTACCGTTGAGAGGGAAAAGCTAAAAATATCACAGAAGGTTTTATAGCTGTCAAAGATAAGTAATTTTTATAGTATGTTTAAATATTTAGTGATATTGGAGCTAATTTTTCTTTTGTAACTGACTTTCTCTTCAGAAAGAAGAGGCTGTAGAGTTAAGAAATTCTGTGACAATGGAGAAACAGAGTTGTATTAAAGAAAATGATGAATATGACGTTAACAGAAGACTGCAGAAATTGAGAGTGGAACTGGAGGAATGCTATAGACAAGAGACTTTAAAATTAAAAGATACTTGTATAAAAGAAGTGAATATAAAATATAAAAATGATATTGAGCAGATAAAAAAAGAATTAAATGCTGTTGATTATGAGGGAAATGCTCAAAATTTCAATATCGTTGTTAATTTAAATAATAAACTGCAGGCATTAGAAATTGATAGCTTCTTCTGCAAGGAACTTGAAAACTGCATTGAAGACTTCATGAGGAAACACTCTGAAATTGATTGGAAGTGTCAAACTCTGGTAGAAGAACTTATGGTGCAGCTTATCAATACTGAAGAAAGGGCAAGAGAGTCAAAGCATGAAAAGGAGAGTTTAAATCAAGAGATTGAAAAACTCATCTCTTTAAATCAGGAATTAAATGACAAACTTCTTCTTGAAACAGAGAAAAACAAAGGTTTACATTATAAGTATGATCAAGATATATGTTTCTACAACAAGAAGTTAAAAGAGTTACAGCAAGAAACAGCCCAGTTACGAGAGGTATTGGGGAGGCAGAAGACAAAACTCGAAGAGATGCAGAGTGCACTGCATCAATATGAAAATGAATTATTGGATTTGGCTAATGGGGAAGAAGATTGTTTGCATGATCTCACGGTAGACACTTTGAAAAATGTGTTGGAAGATGCAAGGCAGAACCTAAATAAAATCCAAGCCCTAAAGGACACAGAAAGTGTTGAGTCTGATTATTACTTAAGGGATCACACAGTGGAACTCGAGCTAGAGGCTGTTACTGGAAACACAGAAAGGCAAGAGCAGTCGAGCCTATTTAGCAGTCCTGGGCATTCAGATCTGAGCAGTTTGCTTGAAGAGACTTTAAATGGAACGGAATTCAGTGAAAAAGCTATGACTTTACTTTGTCCTGGGTTTTGTTCACCAAAGAAAGAAACAGAAAATCAAAATGATGTCAGTGACCATCTGATTGACTTGGGGACTGGAGATTCTGTACCGATAAAGCGGAGCAATGAAAAGGGATTTATTTTTGACAAGGCTTTTCAGAAAGCTGGAGAAGAAGGAACTGCTGCGATTACAAGCGTGTGCTTACAAGAACAGGAGGGACACGTCGGTTACAACGAATCTCTCAGCCAAAAGATGGAGAAGGAACTGGAACCGGAAAAGAAAAGAAAGCAAGGAGGTAATAGTGGTTTAGTCATTTGGGTTCAAGAATTCAAGTGTGCGATGCAAGATTTAACATCTCGTTCATGGGAAGAAACGGTGAAGAACCTCCAGCAGGAAAAAGAAAATTTAATGGCCCAGTTGAGACTGCAGGAACAGTTAGTAAAAGACGTTCAGGAGCAAAAGACGGCCTCTGATTCTGTGACCAGTGAAGTACAATCTCTGTTTGGACGACAGCTGACAGTTTTGCAGAGGCAAAGGGATCAAATGCAAGGCCAGATTGATACTCAAATGGCTCGGAATAAGACCCTTTTTGAACTTCTTGGTCAAAAAGCTATTTTAGAAAAATTCTTTCTGAAAGAACAGGAGGATCTCAAGTCTGAAATGAGTTTCAAAGAACAAAGTTTGTCATCCTTACTTAAGGAAAAATCAGCCTTAGAAGAAAAGCTTTTTACAGTAGAACAGCATCTGAAGGAAGCAAAAGAGGCTTTGGAGGAAAGCGGTAACAAAGTAGTGGTCCTTGAACAAACTGTTGATGAGCTTAACATGAAAATGAAAAGCATTCAAGAATCAAACGTCTCTGAAAGGCTAGCATTTGACGAGAAACTGAAAGCCAGTCGTTTGGAATTACAGAAGCTTGGCACTGAAATAACATTGAAAGATAGGGAATATGTTCAAAGGGAAAAGGAGTTGAGAGAAGAGGTGGCTTCTTTAAGGAATGTTCGTTTGGAACTTGAAGCGCGTCTAGAGGAGACCCTGGCGAGTGTGCAGGAGTTGCAGGCTGAGTCCAGGAGGCTTCACAAGGAAGAGCTTAACAGGACCCAGTCTCTTTATCAGTGCGAGCTTTCGGATTTGAAGTCTCACCACCAGAAGATGGTAGGTATTTCTCCCAACCCAGGAGCCATTTCATCTTTTGTCTATAATGGGGGGGGGGGGAATGGCGCCCAGCCCAAACTGGCGCTTGACCCCTCCCCCCACACCCCCATCCCTCCCCACCCTTTTCTTAGTTTAAAAGCAGCCTGGTGGGAACTACACTTCCCAGGAGACCTTGCAAGCCCCAACTCCTGTAGGAGTTGATGGGGAGCGGCGGGGGAGAGGGTGTGATTTTCCATCCCCACCCGCGCACACCTGATGCATGATGCATACACACACACACGCCCTGCCGCAGCCACCCCCTTATAGGTATGCCTCTGGGTGGAAAGCAGAGAAGCTTATCCTAGAGTCAGATTTTCATATTACTGGTAAGACTGTAAATGAATTGAGTCTTAGTAAAAATTAGTTCATTGTACTGTTTGGATTATCATATAAAGTTGCCTCTTGTCAATCTGGTTCATTTCCATACCTGTCTATGTTTTAATCTGCACTTTTGGCGTTCCTTTCTGCTCAGAAGGGTGGCGACATCATGCAGAACACCTGTTTTGCGCACATTGTTCTTAACACTCTTCACCTCATGTCTGCTTTGGGACGGCAGCTGGCATGTTTCTCCTGGCCCAGAAGTCCTTTTTAAAACAACAGCGTGAAACGACATCTACAGTCTCTGTTTTAGTAGATAAAAACCTGGTGGGTTTTTTGGTATATGGAATAATTAAAAAATGCTTTTTATTTCTCTTCTCAGATAGAAGATCTAAATGCAGAAATAAAAGAGAACATGGAAAAGCAGAAGCAGTTGGAATTAGATAGGAAAGAACAGATTGGAATAATAAAAAAGGTATTGAAGTAAATTTATTTTAGTGAGCACAGTTAATTTGAGGGGAGCTGAGTCCAGTGGGCTCAGTAGAACAACTGTAGTCCATAGGCTGGAGATGTTTACACTAATTCCGCTCTGTCCTGTAGCGTGCAGGAATTGCTGATGTCTGTATTATTTCTGGATAAATTTGACTATGATGAGGAAGCAAAGTCTGCATAGTGAAGCTTCTTATTTCTTTTGTTGTTTACTATAAAATATTTATATTGATAAAGTATTAATGTTTTCTAGTTCTAAACCTGTCCTGCTGACAAAACCCAGATAAGCTCAGATGCCTGATATATTTTGCAATGATTGATTGAACGAGTGGGGCTGAGTCCCATCCTTTCTCCCCAACTACTTGTTTGCCTGCCAGCCCCCTCCATGCCGTATCTCGTGTGGTTGCTCCTCCCTCTCCTCCTTTGCCTGACTCGCTGCTGCAGCCTCAGCAATTGTGGGGGGGGGGGAGCGGGCGGGGACTCCAGTTCTTTCCCCACCTGCCTGCCTCCAGTACCACTGCCTGGGGAGCAGCTGTGGTGGTTGAGCAGCTGGAGATGGCTCCTGTTCCTCCTTCCCCACTGGCCTCCAGCACCACCAGTGTGGGAGAGGCAGTGCCCACTTTTCCTCCCACTGGCTGTGGGGGGCACCTGCAGTTGCCTCCAGGCTTCGTGGGCTCCTCCTCCTCTGCGCAGCACTGGTGGAGACCACATCCTTCCTCCATTTTGAGGGGATTTAAACTCCCCCCAGTTTTGATAAGTTCTCAGATTTTCTGAAAACCTCAGGGGGTCCTCGAGCTTCTGGAGACAGCTATACTCGAAGTTTTCATAACTGTGCCAAATAATAAAACTAAATACATATGATTCATTTTAAATGTCAATTCAGTTAACCTTTATTGGCATAACATCACAATATTTATACACATTTGTCAGTAACAAAACATTAAAAAAATTTGCTACAGGCTCCAGAATCTCCTTACAAGCACAATTCAACAGACATAGTGTTGGCATGCTCTTCAAGACCCATCAGTAAAGGCTCTAAATATTTACTCCCAGGCCCGTTGTAAAGGGGCAGTACAATAGAACATGAGGAACAGTCTCTTCACCCCCAATTCCACAGGAGCACGTTCTTTCATGATGGGGAATTCCCAAGCCTCTCCCCTGTCTAAGAGCAGAAGGCAACACGTTGCATCTGGCCAGGGTCAGCTCTGCGCCATCTAACCTCGATTAAAATGTGGAGGTAGCTGGCAACAGTCAAGTTGGTAAAGGAAATTCCCAAACAACGGGGAACAAAACTTACCAGCCTCCTTCAACATGAAGAGGAATTCTTCTTGGTAAAGTCTTTTTTTGATGGCAAGATAAGTTGCTTGTTCTGATAACATGGCCATCAAGAGACATCCTCAAAGAATGTAACTTTTTAAAAAATGCAAATCCATTTGGTGGAATGAATACCAGCTAGTGCCAGGTAGGAAAAGCTCTTGGCCTCTAGATTAAAATAAGTCCTGACCCAAAGTTTGAATGCAAGAGACCAAGCCTTCATTACTAACAGATGCTGGCCCGATTCCAGGCAAAGCGCCACATAAGGAACTGAGTGAGGGAGACCAGGGATTTGATAAAGAAAGCACAATTGTACTCCTTCAACGCCTCTGTTCCAGGTCTCGATTCATATGGGGATTCCATATAGGAGTTGCTGGCAGATCTTAACATTGAATAACTTAAACATATCTCTTGCCTTTGCCATAGAAGAACCGCAAAACGGCCATATCAAGAATATTAGCTGCTGTGTTGGCCTGGGATCCCCTGCTTAACACCTTTACAGACTCTAGTGGTTAATAGTCCCTCTGAATCACATCTAAACTTGGCCAGAGGTGGTTGTATGGAGGGGTTTAATTAAGAACAGTAGTCTGTCATTGATCCCCATTTTGGCCAACTTCTCCCACAAGAGGTTCCTGTTAACAGAATCGAAGGCTCTCCATAAATTAATAAAGGCTTTTTTGCCCTATATTTAGAAATTAACCTACTTAGAACAAGGCAATGGTCAAGAGTTCTTTTCCCTTGTTGAAATCCTATATGCACTTTTCCAATAATGTCATTAGATGAACTCTACTCAGTAAGTTTTTTTAGAAGATGTTTTGCGTAAAGTTTGCCCACTACCGAGAGGAAGCTAATTGGGTGCGAAATTAGTCCACTGTGGTCCACCAGAGCGTAAACAAGGCAGCCCACCAATCTGCAAACACTATAAACAGTTCAGGTAAAAGACATTTTTAAATGTAGAACAGTTGGTTTAGATAGGGTGAGAAAGTAAATGTTGCATATATTAAGTCCTTACCTTTTTCTTTTGTAGCTGTATAATTTCCAGAAACAATAAATTGAGAGCTTCTCCAGATAAATGAATTTGCTTGTATCCAGACGCAAACTTTTGAAAATATATGTTGTATATTTGCTTGCTTGCAATATTCGTTTTGTGTTTTTCAGCCATTATCATTCTCTTTTAATTAACCTTGTAGCTTCATGAACGAGAACATGACCGTGAAGTAGCTGAGCTAGTCCTTCGGCACGAGGAGGAAATGAAAGTGTTGCACACAAAATTAATGGAAGAGCAACAGCGGTTGTTGGATGAATTGCATCAGCAAATGGAGGCTGCGCATGAAGAAGACATGCAAGAAGCAGAGGTATCGTGTTAAACACTAACAGTGTTGTACTCCCACTAAGAAATACATTTAAAGATTCATCGTAGAAGTAAGGCGGGGAACACACTGAGTTTATGTGTGGCGTGTGAATTACATGAAGACAGAGAAATACAGCCCATGCTTGCAGACCCTGTTATTTAAGGACAGCAGGTTTAGGGAACATGTGATTGGCTGCAGACTCAGTCATGCTGCCCTGTGCCTGTGTAGGCATGGCAGGAAGTGGTGGGCTGGGGGGAGAGGAGTTGCTTTCCCCTCACCACCATTGGCAGGATCTTTGCTGGCACGTCTAATGCTACGGCTGCACACAGGTTGAGGAACCTTAGAATGTGACGTTTTTATTTCCATAATCTGATGTTTTTCTGACAGTCCATTTTTTTTATTGAACCAAAATGAGCTGCCACCAAATCTGGCGTTCCACTCTCTCTTCTTTTCTCTCTTTATATGTTTAATTTTGTAGGCTGCCACCAGGAATTAAATTCCCAAAACCCTTTTATTTCTCCTTTTATTCTATTCCTTTCTTTGGTAGTGTGTACGAGAGGTAAGGCAAACAGATGGCTTTTGCGGTACTAAGGAAAAATCAGGTGGGAGTTCCAGTATTTCATTGAACAAAAATAAGATTTTAGTTATAACAGGTAGGTAACTGCAAGGTTCCAATAAAGTTATTTTCAAAGGTTAAAATATATTATAATTTGGGCTGCAACTTCTTGCTATGCCATAACTTCCATTCAGCAGCATAAAGTCATTCACTTTGCATTCCACACCCTGTGTACAGCTCAACCAGCCTTTCTGACAGAATCTCCCTCAGAGAGAATTTCGATACTCTAACTCTCTCCTTCTGTAAAAACCACATATCCAAAATTCCCCTCACACAGATATGGCAGATCTCTTTTCCACCCAGAATTCTCTTTGTGTTCAGCACAGCCTCTCAGTCTCTCACAGAGTTCTCCCTTCTCTGTTTCAGCACAGAACTGTGTCCATTCAGAGCTCTCAATCTGACATTCTCTCCTTCTCTCTCACAGAGTTCTCCCTGTCTGTCTGTCTGGCCCTTTCCACACAGTGGGGAGGGGGCCGTTCGCATGGGAGCATGCGAGCGACTCCCGCAGAGGCCAGCACAGAAGAGGCGGCTCCACATGGAGCCGCCTCTTTCTCACATCCCCACTCACCTCAATCACTCCAGTGTAAGTCTGGAGGGCTGCAGGGTTTCGACCATGCTCTGCCTCCCGAGCCTCCAAGGATCAGGAGGGCAGAGTAGGCCGAGGTCTCAACAGCCCTCCAGACCGATGCTAGCAGAGGAGCCTGAGGTGAATAGGGGATGGGAAAGCAGCGCTCTGCCACCTTTTAGCCGATGGGAGGCGCTTTCCAAAAACCTCCCTCGGGAAGGGAGGTGGAAAGCGGCACCTTCACGCTGCTCGGGGCCGTACAGGACGGCGCTGCTGTGTTGCAGCAGCTCTGCCTGTGCAAACAGCTGCCCAGGGACAGCGTTTTTGCTGTCCCTGGGCCGCTGTAAATGGCTCGTGTGGAAAGGGCCTCTGTCAAATTTGGTATACCACCCACCCCCGGAGAGCTCTGGGCTGTGTACAGATAAAACCAGAACAATAATCTGTTTCACCACAGGCCATCAATCTCACACAGAGCCCTCACTCTCCAAACTCTCAAACTAGCTCAACTCTCTTAACTGACACACTCTGACTCCACCTCCCTTTTATAATCTCTCTCTCTCTCTCTCTCTCTCTCTCTCTCTCTCTCTCTCTCTCTCTCCCTCTCCCAGTCACTCCTCACAAAAACCAATCACAGTTCTCCTGCCTTTTTATAAGAACATAGGAACAGAAGGAGCCTGCTGGATCAGACCAGAGTCCATCTAGTCCAGCACTCTACTACTCGCAGTGGCCCACCAGGTGCCTTTGGGAGCTCACATGCCGGATGTGAAAGCAAGGGCCTTCTGCTGCTGCTGCTGCTCCCGAGCACCTGGTCTGCTAAGGCATTTGCAATCTGAGATCAAGGAGGATCAAGATTGGTAGCCATAGATCGACTTCTCCTCCATAAATCTGTCCAAGCCCTTTTAAAAGCTATCCAGGTTAGTGGCCATCAGCACCTCCTGTGGCAGCATATTCCAAACACCAATCACGCGTTGCGTGAAGAAGTGTTTCCTTTTATTAGTCCTAGCGTTTTCAATGTATGCCCCCTGGTTCTAGTATTGTGAGAAATAATTATGACCACACCCTCTTTCTCTCTCCTATGCAACACTCAATTTAAAGCCGCACAAACCTAAAATCATTTATCCAACTTTAAAATCTTTACATTGGCAGGATTTTTGCTGACACATTTAATGCTAGGGCGGCAACACAGGCTGAGGAAGCTTAGAATGCCAGCTGACCTTCTCCTGGCAGGCCCCTGTTTGTAGCCTCTACAGCAACATACTTCCAGGTTGCATCAGTGTATGGTATTTTTGCTACCCTGAGTAGTGTACAGACAAACCTTAGGGTTGCACTGTAACAGTGCTTAAACTAGCTGTGAAATAAAAAGCAGCATTAATAATACCGTATAAAGGCAGCATAAGTATCTGTACTTAAAGTGGTCTAATAAAACCACTGCTATAGATCAATGAAAAAATGTGAGTAAAAATAAAATTTTGGCCCAGTGCCAGAAGATTGTCCAATTTGGTGCTGGTGGTTCGTTATTTGTTCTTTCTCTGTGTTCCAGAGAACAGAACACGAAGCCCTCCCTGCTGATTAGGAATCTTACTTTTTGACAGTGGGAAATTATACATCTTAGTTGTTAGGCTTGATGAGAATGGGTGGTCCTTTATGTGCACTTTTCAAATAGTCCAATAAGACAGTTTTTCTAGAGCTGGAAAGAGGATCTGTAGTGAGAATTTATGAAGGCAACACTCACACTGACAGTAGCAGAATAAAGCATCGTGAACTGTCAAACCCAGAAGTTTTGGTTTGCTACCATCTTCTTCTTTCCGAACTGGTTTCCTATACGTACAGGGTGAGTTTTGTAACTCTTTCAATAATCACGATTTTGAGTGTCTTCTGGGGTAAGATTCTTTGCCCGTAGGTCTCCATTTGATTGTGTCCCTCCACCGTTTTTTGGGTCTGCCACATGGGTGGCATCCACCAGGTTCAAGGTACAGGGCTGTCTTTGCTACGGATGTTTCCTCACGGCACATGATGTGATTTGCTCCCATCTATGGCCTCAAAATATGCTGCTTCTAACAAGAAATGCAGTTAACAAATTTCTCCTAATAATATGGTATGCTGGTTCTGGTGGGTTTTCTGGGCTGTGTCGCCGTGGTCTGGTAGATTTTGTTTCTAACGTTTTGCCTGCATCTGTGGCTGGCATCTTCAGAGGTGTACCACAGAGAAAAGTCTGTTTCATTAAGTATTTGGGTGGAACAGTACTTAAAAATGGACTGATAACCCCGCCTGCAATACAATGCACTCAACCACATCTTTGTATAGCAAGTTCCACCCAAACACTTACTGATTGGTTCCCCACCCTGGAACATGGACAATATACCACACTGAACTTTCCCTTCTCACTTAGACACAGTGTGAAACAGACTTTTCTCTGTGATACACCTCTGAAGATGCCAGCCACAGATGCAGGCGAAACGTTAGGAACAAAATCCACCAGACCACGGCCACTCAGCCCAGAAAACCCACCAGAAGCAGTTGAATCCAGCCGTGAAAGCCTTCGACAACTAGGTATGCGTTGGCTGTATAGGAAATTCTGTAAAAGTAACTGTCAGAATACTTACGGGCAAGTACATATCTGCTTGACTGGCTTTCTTTTAACTGGGACTCTAGAATTTTATGGGGTTGCTACCACCTGTTGCAGGGATTGGAAATGGAGAAGTTGATTGACACGTATCCCTCACTTGAGAAACAAGCTGCTTGTCCTGGTTTTCATGGCAGTCAGCCTTGATTGTTCCCTGGTGGGGTGGCCTGAACAAGGGAGCCAGGACAGCATTGCAGGTTGACCATCCGGGAACCCCTGCAGTGGTCCCCTGCATAGCAGAGCAGGATTTTTGAAGATGAGAGATGGGGGGCTTCCCCAGAAGTTCCAAAAAGAACGAATGGCAGGGACTCACTGTTTCTAGAGGACCTTGACCCCGTAGATGACTTGGCAGCAGTGCCATCTCTGGTGTGCAGCCTCAGAATCTGACTGGGAGTTCAGAACATGTGGCTAAAGGCGGATTTCGCATGGGCCCAAAACAGCCGTGTGAAAACAGTGTAAACCCTTTTACACTGTTTTAAACCATTTTACACCATTTTCACACCACTGTTTTTGGCCCATGCGGAATCCGCCTATTTGTTGTTTAAATACTTGCGCTTTATGAAATAAAAATATTTAAGGAAGCATTTAGGATTGTTGTGGTTTAAGAAGTCTACATCAATTACAAAAAAATTCATTGTCTTTCTTCATGGTAGACTCTTCATAATCTTAAAGTGGAAGCTTTAAAATTAAGTTCAAATAATTCACACGCCTCTCAGTTGGAGCTCATCCAGAGCAATCTGAGGAAGGAAAAGGAAACTGCTCTTGTGGAGCTGCGCGAGATGCTCAACGACAGGCACGCCCAAGAAGTAGCAGTTCTGCAAAACCGATGCCAGTTTGATCTGGAGCACATTGAAGAACAACATCTGAAGGAAAAGGAAGAAATCATTTCAAAGCATCAAAGTGACCTAGGTCTGTAGCAAATAGATTGTCACCTCATGTTGCAGTTAGACCAATTGTTGGCTTGTTTGGCTGCTGTGGGTCCGGTAGTTCTCACTCCTAACATTTTGCCCACACCTGTGGCTGGCATCTTCAGAGGCATGTCATGGTGAGATGTGTTTCTCTCCATGGCATAGTGTGTGGGGTATATGATTTCTCCACCTCATCGAGGTGTGGGGAGGGGGCGAGGCGCATTTGGATGTGCCTGGTTGGAGTTCATTGGTGCTTATTGCGCTTTCCATCTCAGTTGCCACTTGCAGTTGTCTTTAAACGTCTGTGGTTTTGGTTTTTGGTGGGTTTTTTTAGTACTGGCAGCCAGTTAATGTTGATTTTTAGGCTCTCTTTTTGTTGAAATTCCCAATATATTTTTCTTTTTGATGGATTTTTTTAGTTCTGGTAGCCAGGTTATGTTGATTTTCAGGCTCTCCTACTTTATTATTGTTGTTGTTGTTGTTGTTGTTGTTGTTGTTGTTGTAGATTTCACAGCTGCCAGATCTTTAGCTGGTTTTTGGCCTTCATTACAATTCGAGCCTCACCCAGAGGCCTAGAAAGTTGTAATGTATCGGCGTAGTATTCATGCGGATCCCAGCAGGGCTGCCTTCTGAATCTGACAGATGTTAATTTTGTCAATTTGAAGATGTTTCAAGTGCTGCCCTAGTGTTTTGGGGATGGTGCCCAGCGTGCCAATTACACCTGGGACGACTTCAGCTGGTTTGTGCCATACACGCTGAAGCTCGATTTTCAAATCGTGATATCTAGTGACCTTCTCGTGTTCTTTTTCAATGACCCTGCTGTCACCAGGGGCTGCTATGTCAATGATGCTCACCTTGTCCTCGATTACGGTGATGTCTAGTGTATTGTGTTTCAACACTTTGTCCATTTGGATTCGAAAGTCCCACAGGATCTTGACCTTCTCATTTTCCATTACTTTCTCTGGACAATGTTCCCACCAGTTCTTAGCTGTTCTTATGTTGTAATTCTTGCATAAATTCCAGTGGATCATCTTGGCCACTGAGTTGTGTCCCTGTTTTGTACTCAATCTGGGCAATCTTTTTGCAGCAGCTGAGGACATGATCTACAGTTTCATCAGCTTCTTTGCACAATCTGCATTTTGCATCACTGGAGGATTTTTCTATTTTGGCCTTGATCGAATTTGTTCTCTTGAGCAGCTAAAATCAGGGATTCAGTTTCCTTTTTCAGAGCACCAGTTGTTAACCACAGCCAGGTCTTTTCATTGTCCATCTTGTCCTTGATTTTCTCCAGAAATTGGCCGTGCAGTGCTTTGTTGTGCCAGGTTTCAGTCCTCATTTTAATCACATTTTTTCTGTATTCCTGTTTGGTTTTTTGGGTCTTCAGCAAATGTCTGTTCTTCACTTCAATCAATGCCTGTTCTTGACTTTCCTTCACATAATCGGCCAGTGCATGCTTCTCCTCTTCCATTGTTTGCTCTACTTGCAGTAAGCCTCTGCCACCAGATCTCTGGGGAAGGTATAATCTATCAGTATCACTGCGTGGGTGTAAAGCATGGTGCTGTCAGAATCCCAAAAACTGAAACAAACTCATGTAAAAGAACAGTAGTTTATTGAGTATTGAGGATCTTCTCTGGGTCGTATTGCCAAGAACTTGAAAGGGTTTGCCCGTTACTGCAAAACCCAGTAGATTAAAACAGACTCCCCCAATCCTGGGAAAGCGTGCCCAAAAGGAACTGTGAAAGAGATAACGGTAAAGACAGCCAGGCACTGACCTTGAGCAGCACCTGGTACAGTATAACATCACTCAGAAGACAGTTGAAAGTCAGTTAGAAATGCAATTAACCCATTCCTCCACCCACAGCATACAGAAAGCAGCAATAGCAAAATCCCCATAATAACAGGCCTCCTGACAGGTCCATTGTCATAAGCTACCGAGTTTCTCTATCCAATGCATCCAACTCAGCCTGTGTCCAGTTGATGATTCCAGCAGTGTACCTGATGATGGGTATGGCCCAGGTGTTGATGGCTTTGATGGTATTCCCACCGTTTAATTTAGATTGCAAAATTTTCCTGATCCTCTGGGTGTACTCTCTGCTGACAACAGTCTTCACTTGCCCGTGCTTGATGTTCTCTTGGATGGTTTCAGCCATCTTGTGGGTTTTCATTCTCCTTCCGTTAGGTAGGCAGGAAAAGGTATTTGGTCACTTCCTGTTGGTCTGTTTGCCGCCAATTCTGCCCCAGTATCTTTTCCTGCCTCGTAGGTAGTGCAGCATCTTTGACAAGCTCCTTACCATTTCTTCTTACTGTGTGTCTTCGTGAGTTTTTTGTGTCCCTGGTGTGTGGTGTTTTCCTACTGTGTCTTCCACAAACCGCAGCCTTTATTCCCCCCCCCCCCACTTCAGCGGGGTACGGGGCTTCGGCCGTCTAGATTCCACAGGAGACTAATCTCCTCACAACGGCATGGCGACGGCCCCTTTTTCCCCCGAGAGGGAAACCTTCTCCAGATCGGCCGTGGAGAACACCAGGGAGAAGCCGTCAAAGCTCCTGTTATTGCTCCCCTCAGAGCAAGCCACGATGGGCTGGCGAACCTCGAGAGTCGCGGCTGCGCCGAGGCAACCTGAGGACCCACGGCACGAAGCCAGTCGGCGTTCACTCAGGCAGCCCAGCGGACGGAGAGGCAATGCCGATTCAACCCGACCCGCCCAGCGGGTCGCCGAAACTGATGTCGCACGGCAGCGGGCAGGATGAGGCCCGAAATGGCTGGCGAGCAGGCAGCGCTTCGGCTCCTGAAATGGCGTAACTGGCCCTTCCCGCTTAAACAGCGCGAGCATGCGTCTGGGAGCAGCCGATATTTCCAACAGGCAAGAGGTGGCGCTAGCGGCGGTTGATAACAGGGCGGGAGTCGTTCCAAACGAATGGAGCCAATTTTCCCCTCATCAACTCATAGCGGGTTTTAATCACGGTCCACTCCATTGGGAGGGAGGTTGCAATAACTCCATCCCGATCCAGTCAGGGGGGGGAAGCAGGATCCGCTCTAGGTCCCCCAGAGCACGCAGAGACAATTGCGTCTCGGTCCTTTTGGACTCTGACCTCAGTGACGTTAGCGAAGGGGAACTGCAGTCTGACTCGGATCATTTCTCTGATCCAGAGACACAGGCCCCTGAAGTGGTGGAGAAGGCCCAGCGCATGTTCAAACCCGAGCAACTCACCACGCTCCTCACAAAAACCATCGCAGCGTTGGAACTGCATGATTCAGCTGAAGCTGAAGACCCCAATTCCACCCAACCCACCAAGCCTATTCGAGGCTGCCCCAAAGGTCTCAGCGCCATCTTCCAGGATGAGGACGATAGGGAAAAATACTTCCCCCTCCCAGAGTCATTTGAAAGGAAATTTAAAAGGGAATGGGTTAACCCGACCGACAAGAGAGCTTTTCCCTCGGTCTTTAAGAAGCTATACTGAGCCCCTGAACACCTCCAGAACCTAATTAAGACGCCCCTAGTAGACGGTCCAGTCTCAGCATTACATTCGAGGGGGTTAGTCTCTAGAGATGGGGAGGGAAATCTCAAAGACCCTATGGACAGGAGAGCAGACAGCAGCCTGCTGCCGGAAGGTCCATGAGGAGCAGCCCTTGGCATGCCAGGAATTCTGGCCCAGCAGCCACACAGTCTCCAGGGCAGCCATGGAGTTTGGCTACAGCGTTTTGCCTAGCCATCATCCCTCCCGAGGGGACAAGAGGTGTCAGGGAAGGGTAGAAAAGAATTGTGATAAGCCGGTGTCGCTTTTATGGGCAGGCTTCGCTGGATGCCTTCCTAACTACATCACGCATAATGGCATCGGCGTCTGTCGCCCGCCGGGTAATATGGTTAAAACCATGGCAGGCGGACAACCTCTCCAAAACCATAGTTTCCAGCTATGATTTCCAGGGGGGGATTTTATTTGGCTCCGAACTGGACAAAATCCTAGTGGAGACCAAGGACCACAAAAAGACAATGCCCCGCTCAGTCAGGGTAGACAAACCCAGGTTTACGGCACGTCCCTCCTTTCGGTCCTTTCGCTCATCCTTCCAGCCCCAGAAAGATACCAGAAGGCAAAACTGGAAGGGGCACAGCTCGCTTTTATGAAGCGTCAGAACACAGAAAGGCCAGGAGAAAACCAGGCAAAACCCTTTAGGCTTGACTTCAACAACACCAACAAAGCCTGACTCCCTGGACCCCCCGATTACGTGAGGACGCCTCAGTTTTCAGCACCATTGGACCCTACCGTTTACGCAGACCCAGCTGGAGTTTCAGGAGATAATTTCTTCAGGCTACTCCTTAGAGTTCCTTTCCTGGCCCAGGAACCACTTCATCCCCTCCCCCATAGGCTCCAAACCAGAGAAAATATGCAGACTAACTGCAGCCATAGAACACCTGATGAGGATCAAAGCTATCGAAGCCGTGCCGGCAGAACAGAGGGGGAGGGGAGTCTATTCACATTTTTTCACTGTTCCCAAAAAGAACGGGGACACCAGGGCCATCCTCAACCTCCAGCATCTCAACCGGCACCTTTGGAAGTTCCGGTTCCGGATGGAATCCCTAAGATCCACCGTGGCTGCAATCCAGCAGGGAGACTTCCTCACCTCACTGGATTTGAAGGAAGCCTACCTTCACATCCCCATCCATGCAGCCCACCATCAATTTTTGAGGTTTGCTCTGGAGGACCAGCACTTCCAATATGTGGCGCTACCCTTTCGGGCTGGCCACAGCCCCCAGAGTTTTCACCAAAGTGCTAGTGGCCCCCATTGCCCTGATCCGCAGCAAGGGCATACATATATACCCATACCTCGACGACCTGTTTATCAGGTCGAGGTCCCACCCCCAGGCGTCGAAGGACGTCCAGCAGGTACGGCAGATCCTTACGGAACCGAGGTTCCTAGTCCAAATCCCTAGACAAGAGCTCGACACTCCCCTCTCAACGGATGGAGCACCTAGGGGCTCTGATAGACACCTTGTCGTGCACACTTTTCGTTCCCCCTGCAAAGATCACCAAGATCCGGGAGGCCTGCCACAAAGTACTGACGGAGAGAACCTCGCCGTTGATGCGACTTGCGAGCCTACTAGGCCTCCTATTGTCGACCATAATGGGGCAGGGCACACGCCCGACCACTACAAGCCTTCTTACGACCATTTGCCAGACAAATCATCGCCAGGAGAAATCAAGCTCTGTCTCTCCCCCTACCAGTCCGATTGTCCCTCCATTGGTGGCTCAACCCAACCCACCTGGGAGGGGGGAAAGCCTTCGCACCGCAGAATCGGATCCACATCTTTTCAGATGCGAGTCTCCTGGGCTGGGGGGCGAAGCTGGACAACCATCTGGCACAGGGCTCCTGGTCAGCGGCGCAGGCTCTCCTTCCCATCAACATTCTGGAAGTTCGGGCAGTCTTCCTTGCCCTAAAGACCTTCCGACGCCTCATTCTACGCAGGCACGTCGTGATCCACACGGACAATATAGCAACCAAGAGTTACCTGAACCATCAAGGGGGATCCAAATCCCCCCAGCTACACAAGGAGGCATCTCCAAATGCCACATCTGGGCAGAGAGCAAAATCTGGCATCCCTCCCCTCGCACGCGGAGTGCACGTAAAGGTCAACTAAACATGAAAGCCGACTGGATTTGAAATTAGCCTTGAAACTTTCAATCTTGGAATGGAAATTGAAACCAGAGATCTTCAGATCCATAACGAGCAGGTTCGGGGAACCAGTGATCGACCTCTTCGCATCACCCTGCAATGCCCAGCTCAGTCGGTTCTGCACTCGGTTTTATCACCCCCAGGCGTGGACAACGGATGCTCTGATCGCCCCCTGGCCGGAGGGCCTCCTATATGCCTTTCCTCCCCTGCCTCTTCTGCACCGCCTTCTTTGAAGAGTTCAGGTAGAGGGGAGGGGAGTCATCTTAGTAGCTCCAGACTGGCCCAGGAGGTCCTGGTACTCGGTTCTACAACAGCTGTCTGTCGCCCCTCCGTTTCGTCTGCCGACCGTACCGGACCTACTATCACAAGGGCCCCTATTCCATCAAGATCCAGCATGGCTCAAGCTGACTGCTTGGCTCTTGAGCAGGAGCGCTTGAGTCACAGAGGCTACTCAGACTCGGTGGATGATACCATTATTGCAGCCCGTCGTAGATCGACCATTGCCATCTACAACGCGTCCTGGAAGGCCTTCGCTAGATGGTGCAGGAGGAAGAACGTGGACCCGGAGTCTTCCTCCCTTCCTAATATCCTGGCTTTCCTGCAGGAAGGGTTCGTCTCCGGTCTGCGCAGTTCCACGCTTCGTCGCCAGCTGGCAGCGATGGCCACTGTGTTGACCCCAGTTGAAGGTTTTCCAGTTACTAGACATCCTGATATACTAAAATTCCTAAAGGGCGTCCAGCAGTCACAGCCACCTACAGCCCATCGTTTTCCCTCCTGGCGACTACATGTAGTTTTGGACGCACTTACCAATTCTCCATTTGAACCAGTCCAGTCGATACACCTGCGTTGGCTGCGCATGAAGCTTTTATTTTTGGTAGCAATCACCTCGGCCAGGCAGGTGTCTTAAATTAGAGCCATCTCGGTGAACCCCAACCTGTGCCTATTTTCCCCTGACAGGGTTGTCCTGAAGCCCGACCCGTCCTTCCGGCCCAAGGTGGCATCAGGCTTCCATTTAGCTCAGGACATAGTCCTACCCAACTTTTGCCCTAGACCCTCGCACCCTAGGGAACGGCTCTGGCTCTGTCTAGACGTCAGGCGGTCTCTGAAAGCGTTTATCATACACACAGAGGAACTGAGGAAATCAGAATCCCTGTTTGTGAATGTAGTCCCACCTAGAGTAGGGGAACCGATGTCAACCGCCTCTATCAGTTCCAACATCAAGGCGTGCATCATTGAAGCCCATAAGGCCAAACAGATTCCTGTCCCTACTGGGATTACGGCCCATTCTACAAGGAGCGCGGCCACCAATGCGGCCCTAGTTAAGCACGTTCCACTAGAGCAGATATGTAAGGCGGCCACTTGGGCCTCTCCCTCATAATTTGTGAGGCATTACAGGTTAACTTCCCTAGATGCAGTTCAGGCATCATTTGGGAGGAGAGTCCTGGAGCACGTTGTGGGGGACTAACTCGACCCGCCCTATTGGGGCACTGCTGGGGGAGTACCCACAAGATGGCTGAAACCATCCAAGAGAACGACCCATTGGATACTCACCGTGAAGGGGTCTTCTCTTGGGTGGTGGAAGCCATCTTGGCCCCCCCTGAGAGTTCTTTTTCCACAACGTGTTCCTAACTCAGCGCTAAGGAGTTTTTGTCCTATTGTTCATTGTTCATTGTTCTTTGTTAGTATTTGGTCCCTTCTGTGTTGTTGGACCGGTTATCGGTTTCATGTGGTTGGTCTGTTCACGGTGGTTTGTGAATCACTCGGCTGGTCAGATACTGGGGCAGAATTGGCGGCAAATAGACCAACAGGAAGTGACCAAATACCTTTTCCTGCCTACCTAACAGAAGGAGAATGAAAACCCACAAGATGGCTTCCACCACCCAAGAGAAGACCCCTTCACGGTGAGTATCCAATGGGTCGTTATCCAGCTTCAAAATGTCCAGGTATTTATAAGCTGCCTCTTGGTTGCACTTGACGAGTTGGCCATCAGGCATTTCAATCCCATCACTCTCGGTGATCTTGCCCCCTCTTTATTGCCACAGTTGTAGGTGTCTGTTGTAGGCAGAGGAAGGGAAGGGGCTTGTAAGCCACTTTGAGACTTCTTATTGTTGATAAACGTGAGATATAAATCCAAACTTGTCGTCTTTATTTTTCAGATAAAGAGAGGGGAAGAGTAGCATTGGAAATGGAGCAGAAGCATGTCAAAGTGTTAGAGGTATTGTGTACTTGTTGCTTTAATACATTAAAATGCCATGGCAATTATTTGATTGATTTAGAGTTCCTCAGAATGGCCTTTCTGTCTCTCACACCTGCCCACAGAGAACATGTGCTTGATTTACTATAAAAAAGCAACTAAAATGTGTTCCTGGAAGAGCGCTCTGTTTACATAAGCATTTCATGTTCCTTGATTCCTGCATGTCCGGGGGTGGTAAGAGAAATGCAGTGACACTTCATGTATGTGGACAGTTGTAAAGCGAGCAAGCAGCACGAGGCAGCTGTTGCCTATTTTGCCTAGCTGGTATCTCTGGGCAGGGGGCTTCACCAATCCCAAGCTTACCCCCCCCCCCCCCACCTCTGCTTGCTTTTCTACTGCCACCACTCTGAATTTTCCTTCAACCTGCATGTCTGGGTTTGCCATATCAGCTTTAATAAAGCTTATTATGAAGCCTCCATGTGGAATCTAATAACTGTCTGCTACATGGGTCAAAAAGACTGAAGGGGATACAGTACCACTAATCAGTTTATGTAAAATTGAACAGTTTATTTTGAAGCACAAACTACTTACATTAGCACTGCTGTCTTAGCATTGTATTAGCTGCCTTAGTGGACTGATTCAGAAGTTCAGCACTTAATTTTAAGCTGCCTCGAGCAGGACTCTGAATAGGCAAATAGAAATATTGGAAATAAATACAATAAATCAATAAACAGGCACACTTTTTCATACATACCTGTCAGCTATTTAAATTTAAACTGCTATCTCATGTTTGTATCTTAATTTGCTGCTGTATCCTCAACCTGTAACTGTTTCTGTCTAGCAATATTTTAAACAGTAAAAACCTCTCTCTAATTCATTGGACTTTGTAACAAATGTTCCTTAGCACTAACTGAAATTAAATTAATTGAAATGAGAGTTGACTTACATGAAATGAATCTTGAAATTGCAACTTGAGGAAATGGAAAACATTATTGTTCTATAATGGCCTCTTCTTTAATTGCTTCTTCTTACTGCAAGATTCTGAAAGGAATTTTTCTACCTGGATCCAGGGCCACCAATTTAACCCTTTCCATCACAGGTTTTTCTAACTAACTAGTTCATGTAAAGAACTCAGAATTCCCTGAACACATGCATTTAAAAATCCAAAACCCATTTAAAACCATATGTAAAACTCTGAACCATGTCTAAAACTGAGGTACTTTGATGTCTGCTGTTGCCCTTCTAGGAACTCTGCTGCCTCCTCTCCCTCTCTGGCTTCTACCTTCCCCAGGTGGTCAGGAGATGAGGAGAAGGTCCTGCCTCCATCTCTGGCTGTGAGATTTCCCAGAGCAGCCCATTTCCTCCTTGGCCAGTGCCACCCTATCCCCTTTTAACAGGGCTGCCCCTCCTGTCTGGTAGCGAGCCCCAGCCATGCTCTCTGAGCCACCCCCATGCTGTTCTTCTCTGCTGCTCGTTGGGTCTCCCCTGTGTCTCCCCTGCCCTTTCCCAACCTCCCGCTTCAAAACCCTTCACCTCCACCCCCAGGCTTGGCATACTTCCCTTGACTGATTCTTCCTCTGAGATTCTCCCCAGGCTTTCTCCTGCAGGTGTCCATCACACTGCCTGCCTGAAAAAGGACCCATCTGGGTCCTCTTTTCTCAATTGCTCCCACCACTTTGCCTGGAGCTGGCAATTACCCACTTTGTGCCCCACTGACTTGGTGACAGCTGGGAGTGTCTTGGTCATGGTGTGGTTGGCCAGCCCGTGGCAGTTGGAAGTCACATGGTCTGCTGCCCTACACTCAGCTGAGAGTGGCATCATGCTCCTGGTGCTGGAGGAGTCACAGCTGTTACCCTGCTATCCTGCCGTTTGACTGTTAGGTGGCTGTGCTCCTTCCTTCAACCGCAGGCTGGCCTGGGGGCTCCCTGGCATTGACATCCTGAGGTGTGTGGGGTCAAAGGCTCCTGAGCTGGGGTCGGCATAGAACCATGCCTACACCGTGTTCACAGGTAATTGCATTCAGTGGACTTATCTCATTTCTAAAGGCTGACCTAAACAGAGCTACATTCAGAAACTCTAGCTATGTGAAATAAAAGTTCTGTGGCACTTGCTAAAGAACACGGTCTGAGATGAAAGCTGAGATGTTGTCTTCCTTCTGCAAAAAGATTGCTTGGCAAAATGTATTCAGGTATCTGAAAAGGTTTCTTAGGTTTGGGGTTTGGGTCCACGCAGAAAGCTGCCTGCTTTTGAAAGGGTTGTGGTGTTGAAGACAGAGTTGATAAGGATCCCAGGAAAAGTCCTGGCATGTTTCAGAAGCCGAGATTGGAAGCATTACTGTTCCCTAAGAGTAAGAAACTTTGATTTTTTTTCCAGGATATTGTGTTCAAATCTTTAATATTACAATAACCATTTCTTTTTAGAGTCTTAAAAAAGAATGGGCATTGAATATAGAAATCAGTTGTAAAAACATATCTGAAGAGTTATCTGGAAAACATCAGACTGAGCTGCGTGAGATGAAACAGACCCAGAAGTCAGAACTTGAAGAAGTAAAAGGAAATTTGCAGAGTTTGTGCCTTGCAAAAGAACAAGTTGAAAGTAGGTCTTTTTATTTTGGGAGAAATTGTCATGTTTGTGAAAAAGTCTTTGTGAGGGCTCAAAGGCAGAGTTTAATCTATTTCATTTACATTGGTGCTTTGTCATTGAGGTTAGTAGGGTGAGGCTAGTAGGGTGAGGTTAGTGAGGTTGTCATTGAGGTTAGTAGGGTGAGGCCAAACTTCCTGAGGTGCTCGTCTGTCAAAAGGAGGAAGGTAGATGTTTGTCTCTGATACAGCTTTGTTCAGTTTCAGTACGTTGGAGACAGACTATGTTCCTTCCAGTCAAGCAACAGTATATATTTGGCTCTGTGGTCATCGTAGCAGTCACAGACACTGGGAGAATGTAATGTGGATCTTATTTACAACACCGCACAAACCAGGGGGGATGGGATGAGAATGAGGGAATGCCAGATGAAACCAAAAAAGTCTTCACCTGCTGGCAGAAGACAATTCTCCTTGGGGAGGAGGGCTCAAAGTTCTGCCATCACAGCCAAGAAGGCACTTCCTTGCCACCCATCTAGCCTCACATGGTGGGTGCATCCGAAAGCAAGGCTGCACAGATGATTGGAAAGGTTGGGTAGGATCATAAAGGACAAGGTGGTCAATTTGGTGTTCTGTGGTGTATCCTATTATATAAAAGGCTCGCAGAGGTGGCAATGACTCACTTCCAGCCAATTGCCACACATGCACAGCAGGGTTACACACACAACTGGTAAAAAATAACACAATCAAAACAACATAATGTTGTGGTTACTTTCTTGCGTGCTTGCCCTTCTCCCCCACTGCTGAATAATTAGGGTCGCTGTACCATCTGCAGGAGGAGCAGGTGCAGGCATCGGCCGCTCTCTATGGGAGGGTTGTGACTGCTGGCGGCTACAACTGCTCAGTTACCTTTTGTGTGGTGTGGTGATACAGACATCTGGGAAGAGGAAGAGGTGTCTGGAAAAAAGAGGAGGAGGAGGAGGGAACTGGTGACATGGGCCGGGTGTGGGGACAAAAGGCAGGAGGACTCACCTCCCCCCCCCTTCTTAGTGGCTGCCAGTAACCCTTGCATGCCAATGCAGGGGTCTGGGAAGAGGAGGAGGAGGGAGGTGGTAATGTAGGGTCAAGGGGAGAGGAAAGGCAGGAGGGGTTGGCCTGCCCACCAACAATTTTCTAGAGCCTGTTGTATTTGTTCGTACAACGAGCTTTATTGCTAATAAGAAAATAGTCTTAGTTAACTAAATATTCAGCCTGTGTTGCGCTGCCTGCATTGGCTTCCAGTCGAGTTCCAAATCATCTTTAGGACCTTACGCGGCCTGGGACCCTCGTACCTTCGGGACCACATTACCCCATATGTCCCAGTTCGACTGTGTTTGGCAGAGGCCAATTTACTGGAGGTCCCTGGCCCCTCAATGATGCGGCTGGCCTCCACTCGGACCAGGGCCTTTATGGCTCTGGCTCCAGCCTGGTGGAACACTCTCTCTCCAGCTGTCCAGACCCTGCGGGACCTTGGTGATTTCCGCAGGGTCTGTAAGACTGAGTTGTTCCACCGGGCCTTTGGAGAGACCAGTCGCTGAGTGTGCCCCCCCCCCTCCTGCTCCATATGGGTCCCTTAACATCATTGGGACCCACTGTTCCCCCCTCCTCCTTTTTTGGGAGGGTTTAAGTAAGGGTTTTTTGTGGGATGCCAATGTTATGAAATAAGCGCTGTTTTAATGGGATTAATTGGCTGCCATACCGCCCGGAGCCCTTTGGGGATTGGGCGGTATAGAAATTGAATAAATAATAATAATAATAATTTTATAGACATGGAGGCTTATTTATTGACTAATTATTTATTCGCTCCCCCAGTGATAATTGTGTTTTATGATTATTTTATGTATGATGTCTTATGTTGTACACCGCCCAGAGCCCTTCGGGGATAGGGCAGTATACCAAATCAAACAAATAAATAAATTATTCTGTAGTGAAATATAAAAATCTGGAAAATCAGTATCTGGAAAATCAGCTTGCCATGACGAAGCTGCAGACCGACCATGCCCAAGAATTGCAAGACATCAAAGAAAAGAGCAAAAAACGTGAAGAAGCATTACAGCAGGAGGTAAACACACATTTTTAATGTGTATAGATACTGTGAAATCACTTTATCAAATGTTCTTTATGTTGCAGGGTAAAGGAGTATACTGTATAATGATGATTTTGTTTTTTATAAAATAAGAATGTTATTTATTTATTTATTTTATTAAATTTATATTCCGCCCCATCCCTGTAGGGCTCAGGGCAGGTTACAGCATAAAAATAAACAATCAAAAAAATAGTTAAAAATAACAATGCAGATATAAATATACAAATATTAAAACAATAAACTCCAGCATCCAATAAATAGATTCAGATGGCTGTGGGTAATACAATCCCCAATCCCCACCCCCCCTCCCCCCCTGACGGCCGAAAGGAGCCTAGCAACGCAACAACATAAGTTCCCACCAATCCCCATTCAGCTCTTCCCAACTCTTCCAACTGCCGTAGACTGTAATCAGGGGTGTGAAAGGCTTTAAAGGTCATAACCACAACCTCAAATTGACCTCAGAAATAGACTGGCACCCAACATGGTTGTTTTAAGATGAGCAACATATTAGTCCTAAAACTTCACAGGACGTCACTCAATTCTCTTCCCTCACGTTGAGCAGACCTTCGCTCCTGTGGGATATTAGCTATCCCTCCTAATTTGGTGTCATTTGCAAATTTGATTAGCATGACCTCTATTCCATCATCCAAGTCGTTGATAAAAATATTGAATAGCACTGAACCCAGGACAGACGCCTGTGGCACCCCACTAGTCACTTTTCTCCAGGATGGAGATGAGCCATTGGTTTTGAGTTCGATCAGTCAACCTATTACAAATCCATCTAACAGCCTACATTTTACTAGCTTGCTTGCAAGATGATATCATGGGGCACCTTGTCAAAGGCCTTACTAAAATCAAGGTATGCTACATCCACAGCATTTCCTTCATCTAACAAGCTTGTCACTCTATCAAAAAAAGAGATAAGATTAGTCTGGCATGACTTGTTTTTGAAAAAACCATGATGACTTGTAGTGATCACAGTATTCCCTTCTAGGTGTTTAGAGATAATGACCTCTTGAAAGCCACCTGGGCGTTGTGATTTCCACAGGAGAAGGTTTTCTTGGAATTTTGAGCAGAATGTAAAAGGGTTTCTTTCCCCGTTTCCATTGGCAGCTATTCCATGTCCAGTCTTTAAATCACAGAAAGATCTTTCAGGGAATCATGCTTGGTCCCTAAAGCCAGTTCTGTCATTATTTATTTTTATTATTTTATTAGGTTTTTATGTCAACCTACTCAAGGCAGCTTGCAATCAATAAGTATAGAAATAACTATTGTCAGGGAAGGTCCCAGTACGAAGGGAGCCCACGGTGCATCCCCCGGCTTTTACCAGCCAGGATGGGCATCAGCCCAAGAGGCGTGGGGTGGGCTTCTCAGTCTTCCAAGAGTCTGCTGACATTGCCTAGGGATAGTCGACGAAATTGTCCAACCGGGGCCAGAAGACAGCCACGGGGCTTCTAGTTCACTTACTGCATTTAGATTGGTGGGGAAGTCCTGGTGGAGTAACAAGATTGTTTCTGCAAAAAAGCTCACAAAAGCTTCACAGCAAATCGATGAATTTCTACTAATTTGGGACCTCTCTGATGGAGCCATCAGCGATCAAATTATTCTTGGCAATTGTGCCGAGCACGAGCTTGCAGATGCCGAGCTGGCTGCAAAATAGCCTTTCCTGGCAGTCTTCGCCGCCATCTCATAGGTGTTCATGGGCATCCTATAAGATGCTCTTAACGTTGTGTCACAAGTTCTCTGCCAAACTTGTTCTAGCCATCTTAGTTCCCGCTTTTCCCTCCTTAGCTCCTTAGTGTGTTGGGAGAGTCCTGGCGCTCTATGGGTTACATGGATCTGAAGCCTGTCTAGAGGCGGCGTCATCCACGTGGGTGTTGAAGTCCCCCAAGACTAACCGTCTGGGCAGCTCTGAGGCCAAGGCCTCCAGCAGTTTCGACAGGATTTCTGCCGGTGTGTTGGGCGATTGGTGCACCAGCCAGATAGCCAAACTCTCCTCAGATTCCCACGCTCTGAAGGAGCCAGCCTTCCCTGTTGGCATTGCCACTGCCTCCTCCCTGGCCCTTTGTCCAGGACTGATCAAGGGCCAAGAAGCCTGGGGAGGGGGGGGGGGGCAGTTCCTTCAGGGCGACTGTTTCGCCTCCCCTCCCACAGCTCTTCGACACACACCCCAGGTCCACAGTTTGCTCTGCAAGAACATCTTGCAGAGTTTTGGTCTTATTGTTTATGGACCTGGCATTACACAACATCATTGTTGGAGAAGCCCTAGTTTTAGCCTCATTTCAATTGTGTTACTCATAAAGTCCCTTCACTGGACCTGTAGCTTCTGCCTCCTTGACTTTTAACATGAAAAATAGCCATTGCTGTCCAAGAGCTTGCTGTGCCTCAAATAAGGCTGACATTCTCCCTAATAAGCTGACATATGAACACATTCCTCTTTCCACACCCCTCTTTTTCACGAGAGCAGAGGTTTGTGATGGTGACTTCAGAACTGTCTAGCCCTTTCCTCATCGTTGTACTGTTTTGTCCCCAGATACAGGAATGTCACACTGTACTTGAAAAATTAAAAGTAGAGTCACAAGGTGAAATCAAGCGACTCTGGTGTCAACTGGACAGTGCACGAGCAAGCCGGCAGGATCTAAGTGGTAGGTTTATATTTCTGACAAAGAATGTATTGCTAATGGTAGCTAATTTTCTGTCTGCTTTTGAATGGTAGATTCAGATTCTATGTCAATCAGATATGATTAGTTTCCTCTGTCTAGTATCAGCTCATGTATTTATCATCCTTTTGAGGGCGAGGGGGAGGGGCATAGTGTAGTGAGATTCCCAGATACCATCCAGCCTTGAATGCATGTTCAGGTTTCAAGGACAGCGTAGGAGATTTTTGGTGCACTGTTAAACTGGTTCCCCAAGGAGGCTCCCTGGCTGGTTGGAGACTCTTCGGGGCTATTCTCCTGAGTGACTTCAGCCCCTTTGCTGAGTCAGTTTTGTTTGTGCTCAGGATTTCAGTGCAGCATAAGAAATTTGTGTTCTCATGGGAAGGATTCCATTAAGACGGTTGTCATTGTCAGATCCTTGTCTGCTCAAGGAACATGATGATATCTGTCCAAGGGCACAGGGCCATTCTTGGAAACGTAGGAATTCAGCAGGATCACAGGGTGCTGTGGGTTTTTTTGAAATTTTTAGCAGTGTTTAGTACATCCCCTGTTCTCTGGTACATTTAGGGAGTTGGAGGGTATGAAATAGGTTAGGAGACAGCCGACACAACTTGTTGCTTATTAAAAGTAGAATGTCCAAGATCTCTTCAATGAGGATTGAAACAACACCTTGTAGAGAACAGAGGTTTATTCATACATCCAGAGGACAGCTTGAAAAAGCCAGAATTGACTTTTCCGCGCGTAAACAGCAGTAATATGATGTGAGGAACCCCCCACATGAGAACAGACAATGAAGTATGTAGGCAGTTTGATAAGAGCACAAGTCCCTTGGAGCTGACCTTGGCCAGCCCTGGCGGTGAGAGCTGAAAGAAAGAATACACACTCACTTTCCCATCCCCCCCAGAAACCCAAAGCAACCCCACACCCACTGGGCATCCTGACAGTGAAACATTTGTGCTGACAAATAATGCCAATATGTCAGTTTCTAGGTTTAAGAGGTGCTAGTAATAGTGATGAAGCCACTGAGCCAGAGGATGTCTTCTGGGCGATTCCCACTGACTAATCATGAGGCACCAAACCAAATTTCTTCTTTTTGTTTGGCTTGGGATCCTCCCGCTCAGTTGTTTTCCTGCCTCACAGGGAGTTGCAACCAGCTCGGTTGCCTGCAGTAGATCTGTTTGTACCTGTTTGACCTTTTCTTGCTTTGTTGCCCTCTAATCTCACTTCCGTTGCCCTTTCTCTCTATACCTGGTTGTTCCTTCCTCTGTTACTCCCATTGTGGCTGAGAGTCAGGGTTTTTCCCCCAAAAGTTGTCCTTCAGCTTGGATCGCCACCAGAAAGAGGCGGCTTCTGAGTGTTCTCATTTGTGTGCTATATTTGAGGCTATGCAGGACAGATTCTTATCCGAAGATGACATGGAGGCTCCATTCACAGCTGGAGCCCAGCCAGCCTCCTACCGGGCAGGCAGTGACCCTGTGTGGGCTGCTTTTGCTTGGTGTTAGCCTCAGAACTGCTGCCATCTTGCGGCTCTAAAAAAGAGGCATGAAGACAAAATGGCTACCGCCAGTCAGCCCTCTCTCCTTGCACCCGCGGTTGATAGCCGTTGATCAGATCCCTACTTGAACTTAAAGATTTAAATATAAAATAAAATAAAATAAAAACCCACTTCCTCTAGATTCTTTCCTTCTGTCTCCTCCGATTCCTCATTGTAATCTTGTAAGGGAAGTTAGGCTAAGAGATCCAAGGTCACTGATTGAACCCAGGTCTCCCTTTTGGAACTCCAGCAGGCAATCAACCGCTTCATACTAGCTCATTGAGGATGTATCTTTACTGTAGACTAAACAGTCATTCACTCTTCCCTGGGCACTATGGTTTTGTGACAAGACAGAAACAGGCAATTGAACTGATACAAAAATTGTACATATTTGTGTTACAGATAATGCTGTTTGTGCTTTTATAGATTGCAATCAATTCTATTGAAACTGGTCAGAAGTACCTAGGAAAGCTGTAGTTTTATTTTTCGTCTAAATATCCCTGTTCTGAGGTAGAATAGGATATATATAACAAAAATATGTTCTGTTTACTGTCACCATCTATGCCCTACAGAGTTAAAAGAACAGTTACTGGCTCGCTCATCACATGTGGAAGAAATGGAAAACTTGAAAAAAGATTTTCAAATTAAGTGGGATAGAAAAAGAAACGAACATGAAAATGAACTGGAACAATTAAGACTTTATTTTGAAGAGAAGTTAAAGGTTCTGGAAGAAAACTACAGAGAAGAATTAACAATGCTTAATCAGCGGATGCAAGAAGGAAAGGATGATACTCTACTGGAGATTGAGAATGGCCAAGATGAACACGTGGACTTGGGGTAAGGCCAGAATGTAACAGCATGTTGATCTCTTTTCTTCAAATATTAAGCTCTTAATTTTTTAAAAAAGTCCTCTTTTTTAAAATGGCCTCTTAACAGGGCCATTATTCCCTCAGGATGGAGCAGTGGCAGAACCTTGTGAGAAGAAAGGATAGTTTTTGATGACAGGAGTTAAGGAGCAGCTCCTCACAGTGAGGGCCTCGATAGGACAAGGTTGATTCCAGGAGCTGCTCCTTACAGTGAGGGCCTCGATAGGACAAGGTTGATTACAGGAGCTGCTCCTCACAGTGAGGGCCTCGATAGGACAAGGTTGATTCCAGGAGCTGCTCCTCACAGTGAGGGCCTCGATAGGACAAGGTTGATTTCAGGAGCTGCTCCTCACAGTGAGGGCCTCAATAGGACAAGGTTGATTACAGGAGCTGCTCCTCACAGTGAGGGCCTTGATAGGACAAGGTTGATTCCAGGAGCTGCTCCTCACAGTGAGGGCCTCGATAGGACAAGGTTGATTCCAGGAGCTGCTCCTCACAGTGAGGGCCTCGATAGGACAAGGTTGATTCCAGGAGCTGCTCCTCACAGTGAGGGCCTCGATAGGACAAGGTTGATTACAGGAGCTGCTCCTCACAGTGAGGGCCTCGATAGGACAAAGTTGATTTCAGGAGCTGCTCCTCACACGCAGTGAGGGGCCTCTACGGAGCATAGGGACAAGGTTTCTCATCTTCCTCTCATAAGCCTTTTGTCACACAAACAAAGCAGTAAATCACCCTATTCCTCTGTAGCCTCTTCTCCCATATTTCTTCATTGACTCGAGCTTCTTTCATCCAGTCCACGTATATTATGCATATCTTCAAAATTTCATTCTGTTTATCTTGCCATGCCTTATTTTTGGTTAATATAACAAGTGTCACTTGTTCCCAGATATATCCTAGCCATTTCTGTAATGTCCATTTTTTCTTTTCTTTCCAGCCCAAGGCTATTGTTGCATGGGCTGCTTTAATCATTATTTTATACATATAACTGTATTTTTTTATCTACTCTTCTATCCTCCATTACACCCATGAACATTAAGTCATTATTTAAATCAATATTAATCTTCACCAGTTTCTCGATATATAACAATACAATTGTCCAACATTTTTTCACTTCTGCTCATTCTATCCACATGTGGCTATAATATGCCTCTTGGTCCCCACAGTGCCAGCATTTGGAACTAAGACCTTTTATCATATATGCTAGTTGTTTTGGTGTTCTGTACCATTTTAATATCACTTTTCTTTCTAACTCCATATATTTCTCGATCTTTATATTTTTCCAACTATCTATTAATTTTTCAGTTTTACCAATGTCTAGAAATCCTTCCTTCTCCCATTTTTGATTCAATGTTCTTATCATGAATTCCTTATCATCTACCATATATTTGTATATATGCCCTAGAATTTTCCCTTTACATTTTTCATATAGTTCCAGACATTTCGACATTATACATTCTCCTTTTATCTGTGAAACCTTTATCCTTTCCCAAATGCCTCTCAAAACCAACCAATTCTCATTTCCTCCTATCTCTATAAAATGTTGTAATGTGGAGAACCTGTATTGAGAACGAGGAGCTATATGGGAACCACTTCATCTAGTCCCATGATTATGGTAAATGAGCAAGTTGTGCTGCAATTATCTGCTGTACTTGTGTACGGCCCTGTTTGGCCTAATGCCTTCTTCCCATGTGATGGCGGACTATGGCTGCGTGAGTATAAGACATAAACCGGCCCTAGCTTTGTTGATTCAGAACGTAGCTAAACCTATGCCTTTCTTTTAACCCGTCTCCCCCTCCCCCCCACCAAAAAAACTTTTAAAAATTGTCTTTCCCTCATAGCCCGTCTGTCACACTTTTAGAAGAGATGTCTGAAAATGAGCGACGGGATCTCTTTGAACAGCTCACTGTCCAACTGGAGCACCATAAGGTAAAATGACAAGTAAACCGTATAAAGGTGAATTTTACAGGATTTTTAAAAATGCCTATTTTTACTTTAAGGAAGAATTGCTTTCATCCAGAGGTCTGGTCTCATTGAGGTTTCTGTATATTTGTCAAAGACAGTAGCATTAATAACACTGCATGGCTGCATCAAACACTTCATGTTTGTTGTTACCTGGTGCTCTACTTAAATAATTTATTGCTATTTAGTAAAAACAATGGTCAGAATGTATAAAGGTGTCCAGAGACGGGACTGCCTCCCAGCACCAGGCAGCCTGTTCCACCCCTCTCTTTGTCACAGATGCCCACCCAGGGACCCTGGATGCCCACCCTACAACTCGCAGCCCCGCTCTTGGACTTACCAGCAGGAGCAGGGACCTCCTGGAAGCCAGGAGCTGGGAGGAACTACAGAGAACTTGCAGGGAAGCCTGGGTAGCAAGAGAGAGTCTGCGCCGTTCCAGGGAAACGGGTGATGATAGCACAGCCCTGACCAAGTTGCAGTCAGCAGGGAGTTCCCAGGAGGAAGGGAAACTCCTGATAAAAGGGACGCAGGGGAAGAGGGCGGGTGGCTGGTGTGATTCAGGGTTAGGGTTAGCTTGCAGAAGTTCTGTTAACTGCCAGACAAAAGTAAAGAACTTATGAAGAGAGAGGCCAGTTTGAATCGCATTCTTGCTTTGAACCCCAAAGAGGGTAGCCTGTGAGGCCAAAGGCTCCTATGGAGCCAAGATGGGTCTACTCAACTGCAGCGCCTGTCAAAATTAGAAGGGACACTCCACAAGGGGTACCAGCCCGAGGTAGTCACCGAGTGGCTTAGATCAAAGCGCGCCTCACTCTTCCTCCCATTTCCAGTTGACTTTGCCCCCACTTTTTTGACTGTTAGGCCTGTTTCTTCTTTTCTTTGGGCATTTCTTTACCTTTTAACTCTTTTGCCTTCATGCTGCTTCCTTTCCCTTCCAGCCCAGCCAGGTTTTGTTGATCTGTTGTTGATGTATTCTATTGATCTTTATTTCTTCCCCAGCATCTTTGCTAGGTTGCCTACTGAGCTAATACCTTCCTTTGTTTTCTGAATATATGAGATTGATAATCCAGCATTCCCTGAAATTAGTAGTTTCAATTTTGTTTCACTTGGATCCCTTTGCCAAAACACCTTTCATGCTTGTGGCTAACTTTAAATTTAGGGGTTTTCAATTGTTACTGAGTGATAACAATGATTTTTTTGCTAGGACTTCCGTAAAGGGGTTTGTAGCATAAAATTTCCCTGAACTGGCTCTTATGTGAAAAGCTTGCACAGCTGAATATTGCAATTTTTTATGCACTGGAAGTTTTAAATGGTTACTTTCCCTGTAAATCTTAATAATATTTCATTTCTGCATGTTGGCTTTAGGATGAACTGTCTTGTTTACAGCTGCATTTGGATAAAAAACACAAAAGTGAGCTCGAGTTGCTGAGATCTTCTCTCACTCTCCAATACCAAGAGACTCTGTTGAAGGTGAAGAGGGACCTCTCTGATAGATGCACGTGCGAAATGGAAGAACTGAACAGAAAACACTGCTTACATCTCGAACAGCTCCGTGCCAGGCTTTCCGAGGAGCACCTCAGAGGTACAGTTGTTTAACCCATGAAAAATGTGAACTTCCAGTTAACGAGAAGACCCTTGTGAGGAAGGCTTTCTGCATGAGATGATGTCCAGGCTTCCAGTTCAGGAGGCGTTGCTCTAGAGCAGGGGTCCCCAAACTTTTTAAACCGGGGGCCAGTTCACTGTCCCTCAGACTGTTGGAGGGCCAGACTAAAAAAAACTATGAACAAATTCCTATGCACAAATGATTGTAAAATGCTTGATTTCACCTTTCAGCCTTTCTGTCATGGTCTATTTTTAGAACAGTGACCAAAGCATGTCAAGTACAGGGTGGGCTCCAAATATTGTTGGGGAGGCTGTGGAATACCTTCCCCTGTAAAAAAAAAAGCAGAACTTTCCCACTGGAAGCATCTCCATCTAACCCAGGATCAGGTATCTTCCTGGGTTCTTTCCTTCCCTAGCAGCCAGCGAAGCGATGGTCGCCAGTCTGGGCTTTGGATGCCAAATGGGAGTGAGGTGGAAGAATATGCAGAAAGCCTCGAGAGCAACACATGGAGTAGCCGAGGAAGGGAAGAGGCCCTGGAAGCGAAGGAACATTTACCCACATGTAAAAGGTTTCCAACTCTGGGTCCAGAAAATTCACATTATTGTGAGATTTGGGGAGATTTTTGCAATCCAAAGTAGTCATTTTTTTCTCTAGGAATTGATCTCTGTCACCTGGAGGTCAGCCTGTAATTCTGGGGACATCTCCAGGCCTCTCCCCTAGAGGGTTGGCTACTCTTACATAGAGGTAATATCCACAGAAATATGTCTGCTGCCTCGTAGATCAAGCAATGTTTGTAGAAAGCAGCAACTCTAGTCACAGAAAAGAAGCAGACCATAACGTGGGCATTGCCTTGTTGCATAGGCTGGTTGGGGAGAAAGGAGCCCAGGAGACCAAGGGAGCCGATCTGGCAGACCCCGAAGGCTGCGGGTATCTCCAGGGCTCTGTTTTCCCTCCAGCAGACTCAACAGTCAAAGCCACGGAGACCCGTTTGCCGCCTACCAGCCGGTCCCACAGGGTGGGGGGTGGGGATCACCCTGTTCGCTTTCAGCTGGCCTTGTTGGCAGGGGCAGAGATGGGTAGCCCCATTCTCGGGTTGTGGGGGGCCTGAAGGCAGACAAGCGACTGCAAGCACAACAACCCAGTGGGAAACCCTCCTGCGCCGCCAGACCTGTGCCCCACATCAACGGCCGTTGGGGCTGGTTCCTCCTCTCCCTCGAGCCCCCACTGCACATGAATGGAGCCATTGCTGCCATGCCTGGCGGGCCGGATAAATGCCTTCAGGGGGCCACATTTGGCCCCCGGGCCGTAGTTTGGGGACCCCTGTTCTAGAGTCCTCTCACTGTCTTTGCATTTTCCCATTTGGTAAGGTACAGAGCCGTCAACTGGAGCTCCTGCTTGAATATGGTGTTTTGAACATGAAAAGCTGCTTTCATCCTAGATTCTCCGTCGTCATGGAAGCTGTGACTCTTCCTTGCATTTTGCCCTTGGAGATAAGGCTGCCCAAAGCCTGGGGAAAGCATGTCCTGCCCCTTTAATAGAGGCTTGATGGAATATTGGGGTGTTGTGTGGTTTCCGGGCTGTATGGCCGTGTTTTAGCATCATTCTCTCCTGACATTTCGCCTGCATCTGTGGCTGGCATCTTCAGATGCCATACAGCCTGGAAATCACACAGCACCCCAGTGATTCCGGCCTTGAAAGCCTTCGACAATACATTAATGGAATATTAATCAGGAGGTGTTGCTTACTTCCATGCCATAAAAAGCTTCACCTGCTCCGTTCCATGCATTAAGCCTCAATGAAAAGGACATGACATTTTTTCCCTTCAGGTTGTGGGCATCCCTCCCTACTTTAAAAACAGTTGTGTGGGCCGAGCTCTTATCTAGCTTCAAATGCAAAATTGTGCCCTGAATGTTTGTACCAAGCCTCATTCCAGTATCTCTGTGGTGAACATAATGTGATTCCCCAATTCCTGCTCTTGAATCTTAGTTCATTTGGCAAGTCCAGCTGCCCTCAGCTAATGTCGCAATAAGACGGAGAGTGTCTTAATTCGTGACAATCCCAAATCTTCCCGTTGTGAATTCCTGAGAGTCTTTGATATAGTACTAAAATAAGTAAGAAGAGCAACGGTGTGTGTGTGTCTTGTTTTGTTTTTGAAAAACAAGGCTTGTCTCTTCCAAAACAGGAAGGTGTTTTTTGTTGTTGAAAGTCTAGAAATGATCATGTATTGTCAGGCCTGCGCCATTCTTGGCCTGACAGCTCACACGTCCACACCAAAGTTGCAGATGACCCAGCCATTATCATCACCCGAAGCTAAGGAGGCCTCCCCCTGCTTGCATGCAACTAGTCAATAGAGCTTAAACGTTCATTCTTATCTGCTTTTCTCTGAAGGAAGAAGAAGAGTTTGGATTTATATCCCCCCTTTCTCTCCTGTATGAGACTCAAAGGGGCTTACAATCTCCTTGCCCTTCCCCCTCACAACAAACACCCAGTGAGGTAGGTGGGGCTGAGAGAGCTCCGAGAAGCTGTGACTAGCCCAAGGTCACCCAGCTGGCGTGTGTGGGAGTGTACAGGCTAATCTGAATTCCCCAGATAAGCCTCCACAGCTCAAGCGGCAGAGCTGGGAATCAAACCTGTTCCTCCAGATTAGAAACACGAGCTCTTAACCTCCTCCTCGCCACTGTCTGTCCTGAACAATGCCTCTGTTCCCACTGTCCTTTCTCATGCTGATATGTGGGGAATGCGAGGGTGGGGGAACTATGGGTTGAACCTTTCTGTAGTTTACAGGTATATACTGAGGCTAGAGAGCCAAACTTTAGTTCTGGCTATCTGAGCCTTGGGCTGACACGGTTCTAATAAAGCTCTTGAAACCTTCTTGAGTCTCATTTGATGACCGGAGTAACAGACCCTTACATGAATAAACTGTGACTACAGCATAAACAGTAATATATTTTTCAGTCATTGTCATATCTTCTTAACTGTGGCTTATTTTTAATCACAAGGGCTGTTAATTCTAGTATAGATGATGTAGTAATAATGGCTTTGTGAGACACATTGTAAGAACCTGTAGAACTTCTCAGGGGTACTGAGTTGACTTTCTTGTAATGGATGCTCTCTGGTGAAGGAGACACAAAACTGACACAAAAGTGAGGCTGAGCTGGCAGTTTGCAGCTGATACAGAAGGATGTTTTCTTTTTGTTGAAGGCTTTCACAGCCGGAATCACTGAGTTGTTGTAGGTTTTGGGGGCTGTATAGCCGTGTTCCAGTAGCATTTTCTCCTGACGTTTTGCTTGCATCTGTGGCTGGCATCTGGATGATCCTCTGAAGATGCTAGCCACAGATGCAGGTGAAACGTCAGGAGAAAATGCCACTGGAACACAGCCATGCAGCCCTGAAAACCCACAACACCCGAATGTTTTCTTACTCTCGCAGTTAAACTTATAAATCCTTGTAATGTCTTGAGTCCTTGCTAGCAGTGATAGACCACAGTCAACATCCATTCATTGCTTATTTCTAAATTTTCAGCTACTTGCTCCTAAGATGACTTACACAGAAAATACACGACAGTGTTCAACCCTATGTTCTCAGTGTCCTTACGCAGGGTGGTTTGTCACTGGTGGTGTGAGAGGGGTGAGTCAAGTCACATGCAATTCAGTTTGGGGCCCTGTTCTCTCCCTCCCTCTCTTTCTGTAGGATTTACACTTTTGAAATCAGAATCTCTTACCTTTTGTGTGGTTAACAAGGCTTGACTTCCTGATGTTAGAATTGTCAAAGTTTGTTCACCCTCCCCTCCCACCCTTTAAATATTCTGTTGTTTTTAGAAATGACTAAAGTTCGCCTGCAGAGTGCTCAAGATGCCGCTCGTCAAATAGAAATGGAGGTAGCTGAACGACTGGCAGCACTGGAAAACGAATACAAAGTTAAATGTGGATTTCTTGCAGCTGAGAGGGAATCTGTTTCCATCCAACAAGAAGAATTAAAAAAACTCAGGAGAGAAAATTGTAAATTGAAGGAAATGAGTGTACAGGAAGAAACCCTTTTGAAAGACAAACTGGAACAGGTTAGTGTCATGTTCAAATATACTGAAATAAGGAAATATGGGAAACTCTTGGTTGGAGCTAAAGGCATCTTTCCATTCAACGAAGGAGTCCTTTTGTGATCAAAAAGGCACCCTTGGATCTGTATTATTAGAGCCAAAACTAACATGTTTGCTGATTTGTAAATTTCACAAAGTTCAGTGGTCCATAAACAGCTCTGTAAAGTAAACCAGTATTTATCATCACTCTCTTGTGGTTGGGGTGGTTGGGCTGAGAGACCTGCGACCAGAGGGGAAGAAACCATAAGCAGGTCTACTCACAAGAAAGTCCCATTTTATTCAGGAAACAGCTGTCACATTGTAGCAGAACTGGCTGTATGGCTAAATTAGATTTCCATTCATGATTTCAATTTTTTGGTGTAACATTCACAGATTAAATGTAAACTCATTGAAGACCATGTGAATGAATTAAGAAAAGCTAGAGAAGAGGTACATGAACTAGAAGAAATTCACAAAGCCAAGGCTGAAGAATGGAAACAGAAATGGGAGGTCTTGAACATGAAGATGGAAGAGAAATTACTGTTGTACCAAGAGATTGAAAACCAGGCAGAATCTGAGAAGCAAGCCTTGCAAAAGCATTTTGAACTTCGTGAAGCTGAGATGACTCGCCTTCAAGAGCAGCAGGCCGCTAAACTCACACAGCTGGAGAAATCCCTGAAGGAGCAGCAGAACAACGTCCGGCAGCTGGAGGATGCTTCAGCAAATGCCCAGAAGGCTTTGGCTCAGTATGACAGTGAACTAAACTCCGCAAAAGCTCTCATGGCCACAGAGGTGGAAAAAGCGAAATGTGTTTTCCAAGCAAAATGCAGCGCTGAACTGGAGGATGCAGAGAACAGGTCTGTAATTGGATGGCAGGATCCAGATCCATAATACTGTGGACCAAGATCCAAGCATGCAGGAAGGCTTTTGAAAGCCTCTCGCCTGATGTTGTCATGCCTGTGCCAGGCTTTCGGAGCAGCCTCTCCTTCAGCTGCTGGGTGCTGTGGGTGGAGCCGGGGAACAAACCTTCACGAAGTGGCCTGATAATGGATCCGATCCCTGATCTGTTCAGGCTGGCAGCAGCTCTCGAGCCCTCAGGTGGAGTCTTTCACCTCCCCTCCTGCCTGGGGCTGAACCTGAGGCCAGAGGCTCTTCCAGCGTGGCGTAGTGGTTAACAGCAGGTGCACTCTAATCTGGAGAACCGGGGTTGATTCCCCTTTCTGCCACTTGAGCTGTGGAGGCTTATCTGGGGAACCAGATGTGTTTTTGCACTCCAACAGACGCCAGCTGAGTGACCTTGGGCTAGTCACAGTTCTTCGGAGCTCTCTCAGCCCCACCCACCTCACAGGGGCTGTTTCTGCAGAGAGTGAGTAAATATGGCGATGCGTGGCTTAGCGGAAAAAGAAAGCGTCATAGCGAGGCGTTCGCACGCGCATGGCGGCGGAGCTGCTTGAAGTCGGCGCTACGTCAGCAGCAGCTAAACCAGTAGCGAAGGCGCCGTATTCAAAAGCAGCTTTAAACCGTTCTTTTTTCCCCTGCGTGGCCGCCTTCGGCGCCCGCGCCAAATCGCGAGAACCGCCCGGCGCGGAGGCCGTCCTCATAAAATGGCGACTGCCAGGCAGCTAAGCTGGGTCCCCTCCCCCCACACACGCATACGTTAGGTCCCTGGCGATTTCCCTGCATGGTCAGGCACCTGTCCCAGATCCCATAGTGAGCCTGTGCACGAATGGTGGCTTGCCCATACACACTCTGGCCTCACGGGTAACATGAACTGGGGCGGGACCAGTAGCTGGGAGGGAGGCACTGGGCGGATGGGGGCCGGGCAGGACATCAGGAGCCTGTCACATTGGCCATGCCAGCGGCCGGGAGTGCGCCCAGGCACTAGCGTGGCCCAAAGAGCGCCCTCTTCACGAGCCGCTTCCCGTCTGAACCGTCACGTAATCTCTGCGGGGTCTAGGCATCGCAGCTCAGCAGCCTGTTTGTCACGCTTGAGCGGCTTTTTTTTTTTTTTTTTTTTTTTTTGGGCGAATCGCACTTCACGAGGCGATCATCGCGTCGCTGTTTTCGGCCGTGCGGAAACAGCCAGGGTGTTTGCTGTGGGGGGAGGGAAAGGAGATTGTAAGCCCCTTTGAGTCTCCTTACAGAAGAGAAAAGGGAGATATAAATCCAAACTCCTCCTGTTGGATGGGTGAAAGCACAGAACAAATAACCCTAAGGGACTTCTTGGATTGATGAAGAACAGTATCACAAACTTGGGTTTTGTCGAAATTTGTGAGGATGCTGGATGATAATCAGAGAAGCTAATGAGGACTGAGTAGCAGATGTCCAGAGTTCAGTCCAGGCCACCAATTGTGAAGCTGTTGCTGCCCTCAACTATAGACCTGGTGGAAAATCTCAGCCTTCCAGGCCCTTCAAAATTGGACCAGATCTTTCAAGGCCTGTGTCTGTATTGGCAGAGAGTTTCACCAGGCAGTGGCCTCAACTGAAAAGGCTCTGGCCATAGTCGAGAACAGCTGGCTCACCTTTGGGCTAGGGATGACCAGTAAGCCATCTGCAGGCGAGTGTGATGCTCTCTGGGGATATATTGGGAAAAGCAGTCCCAAAAAGAGGAAGGGCCTGTGTTTTAGTCAGAGAATCACACTGTTTGGAGTGTTTGGAGTTTTCTTGATAGTGTTTCCTTCTATTTCCTTGAAATTCTAGGTTTACAGAAGACAGTAAAGCTATGACTAAAATGTTTACTGAAGAACGTGAACTGCTTCTTCAGCAGCTAAGAGAAAAGCATTTTGGTGAGCTGGATTCTCGGGAGAAAGAGCTGGAGTATAAACATAAGGAACAGATTTTATCCCTTACAGCAGATCTACAGGCGCAGCACCAAGCTGAAATTGAAACCCTGAAATCTACGTTAAAAAGGGAACACGAGATTAATTTGGAAACAAGGATCAGTAATATGCAAAAAAAATATCAAGCCCAAATGACAGAGATAGAGAATAAGCATCTGTCAAATTTGGATACTTTGGAGTCTGCATATCTCTCTGAAATTCAGCTCCTGCGGGACGAGCACAAGCAAGCTGCTGAAAGTTTGCAGGCTGGTTTACAAGAACAGCTACTTAAAACAGATCAGACAAATCAGGAGCTCTTAGCGCAACATCTAGCGAAGATGGAACATAAAAATGCTGAAGAGCTGCAAGTTTGCCAAGAAAATCTGAAAATAGAGCTGGCCTCAGCTCACATAGAAGAACTTAAAATAATTTCTGCTGAAATGGAAGAAGCTCATAAGGTATGCAGGAGTGATGAATCATTCCCCTTCGGTTTTAGTTTGGTTGCATTTTAGTTGATTATTAGCAGCCTGTCTGAAAATGACAGTGTGCCCATTAGATTATTGTTTTTTGTGTAACAGATTGAGGAGATCTTAAAATGATTTGCATATTTTCATAAGATACATAAGGACGTACTTAGCAAATAAATTAGTTTCTCAGATCCTAGTAGGATCCTTTTATCATTTTGTACCATGGTGCCAGCTGCGCTTGTGAGAGTCACGCAGTTAAATGTGGCATCCTCTTTGTAGGTCCACGCCTGCAACTCAGTATTATTTCCCACGTTATGGAGCAAGTAATCTGGTGTGGTGTAACACTCAGAAACTGATCCCACATCATCTGAACTGGTCCCATCCATTCTCAATAGGAGGTTGAAACATCCGTGACCAAAAGAGTCCATTTTGGATGTAGTATTTTTTTACCCAGTATTTCAGTATGGGCACAACGTTTGAGCAAGGGCAAACCAAGCTCTGCCCTTAGTGAGGCCACTGGTGATCCTTCTGGGAATGCCAAGACACGTCATAAGAACAGATTTTGAATTACTTCTAGTAACTCCTGTTTCCATTCCCATACCTTGATGCCATATAGTAAAAGAGAGATGTTCTTACTAACAAAAAGTTTTAGAACTGGATCTGTCTTAAACTCTCCTCTGGTACAGCAGAACTTCAAAATACTTCAGTCGTCTTTAAAGCTGTCAATCTTGTAATTTAATGAATGCAGGAGATGATCATTTAAATGCCATTAAGGCAGGGGTCCCCAAACTACGGCCCAGGGGCCAAATGTGGCCCCCTGAAGGCATTTATCCGGCCCGCCAGGCATGGCGGCGATGGCTCCATTCATGTGCAGTGAGGGCTCGAGGGAGAGGAGGAACCGGCCCCAACAACTGTTGATTGCAATTACATGATGGCACCCCCAAATCTCCATGAATTTTCTGACCCAGAGTTGGAAACCTTACACATGGCAACTCCGGCTCTGCCCTTCCCTCTCGGCTACCCCATGTGTGTTTGCTCTCCAGGCTTTTCTGTTCCACCTCACTCCCATTGGCATCCAGCCAGGCTGGGTAGATATCTCTCTTCGCTGTAGCTGCGAGGGAGGAAGAACCCAGGAAGATACCTGATCCTGGGTTAGATGGAATGCTTCATTGGGAAAGTTCTGCTTTTTTTTTTTTTACAGGGGAAGGTATTCCACAGCCTCCCCAACAATATTTGGAGCCCACCCTGTACTTGACATACTTTGGTCACTGTTATAAAAATAGACCATGACAGAAAGGCTGAAAGGTGAAATCAAGCATTTTACAATCATTTGTGCATAGGAATTTGTTCATAGTTTTTTTTAGTCTGGCCCTTCAACAGTCTGAGGGACAGTGAACTGGCCCCCTGTTTAAAAAGTTTGGGGACCCCTGTCGTAAGGGGACAAGAAGATAGAAAGAGGAGTCGGGAGTCGGTTATAGGTTAGTAAATGATCAATAAGCTTCTAACTCTGAATTGATCAAGGTTCTGGAGTTGTCTTTCTACGGTGATGATAGAATGAACCTTTAGTTATAAACTGTGGAGTGAATACTTGAAAAGCAAGTAAGAACATAGTCAAGTTCCTTTGTGATTTCATGCTAGAATCAGGAAAGGCCCTTTCCTTTCATTCATTGTGCTTTGTCGACACCAGGCAATGGAAAGCCCAGCAGTGCTGATGACTGATCACCATGTCAGGGCCCCCTTCTGCTGCCGCAGTCCCTGCGACTTGGGGGAGTCGGGGGTCCCAGGGACATCTCCAGACAGTGGCTAAAAGGATACATCCCGAATACTGTCTAGATCAGTGATGGCGAACCTTTTTGAGACCGAGTGCCCAAATTGCAATGCAAACCCCACTTATTTATCGCAAAGTGCCAACCCGGCAATTTAACCTGAATGCTGAGGTTTTAGTTCAGAAAAAAACGGTTGGCTCCCTCTTCCTCCGCCCCACCCACTTGAGCAGGGGCTAGCCTGCTCTAGCCTCCAGCAAGTCCCATGCGCACTGCTCTGTGCCTCTCTGGCATCTCTGCCTCCTCTGCGCCTGCCCCCCCGGGCAGCAGCCACCTGGAACACAGGCACCAGGCCCGTCAGCTGAGTCCTCCTTGCTCACCACAGTGCGCGCACATCGTGCTCAGTGGCCCAGGCCAGCCTAGATTTATTTATTTATGGGATTTCTATACCGCCCAATCCCTTTGGGGATTGGGCGGTATAGAAATCCCATAAATAAATAAATGAATGAATGAATGAATGAATAAATAAATAAATATGTGTGGGGGTGATTTTCCGCCCCCACATGATGAACTCTGTGTGCGCGTGCCCACAGAGAAGGCTTTGAGTGCCACCTCTGGCACTCGTGCCATAGGTTCGCCATCACTGGTCTAGATTAAAAAACTTATAACTGACACCAAGTCCCGGTGGTCTGCGGAACGAGGAGTTTTCTGCGAAACATGCCAGGAAGTTTTCATTCACTGAATGAATTTTTTTCGCTGTATTTCTCCCCTGCAAGACACAAGTGCCTCTGACACCACCTGGGCTGGCAACAGTGCTGGAGCCCTTCTCCCAGCCCTGTGGGCTGCACTGTTAGGCACCCAATCTCTAAGCAGCCATCAGAGCTGAGTTGTGATGACTACGTTTTCCATTTAAAAATGCTTAAGTGATACATATATTTTGGATTTTGGTACAGCAAATACCTGCCTGTTTGGAAATATGAACTGTCTTATCGATTTGGGCTTTTGTTTTGCCTTTGAAATTATGCAGGAAGATTTAAATGCAGAGCTGGAGAAACAAAGATGTTTATTAGAGCACGATTATCACAAAACCTTGGATTTGTTGCGGCAAGAAATCCTCCTTATGGAGGAGCAGCATAAACAGGCCATGCAGGAGCTGCGGGAGCTGCATGTTGCAGAGATTCAGAAGGCAGAAGAACGTGGGCATCAGCTGCAGAGAGAGCGAGAGCGGCACAACTCAGACAAAAGCCAGGTGAGACAAAAGCCAGGTGAGCATGCTACAGATCTGACGGGAGATAGAACGAAATCTCTTGTGCACTTGGACTTGGGTTCTGCACGTGTTCTGCATTTGTAAGTGAAGAACCACCTTGTCCTGTTTTTGCTGTCTGTGAGGGTATCAGGTTTTCTCTCTGGGGCAAAATGGAGTACAAAAAGGTCACAATCGCTTTGGATTACCAGAGCCTCACATTGAGATTGACATCAGCTAATTTCGGTCTCTCACACCCATTATGTTTTACTGGTAGTACTTGGACTGACAGGCTGGCAAGGTGAGAGGTGCTGAGAAAAATGACGTGGCTTCTAATCCACCCTTCCTGATCAAATTGAATGAGAGAGCAATAGTGTGGCCAACTCTCAAAGAACTCATCTGCCCTGGAGCCTTTTCAGTCCAGGCTGTGGGACAGAGACAACGCTGCTAAGCTCTAGTGTATGACTTCCGCCTGAATGCCAGCAAAGGCCACACTGTCTTGCTCTCATGGAATGTACCTGCAGCCGTCATGAACAGTGATCATGCTGTCTTGTTGAGGAGCCGGGGGGCAGAAGGAAGCATCGGGGGAGGTGGGTTGAACTGGTTCAAATCATTCCTCATGGACCAAACTCAAAGGGTCGCTGTCGAAAACCAGGTGTGCTTGTTGTTGGATCTGTCTGGTGGACTTCCATGGGGGGGGGGGGGGCAGTTCTGTCTCCCGTGCTTTTCAGTCTCTATGTGAAGCCCTTAGGACAAGTCATTTGTAGCTTTAGGGATAGTTGTCATCAGTATGCTCATCAGGATATATGTCGTTATCCTGGTGATCCAAGAGAGGTCCTGAATCACTGCCTTGCTGTGGTGGTTAACTGGTTCAGAATGTACAGACTGAAAGTGAATCCTGAAATGACAAAGACAATATGCAAGGCGGGAAGGAGGAGGTCTTGAAGGACCACTTGTGATGGGGTTTGGCTGATCCTTGGTGGCTCAGTTGAAAGCCTTGGTGGTGTAGTGCCAGCGTGGTGTAGTGGTTAAGAGGAGGTGGATTCTAATCTGGAGAGCTGGGTTTGATTCCCCACTCCTCCACCTGAGTGGTGAAGGCTTCTCTGGTGAACCAGATATGTTTCCGTACTCCTACCTTCCTGCTGGGTGACCTTGGGCTAGTCACAGTTCTTTGGAGCTCTCTCAGCCCCTCCTACCTTATGGGCGGGGGGAAGGAAAGGAGATTGTAAGCCCCTTTGAGTCTCCTACAGGAGAGAAAGGGGGGATATACATCCAAACTCCTCCTCCTCTCTTCTTCTTCTTCTTCTTCTTCTTCTTCTTCTTCTTCTTCTTCTTCTTCTTCTTCTTCTTCTTCTTCTCCTTCTCCTTCTTCTCCTTCTTCTTCTCCTTCTTCTTCTCCTTCTTCTTCTTTCTTCTTCTTTCTTCTTCTTCACTGTAAGTAAAAAGCTGTTCTGCAGAAGCTGCATTGGCTGCCCATCTGTTACTGGGCTCAGCTGAAGGTATGGGCTATCAGCTCCGAAGTCCTTCATGGCCTGGGCCCCTCTTCTTTGTGGGACCATCTCTTTCCCGTGCTCTGCCACAACAGCTTCTCTCAAGTCAGCAGTGGCTCCTGCCACTGCCAACCTGCAAATGGGTGAAGTCAGCCACTGCCTGTGCGCGTGCTTTCTCTGTTGTGACTCCTGCCTGTAGAACGGTCTTCCTGAGCGAGGAAGTAAAAAAAAAACTCCCGCTCTCCTGGCTTTCTGCAAACTACACAAGAGGGCTTTTCTGGACAGGCCTAAGGCCCAGGGTAGCTAACAATATTAAATAAACTGTCAAAAAAGGAACAAAACAAAATAATGTTTCTTGTTACAACTGAGGGCGGTGAGTGAAGGCCAAACAGAAAGGTTTGGTAATGTATAGGCTTTGTTTGCAGAGAGATATCTAATAAGTTGAATAGTAGTGATGGAGTTTAAGTGTGATGGTAAGGTGGAGGTGAATTAAATTTGCTTGGGGTGCTAGTTAATGTTAAGCTATCAAGCTGTAGAGGTTTGGGGAAGATCAGGTATGTGCCCTGCTATTTAGATCCAGGCATTCTGCAGCTTAGCTTCTTGTGGTCAGTATAAACAAAAAAGGACAGAGGTTCTGAGTGATCAGTAAATATTCTATTAAAAGCTTTTAATTGCAAAGCAGTATAAATATTATTAGCTTTAAATGCAGATATTCTGATGGATTTGTGGGATTACTTCTAGTGAAATCACCAAGAATCAACCTTGAAGCTACAGTCGCGAACTTCACATCATATTTCAGTTTTGTTTTACTCGTTTAATTTTACACAGGATGTGGGTATCAGCAACAGATACAGTAAGAGCAAGGTTGCACTATTTCAAAGAGTTTATTTGAAGAACATATACTAGAACCAGGGGGCATACATTGAAAATGCTGGGGGGAAGAATTAGGACTAATAAAAGAAAACACTTCTTCACGCAACGTGTGATTGGTGGTTGGAATATGCTGCCACAGAAGGTGGTGATGGCCACTAACCTGGATAGCTTTAAAAGGGGCTTGGACAGATTTATGGAGGAGAAGTTGATGTATGGCTACCAATCTTGATCCTCCTTGATCTGAGTTTGCAAATGCCTGAGCAGACCAGGTGCTCGGGAGCAGCAGCAGCAGCAGAAGGCCATTGCTTTCACATCCTACATGTGAGCTCCCAACGGCACCTGGTGGGCCACTGCGAGTAGCAGAGTGCTGGACTAGATGGACTCTGGTCTGATCCAGCAGGCTAGTTCTTATGTTCTTAACATTTGTTGATGAAAACTCTGTGTGTTTCTTGAGAAAAAAAATGACACTACTGTTAATTTCCCACAGTTAGAGGAGAAAATCAGATCTTTAAACAAAGAGAATGAAGAAGCTCATGCTGAACTGAAGAACCTGCAGCAACGGGACAGTGAGAACCGTGAAAGAGAGTCATTAATAGTTTCGTTAAGATCTGATATTGAACTTTCTAAAAATGAACGGTCAGTATACTTAAAGATAGTTCAGCTACAGATTTTTCTGTGAGCTGATTGCTGTTGAGTCTTAAACTTTCGTGCTCGAATGCTGTCATTGAAAGTGTTGTCTTACATATCAGGCACATTGGCATTTTATTATCTTGTAGTGGTTTCGCAAAACTATGGGCATGGTACTCAATGGAGTACTGACAACACTTTTTCTTCTTTGGCGAAGCCATGGGTTAAACTAAAATGAAAAATAAATGTATAAATCTGTGTTAAATGAAAGTAAAAGATTACAGTCAGAAGAAAAAATATGCAGCGAAGGGGCCGTGGCTTTCCCAAGGCAAAAGCACTCCCCCCCGCCTTGCTCAAGTGCCTTTCCCCCTCCCCCGTTCCCAAGTCTTTCAGCAACACCTCACCATGGAAAGAAGTTTCCAAACGTGCTTCTTGCTGTCCCCCGAGCCTGGCTTGGTGTTTGGGCTGGGGGGAGGGGGGACATAGGAGACTGTTGCCAGACCCAGGAGAGCAGTGGCTTGGCTTGGTGTTTGCGGGGGGGGGGGGGGATGGGGAGGCTGTTGACCCGGTGGGAGAGCGGCAGCTTGCCCCCACTGTCCAGCTGGCCTCTTTGGTGCTTGGACTGGGGAGGGGGGCACAAGGCAGTAATTGAGTCCTACTGCCTTGTGCCCCCCCCCCCTCCACCACCACTTCCTGAATCTCCTTCCTTGTAGAAAGCTCCCATTGAGCTTTCTACAAGGAAGGAGATTCAGGAAGTGGTGGCTGAGGAGTTCAAAAATTTCTTGAGATTTTTTGGTGGTAAAAGGTACATCTGCTTTCAAAATTCCAAATGTACCCCCAGGTTTCATAAGGACGGTGGCTCCTGTTGTAGATTTTTAACTCCCTGGTGAGGAATTGTGTTGCATCTGTCAACATGCACACATTAAAATGCTGGGTAAATGTGGGGCAGCTTATGGACTTGAAAAGCCAGCTCCCTTTTATCTTTGTGGCCTTTGTCTGTCATGGCCACAAGAACTGTGGGGTAGCTTGTGCAGATACTTCTTCTGCTTTATTGTTTTTAGCCACAAACTGCATGGGTGTAATCAGCAGGCTTTAAGGTTGCTTCTGATAATGGTGAAAGCCACAAAAGAGGTAGAAAACCTTATCTGCAAGAGAACTGGTCTTTGGCTTGAGGACAGCCTGGCATCTGGAGATTCAAGAGAGAGTCATGGTGCAATTGGAGAAATGGCACTGTCTCCAAAAATGATGTCAAAATGGGACATGAAGAAAAGTGAGACAGTTCACCAAGGTAACTACGTGCCGTGAAAAACAGTTTTGATGTCTCTGTATGGAATTGTCGTGCTGCAGTGTTCTTGGTGCCCTCCTAAGTTGTCTTGCTGGTCAGTGAAGGCTTTCCATAGAACTAATGTGAACCACTTTCTGGGAAAGTGAACAGCACATTTAATTTATATTAAATTATATTAAGTGGTTTTATTATATTTATTATTTTAGGTGAGTGTGAATTGTTTTATGTGCATGTACACCGCCCTGAGCCCTTCGGGGGTAGGGCGGTTTACAAGCGGAAATCAATCAATCAATCAATCAATCAATCAATCAATCAATCAATCAATCAATCAATAAATTTCCTACTGTTGAAAGTGTTTCATGATCTAAATCACTGCCAGTATCTGTTTTTCTCTTCCATTAATACATTAGACTAGATCTAGATCCTCATCAAACATTTGTTAACACTTGACTTTTGCTTGGGAAAAGGTTGGAAGGGGCCTCTGCATCCCCTCCATTATTACCACTTCATGGCTGACAGACAATCTGAGAGTTGTCATTTGAGGGAGAGGATGGCGTGATGCTTCGCCTTCTTCTATGATCTCTGGAGGCAGAAAAGGCTGCTCTTTCCACCCCTCAGGGGGGAAACGTTACTCCGTTCTTTTCCTGTCTCTTCTGAGGTCCTTTCTGCTTGGGATTTTTAATTTTTTTTTCTTGTTTGTAGAAGTCTGATGCAAATTTTCATTGGATAGTACATTTTAGTGGCATTTATGTATTGAAAGGCCACAGAATCCCGGCCATCTGGAGAAAGAGCAGAAAGAAATTCTGGAATTTTCTGAGGAAGGGCCCGGGAGTGGGGAAGGAATGCATCATTCCTGTTATTTCCAAGTTTCTCATAGGCTTCTTCATTAAATTATCTGACACGTTTTCTGCCTTGTTCCATAAGTACCTAATTATTTCCAAGCAAAATTCTCGGATATAGGGATATAGTCAGTTCATGTATAATTTGGTTCAAAATAATGTAATTATTGCTGGTATAATATAAGTTTCTTTTTCAGGGGAAGGGGTGTTTAAAAGAATAATCAAGTACAATTTTATTATAATTACAATAAATCTGTTTCTGAAATAGGGCAAGTTCTTGACGAAATTCTGCCTGAACAAAGCTTTGAGCCTTCAATGCCTGATGAAATATCTGAATTGAGTGAGCATTTATGTGAAAGTATTTTTGAAAACCCAGACCTGGTATTTGAAAATGAAGAGCGGATCCATAAAATTTCTCATTCTTTGCATATTGCTGTGGAAAAGCTTCTAGAACTGCTTGCAGCTTCAACTAAACAAGTAATGTTATATTCACCTTTAGTTAATTTAACATTGGGCAACAGAATTAAATACCGTACCCACCCCTGTGGATAGTTTTTGTGTAGCAGGAGTGTCATGCAGAACTCCGTTAGGAACCTTCTTCCCTAATATTTTCAGTGGAAAAAGAGGGGCTGGGGATGAATTGGCCGATTAGTATATCTGGGGCGCCTGTTGAGCTGTATTTTGTATAGGAAGATTACCTCCCGCTCGGGGCAATTAATATTAAGTACTGATAATACTACTGCATGAATCAATGTTATTGTATAGTTGTAGGACAAGCAGGCGGACTTTATAAGTACTCTGGTGTGTTTGTTGTCCAAAGCAGATAATGGGAGAGACAAAACAAAGTCTGGGGAGGGAGACTCAGGGAAAGGCGGGATGTCTCGGCAAAGGCTCTCACGGCTGGAATCACTGGGGTGTTGTGGGGTTTCCGGGCTGTGTGGCTGTGCTCCAGTAACATTTTCTGCTGACGTTTCGCCTGCATCTGCAAATGAAACATCAGGAGAAAATGCTACTGGAACACGGCCATGCAGCCCGGAAACCCCACAACACCCCGAAGGTGGGATGATTTCTGAACAAAGCAGTTACGTATAATGAAACTCGTTTGCTTGTGGGATGAGGATGGGGGGCTGGAGCCTTGGGGAGGGCGGTTGCCCACCAGAAGCAGAATTGTCAAGGGGTTTTCAGTGCTACTTGCATAAACTCCTGCAGATCTTACAGTCGCCATAGAGAAGTGAGGTTGACTCTGTGGATCATGGAGAGAGACGTTTGTCATTCCTATCAAGCCAAAGAGGCTTCACTGTATGTCCTGTGTAATGGAAAGTGCTGTCAAGTCGTAGTTGAGTTGTGGAGACCCCGAAGGTTTTCAAGTCAAGAGACGTTCAGAGGTGGTTTGCCAGAGCTGGTCTCTGTGCAGCGAGCCCGGACTTCCTTGGTGGTCTCCCCTCCAAGTGCAAACTAGGGCTGACTTGCTTGCTTAGCTTCCTATATCTGATAAGGTCGGGGCAGCCTGGGTTGCATGAAGTTTTTATTTTTTATGGGCTGACTGGCATTGAACAAGGGTATGCCCAATTCCACTACCTCATTCAACTGCATATGACCTAACCTCATAACACAGGACTCCTATATGTCCACAACCTTAATATAATCACCATGGACAGATTGTACTTTGAAAATGAAGCTTTTTTTTTACTTTGGACTCACAATAATAATGATCTGAATTTCTAAAGAAATTCCCCAATTTGCTGGAACCAAAGGGTGGATGCTACGTTGGGAAATAGTTCTAAGAAGAGTCACAGATGTCACATGTGGCTTCCAAGGCGTTGGGTAACCCTGGCTTAGAATTAAACTTTTCACTTTGTACCCCAATCCTGCCCTTTCTATGCCATCTCTTATATAGCCTACCAAAATGGCCCATTAGGAGTAGTGCTGATTCAAAAGCAGGTGCGCAGCCTGTTCTGGCTGGAGTTAAACCCCCTGAAAGGATCTTGTAGGCATTTAGAAGAGAATAATTTAGAAGAGAATTCAAAATAGTGCATGAGATTACAATTCACATGAATAAAATCAGTGCACAAAATGCTTTGTTTAAAGTTAGCTTTGGAACAGTGATTAAAAGCTTGTTTCGTATCGTTTTTGGTAGCCTATAACAGGACTGCTTTGAATTTTGAGAGTAGTTGACTATAAAAGTGGACAATATACATTAAAACATGTAAAATGTTAGGGAAATATTGTGTATTTTGTAATATAGAATGTTAAATATATTAAGGTGATTATATTAAGGAGCAGCAGTGGCGTAGGAGGTTAAGAGCTCGTGTATCTAATCTGGAGGAACCGGGTTTGATTCCCTGCTCTGCTGCCTGAGCTGTGGAGGCTTATCTGGGGAATTGAGATTAGCCTGTACACTCCCACACACGCCAGCTGGGTGACCTTGGGCTAGTCACAGCTTCTCGGAGCTCTCTCAGCCCCACTACCTCACAGGGTGTTTGTTGTGAGGGGGGAAGGGCAAGGAGATTGTAAGCCCCTTTGAGTCTCCTGCAGGAGAGAAAGGGGGGATATAAATCCAAACTCCTCCTCCTCTTCCTCCTCCTCCTCCTCCTCTTCTTCTTCTTCTTCTAAATTATTTCATCTTTTGAAACGTCTCCAATTCGTATTCAGAATGAACAAGAATTGAACCGTAGGAATTGGGAAGCCTGCCGGGTGGTCAGGAAACACCATGAGCTCATGGAGTGCTTGAATGAAGAGAGTGCAGCAAAGAACCAGCTGGTGTTGGAGCTTCATAAAGCCAGAGGTAGGGGAAATAAACTGACTTGCTTGGCTTGGAACTTCCCAATATGTTGTGATTGTCTCCAACACTCCACGGCAGCCATTTTGTTATTGTCCTCGTATGACAGACATTTTGATGGTCACGTGCTTCCTGTTGTCAAAATTCTAAAGTGCCCACTAGCTCAACAAGATTGGGGACCATGGTTCTAACTGGAATGGCATCAACCTCCTCCTCCTCCTCCTCTGATTGCAAACCATTTGTGCATGACCCTACCCAGAGAATCAACAGTGAACCAGTTGATGGGTTAAACAGAGATTAAATTCAGGAGAGAGGGTGTTTTCTTGGTGAACCTTTGGGATTCTAGGATTGGGATCAATATTCCCTCTAATTTTTCCCCACTACTGAGTGGAACTTCCCAACCCCTGAGTGGGATGTTTGATGGTTTGAGCAAAAATATTTTGTATTCAAAACTACTGTGTGGCATTCACCCTGTCATACCGCTTTTTTTTACCTTTTTCCAATTTAAAAAGCACTTTTCTATTGAGTATTTACACGTTTACAATGTTTCAGTATACATTTTCCTGATAATTAAAGAACTTATTAGAAGCCCAATTTTTTGAAAAATAAGCAGCACAATTTGAATAAATTCAGACCAATGGAAATTACCAATAGTCCAGCACAGCTACAAAATAGAGTTTCAAAAGCTTTCTCCTCACCTGCTCCAAAATTCTCCATTTCCTAAATTGGAACAGCAGGCCAAAGTGTTGTGGGAAGAGATCAGCCATCTTGATTGGGGGTGCTTCAGTGGGTTTGGTTACCATGTCAAAAAACGATAGGCCAGAGGGAAACCAAAAGAGTTCAACTTCACCCCAAACTGAGAGCGTCTGTGCGTGCGTGGACATAAACTCCCCAAGGGAGTATCCTTTCTCTGAAACAAACCTTTAGTAATAATGACAGACCCCAGCAAACAAGGCTAGAGAGCACATGTATTATCACACTCAACTTGGGGCTTACGGACCAACCAAGAAAAAACAGCATAAACTGGTGGTAATTACAAGCAATTCAGAAAGTTCTCCTAGTTTTCCAAAGACTGATCAAAGGGATGTCCGCACTGATCAAGATGGACAACTGTTAGGTCTTGAAACCTTAAGCCAATAAACGGACTCTGAGGTATTGATCAGTAGCATCTGTGGATGAGGCATTGAAGCACCAAAGCTTGGCAAAGCCAGTTCTGACAAACCCAGCCTTTGCCATCTCCTTTATCCCCTTTGCAAGTCCCCCCTCCCATTATTCCAAGAAGTTGTGAAAAAACAGTCCCTGGAGCTGAGGCGCCCCAAGGTCGGTGGCAGACAGTAGGAGAGAGCCACCTGGCTTCCTTCCCCATGAGGTAACGGATGTAACTCTTTTCTTCATGGGACCGTGGTGTCAGGGGAAGCCTAGTTATCTATGAAGCATGTGAAGCCATAAAGAATGCCTCAGATGGCAGTGGTTACATATAGCAGGCTGGTTACATATATCTTTTAGCAGCATTGATTTGTTGTTTTAAGCAGTTGCATAGAGTTAGGAACATATCTCAATCACATAGACACTGTCCCCCTGACAACAACGCAACAGCAAAAGCCCACATAAACAGATAGGGTGTAATACGAATTTGTAATTTAGTCTCCATCTACCCCTTTTGCTTCTGGTTTGTTTCCGGTTTATTACTAAAGTATTATGTGCAGAAGTCCTGGGTTTTATCTTCACACTCTCTGGATTGATAATTAGGGTTTTTGATATCCAGCACATATCTTTATTTAATTTTTTTATTTTATTATTGGATTTTTATACCGCCCTCCCCCAGAGGGCTCAAGGATATCAATCCTTGAATATGTTTGATGTCTGTTGGAAAAGAGAGTGTAACCTCTTCAGATTTTTAATCATCTTCCCTTGGTTAGTTCAGCTTCCAAGACAAATGGAATTCTCCCAGCAAGCCACAATTATTTTCCTTGGTAGAATTTGACTTAAGCAATCAAAATTTCTCCTTTTTCTTAGCAAACTTATAGGCAAGTTTTGGAAAATATGCACTTCCTTCCTTGATATTTTAACTGGGGATTCTCGTTGTTTACTTAATATTCAGCCCTATCCAAAACAGGGGGAGGAGGGGAAATCTGCAGCTAAGAGTGACATGGGGTCGTGTCAGCACTTGCCCCGGTGGAAGGCTGGATCCGCTGGTGGGAGGTTGCTGCGGCCCTCCATGTGCAGTGGAATGTGGAGTTGAACACTGCACCAGTGTCCCAGAGTAGCAGGGACAGGCCGGGAGAGGAAGTGATTCTAGTCCACTTCCCCCTGGCCATTGCCCCTGCTCCAACGGCGACAAAGGCTGTGGACTTCCACCACCTTTTCGGGGAAGAGCACCCCTTTAGTCCCATGTCTGGAGATGAAGAAGCCTCCCCCTGGGGGGTCAAAACACCTTACATTCCAGGTGTCTAATGAAGTGATAAGTCATAGCCTGAGAAGCAAAGTGGAAAAACACAGGCACAGCAGGGAGTGGGAATGAGAAGAGAAAGTTCCCACATCCCAGGCTGAAGGCAGGATCTTTCAGAAGGCTTCTCTGAAGATGCCAGCCACGGATGCAGGTGAAATGTCAGGAGAAAATGCTACTGGGACACGGCCAGGCAGCCCCGAAAACCCCACAACACTGCTATGTTTATAGCTGTCAGTATATGTTGGCATTTTTGTTCTTTACGCATTGAGTGTCATTGTGATACTGCTTTGCCTGAGTGCTTCAAGTGTCTGATTTTTTTACTTCCACGCAATTTTGTTTTCAAGGACTCAGTGAAGGCTGTTTGGCAGAGAAAGACGTCTTGGAAGCAGCCCTGCGTGTGAAAGAGGAGTCTGAGCTCCGTCTCGTTGTAGAATTGGAGAGCTTGAAAACCCAATTCCAAGCTTTAACGCAAGAACATACAAGATGCACTGAGGAGCAGAAGTTAATAATAAGCCAAAATAAAGCTTTGGCTGCCAATTTAGGAGAGAGAGAAGTGGGTAAGGAATAGGGCATAAGGAACTGGTTTGTTCAACACTGAAATGTGATTATTAAAAAGCCTTGAGAAGTAGACTGAAGGGAAAAACTTCTGTTAACATTTTAACTGTGTTGAGATGATTTCTAAAGATAAACATATAGTCAATGCCTTTGTGAAGTGTGGGGAAAAAGGCTTAAGCAGGCATTTATATAGGGGTAATAGGAGTATTGAAGTACTCCTTTGAGTGATCTAAGCTACAAAACTCCTCTTCTTGGTTACACTGACAAAAGAAATGAATATACCAGTCTCCAGATTGTATTTATTTAATAAACACATTTGTATTCTGCCTTTCTGCTACTGCGATTCTGAATTGTTGCCTACAATATGAGAGGCATGACATGAGAGAGAAGAGCGGCTGCGAAGGGAAGAAGAAACCAAAGAAACTGGTACCAGCTGTTGGTACACTCGGGGAAAGCAATGGCAAACTACCCCACAAAAGTGGCTTGCCTATAAAATCACTGCTTGCAGTGGTATCCCCGGGTCAGCCACGACTGAAGGGGAAACTTTACCTTTTTATAGTTGGTACATAGTAAATGGATGGGATGGCCAGTCCCGGCTGGGGGGGCGGGGGGGGCGCCGCCAATCAGCAGTTGCTTTCAGCCTTATGCTGCTATTTCGAATGGCTGTTGATGGAAACAGTTCTGGAAGGAGACGGTTTGTCACAGCTGAGCCCCTGGAAGGGGTCTCACAATCTCCCCACTTGCTCTGATCCTGAATTTTGGTCTATGTTTTTTTTATAGACTGCATTCTTATTCTGGATCAATCTTGACTTCTTTTTGTTTGTTTTTTCCACATATTTTAGACTTATTGAAGGAAGTTGAACGTCTTTCAAAGGCAAAGTTGGAACTGCAGTGTCAGGCAGAAAAGGACTGCGCCACCTTGAATGCGCAGCTGAAAATTTTAGAAATAGAACTGGAAGAGCAACTGAACAAAAATCAGAAGGCGGCAATGATGTCGTTGGAAGCTGTTGATTACAAACAACAGATACAATCCCTTGAAAGACAGTTGAAGAGTCAACGGGATTTTATGGATGTAAGACAGTCAGTTGCTTTGCTTGTGACTATAGAGGCAAAGTATTCGTTTCTTTTAATTATCTGTCGGTAACCTTGAAAGGGTGTTTTTGTCATTTCTCCTTTTGTTCCTTAAATTGTGCAAATAAAAGAATTTTTTTAAAAATTTAGCAATTTACTTTACAGAAACAAGCTGTTGAACGAGAGCATGAACGTGATGAATTTCAGGAGGAAATTCAGAAGCTGGAAATGCAGTTAAAACAAGCAGAAAAAAACCAGGCAACTGAGCAGTCCAGACTGTTGGTAAGTGAAGTACCATGGATTGGATTCTGCCGGCTTCTCCTGTTGTGAAGTAGAGCAGAGGGGCTATGACGAGGAAACTATGCAGAGGTGCTAGGATGAAACTTCAAAGGCCTAAGTTACCTCGTGGCCTGAACAGAGTTTTCCTGGGAAGGGGAAAACAAAGGTTTTGGAATTCCAAACCTTTGTTTTCCCCTTCCCAGGAAAACTCTGTTCAGGCCACGAGGTAACTTAGGCCTTTGAAGTTTCATCCTAGCACCTCTGCATAAGAACCCAGGTTTTAATGAAACAAGCGTGGCTCTCCCAGGCTTGCTTTCATGATAGGGGCACTTTTGGACTTCCTGCTTTTTCTTTTCTTCATCATCATATCTGTAACCAAGGAGAACCCCTCCCCCCCCCAACTGCCCCAGTCTGTAAGCAGCCTTTTCTTTACATAAATCAGAAAAGAACAGAAGAAAACATCTTGAAACCAGTGGAAACAGCGCTTCACTCTCCTTGGAATATCAGTAACTGACTAAACTGTGCCGACTTGAATAATAAAAGAAATAATTAAGTTGGAATTCATGTGCAGATTTAATGCTATGGCCCTGTTCCTTGGATTGGTTAGCTTTAATATGTAGCATATAAATGAACAATGATATGACCAAAAACTACATACCTTTTTATTGGATAATTAGACCTTAAAAAGAAAACCAGACCTATCTTTTTAGTGCCACTGTCTTGGTGTGGTTCCTGGACTTGAGGGGATTGTCCCAGTTATATAAGCAGTATACGCAAGCATGTCAGAGGCAAAGAATGTACATCTTCCCTGTGTTTTATATGTCAGCCAGGCATTTACTTGTTCTGGGCTTTGCAGCAAATTGACATTTTACAAATACACTTGTGTGTTAAATTATCTTTCCATTTCTCAAAGAGCATGTAGCACGTTATTTGCCCATTCTTATAGGTAGAGTCCCTCTATGATGAAATCAAAGAAAGAACGGATGATTACAACAAGCTGCTCTTAGCTAGAGAGCAGATGCAGAAAGAACTTACTGTTCGGAAGGAAGAAATGGAGAAACTGGCAGCCAGGGTCAGAGCACTGGAGAGCCTGAATGCGGAAGAGGCCCGGAACGTCCATCAGCTGACACAAGAAGCACAGAAAATGAAAAAAATGGAAGCTGAGTGGAAAGAAGTAACTTTAACTTAAATGATTTTTACATTCTTTTGCATTATCAAGAATTTGGTCATATAATGTAAGGTAGATCATCAAGAAGTCGATAATGTAGGGTAAATACTAGCGACTGGATTATATGGACATTGTTATTTCAGAAGCAGTAGATCTCAGTTTGCATTACATCTGTCCAGAGGCATATCTAGGGAAAATGGAGCCCGGGGCAAAATCTGAATCCCCACCCCCTCTGATGCCCAGTTCTGCCCAGAGCCAGTAAGGCACCCAAGCCGGAGCTGGGGCCCAGGTCTACCGCTTGGAGCAGGCAAGGCACCCAGGTCTGGTGCCGGCTAACGTGGCCTGGGCCCGGCGCGCCTATCAGCAGAGTTTAAAGCGGAGTCACTCTGGTAAGATGAGAAGTCTTATTGCGCTCACTGCAACCTTCTATCACACATGGAAAAGAATACTCTCCACTCAAGATGCTCTTTCCATAGGAAGGTTTTAACTTTAGCAGTTGCAAGGTTACACAAGTCTATCTATACAAGACTATAATACTATACAGAACTCTTCAGCTATAACAAAGTTCAACACACATATAACTTAACTCAGGCTCATTCTGCATTCAGAATAATGCACTTTCAAACTGCTTTCAGTGCTCTTTGAAGCTGTGCGGAACAGCAAAATTCACTTGCAAACAGTTGTGAAAGTGGTTTGAAAATGCATTATTTTGCGTGTGCGGAAGGGGCCTCTGACTCAACTCTATCTCAGCATATACAAATGCATACATCAGGGATACTTTTCCCCGCCCAGGCCTCAGCCTCTCTAGAATTACAGTTTGAACTAACCAATCATGTTAAAGGTTAATCTTTGCTACTTTTGCCCCTAGACTGACTGTCTCTGTCCTGTGGGTTCTGCTAACTTGAAATGACCCTTTCTGTGAACTTTTACTCTTTTTATATATCATGACAGCGCCCCCCCACCCCCATGACTGGATGGCATGTGCCCGGGGACACGTGATACCCCATGTACCTCTGGCAGATATGCCCCTGCACCTGTTTTACTTTTCATGGCCCATTAGTCTTCACATTTAAAGTGGAGGTTTTTAGGGACTTAAGACAGGGAACTGATGTTCAAGTGCCACTTCAGGCCAGATCTTCCTGGTCTCGCATTGGGAAACCATTTCTCTGTCTCAGAAGAATCCTGTTTCAGCCAAACTACATGAAATGTAACTGAAAATAGGGACCCTTTCCAATGCCAATCCATAGTCCCATATCATGGCCCCAAGTATGCAATCCCCCCTCCCCCCCGAGGGGGCAGTCATCTGATTTCATATACAGTTTGGAAAATCAGCTCAAACAATGCCTAATATTTTCATTTGTTAGCTAATGTAGTGGAATTGTAAGTTATCATGTTGGAAGGTGACTAAAAGAGAATAGGTTGCAGTAGCATGCACGTATAGATTGTGAAGCAACATATCATAAAATGGTCAGTGTTCTCAAAATAAATTTAGTTGCTGATCAGAGCAAGGCAGAGCTGAATATTTTCTGTCTCATAAGGGTTCAGTTATAATTGTCTCTGAGAGAGTTTCATGAATGGCAGAATAATTTCACACATTTATCATTCAGATGAAAGTGCCACATAGATTAGAATTCCTGTGCTTCCTAAAAATGGTCTATTCCGTACTGACTTTGAGAAGTTGCATACTGGGGACACAACATTCTTCACTGATAGCTGTAAAAATGCCAGGATACTTCTCTACACTGCTGTGCAAAATGCACGGCCAGGAAAATATTGTACTTTCTTTCCATGTTGAATTCTGGTCAGCTGAACATCAAAGGTTTGATGATTGAATTTGAACCACAATAGCACTTTAGCTTCAACTGCACACAAACTGATAGAGATTAATTACAGACTTGCAAAGACTGCAGTAGACAAGAGTTCCGTTTGCCACTGATTTGTGTGTGTGCAAAGGTCATTAACCAAATTAATCTGATGTGTATTGTCGAAGGCTTCCTTTTGTGTATTGTCGAAGGCTTCCATGGCCAGATTCAACTGGTTCTGGTGGGTTTTCCAGGCTGTGGTCTGGTGGATCTTGTTCCTAACATTTCGCCTGCATCTGTGGCTGACATCTTCAGAGGTGTATCACAGAGGGAAGTCTGTTACACACTGTGTCCAGTGAGAAGGGAATGTGTGTTTATTCTTATATTCTTTTGTGTGTTTATTCTTATGTTTCATAGGATCAGGAAGCATTGCAGCAGCAACAGTACAATAATTTGATTCAGATTTCTACTCTGCAATCCAAACTGGATGAAATCAGGCACAGAGTGCTTCCAGAAGAGAGTTTGGATCATGTATTACAGGGAGAGTTAAAAGTGCAAGAGGCGCTTTTAACAAAAAAAGCAGAAGTAAGTTGAAACAAAACTCATCCAGTAGAGTCAAAATGGACACAATTGACTCCCAGTCACCTAGAAGGTTGACCTCTGTTCTAAAAGTTGAAAATGCCAAACTCTCTCAGCCCGAACTACATCATAAGTGGCCTGTTGTGGAGAAGGGAGGGGCAGGCCATTGAAAGCCACTCTGAGATTCCTTAAGGTAGAGAAAAGTGAAGTATAAAGATCAACTTTTCTTTCTTTCTTGAGGGATCTTGGTAGGTTTGCATGCCTAGATGTTTGGAGTTTTATTATTAGCATTATTAGTTCCGGTCCTGGAGCTTTGAGAGTGAGGTGGGTAGATTTTCACGTGTGGATTTTTGCAGTTATGTTATAAAACGGTACGGCAACAGTTTCTTCATAGAGGTTTTTTGTGAAACAAAAATTATTTTTTATTTATTTTAGGTTTCAAACTTGTTAGAGCAACTCAAACAATTTGAAGAGGATTTGATCAATAAAGATGAGGAAATCCTGCACCTGAGTTTAAAGTTTGAAGGGGAGAAAAGCAACTATGTCTCCAAAATAATCCAGCTCCAAGAAGAAAATGCATGCCTGAAAGTAGGTCTGATTTAAAAAGAAAATCCCGTTCTGCCATCCTGGCTTGCTTAGCTTGATGATCTTCTGCTGTGTCAGAACTAGAATCTGGGGGATCTGGGTTCAAATCCCTCCACGGTCACAGGGAATCCCTGGGTGACCTGAGGCTCTCGTCACTGATTGAGTTTGTTCAACTCTTTTCATTAGGAAAACATTGAAAAACTTCACCTGGGAGAGAGTCCGGCAGATAGTGAATTAGCTCTTCTCCAGTTTCTCAAGACCTTACTTGAAGAAAAGAATCAAGAAACGGATCATTTGAATAAGCAGATTGTGCAGCTAGAAGATGAGCTTGGAAGCTGCCAGGAAAACCAGGTAACAAATGGAGGCTGGGCATGGTCCATGACAAAATGTTAATATGTATCCTGATTTGGGTAGGAAAAGGTTTGTTTTTATAACGTGCATTGGTGAGTATGCATTTGACAATAGTGTTTAAAAGTGGATGCAACACAACCAGGCTACCCACAAAAAGGAGAGAGGCTGCTGAATACTCAGGGAACTTCCACTGCTGTGCGAGTAAACCCAACGTGGAGGGGAAATGGCCTGATGGGCACTGGGCCTGTGTCAGGAGGCAGTGGGGTGTGGCACCAGCCAGTTGAGTGCCCGTGAAGCGTGGGAGGGGGAGTAGTCTCAAGTCCTTAAGAGCCCCCTCCCCATTTTGTATCCTTTATCAGTAAAGTGTCCGGCCCCTGTGCAGTTTGAGAAAACTGCACACTAGGGGCAACCACTGAGGAGAGGAAGATTTCTGCACGGTGCTGCCAGAAAGAGTTGGGCCTGGCCCCTTTGTGGTTGAGGAATTGGCAAGAGGCAGACCGGGTTAATCTGTTTATTTTATTTTAGTTTATTCAATTTATATCGCGCCCTCCCCCGAAGGGCTCTGGGCGGCACACAACAATAGTATAAGTAACAATATCAATATCAGCAATATCAATACTAGCAAACATCAATAAGCATCACAATATACAAAAAAATTTTCACAGACATAGGGAATAAAGTCAGCAAAATAACAAATCACAATATCGTACATTACAAAGTATACCATCATACAAAATTTATCAATAACATGACACATTAGCATATAATGTAACAGTATCAGCAAAATAACAATCATGGATATCAATAACTAGTACATAATAACATGCCAATATCATTAATTAACAGAACATCAGATGGTGGCCACTTCTTCTATATGAAGACTCCAAAAACCTCACAACCTAGTTCTATATAACAGTCTATAGCAATGGTAGGGTGATAAGTTAGCCCAGCAACTAACCTAAAAAATAAGAGCAACCACTAATCTAAGCTTAATGCATAGACACGCTACCCTAACACTAACCCTATAAACGACTAATAATATAACAACATTTCTACCTAGCAATGCAACAGTTGAATTAACTGACCTAATCGAACACTCTAATAGCTGTGAGCACCAACCCCCGCCCCCACAGGCAGATGCTCAGTGATAGCAACACTGAACTCTGTCCTCCATGGGGCATAATGATCTGCCGCCATGTTCTTGCCTCGACTGCCAAGCGTAAGAGTTCCATGCATGAAAGTTCCAAGTGTGATAGCCTTATGCATTCTGTGGGAGCCTCTGCCACTGATCCCCACTGCCCTCCAGGGACTGCCAACAACGAAGAAATGCTTCCCCCAGCACTCTCATCGCTGGTGGTTTACCACCATTGCCGCCCCCATGGGCTCAAACGCTGGCACTCGAAAACTTGCCTCATGCAGGACATTTTTCTCTCATTCTCACAATACTAGAACCAGGAGGCATATATTGAAAATGCTGGGGGGAAGAATTAGGACTAATAAAAGGAAACACTTCTTCAGGCAACGTGTGATTGGTGTTTGGAATATGCTGCCACAGGAGGTGGTGATGGCCACTAACCTGAATAGCTTTAAAAAGGGCTTGGACAGATTTATGGAGAAGTCGATCTCTGGCTACCAATCTTGATCCTCCTCGATCTGAGATTGCAAATGCCTTAGCAGACCAGGTGCTCGGGAGCAGCAGCAGCAGCAGAAGGCCGTTGCTTTCACATCCTGCCTGTGAGCTTCCAAAGGCACCTGGTGGGCCACTGTGAGTAGCAGAGTGCTGGACTAGGTGGACTCTGGTCTGATCCAGCAGGCTAGTTCTTATGTTCTTAAGTCCAGGGAGACACCAGTATCCCCGCACCAGTGGCGTACTAGGGAAAATGGAGGCCGGGGCAGACTCCAAGTTTTCTGCCCCTGTTATGGGCCCCCACCCCCGGCGCCCCACTTACCTTTGCCGGCCGTGGGGCCTGGTGGGGCAGGGTGAGGGGGGAAGGAGCAGGGGTGTAGTGGGCAATTTTCCACCCCCCACTTGACCCAAATGGCCTCCGCCCAGGACATGTGACCCCACATGTCCCTGTGGGCGCTACGCCTATTCCCCCCACTACGGAGATCATTGTGGCCCAACGCCTCCACACCACCTCTCCTATTGTGTCTTCTCCTAAGCATGTGTGGAAACTCTCATAGAAATTGCATCTATGTGAATAGACACGTATAAGGTCTTATGCCTTATCTAGTATGCTCTGCTCACGCTATGTTCAACAGGGATTGATCAGTGGTGGCACCTTGCATTTGGAATGCTGTAGATAAGGATGCCAGGCTCCAGGTGGGACGTGGAGATCCCCGGGAATTACAGCTCCTTTCTAGACTGCAGAGATCAATTCCCCGGGAGAAAATGGCTGCTTCGGAGGGTGGACTCTGTTGCACTGGACGCCACTGAGGCCCCTCTCCTCCTCCTCCTCCTCCTCCTCCTCCTCCTCCTCCTCCCCAAGTTCCATCCCTGCATCTCCAGGAGTTTCCTAACCTGGCTCTGGCAACCCTCCCCCAGCAGTGTGGAGTATAACCATTTCATTTCCTCATGCCTGGTGTAACATGAAACTGACTCTATTTAAATCTGCATCTAGCTCACAGGTTAGGCTTCAGGTTTGTCAAGCATATTGTCCTGAAGCATTCTGCCTTCCCCAAGCCCTTTTACAACTTTTTTAAAACAACCAGCCTGTAGAAGAGTCCTAGAAAACTTGAAAGCTTGGACATTGTGTGGCTTGGGTGCCATTCCTTGAGAAAATGGTGCTAAATCATACTCTGATCCTATTCAGGTTATTGCCGCCTCTAATTGGCAGACGATGTCCTGGGTTTCCAGTCTTTCCCCGTGAACCTGGGCCCCTCTGCACGCAAAGCAGACCCAGGGACCCTCCCCCATCGTTGCTGTCATTGCTGCTTTGGATTCCGTTTTGCTGTTCAGTTCATCACGTTGACTTGTTCGTTGCTTGAGAGGCAGGGGTGTTTTTTATGTTTTTGACTTTAAAGTTTTAAACACAAAATATAGTCTAGAATATTCCAAATAAATAAAATGAAAGAGAATGTCCAAATGAGACCCGAAATAGCCTCTCTGCATGTGGTGACAGTTTATTATAGGAACAAAGTCTTGCGTATTTTTCATTTCAGGTTTTGGAAAAGCAGAAGTTGGAAATTGAGCACCTGAAATCAGTTATAGAACATCTTCATGCTGATGAGGAACAATTGGTAAGAGATAAATCAGACGAAATAGAACAGCTCCATGGAATAATTGCAACTCTTCAAAAAGAGCTAGAACTTTGTGAACCCTTAAATGATGAGCTTGATGACAGCCAAGACCATTCTAATACCCTTGTACTGGAAGAGCAGGGAGAGGAGCTTCAGAACGAATGGCAAAGCTCATCACTGGAGAATCTCGGAAACAGAGGTGGAAACTCCAGCTCTTTCCTCCTTCAGTCCAACCAGGAACAACTTCAAGGACAGCTAGAAAGAGTTTTGGCTGACAAAGAAGCTTTGCAGCAGCTGCTTGAAGAACAAGAATCAAAGTTTAAAGTGGTGATAACAAATCTAGAACAAAAACAGAAGAATGTTCAAGAGTCTTCTGAACAGTACTTCAAAGAACTGACAGATTTACAACGACACTATAAAGAACTACAGGAAGACTACAAGCGTTTGGAAGCGTGCATGGCACAAAGAAGTACCGATCTTACTGTTGCTACTTCCTCCATTCGGGACCTTGAGGGTAAATTGAGAGGATGGGAAGCAAAACTTTCAGAACACGACTCGCACCTGCAGACGGTGTCCAAGCAGAAGGCGGAGCGAGCAGCTGAAGTTCTGCGAGAAAAAGAAAAGGTTGAGCAGCTCGAAGATCAGTCCAAGGGCTTAGTGGATGCCCTGCGTGACAAAGAGGCCGCCTGTCATAGTGAGATTAGTGAACTCAGAGCTGTTGCTGTGGAACTTAAGTCTCGGACTAAGAAGTACACGGAAGAACTGGAAGCACTTAGAGCCGAGAGAGCTCTTTTTCACCAACTGCTGCAGTTTTCCACAGAAGAGGACCAAAATGAAATTAAACCCCCTGCATTGGTGCCAGAAGGCGATGCCTTGCAGCTTTTCCTAGAAACAGAGGAAGGGGGAGAAAAGGAAGATCTCCGTGGCAAGCCAGCAGCATCCATTAAAGCTTCTTCCAGTGGTGAATTGGTATGTAACATCCGCAATGAATTAGTGTCCCAATACTTGTCAATAACAGGATATTTAATTGAGGTTGGTTGAGAAAGACCCATTTGTTCATGGGATTGCTGATGGTAAATGATTCTGATCCACCACACACCCCAAGCAGCTCATCGCTGCCATTTTAAACTGTCCTGCATTCTACCTTTCTGAAGGTAAGCACACTGAGCCAGAGGCCGGGGGGGGGGGGTGGCACCCGGGGCAACACCTGCTACCCACGCCCCACTTACCTTAGCCGATGGGAGCCTGTCACGTGCCGCCCCTCAACCCGGCCCCGCCAGGCTGCTCCACTGCCTGAAGGAGCAGCGTGGCTGACGGGCACCCGGCAACGGCCCAGCTAGGCTTGTCCTTCAGCCGGCAAAGGCTCCACCGGCTGAAGGAGCAACCTGCTGGGGCCGAGGGGAGGGGTGTGGGGGGGCAATTCTCAAAAAAAACCCCACATGACCAGCTGGCATGCGCCTGGGGACATGTGACCCCAAACATGTCCCCAAGAGCGCTCCACCTCTGCACCGAGCCCTCTTAATCTAAATGATAAGCCATTGTAGGCAAGACAGGATGAGCTTGGGTCCAAAAAAATGTTCGCTGCTGCATCTCTCCTGTGCCCTCCTGACCCCCAGTAGTGTCCTATCAGGCGCTTCCTTGAGTGATGTATCAAAAGAAAAGCCCAATAAGAATTTTGACAAGGAAACGAGTCTTGCCTGTTCCTCCACTTGCTGTGATCATGACTGCAGGTGTCCTGTGGGGCTCATTCGTTGTTTTTACTGCATGACCCAAAGCAGCACATGCAGGTTGCAGAGGGCCTCACAAAGAAGAAACAGGGGGGTGTCCTGCAGCTGCTCTTGGGTTCTTCCCCAGCCATCAGGGTCAGCAAGGTAAACAGGGATCATTTGCTGCGAGGCCAGGAGGTCTGGGCATGGGGCAGTGAAAATCATAATCCCTGAACGTGGTAAACTATGGGGGACATGGTCATGAAGGTAAAGTTGAAATGTTCATGCAGGTAAGAGATTAGTGTAGGTCAGGACTTAAGAAGAGGTTCCATACTTGGGAAAAGCCTGGAGAAGACTGCTCATTCTTATGCTGGCTGTGGCATTTTACTGTTAATGAAGCATAAATAATCAGCTTGGATCTCATATCATAGACATGAGGTTCCAGTGAGTTCAGTTCACATACTACAAAAGCATTTAGCAACTTCAGGTGATGGAGAAACCCCTCTGCCTCCACAGAGGCTGTGTTCTAGTAAGATGGGTGGCTTTTACAGTGAGATTTATGATGTTCATTATGCTTTGAAGCAACTGATTTATATTTGGGACCAAAAAAGATGTAATGTGAAAGATCCACTACGAGGATCTTCTACAGTTTTTAATTTACAGCCCCAGATGACCACATATTTCTGGATGAGAGAGTGTTTAAACCTTCCCTCCTTCAACTCTTGCCATTTAAAACACCTTTCCAAAATTGCACTTATCTGTTTTGGGGGAAGAAGATAGGACCAACCAACCAACCAACCAACCTCCCCCGGGCAGTTCCCCACATTCTGGTTTGGCCTTCAGAGTCGTGTTCAGGCGTTTACCAAAACGGCATGGGAAAAGTTTGCCAGATTCCCAGAGCACATGGCAAAAACCAGTGGAGGTCATGGAATAGTTCGCTGGGACTTTTCAGTCACCACTGGAAATAAGTTGACATGGAAAGCCACATGATCTGAGTGTGTTGTGGCAGAGAACTCTGTAAACGCTTTTGTGTTCTCTTTCCATTCATTTGCAAGGGGGTTTCTCACAGGGACAAAGAACTTGGCAAATTTCTTGTTATTGTTGGTCTTTTGCTCTATTGTTGTGTGGTTTTATGTTAAGCCAAAGTGCTGAACGTTTGAACAATTTTGCAGGAAAATGATGTTCTAGTGACTGATCTAAAGACCTCCAGCAAAAATTTTAATATTCAGGGCAAACATCTTGAAGAAATGCTTTGGACCAAAGAAGCAGAAACAGCAAACAATGTCAAGGAACAACACAATTTACAACCACAAACACTGTGGCTTACTCAGACCCCAAATGATGGGGTGTGCAGGTTGAACAACGTTTCACAAGACATGCAGCTCACTCACAAAATACCAGAAAACTTCCAAAAGATGATCATGGATGAGACTTTGTGGGACTCCCCTGAGATGATGAGAGAACAAGGTAACAGTCTGGAGCTCCCAGCGAGTGTTCATCTAACGCCCTTCTCCGAAATGGACGGTGTGCACAGCGTAGGTTTTGGAAGCCTGTGTTCCGAGTCCCCAGTCCTACAATCAGACTCCTCTGGGTTACTGAGGGGCTTCCATTCCTATTCTCATGACAATCAAGAAATAGCGAACATTCTCCCCTTCCAGTTACCAGCATTCTCAGGACCTACCTTCTTGGACACCGAATACAGCAGCGGCCAGGAAAATATTTCAGTAAGTGCTAATTTTGTAAAGGCCCTTTCAAACACACAAAATGTCTCTATCCCATTTGGTACACTACTGAGTCCTGTGCCTTCAGTAAGTTCCTATGGAAATCCTGTGAGCAAAGAGTGAAGAATAATAATAGGCGTTGTGTCATAGTAGCCAGTTCTGGTCACTTTTTCATGAATTCCAGACAGTGAGGTAATTCTGGACTACACAGCAACATCCTTCAGTGCCCGTTGTGTGTAAGTCACATTAGGGTTTATTTTTATTTACCGTATTTATAGTTTGACTTTCTCACTGAGACTTGAGGTTTATTTCCACAGTGTAAGTAGGGAGATCTAATAATAAGCAACATAATAGGGTTAGGGTTACAGAAACCTGAAACACCAGGTAGAGTTTGGGAAGTTTGCTGATTCAAGCTAAATTAGGGGTAGCGCTGTCTTATATTTACCGGGCCCTAATGTAACATGAGACATATTAAAGTGTCGTAGTTCAACTCTGAACTTTCTGTCAAGGGCCAGTTTTGCAACCTCAGGCCATGCAAATTCACCACCACCTCCCCCGTACAGGAAAAGATGGGGGTGCTTTGAGGAATGAACGGGCAAGGAGCAATAAGCCCTTCACTCTCATTTTGTTCAGTTAATTTGGCAACAGTTCACTTAAAAACTGACAAAACTCCATGTCCGTTCTGTGGGGTTCTCGTTGGATGGAATGAAACGTGCTTCCCCTGTTGCTGGCACTGAGATCACTGCTCGATAGTATCCTTCAGCATAGTATTGAACAGCATCTTCCTTCAGTACTTTCAGCATGGAAGGCTGTGTGGCTAATTTCCAGTTGCTCAATGTATTTTGGAAGAAAACTAATTTATAAAAAATTATTTAAAATTGGTACAATAGGTAAAAAAATTTTAAAGTGAGCCCTTAAAGGACAGGTTATTTACTCTTATAAGGATGTGTCTACATCTAATTCTGAAGTGTACCCCCTGCCTTCTGATACTTAAACAGGTTTTTCTGCAGCCTTATGGGATCTGAAACTTAAAAGGGAAGGGTCAAATGCACCCAAAAGTGAATAAAGTTGTGGACAGAGAATGCTCCTATCACTGGCCACTGCCAGCGTCACTCCTCTGATCCAAAGGCAGCTGCTCCAGAACAGCAGGAATGCAGATACCTGCCTGGAGATCAGGGATTTGGCCGGAGGGGGGGGGGGTTGCATCGGCTGCCAAGCTGAGAATGACCTCACCTATCGAGATCAAGGTGTGGGGAGGTGTATTCATCAGCAGGCGAGCCTGGGTGGGCTTGCCTGCTGAGATCACTACTGAGGAGGGGAGGGGAGAATGGCCTCAGTGGGCTGAGCAATGGAAAGGGGTGGGATTCCCCTCCCTCACAAGTTTTCTGGGCTTCCGCTTGTGAAGTACGGTTTACCTTGTTTTGTTGTAGAACAATTCACATATATTTCATAATTCTTTTTTTAATGTCTGTTTCTGAATAGGCAAGAGATGCTGAAAACTTCACTCTGATGCCATCTGAATTGCAAGATGATTTAAGATCAGCGATGTCCAAGCTTGAGGGGGCAGGTACTGGCTTTGACTGCCGTAAGTCAGCTGGGTTTTTTTTTTTTTGTTTTTGTTTTTTTTTGCTTGTGTTCTTCCGTGGTCGGGTCAAATGTTAGTTAGATGCTTCTGTTCAGCCAGGGTCAGATTGAAAATATCCTTGGGGTTTGCACGCTCCTCTTTTCTCTCTGAATTGGAAATGGAAAGTAAATAGAGAACTGGAAGATCTCACACCTTATTCAATGGAAAATCTGTGTCAGGATTGCTGTTATTTATGTGGCCCATAAATTCCTAGGCTCTTGATATGTGGGGCACCAGGAGTTTTTCATGATTGAAATTGCAGGGATGCTGCTTCTTTTTCCCAAGTAGAAGTGCATATAGTTTCAGTCAGCTCACAGAATAGTCCAGTGGTGGCGAACCTTTGGCACTCCAGATGTTATGGACTACAATTCCCATCAGCCCCTGCCAGCATGGCCAATTGGCCATGCTGGAAGGGGCTGATGGGAATTGTAGTCCATAACATCTGGAGTGCCAAAGGTTCGCCACCACGGCAATAGTCTGTAGGCTTCTTTGTGCCACAGGGAAGCCAAAAAAAAATCTGCTCTCGGTTTTCTGGGTTATTAATAGTGTCATTTTTGGGATTCCTCCTTGCTTATTGATTATATTGTGGGCTGCATTAGAGGATCTTAATGCCTCCTTTACTCCCTTAGAATGATTACTTCCCACATGAAGGGGGTCATTATGGGACATCCCACAATGGGTCTGGCATATTTGTGTGCCCATGAATTAGGAATTGCTGGATTAGACTGAGGCTCTGAGCCATTACATTTTTGCTGTTCACTAAATAAGTCATTACATTATCTGCAATTAAGATTAAAGACACTTCAGTGTCCATCCTACATCTTATTCTCTGTTCTAGATAGTCCAACCCTTAGTGTTATTTAAAATAGTTGGGGTTTGAAAACCACTGCCCTAGAACTAATAATGGCAGGCCACAGGCTCCCCCAAGGAGGAAATTCCATTTCAAGGTTCTGCTGGTTCCCTGGTTTTAACATACTGTAATTGTCACTTTGTTTTTTTCAGGTGCTAATACAGATTTAGCACTTCAACGTAATAATGAAATTGCAAAAATGACAGCGTACCAAGATGGCAGCATCACACAGTGTCTTGGAATGGTTCCAGATGTCACTGAACCAGCAATGAAAGACGCAGAAGTGTTTTCGCAGAAGTTAAAGGTAATGTGCCACAGGAAGACTGCTGCAAAATCTAAAATAAAGTACATTGATCACATCAAGATCCTATAAAAAATTGATTCAATTTAATTAACTCATTTAAATCACAAGGAATTTAAATTTAAACATTTACTTTCCAAAAATTTCCTTGACAAGTGAGCATATTTAGTTCCTCAAACCACAGAAAAATATTAATATAAAACTGAGTAAAATTTGCAATTTTTTTTTAAATCTTGTCTTTCCTCTAAGGATAATAGGGCAGCCGGCGTGTTTGTCGCAGCCTCCTTTTTATCCTTCAGTAACCCCGTGAGGGAGGTTACACTGGGGAAAAAAAAATCAACTAGCTCAAGGTGTTTTGTAGAGCAGTGGGGATTCGCACCTGGCTGTCCCGGTCCACTACACTGCATCATTTTAAGAAAAGTATACACTTTGCTTATTTTTCAGTAGGATCTCATTTAAAACTTGCAAAAACGGTTGCTTTTTTGTGGACAAGACCTTGTCTAAATCTCCAAATAGTAGGTTGGAACACGAGGGCAATCACATATTTTTTGCATGGCCTTTCTGAAACGTCTCTTCGAGATCAAATGCTCCAGCAGTGTACTAGGAACAGTGTAGTTTTGTGTGGGCATCGCAAAGGACCTTCCCCTCTTTGGTGACTCTTAGCAGCTGTTGCAGAGACACTCCCAGAGTTTCAGTTCAGTTATCATTCCAGTTTGTCCTCACAGTTCCAAGCTTCACACCCACTTAAGCTGCTCCTTAATCTTCTGGGCTCGGTGGCCCTCATGATTTTGTCAATAATACCAGGTATGTTAGAAGTGACGCCACTGCAGATCCTTATAAATAAAAACTGTTGGCTGCCATAGCCAGTTGGATGAAATGACAGATAAGCAAATGAGTCTAAGATTATTGGGGCAAAAAAGGATTAAGAAAAAGCAGAGGCATGTCACATGTCCCCAGGCCCGTGCCAGCTGGCCACGTGGGGGGGGGGGAATCGCCTCCCACGCCCCTCCCTTCGGCCCCGCTTGCCAGGCTGCTCCTTCAACTGGCGCAGCCTCTGTCAGCTGAAGAAGCAGCTTGGCTGGGCCGCTGCCAGGCGCCCCTCAGCCCGACCCCGACAGGCTGCTCCTTCAGCTGGCGAAGGCTCTGCCAGTTGAAGGAGCAGCCTGGCAAGCAGGGCCGAGGGGTGGCCCGCGGCAGGCTCCCACCAGCTAACGTAAGTGGGGCCCCTGGAGAAAATGGTGCCAAGAAGCAGCCACTGCCAGTGGAACAGGAGAGACGGGGCAGGCAGGCAGTGCTGCGAGGTCCCTTTGAGGTGCACCCTGTCCCTGGACGCAAGCGGATGCTGTTGCTGTGCTTGAAGAGTATGTAGACTGGCTCTGAAAACACTTTAGGACCACGAACCAATTCGGTCTCAGTTAAAATGCAATTTCTTAAGGTGCTCGAGGGAGGTGTTCTGCGTCTGGGGGAGATGGGGAAACGCCTGCTACTGCTTCTGTCTTTGGCTTCATTGATGGCAACAGGGGGCTGGAAGGAGGAGCTCCGACTCAAGTGGAGCTGGGTCCAGACACAGCGGAGGGAGGTCTGACTGGAAAATGTTGGGATGGATGTCTGTCTGTCTGTCTGTCTGTCTGTCTGTCTTCAGGCATTCATTAACCACTTAGGTATCAGTTAAAATAGTTTCCTAAGGTCATGGTAGAGCAAAGCTCTTTTATGTTCTCATATCGTTAGCAAACTGCAACACTCCAAAACTGGGGGTGGGTTTCTTGGTGAGTTGGGTAACGTTTTTTGCATTCTTTCAGAACATGCTGAAGATGGTCTATGAAGAAAGCTACAAAATTCTTGATTTGTCAGAAAAGAACCTGCCTGTTAGGGAAGAAAAAAGTGCTCCGCAGTCTCCGCTGTTGGAGGGGTTGCAAAAAGAGGGCCTCACCTTGCTTGAGGCAGTCCAGTCGCTGAAGTATCACCTCAACGCACGGCCAGATAAAGAAGACGAGGTATGGTGACACATCGTTCAATAATTGCTGTCCTGTCCAGGGCAGATGTGGAGACTTTTAGCTGCCACTTTTAGTCAAGAAATCTCTTAAGGTTAATAGCTCGCTGATTTGGAGTGACAGCTGACAAAGGGAGTGCTCCCCTGCCCCCTGTTACGTACCCATGCTAACTGTTTTTCCTGCCCTTAAATACATGATTGGGGGGGGGGGGGTAGGGCGCACTCTCCCTCCAATTCTTCATTGCCATGTGGGCTGAGCGTGTTCATTGGAGGAGTGTGTTCCTGTGAGGGGGATAAAACAGCCGTTTTTACTGGTCTTACAGTAGTTTATTGTTAGTAGTTATTGTTGATAGTTTCCAGTTAATCTATTTCTGGAAGTTACAGTTGAAGTGTGTAATTAAAATAGTTGGAATAGTTGTTCCTACTGCATTCTTTGAAACAAAATGGCGCTCTTCAAAAAATGCCACTCCTGTGGCTCAAAGATGCCTCAACTAGATGAGGATAAGGGCTGCGTTGTGTTTCCTGGATGAAGGACGCACCGTCTCCTCCTGGAGAGCCTGTGTGCCCCAAGGCGAGGCAAGAGGGGCCTCCGGGTTGAGGGTGGCAATTTGTGTCTGACCTGTGCTTGCGCGGAGGATCATGTGAGGGCAGCCTTGAACTTCTCTCCACCCAGAAATGCTTGTGGTGATTTACACTTCACAGTTCAAATAAGGGCACTTTAGAATCAATTAAAAGCATATTCAGGAGCCTGGATTATTGTATTTGTTGTGCAGTTTTACTTAAGCTGTATTGCTTTGCGTATGGAAGACTCTGCTTCCCAGAACCTGCAGGAGAAGCCTGATCTGAGAAGACGAGTCGTCGAGGCAGTGAGGCGCCATCAACGCTGCTTGGTTCTGAGTAGCCAAGAAGACAGCCGTGGCGCCCTGGAGAAGCACGGAATGTAGACAGGAGAAGTTGATTTGTAAAAGGAAACTGCTGCTAATATGGCTGACTGGTTCTTGACAGAGAACTCCCAATGATTTCTTGCTTAAGTGCTTCGTATCTGTGTTGTATGTGCATAGGGATAGGTAGGTACGTATGTCAGGACATGCATACATACACTGGCAAAGCTGGTTTCTCTGGCTGCCCTGAGCCTGACTTGTTGGGAAAGAGTGGGGTATAACCAAATAAATAAAATCTATAATGGTTCAGGGAGTGAAAGAGGGCCGTGTTTTGCATAGGATGCAAGTGGATGGCTGGAACAATTTAGAATGGAGTATAAGCATGTCTGATGAGGAAGCAGGAGCAATGAGAAACTCAGATTAAAACCTGTGTTGCTGTTTTTTAAGGAATATCCATCTGCTTTTTTTGACTGGAGAGGAGACCTCCTGCAGGCTGTCCAGGGGGTGCTGGAAAGGGAGCGCACCATGTTGCAAAGCTACTTGCAGTCACATTTTTGCAATTCTGGATCTGGAGACAAAGGACCTTTGGTAGAAAAGCTGGAGCACATAGCAGAACAGCAGGTATGTCCGTCAGGTTCTCCTTACAAATCTTATTGGCGCCGACAAGTGTAGGGTTTGTGGCTTGACTGTTTGTTCTTCCTTCTTTTTAAGGTTTTTCAGAGTGTTTTCATGTTCTGGACTGTAAGATGCATTCACTGAAAAGCAAAAGGGCTAATTTATGATACTTGTGTGACTGCCACTGTCCTTGCATGCGTGATTGTCAGTGGCCCTCATATATACACAAGACCTATTCTGTAGCTAGAATTCAGAACTTTTACCAACCACATTTTGTTCTGGGAAGATGTTGTGCAACTTTGCTGGATGTTTTAATTTTTCATAAGTAGTAGTCTTTTGTTAAGGATCAATGTCAGCTGTAGAAGTTTGACCCTGCTCCTGACCCTTATTCAAGAGATTCTCTCCCTTTGAAGTTAAGATGTAAACCTTAGCTTTTAAGATTCTTACTTTTAGCTTGCCTTTAAATTTGGACATTTTAAGATCTGAAGGGCGCTTGCTTTCGTTTCAGGAAAGGCAGCAGAAGGTAGTTCTGGAGCATCTTTTGTCTTCAGACAGAAATGGCCTGCTCACGGAAATCCAAGACCTTCAAGCCCAGCTGCGACTGATGCATCTTCAAAACCAGGAAAAGCTGCAGCAGCTCCAAGAGAGTCTTATTAATGCAGAGAATCACGGAAGCAAACAAGAGCACCAGCTTCGAAGGCAAGGTAGTATCTCATGGAAGTTTTAACAGAATTTTTTTACTACTTAGTTCATTGTGACATTTGACTGAAAAACGTTAAGACCAGTACAAAAGGCTATGACCGGTCTTCATTTCATGGACACTTATTGTTTTAATAAAAAGGGAATACGTAGCAGTGTTTTGAATGACCGGAAACCTTTTCATGTTCCTATGGTAATGTGTATAAAGTGAGTGTGCTGTTTAAGATGGAATATAAAATGTGGTTTCAGAGGGTGTTAGCCTGCGGTAGAATTGGCTAGATTAGAGTCTTAGAGACCGACTAGATTTTCCGGGTATGAGTTTATGGGAATCAAAGCTGACAGAGCTCATATCCTGAAAACCTTGTTGGTCTCCAAGGTGTTACTGGACTCTAACTGAGATGTCCAGTATGATGAGTCTAGCAAGTATCCTGGTATTTGTTGCCAAAGCCGTGTGAATGTAAAAAGTAGTAGGGGTAAAGTAATAAGTGCTATTTCTTGTGCTATTGTTGTGCTATTTCTTGTGCCTTGTTGTCAGACTAATACAATTTTTTCTTGTATTATGGGTGTAGAGAGGTGACTCGCGTGAAATAAACGAAACTTATAAATGTCTCGGACAGTATTAGATATTTCAATAGCCTGATTTGAAATTCATTAAACTCGTAACATGGCAAAGCAAATATAATCAAATCGAAATCACTGACACCTGGTGGGATGAGTCTCATGCTTGGAATGTAATAATAGAGGGATATGACCTATTTCAGAGAAATAGACCAACGAGGAAAGGAGGAGGAGGAGGAGAATTATACATCAAGGATGATTATACCTATGAGCAGGTCTATGTCTTAAATCCTGGGAGCCAGATTGAGAGCATCTGGGTAAAAATTAAAGGGGAAAGAAGCAACAGTGCTATTTATTTCTTTTTTTTTAATATTAATTTTTATTAAAATTTTGAAGATATAAAGAACACATTATATACAGTACATACCAAACATTGTAGCATTATGCTTCATCAATACACACATAATGAACTCACAAAGGAAAAACAAACAGCATTCAAGCTAAACTCCCTATGTCCTCTTATCTCCCTTTCTTATCCTCTATCTTAATTTACAGGATGATTTAAACTTAATATTCCGTATCAACAATATGTACTCGTATCTGTCAAGGTAATATCTTATCCAATACTCCCAATTCTGTTTATACGTTTCATATGGCAAATTACATACTTGATGTGCCATTCTATCCAATGGATAAAAATAATGTACTTTAAGTTTCCACTCTTCTACGTGAGGCATTTTGTCCGATTTCCACTTCTGTTCTAATGCTACCTGTGCTGCTGTTATCATGTGATACAAAATAAGTGCTATTTCTTGGTTAGTGGTAGCAGGAAATGGTTAACTTGCCCATCTCTTTAACAGCAGGGCCAGCCAAACTATCCTGTGCTTGAGAGGAACAGTCCCCGTAGGCTTCAGGGGGTTCTGGCCGGAAGTCAGTTCCAGGCCTGATGTTCCCTTCTGCATCACCTCAAATAATGGCCATATTATCAAGTATTTTTGGTAGAAGAATGCAGATGAACACACACTGCATTCGAATCTTTTGACACTCTTTTTCCAATACAGAACTGGGACAGTCGCTAGAATTCAAGAAAGCTGATTTCAGTAAACGTAGGAAACTACTAGGTGTGATACTATGGTTAAGAATACTAAAAGAGAAGGGAGTTTCTTAAAAGTGAGATCTTGATGGCACAATTTCAAACAGTTCCAGTGAGGAGGAAACATGGGTGGTGTTTAAGGAAACAGGGATGGATGTCCAGATACCTATCAACTGAGCTAAGATTCAAAAGGGACATATACAAAAAATGGAAAAGGGGTGAAATCACCAAAGAGGAATTCAAACAATTAAGCAGGATGTGTAGGGAGAAAGTCAGAAAAGCTCAAGCTCACAATGAGCTGAGGCTTGCCAAAGAGGTTAAAAACCATAGAAAAAGCCCTTTTTGGTTATGTCCGTAGCAAAAGGAAGACAAAGGATATGATAGAGTCACTGTGTGGAGAAGATGGCAAAATGCTGATGGAGAATTGCTCAACAGCATATTTGCGTCAATCTTTTCTCAAAAGGAAAACATTGCTCAACCAGAGAGAAATGGAATAGAGGATACAGCAGGGGAAATTAAGTACAGAATAAATAAAGAGGTAGTGCAGGAATGTCTGTCTACTTTAAATGAATTCAGATCTCTGCAGCCTGATGAGCTACATCCTAGGGCAGTGGTGGCGAACCTATGGCACGGGTGCCAGAGGTGACACTCAGAGCCCTCTCTGTGGGCACGCGCAAACAGAGTACCCCACACACACATCTAGGTCTGGGCTGCTGGGCTCAATTATTAGCATTAAACCTAAGACCTAGATCCACCAGACCACAGCCACACAGCCCAGAAAACCCACCACAACCAGTTGAATCCAGCTGTGAAAGCCTTCGACAATAATTTGTGGTGGGTTTTTTTTATTTATTTAGAATCTATTTTATAGAGTTTTTAAACTTTTAAAAACTTTTTTTTTCAGTTGAACTACTCGAATATAAACTTCAGCAGGAGAAATCCATTGCAAGTGACTTGCAGACCTCTCTAAAAAGTGAGCAAGAAAAGGCCTCTGAGGTGCACAAGCTTCTGAAACAGGAACACGCGGCAGTTATGAACTTCAGACTGGATCTCTCTGAAAGCAAGAAAGCAAATGAGAAGCTTCAAAAGGCTCTGCAGGATCTCCAAAAGGATGTCATCACGTACAGGTGAGGGCTTTTTTGTGGTGGATTCTGCACAGCAACCTTCTGCTTATTGTTAGATGGTCTTTTGCTTTCTGTTATTTGGGTAATTCAGCTTTTCTCCTTTAAAGAGTGCTGATAGCACTTGTCAACAGAGGCCAAGAAAATTCTATAACTACAATAAAATCAGTAATGAAAAAGTAAAAACAGATGGGAACTAAAAGAAGAAGAAAAGTTTGGATTTATACCCCGCTTTTCTCAATTATTAAGAGTTTCAAAGCACAGTGTGTAACAGACTTCTCTCTGTAATACACTTCTGAAGATGCCAGCCACAGATGCAGGCGAAATGTTTGGAACGATCTACCAGACCACACAGCCCGGAAAACCCACCAGAACCAGTTGAATCCGGCCGTGAAAGCCTTCGACAAAACAGTTTTAAAGCAGTTTGCAAACTCTTTCCAGTCCCACAACAGACACCTTGTGACGTCGTCTGGACTGAAGGAGTTCAAAGAGAAGGCTTCACATGTGTAGGAGCTTAGAAACAAATCCAGTTCACCAGATAAGAGTCCACTGCTCGTGTGGAGGACTGGGGAATCATACCTGGTTCTCCACATTAGAGTCTTCTGCTCTTAGACACTACACCGTGCTGGCCCTCAAAACAGCAGAAATTAACCAATTCAGTAACAATAATCTAAAATAATTCTTTTTAAAAACGACTTAAATACAACATAATACTAATACAAAAATATCATTCCAGCACTCTAAGCTTCAGTGTATGTTCATCTGATTTCAAAGGCCTTCTAAAAAAACAAATATTGTTATTCTAAAAGGCCAAGGGAAAAGGATATATTGTCTATTACGAAGAAGGCCATGAGATATCGTAGCTAGATTATCCTCATCCTCCAGAAATTGTTGTGACTTGGGAATCAACCAACACTCGTGAAAGGCATTCCTGGCTATCTCTTGGGATTTATACCCCGCTATTCTCTCCTGTAAGGAGTCTCAAAGAAGCCTAAAAACTCCTTTACTTCTTCTCCCCACAACAGGCAGGTGGGGCTGGGAAAGTGTTGAAAGACTGTGACTGGCCCAAGGTCACCCAGCAGGCTTCATGTGTAGGAGCTGGGAAACAAATCCAGTTCACCAGACCCATGTGGAGGTGTGGGGAATCAAACACAGTTCCCACAGTCCACCACTCTTAACCACTGCACCACACTGGCTGTTAATGAAATGTATAACTTGTATACGTTTCAGTTCTGCTCTGGAAAGCAAAGAGAAAAGTATGACTGCTGTCCTTCAAGACTTGCAGAGTGAACGCTTGAAAGAAAAGGAACTACAGGCTACGTTAGATGAACAACAGCGACAGCATAAGATACAAGAGGATGAAAATTCAAAAGCAACAGAGGTAAAATACTGTATTAAAATACTTAACACCTCTGAGGTGTTAAGATTTTTATGTTGTTTTCTCCTACTTATCTAAATTTTGCTCCAGCGAAACCCAAATTCATCAGTCAGAATGAACAGTGAAAAATAAACAAATATGTGCTTGGTTGATGTTGTGTTTTCTTTAGAGGAGAGTGCGCAAACTGCCTTCCACTCACACAGAAGTATGCTGAGCACTGATGAGCTCAGAGAAATGGGTGCCGCCACCCAGGAGTTGTCTTTTGGCTTTTTGTGTAAGCGAGGGTGATGGGCACATGAGCATATTTCTCCCTGGGAACTTTTATTATGGAGGGTCTTATATTAATTTTTGCCCCCAAAGATGCGCTATGTCTTAATTCAGGGGATCTCTTATTTTTCCGCTCCACAGCTGCATGCTCTGGTGTTCTGGTCGACGGGCATGCTTCCAAACAAAAACTTTGCTACAGTTTACTTTGGGGGGATGTTTTATATTTAGCCCTTCAGCAAAACCTCTACTACGTCTTATTCTCAGGGGATGTCTTATTTTTGGGGAAGCAGGGTATGCACAGAGGTGATGCAAGTGAATTTCTCATTCTGTTGGACAGGAGCTCCAGGCTGCCTTGGAACTACAATGTATTCAAAACAGCCAGTTGTCCGTGGCTTTAGAGCATGAGCAGACGGCAAACAACAATCTTCGTAAAGAACTTCAAATTGAGCATTCTCGCTGCGAGGCCTTGCTGTCCAAAGAACAGAATAAGTCTTTGGAACTCCAGAAAACTATAGATGCTGAGAAGAGCCGCAGTTTAGAGCTTTCAAGCTCTTTGAACCACGAGCGTGTTTTAACAGAACAGTTGAGCATGAGAATAAACGACTCTTGTCAGCACAAAGATTCATTGCAAAAGCTGCAAGCTCAGTTGTCTATCGAGCGGTCCCATGCCAGGGAACTGGCAGCCATAATTGAGAAGACACAACAGCAAACTCTTGAGTCCAAGAAACAGATGGACAAAAGGCAACTGTGCAAAGAACCTGAGAGAGAACACGACCTCTTCAGCAGTCTCCAGATTACACAGGCATCGCTGCAAGCTCAGAAGCAGGACATTATCCGTGCCTTGGAGACAGAGAGGGGAAAAGAGGCCCAAAGGAGGAGGGAATGGGAACAGCTGCAGGCAGTCCTCCGATCCCTCAGGGGTCCAGAGAACGCGGCAGAACAAGAGGCCAGGGAAGCAAAGCAAGAGCAGCAGTGGAGGGTGCTGGACAGGCTGAAGGAACTGCAGGAAGCTCAAGAAAGTCAGGTAAAAAAACCCATTTGTAACCAATACAGAATAAATGTCATAGAACCTGTTGATGTTATACAGTAGTCCTGAAAATCTACCCTATGAAACAACAACCAAAAAGAGGTTTTATGAGTTTTGTGTGATACAGTTTGACTGTTTATTGTTAGACTATTTATTATTTTCTTTAATCAGACTTTAAAAAGGGCTTGGACAGATTGATGGAGGAGAAGTCGATCTATGGCTACCAATCTTGATCCTCCTTGATCTCAGATTGCAAATGCCTTAGCAGACCAGGTGCTCAGGAGCAGGAGGAGCAGAAGGCCATTGCTTTCACATCCTTCATGTGAGCTCCCAAAGGCACCTGGTGGGCCACTGCGAGTAGCAGAGTGCTGGACTAGATGGACTCTGGTCTGATCCAGCAGGCTAGTTCTTATGTTCTTATGTTCTTATTGTGAACGGGCATTTGAATGTTTGCGTGATAGCTGCTAGTGGGGGCAAATAGCTGATTCCAATGACAGCAACCTCTGGCATGCTTTGGGGACCCCGGCATCTAGACCACATGCATTTAATTTCCTGTGGATCTATATGCCTATGATGTCGTCTGTCTCTGTGACATGGAGTGGAAAACATAGTGCCTAGTAGTCTGGTGGGAGTGAGCCCTGAGTTCCAGATGATTATGGACTACATATACCTATCAGTCCTTCCTTCCAGCATGGCCAATTGGCACTGCTGGCAGGGGCTGATGGGAATTGTAGTCCATAACATCTGGAGTGCCAAAGGTTCGCCACCACTGGACTATTCTGTGAGCTGACTGAAACTATATGCACTTCTACTTGGGAAAAAGAAGCAGCATCCCTGCAATTTCAATCATGAAAAAACTCCTGGTGCCCCACATATCAAGAGCCTAGGAATTTATGGGCCACATAAATAACAGCAATCCTGACACAGATTTTCCATTGAATAAGGTGTGAGATCTTCCAGTTCTCTATTTACTTTCCATTTCCAATTCAGAGAGAAAAGAGGAGCGTGCAAACCCCAAGGATATTTTCAATCTGACCCTGGCTGAACAGTGTCCAGAGTACATACATCCCTGTTGTAAGGAATTCCATAGAAGCAGAAATAAAAGGCTTTTTGGGTGTAAAAGACCGTTTATTCAGACATCTTAGAAAGCTCACGTACACGCCGTGGCAGGAATAAGGTCTCCCGCCAGAGGCACAGGTTATAACTCTGTCCATCCCATCCCCCCTCCCGGATTCCCATGGGAACGGAGGTCTCATCTCCCTCGCAGAGATAAGGTCTCCGCGGCAGAAGCTGGCCCATCGCCCGGGTTGTGGAATGTAGTCAAGGCCAGGCGGCTGACCCGCTCATCAACACCATTGAATCCTTTACACCTGTTTCATTTTCCTTATAAATCTATCAAAGGAGGTTATTTTCAGAAGAGGCTGACAAAGGAAAGGGCCTCTTGTCTCAAGAGGGGCTGATAAAGGATCTTCTACTGTTTGGATGCCAGAACGACTTTTGTTCTGTGCAGCAGCCAGCCACAGATGCAGGCAAAACATCAGGAGAAAATGCTACTGGAACACGACCATACAGCCCGGAAACCCCACAACACCCCAGTGAATTCCAGCCATGAAAGCCTTCGACAGTACATTGACTTTTGTTGTATTTGGAAGGGATACGGGATTTAGACTAGCACCACACCATTTTATGGGGGGGGGGGAGATAAAGGGAAAAGACTGCTACAAAATCTGATTTCCTCAAATGGGCATGCTCTGCAGACGCTGCACATTCAGACATCTCTCAGGCTTCTTTGGCAGCCTTCTCAAGTGAAGTCCCAGCAGATAAGATCTGTAAAGCTGCTGCGTGGCCCATATCTTGGACATCTCTTGGGCATTATTCTGATGTCAATTTTGGGAAAGAGAATTTGGGGAAGCTGACCTATGAATTCTTAGATCAGCTCATAGAAGGGAAAGACACACTCCCAGTGGTGGGATCCAAAAATTTTAATAACAAGTTCTGATGGTGGTGGGATTCAAACAGTGGCGCCACCGCACACATGCACCTCCAGTCCCTATTGGGCAGGGAGGTTGCTTTAGTAACCTCTTCTAGAGAAGTGGTGAGAACTGGCTGGATCCCACCTCTGCCCACTCCCCTTCTTGTATTGTGACTCTAAGGGCAGATGAGGACTGGGGGGGGGGAATGAGTGCCTTGAGCTCTGGCAGACTCAAGGTCTCTCCCAGCTGGAACTGCACCTGAGCTGCTCCCATGAGTGACCAGGTGTAGTGGAAGGTGTGGTGGAACAGCCCCACGGACCTTGAATGCCACTCCGTGTAGTCCTCTGGCATGTCCACCAACTGTCCCCAGACTCTGCCTGGTGAGGTGCCACGTTCCCTGACTCACCTGACCCTTGGATGAGTTTCCCCTCTCTCTTTTTCTACAATACTCTGCCACCACCTGAGAAGCCATTATTTCCAGCATCCCTTCCTGCTTTGTGGTTCTAAGGCTCTACCTAGTGCTTCCATCCCCAGTAACCCAGCGTGTGGTTACTAATAGGGATGGCTTACTGCCCTTGCAGACTCCTGAGGAAATGGGAGTTTAGCAACTGATCACCTCCTTTCCCTTGGCAGCCAGTTCAAATAACCGGTTCAAACAGTGGAAGTCTATATGAGACAACCACTAGCATTCTGAATAGCGTAGAATTTATGAGAAGTAAAAAGCCCATGCGCGTATTTGCACACGGCAACTGACTGAGCAAGAAATATAAAAAAGGTAGAGACTTGCAGTGGCTCTGGCTCTTACTCTGTACATGCCCTAGCTGATCTTGTTCCAAGGCAGGCTCTTTAACTTAGAAACCTCAGTTTGCTAACACCTTCCCATTATCTGAAGGCCCTTGTCTAGGCAGGCAGCCCTCCATGTGCTCCACATGGCAATGGCAGCCATCAGGATGGAGCTCAGACCTGAGAGCTCCATCCTCTAGATGTACGCAGCCAAGAGGGATGTGCAAATAAATAAATAAACAAGGTCCACTCCCTCTTCTATGCCAAGTGGTTTTATCTCTTCAGTTTCCCCACCCTTTCATGGGTGAAAGTATCCCTTCCTAAAACCTTCAGTTAGATACGGCCTAGTCTCTGTTATATTTTTAGAGTGCCTTTTCTCTTAACAGTGGCATACGTGGCCCTGCTCTCCCCCTTTCTTCCTCTCAAAACAGAGTGGTGAGGTAGGTTAGGTCAGGAGATAGTTATTGACCCAAGGCCACCCTGTGACTTGAATCCAGGTCTTCCTGCTTGGTCCGTGTCCACCACTTTTAACCACTGTTCCACACTGTCAGTTAATATGTATATATAGGTTACATTGCAATACTTTTTATTCCAATAGCTGGAATTACAGCAGTGGCACAACACTGGAAGAATTGAGGAACTGCAGCACATGCTGGAAGAGCTGAAGGAGCAGGAACGATACCTTCTTGTTCATAAAAATCAGCACAAACTTCCTTCATGTCCTTCAAAAAATTGTGCCACCAACTCAGCACTGCTGCTAATGGAACAGCAGAAACTAGAAAACATCAGAGGACAGTTGCTCGTTGCTGCCACCTTCCTCTCGGAGTTTGCATATAAAAATATGGACAAGTAAGTTTTTTACAAGAGTATTTCTGTCAGGATGGCAGCTATGGGGGTTGGGCTGCCTGGGGAACTGTGCCTTTCAACCGTGCAATGCTTCTGCTACTCTGCCTTTTTCCACAGCTGGCTTATCGAGTAACCTTGGGTGTCTGGAGATGTTGCTGGGGAACTGTCCTGCTGAGGGTTTCACATGGGGGGGGGGGGATGAAAAGTACTATCCGTAATAGCGCTGGTCTGAGAGCTTGAGCTTCAGAACACTCTTCTGTTGCTTTCCTGTCACTTGCAATAAAATCTGGAATTTCTGAAGTCTGGCTGGTTCATTGTCAATGCAGGGGAGTCCTGACAATTTCTAACAAAAACCAACATTCCTATTTCTAATTCAACAATATAGTCTACAAATTTGGGGGAAATGGCAGTTGTGATTTCCTGCTAGTTGGTTGAAACAAAATTAAACAGGATTCCAGTAGGCCTTAGACTCTAAAAAGCCAGAGCAAATTGCATCAATTGTGGGATTGTTTCCACTTTTTTACCTGTTAAAACCAGTTGGCTTCTGCTGGAATAGTTCTGTTGAGGATTGTATTGTAAATGTGTTCATCAGCTCCACATCTGGGATCAATGAAAAATATCAGTTTCCTTTTGGTAAAAATTTAAAGTTTGGATTTTGTGTTTTTGAAATGCAACTTTGTCGGCTGCCTTTTTGGCCAGATATGTTCTGTTTAGCTGGATATGGAAGGTGGTTGGCCAGCATTAAAAACTACACAAATGTGTTTGTACAAAACAAGCTTTGGAGAAGTGGCTGGCCGACTGGCTAAACTTTATTCCATATGGAGTTAGGCGCAAACTACATGGGATGTTGTAATTTTGCTGCACAAGAGCTACAATGAGGCTGCAAGCATGGCTGAGGGGACGGGGCAAAATTCCCATCCCGTGGGCTTTAAAAAAGCCAGAGGAGGGGAGGATCCGGCTGGTGAAATGACACCAGGTGGACAAGTTAATCACTCTCCTATTTGAGGCTTTTCATCATCTAAATGGTGTGTCAAGGACACGTCGCTGGTGTGCAGGTCACTTGGCCCTCTGTCTTAATGGGAAACAACTCAGACTTCATATATACAGAGTTCTAGACCTGTGCAGGAGATAACTGCCTGTTTATTGGGATAAGCAGTTAAAACCATCTGTCTGGTCTGTATTCCATAGAACACTTCTCTGGCCTGCTCCGGAGGACGAAGCTGTTTCAGCCTTGTTGCGTACACTTGAGGACCTGAAAGCAGAATTACTGACTTCTTCCAGACCTCTGGTGAGAGAGTTTGTTTTATTCTGATGAAGTGCTGCAGTGTGTTGCATTTTTATAGAGGAAAAGTAATTTGCCTCTTTCAGTTTTCAGAGGGTGAAGAAGAACTTCTACTGTTTCAAGATTTTACATCTTGCTTATGATTACTACTGTAGACATGTTGCTTGGATCAAAGACACTTTCCATTTCAGTGGCAGCCCAGTCCTTTCACTGAGGAATGCAGCAATATATCCCTGGTACAAGATCTTGTATCCCTGGTACAAGATCTTGCCCCCCACTCCGGGGGGCAGCCTCACTGTGCACTCCTATGCAGAGCTGCTCCAGTGAACCCTGGACTTCCCCTTCACTGGAGCTTGAAGCTCTGGGAGATGACCTTGAATGGCTTCCTGGTAGCCAAGTGCTTCGGAAGCGTGGAGCGTTCTGTTGAATAATCTCTGTGCGTCAGTCATGAGGACAGATTTAGCCCTGTCCCCCCCCGCCCCCCCATCATGTCTCAGGACAGGTCATCTGTTCCATGTAGGTCCCGTGGGATTTTTCTCCCAGAACCTTGGACAACAGAGCAATAGCTTCGCCTTGCAAGATTTGGAGAAGTGATGAATCTAGAGGCTCAGCATGTTTGTTTGCTGCTTGTTCAAGCGAACAGAGAAAGAACATACTGAGTCATGGCTTTTGAGGGGACGTTATTGGCCTTGGAGTATTCTCCTCAGGAGTTTTCATGTCTTAGAAACGTATGTAATGTTTTCCTGTGCAGGGCTATTATCGCTGGGTCGGAATGTCCTCCAAACAGATGTAGTGGCTTCTTTTGCTGCTTCCTCTTTTACGCGTGAATGATAATGGAAAAGTGGACCGACTTTAAATTTCTTTTCTGCTTTAAAGTTCGGTTCTGTGGAAGAGCAGGCAGTCCATGGTCTGTGGGCTATAAATTTCAGCTGGGATGGCCCAGTGTTATCTTTTGGACATGTTAGAAGATAATCCCTAGCTCATGAGTGCTTTTTGCCTGTTGCAGGTCATCTGTCGCTGCTGCATTTGCTTTTCTATTGTAGGGGTCTGCAACCTGTGGCTCCATGCGGCTCTTTCGTCCTTGCACTGTGGCTCCACGTGGCTTGGATCCTCTGAGCCTCCTCCGGAGAGTTGCCCAAGGGTTAATGGGAAAGAATCCCCATTCCTAGAGAGGCACAGCCCGAGAAGGCTATCCCAAGTCACTTCCAGCTTCCCTGTCCCAGCTGCCTGGTTGGCTGATGCCGGTGATGACGGCACGGGGTGGGGGCGGAGTACCGCTGGTGGATTCTCTTGAACAGATGAACGGCGAAGGGTGGGAAACGGGAGGGAGTTGCAGGAGTACAGATTTTCAGCGCAATCCTAACCTCAGTCCGCCCGCCTTCAATGGGGGGTCAGGAGTCGACCCTGCTTTGGGTGGCCTCATTCCCCCCTCCCCCAGGTCCTTCTTGGGGGGTGGGACCACATGGGGGACCCCAGCAGCACCACCTTTGGTTGCAGACTTCCCAGCAGCCCCGCTGAGCTCCAGGGGCTTTCCTGGCGGATGGCAGCCTAGCTGAGTCCTGGTGAGAAATATGATGTCAGGTTTTAAAGGAGTTAGTACCTGCAGCCCTGCAAGGTTGCACTCGTCGGGGCTGTTTGATGGGGAGGCGGGGGTGGGTGGGAATTGTTTTCTTCTGCATTGCCAAGGAGGGCAGGAACGCTTGGGGGAAAGCCTTGCATGTGGATCTTGGAAGGTTTACTTCAGAGTAAGCCAGTGGAGGGTAAGCTTGTAGATCGTGGAAGGGAGGAAGGCCAGGATCATCCTCAGCCATGGTTGTCACAGGTTGCCAACTCCCAGCGGGCAAATCCCAGGACATTTGGGGGTAGATTCTCAGAAGTTGTGGCTTTGGGGACCAGGGCGGGGGCCATGCTCAGTCATGAATATGGCTGCCGAGTCCACCCTCCATGGCAGACATTTTCTCGGGGGGGCGGGGGGAGTTCAGCCCTCCCCTGGAAGTTGACAACCCCATTAAAGGCACCAATTTTGATCCACCATCCAAGTGGAATTTGAGGGGGTTCTTTTCGGGGGGGGGGGCATAATCAGTGTCTTTCAACACAAGAAAAGAGAAATGTGTGAAACGGGGGTTCTATTGCTGGTCATTTGAATCATGTACAAAACAACAGAATTTTTACCCACCCACCCCGCCCTTTTGCTTTGATGGGTAAAAATGGGCCCCAAAGAAGGGAACTTCTCCCTGCATGAGAATATATACAAGTCAAATAGATGTCAAATAGTATTTGCGGCTCCAAGTGTTTTCTTTTCCGTGGAAAACGGGTCCAAATGGCTCTTTGGGTGTTAAAGGTTGCCGACCCCTGTTTTAGTGCATTGTTTGTTCTCCAATTGAAATCATACTTGAAAACCGGGAAGAGTCTCCTCTTTCTAGATGGGATCTTAGTTTTGCTCTGCTGGCCTTCTAGCTGAAGAGGGTGTGATGTTTTGCTGCTTGCTTGTCTATATAGATAACAGAAATCCAACTTTCCAGTTTGCCCTCTAGCTGATTTGCAGCTAGAGGGCTTTATTGGCCTTGATTTCGTACTAGCAGGCTGTTGAATGGCTGTTGTAATGTACTTTAAGCAATCTTAGCAAATTATTGTTTGAATGTTTTGTTAGGTCACATCTACATCTATTATGAATTCTATTCAAGACTTGGAAAGAGTTGCATGGCCACCAGAAAGAGCTGTTTCTCAGAACAGCGTGAAAGCATCAGAATATGAAATAACAAAAACTATTTCTGTGTCTGAAAATAAGTCAACCGCGGGTTCTTCCAACCTAAAGGTATTTTTTTTCTGAGTATCATTTGTACGCTGGAAATGTATTTTCCATTTTTAGGGACAAGAGGTTATGGGACTTCATTTAGCTGTCCTGTGGCAGTCAGGGAGAAGAAGAGGCGGAGGAGGAGGAGTTTGAATTTATACCCCACTTTTCTCAACTGTAAGGATACTCAAGGTGGCTTACAAGCTCCTTACAAGGTAGAGCTGGGGGAGAACCGTGACTGACCCAAAGTCACCCAGCAGGAATGTAGGACTGAGGAAACACATCTGGTTCACCAGATAAGCCTCTGCCACACAGGTGGAGGAGTGGGGTATCACACCCAGTTCTCCAGATTAGAATCCGCCTGCTCTTGACCACGACCCCACGCTGGCTCTGGAGGAAAAAACGTCGGGTCTGGCCACGGAGGCTTCTTGCCATTGCACGAGGGCTTCCTGCAGTACTTTTCCTCAACCCCCCTCCACAGTCCTGTCTGCTGGTATCCCAGGTACCTGAATCTGAATTAATTGGGTTAAAGAATGAAATAATTGTGGATTTGCAATACAAAAAAGAAACCCCTTCCATAAATTGCTAGCTATAAGCAAAAATCTGGCTTTTCTGTTTGGTTGTTTCAGCTTCAGAAGTTATACAGGAAATATTTGCGAGCTGAAAGCTTTAGGAAAGCTCTCATTTATCAGAAAAAATACCTTCTGCTTCTCCTGGGTGGATTCCAAGAATGTGAGCAAGCAACGTTATCCCTCATAGCACGTATGGGCATCTTCCCCTCCCCTCCAGACCTGCAGGTCTCTGAATCACGGAGCCGTCCTTTTACGAAGTTCAGATCTGTCGTTAGAGTGGTCATTGCAATTTCAAGGTAAATAGCCTTTTAATACTGCATTGCTGTCACCAGATTATTTCCTGTTGTTAAATTTCACAATAGTTCTTGATCTCTCTGTGCTTGTTTTTTCTAAGGAAGGGTTTAAAAATTCTATAAATCTTATTGAACCAAGAATGTTGAAATGTTTAATGAAGCTCGAAACTGTATTCTTTTGCTTTATTGTTCCATGCTGTCCCAAAGGGACTTGCAGTGACTACGTGATTCTTGGGCATTCAAGATAAGCAATTTAGGTTGCACTTCCAAAAACACCCCAGATCCTCAGTCCATTATGGCATTTCATGCTAACTATTTTACAGTTGTTATAGTCTGCCTTTCTAAGAAAGAATCACAGTGGATATCTAAGCTATGTTGCATATTCCTTTGACTCTCTCTTCTCCCAACCAGGTTGAAGTTTCTGGTGAAAAAATGGCATAAGGTCAGTAGGAAGGAGTTGGTATCGGAAACCTATTTGCATAGGATGGGACACAACACATGTAAGCGTTTCTTCTGTGTGGTATAGTATTCTGGGGATGTGTCTGCAAACTTTCCCTTGATATATGAGAACCAGATTGAGTAGTGAAGTCATGAGAAACATCCTTATTTGTGTTATCCTTTTCCTCCCAGATACATAGTGTGGATTTTAGTGTACCACACGCATGCATGATTTCAGCCTCTCCCCGGGAATACCTGGCTCCCGAAACCTTTAGATGTCAGGTGAAACCAGCCCCTTATTTATTTTTTCTAGAGAACAAAAATCAAAGGGGGATGTTTTCATTGGCTCGAAGCAACACCCTGCCACCTGCTGTCTTAGAGGGCAGATTCAAGAAAATCCCCTATGAACAGAGGCTCTTCCAGTTGCTCACTGGAAGAAGTTGATGGGCTAGAACACGAGTTGCTTACGGGCCCTCTATGTGACAGGCGTAGAGAAGAAGTCCTGGGGCCTAACTTGACTGAATGGGCTGGAAAAGAGAATAAATGGAAACTGAACTATTTGCTGTTGGGTACCACATGCAGTCAGAAATGTCTCCCTACTGGGAAAATAAGACTGCAGCCACTGACACCCAAGAAGAAATGTTGCTCGTGTGGATGCTGGTGCGAAAAGCAGGGCATTGAAAGCAGACAGGGCACCCAGGACGTGGCGAGGGCCCCTCTGCAGTGCAGGGCTTTTTCGTATGGAGCAGACTCGAAAGGGGTCTCACGTTAGGTCTAACTGACAAGCTGTGAAGGCAAGAGGTGGGGCAGCTGCCACTGATCTTTGTATCAGTCCTTTCCATTTGTGCTTTGTTATTACCTGTAGATCAAAGGATTTATTTTTTATTCATTCATTCATTCAGTTTCCTATGCTGGCCACCCCCAAAGGGCTCTGGGTAGTGTGCAATACATAATAAGTTCAGTAACATAAAACCATTTAAAATATCATAAAACAATTAAAAATGCATAAATAGATGTGAGAGAGTTGCCATAAACGTGTTCCTCTGATTGTGCTGCTTCAGTCCTTGCAAGCGTCCTGTGTGGCTGTGGGGAAGGGGAAAGGCCGACACAACCCCTCTCTGGCCCACGTCAGTCCGTTTATTGGGCTTCCTCCATCGCTCAGTGGCTGTGCTGGCCAAAATACAGTGAGAGCGTTTTTCTGGGTTGCTTGTCAGGGCCTGCCTCTGCAGGATGGGGCTCCTGCGTCACCTCTTGCGCAGGGAGAGCCCTGGCTGCTGAGGGGGGGAGAGGGGGAGGGGCTGGAGCTTCTCTCCAGCTCCGGCCCCTCCTCCTGGGCTCAAGAATGGGGATGCTGGAAGGGCCTTCAAGTTGTAGCCGACAACCCTGCAGGGTTTTCAAGGCAAGAGACAGGCATCCTTTTTAAAGCTGTGCAGGCACGCACCCGTCTCTCTTTTCCCTGCTATGCTCTGCCTTCTGCTGTGTTGGTGGTCTTCCACAGTGGTGAAGGGAGGAGAGCTGTCCCTGCCTCTGTCATGTGACCTTTCGGGTGGGAAACCGCACCACTCTTGGCTGGGGGTGTGTTTGTGTGTCACGCTCTGAAACTTCTAGAAGCTGTCTAGTCAGTTCTCCGCAGCCAGCCTGTGCAGCCCCTTGTACCTGCACTTGATGAAGAACAGTTACCAGGAAGTGCACCTTCGTTTTCTGGCCCCACTTTTGTCTGCTTGTCTGGCACACATCTGCCAAAGCTCTTGAGTCGAATTCAGAAGTAAACAGGGGTTAAAACAGTGTGTGACACATTCAATCCAGATCCCAAAGGCAAAGCAGAGGCCCTCGAGCAACGGCAGCTTTTCCCGGGTGATGATATGGAGCCTCCTGGAACTCGAGACACTGGATGCGGCAACAGGAACGGCCTCGTGAGAACTGGGAACGGCTCTCCTAAAACACCACCTCAAATGAATGTCCAGTTAGTATAGATTTTGTTCTGTTTGTTTCATTGGGACACTTTTCCTAAAGCATGTACCAGTCAGAGTGACTGTCTAAAATAAAACATGTCTTTTCATGTGTTTCTGTGAACATTAGATGAGGGCTGCTGGGATCAGCCCAAAGGTCGATGTAGTCCGTGGGGCTGACCAGCAACAAGCAGGGAATCAATCCCTTGTCACAACCTCAGCCTTGTCAAATAAGTGAATCAGTTCCTTGAAAGCAGAATTCGTATTTATTGATTGCAAGCACAGAAAAGCTGTTGACTTATAGTCAGAACTGAGTACATTAGAAAAGACAAAGCATGGTATCCCCCAGCATAAATACCTCATGCCCCCGACCCCCTCTTCCCGTCCCTGTGGTGAGGAAGTTCAGTCACACACACACACGCACACATTCCTTAGATGGTGAGAACTTGGGAAGAAACCACCCAGTCCCAACCCCACCCCCACCCCTCTTCCTCCAGCTGCAGAAGCCGGATAAGGGCAGACTGGCACAGGGAGGAATGAAATACAAGCAATCCTGCAGGCTGTTTAAGCACTCTGCAAAAAGAAATATGGCTGGACATTAGGGGGTCATGACATCTCTCCCCCTGCTATTCCCGGACTTCCCCCCTTACAACTGGTATTCCGTTCCCTTTAGCCATCAGGGCTAATAGCTATTGAGAAACACATTCTCTGTGAATTTGTCTAATTCCTTTTAAAGGTAGTGGCTGTCGTCATATTCTGTGGTGCTAGATTCAATAAGTGCCGTGTTTCCCCGAAAATAAGACAGTGTCTTATATTAATTTTTGCCCCCAAAGATGCGCTATGTCGTGTTTTCAGGGGATGTCTTATTTTTCCGCTGCACAGCTGCATGCTCTGGTGTTCTGTTCGACGGGCATGCTTCCAAACAAAAACTTTGCTACGGCTTTCTTTCAGGGGATGTTTTATATTTAGCACTTCAGCAAAACCTCTACTAAGTCTTATTCTCAGGGGATGTCTTATTTTCAGAGAAACGGGGTATGTGTTGAGTGAAGAAGTACTTCTCTCTGTGCCACCAAGTCAGAGGTGTCTTTTGGCAGCAGGCGTTTTCAAGGCAAGAGGTGGTCAGAGGTGGTTGGCTGGAGCCTGCCTGTGCTTGGGCTAAGAGAGCTCTGATGGAACAGTGACAGGCCCAAGGTCACACAGCAAGCTTCATGTGCACGAGCAGGGAATCAAACCTGGTTCTATACCACGCTGGTTCTTTATTCAGATTCTCTGCAGTTTGTCCAGAACCATGAATAATTTTATGAAGATGTTTTCCTTTTTAGTCATCTGTGTTCCAAGCTAAAAAGCCCTTCATCTGTGAAACCAGGTGGTCAGAGAGGGCTATTAGCTTTAGAGAGGAGATCACCTGTTATCACTGTGGTCAAATTTAAAAGGGCCCATGGAGGAAGACAAGAGTCAAGCCACAAGTTTCTGCTTTGGGTAGGATGTGAGGAGATGGAAGCAGGGCGTTTACTATATGAACAAGTTATAAAATTTGTGCCTATTACAACCCTTTCAAAAATACTTGCAAGTATTAGTGGTTGTATCTTATTTGCTGTAAACTGGCCATTTGCTCAGTTTTGGACGTTGTAGTTTTAGATTATAGCGGTATCTTCAGAAGTCTTTCTTTTCATGCCTGTTCAGTGTTCCCGGCTAATTTTGCTTATTTGCACCCTGGAATTTGTGAGTCTAGAGCAGGCGTTGCTGAGGGAGTGAGAGGGGAACGTTGTGAATTTCCTGTCTTGTGTCGGGGGTTGGACTTAGATGACTCTTGAGGCCCTTTCCAGCCCTGTGTTTCTATTCTAATTTGTTTGTTTTGATATCCTACAGGTTCACTCGCTGCTGTTCTCAAGCCTCATCTAAGGATCCTGAACATTCATTAGCTGAATACATTTCTCATTTGGAGGCCATTCAACAAAGGCTAGGAATGCTCCTGCCAGGTAACATGAATATATTCCGAAGAAGCTGGAGTTTGGTTTTTTGTCTTAGGCCGTTTTCGCGTGGCCAAATAACAGTGCCCTAGGGATAGAAAAAACGCTGTCCCTAGGGTGCTGTTCCTGGCTGCCCCCAAGCGGCATCTTCTTTTGAAAAGCGGCATCTTCTCACTGGCGCGGTGCAAACAGCACTGGTGGGAAGACGCCGCTTTTCCCATCCCCTCCACTCACCTTCCCGTCCAGTGCTGCTCTGGAGGGACACGCCCACGCTGCCCTCCGACCCCTGGAGGTTGGAGGGCAGCGTGGGCATGTCCCTCCAGAGCAGCGCTGGCCAGGAAGGTGAGTGGAGGGGGCTGACCCAGAGGCCGCTCAGGCTGGGGAGCAAGTTGGGGCCGCTCGCACGATAGCGTGCAAACAGCCTCCGAGCCTCCACTGGCACAATTCATGCCAGTGGAGCTGTGTTTCCGCCACCGTGCAGGAACAGCCTTAGATCCTGACTCGCTCTCCTGGCTGGATGTGAAGTTTGTCTCTGCTCAGTCTGTGGATTTCTTTCCATTGTCTTTTCATGGGTCTTAAAATACATGAATTGAGGTGGTCTATCATATTTTTAAGAGAGAACTAAAAATGTGAGTTTTATAAATTTAACAGTGCAGTCCTGGGCAGACAGACCCTCTTCCAATGACGCCACTGACTTCAAAAGACTCGGAGAAGGAAGGTGTCCGTCTGTTAAGATCTGTTGCAGTGCGAACATGTTCTCTATATCAGATCATCTAAAATATTATGTGGAGACGGGAAATTTGCTTTATTGTCAGTATAAATGGCTAACATAGTTAAAAGAATCCAAATATTCCTGCTGTTTGCATTCTGTTCTCAGCTTCCAGATGTAACTGTTTACTGAACTGGACTGCATTTCTTTACAAGCCAGCATCTTGAAAGAGCCAGCAGAGAATATATGTGGCATGTCCTAATAGTGGAATGATTTAAATCAGCCCAAACAGAAAACTTGATTTAAATCACTAATTCAGGTTCGGCCATTTTTTCCTTGGTGTGATTTAGAAGCATGATCTGCACACTGCTCTCCGTGGCTTGGACCCGTTTGGGTTAGATTGCTGTGATGTGCTCTAGGTGGTGCCGCTGTTGAAAAGTGTTCCCAAACTTCCATTGGTCTAACATGCCACAGCCAGTATATTGTCCACGTGGGCTGCAGGGATCTTTCCCTGCGGGTGCTGGAAAAACTGTGCTAACTGGCCCATTCGTTCTTGAGCACAGTTCAGAGTGCTGCTATCATGGCCCTAACAGCTTGAGACCAGGGAACAGGAAGGAGGCCCCGCCTCCTCCTCCTAGGCAGTCCAGCCCTCCAGTCAAGATCTTCTCAAAAGAGGTTGTCTGGGCCCCCACGTGGAAAGGTGAGCCAGGTGGTGACTGAAGGTAGACAGTACAATCACAGATAGTTGCCTTGCTTAGTTGTACCTTATTACTGTGGGTGGGGGGCGGGGGGGAGAACAGACATAGCATAACTGAAATACTGAAAACATTAAAAAAATTAGTTAAAGTTTTGAAAATCTAAAAATCTAATGCTTTGCTCCTCAATGCTATCCATCCTGCATTGAATCAATCTTACATCCTTAGTGAAATTGAACTATTAGATGATGATACTAACTTGAATTTGTATCCTTTTGGGGCAATCTCCAGAACCAGAGAGGCTGTAAGTGTGTCCCGAGTCCGCCCTGGGTCTTCCTGGAACTGCAGACACTTGAGGCCGCTCCTTTCTCTGCCAGCGAGTGACCGACTCACACCATCCTCGCGCCTGAAAGCACAGTTGAATAAAATGTTCTGAATATCTGTGTGATAGTTTTGCATCAGAGTTTTAACAAATGTTTTCTATACCTAAATGTTTTTATACTTCGGGAGTAGTGACTGCTCTGTTCAAAAGCAGTGCTTCAAAATTTTATTTGAAATAACAAGGGGATAACTTAAGACAAGCCTGTCTTGCTGTCTCATAAATGTCCACTTATTTTTTCACCGAATAATTCATTTTCTTTTTACTAAAGAATTCATAAACAGTTATTAAAAGACTTGTAAAATTTTATTTAGTTCTATGGTTTCTTTGTTAATTTTGTTATATAGTTACTGCTTTGCTTGTAAAAAATCACCAGGTTAGCTAAATAAAGTTCCTTCAGCCTCTATCCTGCCTCTCAGAAAATAGCCTCAGTTATCTACCGTATATACTCACGTATAAGCCGACCCGTATATAAGCCGAGGCACCCAATTTTACCTCAAAAAACTGGGACATTTTATTGACTCGCGTATAAGCCGAGGGTGGGAAAGATCCATCAGGAGGCAGGGTGCTGAGCCGGCAAAGGAGCCACAGCTGGAGGAAAGGAGTGCCCCAGAAACCTTTGGGAGGCTTTTTAAGTAGGGGCGAGGCGGCCGCGCACGGGTCTGGGGAGAGGGAAAGTGGCTGAAGGCAGGAGAAAGCGAAGCAGAGAATGCCTTGTCCCCCTCACTAACTCACGCTTTCTTTCTTGCAGGCTCTAAGTTTAAGGCGTGGTTTCAGGGAAGCTGCCAGCTTTCTTTCTTGCAGGCTCTAAGTCAGGGGTCTTCAAACTGTGGCCCTCCAGATGTTCATAGACTACAATTCCCATGAGTCCTACCACTTGGCCATGCTGGCAGGGGCTGATGGGAATTGTAGTCCATGAACATCTGGAGGGCCATAGTTTGAAGACCCCTGCTCTAAGTCTACAGGGAAGCTGCCGCTCGGGGCAGCCTATTCTATGGTTTTCTTAAAAGGGCAATGCAGCATTGCCAGAATTGGTTGTAAAATTGGTTGTAAACGAGCCTAATTGTCTCGTCGAGAGGGCAACACAAAAACACATGTCTGAGCACTTCTACACAGTTCATGGAGCACAGGCAAAATGTCAACCGTCTCCCTTGCAACAAAGCCGGTGGTAATCCGTTACAACTCACACAGGTGAAGGCTCGGCCCTTATTGGGCTCTGTTAGTTGGGTTAAATACTTTGCCATACAAACTCCCTTTGGGTGGATTCCAAAGGCGAGAAGCGAACAGAACTTGCTTCTCTAGTTCAATTCTGACGCTCTTGGTCGATCAGTCCCATGTTCAAGCTCTGAAGGATTTTATTCGTTGGTCACATTGCCAAAGCCTCAAACGACCAACCTGGAGTAAGTCTTGTAGCCTCTGTGCATGCCCACCACTCAGATCTTTAGAGGGCAAGGGAAGCTTCGTACATTAAACTTCTGACTGAAGCATTCATGGAGCCCAAACCATGCCCTGCTTTCAAGAAGATGCTGACCAGTTTCCAAACACAAAGCAGCATACAGCACACAGTGTGTGTGTATTGGGGGGGGGGGGGACTGGCTAGTATCTTGTATAAGAAGCCAGATTGAACCCACTCAGCTGAGCAGTTCCTGGCTCCTATCCATAATGGTACCCCGTGAAGCAGTTGCTGGGCCACCTTGGCATTGAAAACTTTGATGGCCGCTCTTCGTAACTCTCGGTCCCTCAACAGGTGAAGCTAACACTCAAGTCCTGATTATTGGGGAGGTCCGGATGGGATCCCTGGTGAGGTATTCTTGGAACACACTGACTGGTGGGCCCCTATTTTAGTCAAGCTGTTCTCCTTCATTGACCAGTATGGAATAATTCCCGAAACTTGGCTCTCATCAATTATTGTGCCAATCCATAAGAAAGGACCAACAAACAGACCAGAGAACTTCAGACCTATTAGCTTATTATCAACTTTATTATCAAGCTTATTATCTTGAGAGCAAACTAATGACATGGCAAAATAAAAACAGGATTATAGGTCCAGAACAGTGAGTGAGTGAGTGATTTAGAGCCAGGAAATCTACAATTGACCACTGTCTCACCTCCCAAGGACAGATCACACACTCACCACATCCTGACACATAGGCAACTTCTTTGTTCGATATGACCTGAGGTCAGTAATACATTATGAGGAAGATGGTCATTCATTGTGTCTGACACAGTTTCCAGTGATGCTTTGTCCTTGTAACTCAATATGATAAATTGCCAAAGTTGGCAGCTGTGTTTAAGACTTGGATTGCAAATGGAGGCTGAGATCACAGCCACTGTGAGACGGCTTTGTCTGGACAAAAAGTCTCACTGTGTAACAGTGGCTGACAGTCACTCACTCATCCTTTCCCCCCGGTCTGCAGGTGCACAGACTGTAGAGCACTGCTGAGTGCTTTCAAAGTATTTTAGTGCATTGGTGGTGGTAGCCATTTTGCATAAAGTTGCACGACACCCTCTCAAAGTGCAGTTGATACAGCAGCAGATGGTGGTTTTCTTGGCACTACAGAGTTAGAGACAGGTAGATACACAATGCAACAATCACAGCACATTTTTCTATTTAGGAACAACGTGTCAAAAATGGTGAGTTAATGGGACCTGACCTCAACAAGGATGAAGGAAACAATATGTATATATTATGTATAGTTTTGAGTTTGACATAGATGTTAGTGCAAAGCCTGAAGTTGCTGGATTCCAGGAGTAAAATTTATAGAGAATTTATTTCAGGCAGCAAAATGTACTAATGGAAAAAAGAGTATTTTACTAGGATAATGATTTTAGCTGGCAATTAATCTGGCTGAAATGAATATGATTCATTTTCAGAAGAAGAAGAAGAGTTTGGATTTAGAGCTTGGATTGAGTCTCCTGTAGGAGACTCAAAGGGGCTGACAATCTCCTTGCCCTTCCCCCCTCACAACACCCTGTGAGGTAGGTGGGGCTGAGAGAGCTCCAAAGAACTGTGACTAGCCCAAGGTCACCCAGCTGGCGTGTGTGGGAGTGCACAAGCTAATCCAGTTCACTAGATAAGCCTCCACAGCTCAAGTGACAGAGCGGAGAATCAAACCTGGTTCTTCCAGATTAGAGTACACCTGCTCTTAACCACTATGCTGCTCCTGGAAGGAGGGGCTGTTGGGATTGTTACACCAGAGGAGCATGGAAGTGGTCTGCTTATTAAAACAGCAGACATGAAATGAGTTTTAATTCCTAAGTCGGGAAATGGGCATTCTGCTTTCTAGCATTATCTATAAAAAAAAGATGGTGCAGCTGCTGGGGACAAAGGAGAGGTGATTCGTTTCCCCCCAGTGGGGCTTGTTTTGGATGCCGTCTCTTCAGCTTCACTGCCGGAAAAAACCTTTTTAGAAGTTCAGCAATTCTTGCAGACAGCACTTTGATGCTTATTTGTCAGGTTATTCATGTTTGCAAATCATTGTCCTCAAACTAGCTTGTAACCAACATTCCACAACTGCAAGAAAACCTAAAGATTCACATCCCTTATCCCAAATTTTATTGCAAAATTGAATTCAGAGGCTGAGGGGCAAATGGAAAACGTCAGCACATAGTCATTCATAAGTGTCAGGGGGTGAGATGTATTGAGATGTATCCCTAATTCAGTGTAGCTGCCTAAAACAATAAATCAGTGCTGTTGGAAAGATATATGTAACTAGCCTGCTACATATATCCACTGCCATCTGTACAGTCTTTTCTTGATCTTTATGGCTTCACATGCTTTGTAGGAAACTAGGGTTCCCCTGGTACCTCTGTCCCATGAGAAAAGAATTACATTCCTTATCTCGTGGAGCAGGAAGCCAGGTGGCTCTCTCTTGCTGTCTGCTGTCGACCTTGGGGTGTCGTAGCTCCAAAAAGCTATTTTTTCACAACGGGGGGGGGGGGGCTTTCAGCGGGGGAAAAAGGGGACTGTGAAGGCCGGTTCTGTCACTGCTTCTATACTCTTCAATAAACGCTATGGATCAATACTTCAGAGTCTGTTTATTGGCTTAAAGTTCTGAGTCCTAATGTTACTCATGGATTCCCAGAAATCCATTCAGTATGGAATATGCCTGACTGAGCTTCAAGATAAAGTTATGCTTGTGTGAATAAAGAATGTGTAAAGTTTATGATTCCCCTTTAACTGTTTCTTGCCCCCTTTAGAATAAGGATTGTGTTAACTCTTAAATATAAACCCCTGCATGTAACCTAGAAAAAGCTTTCATCCCATTTCTATGATGTGTGGTATAGCTTGAAGGGGATTTAGTTATGTTGTAGATTCCTTGATATTACACTGATATTGCTTTGCTTGTTACCCATGTGTGTATGTAGTGAAAAAAAAATGTATTACTGGTGTTATGTCTCCCCAATATACAAGCATGTTGTTATAAGGTTAAGAGATTCTGTAGAGTTACATTAAGTAATAGACAAGAAGAGAAATGGATTAGAAATGTTCCTTTTACTTTATTGTATTGATAGAATAAGCCTCTTGGGATATTAATAGTTTTATTTTAGCTAATATTAAGGTCACAAGGAAGTAAATGCAAAGTAAGACGACTCCCTCTTATGATCAGATAAGTTTGTCAACCTCAACAAAAGACCTTTTGGACTCACAAGTGATGGTATTAAGGTGTGCCTTGGCCGTTTGGAGGATGTCACCCTACTTCCCATTGGACTATTTGCCAGGAGGAGAAGGGGAGCGGGACACACAGATCCGGGCCAGGACGGCTCTTCCCCCTCGCCGCTTCCCGTCCTCTCCTCCTCCGCAGAGTCCAGGGGCGCCCTTTGCAAGGTCTGGCTGCCTGGGAAGCGAAGCAGACCCGAGAAGTGATCCGAGGACCCTCCCCGCCCATGCCTAGCAGTGCTGTCCTCAGCAGTCCCCTCCTCCTGCCACCCCGGACGAGGGGCGGGGTCTGTGGCGGGAGAAACCGTCTCTTTGAACCTGCAGCAGGACACCCCAGAGGCGCTTTTCCGTGGCCCCAGGGAGGGAGGGGGTGAGCGGGGCAACAGTGGGAGGGAAAACACTGTCCGCAAAAGGCACATCATTGTGACCACTTGGAAAGGAAAAGGCAACGGACTCAGCCCACAGGATCCCAGGTAGAAGCAGCCAGCCAGCCTTCCTCCCGCCCTCCTCCTCCTCCTCCTCCTCCTCCTGCGGACTGAGCCAAGGGGCGGACACGATCAGCCCCCCGCCCGCCTCCCTTTCCCGAGACCAGAACTGCCCCCCCAGCAGCTGCCCCCTCCTCCTGCCCCCCTGCAAGCGACGGGCCCACCGCCCCGCAGCACCAACCAGCCCAGCGCTCCTCCACTGCCCGCCCCTCCCCGCCCCCCAGGGCCAGCCAGGGAGGGAGGGAGGGCGGCCAGAGTCCCCCCAGCGACCACCACGAACCTCCAGCAGCAGCAGCAGCAGCAGCAGCCCCTGCCCAAGGGCCCCCCTCCTCTCCCCCCCTTTGGCTTCAGGTGGAGGCCAAGCCCCGCCTCCGTGGGAGGCCTTCCCCCTCCGCACCTTTACAGAACGGCATCGCCGGCAGCAGCCCCTTCCCCCGGAGAACAGGGGGGCTGCTTGGGAGTCTGGACTCTGGGACGGCACCCCCCCACCCCCCCACCCCCACCCCCCCAGATCCCCCTCTGAAGCACGCTGCTTTTCATCCCCCAACTTCCGCACACCTGCCCTGGCTGCCCCCTCCCCTCGTCCTGATGGATCGCAGTGGTCGGGAGAGCAGACCCCTTTCCCGCCCCCCCCCCCGCCCCCCCCACGGCACCCTGACCTGCTATGGGTAGAACGGCCATTGCCGCCATCCTAACAGCTGTAGCCATAGGTATAGCGATCGTTATAGCGATCGGTATAGCGATCGTTATATCGATCGGTATGGCGATCGCTATAGCGATCGGTATAAAGGCAATGGACTTTCTAAGGAGGGCCGGCTGATTCTGGGGCACATTTCTGGGATGTTCCGGCTGCAGGGGATGCATTTGGGGACAGATCACCACCAGAATTGCGAGGGATCATCCGGTCACATAGAATTAGACAAGACGTCGTATGAACTGTGCCTTCGCTAGTCTCGCATTTCTGGTTTCGCCCCCACGTAACCCTTCCCTCCTTCTAGCGAAGTCAAGTCTATTGGAAACAAAAGCAACTCAGCATCCCTGCGGACTAATTTTGACTTCGCTGCTTCAGAACCTCTTTGAATATCCCACAGAAACGCAGCCCCAGGTGAACGTCTCCAGCCTCCTGACTGCTGCTTAGGGGAGCTCCTGGAGTTAAAAGGAGCCGCACGGAGCAGAGTTCAGGGACGACAGGAAAGCAACCGGCAGTACTGAGTCTTGCAAATACAGAGACGGTGCGTAGTCGTCGATGGGGCTAGAGTGGCAGGAGGAGAAGGGAAGCGGGGAACGCAGATCCGGGCAGGGGTGTAACGAGGGCAGCCCTGGGCAAACTGTAGCCCTGGGCAAAACCTGAGTTGGATGCCCCCACCCCCATGGGCGGCCACTCCACCACGACCAAATTTCTTTTGGCACCAGGACATTGGTGCCTGCAGGGGGTGCATTTTTAGACATATCAGCACCAACATTTCAGCATATCATCAGGAGACTGTCCTTATGCTACTCCCCAAGTTTGGTGAGGTTTGGCTCAAGGAGTCCAAAGTTATGGACTCCCAAAGGGGGTGCCCCATCCCCCATTGTTTCCAATGGGAGCTAATAGGAGATGGGGGCTACAGTTTTGAGGGTCCATAACTTTGGCCCCCCCTGAACCAAACTGCACCAAACTTGGGGGGTGCCATCATCTCCAGATGATACCCTGAAATTTTGGTGACGATACATCCAAAATGCACCCATGCAGGAAAATCCCAGAAATTTGCCCCAGAATCTTTGTTCTGCATTAAGTTTTCTGCATTGCTGTCAATGGGGGTTGCAGGCCGGGGGGCACATCTCTGAAGGCACAGTCTCCAAACTTTCAGGGTCTCATCAGGAGACTGCCCTAATGATACCCCCCCCAAGTTTGGCTTAGTTTGGTTCATAGGGGGCCAAAGTTATGGACCCTCAAAACTGTAGCCCCCATCTCCTATTAGCTCCCATTGGAAACACAATGGGGAATAGGGCACCCCTTTGGAGTCCATAACTTTGGACTCCCTGAATCAAACCTCACCAAACCTGGGGGGTAGCAAAAGGACAGTCTCCTGATGATACGCTGAAATTTTGGTGCCGCTAGCCTAACAATTGCGCCCCCTGCAGGCCACAAATGGAAAACCACTAAAATACCCAAAAACCAACCCAGCATTTTGAGGCCCCCCACAAGGTGATGCCCTGGGCAGCTGCCCACCTTGCCCAATGGGCATTACGCCAGTGATTTGAACTTTCACTGAAGAGGATCTCAAGACCCTTGGACTATTGAATTTTCCACTTCTAGGATCTCAAGATTCATTGGCAGCCTTTTCTTCTAAGACTTAATCCCATCAGCAAAAACAAAAGACTGTCTTCCTCCGCTTTGTTTCAGATTGTCTGTATTGTGTGGCAGGGGACTGCCCCTTTGCCTCTTCTTGATTGGGTGAAAAACTGTATAAAGGGCTGTGTTTCATTTCCAGGCAGGAGTCCGGCCTGGAGAGAGCTTGAAATCACAATAAAGAACCTCTGCTCTGAAGGCAGCCTGCCTCTGCATCTGCTCACTGCCACCAAAGCTGAAATCACTTTCTAGTTGCCCCTGGCAGTGGGTAACACTAACAATATGACAGCTGTATACACAAACCCCTGTTCTACTTTTTGGCACAGCTCCAGAAGTTCCCCAGAGCAGGTGAGAAGAAAGAAAAAGCAGGGGAAAGAGAAACAGTCCAGGTTATGGTCCTGGGCAGAATCCTGTTCACTAACAGTGGGATTTTCTTCTTTGAAATAAAAACTGTAGGGGGTGTGGGTGGAATTTATATGTGCATTCTGAAAATTTGGGTTGAAAGAGTCATAATACTGTGAACCTCTCCATGGGTATTGCACTACTGTTTCAAAAGTTTTTTTCAAATGGAAAATAAGCTTTCCATGATGTCTCGCACCTAAACTTATGCATGAAATAATCTAGGAATGTCCAGTGAAATCCAATTTATTAACATTATCTTTGTGCTGTTGATAGAATTGCAGTTATTTGGAGGTAGATGCAGCACAGGTGGCAGCATTAAGTGCTTTATCCCTTCATGCAGCTGCTTAAATTATTAACACTTTCCTCCCCAACATCTTGCCTTCTATGCACTTCTGTGGACAAACATTTCAACAAGTCTTTCTCAACACAATGACTTTCTCAACACTTTCCCCTCTGTATTTTTCCACTGGCCAATCTGTGTGTTTGAAAGACACCTGAGGAAAGCACACTGGGGAAAGCAGCCTGTTTGGTAAACCGCTGCAAGGATGCCCTATAGAACCACATTTGAGGAGTCTGGGCAGTTTGATTTTTTTTAAAGAGTATTCTTTCAGAATACAAACTTCTGCTGAAGAAGTTAAGGAGTTGCCGAAAACATTATTTGAAATTCAGTGTAAGTCTTTGATGCTGCTGTTGTGGTGACACAAAGCCATGGATATTTTCTTCTTTTATATGAGAAATGTTATTTTGTTTGTGTGTCCATGTGGCATGCACATACTTGGAAAGATGCATGATTTTAATGAAGAGCTGCAAAACTAGAGATATTCCAGGAAGACTTTGGTATCAAAATATATGTAGTCTGAAATTATGGCTTTGCTGTTTTCAGTAGGGTTTGTCTCACCAGATACTAGCCATAATAAATGGGAGAGTTAGACATAGACAAGCCTTTATTGGCATTCCAAAATACAATAAAACAATAAAACAATTGTCTATAAAAAACAGATAGATACAGCAGCCATGGGAGAGTTGTTCCGGAGGAGTATTTTACAGATGAAGAAAGGATACTCAATATTACTACTATCACAGGGAAATTGAAAATATTAGATATCCTTTTGTTGGGGGGGATAGCCACAAAAGCACTGTGGATATCAATGCCAGGGATGAAGCATAGTTTAACATTAGGAATATATTATTATCGCCCCCCGACCAAAGCACAAGAGGGATTCTGAGGATGGAAAAAAAAGAAATTAGAGAGCCAACAAGAAGTAACAAAATGTACGTGGTAATGGACAGCATTTTAACTATCCCCATACTAAACTGGAAAAAAATGCATGTTCAGGGTCCATAGTAAGGAGAGAGCATTCCTGGATATGCTAAATGACTGTGGCTTAGAGCAGATGGTTGTAGAACCAACCAGGGGAGAGGTGATCCTAGATCTAATTCTATGTGGGACCCAGGACCTGGTGCAGGGAAGTCCAGTGTTGTTGAGCCGATAGGGAACAGTGACCACAATGCTGTCAGATTTCCAGGTACTCTCTGCATGCTGTAATCGCGACAACTACTTAATGCAAGCCACATTCGCTCTGTGAAGGGAAATTTCTCAAAGATGAGGGGGATAGTGCGCAGGAAGCTGAAAGGGAAAATCAAGAGAGTCAAAACTGTCCAGGATGCTTGGAGGTTATTTAAAAACACAGTAATCGTTATCACAATTAAAAAGATAGCTTCTTTTCACTATCTATGATTTGATTAATTTCATTTATTTGTCAGCGCAGGGGGGGGAAATCTGTCAGTTCTTTGAGATTAGGAACATTTTTGCTTAATGCTGAGCTTCTGTCAAGAGATTAGTTAGTTTATTTGGTCGTAGAGAACTGTGTGAGTTTTGAATTAAATAAAATGGCAGCTTCATTTCCCACACTGTATCAATCAACTGTATCAAATGGTTTCCCACACTGTATCAATCAACACTCATTTACAATGCAGGCCTTAGAGAGAAAACTAATTTATTTATGCTAATTCTTTATTAATGTGCCAGCTTCCAAGCCTAACATGATAAGTGATGTGCCCTTTTTTTTACAGGTAATGAAAAAGGTTAACAAAACTGTCCCCAGATGGTGATTGTGAGTTTACTGAATCTGCAAAGAATCGAGAGGCCTGATTCTGAACTAGAAACTCCAGAAACAGTCCTCTTTTATTTGAAGACAACAGTAGACTTTTCACTCTTTCAGTTGCAAAATCTTCTGCCATTACGAAAGTTTTAGCAGCTGTTAGATGTGGTCTAGTTTTGTAAAAATAGTAATCTACTTGAAACTAATAAAGAAGCAGCATGAGGTAGGAAAAAAAATAAGACAAATATACTTTCCTCTGAATGACCGCCATTCACATGACAGTTTCTTATAGTTATGTGTTGGTTGTTGGGGGTTTCTTTGCACTTAAATAAAACCAGTATCTTTGCACTTAAATAAAACGCCCCTGATTCAAGGAAGATTCAACAGTTAAGGGGTTAAAAACAGGATGTATCTGAGCAAAGATGATACACATTTATCAGAAAAGTAGACCTGTCATGTGTGACGTGTTGGTCTTTTCGTATTGTCATGATAGCCCACGGATTCTGCATCTGAGGAGAGAGTGGACATTGGCTTCTTCTGCTTCGTGGTGCTCTGGAAGACAGCATGACCCTGAAATGTGGCTCAGCAACCCCCTTAGTTGACGGAGTCTCTGCTGAGCAACCTTCATGTTGTAGGACCTCTGAGCATCTCTGGTGCGAAGGGTACCAACTGCCCATCCTTCTAAATCTAAGTGACTATGAGGTCAAACTTCTCTTCCTCGGACTGTACTCTCACTTAGGATTCTGCTACTGGGAGAAAGGGACACATCTCGTACCACCTCCCGTGAGCTGCCCTAAGGTTGAAAGAGAGAGCTGCATTCCCTCTTGGCCCACATATTTTTAAAAACTTGCTACCACTCTACTTTCCCTTGATAGGTACCTTGACATACAGGATGTGAGCCTTGTCTGCTACTCTATTTTCCTATCCTAATAGCCAGAGAACACTAAGCAAATGAAGGGCTGGTGACAGGGGCGTCCATCCCATTGGGCAAAGTGGGCAGGGAGGGGTCAAATTGGAGAAGCAGCTCCTCAAGGGAGACGAGCTCAGGGCCTCAGTCCGACCTCATGCCACTCCTCCCCGCCTGCTGCGGGAGTGTCACAAACATTTCCCAATCAAGCCAACTCCGGCATGAAGGGAGAGGCTATCGGGAGGGGTGGGGGAGAAAGTCACAACCCTCCCCCCCCCTCCGGTCTGGAATGAGTTTAATCTGTTCAACAAACAGACAAAGCCCTACACAAAATGTAAAAAGTCAACTCCACTGCCAAATTTGTCAGCTTGGCTCCTCTGCAGCAACAGTCATTGACCAGAAATAGATACTTTCCGAGGCAGGGGTATTGCAACCATCAACAGACCATCAGTACCACACCCCGTCCCATCTACGCACCTCAGTTTAAGAGGTTTAGAGAGAGAGGAAGGAAGCCCTAATCAGTCCCCCCACCCAACTCTGACAAAGGGAAGGGGCTGGTGGCTGCATGTGAGGGCATATCTGTTGACGGGCTTTCCTGTTTTGTTTTTCAGTTGGGAGATGGTCACTTCTGATGCCCGAGTTCTCCAGAAAATAAACGTTGGTTACAGTGTGTGGATTTTGTCTCATTACCAAGCTTCTTATTGTCAGGATTCTTCTCTGCCACACCACTACTTTTGCCAGGGGCACCGCCTCAGCCCACCTATGCAGAGAGGCATCTTTCGCATGGTCCTGGGTGATCCAGCATGGTGCACCTCTGCCTGCAATACACTGTGCTGGCAGACACCCTGAGTTGACCTTAAACCTACCCTGCCTCACAGATCTTCAATGTGTGGGGTCACCAACAAGAATAGGATTTGATGGGCCTGAGAGAAGGAAGAGGAAGAGGCTCCCTGGGACATGTGTTCCAGTTCCACTCCAGTGTCCAGTGTTTTTCATCTCCCCACATTCACCCTGTTAAGCAGGGCATAGTGAAGATTCAAACAGATCCTGGTGAATGTTGGCATCATGAGCCGATTTTTCTCCAGAAGTTGTGACCCCCCCGTTTCCATTATAGACATTAAGAAGGGTTTACCCTTTTCAAAAAATGCATGACCGGTGGCTCCACAATGGGCAATACTTTTGTCACAAAGAATGTCTTCCCTGTTTGGGCGAGGCCACACCCTTGGCACAGTGGGCGAAGGCTCTCCCCATCTGAAGTTGCCACTCCTGTGGGGCTCCTAAGGTTTTTTTTAAGTGCAGCCAAAAGTTTGACTTTTCTGAAACAAAGCAAGCAGCAACATTTACGTGTCCTAAGAACATTCTCCTACACTAATATCCTGGACACAGAATACTGGCGGGCTGTTAGCCAAAGAGTGTGTGGGACTTGTGTGCGTCTCGCAAAGTGAAAGAGGTACTGCGTGCACGTGAGAAGGTTTTTGCAGTCAGGAGTGGCTGGATAAACAATTTCTCGTGGCATTAAACAATTAAGTTTTTCAAGTTCTTTGTTCTAGCTCATTATCCCTTGATTGCAGACAAGCTCTGAAGAGAGGTTTGTACATACCTTCAAGTCACAGCCGACTCATGGCGACCCCACCGGGTTTCCAAGGCAAGAGCTGCTCAGAGCTGGCTTGCCATTACCTCAAGGCCACACATGGGCTAGAGAGTTCACAGAGAGAACACGGCGTCACTCAGCAGTCTTCGTGCAGAGGAGTGGGAAATTGAACCCTGCTCACTCTTAAGCTTTCCTATGAAACACAAAATCTTTTGCATTGTTTTCTTAAAATGTATTTTTTTACTTTATGTTGCCTGGCAGGAATAGAAAGCACACAGAAGGAGGCGGAGGATGTATTTCTATTATTCAATCTGGTTTTGGCTTCCTCTGTCCCTCGCCCACTCTGGGACTCACCTTTGCCAAAGAATCTGCTTTTGCAAAGAGCGGGCTCTGTTTGTGAACTGTTCTGGCGTCCGTGTCAGCCCTGACCTCACTTTCCCCCCTGAGACAGAACACTTGGATCTGTCAGGCAGCAACTTGACCTCCGTTCCAAGCAGAGCCCTTGGATCCCTCTGGAAGTTGCAGGTTCTCCTCCTGAGTGACAACTACATCAGCGGGGTTGGAGAGAGGGCCTTCGCTGCCCTAGAAAGACTCCAGAAACTGGATATTTGTGGAAATGAGATTTCATTTCTTGGAAACAGTTTTTCGCTGGGATTGATTTCTCTCCAGGAGCTGACTTTGGCCTCCAACCAGCTGCAGAAGCTGCACTACAAGAGCCTCAGAAACTTTGAAAACCTTCAGAAGCTTAATTTGCGAAACAACAACATCTCCTCCGTGGAAACAGGCGCTTTCCGCAGCCTCACCCGCTTGCGCCAGCTGTATCTTCAGAACAACCGCCTCCACACCCTCCACAACGGAGTGTTTTCTATGTTGCAACACTTAGAGGTTTTGAACTTGGAGGGCAACATGATCAAACACATCGCTCCTGGGGTCTTTACTTCATTAAGTAACCTCGCAATACTGAACTTGGTCCAAAATAAAATCGAACATATCCGATTCAAAACATTCCTTTCTCTCCAGACACCCGGAACTCACATCTTGCTCTCGGACAATCCATGGTTTTGTGACTGTGACCTTCAAAGGGTTTTTGCAAAACTGCACAGTGTCCGGAGGCTGATCTTGGACGACTATCATAATGTGACCTGCTTGGAGCCCCCAGTTCTGAGAAATCTCCCCCTGTCCTCTGTGGATACCCAGCTGTGCATTGCAGAGACAGTCACCGTCCTAGTGATAACATTCACAGTCTTTGTGACGGTGGTGGCTGCCATTGTGATGGCCGAAAGGAACAGAAAGAAAAGGACAGGCAAACACTGGAGTGAGGACAGCGAGGTCTCTTATGAATCGCATCACTGAATGAACTATTGGAAATCTGGCGTATTTCGCAAAATTTAAATAACTTCTTCAGGTTAAATGTGTACTTCTTGTATCCCTTCAGTTATTATTTTGTGATTTTCTCATCATTCCAAATCAAATATTTAAATATGTATCCGTCATCTATGCTTTTTTAGAATGTCTGATATCAAATTTATGGATGCTTTCCAAGGAGTGAGATAATATTGAAGTCCTGTTTTAGAGACATTCTCTATTGTTAGAACTCACTGAAAACCGTTCACCTTTTATGACCAAAAATGTCTGCAGCTCCTTAGAATCTCTGATCCTAAATTCTGTTCTCATTTTGCAATGCAAAATTTGCCTTGACTTGTAAGAAAATATGTGTTTTTCCAATTATTAACAAAAGAAGACTTGATGTAAGTATATTTATTTTAAAGTATTATTTTAAAATTCCCTTACTTGAAAATACTACAGGTCTAAAAAAGTTGTCATGTGGTTCAGATGGTAACATTGCAGGAAGCCATTGTCAAAACCAAAGCGTTATCCGAAGTTCAATCTAACAATCATGTTTTTTTACTTACAGTTTGCTTTTAAATTGTTTTGACTAGTTCAGTCTCTGGGCAGCTCTCTTGAGTCAATCAATGAGACAGTTCACAGGCCAACCTTCAACATCGGTCAGTGGTTTGCTTCTCTCTGCAGGCAATAGTTTGGGTCCAAAACAGTGCCTGGGAAGCAGGAGCCGTCTCCCCCCAGCTCTTGGAAGCAGATGTCCAAGTGATGTAAAAGATCTGCAGGGGCAAGCAAGAACTGCAAAGAGGGCTCCGCTGAGAGTTTCTTGGATCCCACCTAGTGTGAATTCTACATTTTTAAGGATGGGGGCACAGTGGGGGTGAGGGTGGAAAGTGCTGTTACGTCGCAGCCGACTCACGGCCACCAGCTGGGGCTTTCAAGAGAAGAGGCATTCAGAGGGCCTTTGCTGCTGCCTGCTTCTGCGCAGGCGGAGAGCTCTGAGAGGACTAGCCCTGCAGGCTTCATGTGCAGAAGTGTGGGATCAGACCCAGTTCTCCAGATTGCGGGTCCGCCACTCTCAATCACCACATCACACTACTTGGATACTCACAAAATGGACAGAATATGACAAGTGGAGACATCATTAAAATAGCGTCTTGTTGCTTGGCTATCTTGCTTTCGGTCCCATAACCCCACTTGGCAAGAGGGTCTTCAATCTATGGCTCCTCCAGGTGTCCAGAATTCCTGAACTACAATCACCGTTTCCTGCTTGTGTGGTGGGGCTAAGTAGCAGTGCTGATGGGAATTGTAGTTCCTGAACATCTGGAGGGCCATAGTTTGAAGATCCCTGCCATAACCCCTTGTATGATATTCCAGAAGACAAGACACAGCAGCTGTGAAGACTGAATGTATTTGGCATGTTCTATGTGTTGGATTGACTGATTGCAGATCCCCGGCATCCCTTCCAGTTCCAGAAACGCTGCTTCTCAGGGTCGTGATGGGACACGTGGGGGTCGGGGGGAAAAGGCAGTAGCAGCAGCAGCCCTGCAAAGTATCACCCCCAAAAGTGCCTACGGAATTAAATGGTCACAGATGATCATACATGGTTTCGTATGGGACCAGATGCATTGAATAGAGATTTAGGAGCAGTTATGGGCAAGACCACAAGGAGGGAATGAAACCTCTTCCTGGTAGCCAAATATTATTAGAGATGCAGCAGCAGCATCCAGACAAGACATGCAGCACTCTGAATAAGAATGGGAAGCAACCACATCCAACTTTCTTCTGTCTGGGAGAGGATGGCCGATGTGCTTCGCAAGTGAGGGGCACACGTGTGGGCACGTAGATACTACTGAAGAATAAGGCTTAGTGTCATGCCCCCACAGAGGCTTTTGTTATTTCCCCATTAAGATTCAGTTTCCCCATAGTTAGCATGGTTTTAGTTCTCTTTGTTAAAGTCTTCACAAATGGGAGGGATTTTAGCTAGCCCCTGCCCCCTTTAAGACACATTTCCCAAGAGGGCAGTTTCCCTTTCTTTTACCCAGCAATCCTCTGTTATTTTTTTAGCTCTAGCCAGTCAGTCTGAGCAAGGTGCCAAGGGTAGCTAGAGACTGTAATATTTGTGACATATATGGTGGTCCATAGTAGTCTATGGTGATATATAGAGCACAAGTTAAGGTTAACAGCAATTAGAACCAAAGACTGAAAGAACTGAAAGGAAGCAAGGCACAGTGGACTTTCTTGCAGCCAAGCAGCCAAGAGAAGACATCGTCTACAGCTTCAAATCTGCTCAAGACAAGCCAGTTCTCTGACTTAGACAGACCCAAGGGCGGAGTCAGGGTCTTCATTCTCCTAAGTAATGAACCTATTGTTTCAACTGTTGAACCTGGCTTGTGTCTCCCCCACTCTTATCCTAGCCAAGCACAGGGCACCAAAAACAGATTCACTTTCGTGGGGTGGGGGTGGGGGCAGAAGAACACTTTAGCAAAGTGGGGAAAGGAGGCCTTAAGGGCTGCTTCGGCTGCTCCAGGCAGTAGCGGGGAGATTCCTGTGGTCCTGAGGAGAGATGGGCCACCTTTGCCAGCCAGCCCAGGGACACAGGGTGGGTCTGCTTCTCAATCCCCAAACACGCCCCATGGTCTTGCACAAACAGCGTCCCTTGTCCAAGGCACCCCACAAGCAAGTACCCAAAACCCAACACCCTTCCAGCCTGGCTGGCATCAGGGCCCAAGCACTGCTGCTTGAGGGAAGACGTCTGAGCTCCAAAGGAAGGGGCCTTAAGGAGCAGCAGACTCCTCTCCCCCGGCACCGCGGCTGGAGAAAGTAAAGCATGAGGCAGACCCGAAGAGCGTTCTGTGTGGTTTCCGGGCTGCCTGGCCGTGTTCCAGTAGCATTTTCTCCTGATGTTTCGCCTGCATCTGTGGCTGGCATCTTCAGAGGATGTTTTTCACCCCGTTGTAATCCTTATCTCTCTTATAAGTCATTAATTTGTTGGATAGCTTAGTTATGATGTTAGTTGTTGTTATGTTTATCAATAGTATATTACATATACAATATATTAAACACTAGATATAACAAACCTATTAAATGTAGAAGTTGAACTGTACAGATGTTTTCTAAGCTATACCAAAAGGTAATGAGATAAGAGAATCACTCTCTACATGTAATTTAAATGCATTTATTTGATCTGTATGTCTTTATGTTAATAAAATTATTTTTTAAATTAACAAGAACCGAAGGCCCTGCTGTCAGGTTGGGTTTTTCTGTTTTTGAGGCACCCCAGGAAGGCCAGCCCCCCAGCCCCCACACTGGCACCCCCTGCACACTTTTGCTTTGACCCCTTTGACAGCCTCCGCTGGCCCGCTGTGGTCAGCCCTGGGGAGCTAAGCAGGGCTGGCTCCGGTTAGGACTTGGATGGGAGACCACCAAGGAAGTCCAGGGTCGTTATGCAGAGGCAGGCGATGGCCAACCAGCTTGCCTTGAAACCCACAGGATTGCTGTAAGTCAGCTTCGTGGCATGAAGCGAGCAGCAGTGGCGTAGTGGTGAAGAGCAGGTGCACTCTGATCTGGAGAACCGGATTTGATTCCCCGCTCTGCCGCCTGAGCTGTGGATATTCAGTTTGTCCAATATATCTGGGGAATTCAGATTAGCCTGTGCACTCCCACGCACGCCAGCTGGGTGACCTTGGGCTGGTCACAGTTCTTCGAGCTCATCAGCCCCACCCACCTCACAGGGTGTTTGTTGGGGGGAGGGGGGGAAAGGAGATTGTCAGCCCCTTTGAGTCTCCTTACAGGAGAGAAAGGGTGGATATAAATCCAAACTCTTTTTCTTTTGTGTCTAAACACACTATAATGTTCGAGAGAACACTACGGACAGTAGGTCACAGACAGACGCCAACCTTGTTTTATTCCTGGGACTTGGAGGAATTCTGCTTCCAGTTTTGCATCAATCACCTGACTACGGTGACTCAGACTCCAGGCTTTGCAGAAATGGGCCATGACCTCCTGAAGAACTTCATCAGCAAAGCCGGCAGAGTGGGAGCATTTAAAAACTGAAGGACCTTTGCCAAAAAAAACAGAACTGCCACTCACCCTCAAGTGCCCAGATCCTGCCTGGAGGCACAGACACAAATGCAATTTGGCTTCAGACAGGGCTTTGCAGGTCGGATGCCCTGCAGCTGGAAGGAAACACAACCTCACGGGTGGATCAGGAGCTTTAACAGCACAGAGCTGCCCTAAGACCACCTTGAGGGGTTAAATGTTGTGATGGGGACATCTGGGCCACTTTACAGTCCTCAGCCGCTTCCTCCCCTGTTGACAATGGACTTTTTGGCTTTACTACAATAATTTTTAAAGAAGGTACATTTCTATCATTCTAATCCCTACTGACCCAGTTGTACCAGCAGGGAAGTAAAACACACTTTGAAAGTCAAATAGCATGAAGCTAGAAAACCTCTTTTTTCCCAAGCTATGCTAGGATGGAGTTCTGAAGTGACAGATCAAATATGCTGTATGTCGTTTCAAAAACAAGAGTTACAAAACTGAAGATAATCAGTGCTTATTTTAAAAAACTTTTATTTATTCTTAAAGGAGTAACATTAGTATGCAGAACAACACTTCTAATGTACAACTGCCAATTATCTGGAATATACAATCATAATAAAAATAGGCTACTTGCAGTTTTTTGAGTTGAAGTCTTAAATAAAGCCATTTACTAATAAAATCCCAGGACATTTCAGTTTCTCATTCTTTACATATTCAGTGTTCACAATCCCAGTACTGATTCGTATGGACCCAGTGCAGCTACAGCCATTAACTCTGTATAGCATTTTAATCTTTCCCCCTGCTCCTGATGAAGAGAAGCAAAGGGCACGTTGAGAATTCTGTACTGCAGAGGGAAGAATTGCTATTCTGGCTTTCGAAATAATTTAGTGAAATTCAACCCAGGCTAGCTGATAAATAAATAGGTGCATGTTTTCTTACATTATAATAGGGGGAAAGACAGAAATGTCAACGAGATACAGGGTTTTTTTGTTTCAGTAGTAAGTGTAGACACTGAGTTTACACCTCACTGTCAAGTTCTATACCAGGGGTAGGGAACCTGCGGCTCTCCAGATGTTCAGGAACTACAATTCCCATCAGCCCCTGCCAGCATGGCCAATTGGCCATGCTGGCAGGGGCTGATGGGAATTGTAGTTCCTGAACATCTGGAGAGCCGCAGGTTCCCTACCCCTGTTCTATACATAGTTGTAGAGCTCAATCTGGTAGATGCTTCTGCACGCGTAGCTGAGACTCCACGGACTATAATGCGGGAACTGTATTTTTAAACACTGCAGTATTTGGATCTAATTTATAGAAAAGTAAATAGTGCATCAAATTCTAATATAAAAATGACATTAGTGCATTCTGACTAATTCTACTGAAACTTCAAATTTCCCCCAAACACAGGAGTTCAGTATAAATAGAGTAAAATTGTATCAAACCAGTAATACTACATTGGGAAGCGGAGAAATTTTCACTTAAAAATCCTAATTTATATAAACAATTACGTAGATAATATTGTATACATATTGCATCAATAGCATAATCTCTGCAGAAAAAACAAGTAAAAAAGTCCAGCTACCTCAAATTAGCTACTGGTTACAAAAGGAACTAAGATTTGTATGTCAAGGGCCTGGTGAGAGTTTGCAAAGCGCAGAGTGCCCGTGGTCACAGGCTGCCGGGATTTCATTTTTGATCAGGGGTAGAAATGTCAGCTCCGTCATTTAGCTTCTGGTTTTGTATCCTGGTTCGAGTGGATGCTGCACAAGAAAGCAGAACTGTTTGTTAATGGTGCATTTTAAGTTGTGGCAAAGAGGCCCTTTAATTTAAAAAATAACAACTCACGCTGGGAGAAGCCAAACAGCCAATTCATGTTGCATTCATTTTTAGAAATTATTTCATGTAAACATTACTACAAATCTTAGGTTAAATACGCTGAGGTCTCATCAACTCATAGAAAGGCTTATCACACACTGGGTTGTGGAAGTGTGGGCCTCTACATCTCTGCAGCAGCCCAGCTGAGCCCTGAGAAAAACTATTACTGGAAATCTTGTGTCCAAAAATTGCCCAATTTTCTGCCCAGTCAGCCTGACATTAATACCAGGAAAAATTGTAGAGCAGACATTCTTTCAAGTAAGCATGTAAAATGTGGGCTAGACAAGGCTACTGTTAGATGGATGTGTAGTTGGTTGACTAACCGAACCCAAGGAGTGCTCATCAATGGCTCCTCTTCATCCTGGAGAGAAGCGACTAGTGGGGTGTTGCAGGGTTCTATCTTGGGACCAGCGCTATTCAATCTTTTTATCAATGACTTGGATGATGGAATAGAAGGCATGCTAATCAAATTTGCAGATGACACCAAATTAGGAGGGGTGGCTCATACCCCAGAGGACCTGATCAGAATTCAAAATGACCTGAACAGATTAGAGAGCTAGGCCAAAACTAACAAAATGCATTTCAACAGAGATAAATGTAAGACTTTGTGAACTTAGGCAGATAAATATAAGACTAGTGGACTTAGGTAGAAAAAAACAAAATGCAGACATTGGATGGGCGGCATCTGGCTTGAGAACAGCACATGTGAAAGGGATCTGGGAATCTTAGTAGACCACAAGTTGAACTTGAGTTAGCAGTGTGATGCAGCAGCCAAGAAAGCCAATGCAATTGTGGGCTGAATCAATAGAAGTATAGTGTCTAAATCGAGGGACATAATAGTAGCTCTCTAATCGGCATTGGTCAGACCTCATCTGGAATCTTGTGTCCGGTTCTGGGCACCACAATTCAAGGTGGAAAGTGACAAGCTGGAATGCGTCCAGAGGAAGGCAACCAAGAACAAGGAGTAATGGATCCAAGGTGGAGGAAAAGAGTCTCCATCTAAACATTAGGAAGAACTTCCTGATAGTCGGGACAGTTTAACAGTGGAATTCACTGCCTCAGAGAGTGATGGAGTTTCCTTCATTGGAGGTTTTTAAACAGAGGCTGGATGATCATATGTCAGAAGTGCTTTGAGTGTTCCTGCATTGCAGGGGATTGGACTGCATGGCCCTTGAGATCTCTTCCAACTCTATGATCCTACATTCCCCTCCTCAGTTCACCATCCCTGTGGCATTTGTTGATGACGTCCAGCTTTATGAAGGGCTGGAGGTTGCAGGAAGAAATGGGAAAGTTCAGGGGGCTTCAGATAGACCAACTGTATTATCATTTGAAACTAGAAACTTTATCATATGAATGTTTACACAAAATCAGTGGCAATTCACAGTGTCATCTGACCCTCCAATTCAGAGGAGAAGTCCCCAAAACTGGCGCTACAGAGCCAATACTGTATTATGGGAAATGACACACAGATACCAGAGAGAATCTCCTCTTTTGTTGGGTGTGTGCTAAAAAGTTTGTCAGGAAAGTATGTTCTAGAAGTGAATGTTTCCCAAAATTCTGAAGACTCTTTTTTTTTTACAGTACTTCCATTTTGAAAATCTGGATGGTACATAAAGTTTCCAAATGTCTACACTGCTGAAAGGAATGATGGTTGGGTCCAAAAAGTTACCATAGGCTCCCCCAGTGGGATTTCAGCCCCCTCCCCTCATGAACTACAGATCCCGCTGCTGCATTACAAACTGCTTTTTAAAAACTCCAATTTGTCTCAGCAGCAGGTTTGCCCTGAGGCACCCAGGACGGCTGCCACGAAATGGAAACCACCTTGTGCAGCAGCTCTTGGGTGACCTGCCTGTTGTTTTGATGTTTCCAATACTTACTCATTTCTGCAAGCTTCTGCTGGAACTTCGACTCTCCAGAGAGCTGCTCCCTGTGAAGTGGGTTTTTTTAATTAGAAAGAGACACACATGAATTCCACCCAGAAACAACTGCCCATGGCTAGTGGACTAACACAACAGCCAGGTGGTCAATCTACCTGCAAGCGGCAACTGCACTGACTGAATCCTTTTTTGCTTCCAGCTTTGCCACCCAGCCACAGTCCCATTGGGTGAGCCAGAACAGCTGCCTTCTTGATCCCCCCCGCCCCGACCCTCCTGCGCCACTCCCAGCCCATCTGCCAGAAGCTTTTCAAGACGCAAACCAGGCACAGCTCCTCCATCCAGTTTGCTAGAACCAACTCACATGTTGTCAATAAAATAAACTCATTCAGGTAACGCTATTTTCCACTCCTCATTCTTTAGCTTCAACTTTGTAGCTTCTTGTAGCTACACAAACTCTTGTAACACATCACTAAAATAATTACCTTCTGTGAATGTGGATGACTGGGCGTGATAAAATTTTATGTGGATGACTGGGCTTGATAAAACCTTCACATAGAGTTTTAAAAGTTCTCTGCTACAAGAGACAGGCAGGAAGGGGGAAGACTCACCGAATACCAACTGTCAAAGCATTGAAAATGCTAATTCCCTTCCTAGCAGCATATAAAATGGTCCTTCACACCTTAGCTAGGAATCTGGCACCTGGAGGGTTCAGAGAAAAGCCTTTAGTGGGGGGAGCCATTTTTATAGGCCCTCTCAAGTGATTAGACCTGGATGAAGGAGCCCTTGCAATGTACAGCAGGCAGAGGGCTGTCTCAACAAAGACTCAAAGGAAATGGGGAGCGTTAAGAACCGGCTGTTGTGGCTTTTCTGGGCTGTGTGGTCAAGGTCTCGCAGTTTTTGCTCTGAACATTTTGTCACCTACGGCTAGCATCTCCAGAGGCATGCCACAGTAAGGTGTGTTTCTCTCCATGGCACAGTGTGGAATGAGTATGTGGTTGAGTATAATGCATACTGCACCTCTACATGTGTCTGGGTGGAGTTAATCTACAGTTGCATTTGCTGCTGCATTTGCAATCACTTGCAATCACATTCACACCTGCATCTGCAATCAAACTTGCAACTGAATTGGCATGTAGAGTCTGGGTAGAGTTCATTTGCTCATTTGAAGTTACATTTGAATGCCTCTGGTTTTTGTCTTTGGTGTTCTTTTAGTACTGGTAGCCAGGTTTTGTTGATTTTCAGACACTCTTCCTTTACGTTGAAACTGTCCTGGTGTTTGTGGATTTCAATGGCTTCCCTGTGTAGTCTGACACAGTAGCTGTCAGTTGTCAAGAATTTCTCCAAGGTAATAGGAAGCTTTTATAACTCCTAACAACTGCATGTTTAGACTTCCTTTGGTATTCCTTGGTCAATTGGCTGCTGATCAGACATTATGTGTGTGGCCTTTTTACTTTCAATAAACCCTGTACTATTCTGAATGCTAGTAGTTGTTCCACACAGATGTCCATTGTTTCAACATCCTATTTACTCTGGGCACTAGGGAAAAGGAGGCAGTCATTGGCTAAGTCACTATTTCCCAAAAAGTCTGCAAGTGTGATCAGCCATCCCTGTGATAACCAGTCACTGGGTAATGGGAGAAGTGGAGCTTTTGAATGGCAACGCAGGAAAGAGAACTGGCGTCCTTGGCAATTAACTCCTAAAACAGCTACTTGGTGTCATCAGTACTGAATCCGAATCAGAATCATTTGTTGCAGTCAAAGACCAGCACAAACAAATGAATACCAGAAATATTTACATACAGAACTGTTTAAAATGCCTGATTAAACATCTGCTCCTTGATCACAGGAAGCAGAAAGAACCAAACGGTGCTGGGTTGTGCAGGCCAGGAGAGCAGCACATCACCTGGCAGGCGCTTGGGCGGCCTCTGGGGCCCATCAGGCCCAGAGAGCAGAAGGGAGCAGCACATGCCCGCCAGCGGCACCACACCCATCACACAGCAACTTCTAACATGCATTGTCTTCCTTGCTGAAAACAGAGGTGCCCTTCAAAACGTCAATGGGTTGGGCCCTATGCTGACAGCAAGCAGAGGTCTCCCCCTCCCTCCTGCACCCCTGGAGAACGGCTTGGGGTGTAGCAGCAGGAGGAAACCTACCACCACACAGTTGTTTCTTCCTTTAGGAAAAAACCAGAAACCACACAGGACAATCTAACTCACCAAGCAGGAAGAACAGACTGCGCCAACCCACCTGCCGTCCGCTTCGTCCTGCCCTTCCATGTCAAAGCGCAGCCTCTTCAGAGGTTTGGGCCCAGGGCTCGCTTCTGCTCCACGCTTCAGGTGGCGATCGCTGTTGCACATCATCTGGTTTATCTTCTGAAATTTTTCAGCAGTCTAAATGGCCAGAAGAGAGTACAAAATGTCAAATGGAGCTTTTATTCTAAACATGAAACACCTTCTTTTGAGACGGGGCCAGATGCCACGAGTGCTTCAAGATGGCTCCAGGGTGTAAGGCTGAACACACTCAAAAAAAGTCAACTTTATAAAAAGGAACGAACATTATTGATATATGTCGCCCTAGGTACAGAGTGCTGGAACTGAGGGTTCTTGCTTTCAGTCCCAGTATATATAGGGTGTGTGGGCAGTCCTTTGGAGTGGTGGGGATCAGGGGAAACGAAACTGAAACGGAAACTGCAGTAGGACCTTGGTCCTGACATCCCGCTCCCCTTAAGGCCCCCTCCCGCCCGGTTTGTCTGGATACGCTCGGTGAAAGGCTCGGATGATGCGAGGTGCTGCAACGTGATAGACTGCTACCCATTCGTTGTAGCCGGGAGGGAGATCCTTCCACTTGACTAGATATTGCAAAGTGGGAGTCCACTATGGCGGCAACCTCCTGGTGCAGTTCACTGCTGACCACATACACCTCGGGGGGAGGGGCTGCTGGATGCCAGGGGTCATTAGGGGCGGCTTTCTTCAGGAGGCTGACGTGGAACACAGGGTGGATTTTGGCAAGGGTTTTGGGGAGTTCCAATTCGACTGCAACCGGGTTGATCACACGAGAGACTTTGAATGGGCCGATGAACCGAGCGCCAAGCTTCCGCATCCCCGGCAGGCCCCACAAGTTTTTCGTCGACAGGAAAGCCCGGTCACCAACCTTATAGTCCACTGGCTGGCGCTTGCGGTCAGCGAAGCGTTTGTAGTCCGATTTGGCCTTGGTCAGGGATTTTAGGGCGGCGCTCCAGGAAGCACGTAGGAAGGCGATCCATTCTCCTAGTTCCGGCGGCCCTTCCAGTAATGCCCCCTCCAGGGGGAAAGGGTCATTGTCATGTCCATAAACGATCTTGAATGGGCTCTGGCCAGTGCTTGAGTGAACGGCATTGTTGTGGGCGTACTTGTCAGGAAGCCTGTTATTAAGGGGATTTTGCTTTTGCTGCTTTCTGTATGCTGTGGGTGGAGGAATGGGTTAATTGCATTTCTAACTGACTTTCCTCTGTCTTCTGTATGATGTTATACTGTACCAGGTGCTGCCCAAGGTCAGTGCCTGGCTGTCTTCACCGTTATCTCATTTGCAGTTCTTTTTGGGCGCGCATTCCCACGATGGGGGTGGGGGGGTGGGGTGCACCCTGCTTTAACTATTGGGTTTTGGGTGGGCAAACCTTAGTTCTGGCATTGACCACAGAAGATCTCATTACTCAATAAACTACTGTTCTTTTACATGAGTTTGTTTCAGTTTTTGGGATTCTGACAGTACTCGGCGAATGGGAGGAGGGTGGCCCAGTCGTTGTTGTGTTGGTTTACGTAGCAGCGGAGGTACTGCTCGAGGATGCCGTTAACCCGTTCAGTCTGGCCATCTGTTGCTGCGTGGTAAGCCGAGCAGAGGCCCAACTCCAAGCAGAGGCCCAACTTTTTCTGTTTTTGGCCTGCAGAGGGCGCAGTTTTTAGGCTAGCAGCACCAAAATTTCCGGGATTTTTCAGGATACTCTCCTGATGATATCACCCAGGTTTGGTTTGGTTTGGTTTAGGGAGTCCAAAGTTATGGTCTCCCAAAGGGAGTGCCCCCATCCCCCATTGTTTCCAATGGGAGCTAATAGGAGATGGGGGCTACACCTTTGAGGGTCCATAACTTTGGACCCCCTGATACCAAACCTGGGTGGTATCATCAGCAGGGTCTCACGAAGATACTCTAAAATTTTGGTGCTGCTATCTTAATAATTGCACCCCTGACAGCAGCCACCCCCTAAATTTTCCCAGATTTTCCTTTTAAATCCACCCCCTTCCTGCTGATGCTTGTTTTCTTTCTTTCTTTTATTATCTCAATGCCTAACCAAAAGGTTAATTTAATTTGTTTAATTTATTAAATATCAAGCCCCTGTCGAGCTGCATGGATTTAAAAGGGAGAATCTGAGGTCCCACAGTTTAAACACATTAGAAAAGTGATGCTGTTTCAGGGTGGGGGATAATCCACCCCAAAATAGCATCACTTTCAATGTTGTTTAAACTAGGGACCCCAGATTTTCCCTTTAAATCCATGCCAAAGGGGGTTGATTTAAGGTGGATTTAAAAGGAGAATCTGGGCTCCCTAGTTTAAACACCATTGAAAATGATGCTGTTTGGGGGTGGATTCCAGCATCACTTGTTTAAACTAGGGAGCCCAGATTCTCCTTTTAAATCCACCTTAAAGGGAGAATCTGGGGCCCCCAGTTTAAATAATATTGAAAGTGATGCTTGTTTCCCCCAATTGGGGGGACTGGATACAACACCATAAAATGTTTTCATAGCAGTAATAAAGCATTTTGAAATTTTTTTCAAAAAAATAGTTCTGCTGTGTTCAGATTTGTGTGTTGGGGCATGTTCTATAATGTGATGGTGACTTTGAAACAACCTGGTGGAAAAAAAATCTTTGTTTGGTTATGGTGGGGGAGGGTGGCCGCCCATGGGGGGGGCATCAAGCTCAGGTTTTGTCCAGGACTCCAGTTTGCCTAGGTACGCCACTGCGTCCACGTGGACCACGAAGGGCCGCGAAGGGTCCCCATCGTCATAAATGTGTGCTTCAGTGCCTCGAATGCGGCCTTGCACTCTGGGGACCAGTCCAACAGTGCCCCTGGTTTTGAGGCCCCTGCCCCCTTATCCTTAGTCCTAAGCAAGTTGGTGAGGGGGAGGGGGAGCTGCGCAAAGTCCGCAATGAAGTCCTAGTAAAAGTTGGCAAACCCCAGGAACGACTGCAGTTGCTTGTGGGTGCGGGGGGCTTTCCATTGCAAGACATCCTACACTTTTGCAGGGTCCATTTCCAGCCCCTCCCGGGAGATCCGGAACCCCAGGAAATCCAGCTTGGGTTTGAGAAACTCGCATTTGGAGAGCTTCACGAATAGCTCATTGTCCAGCAACCGCTGCAAGACAGCCCTGACCAAAGTCACATGTTCCTCCAGTGAATCAGAGTAAATTAAGACATCATCTAGGTAAACCACCACCCCTTTGAACAGGAAGTCCTGGAGCACCTCGTTTATCAATGACATGAACACCCCGGGGGCCCCGGCTAACCCAAATGGCATTACGAAATATTCAAACTGGCCTAGTCTGGTGTTGAAAGCTCCATCCCATCTGCAATCCATACCCTGTAATAGGCTTCGCAAAAGTCCAGCTTCGTGAATTTCGCCCCCCGCCCAAACAAGCCAACAAGTCTTTAATAAGGAGCAAGGGGTACTTGTTGCGGGCCGAGACCACATTCAGGCCCCGGAAATCAGTACAAAGTCTCAAAGTCCCGTCCTTTTTCACAAACAGTACTGGGGCCGCAAACTTGCTGGTGCAACGCCAGATAAACGCCTCTACGGAAGTTTTTATCAAGGAACTCCCACAAGACCTCCACCTCTGCGGGGCTCATCGGGTAGAGCCGGTTCTTGGGCAGCTGGGGCCCCGGTCACAGCTCGATTTTACAGTCTGTGCTCCGGTGCGGGGGTAGCCGATCACACTCGCTCTCCTTGAAAACCCCAGACAAGTCCTGGTATTCTGGGGGTATCAATGTAAGGGTGGGGGTTAGTGCGATCCCCCGCCCGACTCGTCCTTGGCACATTCCTTGCGCTGGGCTTGCTGCCCGGAGTACTGACCTTGCTATGCTTATGCTTATCATATCTGTGTGAAACGTACTTTCGCTTTTTCTGTGTGAAACTATGCTTGGGAACTTTACCAGGGGGAGGGGCAGTGCTCGTGCGGTCTGTAAAAACCCGATTCTAGCGAGGGGGGGCCAGTTCTGCATATGGCGTGTATCGGGTTCATTGAGAGTTTATGGAATAAGCGAGCTGTCCTAAATAAGCTTTTGTTTCAAAGTCGCTTCGAGTTCCTTAGCATTATCGCGTAGAACTCACAAATCAACCCCAAGTTTGGTATGACGATTTGAGCTGCTCAGCTACACTCAACCACTCTGTGAATCTTTGGTGTTTCTTCAACATGCAGAGATTGTCTTTCAAGGGAGTCCGTTGAGCGATGATGTACGAGGAGACTGCAGTAGCCCCATAGAAGAGCTCCCTCTCTACCACCCATTCGACAGTCCCTGTCGAGGAACCAATAAAGGAACCAACGCTTCCCTGGTGACCTCTCTCCAGGCCTCGGCTCAGCCCGGCGTGGCCTTCCTCTCAACTACAAAGAGCAGATGGAGGAAGCCCACTGTTAATGTGGCCTTGACCCGGTTTCGGCGGGACGTCGAGAGAATGCGTCAGGAATTCTTCGACCCTGGTGGAGGGTATCGATGGATCGTGCTCCCATAGAAACACATCACCACCGCGCCACCATAGTGGATGATTCACAAACCCGATGATGCATTACTGTTCGAGAGGAAATCGGGGTATCAGCCATCGCGCGGAGATACCCAAGAATGCGTTGGCGAAATATATGGACCAATAGCTTAGAGGACCCCCCATGCCCACTTGCACCACTGGCAAAAACGCGCGGTCGCGGCGTAGCCCAACTACGTCGGGGTCCCGACAGTCCATAGAAAGTGTCGCGGACCTACCCGGAGGGTCAAAACGCATGAACTAACTTTTGCGGATGATGGCGTGCCCACGATTCCCCGACCTCCGTGGACTTCACTGGGGGGGGCAACTGCAGGGGCCACTGAGGATTCGCCGGCGAGCGGTCCGGAGTTAGATCTGGGCGATTCAGGAGAAGAACAGCTGATGCAGCTTTAGCCAGGAGCCAAACAGGACTGGGAGCTGGAAGATCGCGAGGCTCGAGAGGAGCAGCGTGAGGGCTCTACCGGAATTAGAGAGCGGGGAACAGTTTACGCCCAGCGAACATGGCTATGGAAATAGCCCAGGAGAGAAATGCTCCGAGAACAATTTTCCTGAAAGACCTCGAGCAGCTCACGCGCATGGTTTTGGACCACACCAAACAAAGATCTTGGCGCCAGCGCCAAATGGCTGGCTGAAGGCTCTTAAAGGACCCAGGGAGAAGTCAGTAGCCAGGCCGCTTTAGCAGCGGCAGAGAAGCAGCGAGAGGCTTCCCGTATCAAGAAGCGGGGAAACTTACTAGCAGCGCCGAGAGAGAGATCTGGCCGGACAGGGAAAGAGCGCTACTTTCGGCGTGAAGCTAAGAGCACCGCCCGGCACCGACGTCACGGGACGAAGCGGAGCTGCTGCATTACGCTTTCACCTTCCCTCGCCCTCCGGTTGGGCCCCAAAGGGGAGCTCCCGTGCCACAGCGAAGGGACCCTTCCCCCGCCACAACCCCCGCCACCCGTTTTAGCGCGATTCAACCGCACTTCCGCACCTGCCCAGCTCCTATAACGCCCCAAAAGCGGCCCCAGTTGCTGGTAGAGGCCATCCTAAGGCCCCATTCCCGCACGTTTTGATGGCACCGCTTCCCGATTGCCCTACTTTATACTGCAATTGGTGACGCACATGCTTTCGAATTTGATGATCTTTACGCTCCGAGGCGGAAAAGGTCGCGGGACTTATCAGTTCGGAATGATGGATAGTGGCAGCTGCTGAATGGTTTTGTGGAAATTCATGAAATGGAAGGGAGCTCCCTGAACGCACTGCAAACTGTAGCGCCTTACTCCAAAGAAGAAGCGCTTGGAGCACTTCGCGCTTTCAAGATCGAAGAAGTAAACAAAGGCCAGCAGAACCATTTAAAACCATCAAACAAAGGGAACAGGACCTTTTGCCGACTTAAGCCCGAGAATTCCGATTAAGCGGCAAAATAAACTTCCGAAGGCCTGGCCTGTGAGCGTATGAAATCTTCGCGAGTATTTTCACGCGATGCCATGCGACCGGAGATCCGCGCCTGGAGCGAACATGTAATCACGCTAGCCCCAAACCATGGCTGAATGGATTACAACTGGTAATTACATTTGCATCCGAGCTCAACCGGGCTACAAAAGATGGGAAAAGCCCCCCCAACCAAACCAGCGGAAAAACCACGCATCAGCGGCTGTTCAGCCAAGAAGACCATAAAGGGACCCCATACGAAGCCACATCTGATGGAAGTTACGCCCGTCGTCTTGGCTTATGCTTACGTATTGTGGGGGCCAAGGCCACTTTCGCATGACCAACTGCCGAAAAAGCCTAAGACTCCCGTCCCGGCGTACGAAGATCCGCGGCCAGGACCCCCGTAAACCCGAGGTCCGAAAGAGCCTCAGGGGAGGCTGCCGCGCAGCCTGGAGGAGGATGACCAGGATGACAGCGAAAGGAGACCGAGCTTTTGGTGGAATAAGCCTATCGCTACATCAGGCCCAATGCCGGACGAACAGGCGGCTGCCCGATCGCGGTGAGCGAAGTGAAGGAGGGGCCCCCATAGCAACCATTATGGCCACTTTAACTAATTCAGCGAAAGCAGCACCCATATCTTAGCCCGAGGCTTTAGTGGACTCGAAGGCTGCTCTCATTGTTTAATGAGACCTCAGGTAAGCAGAACAGCTGGGTCTCGAGCGGATAAAGCGCTAAGCCAAAGCCCATTCCCTTTACTCCAGATGGATGGCAGCCCTTTGGGATCCAGAGGGCCCGGCTTCGGTTCAAAACCCAACCAGTGCTTCCTGCGTTGCGCCCGAGGCATTGGGAGAGAAGCGCCAGCTTCATTTTGGCTCCAGTGGCCAAACACCCCCATCGTTTTGGGCATGCCTTGGCTCCTGTCCATGAACCCACCACCATTCTCTGGGGGGGCAACGCATGTCGTTAAGATTCCGCGGATCCACCTTGTGGAGGCCATATATGCATGAGGAGAACCACCTGAAGCGAACCCCTAGAAACCCCACTCTCACAAAATTCGCTGACCCTTAAGAGTTTGCCCCGAGCCACTGACAACGTGACAGGGATCCCCAGAAACGTACTGGGATCTGGCTACAAAGAATGTTTGAAAAAAAGGCGGGGAATCACGATCAGCTTCCCCCCCATAGAGATACAGATTGCAAGATCCTCTTAGATTACGGGAGCACAACTGCCAAAAGGAAGAATATATCGAATGAGTCCCGCCGAACAAAAGGAGCTCAGGGCTTTCTTGGATAAAAAATCTTGCTAGGGGTTTCATCCGGTAGAAGACGGCAAAAGCACCACGCTGCCCGGTATTGTTTGTGAAGAAGAAAGATGGCTCCTACGTCTTTTGCAGGCCCCGACTATCGGGGTTTGAACGCCAGTCTCACTTCTTCCAGCTCTCTCAAATACCCCTTGCGCTTTAATTAAAGGGTGCTTTGCTTTCGGCGCTTTAGGTGCGGGACGCATTTTTTCACCAAATTGGACTTTCACTGAGAGGTTTACTACCGTGTACAGAATTGCTGGGGTTATGAACATTTAACAGCGTTTAACACCAGAAATTAGGACAATATGAATATTGTGTAGCCAATGCCATTCCGGTTTAGCCGGGGCTCGGGGCTTTTCATGTCTTTAATTAATGATGTTTTCACACAAGACTTTTTTTATTCAAGGGTAGTGGTATATTTAGAATTGATGTTCTGATACTACTCACAAACAGTGGAGGAGCATGAAAAGTTGGTCAAGGCGGTGTTACCCAACATCTTCTTGACAATTCTCCTATTTGTCAAACTATCGAAATGTGCATTTCACCAAGAAGCATCCCTGGACTATTTGGGCTATCGGATCTCGCCGAGGGACTAGAAATGGACAGCCCTGCTAAAGGTAGCAGCGATGGATTAGACTGGGCAGCCCATTTCCACCACCACTTTTCGTAAGGAACTCCAATCTTTTTGGAGTTTTGCCAACTTCTATCGAGACTTTATTCCCCAGTTTGCTCCAATAGCCCTGCCATTAGGCGGATCTAACTCACAGCACCAAAGGAAAAAAGGTCCTCAAGCGTCCTAAACCAGGAGCTCCTCTTCCCTGGTCACTGAGGATTGTCAAACTGCATTTCCAGTCCCCGCTTAAAGTTGCGTTCACCACTGAGCCTATTCACTGAAACACCCACGAGGATCCCAGCTTGCCTTTCATAGTACGTAATGTCGATGCTTGGGATATTACAAGCTTTGGGGGCTGCCCTCCTGCAGAGAAATAAAGATAATAAACTTGTCCCGTGTGCTTTACTTGTCAAAAAAGCTTTCTGGCCACTAGATTGTAGACTTCAGGGCCGTGGTGGGGGGACAAAGGAGACAGCGCCGCCATCAAGGAAGCTCTTTCCCACTTGGCGGCACTGGCTGGAGGGGGCTGCCCACCCGTTCCAGGAGTGTGAGTCGACCATAAGAACCCTAGTTGCCTTGTCCACCCCCCTCAAAATGTCGGCATTAAACAGCTCGCGATGGGCGATTTCTTCTCCAGGTTTGCATTTACAGTCCATTTCTTCCCAGGCAGCAGCAACAAGTTGGTAAATGCTTTGTCCCACCAATACCAAAGGGTGGACACCCACTCCTTGCATAACACCCCTCCGGACTATCCTTTCCCCACTCCCAATTGTTAGGACTGGCAGTCACTTTCGATCTCCAAAGCGACTGCCCCCGCCTTCACTCCCATCAAGGTATTCCAGGCGTGGTTTAAGCGCTTTCCTCCGTCCAGTTAGAGGAGGCGGGACAACAGGACATCGAAAGAGGAGTCGGATCCTCTTTGCAATTCGCGGCCGAGTTTGGAGGTGGGGTGACTGCTGGCTGCGATGCCGCCGTCCTATGCAAGCGGGTTCTGCGAAGCGCGGGGGGCATGATGCTTTCGCCAAAGCAGGGGCACTTTGGATTTTGAAAACTCTATATACCTACTTAGGCGACAATTTTGAAATTTGCGCTCTATCGCCAAAAAAAAAAGGATATTGGAAGGTCTTACATTAAAGGGGTGTCCTACTCGTGTCGCGGAAGCCAAGGGAATCCCTGGAAAGCCCCATGGACTGTTGCATCCACCTCCCTCCAGCTGCCAGACCTTGGCAGGAACCATATCCATGGACTTTATAACAGATCTGCCTGAGAGTCATGGAAACACGGCGGCTGGGTAGTGGTAGACCTTTTTCCAAGCAAGCTCAGTTAGTTCCTTGCCCCACCATCCCGATCAAGCCTAAGCTAGCCAAGTTGTTTTATTCAACATGTGTATGGTTTGCACTCAGCTCCGGAGAGAGTAATTTCGGATAGGGCCCCCCAATTTATCTCAAAATTTTTTGGAAGAAGCGTTTCTGGACATTCTAAAGGAACCACCACTCGTGCCGGTCGCCCGCCCCTACCACGTTTCAAAGTAGGCGGCCAGACCGAATGGACCAACAGAACTTACTGGAACAATATCCTACGTTGTTACACCAATTACCATCAAAACAACTGGGTCGAGGTTGCTCCTTTACGCTGAATAATGCTTACAATAATCGCGGTGCATAGTAGCAGCAATAAAAGCGCCTTTGAAAATAGGTGTCGCTGGTAAGCTCACGTTCCCCTCTACCTGAACTCCCGACTCCTGGGATTTTGCAGCCATAGAATTTGGAGATTGGATTAAGTCAACTTAAAGCAGGAAGGTTGGAAGTCTGTTTTCTACTCGCACCGCTTTTCTCAAGCGCCAAAGAGGCTCAAAAGTTCCAAGCAGACAAACATAGAGTTGATTTTCCGCTTTACACGTGGAGTGCCTGGGTTTATCTTTCTACCGCAGAAACCTGAGAGATGTGCACAAATATTCCAAACTAGGCAAGAAATTCCATAGGGCCATTCAAGAATCTCCCAAGTGAATTAGCGGGGTGACGCTTGCGGTTGGAACCTGCCCTAACTCACTAAGTAACATTCATCCTGTTTTTCATCTAGTCTACTCAAGCAGGCTCCGCTTCCAGATGTACCTAGTGTAGCCACGACCCAGCGGAGCTCCCCCGCCGGTGATAGATTGATGGCCACAAGCATTACGAAGATCCGGGCGCTGATTCTGGACTCTCGTTGCATGTTGCGCAATCGGCTGCAATATTTGAGATGCTCTTGGGTGGGATATCCCTCTCACGGTCATAATCAATGGATTTATGTGGAAAATGATTGATTGCCCCCCCCGGGATGCCGGCTTTCCATAAAGCATGAGGGCAAGCCTGGGGGGGAAGGGGGTTTCTTAGGCCAGGCGGAATGCAGAGGTGGGGAGTTGGGTGCGGTCGCCAGGCCGACTCGTCCAGCACATTCCTTGCGCTGGGCTTGCTGCCCGGAGTACTGACCTTGCTATGCTTATGCTTATCATATCTGTGTGAAACGTACTTTCGCTTTTTCTGTGTGAAACTATGCTTGGGAACTTTACCAGGGGGAGGGGCAGTGCTCTCGTCTGTAAAAACGACGATTCTAGCCGAGGGGGGCCAGTTCTCGCATGGCGTGTATCGGGTTCATTGAAGTCTATGGAATCATGAGCTGTCTCGACGGCGCTTTGTTTCAAGTCCTTCGAGTTCCTTACAATCAGCTTCACTGCTTCCAGTGCCCTGGCCAATTTCCCGGGGGGCTGGGCTCCTTTGGTGGCACCCCAGCCAGGTGGGCTCCGCAGGGAGGTTCGCGGAACAGAATGAACCCTGTCCCCCAGTCAATTAGCGGGTCGTGGTCCCAAAGCCACTGCAGCCCCAACACCACTGTATATTTGCCAATGGGCACGACTACACAAGGGTGTCTCTTCCAATGTTCCCCGCACTGAATCAGTACTGGCTCCATACTATGGGTTGCGGGGGCCCCCCCAGCAGCTTCCCATCCATCTGCTCAAATTCTATGGGACGGCGTAGGGACATCTGCTTCAAGCCCATTTGTGGGACTAGGGAGGGCTGCATCAAACAGGTGCATCCCGAGTCCACGAGCGTGTGCGAGTCAACCTTGACCCCGCGGCTCCGGTTGCGTAGGATAAGGGGGGCCAGAATGGGTCGGTGTAAACTACTCACCAGTTGGGTGACGCCCTGCGTGGGGACCTGGCCTTGGGCGCCGATCAAACCAGGTCGCCTCCGTTTCCCGCCGGCCCTCTGCTGGAGTCAGTCGTCCAACTCCTCCAGGATCATCCAGGCACAACCCTGCCCCCTTCTCCACCTTGCTCTTACTGACTGGATGCCTCCCAGCTGGCATACCCCGCCACTCCTCGGGGGCCCACCGAACCCCTTCCCTTTCATGGGGCAGGCAGCAGCAATGTGGCCCTCTCCCCCACATGATAGACACAGCCCCAGCCGCCGACATCTTGCGTACTGGGACTCTTTGGACCCCGAGTCACTCTTTGCTCTGGCTTGGGGTTTTGCTGGGGTGCCGCTCCACCTAGCCGGAGCGGGAGGAGAGCGTATTCTGGTCTGGCTGGTTCGGCGTCGGTAGCTCTGGGCCTTGGTCAGACGAACCTCAGTTTCACCCGCTCTTTGGTACCATCCTGCCAGCGTTTGGGGGTCACCACTCATCGTACCCCACTGTGTGATTTCAGGGTCCAGGGCCTCCATGTAGAAGTGTATCAACACTAACTCAGGCCAATCATGTATCTGCCCCGCCAGTTGCCAAAACTCCGAAGTGAAGTCCGCCACCAAGTGCATGCCCTGGTGGAGGTTCTGCAGCTTCCGCTTTGCTCTTTCCTCCTGAAAGGGATCCTTGAACCGTCACTGAAGTGCTGTCATGAACCGGGGGAACATCAGGAGTTCAGGCAAGCGCCTCTCGTAGAGCCCCACATACCAGGCCGCCGCTTCTCCCTCCAGGAGGGACCCAACATCATGGATCTGCTCGATCTCATCGCTGTACGACTCGCCATAGTGCTGCATGTGTGCTTCCACCTGTACCAGGAAGTAGGGGAGGTTCTCGACCTTGCCGTCAAACCAAACCTTCAGGTCCCTCCGCCGCGGCAGCTCACTCCTTGGCTGGGCAGGCTGTTGGGGGGTTCCCAAGGGCGGCAGCGGCTGCGTAGGTGTTGAGCCCGCTGCTTGCCCTGAGTTCCCCAGGTCCAGTGCACTCCTCTGCTGTGCCCGTAGCCACTCCACTTCCTGCCGTTCTTGTTCCTCCTCCGCCCAAGCCACATCCCTCGCCTGCAACAGCTCCATGTCCTGAGAGAGCTTCTCGACCAGCCATCGTAGCGCTTCTCGTTCCTCGCGCCAGGACTCCGCTGTGCGCCACGGCGCCCGCTCGTAGCCGTCCCAGGACATCTTGTCTTCATCCTTTAAGTTGTGCAGGAACCAGTCCGATTCTCTCCTACCCCGCCGCTGGTGCCACTCTCAGTCACGCACATAAGTGGGTGCGGGCAACAGGTAGGGTGAGCCCTGTGTGTCTCCCAGCCACCGCGAGTTGTCAGGCAGCATGCGGGTGGTCACCCCGCTGCTGGCCTCCGTGGCCGCTGTTGCTTCTTCCTTCGGCTTCGCCCCCACAGGGATGTCCCCGTTCTTCAGGTTGTTGGAAGTCTCCTCACCTGAGGTCCCATCCATGGTGGGTATAGGACTCACGGCAAGGGCAGTGAGAAATCATCTAAGTGTGAGACCTCAGTTCCAGAATAAAGCTGCAGGACTGTAACCATAGACTTTATTGGAGATCAAGGCGTAACGAGAGATAGACGATTTCTGAGGCCACATGGCAAGAGCTAGATCTTAAATCCCCACAACCTTGGGCCTGCCCCTGCCGGCCAACGTGCTGCAGTTGCAACATAGAAACAAAGGAAACAATACAGTGATTCAATTACAAAACATTAACACAAAAGGCAGGAACCATCACACCTAGGAGGGCCCTGGCCCTTCCTGGTTATCAGTCTAATGCTAAGAAAGGGAGGGGGGGGGAGTAGCTGAGCTGGCGCCTGGCCCAAGGCCAATAGCTCTCTGAATGGAGGGTGGGTCCCCCTTCCCCGGAAACTGGTCAGGCTCCATCCTGACAAGAGGAAGAGGGATGTAAACGGATTGCTGGGCTAGAAGTTATGCTCTACTTCAGTGCTCTTTCTTCACGCACCCTCCTGCAGCATGAAGCAGCTGCTTTTCATTTTAAAAACAAGCCCTCAGGAAAACTACACAAAAATTATCATTATGTGTTGTTTAACACTAATGCTCTATTAACCAATAAAAACAGCTGGAATTTGACACAGGACACTCACCACTCCAAAGGATTCACCTATTGACACCAAGATCCTGCAGAAACAAGAAAAGCCACGTGAACATTTTTCATAGTTCGATGACCTGGGAGGGGACACAGTGCTGCTAGACAGAAGACTCCGTTCCCTATCCCATCCAGGGGGTGCCTTTCAGCATAGCCTCGGGGGGCCAAAATCCATCATACATCCTTCTATTTCACTGGGCTGGTTTTGAAATTTGCCTTCCTCAAGAGGCCTGAGGTGGAAAGGTCTGGGAAAAACATTGCCCTTCCCTGTAACTGTTTTCCATTGAGTGGTCTTCTGTGCAGGCACACATTGGGACTATGATTGTGCAGGCTGGCCATCGAGAATAACTGCAAGCTTTAAAAACCCCCATATTTCTATATCTCCAGAGCGCTCCCACCACTCGAGCCACAGATAGGAAGACTTCCTGCCAACACAGCCCCGAGGTCAGTGGAAGCAGCGACCCTCTCTGTTCTCCAGCTGTTGCAGCAGCCAAGTTGCCTTCAGAGATCAGTTAACCCATACAGGTAAGTGTAGAGTGGGGAGGGAACAGCACACTGTGGGGAAAGAGGGACGGATGTGTGCCTGCACAGGAGATGTGCGCCTGCACTCAATAACAACAGTTACAGGTAACTGCCACATTGTTTTTCATCTTGGGGTCTTATGCGCAATCCCATGTGACAGAGTAGTAAGCTATGATGGGGTGAGATTGTGAATGAAGCCACTCTCACAGCTAAACTGATCATATAAGGCCAAAACAGAGCGAGACTATGGGACTGAATCCCTACTCATGGAAGACACACCATATAGCGTATCAACAGGGAACACTTGTTTATTACCATATTTACTTAAACAGGCTTTGTAAATACTGTTCACCCAACAGCTGTGTTGCCCCTGGACAGTGCGCAGCCTGGAGTCCATATGGATGGTGTAGTGCTGCTGGACCAGCAGACGTCTCCAACATCCACGTGAGCAGTGAATGCAGCACATGAAGCCAATGCTCTGGTGGAGGGGGTAGTCCGCTTGAACTATGGCCTAAGCTTTTCGGATGGCTTGACTCACTTATTTGGACAGTGTCTGGACAGAGAAGCGCAGCCCTTGAGTGTCCCCGCAAAACAAATGAATAAATTCTGGTCCACCATAAATTAATTTGTGCGAAGGATATTCACTAAGTGCATGGCTGTGGTAACGGTCCACCTAGCCACTAGGGCAGGGGTAGGGAACCTGCGGCTCTCCAGATGTTCAGGAACTACAATTCCCATCAGCCCCTGCCAGCATGGCCAATTGGCCATGCTGGCAGGGGCTGATGGGAATTGTAGTTCCTGAACATCTGGAGAGCCGCAGGTTCCCTACCCCTGCACTAGGGGATGCAACATCTTCTCTGATTTAGATGACTGGTTGCTAGCGGGAGATTCCCAAGAGGATGTGGCCCACTGGGTTCACCTCACAACATCTGTGCTCTTGTGGTTTGGGCTGTCAATTAATATGGCGAAGGCCGTTATGATCCCCTGCCAGGTATTAGAATTCATGGGGACTATTTTGGTTGCAACCAAGGATCGTGCACTTCTGCTTGGGGTCCAGTGCTGAGATTTCCTCACAGAGCATCACCTTGAGCCTTGACGCACAGACAAGTCTTTGGGGTCAGCTGGGCACAGGCCTTGAAAGAGGCCAAACTATGCCCCTCACTGAGGCATAAAAGACAGAGAACAGCTCTCGTTTGTCACCATCTTTGCCCCACGCTTGGGAGTCCTTTTTGAAGAGAGCCATGACCCCTTCTTCTCCATCCCAAAGTTGATGGGTAGACAGTGCGCAGCGTGTTACTTGCTCCTTACGGGTAAGTGCGCAGCGTGTTACTTGCTCCTTACGGGTAAGTGTGCAGCCTGTTACTTGCTCCTTATGGGTAAGTGCGCAGCATTTTGGAGGGAGCTCCTTATTTGGGGATGTTGGAGGGAGCTCTTTATTTGGGCAGTGACTCCCCCTGATGTCATTGCCCAAATAAGGAGCTCCCTCCACCTCCCATCTGCCTGGGCTTCCTCAAACCCAGCCAGGAGGTGGAGGGAGCTCCTTATTTGGGCAATGACATCAGGGGGAGTCACTGCCCAAATAAGGAGCTCCCTCTGCCTTCTGGGGTTTGAGGAAGCCCAGCCAGCCAGGGTTCCCCTTCACCCTCCGAGGAGGGCAGCAACAAGCGGCTTGTGCAGCCGCAGGGAGGTCCTTCCGGGCCGCGCCTCCAGCTCAGGGGAGGCCTGAAGAGCCGGCTGGTGAGCGGTGACTCGTGTATAAGCCGAGGGGGCATTTTTCAGCCTTAAAACAGGGCTGAAAAACTCGGCTTATACGCAAGTATATACGGTCTCCTGTTTCATTTCTGAGATCTGATGAAATCAGGCCAGCCTGGCTCTACCCAGACCAGGGCTTCCGAGATCTGAAAAGATCCAGGCAGCCTGGTTGATCGAGGTCAGAGCATTTTGGAAATTAGGGTGCATTAATTTTGGTTCACATTTTGAAGATTACATGTCACACAGGCATCAGTTAATATAAAGGGATTAAATGACACAGAAACGTGACTGGTTTGTGTTGCAAGCCCCTTGATTCCTAGCATTCACATACTTGGAAGAAGAAAAGGCAAAAGCTGACTGTTTCTGCTTGACGGAATTATTCTCCCCGGCTTGTTTTTGTATTTGGCCAAGACATTTGCTGAGAGGAGAAGGGTACCGACCTTGACCCCGGGGTCATCTTGTTGGGGGACAGCAGCCTTTCAGAGGCCTTGGAGGGGCTTTTCAAAGGTGAGATGTAGATGTTGTTCCCCGCAGGAACACGCAGAGGAGAATTAGACTTGTAAGGGCTCTGAGGAATGTGTGGTATAGGTGATAACGTTGGAGGCTGTAACATGAGAATTAAAACACGTCATCAGTGATGTGGAGTACTGCTGGTTTTTTTTTTTAAAATAATTACTTTACATCCCCCCCACTCATCCAACATTTATTACTTTTACATCCCTGCCCATCATAGAGCTCAAGAGCGCCCACTGGACAGATAGGACAGGAGCAAACTACTCACTCTATTGGAAGCATACTGCAAAATGTTAGTTTTCAATCTCTGCATAAACACCAAGTTGTAGAAGACTATAATGGAATCATATTGTCCTTCCCTGATCAAAACACACTTGAAAGTCTAGAAAAGTCAGAAAGCTACATGTAAGAGTCAGCGTTCACGTTTGCATCACAATCACAATCCCCATCCCCTGCCCCCCCCCCCCCAGAACACGCCTAACGGCAGTGGGCCAATCTGGGGGTCTATCATGCGTCTCCAAGATGATCTCAGTGGCCCTGATGGGGCAGAAAGGAGAGAGATAAATGTTGCAAATGAACATGTAAAGAATCTTGGGTGCTGTGTGGTTTCCGGGCTGTCTGGCCGTGTTCTAGCAGCATTCTCTCCTGACGTTTCGCCTGCATCTGTGGCTGGCATCTTCAGAGGATCTGATTCCAGCCGTGAAAGCCTTCGACAATACATGTAAAGCAGGGGTCCCCAAACTTTTTAAACAGGGGGCCAGTTCACTGTCCCTCAGACTGTTGGAGGGCCGGACTAAAAAAAACTATGAACAAATTCCTATGCACAAATGATTGTAAAATGTTTGATTTCACCTTTCAGCCTTTCTGTCATGGTCTATTTTTAGAACAGTGACCAAAGTATGTCAAGTACAGGGTGGGCTCCAAATATTGTTGGGGAGGCTGTGGAATACCTTCCCCTGTAAAAAAAAAAAGCAGAACTTTCCCAATGAAGCATTCCATCTAATCCAGGATCAGGTATCTTCCTGGGTTCTTCCTCCCTAGCAGCCAGCGAGCGATTCACCAGCCTGGCTGATGCCAATGGGAGTGAGGCGGAACAGAAAGCCTGAGAGCAACACATGGAGTAGCCGAGAGGGAAGGGCGGAGCAGGAGTTGCCACATGTAAGGTTTCCAACTCTGGGTCAGAAAATTCATGGAGATTTGGGGATGCCATCATGTAATTGCAATCAACAGCCGTTGGGGCCGGTTCCTCCTCTCCCTCGAGCCCCCACTGCACATGAATGGAGCCATCGCCGCCATGCCTGGAGGGCCGGATAAATGCCTTCAGGGGGCCACATTTGGCCCCCGGGCCGTAGTTTGGGGACCCCTGATGTAAAGAATCCTTTGCCAGGAACTCTGCAATCTGGTTCCTGGCAATGACCATCCAGGAACAGCCAGGCACACGGCATAAATATGGGTGTTGTCATTGTGATATTCTGCACCCACAAGTAAATGTGGCATTACATTCAACAGTTGTCATTTTAAACAGAAGCCGGAGGACCTTGACACCACAGCATGAAAAACCTGCCAGCCACACAGTCACTCAGAGATCAGCAACGGAAAATTACATTGACGCTGGACTTTAGGCGAGTTTCGACAGGGGATCACCAAAAACAATGATTAATTCACCTCAATCGAGTCAAAAAAGAGACTATATAGTTTTGGATACTGAAGGAATTTAGGATCTTCTTACTTGAAATGACTTGTGCAACAAGACTGTTCAACACATATGCAGAAGCAAAGTATACCAGCGCACGGGGGAAAGGAAATCGCACATCTAATTCTGAACCTGACACTGGAGTGTGGATCAAATCAGAGCAGAGGAGGAAAAGCTAAAGGGGGGAAGCAGGAAATGTTAGAATGACAGAAGAGAAGAAAGGGGCAGATGCTGCAGGGGGAGGGGAGGCTGTTAGGAAGAGCAAAGAAAGCAGGAGGATTTAGCCACCTGCTCTCACCAGAACTTGGACACAGAGCAGGGCTGGTGCTGGAAAGGGAGACCTTCACGGAGGCCTGTGCAGAGGGAGGCCTTGGCCAGCCACCACTGCTCAACCACCTGTCTTAGCAGCCCCTCGTGGGGGTCCTTGGAAGTCAGTGGTGATCTGACAGTCCTTTACACACTCAGTGAGGGGAAGGAAAATGAGATTCCCCCCTTTCGAGTTCTCATAGGTCAGGGGTAGGGAACCTGCGGCTCTCCAGATGTTCAGGAACTACAATTCCCATCAGCCCCTGCCAGCATGGCCAATTGGCCATGCTGACAGGGGCTGATGGGAATTGTAGTTCCTGAACATCTGGAGAGCCGCAGGTTCCCTACCCCTGTCATAGGTCCTCTGCTGGTTTGTGCATTTTGTATGTGTGTACATAAATAAAAATGTTGGCTTTTAGAATGTATAATGCCAAGTCCTTTTTGACCTGTCCTCATAATGTAAAAATATCTGAGGAATCAGGGCAGACTTTTACATTCACATGGCTTTCATAGGAAAATAAAAACTGAAAAACTGATTATCAAAAAACTGATTAAAATTCCATACCTCTTGGTTCGTATTCGGGAGTTCCTTGTACGCTGTCACAATAGTTTTAAATGTGAGATCGATGTTCTTCACTTTACATATGCCATACATTGCACACATCATAATCTGTTGAAAAGCAAGGAGGAATGGTCACCAAGGCAAGACCTCAATCTCCTCCTGCTCCTGTTTTGCATTCAGTTACAATGGGGAGTAAGCACTCAAATCTTCCACTTGCTGGGACAAATCAAATTTCTGTTTTGCGAAATCTGGCATTTTAAATAGCAAACATAAGAAAATCAACCCTCTGTTTGCAAATAGGCTGATAAAAAGAGCACAATCGTAGCCCTAAACAGACATATTTTTGAGCAAATGAATTTGTGCAGCACAGAGAATAGGAAGAAGGTCCTTTGTTTCCGCTGTGAAAGTACCACGGGTGGTGCTGGCCTTCTGTTCTCACTCTCTGATCCCAGACATTCATTTGTCAATCTGTACAGAGCTCAAGTGTTGCCTGGATCAGAAATGTACAGTCTTCTAGCAGTTCGCCAGCCACTTCTTGCTGCGCAGTCTAGCAGCCGACCTTCCCTTGGTACATTTCCTTCAGAGCACTTCCTATGTCCCTTCTAGCAAGAATGATCACTCAACACAGATCTGTAAAGAACGTGCTTTGTAAATGTGGATCACGTGGTTTCTAGTAAGGAAAGAAAGAAAAGAAACGCAGGCGGGCCAGTCTATCCTTGGAGAGCGATTACCTGGTCTAAGTGCCGGTCTTTCATAAGTTCATATTCAGTTTGCAGCGTATGATGAAAAAGGGTCCAGATCAATTGTATGAGGTCCGGGTGGTCCGAGAGAAGACGTGAAGCCAAGTTATTCAATCGTATATAAGCTAGGCAGTACACTAGAAAGAAGAACAAAATTTTATGAGGAGAATGCAGAATCATTTTTGGGTCTCTGCTTCCGTCCATTTGCTTCCATCACAGCCTACAACCACGCTATAGAAATCTGCGACATAAAAGTTCTGGCATGTCTGGTAAACCAAAGTTAAATAAATGCCAGCCTCTGGCAGCAGCTGGTAGGCCAAGGGCCCTCAACATGGTGCCTGTAGCCATCACAGCACCCACTGGCAGCTTTCCAGGCACCTGCCCAGTGTTTTTACGAAGTGGGCAAGGCTTCTACCCAGCAAGGCTTCTGATTGGCCACTGGAGATGTAGTGGGCTGTGCAAATTAAACTAACGTTGCTTTGGTTCCAGCTACCAATTCAGTGTTGGTTTTACTCTCTTTCCCAGGATATTTCCAAAAAATTATTCCTCTTATCCCTTGAATTTGGGGTGTGTGTGTGGCCCTGCCTCTCATGGCAGCCATTTTGTGATTAGCTCCGCCTTCCATGGCTGTCATTTTGTGGCTGCATCTACCACTTTGTATCAAAATTCAAAATGTGCCCAAGGGCCAAAAAGGTTGGGGTCCCTGCAGTAGAAAGTCATATTTAGAAAGAGGGTAATTAATCACACAGCAGTTTTGAGCGTCACACCATCCATCTGTCCAGGGCTCACTGGCTGACTCCTAGAATTAATAGAGGACTGGTCACCATTTTTAAAAGTCAGCAGGAACGCACAGTAATCTGCCTTACAGACGAACTTTGCATTTGATTATTGCCCTTTAACACCTTATTTTACTTGGATTTTGCTCTTTTAGAACATCTGTAAAATGTTTTTGGTGTCACTGTTTTACTTGGTATTTGTCACTATTATTTGTGGTTTTTAGTTTCTTTAGAATTAATAGCAGTACTAGTTTAAATTACTGCAGACAGTGCAAAGTCCTTCACTTCTAGCAGGCAGGTTGGAGTTTGTGTTGGTATACCACCCATTCCACTGCCTTAGAATTAAATTAATCTGTAAATAAATTAATCTATAAATAAATTCCCAACCAATAGACTCAACAGTCATGATAATAATATGTAGGAAATTATCAAAGGAATGATCTTTAGAAACAGAAAACAACATTGCTCTTTGCCTCCATTTCTGTCTGCTTGGGTACTGAACTATGGCTAGGAAAATCAGATCAGATTAAGTTGTCAAAGGCTGCAGGAGGAAGATATGTTTTTGTGAACTGACAACAGAATGATTATACATCAAGAGGTGGGGGAAGTAACAGAAACTCCCTGAACTTACTCTGGTGATGAAACTGAGGAAAGTTTACAATCTGCTTTTGTATATTACTACAATTAACTGAAGGCACCACTCATGCTTCCTTTTAAACTATAATGCAAAAAAAGATAAGCAAATGTTTGGGGGCAGCTTCCAAAGATACAGGTTTGGATCCAAAGTGCAACTTGCATGAGAGGAAAGACTCGTTTCCAAAAAGTTCAACTTCGAGCCCCTCCCTGCCGCCACGTGCTCGTTCACATCCCTCCAACCTTGAAAAGGGGGGCGGGGGGCAGGGAGGAGGACTGCAGCTGAAAGAAGAACACTGTGAACAGCTGCCTGGATCTAAGTCACAATATTTACTTGTCATTAACATTACCAACCTTTTTTGTAAAAAAGTGAGAGAAAAGTAGATTTCTGTGGTCTCTGAGGTTGGTATAGCAGCGCGGGCTGAATATCTGGAATTACAACGGAGCACACTGAACCCGGGGAGAGATATCTGAAACACCACCACAGGAATGCTCGTTAATATTTCCAGTTTGTCAGTCACTTTCAGAATGACTGCAATTGAAAAGCAACGAACAAATGTATTGAGCACCGTAAAATCAATTTAACAATTAGTTACAGTGAACATAATCCGATCACAAACACACACCAGCTACCAATTTGTGTCAAAATACAACTCTCAGCATCACAGCCTGGATTTCTTTTCTTCATCAGCATTCCAAACCTGCTCACGATGATTATCAGGAGATTGAAATGCTAAAATCAGATTGAAATAGTATTTTTGTGCTCGCAAGTCACAGGTGATTTTTGGTGACCCCTGGTGGGGTTTTCAAGGGCAGAGATATTTGGAGGTGAATTGCCATTGCCTGCCTCCACGACATGACCCTCAGTTCCTTGGACATTCCCCATCCAAATACTGACCAATGTTAGGTCCTGGTCAATAAGCGGACTCTCGATATGGAATCAGAAGTCTTTATTGAGTTGGCAACAGATACTCAGCCTCAGGAAGCCAGTTCTGGCGATTCCGGCTTTTACAGCAATATTTATCCCCTCCTGACTCCTCGGAACTCCCCCCTCCCTCCTTCTCACAGAATGTGGCAACAGCGAGGTGTGAAAGACTGTGTTGAAAGGCAAGGCCCCAGCAATAGCCTCCTGTCGGCCTCCGTTCCTCCCTTCCGGAGCCCACATCAAGAGTAGCCTAGTTATCTACATTACTACATCACCGCCCTGAGCCCTTCGGGGGAGGGCGGTATACAAACACTAATAATAATAATAATAATAATAATAATAATAATAATAATAATAATAAGAAGAAGAAGAAGAAGAAGAAGAAGAAGAAGAAGAAGAAGAAGAAGAAGAAGAAGAAGAAGAAGAAGAAGAAGCGCACTGAAGCGGAACAAAAGGCCTATTAACATATGACAGGTGTGGGTACATAGAAGGTCAGGATTCATACCCTTGCCCCAGCCAAGCCAATTTCCCCTAGCCCACATGTGCCTCCTGGTCTGAGGTCGGGAGGGGGCAGGTGCCATTCCTGACACCCTGCTTAGCTTCCGAGACCCGCTAGCCTGCCCTATCCAGGTGAGGGCAAACAGCATATAAAACTACATAAGTGGAGAGTGAAGTCAACCTGACCTATAGCAGTGCGGAGGGGGAGAGGATGGTCTTTCTCCTAGAATGCTGCCCTGTCAGACCTGTCAGAACAGTGCCCTGAACGTTGGAGTCTGTTTGGATTCAGAAACTCCATCTTGGGACTGTGTTTGATCTTTTGGGCAAGAATGCCTAAAGGCCCCCCCCCCCCCCACCTCATGCCTGGCACATACCCAGGAAACAGCATTTGAATATGAACAACAGCACAGCTGGGCAAAAACAGTTCTCTTTTGTCTACATTTGTTAATATTTCCTCTAACTCATCCTCCTTGTGACCATCTTATGTTGCAACACCCATTAAGGGTCATTATCTGTTTATTGTCCAGCAGCTGGCAAAACCCATTGAGATAATGGGTCAGCCATTAGGTCAATGGTCTGACACTCAAGACAATCACCTCACCTGCAACAGCAGGAAAAATCCTTTGTTCAAGGATTTCCTTCGCCCCAAGACATGTTTTTTCCTGTAAAAGCCCACCCCAGACCCCAGTCAGGTGTTCAATATTATCACACCACCATGGTGCTCGATAATATTGTTCCAACAGCTCTGATCATCCAGAGCCTAGTGCTGGCCATAAGGTCTCTGCCTCCTGGACACCCACTGCAAGACTGGTAAATATAATCTTTGATTTCCCATCCCTTCTCTCTGTATACCCAAACCCGGTCTTTCACTTCTAAAGTACATCCTAGGAAAGCTTGTATGTGTGTTTTACCCCAGTAACTGAGTGATTATGAGTAGAAATTTATTTTATCCCAATTTCTTATTTTCTCAATAAAATCCTTTTAAAAAGAAACTTATGTTCTCTGCTGGTTTCTCATGATGAGCTAAAACCCATAGACATAGGCTATATATACATAAGTGACCTTGTGCTCTGCTAATTTCCCCAACCTAAGAGGGTTGTTGCGTCCCACCATTTTGGGTAACAAGAGCCGAAGAAGTGCCCCAGCTTGCGCACACCACGTCTCACGGCTTTTCCAGCTAAAGGAAATTAAAAAGCTTGCCTGGTGCAGCTGCCAGTCGGAGTGTGCAGTCCTGCAAGAGACAGACCAGGGGGCTGCCATGACGCACGGCAGCTTCACACGTTCCTATTTTACTTACAAGTCTGTGGCAGTGGGGTTCTGCGGCGGAGGCTGGGCAAGGCAGCCAGAAGGTTCAAGAGGATCCGCCGGGCCATCTCGTTCCTTTGACTGATGTATGAGCTCAAATAACGGTGAATCCTAGAACACACAACAACAACAACAACAACAACAACAACAACAACAACCGGGTTTTTTTAAAAAACAACATAACTCAGAATCTGGAACACAAGAGAAGGTTTGTTTACCTGGAACTAACATTTTTCAAGCAGTCATGTGTGCAGTTACACTAATAAAGTCTGCTGAAGAGCAGAAACTACACTGAAGAACGATCTACAGATGAACAGGCCAACTGCACATATTTAAAGACATCCTCGGTGCCTGTCTTCCGTCCAGCATAAAGATGTTACCAAAGCTCTTGAGGTTGAAAAGTTGTACATTAAAATATTCATGTGACTGAGTCAGAAGATCGTTATCACTAAATATCTTACAGAGATGCAAAGATAAAGATACAATTCACATAAATTTCACACATTTCTTGGGTATCTCCACACACAACTGCCATTTCTGTCTGTCTCAGCCCAGGACTACAACATCCCCTCACTAGTAGTACACTGGCGGCATGGTCAAGAAACATACAGACTGTCACAATACCTAAAAATTAACGATTCAACTTCATACCCGCGGGTATGAAGGGGGGAGGGTGTATGACGCCTGTTTTACAGAAGGTGCATGGAGTCGTTTTTTACTGTGTTTTAAATTTATGTTTTAAGATTTATATTTTATTTTGTGTTATTCAACGCCCAGAGCCCTTTGGGGGAGGGCGGTCTATAAATTTGATGATGATGATGATTAACAACAACAACAACCACCATTGAAAAAGAACACGAGAAGGTCACTAGATACCGTGATTTGAAAATCGAGCTTCAGCGTCTATGGCACAAACCAGCTGAGGTCGTCCCAGTGGTAATCGGCACGCTGGGCGCCATCCCAAAAACACTAGGGCAGCACTTGAAACATCTTTGAATTGACAAAATCAACATCTGTCAAATTCAGAAGGCAGCCCTGCTGGGATCCGCACGAATACTACGCCGATACATTACAACTTCCTAGGCCTCTGGGTGAGGCTCGAATTGTAACGAAGGCCAACAACCAGCTGTGAAATCTACAACAACAACAACAACAACAACAACAACAAGCAGCCTCATAGTGTAATCTAGAAACCTTGGTTGACTAATGTAAACCAAAGATATAATATGTAAGATTTATTTATTATGTATAGAGAAGTATAAATTATCTTGTTCCAAACTATTTTGTATCACCCGAGATTGTCTACAATGGTGGGTTAATGAATAAGCTTGACTATATATATCTGAATAGTAGTAGTAGGTGTCAGTTGATTAAAGGGGAAGTCACAATATATTATATATATTAAAAGTTGTTAATCACGAAGCTAGATATGCTTTCTTTTTCTATCATCGAGCTCACTCACTTATATTTCTATTCTTATTTCTCACTTTTCTATTCTTATTTCTCGCTTATTTCTCACCTGTCACCCTGCTATTTATCCTTTCAGTCTTTTTCTTTCATTTTATTTCTTCCTCTCTTCTTCTTTTTCTTATATTTATCTCTCCTTTTCCCCCTTTCCTTAACTGCTTCTTTGATTATTATTGTGATGTTTTTTTATTATTTTAAATTGTTGTAACTGCAATAATTTTCAATAAATAAAGATTTAAAAAAAGAAAGAAACATGTTCATTACTGAAGAAAACTCCAAGTTTTTAGAGACTGATCTAAATGTCAAACGAGCCATACCTAAAAAACAGCTCCCTGCCAGGAAGGCTCGTCTGCTGGCCTGCCCGCAAGACCGCAACATTGGCCGGTTCTGGAGGCCTGCAGCAGCAGCAGCAGCAGCCGCCCAGAACGCAAAGAGGTTGTTCCTGAACATCTCATCTAAACGGCAGGCACAAGACGACATATCTAATTGTTCCAGAAATCACAAGGCAGAGCAATTCTTGCTGCACGGAATGACTGGTGACAGACAGAACAACACCCAAGTTATGGAATTTGCATATATAAGAGGTCATGAGGTAAAACCCATTGCCAGAAACTTGCCCTTCATTAATTTACTTTTATGGTCCCACCTGCCCTTTAACCCAGCCTTTCAACTGTGAGTTTAGACAGTGCCAGGCACAATACAACCGTGGTTCCTTCGGGTGCAGTGTTAGACTTGCAGATGAAAAATGTCCCTTCTCTGTTAAAATATAACCAACATGTAGAAGCAGGAAGGCACAGTTCTTTTCAGGCACACCATTCAACGCTTGATCAGTTCAGACATGTGCGACTGCCTTTCTATTATGGTCTCTTATTTTTAGGGTGGGTCAGAGCAGGAGAGGACCCTCAAAATGTAACGGTGCTCCCAAACCTCAACCTGGAAAACGCCCAACATTTCCGCAATCTCTCCTCTTTCAAGATGACGTAATGACTGAGAGCCTGGTCTGAGTCTCTGGAGAGGCACGCTGGCCACCTTCTGCAGCTACAAGGGGGAGTTCCTTTCAGTTTAGCCTCAAGGGCAGCCAAAAGGAAAAAAGGCTCATCTCTTCTGCAGGCAGGGCTGGCAGCGAGGAGTCTCCTCCCAAATGTTGGCAACTCCTGGTGATTCCCAGTTTGCAAACAGGAAGGCAAACCGGGGCCAGGTAACAATAAGTGATTTCAGATCAGCAACTTAATGAGGCGCAGGAAGCAGACGTTCTTCAAGCAAAAGGATTTTATTGCAGATGGTGGTCACAGCTCGGTCAGGAGAGAATCGCGCTCTTGCAACGCAGTGCAAGAACTTTTATTCCCAAACTTCAAAGGAGGCAAAGGGGAGGTGAGGGGGCAAGTCCCTCACGCAAAACACCAATCATGAAACAAAACAGTTTACAAACAGGATACAATTACACTTTTTTCTGAATGGGAAACCCAAATCTCACTGTCAGGCGTCTTCCCGCGGGATTTCGCAATGGTCCTGAATGGAAAGCAGATAGCGTCTATTGTCCGTGAAATCCAGATGGGCTCGCTGCCGCACCCAGCTATCTCCTATCAGGTGGCTGCACCTTTCAGTGATGCCCTAAGGCTCCCGCCTTGCTTTGCTGTAACAAAAGGAAAGTTCAAACTGTCCAATGATGGTTCCTGCACATCTTCCAATGGCTGGGTGACCCTTGGGTGCTGGCAGCAGATTTGATTTGTAAATCCAAAGAGAGTCGTTGTCCTTATCAAAGGGTCGGCCGGGCGTTGGTCTAGGCTGCATTCCAGAGCCAACTTCCTTGTCCCTTAATATCAGACCTTAACTGGCTATTGCTTTTACTATCAGACACAAATTTCAAAATTAACATTTCTAGCTTAAACATTAGGGAAACCTTAAAGGATAACACATGTACTTATACTTATAGGTAAGACTTCACAACTACTTATTGGCATGGATTTCTTAAATCTAACAATAACAAAAACCTTAAGCTAACTGAAGAACCTAACTAACACTAACATCCTAAGCTGCAGGCACATCCTAATTTCAACTTAAAAGGGGCATTTATTACATCCTAAATGACACAAACACAAGGGAAACCATATAGCATTGGCACAAACATACATAAGTGTTCTCTGTGAACCTTATGGAGGCTTCTGAACTACACAGGTCTCCGCATCCGGGCATGGAGCCAGTGTAGCCAGGCAACCTGACTTCAGGAAAATATTGTTTATTTTCCTGGCGGAAACAAGATCAGGCTCGACAGGTCAACTGACTAACTGTAGCAGGAAAATCCTGGCATTTCCTGCACTGAAGAACCTGGCCCCCCGCTCCACGAGTCAGCCGGACTTGCACGTGTGCCTGCTGAACCAATAGCAAATATTTTTTCTAAAAAAATCTTGTGAGTCCAACTTCCTTCCTGGGCACAGTGTCAGGATAAGGAGCAGGAAGGGGATGCAAATCGGCAGGATGGGGGAAGCCAGGCACTCTCGCATAATTTGCAGAACCTGCCAGCCAAAGGCGGCAACTGCAGAAGCAGGAAGCATTGATTAGATTCTCAAACACAGACAACGATGGCTACCTTGCAAATGTCTGCAGAGCCGACGTGTTAAGCAGCAGCTTCCCCTCCAAGAGAGGCTCTTTTGTTCTCCCAGTGACTTAAGAAAGGGGTGAGGGCAGGTTTCACATGAAGATGCAGGTTGATGCGACAATGCCTGAACTAGACATTGCCTCCTGATATGGTTTGAGCTGAGTATCAACCTAAGTCCATGGATGAGTAGGCCAAGAACTTAAGCTACATTCCTGGAACCATGTAACTGCTTAAAATAACAAATTGCTGCTGCTAGATTCTAGAAAGATATACGTAACCAGGCTGCTATATGTATCCACTGCCATCTGTGCATTCTTTCCTTGATCTCTACTTTATGGCTTCACATGCTTTATAGACAACTAGGCTTCCCCTGGTATCTTTGTCCCATGAGAACTGTATTACATCTGTTATCTCGAAGGGCAGGAAGCCAGGTGGCGCTCTCTCTTGCTATCTGCTGCCAACCTTGGGGCGCCTTAGCTCCCAAGACTGTTTTTCACAAACTCTTGGGGGATGAAGGGGACTGTGAACGGCAGCTTCGTCAGAACTGGCTTGGCCAAGTGCGGTGCTTCGATGCCTATTCAATAGATGCCACTGATCAATACTTCAGAGTCCGTTTATTGGCTTTAGGTCGCGAGACCGAACACAGCTCTAGTGAGTTTATTAAGAACCTTTTGAAGTGTCACTGTCCTCCAAAGCCTCAGTAAACAGAACACAGGTCCAAAAGACTGTGGTTTTCACAAACAGAATGGGCAGCAGAGGCCAAGGACACAAAGGCCCTGATCCACAGGTCTCCTGAAGCCCTGGCTGGCTCTCTTGCAATCACAGGGACTTCCTGCCACCTCCTAACTATCGGTGGGAATGATGGGATCGGAGGGTGCTAAGCTCAGAGACGGCCACCACAAGATCTTGAGAATGGCCACAATTAAGGCAAGGTCATCTCATTCCTGATCTGGAAAAAATTGGGGGAACAGAAGGGGAGGTTCTAAAACTGTGGCACTACCAAAAATGCAAGAAACCCCAGAATTTCCTCTTCTAAATGGAGCTAAATGTACAGCTTTTAAGAGAACAAAATGAAGTTTTTGCCTCGACTGATCTACTGAGGGAGGAAGTGGGCCAAGGTCTCCCCTCCTCTGTGTTGTTTCTCTTCTCTAGCTCAGAGTAGGTTGCACATGGACTATGGCAGGCTCATCAGTGGCCTCAAATCTGAGGTTTCAGCACTACTGACTACTGACTTCCACCAGTGAAGTCAATACCACCAAGACCTAAAGACATGAAACACTTCTCTTGTTTTCAAACAGATTCTGTTATGATTTGCCTCTACAGTTCCTCAGAAGTTTTTTTTTAAGATAAAACCACACGTTGATTAAAAAAGGAGCTACTGACCATTTCTCTTGCCAAGATTTCACACAGATCTAGCAGCCAACACTGGACTTTGCTCAGGCTGAGGGGATCCTGAAAGCAGCACTTTGTACTCTACCCACTTCTAATCTATGGAAAATATTTACTTCAGCAGGCTTGGAAGTATTTCATACAAATTATCTGTAGCTCCTGCTCAAAGCTTTTAAGAAACGTTTTGGGTGCCAAGTTTTGTTTAAAAACTTAGATATTGCATTTTGTGTGAGCAAGAAATGAAGTCAACAACATAGCATCAAGTCATTGGACAGGCTATTACAAAAGCAACTCCTGGAGAACAGGAGCAGTCCCAGTGGACTGGAGGAGGGCTAATGTTATCCCCATCTTCAAAAAGGGGAAAAAGGAGGACCCTAATAATTAACGTCCAGGCAGCCTGACATCAATACCTGGGAAGATTCTGGAGCAGATCATTAGACAGATGGTCTGCGAGCACTTAGAAGGGAATACTGTGATCACAAAAAGTCAACGTGGGTTTCTGAAAAACAAGTCATGCCAGACCAATCTTATTTACTTCAGCATTTTTGATAAAATGATGAGCTTGGTAGACCAAGGGAATGCTGTGGACGTAGCACACCTGGATTTTAGCAAAGCTTTTGACAAGGTACCCCATAATATTCTCACAAGTAAGCTAGTGAAATGTAGACTAGACAATGCTACTATTAGATGGATTTCATCATCATAGTTTATTTACGGTCATTGACCAGCAAGATCCAAAAGAATTAAAATCATAAAATTTACAGATATTACAAATATACAGATTAAAACAGTTAACAAAATGCAGATAATAGGCCTCAGGAACTCAAAACATCAGCTCAAGATAATGAGTGGAATGTCAGTCTAATAATAATTAATAATAAGGATTAGCTGGCAGAGCCAGTAGAGATCTGTCGGAAGATGGATTTCTAATTGGTTGTCTGATCGAACTCAAAGGGTGCTAATTAATGGCTCATCTTCATGTGACTAGTGGGGTGCCACAGGGTTCAGTCCTGGGCCCAACGCTATTCAATATTTTTATCAACAACATGGATAATGGAATAGAGGGCATGCTAATCAAATTTGCAGATGACACTAAATTAGGAGGGGTAGCTAATACCCCAGAGGACAGAGTCAGAATTCACAATGTCCTGGACAGATTAGACAGCTGGACCAAAACAAACAAAATGAGTTTCAACCAAAATAAATGTACACATACACACAGGAGAAAAAATGAAATGCACAGATATAGGACGGGTGACACCTAGTGTGACAACACTACATGCGAAAGAGATCTGGGAGTCTTAGTAGACCATAAACTAAATATGGGTTAGCAGTGTGATGCGGTGGCCAAGAAAGCCAAAGCGATTCTGAGTTGTATCAATAAGAGTATAGTGTCAAGATCGAGGGATGTCATTGTACCTCTCTACTCTGCATTGGTCAGACCTCACCTGGAATATTGTGTACAGTTCTGGGCACCGCAGTTTGGGAGGGATATTGACCAGCTGGAGCGGGTCCAGAGGAGGGCAACCGAAATGGTAAAGGGTCTGGAGTCCATGCCCCACGAAGAGAGGCTTAGGGAGCTGGGGATGTTTAGTCTGGAGAAGCGTAGGTTAAGGGGTGACATGATAACCATGTTTAAATATTTGAAGGGATGTCATGTTGAATAGGGAGCAAGCTTGTTTTCTGCTGTGTCAGAGACTAGGACACGGAGTACTGGATTCAAGGAGCAGTAAAAGAGATTCCACCTAAACATTAGGAAGAACTTCTTGAGTGTCAGGGCTGTTTGACAGTGGAATTCACTGCCTCGAAGAGTGGTGGAGTCTCCTTCTTTGGAGGTTTTTAAAGAAAGGCTGGATCAGCATATGTCGGGAGTGCTTTGATTGTGTGTTCCTGCATTGCAGGGGGTTGGACTTGATGGCCCTGGTGGTCTCTTCCAACTCTATGATTCTATAACTTCAACAAGAAGGAAGAGACTCTGAGAATTAACAAAACTTGGATACCGGTACTTAAAAACACCAGGATCAAAGGCCAAGGGCATGCTATGTTCATGGACAATGGACTCCACCCAGACACAGGATCTGCATTCACTAATACTGTTGCTACTGCAGGGAATGCAAATGCAAATATGAATGTAAATAGACTGAAAACCCCACCCGCAATACAATGCAGTCAACCACACCTTTTCATAGCAACTTCTACCCAAACACTTACTGATTGGTTCCCCACACTGGGACAGGGACAATATATACCCCACTGAACATTCCCTTTTAACTGGACACAGTGTGTAACACACTTCCCTCTGTGATACACCTCTGGAGATGCCAGCCACAGATGCAGGCATAACGTTAGGAACAGGATCTACCAGACCACGGCCATGCAGCCTGGAAAACCCACTACAACCAGTTGAATCTGGCCATAAAAGCCTTCGAAAATACAAGAAATGGCAAATTAGTAGAGTGGCTTGTTTAAGAACTTGTGTGTGTAAAGTGTCGTCAAGTCACCCCCAGGTTTTCAAGGCAAGAGGAATTCAGAAGTGGTTTGTCACTGCCTGCCTCTGTATCAGCTGAGAGAGTCCTGAACTACAATTCTCATCAGCCCCTGTCAGCATGGCCAGTTGGCCATGCTGGCAGGGGCTGATGGGAATTGTAGTTCATTAACATCTGGAGAGCCGTAGGTTGCAGACCCCTGGACTAGCCTAAGGTCACCCAGCAGATTTCACGTGGAGGAGAGGGGAAACAAACCCGGTTCTCTAGAGTAGAGTCTGTTGATCTTAACTACAACAACCACATCGGCTCTCATCTAAAGGACACACCAGCAAGAAAATAATTCCTTCATTTGCAGGCTTCTCTTCCTGGTTCTTCTGCAGTAAAAACAAAATAAAACCCAAGTAGAATGTTTCAAGGGTAAACAAATGCTAGTCCTGCCAAGATATTGGGCTAAGTCACTGGCTTATGAAAATGTGGGATTTGCAGGCAAAATGCTGACTTATCTTCAAAATGCTACTTGCCTCCGTATAAACCACACTGAAGTACAAACCTCGAGTGCTCAACTGAACACCTCAACAGTAATCTCAGGAGGAGGATAAAGAGCCGGGCGGCCGAATCACCACTTTCAGAATGCCTTCAATGAACACCAAGGACAGAGCGAGAGAAGCACAGAGGGATAACACAAACCTTCGCGCCACACGTATTTTTTAATCCTTTTGTGACACTGTCACTGTGGATGTGTCCTGCACGTGATACAGTCCAGAAGCCCCACTAAGACCTGAAGTGGGAAGCAGGGGGACCTGGTTTTAGATCCATCCGCAGGCCGTTTATTGCTGACTCTCCCTTTGACCTGGATGGTCCACACTATCCTGAGCTCCTCAGATCTCTGAAGCTAAGCAGGACTGGCCCTTGTCAGTACTTGGATGCGAGACTACCAAGGAAGTCACGGGTGGCTAAGCAGAGGGCAAGCCACGGCTGACCATCTCCGTTTGTCTCTAGCCTTGAAAATCCCATGAGTTTGTTGGATTTATTTGCAGCCTTCAATACAGTACATTCTGCCCTCTGTTGAGGCGTCTAGAGGCAGAAGCAGGTATGTGTGTTGAACCATTTAAACCAGAGGTGTCCAACTCTGGCGCTTCAGATGTTCATGGACTACAATTCCCATCATCCCCTGCTGGGATGGCCAATTACAGGGGCTGATGGGAATTGTAGTCCATGAACATCTGAAGCGCCAGAGTTGGACACCTCTGGTTTAAACCATTCCTCATGCTATTAATCAAAGAGTTGCTATTAGAAACCACTTCATCTGTGTGGGATCTATCTTGTGGGCTTCCACAGGGCATGACTCTGTCTCTATGTGAAGCCCTTAGGACAAGTCATTTGTGGCTTTAGGGATAGTTATCGTCAATATGCTCATCGGGATATATGTCGTTATCCTGGTGATCCAAGAGAGGTCCTGAATCACTGCCTTGCTGTGGTGGTTAACTGGTTCAGAATGCACAGACTGAAAGTAAACCGTGAAATGACAAAGACAATATGCAAGGCGGGAAGGAGGAGGTCTTGAAGGACCACTTGTGGTGGGGTTCAGCTGATCCTTGGTGGCTCCGTTGAAAGCCTTGGGGCCACTCTGGATCCAGCTTTATTACCGAAGGAGCAAGATCAAGCAGCTGCCAAAGAAAAGCCTCTCAGCTCTCAGTCTCTAGCTTGCCAGGCCGCTCCAGGATCGTCTTGATATGGCTGACTTGGCCACCTAGATCAAGGGTTAGGTCACTGCAACGCACCGTCCCTCGGTCTTCCTTCAAAATCAACTGGGAGACTTCTTCAGCTGGTCAGAATGCCACAGCAGGAGCTGCTGGACGGAGCAGGCAGATGTCCCGTTGGCAATCCATCTGTCACTGGGCACAGGTTAAGCTATTAGCCTACAAAGCCCTTCGTGGCCTTGGCCCCTCTTATCTATCTGCAGGACCAATCTCCTCTCTGTGCTCGGCCACGACAACTTCACGAGTCAGCAGAGCCAGCGTGGAGTAGTGGTTAAGAGCAGGGGCACTCTAATCTGCAGAACTGGGTTTGATTCCCTGCTCTGCCACTTGAGCTGTGGAGGCTTATCTGGTGAACTAGATTAGCTTGTGCATGCCAACACATGCCAGCTGGGTGACCTTGGGCCAGTAACAGTTCTTCAGAGCTCTCTCAGCCCCACCCACAGGGTGTTTGTTAGGGTGGGGGAAGGGAAAGGATATTATAAGCCCCATTGACTCTCCTTACAGGAGAGAAAGGGAGGATATAAATCCAAACTCTTCTTCTTCTGGTGCCAGCTTACAAATGGGCAAAGACAACAACTGCCTGTATGTGTGCTTTCTCCGTTGTGGTCCTGGACTTGTGGAACAACCTTCCTGAGGGGGTCACAAAAGAGTCCACTCTCCTGGCTTTCCACAAAACTGAACTACGCAAGAGGGCTTTTCTGCCCAAGTAACAGGGTTGTCCTGTACAAAATGGTTGTACAAACTTGCTTAGATAAATGATTAGGGACGACAATCTGTACTCCTGTGTTTACCTTATTTTAAGTAATTCCTCTTTATGTAATTCCTGTACCATGTAATATGGCACATGAATACTTATGCCAGGGGTGTCCAACTCTGGCACTTCAGATGTTCCTGGACTACAATTCCCATCAGCCCCTGCAGCACTTTTCCACGACCTTCCACAACACTTTTCCAACATGATTCACTTAGCAAGGAGAACGAGTTATGGATTCTAAGGGCAACAGCCAAAAGTTTAGTCTTGCAGGGGTGGTCAGAGCACATAGCGAACTTTGACCAGAAGGAATCTTGAACTCAGCGCATCATAGGGCTTTCTGGAAAAGATAAGAAACCGGGGGGCGCTCGGCCAAGCTTTTTACAGCTATGCAATTTGGGTTGATTAGTGTGTTTCATTTGTGAAGTAAGACACATTAAACATTTATGCTTATTTTCAGAAACAATAATAATTCCATCCCGCGCGCCTGAGTACCCTCCCAGCAACAGGGACACATGAAGATAACATTAAAAGCGAAGGGGGCAAACATCAAAGTGGAAGATGTCCGTCCAACTCAAGGGAATTGCCCAAGTATTTCTTTTTCCCCTGGCAGCTCTTTCTTTGTATGGATATTCGACAGCTGTCTGCGGCTGCTCTTACCAAACGGAAGCCTGACTCACGATTGACTGGGAACACACGAGACACTCTGAAAAGCGAAAGGGCGAAGGGCAGCCACGGATTCTAAGAGAACCAACAGCCTTTCCTGTAAATGAACAACGGCCTGAGCCAATTAAAAGAAATGCCATCAACCCTGTTTCTTATGGAAAGGTATAACTTGCCACACCCCATTTGTACTCCTCTGCTATCATCTCCTCACAGATGTGATCACATTTGGCTGGGAGACGCACCTACATCAGACCCACAGTTTCCAAACTATGGGAAAGCAGAGCGTTGTGCAGGGACAAGGGCAGACCTACAAGGAAAATGTATAGCTGGGTGGGTAGAAGCTCCCCGCTTCACTGTGTCCTCCTCAGCATGCCCCCCCCCCCGCCGTTCTTCCACCCTCCCCCTCTCAACCACATGCTGAGGGGCTCCCCCCTCTCTCTGCGAACAGCAGTGAATTCATTCTCTTTCTCTGCCCACCCCCCTCCTCCCAGTGGCTCACCCAGACCCAGTGGCTCACCCAGACCCAATGGGGACATGGCAGGCACACGCCGATTCGTCACGTCGGGGGTGGGGTGGGGGAGTGCCGTCTCCTGCCTTGAAAACCCCAACGGTTAAATCAGCTGTGACTTGAATGCACTTTCCACCATCACAAGGTTGAAAATTAAGTCCCTGTTGATAGCCAATGGGAACTTCAGCATTAGAATGCTGCTGCTTTATCTTGTGGCAGAATGTTCTGTCCAGTCGCAGCCAACTTGTGGTGACCCAGAAGGGTCTTCAAGACAAGAGATGTCCAGAGGGGTTTCGTCATCGCCTGCCCCTCGTAGCCTGGCCCTGAGCTTGCTCGGGGCCTCCCATCCACCATATCGGGCTGCCCTTCTTTATGGAGAAGTAAGAGAAAGATATGAAAAAAGAATGCAAAGCAGCCTTTGTGTAAAAACATGCCGGCATCTTATTAAGCTGCCATTAATTCTTCCATATTCTTTAATGTGACAAAAAGACAATGATATGTTAACACATAAATAAAATTATACCTGATAAATGACAAAGGGTTAATTTAAAAATCCCTTAAATTAATTGTCAGAGGTAGAAGGTCTAAGACCCACTCACTTAAATACACGTTAGCAACAATGCTTTTCTGATAATTAGGCTCTGTCTATCATAGACAGTCATTATTTGCGTGCTTCCGAGGCCAAGTATATTGCTGGCTAAACAAGTCATTTAAAAAGCCCCTTTTGTGAAAAGGAACTGAAAATCGAAACCGTCCTTTGTTTCAGCCCAGCCTCCGCTTCCTGTGACATCAGCTGACAAACTGAATGAAGGTAGCGTGTGAGGCACCTTTTAGCCTATTAAGCCACACACCCTGCATAATCTGTGGCTCCAACTCAGCAAGAAAAGACATGCTTTGGAATCTTATCCCTGCGCTTGGGACTTTCTGCTGCTCAGACAAGTTGAAAAGCTTGTTGAGCCACACAAAGGCAGGAAGGCGGGTGCTGGGCTGAGGCCAGGAAGTCCATTCCCCAAGGAGCCTCCGTGCTGATTTGCACGCAACCTCAGCAAACGCTTTAGCCGCTTTGCCCCAAGAAAGATCAACTTCCACAGCCAAGTAGGCAACACGTGGAGAAATGAGAACATGGTTTTTTTTTGCCTGAGCTCAAAGATGGTGGCTTTTGTGCACACGGAAATGTTTACTGCAGTCCAGGTTCACCTAACTGAAATATGATGTTAGGAGAAAATATTTCTTTGCTGGTGACTAGCCAAAATCAATTCAGCTATATATTTTTTTCTTTTGCCTTTTTCTATATATAATTATAGATAAAAATAGCTGTCAAGTCTTCTGAAGAAAAACTGAATGCGCATGAAAGCATCAAAAGCCCAGAAGTCTCTACAAGCCTTCTAAGGATTTTACTGTGGTGACAGCAACAAACAGAGTGATGCGGCTTTACTAAAGAAAGCCTAAGTTGGACGGGACATTTTCAGCAAAGATGGGGAGCTCCAACTGTTCCACTGAAGACTCCTTTAAGTACACTTTATATGGATGCATGTTCAGCATGGTGTTTGTCCTGGGTTTACTATCGAACTGTGTGGCTATATACATTTTTACCTGCGCTCTGAAAGTACGAAATGAAACTACAACTTACATGCTTAATTTAGCCATGTCGGATCTACTTTTTGTTTTTACGTTACCCTTCAGAATCTACTATTTTACCACGAAGGACTGGCCCTTTGGAGATGTCCTCTGCAAGATTTCAGTCATGCTGTTTTACATCAACATGTATGGGAGCATTCTCTTTTTGACCAGCATCAGCTGCGATCGCTTCCTAGCAATCGTGTATCCGTTTCGTTCTAAAACTGTCCGGACCAAACGCAATGCAAGGATAGTCTGCGTGGCAATCTGGATCACCGTGACTGCGGGAAGCGTGCCGGGAAGCTTCTTCCAGTCTACCAACACTCAGGTCAGCACAGAAGGACTGGAACAAAACACATGCTTTGAAAACTTCTCTGAACAGACCTGGAAAACCTATCTTTCAAGGATTGTCATCTTCATTGAAATTGTAGGATTTTTCATCCCACTGATCTTGAATGTGACTTGCTCCGCAATGGTTTTAAGGACTTTGAATAAGCCACTTACATTACATCGGAATAAATTAAACAAAAAGAAGGTACTCAGAATGATCTTTGTCCATTTGATGATATTTTGTCTCTGTTTTGTACCCTATAACATTACTCTGATTCTGTATTCGCTCATGAGAACACAAACCTGGATTAATTGCTCAGTCATTTCAGCCATTAGGACCATGTATCCAGTCACGCTCTGCATTGCAATTTCAAACTGTTGTTTTGACCCTATAATTTACTACTTCACTTCAGAAACTATACAAAAATCAATAAAAATTAAGAACTGGCCAACTAGAAGACATGATTACAGATTATCCGAAGCAAAAAATTCTGATACATTAGTTCATCATGAACTCCAAACCGTAAAAGCAAAAGTTTTTGACAATGAATCTACAAAGTGAATGAAGTTGGAACAGGAAAAAAATACAGCATTTTTCTAAGGTATGGAAAACTGTTCTGCTTAAAGATGTGCATAGAGCAACTCAAAACAGGCCCTATTAATTAAAACCACTGTAATTACAAATTAAACTTTTAAAAAGTCTTCATTTTAAAAATGTTTGTTCATATAATATAGATTATACAATGCAATTCTGGAATGCATCAATAGGAGTATAGTGTCTAGACTGAGGGACGTAATTGTAACCAGGGGCGTAACAAGGCAGCCCTGGGCAAACTGTAGCCCTGGGCAAAACCTGAGTTGGATGCCCCCCCCTCCCCCCATGGGCGGCCATGACCAAATTGTTTTTTTGCACCAGGACATTGGTGCCTGCAGGGGGTGCATTTTTAGACATATCAGCACCAAAATGTCAGCATATCATCAGGAGACTGTCCTTATGCTACTCCCCAAGTTTGGTGAGGTTTGGCTCAAGGAGTCCAAAGTTATGGTCTCCCCTGAAGGGGTGCTCCCATCCCCATTGTTTCCAATGGGAGCTAATAGGAGATGGGGGCTACAGTTTTGAGGGTCCATGAACTTTGGCCCCCCCTGAACCAAACTGCACCAAGCTTGGGGGGTGCCATCATCTCCAGATGATACCCTGAAATTTTGGTGCCGATACATCCAAAAAATGCACCCCCTGCAGGAACATCCTAGAAATTTGCCCAAGAATCTTTGTTCTGCATTGAGTTTTCTGCATTGCTGTCAATGGGGTTGCAGGCTGGGGGGGGGGCACATTTCTTGAAGGCACAATCTCTCAAAACTTTCAGGGTCTCATCAGGAGACTGTCTTAATGATACCCCCCTTAGGTTTGGCTTGAAGTTTGGTTCAGGGGCCAAAGTTATGGACCCTCAAAACTGTAGCCCCCATCTCCTATTAGCTCCCATTGGAAACAATGGGGATAGGGGCACCCCCCTTTTGGAGTCCATAACTTTGGACTCCCTGCACCAAATCTCACCAAACCTGGGGGGTAGCATAAGGACAGTCTCCTGATGATACACTGAAATTTTGGTGCCGCTAGCCTAAAAACTGCACCCCCTGCAGGCCAAAAATGGAAACCCATTAAAATACCCAAAAACGAACCCAGCATTTTGATGCCCCCCCACAAGGTGATGCCCTGGGCAGCTGCCCACCTTGCCCAATGGGCATTACGCCAGTGATTGTAACATGTCTGGCAGATTCTGCATTTCTCTATTCTGAATTGGTCAGACCTCACCTGGAATATTGTGCACAGTTCTGGGCACCACAATTCAAGAAGGATACTGACAAGCTGGAACGGGTCCAAAATGGCAAAAGGTCTGGAATCCATGCCCTTTGAGGAGAAACTTAGGGAGCTGGGTATGTTTAGTCTGGAGAAGTGAAGGTTAAGAGGGAACATGATAGCCATGTTTAGATATTTGAAGGGATGTCATGTTGGTGAGGGAGCAAGCTTGTTTTCTGCTGCTCCAGAGACTAGGACCAGGAGGAATGGGTTCAAGGTGTAAAAAAAAGAGATTCCATCTAAACATCAGGGAAAGCTTCCTGACTGTCAGGGCTGTTTGAGAGTGGAATGCACTACCTCGGAGTGTGGTGGAGACTCCTTCTTTGGAAGTTTTTAAGGGGAGGCTGGATGGCCATCTGTCAGGAGTTTCTGTTCCTGCAGCGCAGGGGATGGCCCTTGTGGTCTCTTCCAACTCTATGATTGTAAAAGGCTAGGATAAGTCTCAATTCTGGCCTGCCATCATAGGCAACTAATATCAGCCCGCCCCCACAATGCTGGTAGCAGGAGCATGCGTACTGGGACATTGGCGCTGCGATTGATGCTGCATTCCAGAGCGGGGGTGGTGGTGGTGGTGGTGGTGGAGAGCACAGCTGCATGCCACTGAATTCTTCCCTCTCTGCCGGAGCAAGTGCTTTGGGAAGGGCAAATTTGCCGGTGCAGCTAGCGCAGTGCTCCCACAAGTAGATTTAGCCACCACCACCCCTTTTTGGAAGAGAACTGTAAGAGTACAATAATTAAGATGGCAGGAAATGGCAACCTACCCCCACCCCTCCACAAAGCCCACTATTAGTCAGTGTTTATTACTCATTCTAAAAGTTTCTTTGGAAACTGGGCTGCTGTAATCTAATTAAAGTTAAGCACCCTTCTATTTCCCACTGAAACCAAGTTACGCCAAGTATTAATTTCTGTTAGTGACCCTCCTGATCCCTTTTACCCTGCATAAACTCTGCTGTTGATCCTTCTTTGCTGCAAGTCAGTTGGGAGCATCTCACACCCCTTCTAAGTCAGTCTTTCAACTAGATCTTGGCTTACACCAGCCTCTCTGTGTAACCACACTCCCTCCCTCCCTCCCTTTAAAATCAGATTTAATGGATATCTTCTCCTAAGGAAGCGATTGCTGTCACGTGGAAACTTAACGAAATAAACTTGTCAGTCTTCCTGGCATCTCTCTCTCTCTCTCACACACACACACACGCACGCACGCACGCACACCATCAAGTTACAACTGAATCATGGAGACCCCGTAGGGCTTTCAAGGCAAGAGAGGTTCAGAGGTGGTTTGCCGCTGCCAGCCTCCATATTACAACCAGGTCACAATTCCTTGGACAAGGTCTCCCATCCAAAAACTAGCCAGGGTCAGGGCGGAGGGCGTGTGACTGGCCCAAGGTCACCCAGCAAGCGTCCATGACACGAATGGAGACTTGAGCCTGGGTTTCCCAGGTCCCAGTCTGACACCTTAACCATTTGAAAAGAGCAGGAGTCCAGCAGCACCTTAGACTAATAATATACAGCTGGAAAGGTCTAGCCCAGGGGGGTCCAACTCTGGCGCTTCAGATGTTCATGGCTTACAATTCCCATCAGCCCCTTCTGGCATGGACTTGGACACCGCTGGTCTAGCTGTACCTAAAGAAGTGAGCTGTGACTCCCAAAAGCTCCTACCTGGCCAGAAATATTGTTAGTCTTTATGAAGAGTGAACACACTGCAGGAAGGGGAGGGAATGGGGGAGAGAGGGGGGGGATGAGGAGGCGGTGCTCCCTAGCCCCAACCTCACTCCTGTCCACTAGGAAGCCATGGAAGCCATTGCCTCGGGCACCAAGGACAGAAACAGCCTGGCGCTTACTCTGAAAAGCATTCGTGGGGCATCTCTTTTGGCGCATGGGCAGAGGGCGTGCATCTCTGCACTGGGCCAGGGCCACACAGGGTGTTCCGACTGAGCCCCTGCTTGATTGTCCTCCAGAGGGAAAATGTTTTTTGAGCATAAATGAAATGTTTTTAAAATATGATATGGGGTGAAGCAGAGAAGCACAAAAGCCCTTCGACAGAGATGCTGTAACCACCAGAGGTCCTAACACCAAAACTAGATCTCTGGAAAAGAAAATGTGATTTGTATTGCTGAAGTCTGGCATCCACTGGCTGTTGTGGGTTTTCTGGGCGGCTAGTTTTTGCTCCTAACCCTTTGCCTGCGTCTATGGGGGTGCGTATGCATGCCCAACTACCCCTGCATGGGGACGCTCTTCAGGGATTTTGGGGGTGGAGCCAACTCACAGGTGGCAGAGGAATCATGCCGAGGCTTTTGCACCCACGCGGGACCACCAGTCTCGCCATTCCAGGTCCACAAGGAGGCTGGGGAAGGGTTTCGCTGGCCACCAGCCCAATGCCCAGCTCCTTGTCCGATGCTGCGCCAATGCTCCAGTGGCCGTAATCGATAGAGCTGCAGCCTGTTTCACCCCAACCTGGTATCTGCATTTAGGAGTTTTCCCCCCTTCAGTTGCCCTGTGGGCCACAAGATAAGTTCTCGGACCTAATTCATTTGAACTCTGAACTGAGGATGACTGTAATGAACTAATAAAGTCCAGGCAAAAGTAACCGTTTTCAGTTCTTTATTGTACTGGCAGCCATAGTCGGATACAGGCGATGCCAGTTCTAAAAGACTCAGAACTTTGATAGTAGCTTTAATATAGTAGCAAACCCCTTTCCCGCCACAGAATAATCAACAACGCATAGTTTCACACAGCGTTTCACACAGAGCTGAGATAACATAAGAGCAGACCAGGCAGAGAGCCAGAACCAACAGGGGGGAAGAAATCCAAGGACAGAACACACACCAACATCATCCTGACAATGATTGCTGTTTGCCCCTGCTGAGTCAGAGCCTGTTCACAGCTGCCAACCCCAACCTCTGTCATTATAAGGAAGCTTTAATTATAAGGATGAGGCTTCACCACCAAAACCACCACCAGAGCCAGTTTTTGTCAGACCAGAAGAGATGAAGGGTGTGGAAGTCTTGGTTAAAAACATTGGTTGTATTTTCCTCAAATCTTTCCCATAACAGGGTGGCTCTTTAAATGTACCAGACCAGCCGCTCACACACCCCAAACGTCTCAATGGCAGCCAGTCTGCCAGACATGTTAAAATACCAAAGCTCTGCACCCTAAGCAAGTCAGGTGTTCACTTTGGTGATGAGGCAGAAATAAAGAGATATCATTGTGGCTTTCCCTATCCATGGAATGATAGAAAATAATAAAAAGAGGTTTAAACTAAATGATGCCACACACTGGCCTGGGTCTACTGTCTCTCATCTGCCATCATACTAGATGGAGGACACAATAGATGGAGGACACAATAGAAAACAGCTTCCAAATTGGAAGGAACTTAAAAAATAATAATCTGGGAAGAAACCCTGACATCTGCTTTGAAATGAGCAACTAGCCAAAGACAGGTACAATTTCACGGGAACGTGTGGGTGACGCTGGGTGATGATAAACCACACAGATGCATTTTTGTTTGTTTGAGATGGCAAAAATAACTCCACATTCTGCCCTTCTCAGCAGAACTATTTTTGCAAAACGAGGCCTGGTCCTTCAGCCGTTCTCATCCCTCTTGCAGCAACTGGCCCCTTCTACGAATGCATTTGTGGATGGCTGGGGGTGGGTGGGGGGTGTTGTCTTCATATAGTTAATGCAGCGGAAGCAAATAACGTTAGCTGGCTTGCAATTAGGTGCCAAAATCTAAACTAAAGCTCCTGCATTCACTACAACACCAAGTGCGACCGAAGGCACGCGCCAGATCTCATAATTAAGGCTCCTTGGAAGTCTTGAATTATGTAGACAGGCAGGGGATTTTCACTTTTATTTCTGTGCAGCAATGACCCATTTGTCTTTATTTTTAAAGACCATATTTAGATTTTAATATATTCAGATTAAAGGATAATTTTAGAGATTTAAACAAAGGGCAAACAATAATCTATTCAAAAAGGGAATGTCTGTTCTTTTTGGCCAAATTGTGTATTAATTTTGCAACACCTGCCCCACTTCTGCGGGCCACGACCTCACGCCACTGTTCACAGTTGAATCGGGGCAACCTACAGAATGAGTCGCTTTAATTCCTCCACCAATCCCAGAAGCCTTGCAGGGATGTTGACAGTTATCCAGCAGATCATACAGTTCCCTCATGCAGCAGGGAAATATGCAAACTTGAAACCACGAAAAGCAACAGGGCAAGTCAGCACAAAGGATGCTCCGGCAACTCAGAGGAATCCTCCAGTAGCCCTCGGCCATTATTTGAGATTCATTGTTCACAAGGCCCCAGGTGAGATACATGAAGCCTGTTCATTCTGCACATATGACGCTCTGAGGCAGCGGCTTGACTTAAGATCAGGTTTGGGACAACCTTCCTGCCTTCATAAGGCTGTTTGGACTGCCTGGGTGCAGCCCCCCTCCCCCTCGCCCAACAACCCTTGCTGGCTCCAGGCTTTCTGGATGAGATTACCTCACACAGACATCCCATAATGGGGCCTAAACCTCAAATTACAGGCTTAGGACCAGGCTATCTGAAGGGCCACCATCTCCTGGATGGTTTTATTTAGGACTGCCTTTGGTAAAGGTTAGTTGCAGTCCTACATAGTGATTTTAATTTTTTTTGTTTTTAATGTGTGTGACTTGGTGTGTTTTCTCCCTGTGTGTAAACTGCCTTGAGTTCTGCAAAGAAGAAAGGCAATTAACAAATTGTTTTTAAAATGTAAGTAAATAAATAAAAGGGTCAAGAGCAGACAAGTGACCAGGAGAGCCAAGTTAGAAATACACCTGCAATTGGCCAAAATCTGACAGATCACCTCTTTTTGATTTAACCCAGGTGGCTTCCTCTTCACAGAACAGGATTTGCTACTCGCCCAGCACATTTTTCACAGTCCAGCCTCAAGTTCTGACAGTGGCTGCGGCACACTACGAAAACCGTCTCTGAGGGGAAAACCTGCCTCTGAAGCTCGTCTGCGGCTCTCCCCGAGTTCCGTCAGACAAAACCGACAAATTACAACGCGGGGCAGAAGAAGAGAGGAAACCAGCCCGGAGGCATCATCGGAGCTAAAAGGCACCGCAGGGGCGTGGAAAACTCTCAAGGACAGAGCTGCGGGTGACAAGAAATACGCAAAGGGAAATGATGAGAGTGGACTACCAGCCTATGAACTCCCAGCGTGAGATGACAAACATGTGGCAGCATCGGTGACAGAATGCAGAGGGAGAGCACAAGCCTGAAATCTGAGTAAAAACTACAGGGAGCATAAAAAGTCTGTAAAAAGATGCTGTTCCTCAATGCCAGCAATTAAATACAATGATGGAGGGTTTAAGAGAAATGCCTAACAGTCAGCCACATTCACATCTTTGTTTAATGTCACACCGTATTAATGTTACTAGAACATATCTGCTGACATCCAAAGACTTGGGGCTGTCCAGTAGAAACAAACAGTAGTTTGTTTGGGCCTCCCTCCCCAATGTGGGGGAGGAACTTCAAATGAAGGGGAACCAGCCCCTCACTCCATGCAAGTGCATTCGCCGCCCGCCTGTGTTACCATACCAACCTGGCATAGTTGGGGGAGGGCTTCTCAGGTACCCCTGCCCACTTGCAAGTCTAGGACAGGTGATGCTGGCATTGCAGAAATGGGAAGCCACTTTCTGGCAATAGCCAGGTCAGCCTACAAGAATAGTTTTCCGGTTCTCATGCTCTCAGCCTGCTTGTCATGTCAGCACATTTTTAGCAGCCAAGGAAGAACATGTTCTCAATATGATACAGTAGCCCTGCTGAATGAATACTCATTTCAGCCACAAGAAAACGCCGGACGTCATGGCCTCCGCTGGTTATCTTAACACAGATACTCCCTTCTGTAACTAACTTCTTTTGACCACCTTACAATACATTCGATTGTTTCTCCAACAATCCACCTCGACCCCTCCCAGAGATTGTCCTGACATTCCCCAAGGGTTGGTCTGACCCCCCCAGAGGTGGCCCTTCATCCTAGAAACCCCCCACCCTCCAAAAAAGCCCCTTGCCCAGTGCCACTGACACCTTTCAGTCTTTGTCACTGTGCCCAACACGACGCACCCCCCTGGAACCAGATGCTGGTCATTTGGCTCTGAACCCTGGATCTTCTTCACTTCTTCACTACCCCAGACCCCTTTTCTATTCAAAATCTATTTCCCAACCCATCTATAACTTTGGAACTCTGTGTGTGCATGTTGCTGAATTGAAGTAAATGCTTGTGAACCCATTCCCCCCACGATAAAGACTCTGCATCATACTCCTCTGTGTGGAATTTCTTCTGAGAGTTGATCTCCATATATGCTGTTTTTACAGATCCCTTACCCCGGCCTCTTGCAATATCAACACAAGTCTGCTCTGAGCGAATATTCCCCACTATAACGAGAGGCTGCGTCTCCACCCTGAACGACACCTGCACAGGCCCCACAGGGTCCGTCTTCTGCCACCTGCAGAACAGAGCTAAGGAACCCCCATAATCTATTTATTATGCTACTGAAAACACGACTAACAAAACAGTATCATTCTGGCAATTTTCCGAACCTGCACTTATACTGCACTTATACAAACACACTAATAGGTGTGACAGTCTGTCAGATTTAAAATGCAAACTTACTGACTGCCAGGCGAGGGATTCCATGATCCGGTGTTCACAGCATTCCAAGTGTTTTATCATTTCTCGTGTGAGGCTTGGTTCTGCTTTAATAAAGCTCTCAATAACCTTGTATAAGTCGAAGGCCTTTAAGTCAAGTATATTGATAATCCATGGGAAAGACAAGTCTGTTTCCATCATCATGCGGTCATTTAGTAAACCATTCCTCAGGGCTAGAGAAAAAAACAACAGATTATTTTACCACTAATAGAGGATACGGCACATATTTCAACGCTGAGGTAGATGCCACTTTGCATAATATTCACTCAGACCTGGAAACCACCTGTGGCTCCCTGGGCACCCTTCCTCAGTGTGTGGCACCTGCCCCCTGTTCAGAGTGGGTAAAAAAGTCTGACTGGCCCCCCCACCCAGAAGAAAGAGCGAGCTGGCCACAGCAAGGTTGACATGTTGCTTTGTCCGCTACGGCCGGTGAATGCTGCTCCACGTGCCATGGCAATCTCACTCGCTTGCCCAGGAGAGAGTAGGAAGACTGATAGGGAAGGCTGCCCTCACCCCAGGAGTCAGGCGACTCTTTGGGGACATGGAAATTGCAAATGTCCCTCTTCACAAGCCACCAGGTAACCACCACTGAGCCTCAAACTATTCCTACTGGGAAACATCCTTCTAAACAAGAAACAGGTTGTGTTCCAACCCTACACTTTATTATTTAAAGTACCTGTCTAAGTTCCAGTGGAGGTGGTACTGGAATGGAAGAAGACCATGTGTCACAGCAACAGAGTACCGTGCTCCCAACAGCTACTCCTCCCGCCTATTGACCCAAAAGTATGCCATGACCAACAGCACTGAAAGCCACTAACATGTTCAAGAATGCCAAAGGGCATTCTTCTTCTTATCATCTGTGGGGCAGCTGAGGCGGCCTGCTTCCAGGTCTTAAGGCAGACTACGAAGGATCTGGATCATCAGGCTCAGGTAACAACAGCCTGGAACTGAGCCACCCCCATTCAGTTCAAGCACTTCGCTCAACAAGATTATTTGTGACTGACCTGCCTATAATTGCTCAGAGAGGTTTTAAGGCAGGTCTCGCATCCACACCCTTCAAGGAAGTCTGAATCTTCCTCTCTCCGTTCACCACTTCCTCTCTGAACCAGCCCTTGCGACCTCGTTGTCAGGAGCCCAGATGGGCAAGGGAGCTGGAACAGCACCCCCCCCCCCGGCCCCAAAATGTTCACATCCACAAGGGCACAAGGTCAACTTGCATTCATCCAAACAAGAGTAATGAGAATGTGCTCTGAAATCCTATAACTGGGCTACTAAAACTCTGGAGCCTAAGACAGTAGAGAAAAATGTGCAACTGTATCTACAAAAGGTCCTGTAAGCATGTAACAGGGACCAACCAAATTTCTCAAATGAAGAAGCTGCATTAGAACTCAAAAATAACTCTGCTGGGCAACTATCCACCTCTGCCCTCTGAGGAACACAGGCCCACCCTCACAGCCACTCAGCAGACAAAAGGTGGACCTACTCATTTTCAGCTTGATTCGCCCCAGGTTTTCACTTGGGCCCTTTCCGCAAGGGCCAATTAAACTGAGATAAACCCGGTAAAAAACCTGGGTTGGGGGAGAACTCTGCACGGATCCCGATCCTAATCCACTCCGCGTTCCCCCCCAACCCAGATTTTTTGACAATCGCGTTTTATGTGCGATTCTTTAGTTTTAATGCGACTTGCAGCCGGGGCAGAGCAAATGGAATTGCATATAACGTGATTCTCAATGACCCCTAACCCTGGCTCTCATCTGTGGAGCCATGCAGGGGAAACGGGCTGTCTCATGGCCCCGGGGGGTGGGGGTGGGGGTCAGTCTTGGAAACACAAGTCAGGCAGGGAAGGAAGGAAGGAAGGAAGGAAGGAAGGAAGGAAGGAAGGAAGGAAGGAAGGAAGGAAGGAAGGAAGGAAGGAAGGAAGGAAGGAAGGAAGGAAGGAAGGAAGGAAGGAAGGAAGGAAGGAAGGAAGGAAGGAAGGAAAAAACCCTCCTTCATGTGAAGGTGTGTGCCCTGGTCAATGAGAAAGCCAGCTGTGCGAAGGGGCCGAGGCGAGGGCGGGTTCATGTAACCCACCTTCCCCCTGCTTTTATTGGTCCGTGCAGAAAGGGCCTTGCTGTGTCTGTCAGCCAACCAAGCACCCTCCTAGGTCAAAGCACTGAATGAGTTCTACAACAAGGAAGGGATTCACAAGAGGGATTGAGTCAGCTGTCTAGGTTATTCCACACATTGTCCTGGACTACCCTCCATGCTAGCAGGAACACACACACACACACACACACACCCCTGAGCAAGATGTGAGGTCAGGCTCATTGTTTAACTGAATATGCTGGTATTTTCGCTTAACTTACTGCCATACGTCGCCAAAACAACTTCAAGAGCACAGGCCAGCAAAGAGACATGGAAGATGTTGTTGTTCAAAAGTTTGCTGCAAAAGAGTAAAAAAAGGAAGTCTCAGTAGTATGTTTAAACAGCAAAGAATCCTGAAGGTGTGTCTGACCAGCGTACCTGAAGTTGTGAATTGACAGTCGTTTTTCTTCCTGGAAAAGAGGCAGAGAATGAAGGTATATTTTAACATACTAAAAAAAATTAACAACAACAAATGTATGAATTGTGTACTATGGTAGCCTACCGATTTTAAGATAGATTCCATCACTCTGTAGTATAATCGTACTCCAAGTCTGTACCTCTAAAAATAACGATGCAAAGAAACAGTGAGCTGAGTACTCAGCTTCTCATGCACACATCACGGGGTGGGTGGGTGGGGACGGGGGACTTACCTTGCCGGAAAAGCTAGAGCAATTAGCTACGTAAACTAGCTTGACTCTTTAAACTAGTCAAATCAAACTATGATTTTTTTTAAGCTCCAGAAGGCTGGGGCACTAAGCTAAAAGCAGAACAGAGTTTATAAAGGAAATGGACATTAAGTTTAGCAACACGCACGAGAGGGGCAATGAAAAAGTATCAACAGAATGGAAAAGGCTGGGAGCTGATGGCACTTTTGAAAGGGGGATGTTACAGGAGTTAGCGTTTTTGGCTTAGTAGTCAAGCATCAGAGGACTGCACGGATCAACAGAAATACGGAGCAGGTTCTAGGGTATTTCACTTGTCCTCAGATGTACAACACACACGTATGAGGTTAATTAAGTTGTTCGCTTGGGTAACTTCTCTGTAATGTCTGGTGTCACAAATGTCACCTGGTCTCTACCCACTTGTCATACCATTCAACTCTTTCATACCATTTCTGAAGCTGCCTTTTTGAAACACAGAGAAAAGAGATTGTGTTCTTTTCTAGATTTGGACCACACATTAAGATGACATGTTTAAGACACTGGGGCTTGTTAAAGGCAAGATGTTTGCCAAAAAAATTTTTTTTAAACTGCCAAGCAACTAACAAACAGGTACTTTTCAGCAACTGGAGAATTCTATTAATGCTGATTTTAACACGAACCCCCACCCCCACCCCCCCACACACTATAATCTGCTCATGATTTCCAGAGTACCCTTTTTCCAGCACATCACAAATAGTTAACAATATATCAAATATCTCCTATTCCAGCATCACCTTCAACTCAAAGAACAAAGCAGTTTCAGGGACCTCCTTCCTTACCCTACATTTATACACAAAGAGAGATGAGAGTATTACCTGTGATCCAATTTCAATACATCCTTGGCCAATTGCTTCAGCAAATTTCTGTTTGAAGACACAACTAAGATTTTCCACTCTTTCCAATACGTCTTGCGTAGGATTTGCTGTGCAGTTCTGTAATAAGTTAGGGAAAACTTTCTTTTAGACAGACTACTGTGAGATCCAAGAACAGTCTTCTCTTACCAAAACACAAGCTTCTACACACCACAGTTTGGCGGCAGAGCTTCAAGCTAGGAACCGGGAGGCCCAGGAGCAAATTCCCCGCTGCTATCTGAGTTCTCTGGGTGACCCTGAGCCCATCACTCTGTCTTGCTTAAATCCACCTACCTCACAGGAATGTTGTTATGAAGATTTAAGGAAGGAGGAGAGAACAATGTCGTAAACTACAGCAGTGTAAATCTTTTTTTTTAAGTATTAAGGAAAAATTAAAAAGGGAGGAAGCCTACAGTTTTTTAAAAGTCTAGAAAACAAAGATGCCTTTGGGTCTTATTTCAGCATTTAGGTCCTATTTTTTACTTAGAAACTGTCTATGCTGCCTGTCTGGAGACCTGGTCGAGGCAGCTCACAAAGCAAAACGTGACAAAATAATAAAAACATTAAAACACACACAAAGTCATGCACCATAAAATCAGAAAAGCATGCAATCACCGCCAAACCATGAAAAACAGACCTGAGCTCCTCCACAAACCCCAAACACAAAGTGAAGTAAGTAGCAACCCACGAAGTCAAGGGAGGGGCACACAGTGGGGACGCTGGAAATATAGGCTGCAGAAAAGCATCTATGCCATAATCTAGCATGCCTTTCATGCTGTATTTTCTTTAACATTTCAAGTTATATATTAGTCACCCAGTTTTTGAATCATTTTGGGCCAGACAAGGGCCCCTTCCGCACATGCAGAATAATGCACTTTCAATCTACTTTCACAATTGTTTCCAAGTGGATTTTGCACAGTAAAATTCAGCTACACAGTGAATTGAAAGTGGATTGAAAGTGCATTATTCTGCATGTGCGGAAGGGGCCAAGGTGATAAACAGATAGGAAGAAGAAATTTTTTTTAACCAGTGCAACCAGGAATCTTATTGTTTTTCCAGCAGGCTTTTGCTGGCAGCAATGCACCCATTTTGGTAAGGCCAGATATTTGTTGTGATGCCTTTGGCCAGAAATAATAGAACTGTGCCATCTCCATAAAAAGATAACTATGTAAACTTTGGTATTTTTTAAAATTGATAAGCGACTGTGAAAAATGCAATGAGGCCCTCCTCTTCTTTTAGTTAAAATATAACCACTTACATTAAAATAGGAGGCAAGGCTGTCTGACGGTCCATCACTTGCTGAGTTTAACATCATCATTAACTGCTGAATAGTATTCATGGCAGCCCTGCAACAGGAGAACAGTTTTGTCACAATTTTCTGAAATGAGCAGAGTGCTTCCAAAATGAAAACAAACTCCTGGCCTGATCTCGTCAGTAGGTGAAGCTGGCCCTGGTTGCTGCTTGGATGGGAGAACGACCAAGGAAGCCCAGGGCTGCTGCACGGAGGCAGGCAATGGCCAACCACACCTTGGAACATCGCTTACCTTGAAAAACCTACGGGGTGACCAGAAGTCAGTCGGCTGCAAACGTAACAGTCCTTTAAACAGTCAAAAACACACACACGTGGCAGCCGCACCCTGACATTACTAATGTATCTGCCGACTTCCTCTAAATTAACATGATCACCCACCAGAGGTGTAGCAGGGCAAAATGCCCCCCCCCCCCCCGCGCCCCACTTGCCTGAGCCAGCGGTGGTCCCAAGCAGCCTGGCAGGGCCTGGCGGGGCTGAGGGATGCCCTGCAGTGGCCCTGCTAGGCCACTCCTTCAGCTGGCAGAACCTCCATTGGCAGAAGGAGAGGCCTGATGGGGCTGCAGCCGGCCGAGGGGGGAAGGGGAAGGTGTGGGGGGGGGGGGCAATTTCCCACCCCCATGTGACCGAATGGGGGCCCGCCTGGGGCATTTGTCCCCGCCCCACGGTAGCCACGCCACTGTTACCCACCCAAGTATTTCAACAAACTATGTTGTTATGAATTTATAGGATGTTGTGGCAGCCAGAGAGGGGTGAAGCAGCCCCCCTGGGCTCCACTCTCTTAGCTGACCAGATGTTAAGGAACAGGCTGCAAGAACTCTTTCTGCTGACCAAAGATGCCAGTGACAGAAGACTGAGCTTCCCAGTCCCATTTACAACAGCAGGCAGCAGCAGTTCAGCTGAAAATAGGATTTACATCATTACTATGGACCAGTGGGATTTTTCAGGTGGAAATCTTATAAGGCAGCATCATGTTTAAATGGTGGCTCAGAGCCGAAAGTTAAAAATCCTGCACAGGACTGAAATCCAGTTTCAGCTGCAAAGCGTAGAAATATCTGAAACTTTATACGCACTCAGAAATATTTTTCTAAGGCTTCAGATAAAATTTAAAACTAGTAGAATTCAAATCATTCTTACCGGACAGGGGTCTGGGGAAGCGCACCCGGGGGATTTTCATCAGCATTGTTTTTTGTTGGTGTTCTCTCCAACTGCAAACTTCACAAGGGCAAAAAATGTACCTTCTATCAATGTTTTTTCAATACAAGACCTCACATTTATTTTCCAAACAAGATTTCTAAACACCCTTCTTTCCTTTTCCATGTTCTCCTTCTGGCCAGGTTCCTTGTATGTCTTGGAAATGGAATTCCATTCTATTTCCACCTCCCTCTCATCTCAAGTTCTTTGAAGGTTTATTCTCTTAGTATGTACTGCTTGCTTGTGTGAATGCAGAACCAACCTTTTCCCCAAAAGCATCGTGACGTTCTGTGGTTATTTTTTTTACATTATTTTAAAGAAGATGTTATAATTCACATGGTTCTGCTCACTGTCATCTTCTCTGACCTAGCTGAGATGTGACTCAGCAATGCAACAGGAAATCACACAACTAGAACGAATTGAACAATTGCATTCAGTAAAGGAAAACTTGCTCCAACAAACCTTCAGAATGTTAGTTATCAATGGAGTAATCAAATCTGATGGCCAGTTTACAAGATACTTTGGAGGAAGATGGAAGGCTCGAAGGATCTCCTTTAGACCCCATAATTCAGAACAGTAACAACTCATGGAAAATCTATTCATAGTAAAATTGTAACTTGATCTATTGTAAATAAGTGAACAATACAATTGAAGGGGCCCCTCTCCATCACCCTCCTGCCCACCACCCCTCTTGGTGCCCTCTTAGGTTACCCCGCTGCTTTTCGGGGGGGAGGAGGTGCTGTCCGTTTTGGGAACCACTGCATTAGTTTGATCAGGCATTGAGCAGGGGTTGGACTAGACCGCTTGTGCGGCCCCTTCCAACTTTGTGATTCTGTGAGAGATGCAGGAAGGATTCCTTCCCTTCTGTTCAGCCTTCTTCCAAATAAACAGCTCTTCATTTAGAGGAAAAGACATTAGAGGACCTTAGGCTGGTGGAAGGCTTCAAACCTGGCTGAATACAGGGGTAAGATACAGGTCAACTCTTGTTTTAAATCTGCAAATAAGACCCAGGGCGAACGTTCACAGAAATGGTTGCTGCAACAGACATTCGGCTGCTTTCCCTTCCTCCCAGCTGTCTGCCGTTTGTCCTCCCTGAGGCTCTGCAGAGCCTTGCAAACAAAATGCTTTGGACAACACAAACAAATGTAACAAGATCTTTTTTTGTAAATATTATTATAGTGCAACGCTTTTCAAAGCATCTCATAATTTTCATCTCATTGGCTGCTAGAACAGTTCTGGTTTTGGCTAAGGGATTATGATTCCCCGGTTCAACTCCCAGCAACTCCCATTAAAAGGATCAGGTGATACGAAAGACATCCGTCTGAGACCGGGAGAGTCACTGTCTGGCAGAACAGATAAGTCTGGCCTCAACAGCCCAATAGTTTGAGGCAGCTTCGTGTGTTCAAAGGCCACCCATTTCCCCTTGTAGCACAGTTGGAGATGCCTGCAAAGTTAGGTACATATCACGCAAAACAAAAGATTACCATTCTGTGTGATCCTGTAGAGTTTCATCATTCTCCAGAAACAATCTGGCATCGATATCCTTGCTGCTCAGATACATTTCTTCATATTTGCTTGATATACTCTCAACCTTTGGTTTTCCAAAACAACAATAATTCTTTTTTAAAAAAACCCAATGCTGATGAAACCCTGAGATCTTTGCTGTTCTTCAAAGTGACTTCATTTAATATACTTCAGTTAGTTTAAAGAAAAAGCATTCATAAACTCAGAAATCCACCTGGCAGGAACTCTACCTGACACTGAGATTTGTTTATCTTCAGCTTTTTTAATAAGTTGTTACTAGTAGCTACTTGAAAACTTATCAAAACATCAGAAGTATGGAGAGCCTACAGCAGTGGTGGCGAACCTTTGGCACTCCAGATGTTATGGACTACAATTCCCATCAGTCCCTGCCAGCATGGCCAATTGGCCATGCTGGCAGGGGCTGATGGGAATTGTAGTCCATAACATCTGGAGTGCCAAAGGTTTGCCACCACTGGCCTACACAGTGACTAGAAGAAGAAATAGGGCTCACTGCAATTCTCTTTCAAGATAGTATATTATACTCGTATTACCTCTGAAAGTCCACTGGAAGCTGTGATGCCCACAGAATTCAGGAATGGAATAAAACTAGTGAAGTAAACATTTTTCACCTTAAAAAAAGCAAATCAGAAAAAGATCAGCACTATGGAAAGTTTCCTTTTATTATTATAACTTCCATACACAATATATTGTAATGAATGAGATGTGCTAATATGTTTAGAAACTCTGCATTGCTGCCATTGGTACAAAAGGGCCTCTTGCAGTAACGTTTTGATACTCTGCACCGTTTGTGTACCCCATCCTGCGAAAGACCTTAAAAGAGAGCCAGCGTTGTGCAGTGGTTAAGACCAGGTGGACTCTAATCAGGAGAACTGGTTTTGATTCCCCACTCCTCCACATGTGCAGCAGACTCATCTGGTGAATAAAATGTTTTTCCCCACTCCTACATTCCTTCTGGGTGGCCTTAATATAAGTGAATATAAAGAATGAGCCAGAAACAATATGGATATGAAGAAAAATTGCTCTGCCTGGCTCAAAAGAACAGAAATAAAACCACAAACTTTAATAGAAATGATTAAGAACATAACAACATAAAAACAAGCCTGCTGGATCAGACCAGAGTCCATCTAGTCCAGCACTCTGCTACTTGCAGTGGCCCACCAGGTGCCTTTGGGAGCTCACATGCAGGAGGTGAAAGCAATGACCTTCTGCTGCTGCTGCTCCCGAGCACCTGGTCTGCTAAGGCATTTGCAATCTCAGATCAAGGAGGATTAAGATTGGTAGCCATACATAGACTTCATAAATCTATCCAAGCCCCTTTGAAAGCTATCCAGGTTAGCAACCATTAACCACCTCCTGTGGCAGCATCTTCCAAACACCAATCACGCATTGCATGAAGAAACGTTTCCTATTATTAGTCCCAATTCTTCCCCCCAGCATTTTCAATGTATGCCCCCTGGTTTTAGTATTGTGAAAGAGAAAAATTCCTCTCAATCCTATCCCCCCTCAGATGTCTCCTCTCCAAACTAAAGAGTCCCAAACGCTGCAGCCTCTCCTCATAAGGAAGGTGCTCCAATCCTTCAATCATCCTCGTTGCCCTTCTCTGTACTTTTTCTATCTCTTCGATATCCTTTTTGAGATGTGGCGACCAGAACTGAACACAGTACTCCAAGTGCGGTCGCACCACTGCTTTATATAAGGGCATGACAATCTTTGCCGTTTTATTATCAATTCCTTTCCTAATCATCTCCAGCATAGAGTTTGCCTTTTTCACAGCTGCCATGCATTGAGTTGACATTCCCATGGAACTATCAACTAAGACGCCCAAATCCCTTTCCTGGTCTTTGACTGATAGCTCTGACCCCTGTAGCGTGTATATGAAGTTTGGATTTTTTGCCCCTATGTGCATCACTTTACATTTTGCTACATTGAACTGCATTTGCCATTTCTTAGCCCACTCACCTAACTTATAAAGCTCTTCGCTTGGAGCTCTTCACAATCCTTTGCGGTTCTCACCACTCTACATAATTTGGTATCATCCGCAAACTTGGCCACCAAGCTACCCACCCCTACTTCCAGGTCATTTATGAACAGGTTAAAGATCACTACATCCAATAACCCAAATATCAACAACGGTGACAATAACGCAATACATGAACAACACTAGCAGACAAAAAAGGGATCCCAAAATATGCACAAAAGATCATGAGTCTCTGTATAAATAATGTCCCTTCAGTGAAAACCTCGCAATTCAACTGTAAAGCATCAAACAGACCTCCAGTAATGGAATCCACTGAAATGAAATTAATGCTTGTCCTTCATCAAAACATTGAAATATCCAATTAGTCAGCTGCTTGTTGCTCTAATAATAGAAGCAAAGTACTCCCATTGCCAGATCTCACCTGGATGCCATCATTGGCATATAGTCAGATCACTTCCAGGCTGCAGCCTACCCCCTAGGGTTAGTTTTAGAAAAAAATTTGAATATTGTAATGTTTTGATGAAGGACAAACACTCTTTCCACTTCAGGGATTTGACTGCTGGAGGTCTGTTTGATTGGCCATGCCAGCAAGGGCTGATGGGAATTGTAATCCATGATCATCTGAAGTGCCAGAGTTGGACACCCCTGATTTAAACCATTCCTCATGCTGTCAATCAAAGGGTTGCTATCAGCCATGCTGGCAGGGGTGGATGGGAATTATAGTCCATGAACGTCTGGGGCACTAGAGTTGGACACCCCTAAGCTAAGGAAAACAAAACACCGGGTCAAAAATTCAGTTGGCCTCACCTCATCCAAATTACAACCATGTTCTTTGCAAAGCTCCTCAATAACCTTCATATCTGTATCAGTTTGTTTTGATGCACGTAAACTTCTGCTCTGACGTCTAGGAGTGCGCATTGAGCCATTAGCAGACAAAGCACTGATGGCAGATTCTAGAATAAAAAAGCAAGCACTGGGTCAACAGATACCACCCTAATGGACTGTGTCCTATCATGCCAGGCAGCCAATAGCAATATATACTGTCGGCGGACGCAGCTTTGCACCACAGGCTAAGGACACAACTCTCTGTTGCCCTCTCTTCTGTCAAATAGCTCACCAAAACCCACCCTTTGGATTAACCCAACAGCATATGTAGATATCCCGATTACCTTTCTTTTCTCAAACCACATCAAGAACCTCATTTTTTTAAAAACTGCAATTAAAAAAAAATCTCAACTCCCCCCTCCCCACATGCTTTCAGCAATCATTATGATCACTGCAGGTCTTTCAGAATAGCCTCCACGCAGAGAAAGCGGTTTTGTTTGTTTGGTGGAACAAGAGCAATTGGGAGATTGCAAAGTTCTCAAGAGACAACACCATCAGTTTCTGAGAAAGGGAACTCTGGCGTGCAAAAGCTCCCCCCCCCCCCACCCCCCAAAATCTTGGTGGTCCTGAAGGTGCTACCGGATTCAAATCTCGCCGTTTCACTGCAGACCAAGACAGCTACCCTCTGAAACACCAGCAATGCTGTGCAGGTACAGTAAGAATGCCACTCCTATAATATTCTCCACTTTCCTGGCATGACTCGAGCTCAAAACGTTCAATTTTCCTCTGTTTTTTACATCAGCATAAGGGCAGAAGTGCCTTGCAGCCACATAAGTTCAGAATTGACTATAGGTCCGTGGTGGCGAACCTTTGGCACTCCAGATGTTATGGACTACAATTCTCATCAGCCCCTGCCAGCATGGCCAATTGGCCATGCTGGCAGGGGCTGATGGGAATTGTAGTCCATAACATCTGGAGTGCCAAAGGTTCGCCACCACTGCTATAGGTGCAGAAGAAAAGGACAAACGATACTGTGGAGAAAACTTGGTTCCATTCAAACATCCTGTCAGTGTCTCTTAATATGGAATACAGTTATGAAGCATGCCAGACAAAACACAATGAATATCTTAAGTAGGCCACTTTTGATGTATGGACACACCAATTTCTATTCCTTTCCATTTTCTATTCCTTTCCAAAGACTATTCCTTTCCATTTTAAAAAGATTAAATCTTTACTGTATGGTTCCTTGAGTGCTGCAGGAGGCAACAGCTTGATAAAATAATCAAGAACACAAAGCAGCAGCTGGAAGGAAATAACCAGGTCGTCTTCCACCGGTAATACTTTCCCTGAAAATAGGAAGAGGACACTGTGTTAACCGGGCAAAAATATCTCATTGTACAATTATCAGAACATCTGTAATATTTCAAGTTTAGGAATATCACACCAGCACATTAGGTTGGAGTCAAAGAACAACAACAGCAACAACAACAAAAGCAGAACTCTGTTCATGGGCCGCTGCCGCTGCCTGTCCTCTGCTCCTTCCTGCCCCACTTGGAAAGTTGCTCCTGAGGGCCAAAGCAGCCTCAGCAAACAGAGAGGCACACAAGCCGCAGGCGGGGAGGGCGGAGGACTGAGATACAAGTCAGAGATCTGCACAAAGTTGCGGGACCCCATCCTTTGGAACTAACCCATAATGCTCAGGAATAGAGAAACCCTTCAGCCTTGCTGGGAAAGGGCTTTGGGTTGGAACTCGCTGAATTGCTAATGCAACAATCTTGCAGAAAGAAGTTTTGCCATGCTCCTCTCCCCCCCACCCCCCACCTGCTCCATCCTGCCTCCAAGACGCCATCCCAGAAGGAACATTTGGGCATATGCAGTTGCAAAATTCAATAAAAAATGCTTCCCATCCTCTGCTTGCCAGAAGCCTCAGCCGTGGGGCTGCCCCGCCAGGGCCAACCAGGAGGAGGACTCTGGTCTGTGACTCTGGTCTGTTCAACAGGATATAAACAGAAGGTAGAACAGGCTGTCCAGAGCAGACAACTGAATATTTCTGTTTCATTTGTTTTAAGGTGAAACAAACATCTAATTGTAACTTGAATTTCCAGATTACAGAGCTCTTTATAGAACTATGGTTGCAATATTAAGCACATTTCACTGAGGAATAAATCAAGTTAATTTCACTGGGACGGCAGAGAATACGCATCTGCATCCTGCTGGAGACACCTCCCCAGACTCAAAACACATAATCCTGGTAAAAGGAACAAAAAAAGCCCCCAAACAAACAGAAAACCTCTGACAACAGCTGGTGGCCAGAGTGCCACTTAAATTGCCCTCTTCTAGCATGAAGCCAGCTTTAAATTAATCTTGATCAGAATCAAACAACTTTTTAAAGCTGTATAACTCTGTGGTATTAACAGCACACTGCAACATTTATCTCAGAACTACAAAGACATCACTCTTAAAACTTCAGTTTTTTCCTCCCCTTCCCCAGCTGGACTTGTGACTGCTCATTTTTGCCTTGATCAAAAACCTATACTTAAAAAACGAAAAATGAACAGTAATGAACCAAAGTAGACTAAGAACAGCAAACACAAGTTGCATCAGCACAGTGTACAGACAATTATGAAACTATGTCATTTGGAGTTAAATTGATAAATCCAAACATTTTACTGCTTACCTTTTGCCAATAGAAATGTGATCCAGCATAATTTCAGAACAGATGAAGAACTTAATTCGGAAGAATTTCTACAAACAGATTCAAGAAAACAGTAATGAAAATTCCCTAGTTGCAGTTTCAGAACAATTGTCAGACACACGATCAAGAAAAATAATACTTGAAAATACCTGAACTAAAGAAGCTGCCGTGCTTTACAGCAAAAGGTTTTCTATGCAGGAAATCTCTAGCACTTAAAGCACTCCCAAGAAAGGAGAAAGCGTGACCAACAAACCTTCTGCCTCTTGAACTCTGATTGGTAGTAAGAACTTACAATATCTGATAGCAATTATTACTACTACCCTGTTTCCCCGAATATAAGACATCCCCTGAAAATAAGACGTAATAGAGGTTTTGCTGACGTGTGAAATATAAGGCATCCCCTGAAAGTAAGACGTAGCAAAGTTTTTGTTCGGAAGCATGCCCAACGAACAGAACACAGAAAAATAAGACATCCCCTGAAAACAAGACATAGCGCATCTTTGGGAGCAAAAATTAATATAAGATACTGTCTTATTTTCGGGGGAACACGGTACTACTACTCCATCAACTGATACAGGCATGTATGCAGCCTGTATTGGCTGCCGTACCAACTGGGCAAGGGGTTGCATACAGATATGACATAACCTTGGGAACCAGATCGCTCCCGGAAGGACTCCACACAACAAAGAATGTCCTGGAGACACACTCTCCCCTAATGCTGCCCTCTGTCCCCAGCCTTGGAGAGAGGAGACCACTGACAGACTGTCCCACACAGCCCAAAACCAACAAGGCAGTGGGACAAAAGGATGTGACCAACTGTGTCAAACTATGCTGTCAGAGCGAATAAAAACAGCAGCACCGACCTCTGGCCTCCATCTAAAGATCTGCCATTCTCCTTTAGTCCGGGTTTGTTGTATCGGCGAAGTTTCAAACAGGGTTTCAAACATGGAGCCTGCCGTCACTCAGTGGTCCAGACACCTGTCCACGTGCTCATCAAGTGTTTTCTTAAAAGTGGGTGTGGCTATGTGGGGCTTTTGCTCAGCAAGGATTCTGATTGGCTCTGAAGATTGTTGTTAAAGCACTGCTTTGATATCAGCCGCCACTGCAGCCAAAGGATCTCTACGGCGTGACTGAAGGTAAGCTGTGGTAACCATTTGGTGACCTTCTGCAGGGGCCGTCTTGAGACTGTGTCAGAATCCCACAGGTGCCTGCGCACTAAGAAAAGGCTGAGGACCTCTGATTGAAAACATGATGCTATTCATTATTTCCTGGAGCTGGTGTCCACACCCCAAACATAATTGGATGCAAGTCTCATTCGTTTTAGTTGACAGTTGCACTGAATTTAGGATCATGGCCCAAGATTTTCTGTTTATTAATGTCAGATCCCTGGATCAGGACCCAATAAACACTTGGTTGGTTCAAGGATTTTATTGGCAGACATCAGAGAACAATGAAGAAGATGAAACTGGCAAAAAGGCGCCAAGCGGTTGGTCATACGCCTCACTCCTCCCAACCCCCGTGTGAGAACACTGCAAAGTAGAGAAGCCCAGGCCTGAGGCCCCTCCCAGCAGCAGACTCCCCAGGTCAGGCTGGCACAGTCCAGCAGCGCCTGCAAAAGTGAAAGCAGCTCAGAAAACACCCCCCCCCTCCAAGCCAGCATGGACAATTAATTCAAATGAAAGGACATTTCCACTGCAGTGCCACTGAGAAGCTCACATAGCAACTCTTACTCATTGAACAAAACAAACTTACTGATCACCAGGCTGGTCAACACAGATCTGTCCCCAAGTCCTAAAAACAAACAGAACCATGCATACCATCACTGGGAAATGTCTTTCCAAATCTGTAAGCGGTTTAAAAAAATATTCAGTAAATACACACATGAATGCTTGAAAAGAAACCCCCCCCCCCCCCGGGAAAAAAAAATCAAGGTGACCAAAGGAAACACATGGAGGGCAGCGGTTCATTAGCAGGGCCCAAATCTGGGATAATACAGCACCAGCCTCCTTTATCACACCCACTAACCTCCCAGAATTAACACAAAAACCAAGCTGAATAGGATGGTTTCAAGTTAGCATGTTCAGAAGCAAAAAAACAAAAGAATAGGATTGTTAAAAGTCTCATCTGCATATTATGCCAGGATTCGTCCACAGCACGCCGAAGTCTACGGAAGTTACTAGTCCACAAAAATGTAATAATCCATGCTGTTTACATCTTTGGTGGAGAATACAAGATGGTCAGGCCCTGAGCAGACTGTTATCATACATGAATTGTGAACAGGCTTCCTTCCTAGAGACCTGCCACTCTTTGGGCACTGCCTTTTAGAACATTCATAAGGGATTTGACATTACAGCAGCAGGCAATAGACTGGTATGGCATAGGGCAGTGGTGGCGAACCTTTGGCACTCCAGATGTTATGGACTACAATTCCCATCAGCCCCTACAATTGGCCATGCTGACAGGGGATAATGGGAACTGTAGTCCATAACATCTGGAGTGCCAAAGGTTCACCACTAGGGGTATAGGGATTGTGTAAGGTGTCACCAAGCACACAGTTACAACTAAGTGTGTGCATCAGTTATTCCAACTGAATAACCTGACATTCAAGGAAGACATTAAGCTGCAGTTCTAAACGCTGGAACCCATAAACTTTGTAACTCTATTCTGGACTGGTTGCTGGTGAACAAAGCAACCTTCTAATCTGCACTAGGAGAAGTTTTCCTTTAAACATAAATATTTTTAAAGGTTAGACTTCAGTTATTCAGTTGAACTTATCCTGGTGCTGATGGCAATACTCAAGATGCTGTTCTATAATTGTTATACTCCTCTTTACAAAACATTAATAAGGCCTGAATCCAGTTTTACAATGTCCTCTAGTTAAATCACCAAGTATAAAACTAGGTTGGAGATCACCTTATTTTATCATGTCATGATACTCTGATATTGTACAAGTATGTACAAGAATGAGTAATTTCTGTCTGATTTTGATAAGTTTATATCATTTGATAAGTTCATTCTTGGAGCCTGCCCCTGTAAGAAGTTAAGGGGGCCCTACACCTTCCTACCAAAACCATGATGTAGGTAACAAGTGCTTGACTAAGTAAATATCAAGACTTGTAAAATAAAGGGCATATTCTAATGACAAACAACACATGCTTTACCTTTCAAACTTCTGGTACAGGGCAAACAATATGTCATATTTCTTCTTTAAGCGTAACAGAATACTGTGTACTTTTGTGCTAATTGCATCCATGCTGTCCTCCATTCCTTCAACCAGAAGAACAAATTTACACATGCTGTAAAGGGAGAGACAAAAAGCAACAGCTTTCATTTTTAAACTGTTACTTTCAGATTTGCCCGACCCTCGTTTGGATTCAGAGGCAACGTCTCACTGTGATGTAACTAAAAACCCATAAGGCTGGGCCAAACAGCAACAGCGTGAAATTGTATGTGACAGTGTGGTTCACCGAACTGCTATTAACATTCTTTGGCCAAAGCCGAGCTCGAACAGTGACTGTTCTGGAGCAAAATGACTGACAAACTCATTGACTATAATTCAAACGACAAGCAATATTTTCATAGGCATAGACTGTCATCAAGTTACATACTGACAGAAGGCATTTCAACCACAGAAGAGGGAGATGGCAATTTGAGCCAATTATCCCGTCACTGCAGACACTTGGTTGGATCCAGTCCCCTGAAGATGCCACAGAACAAGGGCCTTTCCTGTGTTCCCTGCTCCCAACCAACCTTTTGACTCTAGGAAAGTCTGCTCCTGGGGCTGGGGGGACCTGCACAGGCCTCTGTTGAAGGCAGCAGCAGCAGGAGGGAGCTGAACTGATGGAAGAGGCCGAAGGAGCAACTGTATCCCTCTCCTCCTCCACTGCAGCTTCGTGTGTGTCAAGCGTCGTCAAGTCACAGCCAACTTATGGCGGCCCAGCAGGGTCTTCAGGAGGCAGTTTTCATTTCCTGCCTCTGCAAAGCAGCCCAGGACGTCTTTGGTGGCATCCCATCCAAGTAACAACTAGGGCTGACCCTGCTGAGCTTCTGAGATCTGATGAGATCAGGTTGGCTGGAATGTGACTCTCCTGCAATCTTAATCATAAATTTCCTGGGGTTGGAAAGCACTGTCGAGAGAAGGGGACTGTGAGAAAGCTAATCTGGGGAACAGGGTTTGATTCCCCGCTCTGCCACTTGAGCTGTGGAGGCTTATCTGGTGAACCAGATTAGCTTGTGAACTCCCAACACATGCCAGCTGGGCTAGTCCCAGTTCTTCAGAGCTCTCTCAGCCCCACCCACCTCACAAGGTGTTTGTTGTTGTGGGGAGGAGGGCAAGGAGATGGTATGCCCCTTTGAGTCTCCTGCAGGAGAGAAAGGGGGGATATAGATCCAAACTCTTCTTCTTCTATGTAGCTGCCAATGCCTCCTGCTGATAGACCGGGGGATCCAATCTACTGAGCACCCAGGGCACAACTTTAAGAGACATAGCAGGAGGCTGGAAAGTCTGCTTCAGCTGCTCCAGGATCTAGTGTTATTAAACAAATACTGTACATCTATTTAACTGCATGACCGTAACCACCAGAAACCTACCTAATATCCAAACATTTCAGAAGTTCTGTAAAAGTGAACGTCATCTCATCCAAGTCGGCGGCTGTGCTGAAGATACAGATCCCCCACAATTCTTTTTTAAGACGGCCTTCCTGAAAGAAAAAGTCTCCATGGGCACCGTGTAGCGGCTGACGTTGATCTGATGCATTACAACATAACTGCCTCTCTCCTGGGGCCCTTCTGTGTGCACGCTCAGTCAGCTGGTGGAATGACACCTGCAGGCATGGGACAGGCTACACCTGAATAAAAAAATCACCCAGTGACAGAAGTCTCGGGCTTGCCTATGGGCAGAGGCTTTCACAGGATGCCTTTGCTTCTATGGGACATGGCAAGGTGGAAGGCAACACGCGGTACCCTCTGACTCCCACAGGGATAATTAAGGGTTCTATCCTCTGAAATGGCAAGAAGAAGAAGAAGGAGGAGGAGGAGGAGGAGGAGGAGGAGGAAGAAAAGGAGGACGAGGTCTTGTCGAAGGCTTTCATGGCTGGAATCACTGGGGTGCTGTGGGGTTTCCGGGCTGTATGGTCGTGACCAGTAGCATTTTCTCCTGATGTTTCACCTACAGCTGTGGGGGGCATCTTCAGAGATCCTGAAGACTACAGATGTAGATGAAACATCAGGAGAAAATGCTACTGGACACGGCCACACAGCCCGGAAACCCCACAGCACCCCCCCCAAAAAAAAGAATGTGGATTTTTCCCATGTTCCTCTCCATCTTGCAGTCCCTTTTGATCTCCAGAAAGATTATTTCTGGAGACATGGAATGTCTGTGAGCAGAAAATAATGTGGGTTATGAGAAGGAAATATGTGAATTTGCAGAGCTGGGTTGACAAGAGTAGCAGAAGGTCTCAAACTGGGATACTGAGGAGTTCTAGCTTGGATTTGGTCCTCTTCAACATTTTTATCAGTTTATTGTCGAAGGCTTTCACGGCCAGAATCACTGGGGTGCTGTGTGGTTTCCGGGCTGTCTGGCCGTGTTCTAGCAGCATTCTCTCCTGACGTTTCGCCTGCATCTGTGGCTGGCAGATCTTCTGAAGATGCCAGCCACAGACGCAGGCGAAACGTCAGGAGAGATTTTTATCAGTTACTTGGAGGAAAGGGTGACAAGAATTTTTATCAAATCTCTATGACACAAAACGAGAAGGAACAGAAAGCACCCCAAAACACAGAAATGCAGTTCAAAATGACCCTGATAGGCTGGAAAGTTGGGCTGAAAATGGCAAAATAAAATCCAACAGTTAACAACTGCAAAGTTTTCTACTTCAACAAAAAGAATCGAGGCACACAAGTAGGATGAGGGAGATTCGATTTGGCAACAGTCCATGAGAAAAGCATCCGGGATTGTGGTCAATTACCGGCTGAAAGACGGGTGATGCAGCTCCACCAGAGGCCGAGGCAATTTTGAGCGGCAGCAGCAGAAGGAGGCCCCCTTTGCTCCCTCCTCAGGAGCCCCGTGTCCCATTCTGGGGCAGGGCACTTTGAGAACAAGGCACACACACTGGACAGGTTCAGAAGGAAAAAGGACAGGATGCCCGGAAAGAAGTCCTTGTGGTTTCTGGTCCACCTTGTGTGTCGGAAACACAGCCCTTAAGGCTGCAGGACTACTGTGGGGAGCCTGTGGCTCCTTTTTCTACCTGGTTTTAGAAGAGGCTGCAGGATGTCTGCACGTTTTGGGGGTGGTGCTGGTTGGTTGACATTTAAAAAATGTCTCGTGAAGGTTACTGTACATGCTTTACCTGCTAATTCTGTATTTCAAGAGACCCCTCCTTAAAGTTACCCAGGAAGCTTCCCTAGCAGAGCGGGGAGCTGAGCCGGGGTCTGCCAAACCCTCGTTCGCCCTGGTCCATCACTCTTACAACAACATCACACCGGCTCAGATTGAATGAGGATTATCTTGAACACAAATGAACGCTGGGGTAAAACAGGCACAAAGACTTGCTTTTGATCGTATACTCTGAGAGGGCAAAGTGTTTTTTGTCTATCACATCAACTCTCCAGAATGGCTGTTATACCGTTTTCTTAAAAAGCGATGTACTCACCACAATTCCGCATGTGCATAGCACTTTTTCGTACAGCTGCCAAGCTGCGGCTCTGATGCTGTCCGTCACCCGTAAAGCACAGCACATGGCAACGAACTCTGGTTCAGCAGAAGGCACCCTGAGAAAGGAAAAGAGACCTCCAGACATTGGGTATCAGGATGACTATATAGGCAATGTATATTTTTAGAATGTTGGGTCCCTTGGGCCTGATGTTCATAATGTGAATTCAGCAAAGCACATAAACATTTTAGCACATAATCTGATTTGTCAGCTGCAGTGTTCCGTCCATACCGAACAAATATGAGTTACCCAAACACTGTACAGCGGGACTATACAAGCTCTTACGTGACACTGAAGGCATGCGTTCCAAGGATCCCAATCATTTCCTTCAACAGTACAACACAGCCCTCCAAAAACATATATATACACACACATACCCCAGTAAGTACGTATTTCTAGAGATATGCTCCCTCCCACACATTAAACCTATCACTATGCAGTGAAAGTATGGCTTCAATGTTCATAACATTGCCAACAACACTAGGAACACAACCCTCCCACAGACCCCACCAAACATCCACATGCAAATGAGGGGGAGGGAGAACCAATCCTAACAGGTCAGAACAGACATTACTGGGAAAGCGGCAGATCCTGGAAAGAGGAGTGCCCCATAACTGAAAGTCGCAAGGCTTCTGTATCCAGGCAGCACCAGCACCACTGTGTCCCTGCCCACCAGCCTCAAACGACTGCGACGTGCAGATCGCCAGACACTCTGCTTCAGGCATCAGGTACTCCACAGCAGCTTCTCTCCGCAGGCAAGCCCCTGGCCTCGAAGAGGTCACCCTCCATTGGCTCCAACCTGACAGCACTTTACACACACACACACACGCACGCACGCACACACGCACAAGAGTTGCACTGTCCAATACATTTCACAAACTCATTTATTTATATTTACACCCCACCCTTCCCAACAGGGCTCAGGGTGGCGAACAGCAATAAAAGATTACAATAAAAAATTACCCCCTCCAGGGGTAGGGCGGTTTATCAAATTGAATAATAATAATAATAACAACAACAACAACAACTTGGGAAGTGTCCGATGTGTGATGTAATACAAAATCCAGCATATTGATCTTGTTTGCTGTGTATAACTGTTTTGTATCAATAATAATAATAATAATAATAATAATAATAATAATACAATAAAACATCAATCAAGCATTAAAAGATTAAAACAACTGACAGATGGCGCTAAAAAACCTACCACACAACTACAACCGTGGGTACATTATTAGGGATTTTGGTCTATACTACTTCATATGGCTTGCTGAAACTAGGATTCTACCATATAATTTCTGCATCACTGAACGTGTCATGCTTTAGTTCTGTTTGTACACTTCTGGTTGGTTGCACAACCCTAATTCCTGCTGTATTGTTCACTGCACGTTCCATCCTGTCAACTGTGTAATGCACCTTGAGTCCAAGTGAGAAAGGAGGACTATAAATAATGCAAGTACAGACCATGCCCCAGAAAAAGGGGACCTTGGAGCAGGAACCTGGGACGGGGGGGGGGGGGTAGGCATAAATGAGTTTTCACTGCTTTGTGCCACTAAGCTGCAAACTACCCCCCCTTGCTAACACAGAAGGAAGCCGACACTTGGAGGCCCTCGGAAAAGAGCAGCCCCAAAGGAAGTTGGGAACACTGGAAGGAGGGAAACCAATCCAAGAGGAGCCCCCCCCCGGTCCTGGGGCACGGCTGACCCCTCCTCCCCCTTCCGACCAGCTGCAGGCCCTCGCTGGTGCTCTCACGTGGCGGCCTTGGCCAGCCTCCCTCTGTGCGCGTGCGTGGGGGATGCTGTCAGGTGTCAGCCACCTGGGTCTTTCACGCCGTGTCATGTTTTATATCGACTGAGACACTTTTTTGAAAGGGGGCGTGGCCTCTGAGTGCAATATTCGAGCCCCCCCCCCCGCCCTCGAGGGAGACGCCGGGCTCTGCAGGGCGACAGCGCAGCCCCCCGCCTCAGCCCACGGGATGCAGCAGCGAATGTGGGCTGGAGCGGCTGCCCCGGCGACCCCCAACCGCCCTCCCTCCCTCGCCGGCGGCCTCGCCCCGTGGCCTCCCTCGCAGGGTCCGTCCAGGACCTCCAGCGGGGCGTCCGGCCCCTCTTCTCCCCGCCACCTCCCCCGCCCGCCCGCCCGCCCGCCCAGGGACCCGAGTTCAGCCCCGGGGGCTGCCGGGGGGCGGTCCCGCCTTGGAGCGATCCGGAACCCACTAGGGAGGGGGGGTGTCTCTGGTGGCCCCCCCACGGACTCCGCCCAGCCGGGGGGGAGGGAGGGGCGGGCTGGGCGGGTGCTGCTGCTGTCCAGTCTGGCCTGACACCAACCCCCCCCCCCGCCCGGCCCAAGAGGCGAGACCGAGTTCCCTCCCGAGGCCCCCCAGCAGGTGCCCCCACCCCACCGGCGAGCGGTTGCCAACGTCCCTCCCTCCCTCCCTCGCGCCCCCGCCCCCCCGCCCCCCCTCGGAGGCTGACCTGTCCGGGCTGGCGGGGGGCGGGGCGGGGTCGGCTTTTTTCGGGGCGCGGGTGGCCGCCATGACGGGCGCCGGGCAGGGGACGCTGCGGGCGGGGTCCGACACGCCCATCGCCCCGCCCACACTCTCCCACGGCGGGAAAACGCCGCTCGCCCCGCCCCCGAGCTCTCGTCACTTCCTGTTTCTTTCCGGGAGGAAGGGGAGACACCGCGTCGGCCTCGCGGCTCACTTCCGCGTTCCCCCCCCCGAAGGCGTCTTCTCCCTCCAACTCCGGGGCGGGGGATTCCGGGAGTTGTGAAGCGGGCGGAGCTTGTGGAGGAAAGGGGGAGGGGCGGACCACAGGCTCCACCTCCTTCTCGACAGCCATTTCTTCCAAGAAATAGGGAGGGAGGGACCGGGAGACCTGCAAGCCCTTCCTCCTCCCGGGGATTGGCAGCCTTTGGAGGGGCGCTTTGGAGACCCAGAAGGAGTTTTCCATGGGAACGGCGGGGGGTTTGTGTGTGTCAGAGGTGCCCCCGACAGGGAGACTGAGTCGGTCCCGCCGGGAGGTTGGCACTGGCTGTAAGGAACCTGAAAGGACCAGACTTAAAGTAACTGTAACAGTTCTTTATTTCTTAAACTTCCACGATGCACAATACAGGAAATGCAGACTCTGACCTTTCCCCACCAGACCGCTGCTTTTACGAGCTTCTCTGGCCCCCGCCCACAGCACAAAGTAAATTCCCCCAAAACTCCAACCTCCAATGTAGGTTCTCACGCGAACAGAAAGTAAGACTCCACATGCATATAGTAAGCACAGATAGGCAGCAAGGTTAACGATAACAGCAATCCTGGGCACGCAGCCCAGTCCGAGGGATGTTACCAAGGCCAGGCTGGTGAACAGAAAACAGAAATCAATCCACAACCTTACAGGCACCTTTGCACCCTTGAGGTGAGGGGAAACGTCCGCCCGCCCTGGTTGCCCTCCGGGGATTCCAGCCGTCCTCTGCAGATCTCGCTTCCCATTTGATTGAGTTTGAAACTGGTTTGCAGGGGTGGTTTTTTCCTAATTAAAAGATATTAATCAAAATCCTGGAGCACCTTCCCTATGAGGAGAGGCTGCAGCGTTTGGGACTCTTTAGTTTGGAGAGGAGACGGCTGAGGGGGGATAGGATTGAAGTCTATACAATTATGCATGGGGTAGAAAATGTTGACAGAGAGAAATTTTTCTCTCTTTTCTCACAATACTAGAACCAGGGGGCATTCATTGAAAATGCTGGGGGGAAGAATAAGGACAAATAAAAGGAAACACTTCTTCACACAGTGCGTGATTGGTGTTTGGAATATGCTGCCACAGGAGGTGGTGAGGGCCACTAACCTGGATAGCTTTCAAAGGGGCTTGGCACTAAGATTGATCCATGGAAAGGGATTATCAAGGAAGAACTCAATGACCAAATGGCCGATTGGCTAGAAAAAATTGAGCGGGAGTCCCTGAAACCTCGCCAAAAAGTTGAGTTCATCAACAAATTTGTGATTCCACAGATATTGTATATCTTGGATCACTCAGAAACCGGAACAACCTACCTCCACAATATCGATGATCTCATAAGATCAAAAGTTAAAAAGTGGTTACACCTTCCCCAATCAGTAAATATGTTCCTGCTGGGTGACCTTGGGCTAGTCAGAATTCTTTCAAGACTCTCTCAGCCCCACTTACCTCAACAGGTGTCTGTTGTGGGGAGAGGAAGAGAAAGGAGCTTGAAAGCCACCTTGTGTCTCCTTACAGGAGAGAAAGGTGGAGTATAAATCCAAATTCTTCTTCTTCATTTTATTTATAATCCTTCCCAACCTATGGATTGACAGGACTGAAAATTGAATTTAAGAAGTATTATCACTACTTGTTAGCATTCTCTACTTGATAGCACTTCTTTCTGGTTATCTCCATATGATGCGATTTACTTGCATTAACCTTAATTGTCATATCATGGTAAATTCACAGAAAAGTTTTCCATGTACAGGAAGGTGTATTAAGAAAATGAAATGCAAAAATTTTAGACAAACAGATTTGTAATATTTATTTTCCACTGCACATAATAGCTTATATACATGTTAGTAACCTTAAGTTACTGTGTAGTTTTGTTACAGCTAACACCTATTAATATACAGTACATGGCAAGAATCAAACTTAAGTAGGATTGCATTAAAACATACACAAATGCCAAGAAATTGCACTTTTTAAAATTCTTTTCCAATCTCTGTAAACCACCTGTCACTACTAATATGTTATTAGAACTCTCAAGTGTTGAAGTTAATTTGAATACATGTCTTGTTTTTAATTCAGAGGGATCAATCTGTCCAATTGTGCAGAAGAAGGGAGGTATTCCATACCTCCTGCTACTTTGTCAAGGTTCATTACATGAAATGCGATAACTACTGCCATTATACAATTGCGATTCAACATGTAAAACCACTCTTTAAAAATATGGAAATTATTTTAAAAATCAGGAGAAAAAAAAAGTTGCTTTTAGCTATGAAGGAAGGTCCACTACTTGCATAGCCCATATAAAATAAAAATCACAGCATATGAGAGGAAGGGCTGGCCAGAGAGGCTCTTTCAGTCTTCGGCTGCAAATGTCATCTCTTACTGGTTCTGGTGGGTTTTCCGGGCTGTGTGGCCGTGGTCTGGTGGATTTTGTTCCTAACGTTTCACCTGCCTCTGTGGCTGGCATCTTCAGACATGTATCACAGAGAAAAGTCTGTTACATGACTTCCCTCTGTGATACAGCTCTGAAGATGCCAGCCACAGATGCAGGCGAAACGTTAGGAACAAAATCCACCAGACCACGGCCACACAGCCCGGAAAACCCACCAGAACCAGTTGAATCCGGCCGTGAAAGCCTTCGACAATACATTGAACGTCATCTCTTACTGTTCGCAAATGAGCGTTTCTACAGCAAATCTGTTCTCAAAATGTCGGATTTTCCGGCAGTTGGTCACTTCACGTTTCTGAATTCCTGGCAGGGGAGCAAGCAGATTTATCAAGTTATTTTACTCAGAAGTGAAGAAATAAGAATTGCATTTTTTCCTATGGGTGTAAAATTGTCAGTCTGTCTTTGTAATTAGCTATACTTCCCTGTATTTACCACAGGGCCACGAGTGAAACAGGGACACGGGCTCTGCATCCACTGAACATACAGACTAGCAAATGCGACTTAAACCCCCTTCTTCCCTAGCACTCTCTTCACACTGACACACTGTTGGCAAATGCATTCCATGGAGCAGCGGATGTTTTATTCCCTAGATACCACATTTATGAGACAGGGAAAAGTCAACAGGCTTGACTGGAAGTCAAAGATGTTTCATTTCTGGTATAAGGTCTGTGTGATGGAAGGGATATGATCTGGTCCAACTGAGCACAGCAAAAATTACTTTTGCATCAGACACAACCCTGGATCCCCATCAAGCAGACTAGAAACAGCTTTGTTTTTAATGTATTGTCAGTAATCAAGTTTGCTGTTTTCATTAAGAGATTCTTCCTCTCCATCCTCTGATATCCTACAGGAATGAGCCAATGTATTTACAGTTCTCTTTTGGGATAATGCATCACTGCTAGATGATGTAATCCATTTAAACACAATGGCCACAATCTAGACAACACTAAGCATTGTTCTCCCTTGGATTTCAGAAGGAAAAACTGGAGCATACACTTGGCACTCTCATTAGAATGTACAAGACCAATTAATCCGCAAAATAAATGGAGGTGAAATAGTCATAGGAGCAATAGGAGCAGCAGTGGCGTAGGAGGTTAAGAGCTCGTGTATCTAATCTGGAGGAACTGGGTTTGATTCCCAGCTCTGCCGCCTGAACTGTGGAGGCTTATCTGGGGAATTCAGATTAGCCTGTACACTCCCACACACGCCAGCTGGGTGACCTTGGGCTAGTCACAGCTTCTCGGAGCTCTCTCAGCCCCACCTACCGCACAGGGTGTTTGTTGTGAGGGGGGAAGGGCAAGGAGATTGTAAGCCCCTTTGAGTCTCCTACAGGAGAGAAAGGGGGGATATAAATCCAAACTCTTCTTCTTCTTCTTCATATGCTCTGATAACAGGCAACACAACAATGTAAAAATCCTCAGTCCTAAAACACGTCGTACAGGCGTGCAAGTATGAGGTGCCCCAATATAAAGGAAGACTATCAGGTACCCCTATAAAAAGCAAGACTGTATCAGCCTCACAGCGACATGCTCTGCGGTTGTCACTGTTGAATCTAGATGAAATTTCTCAACGGCAGAACGGAACCTCCCCGTCTTCCTCCGCAAAACAAAGGAGTCAGAGGAATGGCACCAAACGTCTGCAACTGGAAGGAGAAACGGGTGGAAAGTGCCACTAGGCTAGACTGCCTCCAACTTGCAGGCCACTGAGCTTCTGTCACTTCATCTGGGCACACTGTGTGTTGCCTCAGCAGGGCAATCCATACATACCTCTCAGAGCTTCCTTGCGCTGTAATTTGTAGGTCTCCTTGCCGTGACAGAGGCGAGAAATAAAAAAGCCAAGTTGATCCACATTTTCTATGCGATCAGTAACAATCATCTGCTCATGAATCAAATATGACTGAGGCAAGTAAGTTCCAGCCTACAGCAAGCAAAACACAAAAATGGGGCCGAAAAGTTTAGGGTTGTGACATTCGCTTTCCTAGCCATCTTTATTTCTAAAACATAAAAAGCCATACTTCAGGTCCTCTGAATAAGAACATTTAGCAAATGAAAACCTTGGGGAAAGGGACTACTTTTAAAGTGTGTGTGTGTGTGTGTGTAAAATTTTTCTCAATATACTTATACGCAGGATTAGAAAATAATAAACAGAAAAATAAATAACCATAAAACCAGAACACAACTGAATATATCTCAATATTCATAACATATAAACACAATACCATTTTGAGAGAGAGCCTTCTATCTTTTTTCCCATGTAACAAACATTCTGTTCTTTGATGATTTCATCAAAGAACCCACTGATATATATCAATTGAACAATTACTTATAACCTTAATTAATGTATTTACATGATTGATTCAGCTTTGGACTGAAAACATCCTTCCCACTTCCAATCAGACTGTGACTTTCTGTCTACAAGATTTCTCAAGTTAGCTATTTTAGCATATTCTCTTACTGTATCCTCCCAAATTTCTGCATTCGGGCATCTCTCAATCTTCCAACTAGATGCTATTATCACTCTGGAAGCCATTAACATAGACAGACACAGTTCACAAAGTTTCTATTTAGTCTGGAATATATTTTTTCATTTTTGCATGTGCTTCCACCCAATACTTTTTAATTATTTTACAAATTTACCACATATGAAAGAAAGATCTAACGTCTCCTTGACATTTCCTACAAAGACTATTTTTGCTAATTTGCATAACGTCCTTAGGAGTCATATACCATCTGTGAAACATTTTATGCCAGTTCTCTTTTAACATTTAGCATGTAACATTTTTGGACCATAATGCCTCCCCTAGTTGGAAGGTTATTTCTTGGAAGTTTTGCCTCCATTTTACCATGCAAAGTTTTACTGGCTCTGTTTGTGCCATATTTAAACAGGATTTAATATATCCTTCCCAATAAATTTATTTCTGTGATTAAATCTCTTTTTCAAATTCTGTCATGCCTCTTAAACTGCCTCCCTCTGATTATGGACATTAATTGAAAGTTTATCAGCCATTGTATTATCTTTCCTGCATCCTTTATCTCTTGCCATGACTTGATATTCCCTTCCCAATAATCACTTCTTTGTAGAGTATGTTCTCATTCTTCTTTCTTGCCTCTCTGTCATAGTAAGCTTCCATGGGGGATTTTAAAGGTGAAACCAAAGGGCCAAGTCTTAGGCTAGTTTTTCCCCCAAACTTTGCAAAAAGTCCTTTCCTTATTACATGGGAGTCTTTTCCAGCCAAGTCTTTCTTCTGATCCAGTTTTTCCCTCCATAAATAGCTGTGTATTCCTGATTTCAAATCTGCTGTTGCTAGTTTTATTATTCTTTGATCTGGGCTTTTAACCCAATTTCAAATCCATATAAGTCCTGCAGCCTGGTGGTATCGTTTAATATTAATATCACCGCCTCTTTTCCCCCCTCATCTTGTAACACCTTAAATCTTCTTCTCAGACTTTTGTTACTCCAAACACATTCATTAATTTGGATTTGCCATTCTTGTAACATTTTTCTGATGCCTCACAGGTCCCACACACGGCCAGTACAAGAGCAGGTTTCCGGCCCTTCCGGTAGAAGGCCAGGAACCGGCAGCACTGGAGGTCGTCGCCCCCCCCCCCCTCCGTACTTCTGAAGGGGGAATTTGAAGCACCGCCAATTGCCTTCTCATCTTGTTAAAGTCTCTCTGCACTTTGCTCACTTCCCTTCTTAGGGCCTCGTTTTTGGCCTCCAAGCAGTGGAGATCCTAATCCATGGTGGCTGACTGATAGGACTCCCTTGCTTCCGGGAGTTCAGCCTCATCCCAGCTCATACCCACCCGGTGGCGTCTCAAAGGAGCGGGCAACCACAAAGGTTGCTGCTGGCAGGCTGGCAATGCCAGGGTCCTGAGTCATGTATCCTGAAGTCATCTGGTCATGTAGAAGTAGGGTTCGATACATCTCCATCCCCCTTATCCAGCTTGGAAGGTTTTCCCCTCTCCAAGTCCTGGGGCTTCTCGTCCCCTTCCTCAGTAGGTAGCAGAGTGGCGCCCCTGTCCGCGTTGGCGTCGCTGGCCACGGCTGTCACCTGGATCATGTGCTCCCCGCAGGATGGACGTGTAGATAGTTCTGTCACTCTCGTGCCCCTGAACTGTTCAATGATGAGACTTTGTGTTTCCTCGATTGAAAAATACTGTCTCCATCTTTTTTTTTGAAGTCAGTTAAAAAATTTTGTTCTCTGTAAGGGGGATTTCACTCCATTTACATTAACTGAAAAGATCTTCCTTTTATTTTTTGGGCACTAAGGCCGCTGCTTGATCCAGTTTGTCACCACCTTTATTTGTTAACCCCCATAAGCTGCTGTCTGAGCTGGAACTTTCTGAGGGGCCTTTTGGGTGTTTCTCACCTATACGATGTTTTGCTAACCGTTGTGTTGGTCTCAAAGTTGAAATTATCTTCTTTCCAGTGGGTAGGATAACCTTTTAGTGCAGAAGGTATTCTCCAAGAATATTTTATTTTTTTATTTATTAAGAGGTGCCGTGGAAAGTTGAATTCATTTGTTTTCCTCAATAATGTGTTTGGAAGATCTTGGAATATTTCTACTTCGGTGTTATCTACGACTAGAGGATCTTCCTGATGTTTCTTAACAATCTTATTTCTTGTTTTTTTAATATGTGAATTTCATTAAAAGATGGGACTTTATTCTTATATGCAAAACTTGAGTTGATTCTGTATATTTGCTCTCTCTCTCTGGCGATTCTTTGTTAATTTTTAAATAGTCTTTTATCAGATTGCAAAAATCTTCTAGATCTGACTTTCCAAATTGTTCTGGAATTCCTCCAAACTGCAGATTACAACTTCTTCCCTTGACTTCCAAGACTTTCCATTTCTCAAGAAGAGGGCTCAAGGCCAGGCAGGATACTTCGCTTGGCATAGCAGCTTTCTTCCTGCATCCTAAAAGAGGAATGGGCTCTGCCTGGCCACAGCTAGAAGGCAGAAGGGCCGACGGGCAGTCAGCAGGATTCTGAGCTGATTCTGCAGAGCATCTACTGCGTAAAATCAGATCTGGAACACGGCAGTAGAGAGCGCGTCAACCCTCCTGTGGGCCTCCCTGTTTCATACGAACAAGACCTTCCACAGGTATTATTTTCACACATGATAAGTCGCTTCCTAAGCGCATGCATTGTTAGGGACAATCAACATTTCCAAAGCTGCCTTATTTCAGTCCAGTCTCCTCCCCAACCTCTACTCAGCACATGCGGCACATCAGACCACGCACAACCCTCGTCTTGCCCCTCCTCTCCCCGTTTTGGTCCACTAGCAGCACACACAACTTCACAGGTGGAAGCGGCATTTTGTTCAGCCCTCAAGCCAAAAAGACTGCCTGCCCCTGACCTTAGAGAGAATCTCTCTGGGTCGCTGAACGTAAACAACAGCACTTATATGGCTAATCAGGGGTCACCAACTGTCAGGATGCCTATGGGGTGCTGGGGCCACGTGCAGCCTTGGGCTTGGGGGATCCATCATTGGGGATCTGACATTAAGCCAGATAACCCTGCATCTTATTCATCGGCAATTCTGGTGGCAATCCATGTGCCGGGATATTGAAACGTATATTCACAGATGCCCACTGTGTGCTATGGTCAAGAGGATTCCAGGGAAACCGCATGGTTTATTGCAGCCGTTGCCCCCTCCTGATGGTCCCTGGAAAGTGATTTCTATGGATTTTATCACTGAGCTGCTGTCCAGCAATGGAAAGACTGTGATCTGGGTTGTTGTGGACTTGTTTTCAAAACAGATGCTTTTCATTCATTGTACATCTCTACCCACAGCTCAGCAACTGGCTAAGATGTTTATACAGCATATTTATCGCTTACATTCTGCCCTGGACAAAATATTGTCCGACAGAGGCAGTTAATTTATTTCTAAGTTTTGGAAATCCTTTTTTCAGTTATTGGGTATTGAACAAGCTCTTTCCTCTTATCATCCTCAATCTGATGGAGAATCTGAGGCCCTTTCTGCACGGGCCTTAAACAGCGTCCTAGGGTCGGCAAAAACGCCATCCCTAGGGAGCTGTTTTATTATGGGAGGCCTCACTCCCCCCCAGCGGCGCGAAGATGCTGCTTCGAACCTCGCTCCCTGAGTGAGGTTTTTCAGAAGCAGCGTCTTCCAACCGCTGCCGTGCAACTTAGCGGCTGGAAACCATCCCCTTTCCGAACGCCTTACCGTCCCCTCCGGCCTTCCAGCGCGTCGCACAGGCCAGGGACACGCCCCCCTGCCCTGCGACACCAGAGCTGTCGGGCAGGGCAGAAGCGTGTCCCCTAACCTGAGGAACGCTTACGGGCGGAGGATATGTTCAGAAGAACGTGCAGCCTCTGCGCAGGTTGCACTGTCTTCCCCAACCCTACTGGAACTGTCCATGCAAACGGTCCCGGGGGAGTGCGTCAGCTTCATTTATGCCGACGCCCCCGCGCAGCGTGGCCGTGCAGAAACAGCCTGAGAGATCTAATCAGACTTTGGATGTTATGTCACCTACCAACAGGAGAATTGGGTTGACATTGCCATTTGCTGAATATGCCTACAATAATGCGGTTCATAGTAGCACTGGCAAGACGCCTTTCGAGGTAGTTTTGGGACGTTCCGCTAAGCCCATTCCATTCTTCCCGCAAGGAAAGGCTGTCCCCCAGAATTGAAGGACTGGATCCATTATTTGTCTGAGGGGTGGCCTGCTATTTGGCAAGCATTGCAAAAATCACAGATCGCCTATAAGCGGCAGGCAGACAATCATAGACGCGAACTCCCTCTGGCGGTCGGAGACATGGTTTACCTGTCTACAAAGAATCTTCGTGATATTCACAAGCCCACTAAGTTAGGACTGAGATACATTGGGCAGTATAGGATTTTGAAAATAATCAATGATGTGACTGCTGAACTGGATTTGCATAAAATCCAGCCTGTTTTCATTGCAGTTTGCTGATAAAAAACCGCTCCCGGATTCGTGGCATCCAGAGTCTACTTCAATACCACCAATTAATGGAGAGCAGCACTATGAAATTTCTGCCATACATGGCTCTCGCATCTCTCGTAACCGCTTGCGGTATTTGGTTTCCTGGGAAGGCTGGTTACCTGGGCATAATGAATGGGTGGGTGCTATTCACATCAGAGCTCCCAAGCTCATTCAGGACTTCCATTGTTCCTGTCCAAGCAAACCGGGGGGAGGGCCCTAGGGGAAGCAGAATGTCAGGATGCCTATGGGGTGCTGGGGCCGCTTGCAGCTTTGGGCTTGGGGGGATGGGCATTTAGCTGAATATTATGTAGTGTTTTCCTGCTTCTTTTCTCCAGCAGGTGTTGGCCAAGGCCGACTCCACCTGACTTGTGTTTTTATCTCACTGTCTGCATATTTCTGCTTTTGGTTCTCATGCTTTTAGTTCTCATGGGGGGGGGGGGTGCACCCTCACTGATATTACTGACAGTTTGGGTGGGGAAAAGGCAGTTCTGGCTTTTCCACGCTGTTCTCAAAATGCTGAATAAAGAACTGTTTTAACAAGACTTTGTTTCCGTCATTGGCGATCTGACACCAGCATGGGGCCCACGGAGCGTTTTTAGACAGGGGGTGTGGTCAAGCTGGGCTGATAGAGATTTTTTAAAAGTTGCTCCAGCAGCAGCTGCCGCCATAGCACAAATATCCTCCCTGTGCCGCTGAGGGTCAGTTATGACCATCATGGAATGCGAGGGGCCACCCCTTGCAGAACCATTTTATCGCTGTGCCCACGATGCCAGACAAGGATCCCTAAAGTGCCCACAGGCTATAAAACAAAGGTGTCAAACTTGCGTCCCTCCCGATGTTATGGACTACAGTTCCCATCATCCCCTGCCAGCATCATGCTGGCAGGGGATGATGGGAACTGTAGTCTATAACATCTAGACGGCTGTGAGTTTGACACCTGTGCTCTAAAAGGTTACAGGACTCCCGGTCTGTTCAACGTAAAATTCAGGTAATGGGGAAAAGACGTTACAATATCTTGTTGACCTTTATAGCATGTATGGACTGGATTTGGAGGTCACTTTGGATCTGAATGGCATCTGACATTCAGCTTGTGGAGTGGAACTTCACCCCTCCAGCTGCTGCCTCACGCAGCTCTGTGAAAAGATGTGAGATGCAGGGCAAAAACTACAGACACAGCCACCGCCCCCCAATCCCTCGCCTTTCATTTCTTCAAGCAGCTCTCTGGATCCCATCCTATGTTACTTAGTGCTTACATGGACTTTTCTAGGAATGTACAGGTTTAACAGATACAGATCACTGACTCTATTACGAATATGCTAGCTGTAGTTTAATCATACCTTGATATTGATCAGCAACTCCAAGAAGTTTTTAGGTGGCATAACAACTGATGTGTTCAGAGGAATGACATAGCACTTATCTAGGCTGAGATCCAAGTAAGCTGTAAGTCTCTGATGAGGAAATGAAGAATTGTGTTAGTAATTTTAGTTAACCACAACTTTTACCTGTTGAAGTCTGTTCCACAGATTGATCATCAAAAACGTTCTGGAGGATTCCCAAGACACAACTTCCCTTGTTTCTACATCTGCATTCACAATTCAGTCTGGGGAGCAGATAGGATAATAGAGTTCTATTATCACTGAATACCATTTTATCACTCCCTCTTGCAAATAAAAAAACTAGAAGAAAATTCAATTTCTTCTGTGCTAATTTTAGGTAAGAAGAAAGAATTAAATTCAGTTTGTTGTCTCAAGATACCAGCAACTCACTGAATAAGCAAGCCTATTATATCACATCATGCCGGATCCGACAGCCGACAAAATGTAACGTCATGTAATGATCACATAGCTGAATGTATTAGGATTCTTTATATTCTAATATGTTGAATCCAACCTGAATCACCACCAGACACAACAAAATCTCCCAAAATTGCGGGCAGCATTCAAATGGTCCTTGAATGCAATTTCCTCACTCAACAGACTGAAATAGTTCTTGGCCTGGCAGGACCGCAGGCGAACAAGCAGGGATGGAGAATTCTACAGCGAATTCCCACTGCTGCTATGTTTTATGTTTATTAACTTATACCGTCAAGCCACAGCTGGTGCCTGGCAACCCCGGTGGGTTTTCAAAGCAAGGGATCGCATTCAGAAGCGGTTTGGCATTGGGATTCCTGGGGGAGGGGGTCTCTCCATCCAACACTAGCCAGGGTCAAGGCTGGCAGTGTGTGAACCGGCCCAAGGTCACCCACCAAGCTTCCAGGGTGCAAGTGGGGATTCAAACCTAGTCTCCCAGGTTCTAGTCGAACACCGAGCCCAACACACTGGCTCTAACTGCTATGCTAACCTCATCTGATTTATGCAGCCCTTCATACAAATTGGCACTTCTGTACACCCCCCACCGCACCCCCGTCCACTCACCAGAGTCTTTCAATAACAAAACTGAGGAGGGGGGGAACCCATCCACAATGTGGATTTTCAGAATTCTGAAAACTTTTCCCACCGATTCTTTGTCCACCCAGGTTTCTGGAGAGATTTCCTCTTCACTTTCAACATTTCTGTTATCTATTTAATCATGAATCATTTTCCACAGTTATTCAATTTTAGCCCTGTTCACCTTCTCTCTCTTTGCTCTTTGTCCTACGGCAGCCTCATCTGGGCCTGATTCTGAGTGACATGACGTGAGAGACGATGGCGCACAGAGCAAGCATTCATTCTCCAATAGTTTCTCGTTCGTTATGATTTTGTCTCCTGACTTCAAACCGTTCCATCTTCCCCACCCTTTTTACACTTGCAACATGTTTTAGAAAAACAATTTGAAATGCTTGATTATTTCTTCATCCAGGTCCAAAACCAGGAAAGCAAGTCAGGTCCCTGGTTAATGCTGGGGATTAGAAGTTGCCATTTGCAAGTTTCTCCCTCTAGCCCAGGGGTGTCCAACTCTGGCACTTCAGATGTTCATGGACTACAATTTCCATCAGCTCCTGCTGTAGTAGTGGCTGATAGGAATTGTAGTCCATAGGCTATCTGAAGGCTCAGGAATAGACACCCTAAGCCCATCCATTTCTGCTTGCACCTAAACTAGCTCACAACAGCATTGCGCAGCAGGTCCCTGGCCCCCATCTTGGTAAAAGTTGCAGGCCACTTCCTGAACTCGCTGCTAATACAAGCCCTGCTTTCAAATGATTGAGGAAATGAAACAAAGGAATGGCTTTGTTTGTACCCAGAGGATCCTCCTCACCCTTTGAAAATCATGAACGATGTCAGCCGGGTCGCTGTCAGCAAATTCCGGAACGGGCACGCTGATGAACTCCACATTCTCCCCCTGCAGGATCTGAATGTTCTCTTCAATTATCTGGAGACGTGGAGCTGGAGCCCCTGGCTCAGGTTCTGCTAAAGTCAGGCCATCCTCAAGATATTTTATTCCACAGAAGTAAACACCGTTTTCCTAAAATCAAAGAAGAAACACAAAAGTATGACACCAGCTCCCCGACCGTTCTTGCCTGACGAGCTTTCAGCCAGGCGTCAGCCCTCCTGCCTCTGCCCTCTCATCTTCCTCTCAGTGAGGAAGGAACACAGAGCGCAGAAGCCTGCAGGCGTCTCTGCACAGAAGACAGGCCAACTGCCCAGTCAAAGAGCTTGACCAGCAAGTTTGGTCAGGCTACAAGGACAGCAGAAAGAATGGAAGGAACACCCCTCTGCTCAGAGGAAAGGTGAACTGAGCCAACGAATCCACCCTCCTCTGGGTTTGTGTTCTTGCCTCTCTCACTCTCAGAGCCTTTCGAGAAGCATGGCGTGACTGGGGTGGCACCCAGCTCTGACTCAGGTCAGGCACTGCCAACACCCTTTTGTATACGTGGATATGGGTGTGTTCTTATATGTGTGTGCTTGTGCATGCACAATGATTTGCAATATAAAGTAAACATGCAGCCATTCGAAATTATTCCCTAAAATGTTTTGTTGCCGTATGCGCACTGTCGTGAGAAGGCCTCCTGGACAGCGCAGGGACCTTCTGCAGATATTCTCAACCCTCCACTCTACCTACACTGCATAAATAATTCCATTCAGATACTGAATATGTCAAAATTACCTAAACAGATGAATCACCCAATTTGGTGTGCTTGTTTTCACTCAAAGATGTAGGCTCGGAATTAAAAGGTGGTAAATCTTACAACAACTGTAAACATCTGGCAGAACTGAAGTGATTCGTTCAACTTACCTGATGTGAAAAATACTTGTACAGATAGGCACCCCCAAGTATCACAACAGCCACCATAAAAGCCAGCCCAAAACAGATGCACCAGCACCAGCACCAGGCCCTCCTTGGCCGCGCAGCCACCACTGCCTCAGGATCCTACAGGTAAAAGGAAAAACAGCCATCATTCCTGTCTCCACAGAGTTGCATTGTGGTGATGCAAGCCAAGAACTAGCCCAGAGTTTGGACACCGGCACCCTCATTGCTACCTCCTTTACTTTCTCTCGAGTAAACAGCTGTTCAGCAGGGTGGGGAAATAAAGTTATTCCGGAACTGCCAGGGTCATTCCAACCAGCGATGGACTATGAATATATTACTGCCCACTGCAAGAGGCTCTTGACCTGGGACAGCAAAGGTTTGCAGTGGAGCTTCACTGCCAAAGGTGAGCCACATTTTGAGTCTTCCTTCGTTCTCCAGCAAGGACCAATATCTCTGGGCTACACATTTTCCCACGAAAACCAAAGCTTTACACAATCACTCAGCTTCCATTCCTTCATTGCCATAAAAGCCTTCCGGGGAGCTGCCGTTTCAAGTGCTGCTTCACAACCTAGGTACTCAGAAGAGATTCTCCTTTTCAGCGCCCAGCCACCACATGTTCCTGAAGCGCCCGAGGAGCCTGCAAATGGGCACCTGAGGAGAGGACTCTTCCAGAGCAGAGCTTAGCCAGCACTTAACCCATGCATCTCCTTCGGCTCACCTGGAATATTTTAGCTCTCAGAGGGAGCTGGCGTTCTAAGGTGGTGCCGACTTTTAGCTAGCCGCCATGTAGTGAGTCTTCACCTTAGAAATCCCAGCCAAAAACAACGGCCAGGCCAAATCTTTTAACACAGCAAAAGCAGGAGGAGAGGAGCACAGAGTAAAATGGAAAGTCTAGGGATGGGGGGGGAGGGGGTTTGGGGAAAGAATTTAAACAGAGATGGGGCACCAGGTTGGAAATATGTGGGTGGGGGAGCTCCAAGGACAGCCCCAGGGGAGTGGCTGAACTAGACAAATTGTGGCAATGCTTATTATTGTGAGACCTCCGCATGGATCCATAACAGGCCCTTTTTTCATATTCAGAAACTCCCTTTGACAGCTTGATTCGATGCAGAACCATTAATTCATGCTTTGTGATGACATCTGTATGGTGCCCATCGTTGGACCAGGAACTGGAAGAATGAGGCTTGCACTCCTGTCCTGCTATGGCAGTTTGCTGGGTCACCTCAGGGCAGTCACATACTCTCAGCTTAACCTACCTCTCAGGGTTGTTGTTGTGAGGATAAAGTAGAAGGGAGAATTATGTTAGTCACTTTGATACCTCATTGGGGAGAAAGGTGGAATATAAATGAAGTAAATAAGCAATTCAATAAAATGGGCAGCTGAAGGCTGTTGAGTTGTGCAACCAGACGACCTGGAACAAAGCCTGACAACCAATCATGCCTAAAAGATTGATTTGCATGATCCCTGCTGTTCTAGCCGGCCACAAGCAGATGCCCTGCTCCAAAATCATTCTACACATTTCAAAACATAACAAGATTTCTTCGTAATATGAACTTTCTTTTGGAGGAGAAACTTCTGCAAGTATTGGACAGATTGAAAACTTACAGCTTAAAGGGTAAAAATCCTACTGGATGTCTGCAGAGTCATGCATATGATACGTTTATATGTAGAAACATTATTTACATGATATTTGCATAGAAAGGTGGGGGGAGAATGGGCTTTTTGAAATGGTCCTTAGCTTGAGGGAGCAGAATTCTAAACCTGTCTCTTTCGGCTCCTACTGCAGCTCACTTCACCTGTGCCCCAACGTCCCAGGCAAGGGATCCATCCACCTCGTTTGGGCAGGGACCAGGCCTCCTTCTCAAAGCTGCCCCCCCTCCCCCCGGCCTCAGGTTCCTACTACAACGTATTCAAAGAACATGCACAACAGAGGTCCACCTCGGGTTCTGCTTTGCTCCCTCAGAGCGACACGTGGACTGGAGGAATGGCAAAGAGAAGAGGCTTTGCTTGCAGGCCTCTATGGACGGCCACATTCTGGAGGAGGCAAGAGTTGTTCCATTGCTCTTAGCCGGGCGATCACAGTATTTCTGTGCATACTTGTTAGGGGTGTTGTCTGTCAGCAACATCATGCTTGTTAGGGACTGCTCCGTTGCCCTGGAGTCTGTGGAAGTGGCTGTGATTACAGCTGTGTTAGCAAAGAGGCCCAGGCTGTGTTACTGTCTGCACACTGTACACATTTCTAAAAATGAGGATCTATGGGTCTTGAGCTACTGAAACCTAATGAAAACTAGAGATTTATGCATTGTCTGATAAAAGTAAAATTTGCAAAAGGAAGGAAATTATGTTAATCATGATCCGCACTGAAGAGTCTGCACACATAAAAACCATATGCTATATATAGGCAACAGGAAGAAGACAAAAAATAAATCAGTGAAAAGCCAAGTTCCCCATTGGCCACTGCAAGACCAACAATGGCTGTGTGTGTGTGTGTGTGGGGGGGGGGGGGTTTGCCATCAAGTCACAGTCAACTATGGAGACCCCATACGGTTTTCCAGCCAAGAGAGGTGTTCAGCGGTGGTCTGTCATTGCTTGCCTCCATGTGGGCTGAGAGAGTTCTGAGAGAACTGTGGCTGGTCCAAGATCACCTAGCAGGCTTCATGTAGAGGAGTGGGGACTCCAATCCAGTTTCTGGATTATAGTCCACTGCTCTTAACCATTACACCTCGCTGGCTCTCTCAACAAAGTCACACAATCTAATTGGAATATTTCCTAGGTTTGAAGCCCTCCTGTTTGAAGCCCTCCTTTCCTGACAATAGTGGCATGTTTTGTCTGGGCACAAATGAACGTATTTGATGGACGCTGTCTGTGTTCAGGCAGACCTATGATGAACTGTTTGCATTTATTCTTGTGTTGTTTAGAAAGTACCTTAGTAGGATAAGGGGAAGTTGAAGTTGCCTTTTTATTTCTAGAGTCAGGATTTACCCTTAAACTAACTAAGGAGGAACTGAGGCCCCTTCCGCACATACAGAATAACATACTTTCAATCCACTTGCACAATTGTTTGCAAGTGGATTTTGCTATTTCGCACAGTAAAATCCAGCTGCAAAGTGGACTGAAAATTGATTGAAAGTGCATTATTCTGCATGTGTGGAAAGGGCCCGAGACAAGGACAACTCACAAGAATTTATTCCCATAATTGCTTTCTTCTGTTTAAATGGTCTATCCGAAATTTTTCCATGTTCTGAGCCCAAACATCCAAAGTAAATCATTGCCAATTTTGGTTGCTCTCCACTGAAACAGGGTTTTTTATTTTAATTTGCAGCTATGTTGAAGGAGGACAACAGCTGTCAATACTTTTCCCCCAAGGTCAAAACTGAATTCCATGTTAATATATTACCCAAAAAGCCAGGATTAGAACATCCAAGGAAGACAAACATGCATTAATTGTACTACAAAAACAAAACTCTGTCCTGTGATAAATGCTCCTAAACCACTAATCTTAGGATCAGAATGTAAATCAGAAAGCTAAGCTACAGTGAAAGTCCTACCTGTTATGTTCTTGTCTATAAGAACATAAGAACAAGCCAGCTGGATCAGACCAGAGTCCATCTAGTCCAGCTCTCTGCTACTCGCAGTGGCCCACCAGGTGCCTTTGGGAGTTCACATGTAGGATGTGAAAGCAATGGCCTTCTGCGGCTGTTGCTCCCGAGCACCTGGACTGTTAAGGCATTTTATTACTATATTTATTATGCTTCAGCCTAAGCCAACCAGTAAACTTTAAGACAAACTCAGAAGTCCACAGGCAATGGTGTAAGATTGAAGCTAAATCCCAGAGTGCTGTAGAAGTTATCATCCAGTGAGTGAAGGACTAACCAAACAGCTAAAATGTCTGAGGGAGGTGCCAGATAAATTGTGATGTCCAAGCTACACAGCCAATGTACATTTCCCCCAGAAACTAACTTTTGTGAAAAAGTGTGAAAAAAAACGCATGAGTAAAATGAGAACTTGTCTGGTGAACTGGATGTATGTAGCACAGGTCCCGTGTGACCTTAAACAGAGTTACATCCCTATTAAGAAACAATGAAATGTAATGGCAGTTCTTGCAAAGAAGTCAGGGGGAAGTTCTGGAGCCGACAACCAGGCCAGCAGCCGTCCCTGTGTGGTTTCTAAATGCGGAAGTGATCTATTCTGCAGCAGGTGAGGTGATCAGCTCTCCTCCTTTCCACCTCTTAAGTATACAAATATTGACATATGTGAATCACTTGTGCTAGGCTGGCGCTCCACCTTTCCTGCCCAGAGCTGGGGGTGGGGGTGGGGAGACGATGACGACGACGACGACACACACCTGGCCTTCCCTGCACCAATAAGAGCGCAGCAGGTAAAGTCAGAGCTCAACAACAGTGCCATCTTCCTATGCCAAGCCACGGCAGGCTTCTGCGTCCATCACTTTGTGGAATGCAGCGAGCCACGAAAGCCACCTGCAAACCGAGTGAGGTCTGCAACCTGTGGCTCTCCAGATGTTCATGGACTACACCGTGTTGCCAGGCCTTGCAGCAGCCCCGTCAAGTGCAGCTGCCCCCCCCCCCAGGCCCCCTAACCCCCACTCAAAGCCGGACTCTTCTGCCCAGCGGGCCTTTCTGCAGGCGCCCTCCCTGCCCACCGGCAATCGGGGGGGGGGGGGGGGCTCAGCCCTGCAACTCGCTCCCCTCCTCCACCAGTGCCGCCCCCCAGGCGGGGGAGGGGCGACGGGGAGGCAGTCAGGCAGCGTCTCTGGACAGGGCTGGGCCACACCCCACGGGCTCCCTCGCGGCCTTCCCAGCTCGGAACCCGCCGCAGGTGCGGGGCCTTCCGGAACTCCCGGCACGCCGGCCAGCCACGGCGACGACGCAGCTCCCGGACGGCCCCGATCCCAGGAGTGGGGGGGGGGGGGCGGGGGGCGAGGCAGCCCTGGGGAGCCAGGTTGAGATCCCGCCCTTGAGAGAGCCACGTCGGGCACTCCCGTCGGGACCCGTGTTGCGGGGGGAGGCGCCGCCTCCTGCTCCAGGCTCACCTGCTGCTGCTGCTGCTGCTGCTGCCCTCCCCCTCCTGCCCCCTTGGCCCCCAGGAGCAGCTCCGCCCGGGCGGCCCCCTCGGCCCCCTCCTTCTGCGCCCAGGCCGCGCTGAACGACACCTTCACCATGGCCGGCGGCGGCGCTCGGGCTGCAGCTGCTCGGGCGGCGGGGGCGGGCGGCGGCGCTGCTGCTGCTGCTGCTGCTGCTGGGGCCTTCCGGGGACGGCGGCGGCGGCGGGAGGCGCTCTGAGGCTCCGCCCCGCCGCTTCCCTTCCCGGCGAGCCGCAGGGAGCCATTCAGACGTGCCCCGCCTGCTGCCAGTCCCGTGTCCGGCGGGCCGGCGGGCGAGGGTCCCGCCACGACCGTCGGTGGAGCGGGGGCGGATTCGAACCCGGGTCTCCCTGGCTGGGGTCCGGCAGTGACGGCGGGGCGTCTGCCTCAAGTCACCTGGCGGCGGAGCACCTGCGCTCGGCCGGATCTGCGTTCCCCGCTTCCCTTCTCCTCCTGCCACTCCAGCCCCATCGAGGACGACGCACAAAACCTCTTCCGTCTCTGTATTTGCAAGACTCCGTCCTGCGGGTGGCTTTCCTGTCGTCCCTGAACTCTGCTCCGGGCGGCTCCTTTTCACTCCAGGAGCTCCCCTAAGCAGCAGTCAGGAGAGGCTGGAGAAGTTCACCCGGGGCTGCGTTTCTGTGGGATATTCAAAGAGGTTCCTGAAGCAGCAGAAGTCAAAATTAGTCCTGCAGGGATGCTGAGGATTGCTTTTGTTTCCAATACACTTGACTTCGCTAGAAGGAGGGAAGGGTTACGTGGGGGCGAAACCAGAAATGCGAGACTAGCGAAGGCACAGTTCATACGACGTCTTGTCTAATTCTATGTGACCGGATGATCCCTCGCAATTCTGGTGGTGATCTGTCCTCCAATCCATCCTGCAGCCGGAACATCCCAGAAATGTGCCCCAGAATCAGCCGGCCCTCATTAGAAAGTCCATTGCCTTTATACCGATCGCTATAGCGATCGCCATACCGATCGATATAACAATCGCTATACCGATCGCTATATCGATCATTATAACGATCGCTATACCGATGGCTACAGCTGTCAGGATGGCGGCAATGGCCATTCTACCCATAGCAGGTCCCGGGAGGGGTGCCTGGGGGGGCGGGGCAGGAAAGAGGGGTCGGCTCTCCCCGGCCACTGCGATCCCGCATCAGGAGGTGAGGGGAGGGGGGAGGCAGCCAGGGCAGGTGTGCGGAAGTTGGGGATGAAAAGCAGCGTGCTTCAGGGGGGGGATCTCTGTGGGGGTGGGGGGGTGCCGTCCCAGGGGTCCAGATCTCCCCAAGCAGCACCCCTGTTCTCCGGGGAAGGGGCTGCTGCCGGCGATGCCGTTCTGTAAAGGTGCGGAGGAAGGCCTCCCACGGAGGCAGGAGCTTGGCCTCCCACCTGAAGCCAAAGGGGGGGAGGGAGGGGCCCTTGGGCGGGGAGGCTGCTGCTGCTGCTGCTGCTGCTGGAGGTTCGTGGTGGTCGCTGGGGGGGACTCTGGCCGTCCTCCCTCCCTCGCTCGCTGGCCCTGGTGGGCGGGGAGGGGCGGGCAGTGGAGGAGCGCTGGGCTGGTTGGTGCTGCGGGGCGGTGGGCCCGTCGCTTGCAGGGGGGCAGGAGGAGGGGGCAGCTGCTGGGGGGGCAGTTCTGGTCTCGGGAAAGGGAGGCGGGCAGGGGGCTGATCTGGTCCGCCCCTTGGCTCATTCCGCAGCAGCAGCAGCAGCAGCAGGAGGAGGAGGAGGAGGGCGGGAGGAAGGCTGGCTGGCTGCTTCTACCTGGGATCCTGTGGGCTGAGTCCGTTGCCTTTTCCTTTCCAAGTGGTCACAATGATGTGCCTTTTGCGGACAGTGCCCTCCGCGACGCCCCGCACCCCTCCTCCCTGGGGCCACGGAAAAGAGCCTCTGACAGTGTTTTCCTCCCACTGTGTTCTGATCACCCCTCCCCCTCCCTCCCTGGGGCCACGGAAAAGAGCCTCTGTTGTGTCCTGCTGCAGGTTCAAAGAGACGGTTTCTCCCGCCACAGACCCCGCCCCTTGTCCGGGGTGGCAGGAGGAGGGGACTGCTGAGGACAGCACTGCTAGGCATGGGCGGGGAGGGTCCTGGGATCCTTTCTCGGGTCTGTTCCGCTTCCCGGGCAGCCAGACCTTGCAAAGGGCGCCCCTGGACTCTGCGGAGGGAGAAGAGCCGCCCTTGCCCGCATCTGTGTGTCCCGCTTCCCTCCTCCTCTCTCCTCCACAGGTGCCGCCTCCTTCCTTCCCCCCACCCCACCCGCGGAGGCGGCAGCCGGGCGGCCCTCAGCAGCGTCCAAAGCCACAAAGCTGGCCATGCCTCCCATTAAGTGTTGGGCGCCCCCTCCTGAAGGGCGGCTGTGCCAGGAGATCAGGGTGCCACTGACCCGGGCCCAGGGCACCCAGGAAGTGCTGCCAGGTGGAGCGCCGTCATCCACAACACCCGGCAGGCGCCCAGAAGAGGGGGGATGGGAAGGGTGAAACGGGCATTCAGATCTAAGCAGCAGAAACATGCCGACGTGGGGTCACTGTAGCACCCACCCAACTCCGTCTTCTCTCCCAGTAGTGGTGAGGCTGAGATTCCTGAAGAAGTTGCAAAGCGTCTTCTACAGATATCTGCACGCTCTTCTTCAAAAGAGATCTAGCTGTGGGCCTTTCAATACCTATTTATACTTTTTAACATTGTGAAAATATGCTCTTACCCATTTTTAATGTATAATGTTTTATAGAAGATTTAACTTTTTTTTTCTTTGGATAACATCTTTACTTTTGTCGATTTACTGCCACCTCTGATTAGAGATTCCTGGTTATATCGTAAAAAACTTTTTAATTTATGCCTAATAAAAGTGATTGTATACAAACTGTTTACGAGCTGAAATCTCCCGTGGCGGGAGGGGGGTGGGCCTCAAGGGCTGCCCAGCAGGACTCCAGTGTGGGGATTTGAACCTGCGGCCTGCCCGCTTTCACTTGCGGAAGGGCTCCTGGTGCTGGCCTAGGAAAATAAATGGAATCATCTCCCGTTGAGCTAACAATGGGAAGTCACTCCAATTGGCCAGTGATCTTCCGGCCATGCAGAAGGTCCCAGTTCAATCCCCACCCTCTCCAGCTACAAGAGCCAGGTGAGGTGAAAGAGCTGCTGCCAGTCTTGCTCAGCGGCAGCACCGGATCTCCTGGGATTACAAGTGATCTCCAGGCAATACAGACCAGACTGCCAGGAGAAAATGGCAGCTTCCACTATGGTGTGATGCCACCTCCACCCCCAAGTCTCCAGGGATGTCTCCACTTGAGATGGATTGGGGAGACTTGGGGTGGAGGAGGTTTGGACAGCGAGGGTGGGGATGCTTGGGGCGGGGGAGGGGAGGGCTTTCGCAGGGCCTGTTGAGCAGAGGGTGCGAAGGCACCCACTGCTCCACCAGCTGGGATGGGCTGCTGGGGGAGGTGGGGGGGGACTGGGGGCCCCCAGCAGAGGGAGCCAGGCTTGTTCCTGGGAGGGGGAGATGGAATGTCACTCAGCAATTGGCAGAAGGTTTGACATTGCAACATTTCATCGCTTAGGCAATTATAGGTCAGGATTTTTATGCACTGCCTTATTATTGTGTGCACTATTGAGTGTGGTACTTTGATACAAGAGCTTTTATGCCAAAGTGTGTTTTCACTTTCAGACTTCCAAAGGGATGTGGGGAGCAGGGCGAGGTCGGCACTCGGACCCAGGTGGGGCTTTCTGCAACAAAGACAGTCCGGCATGCTTTGTTCTGCGGCAGAGGAATATATAATCTGCATTACCCCATACGCCCCTACTTGCGGGACCGCATTACCCCATACGTCCCTACTTGGCCTCTGCGTTTAGCAGAGGCCAATCTGCTGGTGGTCCCCGGCCCCTCAATGATGCGGCTGGCCTCCACACAGGCCAGGACTTTCACAGCGCTGGCCCTGGCCTGGTGGAACACCCTTCCTCCAGCTGTCCGGGCCCTGCGGGACCTTGGTGAGTTCCGCAGGGCCTGTAAAACCGTGTTGTTCCACCAGGCCTTTGGAGTGCCCAGCCGCTGATATGGTGCCCCCCCCCCCACTGCTCTTTGCCCTAGCACTGGTACATCAGAGCCCCTCATATTGAGGGGCCTGCCGTCCCCCTTTTTGGGGTGGGTTGTAATTGAGGCTTGGACACCTTTTGTTTAAATGTTAATTGTTAGCCGCTGTTTTTATGTATTTTAAGATGTTTTATTGATGGAGCCTATGTATTGTGTTGTATTGGATTTGCTCCTGCTTAATGTTTTATACTATGTTGTTCACCGCCCGGAGCCCTTCGGGGATCGGGCGGTATAGAAATTGAAATAATAAATAAAATAATGTTGATGTGGAAGAGTATAGCAAGGGAAGGGCCTAGTTGGGAGGCTCCTCTGGCACAGCTGATGTCTGCCCTTGGTGGCAGAGCAGGGAGAAGCAGCCCTGCAGTCAGGAGATCTAGGCCAGGTCCGTGGTTAATGTTCAGCCGTCTGTTTCATGTTTTATATCAGACCTAGGATGCCAGAATCCGCAGCAGGTCTAGCCCAGGTTGTACACATGCTGGGTAAGCTGGGCAGAGACCTGCTGCTGTGAGGGACGGTGGGGGGAGGGGGGGTCAGCCCTTGTCCTGTTTCCTTTGTGTCTCCTGAATGTACTCTGTGCTGATCAGTATTTTCTACTGATGAAAAGAGACTTCCGGGGTCTCTGGATGACTCAAGAATGGTGCACCTGTCACATACCTCTTTCCCCAAAGTTGCCTGATGGGCACGGGACGGCAGCTGAGCCACACTGTGTATTTTCTTATTTATTTATAGCTCACCTTTCTCAGTTAGAACAATAGAACATGACATCTAATAAGCAATGTAACAGGACTGGGATTACAGAAACCTAAAACAAAACATGGGGTGTTAGACACAATACACTAAACAAATGCAAAAAATGGTATTACATAAGTTGAAAATAATGCAATGGAAGCAGGATAATGCACACAGACACATACATGCCATATAGACTGTGGTTTAGTCCACAATCTTGTTCCATTTATTGAAGCACCTTCTGGAACAATTCCATTATTACCTTTTAAAAAATGGCCTCCTGAACAGTTCTGCTGTGCAGTTTGTAGAATGCCAGGAGCGCGGGGGTCTCCCTGACCTCCCCAGGCCGGCTGTTCCACAAGGGAGAGGGTTTCAAGGCGTGCCCTGGAGGCTATGGGCTGTGCCCGTTTGCAAGGAGGCCCTGTGACAAGTGGAGCAATGCTTTGTCTGAAGTGCATCACATTTTCCACAGTGTGCGTCGCACGTTCAGTGTACGGTTAATTATGTAGCCTGTATTGTTTTGGCTAATATGTCCATTGTGATAAGAAGCTATATTTTCAGTTTTTATTTAAGACGCTCACAGCCTGATATCAGCAGCCTTTGGAGCGGCAGGCTCAGTGTCGTGTAGTACAATTCTTGCCTATTTATGTTTATCTTGAATAATATCTCTTGATCAGATTATACTTCAACACTGCTCAACAGTAACCTCAAATACAAATCTGTACTTTCAACATATAACTGGGCTAACCTCAAACACAAAAATGAACTTTCAACATAGAACACGTGTTTTCGGGCTGGAGATCTGTTCCCTTGGAGAAAACGGCCCCTTTGGACAGTGGGTCCCACGGCCCTGTACCCCACCGAGGTGCCTGTGTCCTCCCTGAGCTTGCCCTCAAATCTCCAGCAGTTTCCCAACCTGAATCTGGCAACCCTACACCTGCATCCCCTGTCGATGGTCAGGCAGGAATAGGCAGCCTTGAGACAGAGGAAGCCAGAGAAAGTTACTCAGGACCACAAGAGCCAACCTGTTCCGGCCACTGGCTGCTTTGGAATCCGGCTGGGCCAACCCCCTCCCCCATTGCTTTCCAAGAGCTCGATCCAGTTCCTTTTACAATAACCTTTGAAAGAAGTTATCTGAGACTCAGCAGCCTTTTGCATCAATATTATACTCCATCAAAGACCCTCTCCACCCTAACCCGTGGCCCCCCCAGGCTCCACTCCAAAAATTTCCAGATTTCCCAACCCAGAGCTGAGAGCCACGCCCATTCCTTGTCAGTTCCTTGTCTTTGTGCCTTTCTGGTTGTGGCACCAGTTTTGGAGAGCATGGTTCTGATGCTGGGAAACAAAAGTCTCCAGACAAATTATTGGTCTATTGAAATCAAACTTTATATTTGCAAACACAAGTTTGGGAAGCATGCACACACTGAATATTTATGTGCGTAGATGCCCCTCCCCTGAGTAAAACAAAGAAAGTTACTTTATAATACTCCATAATGCCCCATCCTTCTGCATTATAACCGTGGTAGAATTTGACTGGCAGTTTATAATTTAGGCAAATACTAGACATTCTTTGTGAACCAAAGAGCAACAGTGCCCCCCTTATCTTCTCCTGGAACTTACCGTATGCTTGCTGTAACTCTTCTGTAACCCTGACCTATGCCTCAAATTCCTTTGACTTTTAACACAGACGATTATATTACCTAGTTTTTACAAGTTAAATCAAACAAATGCTAATTTGTCTTCCAAAATAGCACAGACAATATTTCAGTAATTCAAAGATACTCCTGACAGTCCCACACTCAGGTCCCGTCATCTTCGTCCCCCAGCCACCAGTACGGGATGGGGGCCAGGACTGCCAGATCGAGGCTGGAAAAATTCTGGAAATTTGTGGATGTAGGAGAGGGGCCTCCGTGGGGTCTAATGCCACAGAGTCCACCCCCAAAGCATCCATTTCCTCCAGGTGAACTGAAGGTGAGCTGTAAGTCCAGGGGATCCCACCAGGTCCCACCTTGAGGGCCGGCATCCCTACTGGGGGGTGACCAGTCACTCCCGAGCGACCTTCTACCCACCCCTGTATTAGAGGAGGTTTGGAGAAGAGCGCCTGTGCTAGCCTGTAATGGGCGAGGTTGTGCTTGGAGCCTTTCAGGGCTGGTTTCTAATGTTCCAGCAACGGCTGCTTAAAAGCTGAAACTTTTTCTCAATTTCCCATTTTAACTGTATCTAAATTGAGTCTGGAGGCTCCTTCGGGACCAATAAAAAGGATGAGAGGAAAACAATTTAAGTTGCTTTGGTGAGAAGGGGGGGCGGGGGGATATAAATGAAGTAAGCACAGGATTTTGTGGGACAGGATAATGCACATGAAGCTTTTTGAGTACCTAGGAAAATAACTGCAGAGGATTGCTAGCCACCCTGTCATGGATAGCCACCCTGTCATGGATTGCTAGCCACCCTGTCATGCGAGTAGCAGAGAGCTGGACTAGATGGACTCTGGTCTGATCCAGCTGGCTTGTTCTTATGATACTTGTGGGGAATCTTGGGCCAGGCACACACTCTTAGTCTAACCTGCCCCACACAGTTGTTTTGTGAGGATAACATGGAGGGAAGGAGAATAATTAAGTTGCTTTGAGTGCCCACTGGGGAGAAAGGCAGAACATAAATTAAGTAAATAAATAGATGAGTCATGAATACGGGTGTGCCCTTGGTATATCAAATTGGTCTGCCAGACTGCTCAGAAGAAAATGAACAACAATTTTACCCAAGCTATTAATTTAAACTGATTATTCAAGCCACCTTTTCTGTTAGTCATATCCTGTTCCTTGTATTCCTTGGTAACACAGTATGTGGAACACTTCTGCATTCTAGGACTGCCACTCCAAAGCATGTGAAAGGTATTTCTTGTCCTAGAATAGCTTGTCCCCAATTTAAATGTGCATATCCTTACGAGCCAGGGCTGTGTTTTATTAAACAAGCTTGCAATCTCACCTAAATTAACCCTTCTAACTGTCCCCAAGCACCTAATGCACAGGACTACTGGTTGTTTGGCAGCCCTATGCATATCCTGTTCATGTATACTTGGACCCCCAGGCTATTTTGGGTTAATCAACTCTACCAAACATGGGTCCGTCCTATGAGAAGAAGAGTGTGGATGTATACCCACTCTTCTCTCCTGTAAGGAGACTCAAGGGAACTTGCAAACTCCTTCCCCTTCCTCTCCCCACAACAGACACCTTGTGATGTTGAGAGAATTCTGAGAGAACTGTGACTAGCCCAAGGTCACCCAGCAGGAATGTAGAGAATGTAGGAGTGCGGAAACACATCTGGTTAACCAGATAAGCCTCCGCCACTAAGGTGGAGGAGTGAGGAATCAAACCTGGTTCTCCAGATTAGAGTTCACCTGCTCTTAACCATGATACCACATTGGTGTCAGGATTCCATTTCTACAGGGGGAGGGAAGCTGTGGGGATGAGCTGTGCTTTTTCCTTCACAGGTGCTTATCTGTTTCTTGGCCTTGGAGCTCTGTGGTTGGAAGTCTCAGGCCGGACTTTCTACTGTCGCTTTGGTTCACATGGGGGTGGATGGGGGGTGGGGGATTGCTGCAATAGATTACCAACTGTTTTGGAACCTTCTCTCCAGAACTGCCTTTTGCTGTTACTCTCAATGTCGTCAATTAAATCCTTGAACCCATCAAGTGAGTTATTGTCTGAACGTGGAGTTTCAGAGCTGGCTATTAGGTCACCACTACACATTTTCGGGAGGAGATACCTCCACTGCTTTACAATACACATTAGTGTTTAGATTTTTACATGGATTCTATGTGAGCCTTTATGTATTAGATCAATATCAGTTATTTTCCATGTTAATTTCTGAGTGCCCAAGTTGGGTTACAGCTGTGGCAGGGATGGGGTGGGAGATAAATACAAGAAAATTATGAATCTCAACACAGTGACAAATATATTGGGGATGAAATGCTAGCTCCAAAGGCCAGCTGTGGTTATTGAGTGATCTCCGTATGTTGTGCCTTGGTGGTGGTGCTGGAAAGCACTGTCAGTTTGCAGCCGACTTGTGGTTTTCAAGGCAAGTGAGAAGAAGAGGTAGTTTGTCATTGCTGGCTTCTGCATAGTGGCTCTTGGCTTCCTTCTTGGTCTGCAGTCCAAATACAACTCAAATACTGCTTAGTTTCCGAGATCAGATGAGATCAGGCTAGTCTGGCCTTCCACAGTCATAATTCCAGAGAGGCCTGTTGTAGCAGAACTTAAAGGGCCATAAAATGCAGGCACCACCTACAACAGGTCTCCTTAGCCAGGACAGGTGTTAGTTACCTTGGCAAAGCCAGGCAGTGTGCCAGTGACTGTTCCCGAGTCTGTTCTTGTCTTGATCCATTTGAATCCTACCTAATTAAATGTCATCCTCCAGTTCCTGCATTTCATTGCCCTTTAACTTCTGTGTATAATTTTGTTCATTACCTGGTATAATATTTAGCACTTCATCCCCTTTACTCTCCTGATGATACCACCCAGGTTTGGTTCAGGGGGACCAAAGTTATGGACCCCATCCCCCGTTGTTTCCAATGGGAGCTAATATGAGATGGGGGCTGCACCTTTGAGAGTCCATCACTTTGGACCCCCTGAACCAAACCTCACTAAACCTGAGTGGTATCATCAGGATAGTCTCCTAAAGATACCCTGACATTTTGATGCTGCTAGCCTAAAAACTGCGCCCCCTGCAGGCCGAAAACTGAAAAAACACTAAAAAGTACAAAAGAAAAGAAAAGGAAATGGGGGCCAGCAAAGCTCAGATTCTGCACCGGGCTCCATTTCCCCCGCGACGCCTCTGCCGAAGGGCCGGGGGGGGGGGGTCTTCCCCCCTCTCTTCCCTGGAAGAACCGAGTTGTTTTCTGAGGAGGTTTCTGGCTTCGTGGTTTCAGCGCTGGAGCCCCTGCCTGGGAAAGGCAGCCCTCGGCCAGAGAGGGCATCGCCCCGCCTGTCAGCAGCAGCCAGTCCGGGCGGCGGAGGCGCCGCCACCACCTGCCTCTGACGGAGAACGGGCGCGCGCCCACCTGCTCACAGCGCCGGCTGGCTCGCTCTCAGGCGACACACGTGGCCCAGCCAGGCGCGCCTCTGGCCCAGAGGGAAACCCCGCCGCTCACTGCGCAGGCGCCGGGAGCCCTTGGGAGGGCGGCATATTAAAGCGCACGAAGGAGTACATAGATACAAATAAGCTACGCACAGACCGGCGCTATTTAAACCCGCCGCCGCCGCCCGTCACGTGCCCTTTCCCAAGGCTCTTCCGGACCCCTCGCGCCGCCGCCGCCTGTTTATGACCATCATCCGGGGACTCCGCAGCGCCCCGCCCCCCCCCTCCGCCGCAGCTCTCGCGGGAAAGAGCGCGCCCGACCCCGCTCACCGCCAGGGGGCGCCGCTGCCGCCGCGCGCCCACCTCCGCCCCCTCGTCTCGCTTTCCTCGGGGCTCGAGAGGGGAGCGATGGCGGCGGCGACCTCAGGAGGCGGCGGCGGGGAGCGGAGCAGCACCCGGGACCGCCTTTTGGCCGCGCTGGAGGACCTGGAGCTGCTGGCCAGGTGGGCTCGCTCGCTCGCTCGCTCCTCCGGGCGCCCCGGCGGGCGGGCGGGCGGTTTCTGCGCACGCGCAACGCTGAGCTCTCGCCGGGGCTGGCGTGGCGAAGGCAGAAGCAGCCCGTGGGCGCTGCCGCCGCTCTTTCCGGGCCCGGGCGGGGGGGGGCACCCTGTGACCGAGCCCCCGCCCCCCGCCCGGCCGCCCTTCGTCCCCCCGAGAACGGAACTCTCTGGGCGTGTCGCGCTCCAGGCCCCGCCGGGAGGTTGGCAAGCCTGGCCCCCTCCGGGGGCTGGCCGCGGGACTGGAGGGGGGGGGGGCCGGCGCGGCCCGAGGGGGCGACGGCGAGGCTGCCTTGGCGCCGGGGCGGTTTTTGCTCCCGGGCGCTGAGCTGGGGGGAGCCGGGAGGGTCCCTCGCGGGGATTCCGCGCGGTCCAGTTGACGCTGCGCCCGGCCAGAGGTCAGCTAATGGCTGCAGCGCGGACAGAGGTTATCCTGCAGGTCTCCCCGCGCGCGCGCGCAGATGCAGTTGTACGCCCTGGGATCGCTAGAAGCAGCCCGCAGACGTAGCTAGCCAGTTAGTACGTAATTTGTTGCTTTAATTCCAAGTTGTTGTTGTTGTTATTATTTATTAGTTTTGTATACCGCCTTCCCCTGGAGGGCTCTGGGCGGTGCACAACATATTGATACGTAGAAGTAGAGCACAGTTTAAAGCATAACAAAATACAACTATGAGATATTTCCACCCCCACAGTCACCCCCATCTTACACTTGTGTTCTTTTACTGTCTCTGGAAACTGAAACCATTGGGGGAGTTTGTCAGACCTTGTCAGCCATACAAGAGTATTCAGCCTCAGGAATGTGCAGCTCTCCCTTGTGTCTTGGATACTGTTAGGCAGAATTCCACTGGGTTGTGGAGCTTCTGTTTATTTCGGAGAACTGACCCCCTTTCCTGGTCCTGTACTTTGCTTCAGGGAGCTGATTGAAATACTGGCCATTTCAAGGAACCAGAAACTTGCACAGTCTGGGGAAGAGGCCCAGGTAAGCAAACTGCTTAAAAATCTGAAAGGAGATATTATGTCTGTTCAGTCTGTAATCCTTCACTAGGCATGCGGACCAGATCTTAAAGTATCAGCAGCTGATTGATATCCCTATACAGCTTTCATAAGAACATAAGAACAAACCAGCTGGATCAGACCAGAGACCATCTAGTCCAGCTCTCTGCTACTCACAGTGGCCCACGAGGTGCCTTTGGGAGCTCACCTGCAGGAGGTGAAAGCAATGGCCTTCTGCTGCTGCTGCTCCTGAGCACCTGGTCTGTTAAGGTATTTGCAATCTCAGATCAAGGAGGATCAAGATTGGTAGCCATAGATCGACTTCTCCTCCATAAATCTGGCCAAGCCCTTTTTAAAGCTATCCATTTTGCTACATTGAATTGCATTTGCCATTTCTTAGCCCAATCACCTAATTTATTAAGGTCTGCTTGGAGCTCTTCGCAATCCTTTGTGGTTCTCACCACCCTACATAATTTGGTATCATCCGCAAACTTGGCCACCACACTACCCACCCCTACTTCCAGGTCATTTATGAATAGGTTAAAGAGCACTGGTCCCAAAACGGATCCTTGGGGGACACCACTCCTTCTCTGTACTTTTTCTATCTCTTCGATATCCTTTTTGAGATGTGGCGACCAGAACTGAACACAGGACTCCAAGTGCGGTAGCACCACAGCTTTATATAAGGGCATGACAATCCTTGCAGTTTTATTATCAACTCTTTTCCTAATTATACCCAGCATAGAGTTTGCCTTTTTCACAGCTGCCATGCATTGAGTTGACATTCCCCTGGAACTATCAACTAAGACACCCAAATCCTTTTCCTGGTCTGTGCCTGATAGCACTGATCCTTGTATGTGAAGTTTGGATTTTTTACCTCTATGTGCATCACTTTGCATTTTTCTACATTGAATTGCATTTGCCATTTCTTAGCCCAATCACCTAATTTATTAAGGTCCTCTTGGAGCTCTTCACAATCCTTTGTGGTTCTCACCACCCTACATAATTTGGTATCATCCGCAAACTTGGCCACCACACTACCCACCCCTACTTCCAGGTCATTTATGAATAGGTTAAAGATCACTGGTCCCAACACGGATCCTTGGGGGACACCACTCCCTACATCTCTCCATTGTGAGAACTTCCCATTTATACGCACCCTTTGTTTCTGTTCCTCAACCACTTTTTAATCCATAGGAGGTCTTCCCCTCTTATGCCTTCATTGCTGAGTTTTCTCAACAGTCTCTGGTGAGGAACTTTGTCAAAAGCCTTTTGGAAATCCAAGTAGACAATGTCCACTGGTTCCCCCTCATCCACATGCCTGTTTACGCTCTCAAAGAACTCTAGTAAGTTTGTAAGACAGGACTTGCCTCTGCAAAAGCCATGCTGGCTCTTCCTCAGCAGGTCTTGCTTTTCAGTTCCTGCTAATCTGTTAAAATGGCCAATGTGATCATTTGTTTTGGGGGCAGATCCTGGAGCTGCTGATTCAGAGAGATCAAGAGTTCCAGGAATTGATGAAACTGGGTCTGGAACAAGGGAAGATTCACCGGGAGATGCAGCTTTTGGAAGAAGTGGTGGGGAAGAGGGACAGCGACATCCAGCAGCTTCAGAAGCAACTGAAGGAAGCGGAGCACATATTGGTGAGTCCATCAGTGACGCTGCTACCATCCAGGGTGCTTGCAGACATTCACACTCCTGAGTCAGGCATGCTAAGGTGATAAACAGTCACTGGAGAGAAAGGCAGGCTTATAAATGCTTTAAATAGGTGCCTTAATATTCTGTGAGTTCCCTGTAAGGGAGTTCACATGTGTCCATTACAGTTGATTATGTCACAACTTGCCTTTGTAAAATGTTCACCCCAAATGAGTCTTTCCCTGGCATCTGGAGTTCTGTCTCAAACCTTTCTTTGAATCTCGTGAGAGATTTCTTCAAATTTTCAGTGCCTGCTCCCTTTCCCAACTCCCTTTCTGCAGGTTACTGTTTAGTCCCATTTCTTCATGTCTTGTACCTGCACTGAGGGTTGGCTCCCATGCGCCTGCCTCCCGTGCGCCTGTGCTGAACGAAAGTTTCCTTTACCTGGTCTTCTTATCCTTTAGATAGTGGGGTGAAGCTGGGGCAGAAGAATCGCTGAATAAATAGGTGCTATTACAGCAGCACCATTTCATTGCTACTGTTAAATATTCCTCCAGCCCTGAGGCTAGAAATACTCTTTGTCAACAAGTGGATGATGACTTCTTAAAGCCCCAGTCCAATTTCTTGGCTTTTCAGGCAGAAGTTTTAATTCAGTTATGATGACCAGAAACCTGGAAATGTTCTCTGAATTGCAAATTGATTTTTAGAATCTAAATCTGTTTGTTTACCAGAAATATTGTTTCATAATTAGGCCACAGCTGTTTATCAAGCAAAAGAAAAACTGAAGTCAATAGAAAAGGCAAGGAAGGGTGAGTATTTCTGTTTCATGAATTTTCATGAAATGGGGGGGGGGTGCCTCCTGGGTGGAAGATTTGCTCTATAGATTAGCTAATTTTATTATTATTATTTATATCCCACCCTATTCCCGAATGGGATGATAAGAGAACTAATATTTAAATGGCCACCAGTGAGACAGGGACTTATTTCTTGATCAGTGCTTTTGACTATTTCTTGAACTGTCATATGACTCAGTCATGAAGGAGCTGCTGCCGTCACAAGTCTTTCGGCTTCAGCCCAAACTCTAGAGAATATTTTCCCACTGGCTTTTTTTTAATTTACTGAAGTAACTGCTAGAAGGCGAGGTAAAGTGTTTTCTTTTTCATCACATCTGAATGGTGTGGCTTAAGGGGAACAATATATTTTAGAAAGTGTATTTTCCTCTTCAGTTTCTCCACTTCTTTTATGTATTAGAAACATCTGAAGTCAACAGTCCATGCTTGCACAGGTTTTCTTAGAAGCAGGACCCTTTGGAGGGGGTGGGGGGTGGGGCTTACTTCCAAGTATGTGTGCCCAGGATTGCATGGCATCAGCCATAGTATTCTTCTTAAAAGATATTTTCAGACAGGTATGTATGAAACTCAACCGTTTGTAAAATGGGTGGGGTGTAGAATGCATCACTTCAGGGGGAATGTTCCTTCTTGGGGTCCAGCCAGTCTCGAACCTAGTTTCTTTCTTCCCTTCGGTTTAATGGTCTTTGGATGGAATGAGAGCTTGCTCTGGATCCATGGTATACGCGTACCATACGCACACAGACACTTCCTTATTTTGGGTGGGGTTACTCTTTTGTGGGCCTGAGTTGAATTTTTCATCATGCTTGTCCCTGTGTCTTTTGGTGAACTCCTCCATTGCATTTTTCTACGTAGTTGTGTGTGCTGTTTACTTCTATTGAAAGTCAGTCATGCACAAGAGCTGCCCTGCTGGATTAGACCAGTATCCCAGCACATTCAGGGGCCAAGAAAGAGTGAACGGAGGCCAGTGCCTTCCGGACGTTGCCTGCTAGCTCCAGCACTACTCTTTAGAAGTTTGCTGTCTGAATGGGTAGCTGCCAATAGACCCCTCTGTATCTCTTTTTTAAGCCATTTATGTGCATGGCTTCCCCAACATCCACTGGCACTGAATTCTACAGCTGAAATACTCATTCAGCAAAGAAGCACTTTAGTGTACCGTTTAAGGCTTCAGAGGATCATCATGATGCCAGTCACAGATGCAGGCAAAATATCAGGAGAGAATGCTACTGGAACATGGCCATACAGCCCAGAAATCCCACAATACCCCAAAGAAGTACTTCCTTTGTCTGGCCTCAGTTTGTCTGGCCCATCAGCTTCGTTAGGTGCCTCTAAGGTCTGATGTTAGGCTTTCTCTACTGTATGCGTACTTTTTAATAAACCTCTATTGTATACCTTCCCGTGGATGGCTTTCCCATGGAAGCCTTTCAGGCAACCTCCTGCCAGGAGGCCATTGCACTGAAAAATGTAGTGGTTCACAAAGACAGGCTTGCCAGAATGGTGGCTCACAGGATTAGGATGTTACGTTCAAGAATCGCTGCACAAGAGAGGAGGGGGAATCAGAGCAAAGCCCTGCGACATCTGTGCTCTTTCGTCACTCATCCCCTGAGACAGTGGTCTGCGCTGGAGCATGTGTGTGGCAAAGCTGGTACGTATAACAGTGTCATCTTTTTTCACCCCCAGGGTCTGTTTCCTCGGAAGAAATAATTAAATACGCTCACAGAATTAGTGCCAGTAATGCGGTCTGTGCTCCTCTGACGTGGGTGCCAGGTAAAGAATAATTTTCACACATCAGTCTTATTTTCTCTGTAGATTGGATATGTAAATGTTTCTTAACTGTTACAGAAAGGTTGCCGCGTTACTGTCTTCAGGGCATGACTGCCATAGGTGAGGAGGGTTTCGATTGTGCTGTTGCAATGCAGGGTTGTTGTTTTTTCATATGTGACCATATATTTTTAAGGGGACCCGCGAAGGCCATACCCAACAGATTTGGAGATGAGAAGTGGTATCCTCGGTCAGATGAACAATCCATCAGCAAATGGAGTCAACGGTCACTTACCAGGGGACGCGCTTGCAGCGGGTAGATTACCAGGTAATGGGAAACCAGGGGAAACACCAGCTGCTCCAGTCCTTGATAGCTCTTGAAGAATGGAATGAGTGCTGCCCAAACCCTTGAAGAGCAGTTTGCAGAACAGGGGCATGTAGACCTTTGGTCTGTGTAGCACCTGGGGCCCACGCAAAGAGCCTGGAGCCGGTTTTCAGAGAGCCTCGTCTGCTGTCGCCTGGTCATTCCAGTCCAGGCATTGGCCCAGCAGGGAGATTGGCCCAAACTTCAAGCCACAGCGTGGCCATTGGGATGGCTTCTTAAGCTCTTGTGCTGTTGCAACCATTTGCATCTCCACGGGTGTTTTCCCTTCCTGGCATTCGGTACCAAATCATGGCGAGCAAATCAGTTTGGTTTGCCTTTGCCAGCCTCCCCGTCCCCCTGACCTTCCTTGGAGGTCTCCCAGACAAATACTTGCGTGGATCGAGGCTGAGCGTGGGCGACTGGCCTGATGTCACCCAGCCACGCTGGCCACGTTAGCAGAAACGTCAGGGCAATGTCATGCTGACCACAGCTACGTTCGAAACGGAGGGGGAAATATCTGCAAGAGTTGCAGGGGGGCAGTGTTCTTGGCAAGCCCCTGGCGTGGTGGTTAAGAGCAGGGGCACTCTAATCTGGAGAACTGGGTTTGATTCCCTGCTCTGCCACTTGAGCTGTGGAGGCTTTGATTAGCCTGTGCACTCCAACGCACGCCAGCTGGGTGACCTTGGGAGCTCTCTCAGCCCCACCCACCTCACAGGGTGTTTGTAGTGGGGGGGAGGGCAAGGAGATTGTAAGCCCCTTTGAGTCTCCTACAGGAGAGAAAGCGGGGGTTATAAATACAAACTCTTCTTCTCCCTCATGCTATCAGATAGTGGGTTTTGATTCTTGCTGTAAATTGTTCAATAAAACGTCTCGTTTAGATTAAATATTCAGGATGTGATCCAGCATAAGCAAATCTGAGATAGTTCCCACTTACTGTAATGTGAAAGTTATGCAGAACTTTAACTCCCTTCCTTTGACATCAAAGGGACCTGGCTGTGCTGAGCTTTTGCCAGCTGGGGTCAGCGTGATTCTGAGGGTGCCTTGCTGGAGCCAAAGTCCCGTGTTACTCAGTGAAACGAAGCACGCCAAGAATTGCCCTGCAGGTCAGCCACGGGCCTGTCTGAAAGCCACCCTGTGCTCTCTTTCCCCCTCAGATGTCCTGGCGCCTCAGTACCCCTGGCAGTCGACCGACATGTCCATGAATATGCTGCCTCCGAATCACAGCAATGACTTCATGCTGGAACCTCCAGGGCATAATAAGGAGAATGAGGATGATGTGGAGGTGATGTCCACAGACTCCTCAAGCAGCAGCAGTGACTCCGATTAGGAATGTGGCGTCTGGTTTTTGGACTAGCAGAGCAGGTTGTGACTAGAGCCACAGGAGGTTGTTTGCTCTGCTGCTGACGGGGGCGGCACGAGCCAGAGAGAGGCAGCAAGAACAGTGATGGTTTCTCATGGGTATTTCAACAAGTCCTCATGAAAGATGCCCTGATCACGGTTGGTGTTTTAGCAGCAGAGAGAACTGGGCACATTTATCTTGTTGTACATTTATAAAAGCGCTGGAAAATGAACTGTAAGGAGAATCAACTGGAAGCTACAGTGAATAAATGACCATTAAGTTTTCTTTGATAACATGAAATATTAAAGTTGCTAAAGTTTGCTGTAAGAACATAAGAACAAGCCAGCTGGATCAGACCAGAGTCCATCTAGTCCAGCACTCTGCTACTCGCAGTGGCCCACCAGGTGCCTTTGGGAGCTCACATGTAGGATGTGAAAGCAATGGCCTTCTGCGGCTGTTGCTCCCGATCACCTGGTCTATTAAGGCATTTGCAATCTCAGATCAAAGAGGATCAAGATTGGTAGCCATAGATCGACTTCTCCTCCATCAATCTGTCCAAGCCCCTTTTAAAGCTATCCAGGTTAGTGGCCATCACCACCTCCTGTGGCAGCATATTCCAAACACCAATCACACGTTGCGTGAAGAAGTGTTTCCTTTTATTAGGTCCTAATTCTTCCCCCCAGCATTTTCAATGAATGCCCCCTGGTTCTAGTATTGTGAGAAAGAGAGAAAAATGTCTCTCTGTCAACATTTTCTACCCCGTGCATAATTTGTAATAGTTGCTGAGAATTAAGCGCTGGCCAGTTTGAGGGTGGTCATAGAGAAACGGCTTCCCTAACTTTTGCAGCCTGTAATGTCTGCATATCTGTAATGCTGGGAGAGGGTGTTGGGTGCAGCCACAAAAGAACTGCTGCAAAATAACTGCCACGGGAGGTGAATCCAGCTGCAAAATGGCAAAGAGTGAGGCTACACAGAACTCTGATAGTAGCGCTTCAGCATTTCAGGTAAAAGCTCTGTTTAACCGGATGTCTTTTGAAATGAACATATTGTTTAAAAATATTTTCTTGCATACACATAAAATAAGTATATGAGCACATATTGAGTTAGCTCAGAAGCCCGTATTTAGCATTACCCGTCTTCTTTTTACAGGAATTTAACACACTTATGGGAAGGGGGTGGGGGTGGGGGGGCTTTCCCTGACTTCTAATGAGCCAAACCATTTTCATTCTGCATGGTTTCTTGTAGTCGATGCTGAAGGCCTGGGGAGAAGAGCTTGCTGCACATATGAGTTTTGAAAAATTACCAAAATTACATGTAGTTGTCTTGTCAACCTTCTCCTGAATTATTAGAAAGAAACCAAATTTGAAAGATCTGATGACTTAAGTAGAATTTGGTACATTAAGCAGTTTAGCCATCCCGACTTATTGTATTGAGTTTCTTCAGACGGAACCCGTGAAGGCCCGCTGTTTTTAGAATATCACACAGCTACCTCCACAGGTCAAGTAATGAACATCAAGCAACTGTCAGCAGAGGCATACCGGGGGTACCCCAGGCTCTGCCCCCCCAACCACCCCAACTCGGCCCCCTGATGCCCCCAGGCTCTGCCCCCCCCCACTGCCGGTGCCCTCGACCCTGCTCATGTCACCATGGACATGGGCAAGGTCTAGGGCAGGGGTCTGCAACCTGCGGCTCCGGAGCTGCACGCGGCTCTTTCGTCCTTGCACTGTGGCTCCGTGTGGCTTGGGTCCTCTCAGCCTCCTTTGGAAGAGCCCCGGTTCCTACAGAGGCACAGCCCGAGATGACTATCCCAAGCCACTTCCGGCTTCCCTGTCTCAGCTGCCTGGTTGACTGATGCCAGTGATGCAGGGTGGGGGCGGAGCACCGTTGGTGGATACTCTTGAACAGGTGAGCGGCGAAGGGCAGGAAATGGGAGGGAGTTGCAGGTGCGCTTTCTGCCAGCCAACAAAGTAAAAACACTAACAATATCAAAAAAACACAAATGAACCCAAATTCTTCCGGGGGGGGGGCATGTGGGGGGGCATTTGTCCCCGGATGTCCCCACAAGGTAGCTCCGCCACCACAGGCCAGGTTGCCCGCTTGCCCACCCCCACCCCCTCCGATTTAGCAAGGACGCTCAGAGGACCGCCGAGCAATGCAGAAGTCGTTGTCGGAGGACCACGCCCGGGGTCGCCACTAGTCTGCTGCGGCTGGAGCGGGAAGCTCTCGGGGCATCGCCGCTCTGCCCTCTGTCATCTCTATGGTCGGCCAGAATCCAAAACAGACCACTCTAGGCCGCCCATGGGCCACAGAGAGAAGCGACAGGAGAGGATTTGAAGAGCACGTGACCGGTGCTCTTGCGTAAGGACGAACAGACACTTACTTGGTCTCTATGGTCGGCTCCAGGAAGGCGTCCCGCGCGGAAGCAGCCGGGAGAAGCGGGGCTCTGCCAAGCGCCGCTCCGGGCGCCTCCGTCTCGGTGGTGGCGCGAGCGTCGCGCAGGCGCGCCAGGTGCGGCCGGAGGAGGGGCTGTCAGCGGCCATGGCGGCGGCCTCCGTGATGTGGGGCCGGGCGGTGCTGGCAGCTGCCCGGCGGCTGAGGGACGGCGGGGGAGGCCGCCGCGGGGTCCTCGGAGCCGCCGCCCAGGTGAGGCCGCGGGGGGGTGGGGTGGGGGGTGCGGAGGAGGCCCGGCCTGGACCTTCCGGGCCCTCCAAGGGACGGGGGTGGGGGCGGCCTATTTTTGGCAGCCGGAGCGGCGGGCGGTGATTGGCTGGCCTGGGGGAGGGGGCGAGGCCGGGATCCCCTCGGAGGGGGGAGGGGACGCGCCCTTGGCCGCCCGCGGGTCCCCGAGGCGGTCCTGAGTGCGGATCTTGCGAGTCCCTGCAGCGACCTCCGCGGGGTGGGTTCTCCGGAGGAGCTTGCCCTCACAACAGCCCTGCGGGGGAGGCCAGGCCGAGAGAGTGTGCCCGCCCGCCCGCCCAAGGTCACCCGGCCCCATCCCAGGACACCGGCGGCGGCAGGCCTTTGGATCTGGGCCCTGGCAGGCTCCCTTCCCCAGTGCCCTGCATTGCACAGAGGAGAGACCCACGTTGGGCCACAGTTCCTGGGGAGCCCCGGTCCCAATCCCCACCCTGCCGTGGAAACTCGCTGGGTGACCTTGGGCCAGCCATGCCTCACTTACCTCCCAGAGTTGTTGGGGGGATCGAATGGAGGAGGAGGAGGAGACAAAGACAGTTTGGGGTCGAGAAAGGCCGAGTAGAAATGGAGTAAACTACTCGGTGGGGGACTGCTGCCTTAAAGGGTCTTGGGGGGGGGGGGGCACTGCTCTTTGTCCAGACCATCAGAGTTGGGGAGTTAGTTGCAGGAGTCTGCGTGTGTGTGTGTGTGTGAGAGAGAGAGAGACCAACACAGCAGTAACACTGCAACAAGGATTATTGCAGTAATATATCTTAAGCCGAAGGGCTGCAAGTGATCGTATTTGACAATAACTGTGTTTGGAGAATTCGAAACCAGAGCAAGGAACGTGGTTGCTGAAGTTTAATGTAATACAAAGGAGCCGCATGGCGTAGTGGTTAAGTGCTCTAAAATGTGAAGATTTTGCACCTCCAGTTCGACAGATTTTGGAGAACAGGTTCGGAGGAAGACTGTCTCTGTCGTGTGTGAGCCTGAAGCGCTCCTGCCACCAGGAGGAAGAGATCCTGAGATCCCTGGTCTGTGTGTGCTTTTGGCAGATCTCTCAGCAATGCTCAGTTGAACTGCGGTCCTTCCTCAAGCACCCTTGGGACAATAAGGGGACTCATTCGGGCCGTGGTGTGCTTGGGTTCCAGCCACTGTGTGTACCTGTCTCTTGCAACAGCCACAGTTGCCACAGGGACAACCCTGCCTCTGGCGTCTTCTTCTCCTCAGGCCCGTGGACACGCCCATTTGCCGCAGGTTGGGACACCCCTGAAACTGTCCCAGCAGCTGAGTACGGAGCACGAATGCAAAGCTAGCAAATGAGCTCGAAATCAAATCATTTGAGTCTGTTGCAGAATGTCTTTGAAACTTGCTAACCTTTCAGTACATACAATTCTGGCACTCCAGACAGATCTGTGGCTTATGCTGACTCATACAGTTGGATGTCGGCTGTGGATTCCTTCAGCTGGCACCTGTTGCTGTTTTTCATCTTCTCACCTTTGCAATTGCTGGAGGAAAGTGGGATAGAAGTATTGGGGGCGGGGTGGGGCGGGGCTTTTGCTCCCCAGACCTGTAACGTTGGTATTTGTTTGGCATTAAGAACTGGTTGATTAGGCTGGCGATGTCATTTGATGTGCCAGCATTCTCTCTCCTCCAGCTGAGTCAGGTGCTTGACCCGTCAAGTCACTGTTGCCTACTCAGACTGGCCCAGCTCTGCAGGGTCTCAGCCAGAGATCTTTCATATCACCTGATCCCATGAGAGAGTGAATCTGGGGCCTTCTGCATGCAAATCAGAAGCTCTCTTAGGCCGTTTCTGCATGGCACAATTATACCAGGTTACAATTATACCAGGAATTGAGTGGAGACCGAGAGGAAATACTCCAGTTTGTTTAGCATGAGCCTGGGTCTTTTGTATTTACACCGCAAGTGTATCCACACTTGTGCAAACATCTCCGGTGTCCTGCATAATGATTGGCTATTGTTTTGGGGCAGCAGCCGGGGGGGGGGGGGGATGAAGCCCCCCCCTTTCCAGTTCTGGATAGGGCCTGCTCACGTTCTCATATTTTTGTGGAAAACAAGAGACTCTTCCCCCACCCCTTAAAGGCCTTACGTGGCCTGGGACCCTCGTATCTTCGGGACCGCATTACCCCATATGTCCCTACTAGGCCTTTGCGCTCGGCAGGGGCCAATCTGCTGGTGGTCCCTGGCCCCTCAATGATGCGACTGGCCTCCACGCGGGCCAGGGCCTTTACAGCCCTGGCCCCTGCCTGGTGGAACACTCTTCCTCCAACTGTCCGGGCCCTGCGGGACCTTGTTGAGTTCCGCAGGGCCTGCAAAACGGAGTTGTTCCGCCGGGCTTTTGGAGTGTCCAGTCGTTGATGGTGCCCCCCTCCTCATTTTCTTCTCCACCTTTGGGTCTCTTGTTATTTATGAGACCCGTTCTCCCCCCTCTGGGAGGGTTTTAATGAGTGTTAATGCGGACATTGTTTTGCTACTGATCGCTGCTTTTAAATTGTTTTAATGTATTTATGGGTTATTGTATATATGTGTTTATGTTGTTCACTGCCCAGAGCCCTCCGGGGGTAGGGCGGTATACAAGACCCAATAATAAATAATAAAATAAATATGCCCACTAACAAAGTTACTCCCTCACTATGGTCTCCGAGCAACCAGTAAATGTACAGAAAAGAAAATGGGGACTTTTTGGGACTCCACTCCTGATAAACCCAGGCGAAAGGGCACCTGGTTGATAGCCTGAGCAGAAAACATGCTTGGGGGAATGTTTTGGGAAGGGTGGCCTGCAATGGTCAGTGGCTCAGCAGAGTTGAAAACTGACATGACGTCAGGTGGGGAGATCAGGGGGGAGGGCAGGAAAAATAAATGGTTCTGCTCCCGTATGGTTTTTGCACTGTAGCAGGTTTACTGTGGGATTTTGAAAAGAACTGCCAAATTGGTGATTTTTGAAAATCCTGGGGTGAGGGAAATATTGTGGGACAAACCTGCTTTAGTACTGGGAACTGGGCAAACTTCTTGGCCAAACTGGGATATTTGGACCATGCAGAAGCGACCTTATTGAGCTACAGCCCCTTCCCAATGGGGACATTTTCAGGTTTAATCTCATGGCAGTAGCAGGGTGGCTGGGGGGGATCCCCATGAATCCGGTGTCCTGGCCAAATCCACTTCTTGGGATCCATGGGCAAGGAGTTGTCCAGTGTGTTTGTTTGCTGAGAGGTTCCTTCTGAAAGCACAGAATGAGACCTAAGGTTTTACAGCCAAGTCTGTCCTTTAACGCCCTGCCCTGCAACGTCATTTTACTTGCCTCTTCAGTTTGCATTTTTATAGCAATATTTTACTTGACCAGTTAAAAATCTTTGTGGTGTTTTTGGTGTAAGGCCAGGCCAGGGAGACCCCTGCTCTGCCCTGAGGTTTGTGAGGTGACCTTGGGCCAGTCACACATCCTTCTGCCCAGACAAACCGACCTTGGCGTGAACAGCTGCTCAATACCTGCGGAAGTTTCCTTCACCAGATTGTTTTGCATTTGTTTTTACGTGTTGCAATAATGATCCCAGGAGGCTTGGAGGCTTCAGTCTGTATGGAGCACAGAAGTCATCCCGTGATGAAAAACTGCACTTGCCTGCAAGAGCCCCTGTCTCGTTCCCTGTGACTGGCCACAGGAGTAACTCTTGGAGAGAAGCAGGAGAGCAAAGTCAGTGTCTTGACAGCCTCCGAAACTGGGGAGAAATGATCTTCATGTTTTAATCATCTGCTGGGAGGCCAGGAAGGGCCCCACACTTTCTCCCTTTCCTCACACTGTGCAAAACAGGATGGTTCAGGAGGGCCAGCCTGATCTTGTCAGTTCTCGGAAGCTCAGCAAGGTCAGTCCTGACTGGTCCCTGGATGGGAGACCTGCAAGGAAAACCAGGCAACAGCAGAATCGTGACCAGGGAGAATCTGTTTATGATGCACTGCTGTTTGGGGGGGGGGGGGAGGAGTGGCCTCCCACACTCTTCCACTTCTGAAATTGTGGGAGTTAATGCCTTAATCCCCCCCTCCCCCTTCCATAGGTAAAGAGAGGTGGTAGCATTGGAAATGTATCTGGGTCTTAGCATCAACTGACATGTATTATGCTTTGTATGCTCCAGGTGAATTCAGTGTTCCTTACGTTTGTTGAGGGGAATTCTTCTCCTGTTTCAGGAGAGAGTTGTTGTTCAGGAAACTGAGATCTCCCATTCTGGGGTTGAGGTTTTTCGGGGCCAAGGGTTAGAGTCAAACAACGCAATCCTATGCAAGGTTACTCCAGTATAAACCCACAATGGGCTTATAGTGGAATAATTCCACATAGAATTTAACTAGAAATCTTGTCCACAGTTGCATTTGAATATAGACCACTGCGCAGTGTGTGCCTAGACCAGGGGTCCCCAAACTTTTTAAACAGGGGGCCAGTTCACTGTCCCTCAGACTGTTGGAGGGCCAGACTAAAAAAAACTATGAACAAATTCCTATGCACAAATGATTGTAAAATGTTTGATTTCACCTTTCAGCCTTTCTGTCATGGTCTATTTTTAGAACAGTGACCAAAGTATGTCAAGTAGAGAGTGGGCCCAAAATATTGTTGGGGAGGCTGTGGAATACCTTCCCCTGTAAAAAAAAAAGCAGAACTTTCCCAATGAAGCATTCCATCTAACCCAGGATCAGGTATCTTCCTGGGTTCTTTCCTCCCTAGCAGCCAGCGAGCGATTCACCAGCCTAGCTGATGCCAATGGGAGTGAGGCAGAACAGAAAGCCTGAGAGCAACACATGGAGTAGCCGAGAGGGAAGGGAAGGGCGGAGCAGGCGTTGCCACATGTAAGGTTTCCAACTCTGGGTCAGAAAATTCATGGAGATTTGGGGGTGCCATCATGTAATTGCAATCAACAGCCGTTGGGGCCGGTTCCTCCTCTCCCTCAAGCCCCCACTGCACATGAATGGAGCCATCGCCGCCATGCCTGGCGGGCCGGATAAATGCCTTCAGGGGGGCCACATTTGGCCCCCGGGCCGTAGTTTGGGGACCCCTGGCCTAGACTCTTCATAAAGGTCAGTGTGTTCACGTGGTGATGGAAACTCTGTCCTGTTTTCTTTCCCCCAGGTCCTTGGTGGTGGTGCAGGCTTGTTGAAAAGCCACGGGCTTCAAGTGCAGCAGCGAAGGAACTTGTCACTGCATGAATACCTGAGCATGGGGCTCCTGAAGGAAGCCGGCATTGCTGTTCCCCACGGATTAGTTGCCAAATCTCCAGACGAAGCTTTCCAGGTTGCAAAAGAAATAGGTATAAAACTGATGTGCCTTTGTGTATATTTGTCAATGAATCTTTTCCATGCCATATTCTGTGTGCTAAATTGAAATAGGATGTTATTTGTGCGGAGAAGCAAATGCTTCGCTTAAAATAAGAAAAATTCTGCCCCCTTTCCAGTAGCTGATAACCCTCCTATTCCATAGCTGAGCAAGCCGCAGATGGTGGCAGAGGCTGGTTTACCTGTTGCCTTCTCTGGCGGCTTCTTCCTCCGGCTCCTGTCTCATATTGGACTAGGCCTGTCTGATGAGAACCTTCCAGATTCAGGGCCAGCTGATAAATTACGTCTGAGCCCCACACGAGGGAAGAGCGCAAACCACACGAGCCCTTGCTCAAAAAGGGGGAGGGGTGTGTGTCCTGATTTGTAGAGAAGAGCAGAAGCCTGTGACTTGCCACATATCAGGGGATTAGGCAAACCCATCAATTATCCCGCAGGCTCCACCTCATGAAGGGCACACGATTGTCTATTATGTTTGACTTGTGCCGGAGGTGTTTGAGAGGTTCCCCAGCTGTGACAGTTGTAAGTGCTTAATTAGTGCATAATTATAATTAGCATGTGTTGTTACTTGCAGTAACATATCTCAGATCACGATGGGAAGCCACATTAGTCTGTCTGTAGCAGTAGAAAAGAGTGAGAGTCTAATAACACTTTAAAGACTCACACAATTTCTGGCAGACTCTCAGGAGTCACAGCTCACTTCTTCAGATGCAGCTGGAATGTGAATCCGTGTGTCCTTAAGGAGAGAAGAGCGAATTAACATCTCAATGACAATAGCCTGCGTGATTGGATTTGGTGTGATACGCAGAGAAGGCAGTAGAGGTAGAGAAATCAGTGCTGGTAATGAGACAGAAATCCTACGTCTCTATATTCAGTCTAGGAGGATGCCTCGTCCTGAGCTTCTTTTTTGGTTGTAATTAAGCTGTCTCTCTCTTTCTAATCTCCCTTTGAAACCCCTTGATAAGACAACCACTACTCTTAAATCAGCAACAAACTTCATTGCAGGGACTGTCCTGTGTGTCCAGTGTAGAGGGTGGGAGGGCATTGCTGGCATGTGATGGCATCAATCACATTAGAAGATAAGTCTGGCTGACGTGTGTGGGCCAAGTGACGGTGTTGCTCAGAATGACTTGTTGTAGAGAGTCCCCTTCTCCGCTTGGTTGTGCACTGCCAGAGTTGCCGTCCCTCCTTCCCTTTCCAGGCTGAGGCCCCTAGAATGGGCCCATGGGGTATGCTGGGGAGGGGCGTGGCCACGGCCACATTCTCCACCACATTATGGAGAGTCCCCTTTTCTGCCTGGCTGGGTGAGGCCAGAAGGGCCGTCCCTCCTTTCCTGGGTGGTCTTCTGCCCATCTCGCTCCTGGTGGGCAGGGGAGCGCCTGGTGCAATGAGGAGCTTGCAGAACAAACAGGCTAGCCTCTATGGTCCTCCTGGGGGTCTCTGGTGGGCAGGCAGACATCGGTGCCAGGGGGGCTTGCGTGGCCTGGACCCTGCTGCAGTCGCTGGGAAGGGTGGCTCTTCCCCCTTCCTTCTTCTGTGACAGCAGTGAGGGCCGGGTGATGAGCCTTTTAAAGAGCTGGAGCCAGGGCTTGGGGTACAATACATGCATCTTCTGTATTCTGGACAGCTGGGTGTTGTCTCTGTATACGTGCAGTCAGTTTAGAAAACTGCAAGTAAGATAGTATGCCAGGCTCTCTGCCATATCACATAAGCCTCGTTTTAGTAATCATGCAGAGGAACCAAGTGCGCTTTGGGGCACCAAAGCTTTGCCGTGGACACTGGAAACATCATTCGACATCTCCTTGTAGCTTTCAAGGCTTCCTGCGTAGCACCCACACCCTTCCCATGTATGTTCATAGCCATAAGATCTAGAAACCTTTAAAAGTAAAAGGTGGGCTCTCAGTGCTCTCAGCCACAGACCAGGAAAGGGATTTGGGTGTCTTAGTTGATAGTTCCATGGGAATGTCAACTCAGTTCCTGGCAGCTGTGAAAAGGGCAAACTCTATGCTGGGGATAATTAGGAAAGGAATTAATAATAAAACTGCAAAGATTGTCATGCCCTTATATAAAGCAGTGGTGCGACCGCACTTGGAGTATTGTTGTTCAGTTATGGTCGCCTCAAACTCCTTATGGTTAATAACAACAACAACAGAGGGCTGTGCTGGAGGGCCACCCAAACCAGAGAGACCTCTGATGTGGAGCCAGACTAAATGTGCCCAGAACCCAAAACCATGGTGAAGACAAGAAAAAGAAACTTTATGCCGGATCGGTGGTAGGCCAGGTGAACAAGAGCCGCGTCTAGTGCTGGAGTACCTGGGCACTTGGCGGAAAATGGGCTACAGGACTCAGGATCTTCAGCTGAGCAACCAGGGCTGGAGGCTGCAGGGCCACTGGAAGTACTGAACAAATGTCGAAAATACTCGTGTGCAGAGAATAGAGAAATTATGGCTTGCTACTGCAAATCAAACCCATCGAAAAGAGGATATACTTCAAACGAATGTACCAAGTCTGGAAAGAAATTCACCGAATCGCATTGTTGATAAAAAAAAATACATTGAAAGGAACAAGGTTTTTAGTGCACTAGAGCTAGCAGAAATCCAGCAGAAAGCACAAGACAATGGTACTGAAAACATACCAAGCAACACTCAAAGAAATTCAACAAAATTGGCAACAATTCAAGGACTGCAAGAGACAGAAGATGAAGAGGAGGAAGAAACAACAATAATCACGCCTCCAAAGGAGCCAACCCAAAGTTCCCAATTGACAGAAAAGCAAGAAGAACTAATGCAGAAGATCCTGGAGCACATGAACAATGCAAATGAACGTACAAGACTGCCACCATTGAAGATTGTTCTAAGGAAGGATCTGCTCAATTCACTGAAGGATGCAAACAAGGTCATTGCCGGAATCCAAACAATGTCACTGCATGAAACAAACCAGCTTATGTACAGCACTGCAGTAGTGATTACTAAAGAGCTAGGGGTAAAGAGTCATCACCCAGAAAGAAGGCCGAAAATAGGTACTCCAAAGTGGAAAATCAAACTGGAAAGAAAAATCAGCAAACTACAATTGGATGCCAGCAAACTGAAAAGCATGAAGGAGAAGAAACTGAAAAATGACAAAATCAAGGCAGACCTAGTTAAGAGATACCACCTGGACAAGAGGAAACTCAATGAGGCAATGGAGGTGAAGAAGGAGGAGAAGAAGAAGAGTTTGGATTTATATCCCCCCTTTCTCTCCTATAGGAGACTCAAAGGGGCTTACAATCTCCTTGCCCTTCACCCCTCACAACACACACCCTGTGAGGTGGGTGGGGCTGAGAGAGCTCCAAAAAGCTGTGACTAGCCCAAGGTCACCCAGCTGGTGTGTGTGGGAGTGCACAGGCTAATCTGAATTCCCCAGATAAGCCTCCACAGCTCAGGCAGCAGAGCGGGGAATCAAACCCGGTTCCTCCAGATTAGAATGCACCTGCTCTTAACCACTATGCCACTGCTGCTCAAACAACAAAGCTGCTGGTCAAACAACGACTAGTGGCAGTTTCAAAGAAGATTGCAAGATTCGAAGCAAGGGTTGCTCAATTCAAACAGAATCAACTTTTCTACTCCAACCAGAAACGATTCTACCAGGAGTAAGTTAAGAGTGGAGCTGTAAGAAAGCAGAAACACAGAGCGGAGCCAAAGAAAGAAAGAACAAACTATTGTGTTCTGGAGAAACATTTGGGACAGCCCAAAAGAGACTACAAACAGCAAAGGAAATGCAAATTGGGCCAAAGATGTGGAGGCTGAACTGAGCAGCAACAAGAATGGACAATAACCTGGCAATAAACAACCTAAAGATATGGTTGGGAGAAAGCGAGCAAAAAAGTGATGAAGAACTGGACTGCCCCAGTGCAGTAGGCATGAACTACATGGATTCTAAGGCTGAAGAAACTGACCAACTTGCATGAGAAAAGAATTGCCCAACAGAGTTGAATCAAGTGCCTACCAAACAGGCCAAGAATTGGAAGAATGGATGACAACAGGGAAAACGTTTCTGATAAATGAAAAGAGCAAGAAAAGGAGGCAGCAATCCCTAGCGCCAATTAGAGGCCACTCACTTTGCACTACCAACAACCTTCAAAGCTGCTTACTGAGTACTATTAATAGCTGATGCAATACAAGACCACAATTCTGGAAGGAAAGAACTTGCTGTCCCTAACCAAAAAGTAAACAAACGTAAACAGTAGGGGAACAAAAGACCAACTGCTCATAGATAAAAATGACTGAAGTCCTTGAGAATTGCAAAAGAAGCAAAAACAACTTGCATGTAGCTTGGATTGATTACAGGAAAGCATTCGACTCACTGCCACACAGCTGGATACTACATTGCCAGGAGATGAAGTTGGAGGTCAGGTGAAAACATCCAAAGAAATGGGTCAAGAAATGCAATGCACGGCTTTGAGAGAAAAGCAGGGAATTAATAGTCAGAGTGGAGCAGGAATAGGGAAGTCAACAACCGAAGAGGAAGGTGTATTCCAGAGGAGACTTCTGTCCCCACTACCTCCTTCATCATTGTAATGATCTCCGCTCTCTGTAATTCTGAAGAAAAACAGGTCAAGGATATCAGACAGCAAAGAAACTCACCCAAAATGTCACACCTTCTATACATGTATGGATGACTCTATAAAGACTCTATGGAAAATCAAAGCAGAGGAGATTGAGTCACTGCTGAAGTCACAGTGAGAGTTCTTTAGCACCTGGAACATTGCAATGGATTTTGGACTCGAAACAAGAGCTGCGGTAAACTTTGGAAGCCTCAGTAAAGGTAAACTTGCAACATCTAAAGAAGGGTGTGGAATATGCCAAATGCCATAGAAATAAAGAGCTTACCAGTGAATGAAAGTTACAAATACTTGGGGATAATAATAACAATAACAACAACAATAATAATAAAAATCCTCAGATGATGCAAAATGCAGATTGTGTAAAGAAGCTGTTGAAACTGTAGATCATGTCCTCAGCTGCTGTAAAAAGATTGCCCAGACTGAGTACAGACAGAGACACAACTCAGTGGCTTAAGATGATCCACGGAATTTATGCAAGAACCTACAACATAAGAACAGCTAAGAACTCAGGGAACATTTGTCCAGAGAGCAAATGCGAAAATGAGAAGGACAAGATCCTGTGGGACTTTCGAATCCAAATGGACAAAGTGTTGAAACACAATACACCAGACATCACCGTGATCGAGGAAAAGAAAGTGAGCATCATCGACATAGCAGTCCCCGGTGACAGCATGGGGCCATTGAAAAAAAGAAAAAGAACGAGAGAGGTCACTTCAGGATACCGCTGATTTAGAAAAGGCTGAAATTGAGCGCCTATGGTACAGCTGAACTCCACTGGGGTAAAAGTTCCAGTAGGTAATCGGCATCAGCTGGGCGCCATTCTTTAAAAACTACTAGAGGGCAGCATTTAAAACATTCGCCGAATTGACAAAATTAACATCTGTCAAATTCAGAAGGCAGCCCTGCTGGGATCTTCATGAATACTACACGGATACAATACAACTTCCTAGGCCTCTGGGTGAGGCTCGAATTGTAATGAAGGCCAAAAACCAGCTAAAGATCTGGCAGCTGTGAAATCTATAATGATAATAATTTATTGTCATTGTGCACGCACAACGAAAATTACAAGCATTCCCTGATGCCCACTATTTCAGACCTCCCACCCCCTCTTCACATTCCCCTTCCTCAACCATCACTACACAGCCACAACCCAACAGCCCAATATCTTGAATTATTAACTGAACCCCAACAGAGATGGATCATCACAAGGGCCAGATCCAATACTTTCCCATCAGCCATTACAAAGTGTCGTTACTTATCCATCCCTCTCCAGGATTGGGTTTGTCCACACTAAAAACCAAGTGGAGACTCTTGCTCATAAAAACATAAGAGCATAAGAAAGAGCCTGCTGGATCAGACCAGAGTCCATCTAGTCCAGCACTTTGCTACTCGCAGTGGCCCACCAGGTGCCTTTGGGAATTCACAAAATAATGCTCACATTATTCTTGACTGTCCGAGATATGTGGGCATTAGGAATTTCTCTCCCAGGCTGGCCCTAGACAAATCTGAAAGAGACTCTGACAGTTCAGTTGTGGAGCTTCTGTTAAACAATACAGATGTCATGCTCTTGGAAAAAGTAGCAAAATTTCTTTTGCAAGTGACAGAACTTTCTAAGTAATGTATACTGCTATGTACAGTCTTCTGTCTGCGTTTTGAATGTACTCCTGATTTGTACTTCATAAATGTCTGGTAACACTCTAGAGCCTATTTTAAATGCCTAATAAAGGTTGCTGTTGTTGTTACTCCAGCCCCAACCACATCAGCATGAAACCATGGAGTTCAGCATAGCAACAGCTCTAGAATAGAAGCTGTCTCTGAGCCTATTTGGTAACACTTCAAAAAGAGAGTATGCCAGATGAGACGGGTCCTTCAGAATAGTCTGAACTTTCTTTAGGCAGCGGAAATTATAAAGTTCTTCCAAAGAGGGGAGAGGGCAGCCAATAATCCTCTGGGCAGCACTTTGTTTAAGTTCTGTATTTAAAATTGTTGCATACTTCTGGAGATGTAGAGCTGTTGTTGGTCTGAAACAGTGGAAAAATGCAATCCGCCCCCAAGCAGAAGCCGGCCTCCATGGATCGGCCGGGGGTGGGTGGGAGGGCAGTGCTCTGCCCCCTCCCCTTTCTGCAGCCAGGCTTCTGCCCTCCCCAGAGCCTGGGGAGAGCAAGAGCCAAGCCAGCCTCCACGGACGTGTGTTGCACACTTCCCTCTGTGATACACCTCTGAAGATGCCAGCCACAGATGCAGGTGAAACGTTAGGAACAAGATCCACCAGACCACGGCCACACAGCCCCCTGGAAAACCCACCAGAACCAATCATCTGAACCTCCACCACATACTCCAGACTGCCTTGGAAGAGCTTAGCCCCAGAGTCCAGGGGAGGGGCAAAAAAAACCTTAAAAAGAGGGATGGAGTGGTGGTTCTGGACAAAAGCCTTAATCTGTGCGCTTCCTTCATGTTCTTGAAATAAATGGCTGACTATCTTTAAGATGTTCAGCATTCTTTTGTTGCTGACTATGGAGTGCTTTATGCATGAACTGGCTGGGTATTTCAGGTCAAACAATGCACCATGCTGAGTTATGTGAATGTTTTTCCTTGGGCTGGCAGGCACTGTGTGACGTGGAGATTTTTGCCCCATTTGGCGAACTGCAGCTTGAGTGAAGCAATTTTGAATTTCAAGAATGGCCTCCAGGTGAAGGAGATAATGGGTCTCTTCCCCTCCAGCTCCCTAAAGATGCTGGCCTCTGGCAACTCTTCTTGCTGTTCTTTAACTAAGCCTCCTTCTTGGACAGTTGTTTGAAATGAACTCAGCACATCCCGTCGCCGTGCAGCACAGGTAGAGCTGCTCCAGGAAGCTTCCCGGGGGCTGTCTGCGATTCCTCAGTCCCAAACGGAGAGATTCAGTGATTCCAAGCACAGAATCTGAACGAAGGGCAGTAGCTTCAGCTGGAGCATGATCAAGGGACATCTCTTCTAAAGAGAGGCGGTGCGTGGCATAGTGGGTAAGAGCAGGTGGGCTGTAATCTGGAGAACCAGATTTGATTCCCTGCTCCTCCACATGAAGCCGGGTGGGTGACCTTAGGCTAGTCTCAGTTCTGTCCGAATTCTTTCAGCCCCACCAACCTCACAAGGTGTCTGTTGTGGGGGAAGGAAGGGAAAGGAAGCCTCCTAGAGTCTCCTTACAGGAGAGAAAGGAGGGGTATAAATCCAAACTCCTCCTCTTCTAAATTCCTTATTGAGGGGGGAATGCCCGTTGGCTGCTTGGATAGGTAAGGTGGAAGGACGTTAGTGGAACAGTTTGTTTACGAATGGGAAAGGCCCTGCTGGAATTCTGCCCCCTCAAGCCTACTAGGCTGGGAGGGCTGGAAATGGGAGGGCTGCCCCCCAACCCTAACTGATGACCTCCCCTGTATTGTAGTTGACTGTTAACATTGCAGATCAGCAAGGGAGGTGAAGAAAATCTGGGCTGGAGCCAGCAAACAGTGGAGTGGAATGTCACCCGCATTTCCTTACTTCCCCTCCCCCTCCAGCATTCCCAGGGTTCCAGGACCCACATGGAGTAATAACCACGCTGGTTGGGGAGATGCAGTGGGTGGAGGAGAATTTCTGCCTCCTGCCTCTTCTAGGAACTTGTGTACATTTCCATTGAAGTTTGTAGTGTAATATATCAGTTAAAAGTCTGTTGTTATTCTGCTCCAGTTGGAGGCTTTATTTTGTCAGCATTGATCTGTCGCCTGGTGGTACGGTTTTGTCCTCTACTGCCTGGTGGTTGGGTGCCACCCCTTTTGCTCATTATGGTGGATCCCATCCACAGCAAAGGAGTCTAGTGTTCATCAGTATTTACAGATCTCTAAGGCACTGGTGGTGACCCACTTTCTTGTGCAACAGTCAGTGCTTAAAATGTTGCAGTAGAACCTATACACCCTGATCCTGTTAAAAAAAACTGGGGATTTTTCTGGGTGGCTGTTTTGGGTTTCTTTAGGGAAAAAACCCTTACGAAACAGGCCTTGCGAAACAGCAAATATGGTTCTACTTAAATTCATGCTTTTCAAAAAACATTTTAAACACCTGTTATTAGCTGCCTTTCTGCTTTACAGGAACTGAAGGCAACTTACAGTGCACAAAGCATCAAAACACAATAAAATATGTAAAAAAAACCCAACTGAAAATCAGTCATTTAAAGCAACTGGTAAGCAGAAGAACTGAAACTAATGTGGTCCTGAATAAAGGTACCTTCAGCTTTCTTCTAAAAGTTGAGGTTAAACACCACTTCTTGGGGAAGTTGTTCCATAATTGTGGGACTGGAACCAAAAGGCCATCTCTCATGATCCCACCGAATGAGCTTCTTTGATTGATGGGACCATCAGGAGGGCTTCTTCCCATGACCATGAATTAATTCCTGGTCAGGAGCAAGTGGGAGAAGATGGCCCTTCAGATATCCTGGCCCCAAGCAGTGGAGGGCTTCAAAGGTCAAAACCAATGCTTGGAAGCACATCAGCTGAATTCAGTTTCCTGCAGAAGAAACTTTATACTTATTCCTCTCTGAGCATAAAGTGGAGATTGAATTGAGCAGTGTGTTTCTGTCTCCAGCCTTTTGAAAGGGTGTCGCAGCACGTGGTAATTCCTGCAAGCATTTCAGGAAGGTTCTCTTTTCTGGGCTGAAGTTCGAAGACTTGAACTATGTCTTGAAGAGGCAGTTGTGTGGATGAGGGATTTGTGTGTGCGTGTGCGTGTGCACGCACGCACGCGCATTAGGTGCATTAGGAAAAAGCAGCAAACTTGTGGGGGGGTGAAAAATTTACAGAAAGAATACATGAGGGTTTTTTTTGAAGGTGTAATATTAAGATGTTAAATTATTTTTATGTTCATTAGTTTTCCCTTAAACTCAGCTATCTTTTCTTGACTAATAACTTTATAATTACTCTTAATCTGCCCGTGAAGTGAAGAACTCCCCACCCCCTGGCAAATGTTAGTCGAGTCTGTGCAGTGGCTGGAGATCTTGTGCTGGATTTAACAGTCTGCTGCTGATAGTAGAAATTCTGACTCCCTTTTCACCCAAGCAGTTGAAGCCTGTAAACTTTTTTTATACAAAAGGAATCATTCCTACAGAGGAATCATTGAGTCTGTCATCTGCACCTCTGTAACTGTGTGGTTTGGTTCTGCAACCCAACAAGATCGACACAGACTTCAGAGAATAATCAGAACTGCAGAAAAAACAATTGCTGCTAACCTGCCTTCCATTGAGGACCTGTATACTGCACGGGTCAAAAAAAGGGCTGTGAAAATATTTACTGACCCCTCGCATCCTGGACATAAACTGTTTCAACTCTTACCCTCTAAACGTTAACAGAGCACTGCACACCAAGACAACTAGACATAAGAACAGTTTTTTCCCGAATGCCATCACTCTGTTAAACAAATAATTTCCTCGATAATGTTAAACTATTTATTATATATTTATTATATAATTACTACACTACTTTTTTCATCATTCCTATTATCCATCTCCTCCCACTTATGACTGTATGACTATAGCCTGTGCTGACATTTCATTTTATTTTATGATTTTACATTTTATGTTTTTATTACTATTGATTGTTTCCTGATTGCTTACTAGACCTATATGACAATCATTAAGTGCTGTACCTTATGATTCTTGACAAATGTATTTTCTTTTATGTACACTGAGAGCATATGCACCGGAGACAAATTCCTTGTGTGTCCAATCACACTTGGCCAATAAAGATTCTATTCTATTCTATTCTATTTTAATGACAGAAAACAAAGCAAGATTAAGTGAGACTTTCTGGCTCCCTCGGTCACCTCCATTTTTGCCTGTTTGAAAACTGAACTTCCTTTTTGTGTAGGTTTGAACAGTGTTTGTGCAAGATTTACTAAAAACATTTCTGTGTTAACACCCCCCACCCCCCACCCCCTTTATTCTAGGAACAAAGGACCTGGTTGTAAAAGCACAAGTGTTAGCTGGTGGCCGAGGGAAAGGAACCTTTGAAGGTGGCCTTAAAGGTGGAGTGAAAATAGTCTTTTCGTAAGTTCTGCCTTTAATGAGTAATGATCCTTTTTTTTTAGCAAGAAGTGTGCGCAGTTTGTCGTTTCTGTTTCAGTGTGCATGATTGATTGAACACTTAAAGCAATAATCCCAAAGGGATCTGAAATAAGGTCCACTGGAGCAGTCAGCTCTGGGGGAGGGATCAGATGACGTTTTGTTCGTGAATACAGGAGAACTCAACATCAAATGAGTATTCCACAACCTCTCAAGCTTTCTCTGAAGAACGTCGTATAAAGAAGGTCTTGTATTTAATGTGACCCACATATAAGATTCTCATGTTCTTTAGCCCTCTTTTTTGGAAAATAAGTCGGGTACGTCAGTTACAAAGAACTTCACATGTGATGCAAAATGATTTAGGTAGAAGCTGATAAACTTTGACAAACATTTCAGAACTATGCTTGATCCAGAAATGATTAAGTGACGCCCCAGTTAGATGGGTGGACTTTGCCATGAATTTTAGGCAGAGTCTATTTGACTGGAATGCAAAGGCTTAAATGTGTCCGACTGTGTAGCCTGTGCATCAAATACATTCATTCTGATAGTGGATAAAACATGATTTGAGTTGCCGTTACTTAAACATCTATCTATATAAAAAGCTAACCATCCGTTTGTTGGTGACTCCCTAACGCCAAAAAGGCTGGGCCCCAAATTTTCACATGACGTCCCTCCCTGTTGCGGGCAGGTAATCGGACCTTCAAATCGCCGAAAGTCCATACACAAGCCAGGTAAAACGTCTTTTTCCTGGCGCACCAGGCCATGAAGCTGGCTGTGTTTAACTGTCACCCTTAGAATGTCCGTGCAGCCTGTCTGTCTGTGGCCTGAGGGCGTGGGATGAGGGCTTAGAATGTTCGCAGAGATGGCCACAGATGAGCAGTGAAAACAGTAAATAGGTAACACTGTTAGGTAATATGAGTGGAAGTGAAACACACACTTTGCCGTGTGAGACGTCAGGTGGGGTTCCCCCCCACACAAACATGCAGGTAACTTTCACTCTCTGTGCCTCACCCACTATGACCACACAACACACATACTCTCATCCACATCCAGCTCATCCTCACACACCTCACTCTGCCCTCCCTCACATCCAACCACCACTTACCCACTTCCTCACCCATATTCGCCACAGCTCTCTTTTACTAAAAGCGAGCTGGAGTTTGCCTTTTTCTTCTAAGAAAATCCGCAGGGTGGGGGCGAACCAACACTACTACCTCTGCTTCTCTTGCACATGGCCCTTTAAAAACCCAGGGAGCTGGCCTCGATTTGAGCGCCTCACCACCCTGCCTCTGCTGCCTGACTGGGATAGCCTCCTTGCCCCAGTTCTGCCTTACCCAAGCCAGGACTGTGCGTGTCAACCAGCCTCATGGACAGCGGGATTCGCACTCTGGACAGTTCTGTTGTGGAATGGGAAGGGTTACCTTATACTAAAAACCAAGACAGCACCATATAATAATGTGAATTGAAAAGGGAAAGAGGGATTCCATTTGACCACTCCAAAAGAAGAAAAAGAGGAGGAGGAGAAGTTTGGATTGATATCCCCCCTTTCTCTCCTGTAAGGAGACTCAAAGGGGCTTACAACCTCCTTGCCCTTCACCCCTCACAACAAACACCCTGTGAGGTGGGTGGGGCTGAGGGATCTCCGAAAATCTGTGACTATCCCAAGGTCACCCAGTTGGTGTGTGTGGGAGTGCGCAGACTAATCTGAATTCCCCAGATAAGCCTCCACAACTCAAGCTGCAGAGCTGGGAATCAAACCCAGTTCCTCCAGATCAGAGTGCACCTGCTCGTAGCCACTATGCCACTGCTGCTCCCAAAAGGCTATGCTGGGGATCATTGGACCTGCATGGACATCTGTGTGGGTTGCGGACTGTGATGAGAAGGACAATTGCCACAGCAACGCGTGGCCGGGCCCCGCTAGTCTATAATAATTTTGTAATCGCCAATTGCAAATTGCCTCCAAACATCTCTTGTCTTGAAAACCCTGCCAGAGTTGCCATAAGTCAGCAGTGAGTTGATGGGGGAAAACCCCACTGCTGTCCCTCCAGATGGCGTTAGGTCTCACAACCTTAAGCCAATAAACGGGAGTATTGATCAGTAGTGTTTATGGAATAGGCATCGAAGCACCACACTTGGCAAAGCCAGTTCTGACGAAGCTGCCGTTCACAGTCCCCTTTATCCCCCGTAAGCACCCCTTTTGTTTTCCCAAGAGTTTGTGAAAAACAGCCTTTGGAGCTACGGCCAGTGGTCAGTGGCGGGTAGCAAGAGAGAAAACCACCTGGCTTCTTACCCTGCAGGATAACGGATGTAACACAGTTCCCATGGGACAGGAGTACCAGGGGAAGCCTAGTTGTCTGTAAAGCGTGTGAAGCCATAAAGTAGAGATCAAGGAAAGAATGCACAGATGGCAGTGGATACATATAGCAGGCTGGTTACATATATCTTTCTAGCAACAGCAATTTGTTATTTTAAGCCGTTGCACGGTTCCAGGAATGTATCTCAATCACCTAGATAGCATCCTTCTGACCGATGGCTTGATGCCTGTCTTTATTGCTGGCTGCCTGCCAGCTGGCGTTAACAGCTGATGTCCTCCTCGTGTGCTTAGTGGGGGTGGGGTGGGGTTATTGATTGCTGCATATTCCTTTGGGAAGGGGAGAGCGCAGAGCAGCAGTCAGCGTGAATATCCAGCTCGTGATTAAGCAGCTGCCCCCGGTGGCGTTTCCCTGAGTGCTGGCTTTCCTTTCACGGAACAGCTCTGCTGCCTTTTCTTGAAAACTCGGAATTAGCTCAGCAGGCCGGATCCAAAGATGCTGTTTAGAATTTCTGCTGGGAGGAAGAGCAGAGGGCCAGTTGCTGATTTCCCTACTTGTGCTTCATGTCTTCATTTTCCCTACTTGTGCTGCTCTGGGACTGCCTTGAGCCCAGAAGCAGAATTTCTGGGGGATGCCACAGGAGGTGAGAAACTGGGATGGTTCACTCCTTTCGAGGTGCTTTAGATCTGACCCAGTCTGTCTCGCTCTCCGTTTTATTGCTGCTCTCTCAAAGATTGCAGTACCCTATTTTGATAAGGTAAGGATGGATTTTGACCTAAGTTTAGAGAGAGTCATAGAATCATAGAGTTGGAAGGGGCCACACCAGCCGTCTAGTCCAGCCCCCTGCTTTCCCAGACAAGTGTTTGTCCAGGTGCTGTTTAAAGACCACCAGTGAAGGGAGCTCACCACCTCCCTAGGCAGCTGGCTCCACCGCAGCACAACGGTTACTATAAATTCCCCCCTGCTTAAAATCAAGTTTGATCCTCATAATTTATACACGTTATTGCAAGTCATGTCTTCTGCTGCCAGCAAGAGCAGCTTCCTGCCCTCCTCTTAAGTGACAACTTTTCAAAAACTTGAAGAGAGCAATCTTGCCCCCTCCACCTCCTCTTCTCCTGACTGATTGTGCCCAAGTTCTTCAGTCTTTCCTGCTGGGGCTCCTGAGCCCCCAGGCCCCAGATCACCCTCGTGGCTCTCCTCTGCACCCCCTCCATTCTGTCCACAGCCTTTTTGAAGTGAGGCTTCCAGAACTGCACGCAGGACTCCAGGTGAGGCTCGACCAATGCAGTGTACAGCGGGACTAATACAGCTTGCAATTTCTGCGTTTGCCTCTGTTGATACACCCCAAGATTGCATGAGTCATTTTTGTTGCTGCATCACACCCATTGCTGCTCATATTTACTCCCATACCCCAAGATCTTGTTCACACAAGTTGATTCTTGGCACTACATTTTTTCCCCTCTAGTCTGTTGGTTAAATTTGAAAATCTCTATTCTAGGCTGAAGAGGGTATGAAAGTTTAAATTTTGCTATATGTGAACTGTTTGTTTTTGTAAAAGGGGATTTTGACCATGTTTTGTGAAGTTGCTTCAGGTAGACAATGCAACTGAACTAGCAAATGCCAGGGCTCCATTCAGACCTGTGAAAAGAGAAGGTGCCCAGTTTTTGATAAGCTTTGAGATTTTCTGTATACTAGATTCTCAACATTGCATCATATTTTCATTTTGTTATATATTTTGTTATATATAAGCGTTGATTTTTGTCCTCTGGACTGATTGCTCGTTTGCTTGTGAGAGCCAGCATGGTATAGTGGTTAAGAACAGATGCACTCTAATCTGGAGAACCAGGTTTGATTCCCCGCTCTGCTGCTTGAGCTGTGGAAGCTTATCTGCTGAACTAGATTAGCTTGTGCACTCCACCATATGCCAGCTGGGTGACCTTGGGCTAGTCACAGTTCTTCAGAGCTCTCTCAGCCCCACCTACCTCACAGGGCGTTTGTTGTGAGGGGGGAAGGGACAGGAGATTGTATGCCCCTTTGAGTCTCCTTACAGGAGAGAAAGGGGGGATATAAATCCAACTCTTCTTCTTGATGATGGCAGAGATGTCTTTATCAGTTTCTGCATTATGGACTGAAATTCTAGCCTAAATGTGTGAATTCAAAGGAAAATCTGGTTGTAGCCAGAAACCAGAGATCATGGTTCTCATGTTGTCTCAATGTGTGGACATTTCGCATTGCTCTAGTTGTAGAGATGATGGATTTTTAGAAACCTACCGTTACTGTTGTCGTGTCATGAGCCTGGCTCTCTGTCATTTCAGTCCAGAAGAAGCACAAGAGATTTCCTCCAAAATGATTGGGAAAAAGTTGTACACCAAGCAGACGGGCGAAAAAGGCAGGATATGCAATCAAGTATTTATTTGTGAGCGAAGGTATCCCAGGAGGGAATATTATTTTGCTATAACAATGGAAAGATCGTATCAAGTGAGTAACCTGTCTTATGGAATGCTGCTTTTTGGGGAACACACGGGTGTGGACTTGTGCTTGCCTGTCTTCACAGTGCTTGTGTGGAACGGAAGGCGTCCTGGTAGCTCGCTTGCCATAAGGCTTGGCAAAGAAGAAGAAGAGGAGGAGTTTGGGTTTCTATCCCCCCTTCCTGTCTTGTGAGGAGACTCAAAGGGGCTGACAATCTCCTTGCCCTTTCCACCCCACAACAAACACCCTGTGAGGTAGTTGGGGCTGAGAGAGCTCCGAAGAACTGTGACTTGCTCTGCCCAAAGTCACCCAGCTGGTGTGTGTTGGAGTGCACAGGCTAATCTGGTTCAGCAGATAAGCTTCCACAGCTCAAGCGGCAGGGCAGAGCAGGGAATCAAACCCAGTCCCTCCAGATTACAGTGCACCTGCCCTTAACTACTGCTCCACGCTGGGTTGTGTGTGTTTTTGGGCATGTTAATTGGATTTTGGCCTATCAAATGTTGCCAATGCTGTTTGCTACAGAATTGTGCAACTGAATGTATAGTTAGATAAAATCAGCATTAAGTGTGCTGCAAAATGTCTGGGAGGGGTAAAAAAAGAAAGAAATCACAGCCAGAGAGGTGCTGTCAACTGTGAGTTTGTTCTCATGCATTACAGTTCAGGGGATCTTTTAGACTTTGCAGCGCTCTGGAAAGCTCTTAGAAATAAATCTCATGGCGAGATTTCTTTCCATCTCTACCAAAGGAAACCATCTCTCCATCCCTAAATTCTTCTCAAAGTCTCACAAATTTGAAAAGCAACCTGGGGGTTCAGAAAGGGGTTTCTAAAAATAGAAGGGACAATATCAAGAATTCATCAATTATAGTGCTCCTGTGTTAAGCTACTCTTTAAATTCAGGACTTATAGAAATCCCTAAATTCAGTTTTTTCTATTGCAAAACTATTGCAAAACTGAAAACCCACGTACCACGTGACACCTCCCTCTCCCCACCCTGGTCAGCCTGAGCAGTGCAGACTCAGGTTTTGGTGCAAATTTCATCTTTCATTAATCTGGTCAGTGTGTAGATCAAGAAGCATCGGGGGGGTGGGGGGAGGTTGGCAATTGCATCACTAGATGGAGCGATAGATCCTGTTTGTGTTGTGTGATGGAGTTTTTTTCTTGATTGTGTTCCCACCCTGTGCCTCTTGGTGTATCTCCGTGATCATAAACTCTCAGAAAATCTAGTGTCGCTAATTGGGATGTAACAGCTATTCAGAGACATCTGATTAATCATCTTATTTTTTAAAAAGCCCTCAAAACCTGTTACTTGGATTTTGTTTTGATGGAAATCCTATTATACAAAAGGCTAGCTGTGGTGGCAGCGACTCACTTCCAGCCAGTTGCCACACACACATGGCTTGCATGGTAGTGAGCAAGTTTTGTGTCTTCTATATCCTGGACTGAATTAAAGGGCCTCTAAAGACCCAGGCATAGAAGCAAGTGTTTATTTGCTCCATGGATGTATTAGTCCTTTTATGCCAACAAGCGCCTGACTAACCAGTTACCGTCTTGGTGGCATTTGGGATGCTCAGTCCTTTGCAGTGTCTCACATGGAACACTCTGTCGCGTTCTTCCCCTTCTAGGGCCCTGTGCTCATTGGCAGTTCTCAAGGCGGTGTCAATATTGAAGATGTTGCTGCAGAGAACCCTGATGCGATAGTTAAAGAACCTGTCGACATTGTGGAAGGCATCAAAAAGGAGCAAGCAGTAAAGGTACGGAAGAGTGTTCCCTTGTCTTCCAAATAGTGCAGGCAGGCTTGTGCTCACGCAGAACTGTGTCCTGTCCAGGGACAGTCCTCTTGGGTTGCGGTGGACAGGCAGGATTGGAAAGGGTCAGGGTTAGGGTTTCCATTTTCCTTTTGGGCCGTGGAGGCCGAGCGTTGCAGGATGCCTCCCCTGATGACAGAGATCCGTTTCCCTGGAGAAAAGGACTGTTCTGAAGGCCAGTTTGTACAGTTTTGTCCCTCAAAGTCCACCTTGAATCTCCAGGAATTTCCTCACCTGGAGTTGGCGACCATAGTGACAGATCCCTTGGGATAGTCTCTTGCCTTTAAACGGCATTCCCTCTCCCCAGAGCCCTTAGCGGGTTAGCCTGCATCAGCCGTATTGTGATGTGGCAAGAACAAGCAAAAATGCAGGCTGGGACTTCAAAGGAGGCGTGCAGCCCTGTAGTCTGTCCTGTCAAAGCTCCGTCTTCAGCTGAGTGCTCTGCAAAGGCTGCTGTTGTGAAGGAAGAGAGGGAGGAGGCTGTCAGGGGCCGGTCCATCCGCAGCCCACAGGGAACAGTCCCTTGAAAAGTACCTGCGCTAAGGCTTGGGACTTTTGGTGTGGCAGGTGTTTTCAAGATGCCCAACCGAGCAGGTTGAATGGCTGGCGTAGAGGCTCTTTGCACTACCCAGTGGAACACTAGGGCTTGAAGTAAAAATGTCCCTGGTCTTTTGCTTAGCTGTGGTTGGAGGTGGCCAGACAGCAGGTGGCTGGTTTTGCTGCTTCCGTAATTGGCACAGACTGACTTCTCTGTCAGTGCCCTGCGCCCTGCCCTGATTCCAAGAGATGCCCCTGATTACAGCGTTTCCAGTTTGGTTTGCTATTGTCAGCCTTGTTCACATGTTACAGCGGTGCATGTTCACTTGTGCATCAGAATACAACAGCCAATGCAGATTTCTGCTGTATGTGAAACTGGATAGACATGGGGCTTAAATCACAAGCTCAGGTGTACCTTTGTGGAATGAAACATGAGAGTGACTTACAGGATTCTGCTACCCTTTTGTTCTGTTCTCAGGTGGCTGAGAAAATGGGATTTCCTGCAAACTTAATAAATGAAGCGGCTGAAAATATGATTAAGATATATGACCTCTTTATTAAATTTGATGCCACAATGGTGGAAATTAATCCCATGGTTGAAGATTCAACTGGAATTGGTAAAGTATCTCAGTGACTGAAGTGTTGGGGCTTGTAACTGGATGTGGTCATTCTTCCTATACAGAACTAATTCCTCAGTGACAATCTGTTTTGAAAAATATGCAGCCCCACAAGGCCACCTTCCATGGGGCAAAAGACCCACACCGGGGCTTTGCTGCTGCCTAAGGGTAAGACCAGTGGCCACTGATCTTCCTCAGTGAAGAAGCCTTTTGGACTAAATGTGTATGGAATTTTCGCTGAGTGATAAAATATAGTGTTACCTTTTTTGCACCATTGGCCTTGGCCTTTTTTGCTCTCTTCTGTGTCGCCTGCTGCTGCTGCTGCTTTTGGCTCCTTCATGAGAGCATGCCATTCTGTCCACACATGGAAGTGTAATGACTTGGCGACTTGGCTTCTCCTGGAGGCTGAGCCGTAGAACATCTGCTTGGCATATGCAGAAAGGACACGGTTCAATCCCCAGCATCTCCATTGATTTTCTTTCAAAATGAAAAAGACCAGTCCAGAACCCGGGAGAGCGGCTGCCAGTCGGAGGAGACCAGATCAGCCTTGATGGGCTGGTCATCTATGCCGCCTGAAGCCGCTTCATAGGATCGTGTGTTCCAGAACATGATTTGGTCCTTTAAACTCTCAAAATTAGCCAACCTTTATAAGACTTAATGATGCTGCAAGAGGATATAGTGGAGAAATTTAAGAAAGACTTAGATGAATTTTTCACAATTAATGGGACTGAAGGAATATCTATTACTGGGAAATATCTGGGAAAAAGTAAAGCGTACATGAGAGGTAAACTAATGGTGATGGCAACAAAGCAGAAAAAGAAAGAATGGAGCAAAGAAATAAATACATGAGAATTTTGGAAGAACAGCATAAAAAGTCTTTGGACAAGACAATCTTAAGGGAGATTAAGTGTTTATATGCCAGACTCTGCCACTGGACACCCCCGCCCCCCCGGTCAGTCAGAGATGACCTCACAGCAGAATATTACAAATGCTTGGATGACCGGCTAACTTTGCCTTTACAAGAAGTGATGAATGAGATAAGTCAAGAGAAATAACTTCCACCAACATGACAGGAAGCACATTGTCACACTGACTCATGAAGAAGGTCACCACAGTTTTATAGACCTACTAGCGTGGCCCGGCCACGCGTTGCTGTGGCTTATTGTGGTGAAATGGGAAAGGAACAGTAGCAGCAAATCAATTGCAGAGGCCAGCAGTACATGCTCATGCAAACATGCAGCCTGATACTGTGCGATGTCAATGATGTGTGTGCCCGCATTCCTTGGGGTGGGGGGGAATGGAAAGGCACCCCTCCCACACATCTAGGCTGGCTGGTCATGATCCTTTACCTGGGAGTAAGTTTGGTTGGTGGCAATGGGTGTCGCTTCTGAGGAAACCCTCTGACGGGTGCGGCGCTTGGCCATTCCAGAAATGTCATGGTTTGCTGTACTGAGCTTGCTCCTGAGTAATGTCGTGCCAGGTTTTTTCTTAACTGTAACTGCGGTATTCAGGGGAATCTAGGGTGCCTGGCCCCTCCTTCCCGTCCACTTCCAGGTTGCACCTCACTCCCGTCCCTCCCTCCCTTCTCTTCCGTTGCATGCCACCCCTCCCCCTCACTCCCTTCCCTTTCCCTCCGGCTAGGGTGGTGGAGTCATATCAAGATGCTGGGCCCCCTGCCTCCCCTCCGCCCATGCAACCCCTCACTGTCTCCCCTCCCTCACTTCTCTCTTCCCTTGCATACCACCCCTCCCCCTCCCTCCTTTCCCCTTTCCCTCCCATGGGCGTGGGTGGGTCATATCAAGATGCTGGGCCCCTGCCTCCCCTCCCTTGCATGCCACCCCTCACTCTCTTCCCTCCCTCCCTTCTCTTCCCTTGCATGCCACCCCTCCCCCTCCCTCCCTTCCCTTTCCCTCCGCTAGGGTGGGTGGAGTCATATCAAGATGTAGAGATTTCACCTCCCCTCCCTTGCATGCCACAGCTCACTGTCTCCCCTCTCTCACTTCTCTTCCCTTGCATGCCTCCCCCCCCGTCCCTTTCCTCTCCCTCCCTCTCTTCCCTTGCATACCACACAGTGGTGGTGGATCCAAAAATTTTAATGTAGAGTTCCACATTGTTATAATAATAATGTAATGTATTAATAATAGTGTAATTATTATTATTATTATTAATAATAATAATTATTATTATTATTATTATTATTATTATTATTATTATTATTATTATTATTATTATTATTATTATTATTATTATTATTGGGTTTTATAAACCGCCTTAGCCTCGAAGGGCTCCTTAATGGTAGTAGGGATTCAAACTCAATAGTAGCACCAATATAGGCGGGGCAGTAGAACCTGACGGGGGCGTGGCCAACCATTCCAGAAGCGGGGCATTCCTGGGCAGGGCTGTGGCAAGAGACGCCCAGCAGCTTTGCCGGTCCTTGGGTGGGAAGCAGTACTGCACGCAGGCGCGAGCTTCCACGCATGCCTTTGGTGCACCTCCTGCTAGACTTCTTCAAGTTCTTGGCGCTGCTTCTGCAAGGAGAGTAACTAAAAGGCAAAAATCGCGTGACAAAATCACCAAGTGGTAACCCCCTCTTGGCACACACAAATAATTAGTAACCTACTCAGGGGAACCTGTGAGAAACTGCTGAATCCCATTTCTGATGCCACCCCTCCCTCTCAGTGGCAGTGGAGGTTAAGAACGTTAATATCTAATCTGGAAGGAACCGGGTTTGATTCTCCCGTTCTGCCGCCTGAGCTGTGTGGGGCTTGTCTGGGGAATTCAGAGTAGCCTGTACACTCCCACACACGCCAGCTGGGTGACCTTGGGCTAGTCACAGCTTCTCGGAGCTCTCTCAGTCCCACCTACCTCACAGGGTGTTTGTTGTGAGGGGGGAAGGGCAAGGAGATTGTCAGCCCCTTTGAGTCTCCTACAGGAGAGAAAGGGGGGATATAAATCCAAACTCTTCCTCCTCCTCTTCTTCTTCTCCTCCTCCTCCTCCTCCCCTCTCCCTCGTGTGTATGTGTGTGTGTATGTGTTTCACTTCCACTCGAGCTACTGCCTATGTGCTGTTTCCACTGCTCATCTTTGGCCATCTGAGTGAACATTCTAAGGGCACGAACATTCTAAGGGTGACAGTTACACACAGGCCCCTCCCTGTCCTTCACCAGGGAGCGCCAGGAAAAAGGCGTTTTTACCTGGGCCAGGTATGAAATTTCAGGTATGTGAACATCTGAAAACACTCTCGCCTGACTGACTATAGTGGCTGGGAATTTTCAGAGGAATTGGCCCAGCAGTTACTGAGGTACCCTGTCATCAACACATACACGGTTAGCTTTTTATATATATAGATATCGCTCCTAGATGTGGATTATGAAATATTCACAACAATTATGGCGACCAGACTTAGAAGGTATACAAATTAATTCATGAAGATTTATACTGAAAAGATATATGAAAGATAATGTGTGTTTTGTAATTAGTGCCATGGAGTTTGTTAAATTGGAAAAAAAAGCAGCATTCATATTTTTAGATGCAGGAAAAGCCTTTGGTCATTGACTTCTATATCAAAGATGCTAGAAAGCCTTAAATTGTAGTTCAAGACTTCTTAATTGAATACAAAGCATTTACCCAAATCAGCGTACAAGGATATTAATAAATTGTGTTCTTACCGAGGAATTACAAACTGAAAAAGGAACACATCAGGGCTGTCCATTATCTCTATTGTTGTTTGTTCTTGGACAGGAAGTTCTAGGAACAAGGATTAGAAGAGATAAAAAAACTGAAGGTTTGAGTGTTAATGGAGAAGAATTAATTTGAATAGACAAAATGATACATTATTCAAAGATGATTTTGTAACATGGAAGAAAATATAGGAAGATTTGCAAAGATGGACTAAACTAAAAATTTAATGGTTAAGAAGAATTGCCTCTGTTAAGACAAGTGTTATATAAAAACTGAATTTCTTGTTTCAAATGCTTCCAATCTGTATAAAAGATAAAACCTTGAAGGAATGGCAAATCCACTCATCTGGAATGGCAAGAAACCCAGAATAAGATTTAAAGTCTTAGAAGACAAAGAGGAGGACTGACGGTTTCTAGTATTTAATTATATCACCAAGCAGTGGGATTGATTTGGATTTTAAACTGGATTAAATATCCAGACCAAAGAATTATCAGCTTGGATATTGAATTGAATGCTGAAATTCATAGTTATTTATGGACAGAGAAAGTGGGACAGATGAAATGCTTAAACCCAAAAGATTCCCACATAATAAAGAATATATTTACGGATATCTGGATATATACACTACATGTCCCCACAAAAGACTTATTTTGACAAAAAGATGCAAAAGGACAATGACAGTATAACTTACAAAGAGATGATTAGTACATAAGAAAAAATTAAATTGTGGTAAGGGATGAAAGATGAAGGAAAGGAATTAGAATAACTGATATACTTTAAAATAGCTTCAAGATTGAGAAGAAAACTAAGAGCAATAGGAGGAATATTAAGGGAGCTAACAGAATATAAAACCAAAATTACCCGACAAAAACAGCATTTGTTGGGAAGAATATGCAACCTTTTGTTAAAATATGGGACCAAAATGGAACAAGTGAAAGGATGTATGGCAAAATGGATGAACAATTTCCAGGAAGAAGTATCCTTTCAACAATTGTTACAACCTGCCAGACTTTAAGGGAAAACTGGTACAAGTTGATGTATAGATGTTACATCACTCCGAAAGATATATTGAAGATGAGCAAAAATGTGCAAGGAACTTGTTGGAAATGCAGAGAAGAAAACGGAACATTTTAGATACCTTGGTAGACAAAGGGAATGCTGTGGACATAGAATACCTTGATTTTAGTAAGTCGTTTAACAAGGATGTCCCATGATATTCTTGCAAGCAAACTGGTAAAATGTGGACTAGACCATGCTACTGTTGGCTGGATTTGTAATTGGTTGACTGACCGAACTCAAAGAGTGCTCACCAATGGCTCATCTTCATCCTGGAGAGAAGCGACTAGTGAGGTGCCGTGGGTTCTGTCCTGGGGCCAGTGCTATTCAATATTTTTTATCAACGACTTGGATGATGGAATGGAGGGCATGCTAATCAGATTTGGAGATGATGCCAAATTCATTTTGTTTGTTTTGCTCTCTAATCTGTCCAGGTCCTTTTGAATTATGACCTTGTCCTCTGGGGTATGAGCCACTTTCCTAAAGTGGCTCATACCCCAGAGGACAAGGTCAGAATTCAAAAGGACCTGGACAGATTAGAGAGCAAAACAAACAAAATGAATTTCAACAGAGATAAATGTAAGATTCTACACTTAGGCAGAAAAAATGAGATGCACAGATATAGGATGGGTGACATCTGGCTTGACAGTAGTACAAGTGAAAGGGATCTGGGAATCTTGGTAGATCACAAACTTAACATGAGTCAGCAGTGTGATGTGGTGACCAAGAAAGCCAAATGCAACGCTGGGCTGCGTCAGTAGGAGTATAGCATCTAGATCAAGGGATGTAATAATACCTCTCTATTCTGCATTGGTCAGATCTCACCTGAAATACTGTGTCCAGTTCTGGGCACTGTAATTCAAGCTGGAACGGGTCAACAGGAGGGCGACCAAAATGGAAAAAGGTCTGGAATCCATGCCTTATGAGGAGAAACTTGGGGAGCTGGGTATGTTTAGTCTGGAGAAGAGAAGGTTTAGGGGTAACGTGATAGCCACGTTTAAATATTTGAAAGGATGTCATGTTAAAGAGGAAGCAAGTTGTGATGCATAGGACAAGACTAGGACCAGGAGTCATATGTTCAAGGTGAAGGAAAAGAGACCCCACCTGAACATCAGGAAAAACTTCCAGACAGTAAGGACTGTTCAACACTGGAATCCACTGCTTCAGCGTGTGGTGTAGTCTCTTTGGAGGTTTTTAAACTCAGTCTGGATGGCCATCTGTCAGGAGTGCCTTGACTGTGTTTTCCTGCAAGGCAGGGGGTTGGATTTGATGGTCTTGTGGTCTCTTCCAACTTTATGATTATATACAGTGGACTTGTAAAAAAAAGTGAAAAAATTGGAAAGAAATACATGCAGAAATCCAAAAAATACTGAAAATCAAGTTCTATATGAATGTAAAGATTATACTATTAGAAATTCTCCCAGAGAATTTGCCAGGAAAACAGCAAGAACTATTCTTACATTTATTATCTGCAGCAGAGTGATCACGGCATACAGGTGGGAAGCAGGCGCTTGCCCTGGCCAAGTCATGTGGGAAGAGGAGGGAGAGGCTGCGCTGCAACGGCAGAGCTTGCGAGTCTCTCAAACAAAAGTCCAAAACAGGAGTTTCATGAGAAATGGAAGTTATATTTCTTGCATTGTACTGATAGATCTAAATGTTTTGGAGAAGTAAAAAAGGCAACTAAAATAATGGGACTAATGTTAAAAAATCGATCCAGTACACTATTATCTGCAGATGTTTTTGAGATGTGAGAAGGGCAGCTGACTGATTTGTAGTTAATGTGTAGCAGATTTACTGTATTCTGACCTTTAAAAAAAGATTAATCTTAACAAAGTTATATTACTTGAGTAATGATAGATAAGAATGGTTTTATAGAATTTAGAATATGATATGAGTGTGTGTGTATATAATGTTGTCATTTTTATCCATGAAGGTTTATTCTTTTATATTTTGTTAAATCTATAATTATGTTGTTTTTAAAATATAAAATAAATAAGCATAATAAGAAAAAATTAACCAACCTTTGATTTAAGAAAAGCAGCATAAACCAGTTCAAAATAAGCCGGATTTTCTTTTCTTAGTTGGAAAAGTAGTACTTATTTTTAATGTGAAGAGTCTAAACTACGTTTTTTTGCCTTCCCAAGTGATGTGTATGGATGCAAAGATAAACTTTGACAGCAATGCAGCTTATCGTCAGCAGAAAGTCTTCAGCTTGCAGGACTGGTCCCAGGAGGACGCGAGAGACAGGGACGCCGCCAAAGCGGACCTCAACTACATTGGGTTGGATGGAAACATCGGCTGTCTGGGTATGTAGGTTGAGGGACATTGATGCGGAGACCTCAAAGAATGTGGATGTTTGGGAGACTGATCTCTCTCTCTCTCTCTCTCTCTCTCTCTCCCCTCCCCCACTTTCAGTGAATGGGGCTGGTCTGGCAATGGCCACAATGGATATAATTAAACTTCATGGAGGCACTCCAGCAAACTTCCTTGATGTTGGAGGTGGTGCTACAGCACAGCAAGTAACAGAGGCCTTTAGACTTATCAATTCTGATAAAAAGGTAAGACTACCTTGACTACAGAAAGGCCTTCTTTCCTGTGACTTCCTATTCATGCCTTAGGGGCACCAGTGGGACTGAAAGGCAGGGCCAGGGATATGAAGGTATGTCCCTCTGGGGAGGCTTTTTCCCTCGCCTGGAGTCCCCTCCCGGCTGTTTCACCTCTTCTGAGTTTTCCCTGGCAACATGTGCGCAGGGGCCACTAAAAACTTTCAGGAGAGAGTAAGCAAGAAACAGGTTAAGTCTATCTAGATTCTGTTTTTTATTCTCATGTATTAAACGGGGTGTGTGTGTCTGTCTGAAATCCTTCAGATATTGTGAATATTTCTTCATCTCCACTCCCCCACAATCCTTTTCATAGGATCAGGCAATTGACAGCATATTAAGGAATGAATGTTCTTTTTTGTTTGTACTGACCAGTCCATGGGTCCCCAATTTTTTTGAGATAGTGGGTACATTTGGGATTCTGACACAGGGTGGTAAGCACAGTCACAAAATGGCTGCCCTGGTAGGTGGAGCCAACCACAAAAAAGCTGCTTCAGGAGGCGGAGCAGCTACAAAATGTCAGGTTGTATCTTGTCAAAAGGCCCAAGTCTCATCCATGAAGCATTGATGGTCATAAGATTGAGTAGGTTTCCTGCTTAAACTGTCTGGGAGGAGCCCTCCATTCCTCCAGTAGCCAAAAGGCTCATGGAGACTCTGTTGCTGGAAATGCTTCTGTTGCTGTCCTGAAATTCCTCTAGATCAGGGGTAGGGAACCTGCGGCTCTCCAGATGTTCAGGAACTACAATTCCCATCAGCCTCTGTCAGCATGGCCAATTGGCCATGCTGGTAGGGGCTGATGGGAATTGTAGTTCCTGAACATCTGGAGAACCGCAGGTTCCCTACCCCTGCTCTAGATGAAAGGTGGCCATTATGTTCCTGCAGCACTTAAATGGTTTGAAGCTGAGTCCACCCCACAACTTCTTTATGGTGCCCAGCGAGGTCCCTTCACCAATTTTGTGCCATTGGAACTGGGACAGTCTAAATTTTGGAGATCAGCCCTTCAAGTTCTAATTCTGCTTTGTGATGCAGGCCCTGCGAGAGCGGAGGCTGGAGGGCAGGTGGCCAAACGCCACGACTAGCTTCGCCTGTCTTTTCTCCCATCTGGACTTGCCTTGTTGGTTTTGGTTGATGATTTGCAGTCTACATGGAAGCAGCCCGTGGAATCAAACGACTCCTCGCTGGGCTTTTCTTCACAACTTTTACTCAATCTGTGTTAGGGTCTGTTACTCCGTTGGTCATCAAACAAGACTCAAGAAGGGTTCAAGAGCTTTATTGGAACTGTGTCAACTCAAGGCTCAGATAACCGGAACTGAAGTTTGGCTCTCTGGCCTCTGGTATATACTTGTCAATTACTGAAAGGTTCAACCCATATTCCCCCCCCCCCCCCGCATTCCCCACAAATCAGCATTAGAAAGGACCGTGGGAACAGAGACCTTGTTTGGGACAGACAGTTCACTCCTCTGCAGAAAGGCAGATAAGAATGAACATTTAAGCTCTATTGTTACATGCAAGCAGGGGAGGCCTCCTTAGCCCCGGGCGATGATAATAGCAGAGCCGTCTGTGACCTTGGTGTGGGCGTGCAAGCTACCAGGCTGGGGGTGGTGCAGGCCTGACAATCTGGGCTATGAGCAGAGAACTCCTTAAACAGTGTGTGGCAGACGGAGAACGCCAGTCCAATCTAACCAGTTCTCCAGCCTTTATTGTCAATGAATCTAATAGGTACTCCCCCTCTTCCATGGTGTAGTTAACTAATCTTGAAGTACCTTTTACTCTGGCATGATGCCTGGCTGCCTGGAAGGTCTGATGCAGGAAGACTCCTCATCAGGAGAGACAGGGGTCCAGAGGCAATGGATCTGGGCACATAGAAGCACTGGAACATGTATCGGTACTATAACAACATCTGTACTAGTTTTATTTGGCACTGCTACATAGATTCCAGGTCACACAGGACAATTTTATATCTTCCTGCTGCTTACAGAGACCAGTCCTGATATTACGTTCCGTGTTGCCAGGTTTTGTGTAGCAACACTTGGAGTGTGAGACCTCAGTCCCAGAATAAAGCAGTCTGTAGATTTAAAACTATAGACTTTATTGGTGATCAAGGCATAACAAGAGATAGATGATTTCTGAGGACACATGACAAGGGATAGATCTTAAATCCCCACAGCCTTGGACCCGCCCCCACCTGGCCAAGGTGCCGCAGCTGCAACATAGAGACAAAGGAAACGATACTGTGATTCAATTACAAAACGGTAACACAAAAGGCAGGAACCATCACACCTAGGAGGGCCGTGCCCCTTCCTGGTTATCAGTCTAATGCTAAGGAAGGGAGGGGGGAACAGACGAGTTGGCACCTAGCCCACGGCCGATGGCTCTCTGAATGGAGGGTGGGTCTCCCTCCTCCCAACACCGGTCAGGGTTGTCCTGACATGAAGTACGTTTGACAGGATGCCTTTTAATCTACACAGCCCATCAGAAGTCTTGCTGAGCAAAAAGCCCACCTGGCCCCACCTACTTTCTGAATTCACTCGAGAGGTTCCAAAAAAGATGTCTGGCCTGGCCCAATCCTACATCCATCGGTCATCAGCGAAAAGCAGTGATTAGGATGAAGACTTACCCTACTATAATATTTTGTTAACGTTACTGTTTCCTTAGCTGAGCTTTCCTGGTGTTGTTGTCAGGAGGCCTGTTAATTAAGGGATTTGCTTTTGCTGCTTTCTGGATGCTGAGGGTGGTGGAATGGGTTAATTGCATTTCTAACTATGCATAGAGGCAATGCCGGGCCTTGATTCCCCTATTGTGCCGCTGCTTCTGGCATGAGCAGTTGCTTTCTGTGGAGAATGCACACACATGCTCAGTTATGAAGCAAACTTGGGGTTTACATATAGACCTAACCGACCCCCTACTGTAGCTCCCCATCATGCTTTAAATGAGAAGGACGTTGTAGAATTGCCTCTGCTGGCTTCCAGAGTTGAAAAAAAAGACACACACACCCCCGCCCACTCAAATGTAGACATGGCCGAGTTCTAGCTTCAGAAAATGTGGGAATCATTTGCATGGCTTCAGTCCTTACAACTGTCCAGTGTGTCTCGGCATCCGGTTCCAGGTTACTTTTCAAAAGACGAGTTTCAGGAAGATTCCACTCCTGGGCTGTATTTGAGGGAGAGGTTCCAAGTAACAGCTGACAAGTTGTTTTAGACCTTGCTGTCCCTTGTAGCGGTAGCCTTTACGTCACTAGCTTTTTCTTGCTGGGCTTGAAAGTTGATTGATTATTGCATGTTTAGTTAAGAAACAATCATTTATCTAGATGATAATCACGTGCTTGTGATAGAACAGACCTAGAAAAACATGAGATTGATATTTTGCTATCCATATTCACTACTGTGATAAGCCAATCAGATTTCTCTGGATGGAAGTCTCAGAAGAAGATTAGGTGAGATCTCTGGGTGTAGATAACTTGGGCTTTTAAAATCATCCCTAGAGCAATAAATCAAAAACTCGAAACCTGATTTGCTTCTTTGCACAATTAGTCTTTATAATATGATTAATGACTTTGATCATTTCAGCACTTATTTCTACAGTAATGGGAGGGTTAATTTTTTCCACGTTTGTGATTCCTACTGACACCTAATACCAATAATGAATTATTTTCATAATTAAAGGGGAAAAGTCTCTGCAGGTTTTCAGCCTGGTTTGCTGAAGCTTAAAGAGCGAAACTCACCCCTTACTTGCAAACACTTGGACAGATTGTCTGGATTAGCAGATTTAAAGGTTGATAATCATCTTTTAATAGATAAATCCTAGAGAACTCTGCTGCTGAACAGTTTTTCATAGACAAAAACTTTTGCAATTGTTTAGTCCTGGCTCTCTTATTGACTTGGACAGATCTATGGCTACCAATCTTGATCCTCCTTGATCTGAGATTGCAAATGCCTTAGCAGACCAGGTGCTCAGGAGTAGCAGCAGCAGCAGAAGGCCATTGCTTTCACATCCTGCATGTGAGCTCCCAACGGCACTTGGTGGGCCACTGCGAGTAGCAGAGTGCTGGACTAGATGGACTCTGGTCTGATCCAGCTGGCTCGTTCTGATGTTCTTAATGTGGGGAAAGAAATCTCATTATATCCTCGACGTGGTGGAAAGGCCTGGCAAGTTGCAGCTGATTTATGGTGACTCCTCAAGGTTTTCAAGGCAAGAGGCATTCAGAGGTGGTTTTGCCGTTGCTTGGCCTTCCTTGGTGGTCTCCCATCCAAGCCCTGACCAGGGCTGACCCTGCTTAGCTTCTGAGATCGGGCTAGCGTGGGCCATCCAGGTGAGTGTTGCTCTTCTCCTGGAGACTAACACTGTTCTGCCTGCATTCTGTGTGAGAGAACTTAAGAATCAGGGTATGTTTTGCCTGCAGTGTGTGGGGGTTTGAAGCATAAAAACAGAGGCCTTGTCTGTCGTTGACGCTGTTATCTTTTGGAACAGGGATTCTTTATCAAACGAAGATTCTCCTTTTTGCAAGTAGGAAAAGGATGGGAGGAATGTATTGTCGAAGGCTTTCACGGCCGGAATCACTTGGGTGCTGTGTGGTTTCCGGGCTGTATGGCCGTGTTCTAGCAGCATTCTCTCCTGACGTTTCGCCTGCATCTGTGGCTGGCATCTACTTCCATCAGATCCTCTGAAGATGCCAGCCAGAGATGCAGGCGAAACGTCAGGAGAGAATGCTGCTAGAACACGGCCTTACAGCCCGGAAACCACACAGCACCCAAGATGGGAGGAATCTTCTCTGCTTTTTATTCATCTTCTGTTCTTATGGGATGCTTTTCTACACAGGTACAAGCTATTCTAGTAAACATTTTTGGAGGCATCATGAGGTGTGATGTGATTGCACAAGGTATAATTGTGGCAGTGAAAGATTTGGAGCTAAGAATACCAATTGTGGTACGGTTACAAGGTGAGCCTTTCCTTATGCATTTACCGAGTCTGATTTTTTGCTTCTGCTTTCTGCTAATCTATACAGAAAAAAATATTGTGTGTAGTATTGTCGAAGGCTTTCAGGGCTGGAATCACTAGAGTGTTGTGGGTTTTCCAGGTTGTATAGCCGTGTTCCAGTAGCATTTTCTCCTGACATTTCACCTGCATCTGTGGCTGGCATGCAGGCGAAATGTCTGGAGAAAATGCTACTGGAGCACAGCTATACAACCTGGAAAACCCACAACACTCTATTGTATGAAGTCTTTTGATTCCCATGAGATGACTAAGTCTTTGCTTTATCATTAATGCTGTTGTAACCAGCACAAATCACAGCAAAATTCACAACTGCAGGAGACTGTTGATGAGTGCCCTCCCTTGTGAAATTCGCGGGCAGTGGGAAGGGTCGTCTTGTCTTCAGCCACATTTTCTTCCAAGAGAGCATCGTTGGGCTTCTGCTCACAGCAGCCACTTCTGCTGTCTTCTGCTGGAGTCTGTCTTTGTGTTGGGAGCAGGGACAGGGCTGTCCTCAGTTGAGTCACTGCTGGCTGCTGCGAGATCTTAGCTTGGTGACTCTGAATGACAGTCATCAGACTGAAAGCTCCACTCATGGCAAAGATTTAGTATCCTGCAAAGGCCTTAGCAGACCAGGTGCTCAGGAGCAACAGCAGCAGCAGCAGGCCATTGCTTTCACATCCTGCCTGTGAGCTCCCAAAGGCACCTGGTGGGCCACTGCGAGTAGCAGAGTGCTGGACTAGATGGACTCTGGTCTGATCCAGCAGGCTAGTTCTTATGTTCTTGTGTTCTTATCCTGGACAAAAGTACTCCTTCTCATCCAGTGAGAATCAGTGTAGTGTGGTGGTAAGAGTATCAGACCCAGGTTCAAATTCTGTTCTGCCGTGGAACATTGCTGAGTGACCTTAGGCCTGTCCTTTCAGCCTGTCCTACCTCATATGGTTGTTAAGAGGATGAAATGGCGGCGAGGAGAATGAGGCAGGCTGCTTTAGGTCCCTTGGGAGAGAAAGGTGGGGTATCAAGGAAATAAAAATGAATCCCAGTCTTAAAATGTGTCAGTGTCCAAATGTGTCTCCGTTTGTGAGAGTTGGGGACGGGGCGGCAGCTGCTTTAGCCAGGCCACATGGTGACACCTCTGGCACGTGAAGCTGAGAAATCTCAGTACTGCAACACATTTGTGAGTGGAGCTTAGCATGTGACATTTGACAGGCATCCCTTGGAGCCCTAAAATGTGAACTCTGACTTTGCAGGTACACGGGTGGATGATGCCAAAGCTTTAATAACAGACAGCGGTCTGAAAATCCTGGCCTGCGATGACTTGGATGAAGCTGCTAAAATGGTAAGCTCAAAAGTTCTTGAGAAGAATTATTTGTGTCTCCACACTCCTGGTTGTTGGTTCAGTTGAACACAGTGGCTCCGATCCAGAGAAGAGACCTGCCTTTCCTTCTTCCTCTTTCCTCTCCGGGTGTAAGGCTGAACACACTCAGACAAAGCTAACTTTAGAAAAGGAACTTTATTAATTAAGTCGCCCTAGGTACAGTGTGCAGGAACTGAGGATTCTTGTCCTCAGTTCCAGTATTTAAACTATTCACAAAAACAGACAGCAACCAATCAGCTCTTCCCCTCCTCCCAGCTTCTGGACTCCCATTGGTTCTGAAGCTCTGGTGGAATGTGGCTTCTCAGTTTGTTTTCTTGCACTTTTTGGGAAAAGGCGGGAAGCAGTGCATGTTGGGAGTTGCAGTCCTGACAAAATGTTGGGGAACTGCAGGGACAACGCGGAAGGCCTGTGTCGGAGTGGGGCTGCAGAGTGGGAGAGGGAAATGAGTCTCCTCGCCACAAACTGTTTTTCCGGGGGCGGGGCGGGGCTGGTGGTTCTGTCCCTTTTCCTGTGAGAATTGTGCAGGAAAGGACAAAAAGAAAAACAGGAAGTTAAGAACCCGCCTTCTGAAGCATAAGCGCACAGGGCTGCCAGTTGAAGGGCTTCTTTGCTCACTTGAGTTCTTTCACTTGGCAGTCAGACCTTATCGTAAGTGCAGTCTTCCTGACTGCCGAAGCTCAGGGATGCTCATTTAACCCCAGTTGTTGTGGATAACAGATACCCTTCAATGGCATAGTACAAAGTTTTAAAATAAAGTGCAAAAATTAAAAGGTAAAGTGCAAAGCAAAATTAAGATCATTTGTTTATGACCGTGCATAAAAACCTGGCCGTTTGCTCTAGAGCAGGGGTCTGCAACCTGCGGCTCCGGAGCCGCATGTGGCTCTTTCAGCCTTATACTGCGGCTCTGCGTGGCCTGGAGGTCGGAGGGTAGCGTGGGCATGTCCCTCCAGAGCAGCGCTGGAAGGAAAGGTTGAGTGGAGGGGCCAAACTGCAGGCGGCTCCGTGCGTGAGAGTTCGCTTTTCACGTCCCCTCCACTCAACTCTCCTTCCAGCGCTTCTCTGGAGGGCTGGAGGGACACGCCCACGCTGCCCTCCGACCCCTGGAGGTTGGAGAGTAGCATGGTTGTGTCCTTCCAGAGCAGCCGCCATCCCCCCTCTGCTATCCCTGTGGCCGCCATTCCCCCTCTGCCCCACGGAGCAGGTGGCTGCCTGCTCCTTCAAGCAGAGGGGGTTTCCCTGCCCGGCGCCGCTGCCTCCCACAACGCCACCATCCCCTCTCTGCCCCCCCCAGTGGCAGCCATCCCCCTGCAGCCCCTCTGTCTCTCCACAACCTCCTCTGTCCCTCCAGAGCAGCCACCATCCTCCCTCTGCCATCCCCGCAGCACTAGGCAGGCCGCGGCCGCCATCTCCTCTCTGCCCCATGCAGCAGGCAGCTGCCTGCTCTGTCAGGCAGAGGGGGTTTCCCTGCTCGGCGTCACTGCCTCCCGCAGCGCGAGAAGTGGTGGCACCGGGCAGGCAGCTTCTGCCATTTCCCCTCTGTCCCATGGAGCAGGCGACTGCCTGCTTTGTCGAGCAGAGGAGGGTTTCCTTGACTGGCGCTGCTGCCTCCCACAGTGCACCGGGCAGGCCGCAACCACCATCTGCCCCATGGAGCAGGCGACTGTCTGCTTTGTCAGTCAGAGGGCCTTCCAGCTCTGGAAGGAAAGGTGAGTGGAGGGGCTGAACCGGAGGCAGTTCCGTGCGGAGGCACCTCTCCAGCTCGGTAGATCTTTGGGGCCGTGGAAAATGGGTCCAAATAGCTCTTTGAGTGGTAAAGGTTGCCGACCCCTGCTCTAGAGCACCGCTGGATTTGTTGTTTAACAGATAAACAGTCCAGCACTCTAAGCCCATCAGTAAGGTTGAGAGGAACTTTGTTCTGGCCCGCTTTTGAAGGGGGCAGTAATACAGAACATGGTGTACAGTTTCTGCAGTTTTCAGCGTGCAGATGCAAAAACGCTCGCGATGGGGTGTTTTGGAGCCTCTTCCATCCCTCAAAGTGGAAGGAAGCACATTGCATCTGGCCCAAGTGGCGGCACGTCGGTGCTCTGAATCTGGCCACACCCAAATCAAACTACATTTCAGTCCAGATAATCAAAGGCACTAGGCTTGATATGTAGTAGATTTTATTTCTTGTGGGAACAGGAACCCTAGAATATATTAATTTACAATCAAATGTTTTAGGTGTTTGATCTGAAATGGTATCACTGGCTGCAAGATGGCAGCTGGTGTCTCCAGGGTTTCTCCCCATAGTTTTAGTCGACATGCTCACTCTGGAAAATCTGGCCAAACTGAGCAAACAGGCAAATGAATGTAACCTTAGCAAAATAAACCGGGGTGGACATAAAGTTCCAGTTGCCAGATTTTTTTCCCATAGTTTCAGTTGACCTGCTGCGGACTTTGGAATGTCTGGCCATGGGGGCTATGTAGGGCCAAGTGGGCAGCAGCGGGTGCAAACTCTGGCTGCCGTAAATGTGTTACAGCAAAGCTAGCCTAGCTCCCTGGGGGCTCGTTGGGTCATCTGCTCACAGCCTATCGTGGTAGTTCCTGACTGAACAAACAAATAATTCCATTTTATAGACTCGCCTGCTTTTTTTTGGATGTTTTGTTGAAGGTGTTCCTGACACTTACTTGAGTATAGGAATATGAAGTTATGTATTGTCGAAGGCTTTCACGGCCGGAATCACTTGGGTGCTGTGTGGTTTCCGGCCTGTATGACTGTGTTCTAGCAGCATTCTCTCCTGATGTTTTGCCTGCATCTGTGGCTGGCATCTTCAGAGGATCCTCTGAAACGTCAGGAGAGAATGCTGCTAGAACACGGCTATACAGCCCGGAAACCACACAGCACCCAATATGAAGTTACTTCATCTTGTGTTTATCTTCTAGGTTGTGAAACTCTCTGAAATTGTGACCTTAGCAAAACAAGCTCAAGTGGATGTTAAGTTCCAGCTGCCCATCTGATCAAGCCGGCAGAGATTTTCCAGTACTGTTCTGTTCTCCCCTCCGCTCTTCCTTCCTCCATATAAGTGTGTCTGTACAGAGGTTTTAATGTTTTACTATTCATATAAAACTATCGTATTGGTGAGATCTATTCTTTCAAGGCCTGCCTCTCCAGTTCGCTGCTCCAGAAACCTACGTTCTTCTCCGTACACTTGTTCATTGCCCAAAGGAGCCTGAAGTTGAACTGAAGTCCAGAAAGATTTTTATATTGGTCCCAATGATGACTAGACTTGTTAGCGCATCTATGCAGAAGCTCCACAGCGTGTGGTGCTCACAGGCTATTTGAAAACAGTTCATGAACCGTAGGTAATACTACTGATTGGTAACAGAGGAATGTATCGTAGTGACATTGTATATTGGAAAAAATATTTATATTTTGCAGTACAATGAAGTTGAGCATATCACTTGCTATTTATGAACAGTAAAGTCCCGTTGCTCCTTGGGATGGATCCAAGACTGTTGTGTGACCAGAAGGGTCTCCTTGGGAGCAGTTTTTCAAAGGTGGGAGGAAGCAGCAACATTCTGTGAGCTGAGCTGCTCTCTCTGCCGGTTGATCCACTCCAAATGCTTCAGAAGCCAAAATGATTTGAGTAGTTCTAATTTAAATCATTACAAAAATGTATTGTAGCAATTAAAGTCTTTCTGGTACATTTAAAAGTACTGTTTAGTTTTCTACATGAATAAATAAAGCTTATTTCTTCAGTGCTGGAGCAGATGTACTACAACTCTTCTTAAAAGCAGTTAATAAAAACCTCCTTTAAAAGAAATTAGCAGTGTTCTCTTAATTTCACTGGTTCAATTTTAAATAAAAACGTGAGTTAAGCAGTGCTGTGTGATTTGTAAGAATGATCAGGTGGTAAGTTTCGCATTTATTTAGAGTATACAAGATAAAGTTTAAGGCAGGGGTAGGGAACCTGCGGCTCTCCAGATGTTCAGGAACTACAATTCCCATCAGCCCCTGCCAGCATGGCCAATTGGCCATGCTGACAGGGGCTGATGGGAATTGTAGTTCCTGAACATCTGGAGAGCCGCAGGTTCCCTACCCCTGGTTTAAGGAGTCTCATTGCAGCAGACTCTTATCTAGTGAACTGGATTTGTTTCCCAGTTCCTACACATGAAGCCTGCTGGGTGACCCTGGACCAATCACAGTTCTCTCAAAACTCTCTCAGCCCTACCTACCTCACAAAGCGTCTGTCACGGAAGTTTGTAAGTTGCTTTGAGACTCCTTATGGCTGAGAAAAGCAGGAAATAAATCCAAACTCTTCTAAATCCAGCCACTTTACAAAGGTACTTTGCATGCATTCTCAGTAATGGCTTTATCACTGGAAAGCAGTTCCTTTGTATAAACAGATTGCTGTCTGGATATTATTTGTGTCCTGAAAATTAAGTACTGGGTGAATCACATGAGATGGATCCCTTCCATCCCTTCTGGAAGCACTTTAGAGACCAATATGCTTTTCAGGGTTTAGCCTTTGAGAGTCAAAGCTCTCTTCATCAGATTTCTGGAAGAGGTTTTTTAATTTTTGGCCACCCAAGTGTTTGCTGTGTATACACCAATATTTCCTACTTAAAGGTGTAAAGAGTGGGTGTATTGAAATTATTTTCTCCTTTGGGGTGGTGGGGGTGAGGATGATGTCACCCCCGCTGCAGAGAAGAAACCTAAAGGGGAAGTGCAGCCTTTTCTTCTCTGCTCGCTAAGAGTTCTGGATAGATGCGCAAGAGTCTTCAAGGTTTGCAGCTGCACCTGTACCCGTCTCCCTCCTTAGGTAGCTGTTGTGTTTGCAGCAAACATGCAATGTAGAGATGTCTCCAGTTTAACCCAGCAGCCACTGTTTTGCACAAGGATAGTGCATTGTTGTATTTTTAGCAGTTGTGACGTTACCATGCCTAAAGGTACCTGCTGAAGTCAAAAGATCCACATTTTCCACAAACGCTTTTTGAACTTTTCTTTTAATACTTGAGATTAAAGGGCATGTCTGTAGATAAACTGGCCTTTGAAGATTTATTTAGATATTGCATAAATCTAATACTGTGGGGGTTTGTAACCCATCATGAAGCTGTTGGAAGGAACAGAACCCAAAACGAAGGAATTTCAGAAAAGGAAACATTTTCTTGCATTTCCTGTGGCCTCTCTCATTTTCAATGGTATTATGCAAGGAAAGGACGTCTTATGATCCTTTTATTGTCCCTTTCTGCCTAGGGTGACCAATCCCACCTGTTTTTTTAATGGTTAAAGTGCAGGATTCTGTCCATGAGTTTGCCTGGGTGGAGACACAGGAGGTTAAATCCAGTGGTGGGATTCAAATAATTTAACAACCGGTTCCGATGGTGGGATTCAAATAATTTAACAACTGGTTGGTTACAAGCACCATTTTAACAACCGGTTCTGCCGAAGTGGTGCGAACCTGCTGAATCCCACCACTGGTTAAATCCAATAGACTGTCAGCAGATCTAAATTAGGAAGAGTCTGCAGTATGAGAGGGGGGAACCATGAAAAATCCCCCCCCCCTCTGCTAATGGAAGTGGACCATAGATTGCTAATAAGCAATGTAATAGGTCTAAGGTTTCAGCAGCCTGAAACAGAGCGTAAAGAATTAGATGGACATTAAGCAATAAAGAACATGGCATTACATAAGTACAAACAATAGGATAATGCTATACCCAGCAGGACACTCTGTAGCCCTGTTCCTTTTGTAAAAATACCTTCCTGTACTATGTTCTAATATTGCCCTGTTACTTACCTTTGATTTTTATTTAAAAAAGCCAGAATGACCCCATACTTACAAGTGTGACTTTGTCATGGATGGGACTTCACAAACAGCAATGGCACACAGTTTTTAGAAGTTGGCAACTGAGCACAGAAAATTGCCATGTTATGGCGCATGTTCTAATCTGATAGGGTTTGAAGATTTTAAGGGTATAGGTCCAAATGGGTAGCAAGCAACAGGAACTAAATTTTGATCAAAGGTAGAACTTCAGGTGAAAGTGTTGCAGGGTAATGGAGGGATCTGGCCATTCAGGAGGCAGGAGATAGGAGGAATACTTTGGACACCCGGGAAGCCTTAGACTGAATTGGGCTGTTGGCCCATCCATGCCAGCTCTGTACCTCACCTTGTTCTGGAGAAAGAGGCTGTAATTTATTGTTAAAATGGTAAATCTACATGAGAACAGTTGTATATATGACAGCTGGTGTAATAAAAGTAATTGGGTTGGAGGATAAGGAAGTGGAAGGTTTGTGTTGGAACCAGATTTATGGAGAGGAGATGGATTTGCAGGCAGGACAGTATGAGGAAGGAAGCCCATCAGAACACGGCTCAGCCAGGAGTTCCTGCTGGAACGGGGTTTTTCCTCCACCTGCAGCTGCAGGAACTGTTTTTTGCTGCAGTGCTGTGTGGCCGGGGTGGGGGGTGGGGGGGAGCCATCACTTCAGGGCTGCTGCTTCTGCTGCTGCTAACTCTATCCAGCCTCTGCTTTTTCATGGCGCTTTTATTGCTCGAAGTTTAGGTTCTGTACAGAGTTGTTGCTCTTAATGGAAATGTTTGTTGCTGCCAATTGTGTGTGTTTTAGGTATTTTTTTTGTTTAGACACTTTAGGAGTGTTTTGGGTTGACAGCATAGGATTAAAATGTTACCCAAACCCTAAACTGTGAGGTGCAGGTGGCAAGCTGGCTCTCAGTGGCTGATCCCAGATGGGTGTGCCCAGTGGTGGGATTCAAAAATTTTAACAACAGGTTCCGATGGTGGTGGGATTCAAACAGTCGCGTAGTGCCAAACGGAGCAGGGTGGGGCACAACATGGGGCGAGGGGGCATGGTCTGGGCGTTCTGGGTGAAGGGATTTCCGGAGCAGGGTGGGCGGTACTGCAGCAGGGGCACTGGGCAAAATCTCCCCACTCCACCCCAATGCCACCCTGAGTAGTGAACAGTTTTGCAAAGCCAGACCCAAGCACTGAGCAAAAACTCCTACATCCCCATGCCACCAGGGTAGAAAGGTGCCCACAGGAACCAAACACTGGCCAAATTCTGCGCTCCCCATGTCCCATGCCACCAGGGGAGAAAGATTTGCCCACAGAAGCCAAACACTGGCCAAGTTCTGCACGCTCCATTCCCATGCCGCCAGGGGAGAAAGATTTGCCCACAGAATAAGCACTGGCCAAATTCTGCACTTTCCATTCCCATGCCACCAGGGTAGAAAGGTTGCCCACAGAAATAAACACTGGCCAAATTCTGGTGCGTTCCCATGCCACCAGGGGTAGAAAGATTTGCTTGCCCACAGAAACCAAGCACTGGCCAAATTCTGCACTTTCCATCCCCGTGTGCCACCAGGGGTGAAAGATTTGCCCACAGAAGCCAAGCACTGGCCAAATTCTGCACTTTCCATTCCCATGCCACCAGGGTAGAAAGATTTGCCCACAGGGAAACCAAACACTGGCCAAATTCTGCCCTCCCCATCCCCATGCCACCAGGGTAGAAAGATTTGCCCTGAGAAACCAAGCACTGGGCAAATTCTGCACTCCCCATCCCCATGCCACCAGGGTAGAAAGATTTGCCCACAGACGCCAAGCACTGGCCAAATTCTGCACTTTCCATTTCCCATGCCACCAGGGTAGAAAGGTTGCTTACAGGGAAACCAAACACTGGCGGAAATTCTGCGCTCCCCATCCCCATGCCACCAGGGTAGAAAGATTTGCCCACAGAAGCCAAACACTGGCCAAATTCTGCACTTTCCATTCCCATGCCACCAGGGTAGAAAGATTTGCCCACAGAGAACCAGAGCACTGGTAGGGATTCTTGCCGCTTGTCCCCATGCCGCAGGGTAGAAAGGTTGCCCACAGAAACCAAGCACTGGCCGGTCTGCACTTTCCGTTCCCATGCCACCAGGGTAGAAAGGTTGCCCTGAGGAAACCAAACACTTGGCCGGTCTGCACTCCCCATCCCCATGCCACCCGGGGTAGAAAGATTTGCCCACAGAGAGCAAGCGCGTAGGTCAAATTCTGCACTTTCCATCCCAGCTGCCGCGGGGTAGAAAGATTTGCCCACAGAAACCAAACACTGGCCAAATTCTGCGCTTTCCATTCCCATGCCACCAGGGGTAGAAAGATTTGCCCACAGAAACCAAACACTGGCCGGTCTGCGCTCCCCATCCCCGTATGCCACCAGGGTAGAAGGGTTTGCCCACAGAAATCAAGCAGTGGCCAAATTCTGCGCTTTCCATCCCCATGCCACCAGGGTAGAAAGATTTTGCCCACTGAGAGCAAACACTGGTAAAATTCTGCACTCCCCATCCCCATGCCACCCAGGGGTGAAAGATTTGCCCACAAGAGCCAAACCCGCTGGCCAAGTTCTGCACACTCCATCCCCATGCCACCAGGGGTAGAAAGATTTGCCCACAGGGGAAACCAAGCACTGGCCACGTGCACTTTCCATTCCCATGCCACCAGGGTAGAAAGATTTGCCCACAGAAACCAAACACTGGGCAAATTCTGCACTCTCCATCCCCATGCCACCAGAGGTAGAAAGATTTGCCCGCAGAAACCAAGCACTATTGGGATTCTGCGCTTTCCATTCCCATGCCAACCACCAGGGTAGAAGGATTTGCCCACCAGAAACCAAACACTGACCCAAATTCTGCACTTTCCATTCCCATGCCACCAGGGTAGAAAGATTTGCCCACAGAGACCAAACACTGGCCAAATTCTGCGCTCTCCGGTTCCCGTGCCACCAGGTTAGAAAGGTTGCCCACAGAAGCCAAACACTGGCCAAATTCTGCACTCTCCATTCCCATGCCACCGCAGGGTAGAAAGATTTTGCTTACGGGGGCAAAACACTGGCCAAACTCTGCCCTCCCCATCCCCATGCCACCAAGGTAGCGATTTGCTGCCAGAGAAACCAAACACTGGCCAAATTCTGCACTTTCCGTTTCATGCCACCGGGGTAGAAAGATTTGCCCACAGAAACCAAACACTGGCCAAAGTGCCACTCTCCATCCCCACATGCCGCGGGGTAGAAAGATTTGCCCACAGAAACCAAACACTTGGCCAGGTTCTGCACTCCCCATCCCCATGCCACCAGGGTAGAAAGATTTGCCCACAGAAACCAAACACTGGCCAAATTCTGCGCTCTCCGTTCCCATGCCACCGGGGTAGAAGGATTTGCCCACAGAAACCAAACACTGGCCAAATTCTGCACTCTCCAGTTTCCCATGCCACCAGGGTAGAAAGTTTTGCCCACAGAAACCAAACACTGGCCAGATTCTGCACTCTCCGTCCCCATGCCACCAGGGGTGAAAGGTTTGCCCACAGAGGCAAGGCACTGTGCGTTCTGCACTCTCCATTCCCATGCCACCAGGGTTAAGAAAGATTTGCCAACAGGGAAACCAAGCACTGGCCAAATTCTTCGCACCATTCCCGTATGCCACCAGGGATTTGAAAAGGTTGCCCACAGAAACCAAACACTGGCCAAATTCTGCACTCTCCATCCCCATGCCACCAGGGTAGAAAGATTTGCCCACAGAAACCAAACACTGGCCAAATTCTGCACTCTCCATTCCCATGCCACCAGGGTAGAAAGATTTGCCCACAGAAACCAAGCACTGGCCAAATTCTGCACTTTCCATTCCCATGCCACAAGGGTAGAACGTTTAACAAAAAGCAGTTACTTACTTTAATAGCCAGGAGGAACAGGCTGAATTATTTCGTGGTGTTCCTGCTCTCCTACTAAAGCAGGGGTCGGGAACCCGTGGCTCACGAGCCGCTTGCGGCTCTTCCGCCGCTGTTCTGCGGCTCCATGAAAGCCGGAGCCCGCCCGGGCCCATCTTCGGCAGCCCTGCAGGAAGCAGGGTGGGCGTATCTCTTGGCAGGCCCGGCCGGGCCGTGCCGTCAAGCACACCTCCCTGCCAGCCCCACTGCTTCGCGGGGCGAGCATCTCCCGGCAGCCGCCCGGACCCATCTTCGCCCGCCCTGCAGGGGCTGGGGTGGGAATCTCCATCCCTTGACCGCGGCCCCGGGGCATCCGTGCCGTGGAGCTTTACCTCCTGCCCAGCCCACTGCCCCAAGGCGAGCGGCTCCTGGCCGGCGGCCGGACCGAGCCCGAGCCGCCGGGCCCATCTTAGCCCGCCCGCCGGGAAGCAGAGTTGAGCACACCTCTCACCCGCGGCCGGCCAGGCCGTGCCGTGGGCTTTACCTCCTGCCCGCCCCGCTGCTTGCGGGGCGGGCGCTCTCCCGGCGGCCAGCCAGGCCGATCCACCGCCGCGCCCAACTTCACCCACCCTGCAGGAAGCAGGGCTGGCACATCTCTTGCCCGCGGCCGGCCAGGCCGTGCCGTGGGCTTTACCTCCTGCCCGCCCCACTGCTTGCGGGGTGGGTGCTTTCCTGGCAGCCGGCCAGGCCAAGCCACTGTCCCCATCTTCGCCCGCCCTGCAGGAAGCAGGGCGGGCGCACCTCTCACCCGCAGCCGGCCAGGACGTGCCGCGGTCTTTACCTCCTGCCCGCCCCGCTGCTTGCGGGGCGGGCGCTCTCCCGGCGGCCGGCCAATCGAAACCGAACCATGATATCTTCGCCTGCCCTGCAGAAAGCAAGATTTGCCCACAGAAACCAAACACTGGCCAAATTCTGCACTCCCCATCCCCATGCCACAAGGGTAGAACGTTTAACAAAGCAGGGTGGGCGCATCTCTCGAGGGGGATTAATCATTAACAGACTTGCTGGGTCAGTTGAAGTTGAAGTTAATCATTAACCGGCAGTTTGCAGAACTGAGGAAGATTTATCAAAGGAGTTGAAGTTAATCTTTAACAACCGGTTCCCGGTTCCCCGAACTGAAGAAAATTTAACAACCGGTTCTATCCCACCTCTGGGTGTGCCGCACCGTGTCTGCTCTCGTGGCATTCTGTTATTGGGATAGAATTCCAAAGCCAAACGTCTCCTCCTCCCCACAGCGTTCCTTTAGGGAACAGGCGGCCCCTTTTGCCTACATCAGGGACAGCAAACCCCCGAATGAATCATTCCCCTGCTAGGCGGCTTGGCGTTGGTCTGCGTCTGTCCAGCTGGCACATTGTGAGCCACTTTGTTTTTTGTTCATAAAATATATCTGTCTATCTTGATTCAAATGCCTGAGACCAGCACTCTTGCGGCACTGCTGAGGATACAGCACATGCCTGGAGGTTTTGGGCAATAATCCAACATGGACCATCCAGCGGCTGAACTGACTCTTTACCAGGTGACCTTTGAGAAACTGCAGCTCACGCACGTGCACACATGCACACGCGCACACACACACGCACACACACACACGCACACATTACCTGAGAAAAGAGCTGGTTCGGATGGATTCTAATTGGCCTCCAGGGCCCAGAGCCCTCCTCCGCTCATCCGCCAGCCGCCGGAGCTGGCAGAGGGCCCTCCTTGCCCACTAGGAATGGCTGAAGCGGCACTCCTGGCTGCCTGCAGCTGGCCTGTTGAAAGACAGAGCCAGTGAATGTTATTTGGGTGGGAGAAGTTAACCCCTGCCTTACCTGCCAGCCGGCATTTTCCAATTATGTCTGAATTCAGGAATAATAAGAATATCCTTCCTTGAGCTGGCAATGAAGGAATTACAGCATTTACTCAAATGGAAGATGTTCTTTCACATATATGTCATCAAACGGGGGGGGGGGGGGGGGGGGCATTTGCATACAAGGTACAATTATGTCCATTTGTGTGATGTCCCTTCTCCACGCACGCACAGTGCCTGCCGCTCTCTAAATCCTATTTCTCTCTCAGGTTCTGGGTTTCAAGTAGGTTTCAAGTAGCTTCACAACCCACAAACAGGGTAGGCCCTCCTCCTTTACTGACAGGCCCTCACACAAAGTTAGGGGGATTGTGGGCTCACATACTGTTCCATTCAGATGTTGCCACCATTCATTTATATTCTATTTGCACACACAAACACAACAGAGAGCAAATCTTGGCTTTTAAAAGCTTCACGGCAGGGTCTGCACAAAATCTAAGCAGTGGTAGCCCACAATTGGAAACAGTTCCTTTCAGTAGAGGAAGGGGTTTGGCAGCCTTGCGGAACTGATCCACATTTTGTAACTGAACCCAGTCCCCGCGACAGCCTTTTGGTTGTGCTGTCAAAAATATTATCTTAAAAGTGCTCCCTGTGGTAGAGTCACCATGGCCGGTTGCCACGGAGGGTGGTCCCTGGTCTCGTCCTGCTCCGGGCTCTCGCTTTCCTCAAGCAATGCAACTATGTGTAGGAAGCGCTCACGTTGAGGCGTTTGTGCGCCTCCTCTCAAATTTGCTTCAGCAAACAAGAAGCACACCGGGACAATATTTCTTGCCCCAACATGCTTCCTGTCCCACCGCCCACCTCTGCGCCGGGGGGTAATTGGGCCAACGAATCATACAGTTATAAAAGAGTTAACTCTGGACCAACGTCCATCTGCCCCTGGTGCCTGGGAAGAAGAGGCTGTGTTGGGGTTGTTGACGTGATTCAGTATATCTCTCGCCTCTGCAGTCCACTCTTGGACCAGGACTTTGGAGTTTAACAACGGATACCAACCCTAGACGTCCCAATGGTTGCTTGGGCGGTTACAGTTTGGGCTTCTAGACAATCTGGGTGTCAATGATACCTGATGACTTCCTTGACAAGCAGCTGGGATCAGTTCTTTGTGGAGCCGGGAGTGATCCTCCTAAGTTCTCATTATAACACAAGTTCTCCAAGGTTGGGGGCCCCTGCCCTAGACTGATTGGGGTCCAGAAACTCAGCAGGGGTGAAGGGCCAGGTGGAATGAAGTGCCCCCAGAAGTTCTTGTTGTCAGGATGCCTAATGGGTGCTGGGGCTGCTTGTTGCGTTGGGCTTTTAGGGGGACAGGCATTTCATGCTGTGTGTCTGTTTGCCAACTGCTTTCACCACCAGGTGCTGGCCAAGGTCAGCTCCACGGACTCTTGCTCTTATCGAGCTGGCTACGTTTCTTACTGTCTGTTCTCCTGGGAGGTGGATCCTCAGTTGGGGGTTGGATCTTTGATGCTTTGATTTATGCTACTGTCTGCGTGGGAAAAAGTCAATTCTGGCTTTTTCAAGCTGCCCTCTGGTTGAATAAACCTTTGCTCTCTACAAGGTGTTGTTTCTATCATTGAGGATCTGACACTTGTATCCAAATAGCGGGGGGGGGGGGGGGGGGTCCTGCTGGCAGATTTGGTGGCTCTTTCCAAACCTTGGTTGACCTCTGGAATGTACAAGCAACCCAGGCAGTTGAGATAGCTGCTGCTGCTGCTGCTGCTTCCTTATTATGAAAGTACTAGCAGCAAAGCCCATTGCAGGGAAATGCAATGGGCCCTAGCAAAGGGTGTGTGTGTGGGGGGGGGGGGGGGAAGCATTTCCCCTGCATTGGGTTTTACCAAGGCACAGTGGGCCTCCTCTTCTTCCAGTGTGATGCTTCCCACCGAAGTGCTCCTGGGGCTGTGGTTTGGGGGTGGGAGAGGTTGGGAAAGGGTGGCTTGGGATGGGTGGGAAGAGGCGGGTGGAACCCAGTGGCTTTTGGTGGGGAGAGGTCGGAAAGGTGAGGGTCCTGGTAGAGGAGGGTGGCAAGGTGAGGCTTCAAGAGGGGGAGGGTTGGAAGTTGTGGCTAGAGGTGGGGAAGGTTGGAAGGTGAGTATTGGGGTGGGGAGGGTGGAATTGGGGTGGTTAGGGTGGGGGGAGGCAGGAGGGCTTTGCTGGTCCCACAAAGCAACTGTTCCACAGGCCAGGCTGGCTGTTGGGGATGGGGTGGGGTGGGGTGGGGAGGTGGGGTGGCTTCTGGGGGCCTGCCAAGGCACCGCTGCTCCATGGCCAGGAGCGGATTAAATGTTTTGTTGTCACAACATTCAATTCCATTAGCCATTTATTGTTTAGGGAATTTGTAGTTGTTCTATGAAAGAATAGAACATCCAATGTGTTGTCGAAGGCTTTCACAGCCAGAATCACTGGGGTGCTGTGGGGTTTCCCAACATTGTGGCTGCTGAGTGTTTTTAGAAAGTGAGTGGAGCCAGCAGGACTTCTGACTGGCCCCTGAAGATTTGATTGGCTGTGCAAACTGCTTAAACAAATGTTGTTTTGGCAGCAGCTGCCACCACAGCATAGCTGAAAGCGAGCAAGAAAATATTCTACAACATGTTCATTTTTAAAGGTTTGAATCGCTAAACAGGAATTCTGCCTGAAATAGTGAAGAGTTGTTATTACAGTCATACATAACTGGCCTGCAGGGAGGCAGGGAGGGGGGCAGCTGGGCTCAGCGGTGTGTGCCCGGGGACATGAGATACCCCATGTCCCCATTAGCAGTACACCACTGCGAATGAGTGAAGAATTGAGTGAATTGAGTGGGGTAGATTGCTGATTAAGGTAGCGGGTGGTTATGAGGCAGTCAATAGTTTCATTTGTGAGGGGGCTATTCCCTTAAAACAGCCACATTGAAGTGGAAAGCCTCTTTGGCTGGATTAAAGTCACACACTTGAAATCACAGTGCTGTGTGGCCATTGAAAGACCCTCCAGTTTTTCCCCTTTGCAGGGCCTGGACTCCTGGCTTTTCAGTAAACTTGGAAGTGGATGCATTTATTCCCACGTTCAAACTACAAGCCTTGTATTTCACAGCACAAGAATCAGACAGTGTTTGAATCAAAACCTTTATTTAAAATTAATCTATTTATTCCTGAAACAATTAAATAAGCAAAAAACACAGATTTACAGATTGCACTGGCATAAGTCATGGCAGTTAAGAGCAAGGGCACCGACCCGACACTAGATTTAAGAATGAACTGAAATGGTAAATGTTTTCACCCAGAGTTTTTTGCAGGAAAAAAAATGAAAACAGCTTTGCAGAATTCTAGATCTAAGAGATCTAGTATATTGTCGCTTGATTTTACCAGCTAAATCATGAAGTTTCTTTGAGCATGCAGTTATACTTTGCTATCCAACCAAACACAAGAAGCCAGTTTTGTACTGTTTCTGGGATTTTTCTGGACATTAAGCCAACTATTTACAACACATTTTCACTATGGACAGTAGATCTGGTTCCCTCTAGCCAGCGGGTGAATCTTGTTCAAGGCTAAACTTGAAGACCGAAAGAGTGAGACGGTACGCATGCTTCTTAGTATTCACAGCAATTCTAAGAACCAAAGTAAGATCAGCCCAACCAATATTAATCAAAAGAAAGCAAACCTAGACACACTGATATTATTAACTATATACATGATTGATATTGAATTCTGCTACAGGCAGGTGAAGAATCAGGCACAAAGGGGAGTGTGGTTGGTGTCTGCAGTGTGAAATTGGCAGGAGAGGTATAAAGGTGAGTGAGGTGAGAAAGGGAAGAAGGTGGAGGCCTTAGGTATCCCAGCAGATGAGTCAGGTGAATACGCTGGTTGAGTTGAGGGAAGTGAGCAAGAGAGAGGAGGCAGGATGGTGACGAAGTACGAGGAGTAAAGCAAACAGAAGAAAGCGAGGCAGGTGGGGGCCCTGGGAAATGTGGGAGGGAAAGTAGGAGGGCCAGTTGGTCAATAAGGAAGGTGGGAAGATAAGTGAGACTGGTAGTTAGGTGATAAAGTTAGGTAGGCGGGTAAGCTTGGTAAGTCAGGGAGGCGGGAGCAGTTGGCTCTGTAACGCCACAAGGTGAGTGAGGCTGGTGAGTGAGCTTGGTGAAGAAGCCGGGTGATGCCGGTTGGTGTAGAGGCGTGGCTCACTCAGTCACTCACCTGCTTCTCAGTTCATTTGCCTGGAAGTTCTCTTTTACAGGATAGATCCAAAGTGAGAAAAAAGGCATCCCGTGGGCCCAGGGTTAAAAGGAGAAACTGCTAACTAGCCGTCCTTTCATTTCAGTGTGCGCTCAAACAGTTTGGAACAAACTTGGTGTAATAACTAACCAGATTTATGGTTTTGCTCACCTTGCTGCTGCATCTTCTTAAGTGTGATCAATTTTTTCACTCTGCCATAGAATTGATCTCCAGGTATTTTCCCAGTCGTTCAGTTATCCTGCAGGTGGCACTAAAGCACTTGAGAATAGTAGTCTAGTCAAGTGCCTGTCTCCCCCCAAGCAGAACTGGTTTTGGGTGTGGGGTTGGGTCTCACATGAACAGACGGAAAACTGCCACATTGTGAATCAGGCCCTTTATCCAGTCTTATCTGCTCAGACCAATACCAGAAAACAATCAGTGCTGAAATGGAAACTGTCCTTGCATGTTTTGCTGTATCTCTCAAGGACAAGACTTTTCTGACCTGAAATGATATTGACTAACTCAGCCATTTTTGTAGAGAGATATTTTGTAGAGAGATACGTTTTGTCGAGAGATATCGACTAACTCAGCCATTTTTGTAGAGGTGTCCTGAAAAACCCACTCGTCCACCTGAGTGTCAGAGGCTTATCTGGTGAACCAGATGTGTTTCCGCACTCCTGTGTTCCTGCTGGGTGACCTTGGGCTAGTCACAGTTCTTCTAGTCACAGAACTCTCTCAGCCCCACCTACCTGACAAGGTGTCTGTTGTGGGGAGAGGAAGGGAAAGGAGTTTGTAAGCCATCTTGAGTCTCTTTACAGGAGAGAAAGGTGGGCTATTAATCCAAACTCTTCTTCTTTTTAGTTGTCATCATGATGAATATTTTTAATACAAAGAGGATAGTTAGCGTGAGTGATGTGTGCCCTGGCTGAAGTTTATGTACTGCTTTGGAGAGCTGTGATTAATTGCAGACTTGGTGGCCGTGCTCTGCTGGGAGGGCTTAGGCCAGGCAAGCGGCAGCAGAGACGCCATTTCCCACCCCCACAGAATGCAACGAGAGCGTTTTTACACCAGTGTTTTTGCTGCTAGCCTGTTCCCCAGCACCAGGGGCAGGATATGGGCTGGCAGAAGGCCAACTAAGACCCACGCCTTCCAGAAAGACCCTGGTGCAAGCAGAGCTTTGCCACTGCCAGTATAAATGCCAGGCAGCCCAGTGGTGGCAGGGCACTTTACCAGTGGGTCTCCAGTTATGCTGTTGTGCATGTGCCCAACATGACTTTGAGGCTTGGTTGTTATCCTGAGCAATTTACAGGCCAGCCATGGGATTTCCATTTCAGGATGGCTGGGAATTATTGCCTGCCATTGAGCATCTATATATATAAAAATCTATCAGTGCGTTTTTCTGCTGACAGGTAATCTCCCAAACTACTGGACCGATTGCTTTGAAATTTTCACACAACATTGCATTCGCATGCAGCCAGGTTTCCATACTGTTTCCACACCTCCCTGTTGTGTACATGTCACAACTGTGCCAGTTATTGTGTACATGCCACACCGACAGTTGGAACCACAGTTCTGTTCTGCAACAGCGCCATCTGCTGGCTGTCAAAGCAACACCCTCTGATACAAGGGAACCAACCATGCCTTCCTTGAAAACCACTGCCTTATGGAATGAAAGGGGTGGGGCGGGCCATCTGCACATGACCCACACACACACCCCAGTGGAGGAAGGGGAAGGTGAGGGAGGGTTCGGGGGTTTGCTGGACCAAACACTCTGAAATTTGAACACAACGTAGCTCATGCCTCCCAGCGTGTTTTACGCTAGATCATTCGCCTGCAAGGGAAGGGAGTGAAAGGGACAAGGCCAGCCACCTGCACATGGCCCACCCACCCTAGCAGAGGAAGGGGAACGTTAGGGAGGGACTGGCCGGGTTGCCATGAAAGGGAACGGGAGAGAGGGAGGGGAGCGAGGGGGCCCTTGCCCCTCCCCCTTGCAATCATTGTGCAATGACACATGTTCGAACCGTTCGCTTCCCCTTTTCTTTCTTTTCCACTTCACCAGACTCAGCCACAGCAACTCAGGGCGGGGGGTGGGGAGGAGGGGGGCTTAAATAGTTCAGTGTTGATAAGAATAGTGTCCAGTCAATACCTGAAAATGCCAGTTTGTCTTGATAGAGGAACTTTCTAAGCTTTATTTTTGCACTGTGTGATTTGTTGCTGTACACAAAACCCCCAGACACAACAAGAAATCAGTTAATATTAACCACAGTTAACAAGTTGGGTACAAACAGTGGATTTGGTACCTGCCACAGCTTATTGAATAGTCCACATTTGGATGTCTATAAACCAGAATATAATTAAATTTTGGTTGATAACACTTTGTTCATGATGTTTTTCACCCATTGAAAATAATCAATGGGCGATTACTGTTTCATGGATTATTTGAATGTACTCCTAAATACTTTTCATATTCCATGAAGTATTGAAGGGGTCATCTCCATACAGTGAGAGAAGCTGCCAGCTGGGTCAGAAATCTGTGGGGTGCAAGTGTTTGCCACTCAGCTGCTTGCCTGAAGAGCAACAGCTTCTTATCCCAGGCTGACAGCCACATGGCAGATCCCGTGGGCAACATTTTGGCTCTGGAAATCGCGCCAGTTCTCCTTCCAGTTTCAGTCCTAGCCCAGCGCACGAAGCAAATATAGAGCTCAAAATAAAGATGAGTTAGAGAGGGCAGAGATGACCATTGATTGCAGTGACATGAGGGACATTCAGGTTCAATTTATTTGGCAAGAGAATCCGCAATAAGGCAAGCAACAGAAAAACAGTGAGGGGTTCAGAGCGGCAACTGAGCGGAGGAAACAGAATTCAAGTACCAACATTCCAAAAATCAAACTCAAAAGTAAGTAACCAGATCACATGATGTGACTTGATCTCTTCATGCTGTTTTTTCAGTTTATATAAATCAAAAACCCTAACTAATTTATATACATTAAATTATGATACATAAAATGTACGGCAACTCCTGACTTTTCTGAACTGGCTTGGCCAATCCTCAGGGCAGGCTTCACATTTCAGGGGCCTAACATTTTTCAAACAAAAATTGGGAACTGTGAAAAAAAACTCCGCCAAGGCAATCCTGCTTAATAACAATTGTTTTATCGTACAAAATTGGAGAAGGCCTTTTGCCATTAGATGCCTTTTTTTTCAGTGTATAGCTTCCTTGTGGCTATACTCCTGGGAAAATGGCAGAGAAGAGGGTGGGTGGGACTCCCAAATGGTGATCTTCCAATGCTGTGATGTCATAACCAGCTACATAACCAGAAGTAATGTCCTAGTAGCACAGGACAATCTAGGCTTCACCCCAAACTTTGTGTTAAAAACCATCGAGTTTTGGGTGAATCCTAGAGTGTCCTGTGACTCAGCGATGCCACCTCTAGTTATATAGCCTGACGTGAGCTTCCGCATCCTCATTTTCCCTTGCTGTCCCACTGAGGGCTGGTGAGTGCCAGTAGGGCTTCCCCCACCAGCAACAAGTGAATGGGAACCCTAATTGTGGCATAAAATGAGCTAAGGAAATTGGGAATGGATACCATTGTCATTACGACCCAATCACAATGGGCTGAGATCCCCTTGTAAGGTTGCCACTCGCCAGACCTCTGCCCTCAGACCCTGGGAGCTTTGAGGTCCAGGGCATGAGGAACATTGACTGATGTCACCATTCTCTAGGATGTCCCAAAAATTTGATGGGTTTACCATACAGTTTGGGGGAATTACTATGGGGTTGTGGCATCAGTTAAGATTCTTTTCCTCCCCCCCCTCGCCCCTCCCCCCAGTAATTTGAGCATGTTGGAGCATAGGTGGGATCTAGGCAAATTGGCAAGCCTATGCAGAATCAAACCAGATTATTGATCTATTAGTCCTATTGTAATCATAAATATAACACAGGCTTGAGTTAAGCAAGACGGGCAGCACTTGGAAAGTAACTAGGAATTTCACATGACTAAATCTGGGCCTGCATCCTTCTTTGCCTTTTTCTGTAAAATTGTTTGAAGAGGTTGTACGCTGAGTAGCAGCACAGACTGAGCGCCAAACCAGCGTGTTTAACAAGGAATCATGGTCCCAGCCTTGAAAACCGCATACAAGGGGGCACAGAATCTTTCCATTTCTACTCCCCTGCTCCCTACTCTGTTGTTTTTTAATGCAAAGGGCTTTGGAGGAAGCACTGAAAACTCTACCTGCTGATTTCATAGATGACTAATATCTTAGGCCTGTCTTTTCTCATTAAGAAAAAGCCAAAGGATTTTTCGTGGTTTATATTATCATCAAACTGCATCCAGTCTCTTCTGAGAAACATACCCAGGCTATTAAAAACAAGTTAACAAAGCTTGTCCTGAAGGTGAAATATTGTATGCTCTCTCTCCACTGTCGCCTTATTACCAACATTTCATCACTTTCGCATTCTGGTTTTTATTGACAAAAGGGCATGATTGAATGTTGATTATGTTGTTGATTTTCTTAGCTTGTGCTATTCTTTCAGCACTAACAAAACTTAGGTGAAAATGTCTCTGGGAAAATTTCCTTGTTGCTATGGCGATTGTGTAGGGGCTCAGATACTCACAAACAGCTAACCTTTTCATTCACCTGGCAAGCGTTGCTCATTAAGGTCCTATCCAAATGATGTATTTCAATTTTCACTGCTGAATAGTCCTGGGACATCATTTTCGACTCCTTCTTTGTCAAATGTTTCATTTGTGCTAATTGAAGCTGGCTTGTATTGTATGCAATAGCAGGGATTGTGTTCATTAAGATGAGCTGCAGAGGTTTCTTTTCCTCTTTGTAGTGACACTGGATATAACGTGAGAAAGCTGATCGGTAGGTTTTATTGAAGAGCGTGTACACCAGTGGGTTGACCGCTGAAGAAAGGTACCCAACCCAGACAAAAACGTTCAGCAGTCCTCCAATAACCTCTCCACTGCAGGATTTCTTGCAGGTCACAGCCATCACGTTGGTGATGAAGAACGGACACCACATCACGACAAAGAGGAAGAAGACAACCCCAAGGACTTTGGAGGCTTTCTGTTCGTTGCTGATGGATTGGACTGTCCTCCTTCCAGAGGGTCCGAGTTCTTTGCTGAGAGACCGCTGGAAGAATTTATCTGAAGAAAGAGAGCTCTGAGGGAACAAACTGAATGGAGCAAACTTGCCTTTGGAGCCAAACTCATTCATGCATAATGTGGCTTCTTTTTGAAGGGCTTTTATGGTTAAAAAATAAGTGATCACCATGATTGCCAGAGGAACAAAAAATGCCACGAAGGAGCCTATCAAGACGAAGTTCTCGTCTGCCAGCAAGCAGCTTCCGTTCTTGAACACTTTGGAATCATCTTGAAGTCCAAAAACAGGAACTGGCATTGAAATACCTTGAAGGTCAAGTACAAAACAGAAACGTGTGACGTCATTGTCTTAAAACACATAATTTGCGCTGGCCAAAAGTAGGGCAGAATTGCTGAGCATGGTAGGTGCTACATTCGAAATGTGAATTAAAAAAACAAACCATTCCAAAACTAATCATAGTCTCTACCAGGTGCCATAGAGCACGCACAGCTGTACACTGATAACATTCTTGGAAATGGAGATTAGGGCATTGTTGGGACGTTGCTACCTTAACATTTGCAGCTTTTCTAAGAAACTACCGCTGGCTATCCGTGAGCACTAGAATAATGAGAACAGGAGGTGGCTAGGGCTGTGGGGCTGGCTGGTCAGATGTACATACTCTCTCATCTTCTCCGAAGACCTGGTGAGATGACTGATATCTATTCAGTTTATTATTTATTAATAAGATTTTTACACCACCCTTCTGGGCTCAGGGGAAACCTTCCAACCTTCACAGAAAATTAAATATATAGAAGAGTTTAAACGTAAACATATACTTTCTTACCTTCATTGGCATAGGACAGCGATGGCGAACCTTTTCGAGACCGAGTGCCCAAACTGCAACCCAAAACTCACTTATTTATCGCAAAGTGCCAACTCAGCAATTTAACCTGAATACTGAGGTTTTAGTTTAGAAAAAACGGTTGGCTCCAAGGTGTGCGTTACTCGAGAATAAGCTTGGTGGTAGTCGGTGGCTTTGCTTTAAAGCAACCGTCCAACTCTTCCAACAGGTGAATCATGAACCTAGGAGGGTTTACTCAGAAGCAAGCCCCATTGCCAGCAACTGAGCTTACTCCCAGGTAAAGGATCGCACTGTAGTTCTTCGCATGAAAATCAGTGGGGTTTAACAGCACTTAACCAGGTTACCTACACTGCCTCCCCAAAACTAGGTCTTAGGTTTAATGCTAATAATCGAGCCCAGCGGCCCAGGCCAGCCTAGATGTGTGTGTGTGTGTGGGGGGGGACTCTGTTTGCACGTGCCCACAGAGAGGGCTCTGAGTGCCACCTCTGGCACCCGTGCCATAGGTTCGCCATCACTGGCATAGGACATCAACTGTCACTTTTCCTCACTAGTCTCTTCCTGAGTTGGTTCTCCAGTCAAGTGACCCAAGTGACTGCTAATGCAACACAATCCAGTGGGTGGCGGTGGGGGGGGGAGGGGGTTGGCTTGCTCCCAGATATCAGCATGGTCAAAGACCTGTAAAAGCCTCCCTAAGGGTGATGGGTTGGCCCACAACAAAACCACAAAGCCTCATAATCCTGCCACTAGTCCCAGAGATCGTGTGTCTAACCCTCCTGGACCTGGGATCAAGAAGGTGGGACCCTTGCAAGCTGAGTTCTGGCCGCTGCAGTCAATAAGGGGAAGTATTGGATTCAGAGCGACGTCCCAAATCTCAAGAATACCACAAAACATAATTAAAGAGATTTGTCAATCTCTTTATTGCAGGAATGTGCAATAAATGGATTGTAAACAGTGAGCATAAAATAATAAAGCTAAATATATAAGACATTTACAAACATCGGCTCTCTAGATCTAGGTGTCAATTGACAAGATTGTATCCAACAAAGTTTCTAAGTCCAAAGTCCAAAACGGGCTCTGGACAGCATGACGTACTCTCAGAATGGCGGAGGAAAAGGAATGTTAACTGATGGCACAACCCCATAATAATTCCTCAAAACTCTATGGTAAAACCACTAACTTGGGGGACATCCTAGAGAATGGAACCCAAATCAGATATAATCCAGATAAACGGCAAAACTGGAATGAAAGATCTTTCCTGTATGCCTTACAACCCATGTCAGCATCGTCCTCGCTGACCAATCAGATGTACAGCAAATGATGTAACTTAGGGTTGCTGCCCTGCAGTTGGCCCCTGGAGACCTGCCATTATCATAATTAATCTCCAGATGACCGAGATCAACTGAACTGCCCTGGAGAGAGTGGACTCTACGGAACTGTACTCGACTGTGGCCCCTCCCTCCCTCCCCCCCTCCCCAAGCCCCTCCCTCCCCAGGCTGCACTCCCAAAACCTCCAGGGATTTCCCAACCCAGAGCTGGCAACCCTAATATAACTTGACCAGTCAAGAGTGTTGCTGACAAAGTGAACTCACAAAAGGTTCAGTTAGAATAAAAGGTGCCACATCTCTGAATGTACCTTGTGAGCTTTCCATTGTTGAGCCAGCCTTGGGTGGATGTATACCCCAAACCAGATTCTACCTCTGAACTTTGTTAACATTCCCACTTAAATCCGCCAGTGCAGGAGGGAAGGTGGGTGAGGTGAAATGCTTTGGGGTAGTGCCTGGCCCCCTGGAACAGTTGCCTTTGTCAGTCACATTCAGATCTCTGAGAATAACATTTCCCCTTTTGACTAGATGGCCCTTTCAGCTTTGAGTGTTCCTGTGCTGCCGCATGTTTTATTTACTGATCGCTCCAAATGCATTCCTAGCTGACAGAAGCTGCTGTTATCTCTGCAGGACACAGCTGGAGGGAGAACTCCTTCTTTTGGTCATGTTCTATTTTTGTTGCAGTAATTCCCACTGCTGATCACTTACACAAAGCACAAACAGCACAAGGACAGCGAAGACAGTAGCCAGTGAAGCAAGGTAATTCACATTCCATGTCACACCAACAGCAATACCTGTTTTTTCCTGGTTTCCTCTGGGGTTGTCACCTGCTTGGTGCCATATCTTTGACAGCAGGGGGCTCAAACACATCGGAGGGAAAGGGGGAGATACCTAAGTCACGCTGTTATGTTCCACCCAGCAGAGGCGTACCTGGGCAAACTGGAGCCCCGGGCAAAACCTGAGTTTGATGCCCCCCCCATGGCCAGCCACCCTCCCCTACCGTGACCAAACAATGATTTTTTTCAACCAGGTCGTTTCAAAGTCACCATCACATTATAGAACATCCCCCAACTCACAAATCTGAACACAGCAATGGGCCATGCCACACAGCAGAAATAATTTTTGGAAAACATTTTCAAAATGCTTTCAAAATGTTTTATTACTGTTATGAGAACATTTTATGGTGTTGTATCCAGTCCCCCCAATTGGGCTCCCCAGTTTAAACTAGTGATGCTGGAATCCACCCCCAAACAGCATCATTTTCAATGGTGTTTAAACTAGGGAGCCCAGATTCTCCTTTTAAATCTACCTTAAAGGGACAATCTGGGGTCCCCAGTTTAAACAACACTGAAAGTGATGCTGTTTGGGGGTGGATTCCAGCATGTTTAAACTAGGGAGCCCAGATTCTCTTTTTAAATCCACCTTAAAGGGAGAATCTGGGGTCCCCAGTTTAAATAACATTGAAAGTGATGCTGTTTCCCCCAATTGGGGGGACTGGATACAACACCATAAAATGAAACAGCATCCCTTTCAATGTTAAAACTGGGGACCTCAGATTCTCCCTTTAAATCCATGCCGAAGGGGGTGGATACAACAACAACAACAACAACAACAACAACAACAACAACAACAACAACAACAACCTTTATTATGCATTGAGAGAATAAAAGAAAGGAAAAAAACAAGCACTGGCAGGAAGGGAGTGGATTTAAAAAGAGAATCTGGGGAAATTTAGGGAGTGCCTGCTGTCAGGGGTGCAATTATTAAGATAGCAGCACCAAAATTTCAGAGTATCTTTGTGAGCCCCTACTGATGATACCACCCAGGTTTGGTGAAGTTTGGTTTAGGGGGTCCAAAGTTATGGACCCTCAAAGGTGTAGCCCCCATTTCCTATTAGCTCCCATTGGAAACAATGGGGGATGGGGCACTCCCTTTGGGAGTCCATAACTTTGGACTCCCTTAACCAAACCTCATCAAACCTGGATCATATCATCAGGGGAGTCTCCCAAAAAAATCCTGAAATTTTGGTGCTGGTAGCCTACAATCTGCGGCCCCTGCAGTAAAAAAACAGAAAAAACACTGAAAATACAAAATCCCCCACAAACGAACCTGCAATTTTGTCGCCCACCACAAGGTGGCGCCCTGGGCAGCTGCCCACTTTGCCCAATGGGAGGAACGCTTATGCTACTACTGAGTCAGGATTGCAGAGGGGCAAGAGTGGACGACTGTGTTCAGCACCCGCTATGGCCAGTTTGAGTATTCGGTCATGCCGTTTGGACTGAGTGGGGCACCGGGAGTATTGTTCAAGGGGGTGGTGGTTTATTTGGATGATGTGTTGATATATATGGAAAATATGGAAGACCATATCAAATTGATCTGGGAGGTGCTCAAAAACCTGATCGCCAATCAACTGTATGTCAAGCTATCAAAATGTGAAGCCCACCAAAACACATTAGATTTCCTGGAGTACCGAGTCTTGGCTGAGGGGTTAGAGGTGGATCCCAACAAGGTGCAATATGTGGTAGCTTGGGAAGCCCCTAGTACCCGTAGGCAATTACAGTCATTTCTGGGGTTTGTGAGCTTTCACCGAGATTTTATAGCAGGGAAGCTCCATACTTATCAAAAAAAAAAATTCACGGGATCGAAGGTGAATTGGACAATTGGGGACTTCTTGTTCTTCTCTATTCTTTTTTGCTGGCCTAATGGCCGTAATAAAACTGACTGACTGACAATTGGGGACAAGGTGGTGGGAGCTATCAAAAAAGCATTAGTGACATGGAGACACTGGTTGGAGGGAGCAAAACACCCGTTTGAGATTTGGACAGATCACAAAAACCTTGCGACACTAAAAATGCCAAGTAAACTGAACGCCAAGATGGGCGGATTTCTTTTTGAAGTTTAACTTCACCCTCCACTTTTTCTAGCAAATACACTGTCCCGCCTTTCCCAGACCATAGAACATAGGGCACTGTCTCACTCCACCATCTTTACCCCAACCCAGTTGGATCTGGCTGTAATCAGTCATAGCCAAGCACAAGATGGGGTCCAACCCATGCACCCCTCCAAAAGACATTGGAAGAAGAATTTAAGGCAATGGAGACTGCTGACCCAGAGACCCAAGAACTAGGGGGAGAACTCAAAGAGGAGGGGGGAATATGGTGGCGGGGAGAAAAACTATATCAGGGCAGCACAACAAGGTGTTACAAGGATGTCACGACCTGAAATTGGCAGGGCACTTTGGGTTTGTGAAAACACTGCATTTTGTCCAGAGGCAGTTTTGGTGGCACAGCCTTCACAAAGACGTGGAAGACTATGTGAAGGAGTGCCCAATGTGTGCCATGGCTAAAACAGTGCTAGGCAAACAGCCGGGGCTGCTGCAGCCACTATCGGCCCCTTGGAGGGTCATCTCAATGGATTTCATTATGGATCTCCCCACGAGCAAAGGGAAAATTGTTGTGCACCATTGGCGACAGGCTGCACTTTTACGCCCGGGAGAACCCTCGGGGGAAAGGGATAGAGCGAGTATAAAAAATCCTAATAAATAAATAAATAGTGTTGAAATGAAAATGAATTTGATTTGGGTAGTAGTGCACTTATTCACGAAACAAGCACATTTAATTCCTTATGCAGGGATACCACCGCCTGACGACTAGCCCAGTTATTCATCCAGCAGGTCTACCAATTGCACTAAACCCTGGAAAAGATCATCTTCAACTGGGGGAACCAGTTTGTCTCCTGATTTTGGAGGCAATTCCTAAAATTATTAGGAGTGGAGCAATGGCTGTTGTCAGCTTTCCATGTGGCTACAGATGGCCAGATGGAGAGAACGAATGCAGTGTTGGAGCAATACTTACGGTGTTATGTTAATTATCATCAAGATAATTGGGTTAAGTTGTTGCCGTTTGCAGAATTCGCATATAATAATGCAGTTCATAGTAGCATGGGCAAGAGCCCCTTTCAAGTGGTGTATGGTCAAGAAGGGAAACCATTCCCGTTGCTAGGGAAGTGGGTGGGTGAACTGGGTGACTTACAAAGGTGGGTGACAGAGTTCCAGAATTCATGGAAAACCATCCACAGTTAACTGCAGAAGGCCAAGGGGGAGTACAAACTGCAAACGGATCGGAAAAGGCTGGAGGTGGTGTATGAGAATGGAGCCTTTGCCTGCCTTTCCACTAAAAACCTGAGGGGTTTGCAGGGAAGCTGGAAGTTGGGATATAAATTCACTGGGCCATTCAAAATATTACGGGTAATTAATCCTGTCGCAGTTGAATTAGAGTTACCCAAGAACTTATGCGGAATACACCCTGTGTTCCATTGCAGCTCACTGGAAAAGGCACCCCTGGCAGATCGCTGGCATCCAAGATTAGCGGTGCCCCCTCCCAAGTGGATTGGAGAAGGTATGAATCACATAGTGGATTCTATCATGGATTTGTGGGATTATGGGGGGTGGCTGCAATACCTAGTATTTTGGCTATCACAGTCGGATTCAACAGGTTGTTGTGGGTTTTCTGGGCTGCGTGGCCGTGGTCTGGTGGATCTGCTTTCTATTCTGCCTTAACAACAACCAGATGTTTTCGTCAGTAGGGAGAGAAAGGTGATTGAAAAATGCATGTGGTAAGCTGAACCTAATTTTTTCCAGCTTGTTAACTTTAAAATAGTTTCGGTGCCAACTAAAAGCAAGAACCCAGTATTCCTGGAGAGCCTAATCAGCCCTGAATACAGAACTGGGACTATTAATTCCAACCATCTTCCAGGCAGAGAGGGGTATCCAGCTGCTATGAGATAGCTGGGACTGAACCCGAGCCCTTCTGTATGCTGAGGGCATGCTCCATATGGAGAGATCTCAGAGCCTTCCTCACCGTAGATCTGGCTTTTATTGGAGGAGGTCATTTGCCTCTATTACCCTCCCCACCTGCATTCTGCAGAGGCCTGCTTGCTTCTCTGTGTTTACTGTGTGTGTGTGTGTGGGGGGGGGGTATTGCCCCCCCCCCCCGCTCTTGCATTTACCAGGAAAAAAGCATGTTGGCCTGTGGCAGGAAGAGGAGTTGTAATCTCTGCTTTTATTACCCTCAACACCTGCATTTGGAATACAAGCAGAAGGTTTAATGCTGGGCCTCGAGGGCCAGACCAGAGAACAGAACAGCAAGCAAATAGGGCCCATTACGGCTGATTTAGAATCAAGAAGGCTCTCCACAGTGGGAACAGGGCCATGATTGGCAGAAACTGGAAGTAGGTCACAGAAATGCTTGCTCTTGGATTGGAACATTTGATAAACTGTTGTGGTTGAAAGAACTGCCCCCCCCCCCCCCAATCAATCAGTACTTTAATACGGTCCAAGACCAGCACATAGTTTCAGAGCTACATTAAAACATAAAATGTATAATTCCTAAAGATTAAAATAGTCCTATGTGGTGATTTAAAAATGTAATTACAATAATAAAATAGTACTACTAATATACATCCTAGGGCTGGCTATCCAAAACTATTACATAATGTTATAACTACATTAAAATATAATATATATATTTTCTCTGCATTAAAATAATACAGTAGTTTTAAAATGTAATTACAATGATAAAACGTAACTAAAATACATTCTAGTGCTGGCTATCTCACGATTTCTTCAACTGGCAGGCAAGACAGCCAAATTCAAGCCTCAGAAGTTACCTGATGATTTTTGTCTATGGAAAAATTGTCCATTTCTCTCAGGGATGCCTCCACTGACAGGAACACTCAAGACTGAATCAAGTTTCAGAGATTCCACCCACCTGTCTCCTCACGGACACCCACATTCCTCTAGCGGCTTCTTTTTGTACCTATCCTCAAGGATAGGAGAAGTGAACGCATTATATCTGAACAAGGTAAACGCTCTCCTGTACTCAGGATTATCTAGCTGTTTGATATGTGACACCACAGTTACCTAACCTTATCCTTCACCAGGTAAGTACTGCTCATGTGGAGGAGTGGGGATTCAAACCTGGTTCTTCAGATTAGAGTCTGCCACTCTTAACCACTACTTCACTCTGGCTCTCCACGGTGGTTTCTGCACAGGCCATATATTTATTTATTTTATTTTATTTATTTCTCAGTCTTATAGACCGCCCAACCCCCGAAGGGCTCTGGGCGGTGAACAACATAAAATAACAGTTACATAATAAACTGTAAATAATTTAAGTTAAAATGCAGCAATTAAGAACGACTAATAACAGCAATGCCCGCAACAATCCCTGTTAAACTCTCCCAGAAGGACGTTATATAAACTGGGGTTTTCTTTTGGGGTGGGGGTGGGGGGAAGTGTCCTGTTCCCCAAATTAGTTTGGTCCGTTCTATTCCCCTCAACACGGGATTTTCAGAGATGGCCAAACCAGCGATCTTTTTTGCAAAATCCCAGGTTTGAGGTGCTCCGGTGTGAACACAGCAGGCAAGCGGCATTTTACTTCCCTCCCTCCCACCCATTCACTTTAAGTTCCATACTGTCCACTGCCAGGGAGAATCCACCTGCCTGCCATTCTGCCATTCAGCAGGTTGTGGGCAGGTTCTCTGAGGGCCCCCACAGGGTACAAAGTCCCCCAAGCCCATTTTCTCCCCGTGGCAGCGAGTATGACTGATCTACAGCAACACATTCATTATTGCTTGGCCATTGCAGGGAGGTCTCATCTCATCTTGTTATTTTTGTGTGTGTGTTGCACATGCACAGCTATTCAGGTGAAGCCAGTCATGTTGTGGGGTGATCGGCATGGCTGTGGGGGTTTATTTCTGTGTGCCTGTGCAGCTATGCATGTGTTGCAGGATTTTTTTTTTTAAAAGAGAGAAGCATCTATGTGCAAAGGTGCGAAAGCAACCTGGATTGTTCCCATGGGCTCCAGTCATTGCCTGACCAATTGCTGATCTTGGTCGTGCCCTCCCTGCTTTTGATTTCATCAGGGAGGAGGTGAGGGTCACAAATTCGTTTTGCACGATCTGTCATATTATACCCATTTTTTTGTGTGGTTGGTGGTTGGTGTTTTTATGTAGATACCGGTCCGTGTGTGTCGGTTTTCTGTATACTGTGTGGCCCAATTGATGGTTGGGTGTGCAAAAGACCAAGACATCTAGAAAAGGCAGTTTTCCTTCTTTTTCAGTTTCCATGGTAAATTGGATGTTTGGGTGGATGCTGTTAAGGTGGTCCAGAAAATTCAGCAGTTCCTCCTCGCGGTGGCTCCAAATTGGAACCAAGTTGCAGGTTTCCTGGGTGCTGTTTTGAGGGCTTGTTTCTCAAAATGTTCCATGTAAACATTGGCTATCACTGGGCTGAGGGAGCTTTCCATGGCTACCCCATCTGCCTGCTCATAGTAATCATTGTCCCATTGTTAGGCCTGCCTTTGGGTTATCTTTTAAGTTATGGCAAGCATTTTTTTAAAATTATGATTTTTAACTGTAATGTAGGTTGAACATGTTGTTGCCGCCCTGAGCCTTCTGGGATGGGCAGGATATAAAACTAAAACTAACAATGAACTTAATTTTTTAAAATTTTAATCTTTGTAAAAACACAGGCATATTTTGCTATGCCGCCACCACGGCATCCGAGAAGCGTTCAGCAGGAGTGTGGTAAAATTGTAGGCTGCGTAAAGGTGTCTGGATTTGTGCCTGATAGCTGCTGCTTCTACTCGACCTTCCCTTCCTCCCACTTACACAGCTGAGCCAACCTGTCAATCAGCCACTGAGAATTCCGCCACCAGCAATGGGCCCGGTGGCGCTCCCTTCCTATCTGCCGCTGACCTCGGGGCGCTTCAGCTCCAGGGACTGTTTTTCTGTTTTTCACGACTTCTTGGGAAAACAGGAGGTGGGATTTACAATGGGGAATAAAGGAGATGGCAAAGGTCACGTTTGTCAGAACTGGCTTCGCCAAGCTTGGCTTTGCACCGTTACCTCAACAATAAACACTACTGATCAATACCTCAGAGTCTGTTTGTTGGCTTGCGATTCCGAGACCTAGCAGTATCCAAGAGTGCACCACTGGCAGAAATTTCAGGTAGATACTAGAGACCGGCACAGGTGCAACACTTGTTCTGTCTACTGCCTGTATTGACAGAAATATTTATTTAAATCTCATTACAAATAATTTGGTTCTGATGGTTCTGCTCAAACTTTTCCCAGGCTTTGGGAGTTCTGAATTACTTATTGTTTCCACAATGGAATCTCACTTCGCAATTCTCAATAGTCCCATGCTTTTTGTGCAGAGTGCTGTGCGTGCGCAGTTTCTTTTTACGCAGTGTTTTAACTATGAGGTTCTGACTTTTAAAACTCCATTTATGGTTTGCTTCTAGGCTGAGGACTGTACTATGTGTGTCCTTTTGAGGCTATTCCGTGATGTTTTATGTCCTGGCTTGTTTTTATGGCTATTCCCTTGCGGCTGATCCAGAAGTTAAAACTGGTCCAGCATGCAGCAGCGTGGCTTCTCACAGGTGGCTCTGCGAGGGATCATATCTCCCCTGTGCTGCGCTGGCTCCCAGCAGAATACTGGATCACTTTCAAGGTGTTGGTTCTGACCTTTAAGGCCCTTCGCGGCCTGGGGGCCTCATACCTCAGGGACTGTTTCCCCCCGAATGCCCCTAATTGGCCTCTGCATTCCACAGAGGCAAATCTGCTGGTGGTCCCCGGTCCCGCAATGATGGGCCGGGGCTTTTACTGCCCTGGGCCCTGCCTGGTGGAATGCTCTCCCTCCAGCCATTAGGGCCCTGTAGGACCTTGGACAGTTTCACAGGGCCTGCAAGATGGAGCTGTTCCACCGGGCTTTTGGGGGGGGGGGGGGGCTGGTCGCTGATTGTCCCCTCCCCTGCTCCCCCCACATACCATCACACCAGCTGCTTGTGTTGTGCTGGTCCCCTTCCTGGGGGATAGGAGGTCTCCTTGGGTCGCCATCTGAAGTTAGGTTTTCTGGTTTGTTGTTTTGTATTTAATTAACTTGGTTTTAATTATGTGATTTGACTCTTTATTTTCTGTATGTCCCCAGAGCCCTTCGTGGTATGGGTGGTATAACAAATTTAATTAATAAATAAATATGAATAAATAACTTTTGTGCTACTTTTTTCATTTTTTAAAAACTTCGTCAGCTGCCTTGAGCAGATTTCTGGAAATTTTCTTGAGGATGATGTGAGCAGCCCTGGTGCTGATGAGATGCACCATTCGATCGATGGTGTTTTTTGTGGTGTTCCTGACAACTGAAACATCACACAAAAAGCATCTCCGCTCATGCAGTCACAGCAAGCTTTCTTTTCTTTTCTTTTTTGCACTATGACCAGTGTATCCATGCACACTGATGACAAAGAAGAGGATATTCAACCTAAAGGTGCTAAATTTCTTATACAAATTCTCCCTCTTAAACCTGAACTAAGTAGGAATGGTACACATCACAGATAAAAATTCTGAAACAAGGAAGAAATGGAATGGGTGAAATCTGCTCATTCTAATGTAAATATTTTGCAACTGTGTGTGTGTTTTTTGTAGTAACTAGAAGTAAACAACCAGACTTTTCCTCAAGAGTATCAGTGGTATAAACATCTAGGTTTAAGAGGGTAGATATCGATATGCTTCTTGTCACTCAGAAGCCAGAAGCCGGCCTGATGGTTGTGTAGCACATCAGACGCTTGTTCTACTCACCTGCAGACACGGTCCAAACAGCAATGATCTTTGCAAACACTTTCGTTCTCGAGTTAAAGCGGCTGTGATGGATGGGGTTTCGGATGGCAATATAGCGATCCAGCGAGATGGCACAGAGATGCATGATGGAGGCGGTGGAGAAAAGCACATCTAAATAGATCCACACCACACAGAGGTGTCTCGGCAGAGGCCAAACATATCCTGCAACCGAGGAGAGCATGGTTGTATTAACTGCGTTTGTCAAGACGTGTCTTGGCCCAGACTCAACACAGGAAGAAGGCTCCTCGGAAGAAGAGAGAGGCTTCTTAAGATAAGATAGGGCTGCCAGCCCCCTGTGGGAGTTGGTCCAACATGTGCAATGGCCAAGAACAATCTGGGTAAGCCCCCAGGGCTCCTACACCCCATTCCAGCACCTTATGGACCCTGGGAAGTTGTTTTGATGGACTTCATTACTGATCTGCCTGTTAGTCATGGCAAGACTGTGATTTGGATGGTAGTTGATTGGTTTTCAGAACAGGCACGCTTTATTCCTTGCTCCTCCATCCCAAGTGCTCCTAAGTTGGCAAAAATGTTTATCCAGCACATCTATCACTTGCATTCTGCCCCCGATAAAATAATTTCGGACCATGGCAGTCAATTAGTTTCTAAGTTCTGGAGGGCATTATTCCTACGGCTTTTTGGGGTGGTTTGTGCAGGAACTATTTAGAACAGGGGTCTGCAACCTGCGGCTCTCCAGATGTTCATGGACTACAAATCTCATCAGCCCCTGCCAGCATGGCCAATTGGCAGGGGCTGATGGGATTTGTAGTCCATGAACATCTGGAGAGTCGCAGGTTGCAGACCCCTGATTTAGAAGAAGTTAGGAATTTGGAACGGAGGATGAGGCAGACGTCACCCCTCGTCTCACACCATATGAGGTAGGAACATCTTTAAGTCTTCCTTTTTCAACGTAAACATTGTTTATTAACGGAACATTTTACACTAACAGTTATTTGCAATTTTCTCTTTCCCCCGTTTAGTGATTTTTCAGGAACCTTGACCCTCCCAGAATATAAATTCTGGTGGGGAAAGGAGGGCCCGTAACAAACGGTGGCTGCAACACACAAAGGCACAACCTGTGTGAGGCTGTCCTGTGATGATTTGTGCGACTGCAGAGAGAAGAGGATCATGATGCGTGGTGGGATGGCATGGCTTGGAGGATCATAACCCTTCCATTCATTGGACTTCTCTCATAGTGCGGTTTACAGACCCACCTTGTGGGGATCATACGCGGAATGATCCTAATACCCAAACCCCAGAAAACCAAGCAAGTGCCTCCTATATTACGAACTCCGTTGCAGTACCTGGGGTCCCGGAACAGTATTGGGATCTGTCCAAAGTGTTTGAAGAGACTGAATGCGATCAGCTTCCCCCCCACCGGGACATTGACTGTAAAATTGAATTGTTGCCTAATGCCAAATTGCCCAAGGGACGCTTGTACCGCATGAGTTCCCTTGAGGAGGTGGAATTGCGAGCGTTTTTTGGACAAAAATCTTGCCAGGGGATTCATACCAAAGGTGACCCGAAACACCTATGCAGACCCAGTCTTGTTCGTTAAGAAAAAGCATGGAATTTCGGATCGGGGTCCTGAATTTGTGTCTAAATTTTGGAGATTGTTTTTGGCATTGTTGGGGGTGGAGTCTGCCTTAATGTTGTTTTAACCTGTTGTGAACCGCCCCGAGCCCTCAGGGGGAGGGCGGTATATAAAACTAATAATAAATAAAAATTAAAAAGGGATAGAAAAGGGTACAGAAACCTTAAGGGGGAGGCACTAATTAAAATCAGTATTTGAATATCTAAAAAAAATTAGATATGAAGGCAGGAAGCCAGAGGGGGGGTGGGGGCTTTCCAGAGTTCTGCACTGAGTGTCACATGTATGACTATCTGCCACTAGGACAGAAGTTGTGGGTGTGCCCTCACTGCAATGAGCTCCTGGCACTCAAGGAACATGTGCATTCTCTTGAAGCCAAGGTGGCAGACCTGGAGAAGCTGAGAGAGGCAGAGAGGGCGACAGACAAGGCTTTCAGGGACCTAACAGCCGGCTCCCACTCCCAAGGTGAGTTGGGTTTGTGAGAGGCGTGATGACTGCATGGTGACTTGCCTGCTTGGTGCAAAGGTTGCGGATGTCACGCTTCATCTAGATAGGCTGATAGTGCTGGGGTGGAATCAGCAGTTGTGGTCCACGTTGGCACCAATGACATTGGGAAATGTAGCTGGGAGGTTCTGGAAGCTAAATTTAGGGTGCTAGGAAACAGATTAAAATCCAGGACCCCCAAGGTGGCATTCTCTGAAATGCTACCTGTTCCACGTGCAGGGCGAGCTAGGGAAGCGGAGATACAGGGTCTCAATGTGTGGATGAGAAGGTGATGTAAGACAGAGGGTTTCAGATTTGTCAGGAACTGGGGAACCTTTTGGGATAAGGCAGGCCTGTACAAAAGGAATGGGTTCCATCTTAACCAAAGAGGAACCAGGCTGCTGCTGCTCAACATTAAAAAGGTGGTAGAACAGCTTTTAAACTGATCCCTGAGGGAAAGCTGACAGGAGCTAAGGTGACTCTGGTTCGGAATACAGTGTCCATGGGGATGCAGACAAAGAGGGAGGTTTTTCTAAATCAACCACATACAAGCGAGGAGCATAGCAATGTGATAAGTGATAGTGTCTACAAAAGGCTAGAGGGCAAAACACAAATCCCAGGTTAGGGACAGAGACACAGTATACAAGTGTCTCTATGCTAATAGTAGAAGCCTTCAACCTAAAATGGGGGAGCTGGAGTACAGAGTTTTGAAGGAGGACATTGATATAGTGGGCATCACAGAAACATAGTGGAATGAGGAGAATCAGTGGGATGCTGTTATCCCAGGTTACAGGCTTTACAGGGCGTATTGGGGGTGGGGTTGCACTCTACATCAAAGAAAGCATAGTGTCACATAAAATAGACAATGCAGGGGGAGTTGATTCCTCTACAGAAGCAGTGTGGATATCAATACCAGGGGTGAAGCATAGTTTAACATTAGGAATATATTATCGTCCCCCTGACCAAAGTGCACAAGAGGATTCTGAAATTAGAGAGACCAACAAAAGCAAAAATGTAGTGGTAATGGGTGATTTTAACTATCCCCATATAAACTGGAAAAATGCATGTTCAGGTCATAGTAAGGAGAGAACATTCCTGGATATGCTAAATGACTGTGGCTTGGAGCAGATGGTTGTGGAACCAACCAGGGGAGAGGTGATCCTAGATCTAATTCTATGTGGGACCCAGGACCTGGTGCGGGTAGTCAGTGCTGTTGAGCCAATAGGGAACAGCGACCATAATTCTGTCAGATTCAGTATCTCTGCATGCGAACAAGTGACAACTACTAATGTAGTTACATTTGCCTTCAGAAAGGGAAATTTCTCAAAGATGAGGGGGATAGTGCGCAGGAAGCTGAAAGGGAAAATCAAGAGAGTCAAAACTGTCCAGGATGCTTGGAGGTTATTTAAAAACACAGTAATAAAAGCTCAGCTGGAATGTGTTCCGTAGGTTAGGAAAAGCAGCGCCCAGTGCAAAGAAAGCCACCATGGTTAACAAAGGAGGTTCAGGAAATTATTAGGAAAAAAAGATGTCTTTTAGAAAATGGAAGTCCAACTTAACTGATGAAGAATACCAGAGAGAACACAAATGGTGTCAAAAGAGAAGCAAGTTAACTGTAAGGGAGGCAAAAAAGGATTATGAGGAACGCATGGCTGCGAACATCAAGACCAGCAACAAACAGTTCTTCAAGTATATCAAAAGCAGGAAGCCAGCTAAGAAGCAGTGGGCCCATTAGATGACAAAGGAACAAAAGGTGTGCTAAAAGATGACAGGGAGATTGCAGAGAAGCTGAATGAATTCTTTGCATCTATCTTCACCCAAGAGGAAGTGAGGAAAATTCCTGCACCTGAACAAAGCTTCTTAGGAGGTGAATCTGAGGAACTAGCGAAGATAGTGGTAGACAAGGAAGAAGTTCTGGCAGCCATTGATAAACTAAATGCTACCAAATCCCCTGGCCCAGATTGCATTCACCCAAGAATACTTAACGAGCTCAAGCATGAAATTGCTGATCTTCAAACCAGGGGGGGAGGCTTCTTAGAGGTGGCGGAGTGTAAGGTTGCTGTTTAACCTTGGAAGGTTTCTCTGCCAAGGTTGGCGCGCAGCCCAGAATTGGGGAGTATTTTCAGCATCTGTGGGGCCATACTTCTGTATCTTCTGTTTCTCTTGCCTGTCTGTGTGAAACTGTCTCACTGTAGTTTTCGGATGGGAACTGCAGGTGTGTTTATCTAACTTTGGCGGGAACTGGGAGGGGAGCCTGTAAAAGCGGCTGCTTGAACACTGGGAGGCCAGTTCCCGCATTTCGTGTGATTGACTTAGATTGCCAGATCAATAAAGAACTTAAATGTTACTTTTGTCCTGGACTTTGCAAGTTCCTTACAGACATCTGTCCTGGTAAATTAGTAGAATCTATCATTAAATTATCATTAATCTACCATCGTATCTTCGAGACCGCATCACCCCATACGTCCCTACACGGCCTCTTCGATCAGGAGAGGCCAATCTACTGGTGGTCCCTGGCCCCTCGGCGATACGACTGGCCTCCACACGGGCCAGAGCATTTACGGCTCTGGCCCCAGCCTGGTGGAACGCTCTCCCCCCAGCTGTCCGGGCCCTGCGGGACCTTGCTGAGTTCCGCAGGGCCTGTAAGACGGAGTTGTTCCGCCGGGCCTTTGGAGGAACCAGCCGTTGAAGGTGCCCCCCCTTTTTTGGCCCTGACATCTGGGCCAACTGTCATCCTAGACTCGCCATGCCTCCCTTTTGGAGGGGGAGGGAATTTCTAGAATTGGAACGTTGGACGCCACTGCTCCCCCCTTTTGAGGGAGGGGTGGGAGTTATAGTAGTAGACTGTTGAACGCCATTTATTTTACTGTAACTTATATTTATTAGACATGTTTTATGGTTTCGCTGCTTTTAAATGTTTTAATTGATTATGTTGTTCTTTTGTGTTGTACACCGCCCAGAGCCCCTTGGGGATGGGGCGGTATAAAAATCCAAAAAATAAAATAAATAAATAAATAAAGATAAAATTATAAAACATGTAGAAAAGCAATACCTGCTGAGGAAGAGCCAGCATGGCTTTTGTAGAGGCAAGTCCTGTCTTACAAACTTACTAGAGTTCTTTGAGGTTGTAAACAGGCAAGTGTATTAGGGGGAACCAGTGGACATTGTCTACTTGGATTTCCAAAAGGCTTTTGATAAAGTTCCTCACCAGAGACTGTTGGGAAAACTCAGCAATGAAGGAATAAGAGGGGAAGTCCTCCTGTGGATTAAAAACTGGTTGAGGAACAGGAAACAAAGGGTGGGTATAAATGGGAAGTTCTCACAATGGAGAGATGTAGGGAATGGTGTCCCCCAAGGATCCGTTTTGGGACCAGTGCTCTTTAACCTATTCATAAATGACCTGGAAGTAGGGGTGGGTAGCATGGTGGCCAAGTTTGCAGATGATACCAAATTACGTAGGGTGGTGAGAACCGCAAAGGATTGCGAAGAGCTCCAAGCGGACCTTGATAAATTAGGTGATTGGGCTAAGAAATGGCAAATGCAGTTCAATGTAACAAAATGCAAAGTGATGCACATAGGGGCAAAAAATCCAAACTTCACATACACGCTACAGGGGTCAGTGCTATCAGTCAAAGACCAGGAAAGGGATTTGGGCGTCTTAGTTGATAGTTCCATGGGAATGTCAACTCAATGCACGGCAGCTGTGAAAAAGGCAAACTCTATGCTGGGGATAATTAGGAAAGGAGTTGATAATAAAACTGCAAGGATTGTCATGCCCTTATATAAAGCCGTGGTGCAACTGCACTTGGAGTACTGTGTTCAGTTCTGGTCGCCACATCTCAAAAAGGATATTGAAGAGATAGAAAAAGTGCAGAGAAGGGCAACGAGGATGATTGAACGATAGGAGCACCTTCCTTATGAGGAGAGGCTGCAGCGTTTGGGACTCTTTCGTTTGGAGAGGAGACGTCTGAGCGGGGATATGATTGAAGTCTATAAAATTATTCATGGGGTAGAAAATGTTGACAGAGAGACATTTTTCTTTCTTTCTCACAATACTAGAACCAGGGGGCATTCATTGAAAATGCTGGGGGGAAGAATTAGGACTAATAAAAGGAAACACTTCTTCACGCAACATGTGATTGGTGTTTGGAATATGCTGCCACAGGAGGTGGTGATGGCCACTAACCTGGATAGCTTTAAAAAGGGTTTGGACAGATTTATGGAGGAGAAGTCCATCTATGGCTCCCAATCTTGAGCCTCCTTGATCTCAGATTGCAAATGCCTTAGCAGACCAGGTGCTCGGGAGCAGCAGCAGCAGAAGGCCCTTGCTTTCACCTCCTGCATGTGAGCTCCCAAAGGCACCTGGTGGGCCACTGCGAGTAGCAGAGAGCTGGACTAGATGGACTCTGGTCTGATCCAGCAGGCTAGTTCTTATGTTCTTATATGTAGTCATTAAGCCCATTTTCAATTTTTTTTTAATTTTCGGAGTCCAGTGGGAAATATCAAACATTTCTGGCATTTAGTGATAAATCTCTTGGGCCAATGTCGTGCCCTCAGGGAATGAGAGCATTCATCTTCTCTCTAGTAAAGAATGACATTTAATCTGATTGGTTTATAAATCATCTTTAGCCGAGATTATCCCTGCGACCGCTTCAGTTCTCACAGTAGCTTCTCCCCCCAGCCAATTTTACTTCCGTTCTTCACTGTAACATAACCTGCCCTTTCCCTTCTGATTCAATCAACAATTACCTCCCCTATGGTCATTTATAAAGAAGAAACTGACCTGCAACCATAAAATGCAGGGCTGGGTGAATGACGAGGGCAGTTGTGCGGGAGGGGGGGTGTTACAAATAACAAAGAACCCTTTTAATCAGACGTGCTGATAAAGAGTGACTGGCCTGTATCTTACCAGGGAGACTCACTTGTCTGAGCAGAGTGGTTGGGTACAAGGTGAGATCATTTGAGGTATTAGAGACCCGCTTTAATATTGTTAAGGTAGAAACTCACATCAAGTACAAGAAAAAATATGTCCCAGAGCAAATTAATTCCCGATCAGTTGCTGGCACTTTCTGGCCTTTCCCAGGGAACATTTAATGTAGTGGTGAAATAGAAAATGAGGGTTAAACACGGCCATTTGCTGAGGGCAGGCAGTTTGATAAGTACCCGAAAATGTCACAGGGCTTGCTTTAGATGATTATGCAACACCTGTGGTAGTAGTTGACCTTCACCTGTAAATGGTAAACTAGTATGAAAGTTTTCAGTTACTGGAGGTGCTCAGTAGACCTTGGAGTTAATGGGATATTTCCTGCTGGTCACTCTAAAGAGGATTATTGTTAGACACAATATTCACAAAACATCTGGCCACAAAATCTGTGTATGAGAAATCAGTTACTGGTCACTTCTGCTTTTTTATGGAACCAGCAAACAGTCTCCAATCTGTGTGAGATATCTAGGATTGGCAACTCTGGATTGGAAGTTCCTGAAGCCTCAGAGGGTGGAGTTTGGGGAAGGGAGCGGGAAACACCAGAGAGTCCACACTCGGAAGCAGCTGTTTTCTTCAGGGGAGGACTAATCTCTGCAGTCTGGAGATAGTTGTAATTCTGAGAGATTTCTAGTCCTAATCTGGAGTTTGGCAACAATACAGCAGGAAAGGTATTATTAGCCTTTGATGATGAAACCATGTGCTTGGGAAATGTACACACCTGTATAAATACATATGTTTATGTACATATTTATGTACATTCACTCTCAACTGCAATGTGCTTTCCTCTGTATTAATTCCACCCTCTACCTCACTTCAAAATCTATTCCCTTGACATTTATCCAGAAAGCAATCTTTCACGGATGCCACATTTCAACCCTAAAGCTTAGATTACAGATGGGTAGTTTATCAATTTTTGGATGGAGCATTATTCTGGCACACTTCCGCTCTGGCGCGCGCTCTGGGCCCAGTTGCTATTCATTGTTTTTATCAATGATTTGGATGATGGAGTAGAGGGCATGCTAATCAAATTGGCAGATTAGGAAGGGTTGCTCATACCCCAGAGGAAAAGGTCAGAATTCAAAATGACCTGACAGATTAGGGAACTCAGACAAAATTAACAATGGACATAGATGTAAGATACGAAGGCAGAAAAAATGAAATGCACAGATATAGGATGGGTCAGTGGCGTACCTAGGCAAACTGGAGCCCTGAGCAAAAGCTGAGTTTGATGCCTCCCCTCATGGGCGGCCACCCTCCCCCACCATGACCAAACAATTTTTTTCCCCACCAGGTTGTTTCAAAGTCACCATCACATTATAGAACATGCCCCAACTCACAAATCTGAACACAGCAATGGGCCATGCCATACAGCAGAAATATTTTTTAAAAACATTTTCAAAATGCTTTCAAAATGTTTTATTACTGCTATGAAAACATTTTATGGTGTTGTATCCAGTCCCCCCAATTGGGGGAAACAGCATCACTTTCAATGTTATTTAAACTGGGGATCCCAAATTCTCCCTTTAAGGTGGATTTAAAAGGAGAATCTGGGCTCCCTAGTTTAAACTAGTGATGCTGGAATCCACCCCCAAACAGCATCAACAGTGTTTAAACTAGGGAGCCCAGATTCTCCTTTTAAAACCACCTGAAGGGAGAATCTGGGGTCTGCAGTTTAAACAACATTGAAAGTGATGCTATTTTGGGGTGGATTCTCCCCCACCCTGAAACAGCATCCCTTTCAATGTTTAAAGTGGGGACCTCAGATTCTCCCTTTAAATCCATGCCAAAAGGATTCAATAATAATAATAATAATAATAATAATAATAATAATAATAATAATAATAATAATAATAATAATAATAATAATAATAATAATAACCTTTATTAAGCATTGAGATAATGAAAGAAAGAAAGAAAACAAGCATTGGCAGGAAGGGGGTGGATTTAAAAGGAGAATCTGGGGAAATTTAGGGGGTGCCTGCTGTCAGGAATGCAATTATTAAGATAGCAGCACCAAAATTTCAGAGTATCTTTGTGAGCCCCTACTGATGATACCACCCAGGTTTGGTGAAGTTTGGTTCAGGGGGGCCCAAAGTTATGGACCCTCAAAGGTGTAGCCCCCATCTCCTATTAGCTGCCATTGGAAACAGTGGGGTATGGGGCACTCCTTTTGGGAGTCCATAACTTTGTAGTCCCTAAACCAAACCTCACCAAACCTGGGTGATATCATCAGAAGTGTTTCCTAAAAAATCTCTGAAATTTTGGTGCTGCTAGCCTAAAAACCACGCCCCCTGCAGGCCAAAAACAAAAAAACACTGAAAATACAAAAAATCCCATAAACGAACCTGCATTTTTGGCACCCACCACAAGGGGGCGCCCTGGGCAACTGCCCACTTTGCCCAATGGGAGGAATGCCACTGGGATGGGTGACACCTCGCTTGACAACAGTATATGTGACAGGGATCTGGGATTCTTAGTAGACCACAGATTGAACATGAGTTGGCTGTGTGATACAGCAGAAAGGAAGACAATGTGATTCTGGGCTGCATCAAGGGGATAAAGTGTCTAGATCGCTGAACTTAACAGTTTCTCTCTATTCTGCACTGGTCAGACCTCACCTGGAATACTGGGTCCAGTTCTGGGCACCACAATTCAAGAAGAACATTAATAATGTCGCCCTACCTTTCACACCCTGCCTTATTGAAAATATGGATTTAATATGATTTTTCTGCAACATGTACTGACAAATGCCAGCAGCCATGCGTGTGTAGCACAGTGTCCAAACCAAAAACAGGACAAGTGTGCAAAAAGGCCTGTCAGTAAAATTAAATCACTGAAAGGGTTAATTCAGTCAACAGAGACTGGAAACCTCTTGGACTTATCTTGATTACCACACCCTGCCAAGGTAGCTGTAATACAAAGGACCTAGGAAACACCTTGCCACAAGACTTTGCATTTTATTACCTTTAGCAAACCACCTCCTCTCCTGACAACGCATGCCTCAGCCAAATCTGCATGATACGCATGGACAGAGACTCTTAAAAGAAACTCTGCCTGAGCCATTCAAGGCTGCCTCTGATTTAATCACAAGACAATTGTTTCTACTGTCTTGATATTTAGAAATCAATCGATGAGCTGTAAATCAGCTCAACCCAGCAATCCCAGCATGGAAATCCAGGAACTCAGCTCCTAGCTCCCTCCCCAAACTATGCTATGGGGTATAAAAGTACAGCGCACCCAAGTTCCATGCTGGCAGGCAGGCTGGCTCGCTCGCACACTCGCACTCTCTCTCTCTCTAGAGCTCTAGCGCTAGCTGGCTAGCTAGCTAGCTCCTAGCGAGTTCGCTGGCTTGTTCCAGTTCTTTACTAGCCTGAACTTCTTTTGAGTCAAGTTGGTTTTGAGTCACGATATAGTCCCTCACTTGGATTCATATGTTGGCCATTTGAATCTTTGCCTTCCCCAAGAACTTCTCAGCTGAACCTAGGTAATGTATAAGTCCCCGCTACCCCCTTCCTAATCTTTCATCCAAACCTATTTTTCCACCCTTTTTATATCTCTTATATCTCTTGTGTCAGCTTCTCTACGTCTCACTGTGTGAATGTTTTTGCCAAAAACTTACAAAAATATTTAAATTCAATTTGGTCTCTTGTATTCTCTGTGGAACATTTCAAGCCATTTTCCGGTATAGCTGTTGTAAAGATCCCACCACTAGCCTACCTCTCACTGCCAAGCTGAGTTATTCCCCATTGCCATTTTAAAAGGTTTTCTTACTGTTGAGCTAGCGTAACAATAAGCTGAAATGGGTGAAGAGGAGGGCAACCAAAATGGTAAAATGTCTGCAATTAATCTCCTATGAGGTGACACTTAGGGATCTCGGTATGTTTAGACTGAAGAAGAGAAGGTGAAGGAGTGACATGATAGCCATGTTTAAATATTTGAAGGGATGTTGAAGAGAAAGGAAGCTTGCTTTCTGCTGCTCCAGAGACCAGAACAAGGAGTAATGGATTCAACGTACAGGAAAAGTGATTCCATCTAAACATTAGGAAGAACTTCCTGATGGTAAGGAATGTTTGACAGTGGAATACACTGCCTTGGAGAGTGGTGGAGTCTCCTTCTTTGGAGGTTTTTAAACAGAGGCTGGATGGCCATCTGTCAGGAGTGCTTTGATTGTGACGTCCAGCATGGCAGGGGGTTGGACTCGATGGCCCTGGTGATCTCTTCCAACTCTATGATTCTATGGCTGAACAGAGTGATAGGATACAGTCTGGTGTCTGCATTAATGGCAATGGAATCCTTCACCTGTGAGTGATATCATTAGAAACTAAATCTGATGCTTCAGATTTCCATGTAATTACAATGTGGGCTAATTATAAAGATACAGCATCTCATTTGGATGGCTCGTCCTTTCTCTTCTGAGGCACACTCCTCTCCAGCAATTAATATTCATGATGTAGGTCTAGAACAGGGGTAGGGAACCTGCGGCTCTCCAGATGTTCAGGAACTACAATTCCCATCAGCCTCTGTCAGCATGGCCAATTGGCCATGCTGGTAGGGGCTGATGGGAATTGTAGTTCCTGAACATCTGGAGAGCCGCAGGTTCCCTACCCCTGGTCTAGAAGATCAAACTTCCACTCCCTGTTGACTCAGATACACCGTTGGGTCTTTGGTTCTAAAAAGTGATCTGTAACCTGTCTTATGTCGAAATAATAAATCTGCCTCTTTCAAACCCTTGAATGCCACACTGTGCAAATGTTTAATAATACAATAGCTAACAGTAGACTAGCTATTAGAAGAAAAAGTGTTTGGATTTATACCCTGCTTTTCTCAATGGCAAGGAGTCTCAAAGCGGCTGACAAATTCTTGAGGTGAACGCTTTCAGGAGACTGATGAATGGAGCTTTGACTCTCAAAAAGGTTCTTCTTGGAGGATCTTGTGGGTCTTGAAGGTGCCCGACTGACATGATTACCCTCTGGAACAATCTCCACTAAAGGTAGTAATGTCCACCAGACTCGATGTCAGGACTGCAACTCCCAACATGCACTGCTTCCCGCCTTTTCCCAAAAAGTGCAGGAAAACAAACTGAGAAGCTACATTCCACCAGAGCTTCAGAGCCAATGGGAGACCAGGAGTTGGGAGGAGAGGAAGAGTTGGTTGGTTGCTGTCTGTCTTTGTCAATAGTTTAAATACAGGAACTGAGGACAAGAATCCTCAGTTCCAGCACCCTGTAGTTAGGGCGACATAAATCAATAAAGTTCTTTTTTAAAAGTTAGCTTTGTCGGAGTGTGTTCAGCCTTACATTGTGCTGGAACTCACTCTCATTGTTCTACCACGTACCCAGACCCCTATAGGCATGGCTGGGTCAGGAGAACAAACCTATGCCTGTTATCCTGGACTCTCCCCAGCAGGACGAGGGACCCTGGTGAAGTGGCCTACACTGGAACAAGCGAGTGAGACACTCCCCACCGTTCATCCTGAACTGGGGTCGGCACTCTCCGCAAAGATGTGGATGGAGAACGAGCGTGCCTGGCGACACTCCTAACCAAATCCCAAGCGCTGGGGAGTGGATCGAACTACCAGGCGGATAAGCGCACCGCTGCAACTCTGGTCAGAGGAGGTCACTCAGGAGAGGGACCAGCTACAATCTGACCTTTCAGACCTTCAGCAGCAAGTGGCGTTCCTGGTGGCCAAACGAGAAAGGGAGAAAACAGCCCTTGAGCCCTCCATTGCTGAGGAGGGGGTCAAGGGAGACGACACGGAAGGTGAACTGAGAGCTGAACTGCGCTCCCTCCGGGGGCAGCTGGCCGACCTTATGCTGGACCACAGTCCCTACCACCAGGGCGGTGGGTCAGTCGCCACAGGGAGGAGTGCTCCAACCTACCAACAAGGCCCTATGTCCCAAAGAGGGCTTCGGAAAAGTTTTAAGGTGAACTTTGATGGGAAGCCAGACGAACTTGTGGCTGTAGAACTTGACCTTCCAAAGAACTTTAAGTTTGTCCACCCCGACCTTCCCCCGGCTGAGCTGTACAATGTGAATAGTGAATTGCACTGGGAAATTAGCGGCATTGTTGATTCCTGGTTGCACAGTGGTCGGTTGCAGTATTTGGTCCAGTGGAAGGACCTCCCCTCTGGGTTCAACGAGTGGGTGGTCAGCCGTCATGTGTCAGCTCCACGCCTTGTCCAGGTGTTTCACCGTGCCCATCCGGACAGGCCAGGTGGAGGGGGGCCTTAGAGGGAGCGGGATGTCAGGACTGCAATTCCCAACATGCACTGCTTCCCACCTTTTCCCAAAAAGTGCGGGAAAACAAACTGAGAAGCTACATTCCACCAGAGCTTCAGAGCCAATGGGAGACCAGGAGCTGGGAGGAGGGGAAGAGTTGATTGGTTGCTGTCTGTCTTTGTCAATAGTTTAAATACTGGAACTGAGGACAAGAATCCTCAGTTCCAGCACCCTGTAGTTAGGGCGACATAAATCAATAAAATTTCTTTTCTAAAGTTAGCTTTGTCTGAGTGAGTCTGCAACCAAGCTTCTTCAATGATATTACAACAAAAAGCAACAAGTAGGCACGTGAAGAGTACATGGCTTCTAGTCTGCACTCAGATGGACGCGCACCTGCCTTAGAGGAAGGGAAGTTTTTGTGCAAACTTTAGCTGGTATTAGTGTGACATTGACAAAAGTGATTGTCAGCGATACTCACCATAGAGTATGGTCAGCATCGAGACCGGCATAACAAGGAAACCCAAGAGCATGTCAGCGATGGCGAGCGACATCAGGAAGTAGTTCATCGCATTTTGCAGTTTTTTCTCGAAGATTTGCGTGGGATTGTTGCAGGTGTTTACTGCACATGGATACCCAGCAATCCCGCCGCGACAGTCAGGAGAGCCGGCCAGTTTTTCTCCTGAGTCCTGAGGAAGGACGCATCGTACTGGGAAGGCAGGCTTCGGTCGCAGGAGCGATTGGTGAGCTCTGCTATGTCCGAAGTCAGGCTGCAAATGGCAGATCTGTTGATCTCTCCAGGTAGAAACCCATTTCGCTGGAGTTTCCTCTCTTTGTTGAATTGTAGCAAGAAATCGGCCGTTAAGTTCACAGAACTCTCCACTTCATACAGTATATCCATGTCTGAGATGTCTGAGGCCAGCCAGGATGGACATCAAGACTGCCAAGTCAGTGGTCATTATTATCCGTTTCTGCCTCCCTCATTAGTACAAAGTTGACCGCCTGATCAGGGCAATACAGAACAAATGGACCGGTTTGTGCCCAATTAGAAAACTCATTTTCAGTCTCAGGTGTGCTTGAATGTCAGGCTGCCCCCGGAAACCATTTGAAAGGCAGAATTCCACTGCAGAATGAGAAATGTTGTCTGGAGGCTCTGAAAAGGAAGTTGGGTGAATTGAAAAACTGGGGCAAACAGTCCCTCCCCCCTCCCCTAGTTTTGTCAGCCACACGAATCTTCTTTCTCAACACCTTCTTACTGTTGCATTTCAGCAGTTTGTAAAATCAAATGTGCGCCAATGTTAAGTCATTTTGCCCCGCAAAGTGGCTCATCTCTGCTGGTTCTGCAGTGAGGCGCTTGATTAAAGGAAGCAGCCGTGGTAATTTTAAAAAGCTCCTATTTATAGTTCTTCTTTGACACTCAAGTCAATCATCAGCCTTGTCTTATTTCAGCAACAGTTCTAAGAATCGCACCAGGAAAGGCAGGTCACCCAGGCACACAAACCGCAATAATTAACTACCCTGATTATTTGGAAGTATTGTGAAAGTGAAAATTCTCAACTACTGCTGTTTATTTTTTAAACAAGCGATACGAGGGAGACTTACGTCATTCTCGAGACCCCACAGATTAGATTCACTCTGTGTGTGGATTTTGCTTTGCCCATCATCGTCTCCTCCGGCACGCTCCCTTGCCTCTCTTTGCCGTCTGCATGGAAGAATCGCTTTTTTGCTGGCAGTTTGGTTGACTTCTGAACTCCCAGTGACAGCAGAGAGATTCCTTATTCCTTGCTTTTGATGGGGCTGGCTGCACCCTTGACTTTCTTCAGGAAAGACACAGGAGAAGGAAGAGGGTCACAGAACTCACTCAAAGGGGCACCCAAAACGGTTTGTCAAAAATGCCCTCAGAAGGAAGAGTCTCCACCAAAAGAATGTCATGTCTCTATTCCTTTCTCAGTGACCCCCCCCCCCCCCCCCCCCCCCCCCCCGCCAACTCAAATACCATAAAGAGCAAAGGTAAGGAAGGCAGACCTCAGAGGGCTGGCTTTGTTTCTCGCTGCTGCTGCCTGGAGGGGTTTCAGGAGGTGGAGGTCAGAGTTTTCAAAAGCAAGATTGTCCGGCAGGAACGGCGATGCCCTGCAGAGCAGCTCTCCTTTGTGCAAGAGAGAAAGAGAGGCAGAAAAGCCAGCTCTGAATGCGATGTGCCAGGAGCCTCGCAAGCAGGCAGATGACTCCCTCCAAAGAGGCTGCTCTCTGACCAGGGACTGCCTGCGCTTGCTGGCAAGTGACTCTTTTGCGCGCACGGGGGTGGGGGGTGGGGGGTGGGGGGCGATCAGATGCCTTTGGACAGTTTCTGTTGCATAAAGATGCGAATTTCCAGCTGAGGGAAGGGGGAAGGGAGCATCCCTCCGAACTCACCTGCTCCAAAGGACTCTCTGGCTGGCGGTGCCTGCTATTTCCGAGCAGCACAGACGGAAGGGCAGCGGCTTTGCCTTCTGTTCCTTGCTCAGGCGCGGGGCCAGCTGTTCTGCCAGAGGTGGTTTTGCCTGTGGTGCCATCATGGCGCTAGGATGGAGAACCCGAGTCCTTTAGAAGCCTCAGCAGAGGAGGGGGGGAGGAAGGGGCCAGAGTTTTTAGTCAGGAATGGGACTATCGGCCTGCCACCTGGTCTAGGGCAAAGGGCTTGGTTGCGTGGTGACCTCGTAGTGCCCTGAGACGTGGCCCCTGCAGTGCGGTCCTTTCCCTCATTCATTTAAAAGAGGAAACAAGATCCAGAAGCCTTTAATTAAAACTCTAATCACAGAACTTTTTTGTTTGTTTTGCTTGCAACTTTAGACTCTTAAGGGTTGTTTTTAGTTCTCTGAGCATACAAGAAAGTTAGCCATAGATTAAAAAAAGCAGTGAAGAGAAAGTGGTTTAACTGTATTTGGTGTGTTTACAGCCCGGAAACCACACAGCACCCAAATGTTTACAACCCATTTGTCCTCTATTTTTAGTTGAAGGCAGAAACTTCCATGTTTGCTCATTCGCTTCATTTATGCTCCCCCTGTCTTCCCAATGGAGACCCAAAGCTGCTCGCCATGTTTGCTTCTCCCCCGTCCTTGAAGCAACCTGTGAGGTGAGTCAGGGCGAGAGTCGCCCAGCAAGCTTTGCTGGCAGAGCGAGGATTTGGTCTCCCAGATCATAGTGTGACACTCTGGAACAACAAGAAGAATTTGGATCTATACCCCGCCTTTCTCTCCTTCTGAACTCCTTCCCTTCCTGTCCCCACAACAGGTGCCTTCCGAGGTAGGTGGGGCTGCGGAGAGAATTTGGAGAGAACTGGGACTGGCCCACCCAGCAGGATTCATGTGGCAGGGTTGGGGCGTCTAGGGTGTCCCCGTGGGCTGCGTTGGGGCGTCTAGGGTGTCCTCGTGGCCAGAGGAGGAGGGGGGTTCGTGTGGCAAGATTGCGGGGCGGATCGTGACAGACGGAGACCTAATCTAAAGAGTACATGTCCCTGTCATAGATGGCCAGCTGGTCTGTCATGGTATTAGTGCAAGTAGTCAATATGTGCTTCTGCAGAAGCAGTGTCGTCTGATTCCATGCGGGTCCACCTGGAAAGGGAAGAAGCAACGACAACTACTGAGAAGAAGAAGAAGAAGAAGAAGAAGAAGAAGAAGAAGAAGAAGAAGAAGAAGAAGAAGAAGAAGAAGAAGAAGAAGAAGAGGAGGAGGAGGAGGAGGAGGAGGAGGAGGAGGAGGAGTTTGGATTTATATCCCCCCTTTCTCTCCTGTAGGAGACTCAAAGGGGCTGACAATCTCCTTGCCCTTCCCCCCTCACAACAAACACCCTGCGAGAAGGAGGAGGGGTCAGAGGGCAGCTCCCAGATTCAGACAAAGCGAAGAACAGCCTGTTCAGGAAATGACACCTATACGCTGTGAGCGATTTGGCACCCCCAGTGTCCAGGGTGATTGCTGCCATTATTTGGGTGCCTGTTTTCCATTCATCCTTCACACTCAGGCCTGGTCTACACATCAAATGCATTGAAAGGATAGAAAGAAGGGTATTCCTTCAAGACTGGGGTGCCAAAAGGCCACCTCTTCCCCTTTGCCCTGTTGCCTGCCTTTCATGGAGCACCAAATGCCATCCTGTAATCAGTGCTGAGATTCAAATAATGTAACAACTGGTTGTTTACAAGCACCATTTTAGCAGCCGGTTCTGCTGAAGTGGTGAGAACCTGCTGAATCCAACCACTGCCTGTAATACTGCCTGATTTTTGGAGGCGCCTCTCTTGCAAGCGGAAGTTTAGAAGGCATTCATACCTCTTGAATCCTCATTGACTTTCAGCTGCACCTACCCTGTTTAGAATGTGGCGTTCAACTACTTTGCCTTTCTTCCCTCAAACTTTCTGGACTTCACGAATGAACACAACAACGTTTGACAAAGGTCGTTTCTCCACCGGAAAAATGAATGTAGATACTAACCGGTTTGGGAAAAACCGGGACCTTTTGAGCACGGTTTCAGCATCTCCACTGCAGCTTCTGCCCCACAAACGATCCTTGTTCCCAGAAATGCAGAAACGCAGCAGCAACGAAGGATTCCCCACTGAGGCGGATTGAACACGCAATCTGCTCAGGGGCTATCCTGATTGGCTGCTGTGTTGTTTTGGGGCGGGACTTTTTATTTTTAACCTTACGGACCCACGTCTGCACGAGCATGTGGAGAACAACTCTACGCGGAGACGAAGAAACGGGCGATTAAAGCAAAGCCCTGTTTCCGCACATCTCCATGTAGTCGGATCCACGTGGATACGACGTGTAGCACTGCTTTGTATTGCCTTCTACTCAGTCAATCAGTCAAAACCAGCCCCATGTTGCTTCGTATCCATGTGGATCTCTGATCTGCAAATTAAAAAAAACAGGCTGCACGTGCATCACGCACAGCCCACTGCGTTCTCATTGGATGGGAGGCTACCAGCGGTAGGAGAAACGAATCCGGATTCACCCCAACCAACTTCCCTACCGCTCCAGATTGCCCACACGGTTTTTGAAAAGGTCTACTTTCTTGCAGGTTCTAAAATAACATGTGCTGAGGTGGGGAGGGGAGCGCCAGAAATGGGTTGAAAGCATATTTGGTGCTGGTGCAGTGGGGAGTTCTGCTGGAAACCTGGATATTTTGTGTGATGAGCCCGCATCTAACCCTCAGTGGGGAATCGACCAAACAGGGGCAAATTTCACTTTATTAAATGGAACTCAAACTCTGCCAAGGCCACCTTTATAACTTCTAATTATGCTCTCAGACATTTCTCTTCTTAAATCACTAGAAAGATGTATTAGCTTCTCTAGATGAACCAGACTGTGTCTTGGGAGAAAAACAGATTAGATGAAGTTCATAGATCTCTGTCCATGTTTACAATGCAAATTTCAAGCTTGCGCTGACTCACTTAGCATTAAGGCTGTGCGGGGAAGGGAGCACTTTAATTAGGGTTGCCAACCTGCAGGTGGGACCTGGAGATCATCCAGAATTGCCACTGATCTCCAGACTACACACACATACACACACACACACACACACACACACACGCACACACGCACAGACACACAGACACACAGACACACAGACACACACACACACACACACCCCTTTATTGGCATAGTCAGAAAGAAATACATAAATCAGGAGCAAATGCATGAATACATGATAGATAAAAAGGCCCCACGGGGAGCACAACAAGTACGTTCTTCTGAGAACTCTCAACTATCTCCGCAATGAAATTGGCAATCTCTTCACAAAGACAGGGGGCCGAGTTGTTTAACAATAGAGATCACCTAGGTCCAGATCAGGCAGCCCGGTGATTGGAAGAAAAAATGTAAGGATTGGTATATTTAGATCTGATGTAATCCAAATTCCTAGTGGCAGTGTAAGAGCGTTGGAGTGAGTGAGTGGTTTCTAACCACATGAAGTTGCATCCGCATAGCCTTGCAGATTTTTTCTAAATTGCTGGTCACAATCTACCCTTTAATAGGGCAGAGGGCATAACGTTAAATCGCGCAATGGTAAGGGCTCTCCTTGCGCGTGGGTTTGCTAAATTGTGGAGGTAGTAGGCCATATGTCTCTGCTCAAATGGAATTAGGAGTTGTGTTGGAGAGCAGGTTCGTTTGGCTGCTAGATGTAAATTTGCAAATTCTAGATCTAAAAGCCGATCTCTGAGCCTATTGTACGCTTCAGTTCCCCTGGAGAAAATGGCTACTTTGGAGGGTAAACTCCTCCCCCCTCCAAACCCCACTCGTTGCATGCTGTACCCCCAAATTGCCACACATTTCCCCTTCCGCATTTGACAATCCTAAGGCTAACCTTCAAGGGCCACTCAGTTGTGCTAACTCAGGGGTAGGGAACCTGCGGCTCTCCAGATGTTCAGGAACTACAATTCCAATGGCCAATTGGCCATGCTGACAGAGGCTGATGGGAATTGTAGTTCCTGAACATCTGGAGAGCCGCAGGTTCCCTACCCCTGCGCTAACTGAAACAATTGGTTTGTTGTCAGCATTTTGAAAGGAAACAAGACATGTTTTTTTTAAGTACGTGGAAGATTCTGACCACACTTTAAATGGCTGTGAAACATGGTGGTCTCCGTCGGAAAATGCTACTATCCAGGCTGAGGCCTTCACTTCATGTCTCCATTTATTCAGGCCATTACTACTTATTGGTGTGGCTGGTTTCTGCTTCCTGGTATCCCTAGTTCTGGGGCTTCCATTAATCTGTGTGACAGATTAAGTGGAAGTTATTTTGCTGGGGAAAAACTGATATGCTTGAAGAGAAAGAGATCCCCATGTTACACGGGGAGAGCTTACCATTGACAGATCAAATATTATTTGCAGATTATTCCCATTCCTGTAGGAGCACCATCACTTACATCTGATCAAGAATTGCCTCCCTTCTAGAGTCTGCTGAGCAAGCCACACAGACATCCCTGCTTCTGTCACTTGTAGGCTTAATTACGGTAACATGCTCTGTGTTGGACTACCTGTGAAGGTGGACTAAAATTTACATCAGTGATATGGCTGGCGCCACTGCAGCCCACTGACCTCCACAAAATGCTCCTCCTGTGTGGCAGGGGCCCCGGAGGAACAGGAAGCACGGGGTCAGCAGCAGGAAATGAGAATCAGTGGCAGTTGGTGGATCCAAACTTCCTTTAGTGCAAAATGATGCAACCTGCATGTGGACTGGTAGAGGTTGGCATGAGTGGATTATATCCATTTTGAAACTAATTTATGAGTAGCTATATTTGCATATGCAACAGGGATGTCAGATTCCAGGAAGGACCTGAGAGGACCCCTCCCCCCAAATTACAGCTTGTCTTCAGAGCAAATGGTGCCTTTGGAGGGTGGACTCTCTGACTCTGTGGTACCCATTGAAGTCCTTCCCAAACCCTGCTGTCTCCGGGCTCAGCCACCAAAACCTCCAAGAATTTTGCAGCCAAGAGCTGCCAGTTTTATGGAGGTGTAAAGATACCGGCTGTACCCAGGGCCATTTTGTGCCAAGCATTCTGCCCAGGATGGACACAAAAGGCCCGATGGCCATGGCCTCAAACATCTGGTTTCTGGCAGAGCCAGCGTGCGATCGTGGTTAAGAGTGGTGGATTCAGTCTAGAGAACTTGGCTTGAGTGGCAGACCCTTATCTGGTGAGCTGGATTTGTGTCCCTGCTCTTCCACATGAAGCCTGCTGGGTGACCTTGGGCCAGTCACAGTTCTCTCAGAACTCTCTCAGCCCCACCTATCTCAAAAGATGTCAGTTGTGGGGAGAGGAAGGAAAGGTTATTGTAAGCCGCTTTGAGACTCCTTAAAGGTAGAGAAAAGTGAGTTATAAAAACCAACTCTATTCTTCTTCTCCTTGTCCTCATTTATTATGAATGATTATGGTTATATAAGCACACTGTCTGGAGAACTCAAAAACTGGCATGATGGTTTGTGTTTGTTTTGGTGGTTCTAACAAAAGGTATTACCTGGCTTTGTTGCGGGGGGGGGGTGGGGGGGCGGGGCGGCGCTTTGCTTTGGACAAGGGCAACTTCCTGCTTTTCTGTGCAGGACTTGTTCCTGGTGTACTATAAGTGAAATATTGCATTTATGCCATCTTTAGTTACAAACTTGCAAGTTTGCCTGGAGGGCATAGTTTTATTTCATCCAAGTATACATGTATCACTGTCAGGGTTATAACAGAAAGTCCCCCACTTCAGTTTTAATATAATAATATGCTGTGCTAAAGTCTTTTCAGATCATTTTAAAAACATTGATGTAAGACTCCGAAAGAATTTCTGCTTTTCTGATGGATTCGCTTCCATTTACTCTGCAGAGAAAGGCAATTTAATGATCTATGTTCTTTTAATAAGAAGCTACTGTGCTTTCCCAGTGAATCTCTGGTTTTCCGAGATGAAATGGTATCATGAATAAATTCAATGTATGAATACAGTAACATCCGTTAACAAATGCAAGGCTGTAGTTGATCACACGTTGCCAATTGCAGTATGTTTGCTGCTTGTGATGTACAATTATTTGTTTTGTTTCTCGTTTTTTTTCACTGTTTGATATCCGTGAGATGTTATCAACAACACTGAGAACTCAGAAGTGATCTTGATCCTTGAACAACTTCTTTTATGCTGGAAATGTCTGTGTGCAGGGACAACAGCCCCAAAGCTGAGGGACCGGATGTTGAGAGGAGGGAGGGGTGTCAGCCTCCAGGTGGGACCTGGGAAACCCCCCCCCCCAAATTACAGCTCATCTCCAGGTTCCAGAGATCAATATTCCTGTGGATAAAATGGCTGCTTTGGAGGGCGAACTCTGTGGCATTGCCCATGTCCCGTGAGGTCTCTGTCCTCCTCAGGCTCCACCCCTAAATCTCTAAACTTTCCAACCTGCCTCTTGTGCCCCCACGGGGGCCGAGGTGGGACCTGGCAACCTCGGTAGAAGACAGGAGCTTGCTTCAACTGGTAATTTCTGCAGACAGATTTCCATCCACAAAGCGCTGCTTCCTCGCCTCCTCCTTCCATTGTGTGACAGGGAATGGCAGTTGGTGTGGGGTTGATGGTTGATGGTTCATAGCCAGTGTTACAGCAGGCGTCCACAGATCTTTCTGAGCCCACAGGCATCTTCAGAATGGGGCAGTGGGCACTGTCACAAAATGGCTGCCCTAGGGGGCCAAGCCAACCACAAACGGTCGGGTAAACAACTCTAACATTTCAGGCAGAACCTGTGCTTCTCAGGATGACTTTTAATGAGCGAAGCCCTGCTGTGCAAAAGCCAACCTACTTTCTAAAAGCACTTGGTGAGTACCAGGGAAGGTCTTGGTAGGCACCATGTTGGGATACCCCAAAGGATACCCCAAAGACCCTCTCTTCCCACACTATCCAGCCCTCCAGCTAAGATGTGCCTCCCAAGCCCTCTCAAGTTCCGTGCCTTCAGAAGTGAAGGGCTGTTGTTGATTCTGCTGCTGCGCATGCACAGATGCTCCACATCGTAAGGGTCTGGCACTCCAGTCAGTAATAAGACTCAGGAAAGGTTCAAGAGCTTTATTCAAAACTGTGTCAGCCCAACGGCCTGTCGCTGAATCTAAAGATCCCGCTCCCTGGCCACAGCATATATCTTAGGGTTACAGTTTGGTTCAGCCCCTCAAGCCCCCGCCTTTGCAATCCCCCAATATCAGCATGAGAAAGAACAGTAATACAGTTACGATTGTTTTGAGAGAGACTGGTTACTCCCTGTGAAGGAAAGACTAGGAGCACTGGGAAGCTCTACTGACTAGGTACTTGCAAAACAAAAGACGGAGGCATCATGGCCTTGAGGGAAGGAGATATTGAGCCCAGCTGGGCCTGGTACGGGCGAGCTGACAGGCCGACTATGGCGAGGCCTGACATTCCGCTCCCCCTAAGGCCCCCCCACTGGGTCGATTGGGGTGCGCTTTATGAAAAGCCTTTATTAAACGGGGCAAGCACACGTGGAAGTGGGAGACCCATTCGTTGAAGCCAGGGGGTAGATTGGTCCAGGCCACCAAGTATTGGAGACGGCCCCGGTGCAGATGGGAGTCCAAGATGTTGGCGACTTCCTGATGGAGTTCACCCTTCCCCAGGCTGGGTTCCGGTGGCGGCAGGACTGGGTGCCATTTGCTGTCTGGAACCGCTTTCTTTAGTAAGCTAGAATGAAACACAGGATGCACGCCACGTAAGTTTTTAGGCAGTTCGAGCTCCAATGCCACAGGGTTAATGACCCGAATCACTTTGAAAGGTCCAATGAACCTATGTCCTAATTTTCGGGTGCCTGGCACCCCCCTCAGGTTTTTTGTAGACACATAGACCAAGTCCCCCACCTCGTAAGGCACAGGTCGGCACTTGAAGTCAGCAAACCTTTTATAGTCCTCTTTGGCCTTCCACAATGCCTCCTGCACTGACTTCCAGGAGGCTCGGATGTTTGTCACCCATTCCTGGAGATCTCCCGGTTTGGGCAGGAGATCTCTTGTCAGCAGGAATGGTTTGTGTTCTTGGCCCGAGACCATGTGGAAAGAGGTCCTGCTGGTGCTAGAGTGCACCGAGTTGTTGTAGGCAAACTCCGCGAAAGGCAGGAGATCTGCCCAGTCGTCATCGTGGTAGTTAACGTAACAACAGAGGTACTGTTCCAAAACCCCGTTAGTGCATTTGGTTTGGCCATCCATTGCCGCGTGGTACACAGAAGGAGAGGCCCTGTTCCACCCACAAGAGTTTCATAAACTGCCTCCAGAACCAGGAGACAAACTGGCTGCCCCGGTCGGAGATTACTTCACGTGGGGCAGCGTGAAGGCAATAGACACGCTGAATGAACAGTCTCGCCAGTTTCTGGGCAGACGGGATGCTGCTGCAAGGAATGAAATGAGCCTGCTTAGAAAATAAGTCCACCACAAACCAAATAACCGTTTTCCCTTTGGAGGAGGGGAGGTCGGTGATGAAATCCATTGAGATCACTTGCCAAGGGGCCTCTGGGAAGGCAGGGGTTACAGGAGGCCAGGTTGTTTCCCCGGGACATCACACAAGTGGGGCAGCTTTTCACATAAGCCTCAACGTCCTTGCGGAAAGAGGGTCACCAAAACTGGTGGCGGGCGAGGTGCAGCGTTTTTACAAAACCAAAATGGCCTGCTGACATCATGACAACCAGTGAGGATCTTGGGGCAAAGGGGCTCCGAAATGAACAGTTTGTCCCCCTTCCACCACAAACCCTCCCGTTCCAAGAGACTCCCCCCCAGATGTGAAGGCATCGGAGAGCATAGAGAGTGTGCGGATTTCCTCCTCTAGGGGGTGTGGCACCGGCAGCCCTGGAGGGGGCAGAGCAGTAGACTTGGACTTACTGCGTGTGACCACCTGGAGGCCAAGCTGGTGAGCAGACAAAATCGTGTGCAGTGGGCAGTAAAGGGTGTTTCCCTGGCCAGGTAGGCGGGACAAAGCATCAGCAAGGCAGTTATGTTTGCCCGGGAAAAAAGTGGAGGGTGAAATTGAAGCGCATGAAAAAGTCTGCCCAGTGCAGTTGCTTAGCGTTCAGTTTGCTGGGGTTTTTTAGCGCCGCCAAATTCTTGTGGTCAGTCCAGACCTCAAAAGGGTGTAAGGCGCCTTCAAGCCAATGGTGCCAAGTCGTCAAGGCAGTCTTTATGTCCGCCATCTCCTTGTCCCCTACAGTCCAATTTAGCTCAGACCCCCCAAACTTTTTAGAAAGGAAAGCACAAGCATGTGACTTATCATCCACCCCCCTCTGCAGCAGGGCGGCTCCCATGGTTACATCGGAGGCGTCCACGTCGACTACAAAGGGTTTGGAGGGGTCCGAAACAAAAACCTTTTTCAAATTTTCAAAGGCAGCCTGGCAAGCGGGTGACCAGGCGAGAGGGGCCCCCGGCTTGGAAGCTCCCGAACTGCCACCCTTTGTCCGTAATAAATCCATGAGGGGGAGGGCAAACGCTGGGATGAAATCCCGGTAGAATTTGGCAAAGCCCAGGAAGGATTGGAGCTGTTTCCGGGTGCAGGGGGCTTGCCAGTCTACCACCGCCTTCACTTTCTCAGGATCCATCTCCACACCCTGGGAGGAGATGCGGTAACCGAGAAAGTCCAACTTGGCCTTATGGAACTCACATTTTGACAATTTTGCATACAATTCGTTCTTGTGCAACCATTTCAATACCTCCTTGACCAAGCGGATGTGGTCCCGCTCATTTTCAGAGTAAATCAAAACATCGTCCAAGTACACCACTACCCCCTTATACAACAAGTCATGCAAAATCTCATTAATTAAATTCATGAAAACACCGAGGACCCCACTGAGCCCGAATGGCATCACGAGGTACTTGAATTGCCCTAGAACCGTGTTAAAGGCAGTTAGGTGTCCGTGCCCTGCTGCAATACGAACTCTGAAGTAAGCCTCTCTGAGGTCCAACTTTGTAAAAATCTTTCCTTTCGACAGGTCTTTGATGAGTGGTAGGGGGTACCTGTTGCACAGAGAGACTGCATTGAGGCGCGGTAGTCTGTGCAGAGCCAGAGGGACCCGACCTTCTGGAAGAGGACCAGGGCTTCCATGTGTGAGGTGGTAGAGCGAATGAAACATCCCAGATTGGGTTTCCAATGACATGTTAAATTTAAAGAGACAAAAATGAGCAATGTCTTCTTCCAGGTTGACAGGCATGCCCTCAGCACCCAGACCTGTGAATGTCCTCTTCTGCATCAGTGACTCACTCCAGCCCTCTGCGCCCCCAAAGGACTGCAGAGATTATTTCCTGTCAGTGTGCAGCAAGACAAATACCAGCTCTTTGGTGAAAGCAGAGGCAGCAGGGAATGGTGGTTCTGAAGGATGAAACTGGAAAAAACGGAGGGAACCTAATCATCCAACAAGAAGGGGCTAAGCAGGGCGAGGGGGCTTCTTTCCAGAGGCCACTCCTGATAACTCATTTTTAAAAAATGGATATAACCCATTATTATTAAGCTGTGCAGAATCTCCCCAAGGTCAGCGCCAGAGAAGCAGCCACATGCCGCCTGGCTCTGAGAAAATAAATTGTTACTTTAAACAACAAGCAAAGCCTAAATGCAAAGCAAAGCAGTCAAAAGCTCACAGGGGGTGCCGCTAGAGGTTCATTTTATTCTGGTTTTTCCCTTTGCCTGGGTGCTCGTTTTCCACAAAGGAATCGAGTTGAGGTCGGGGGAAATAATCCGTTTTCTTATCTGCTCCTTCACATGAACCTGCTATTTTATTTTACAATGCATACGTAGTTGCGCAGGCAGTGCGCAAACATCTCTGTTTTACTGCATTCTGACTGGCTGTTCCTGTTGGGGGGGTGGGGGGCAGCGTGATTGATTGTTTCCGGCTTCCTGGGCCTTCTGTGTTTTGTTTGGTTGGCAGCCGCCATTATCCCTGCTGTGCCCTTCTCAGATAGGAGCACATTTTCTGAGCCAGGTATTTCTCACCTCATTTGGAGACGCAGCACAGCCTGGGAAAGGAAACCGTTTCTGTCGTCTGGGGCACTGTGGGAGGACCAAGAGAGGGGCTGCAGCTGAGGATGGGGATCTTTGGATTTCAGTTTCAGCAATGAACCAATTTAATTGAAACCTGAGTCTGGTTATCGCAGAGGAGGTCAATGGCCACAACAGTGGGAGCATTTACATTGTTCCAAACCATACAGTGGAGAAATTAATAGAATTGCAGACGAAGAGGGACTGTGTCAGGGGTTGTAGCAACATAAAGTGGCAACATTTGGATGCTCATCTGGATTGGTTTCTTTTTTGGGCAGAGACTTCTCCAATCCTCAGAGTCAGGTGTGGAATGTTGGACAACCTGCACCTTACGTGCCCCATGGCTGCTTCTGCCCTTTCTGTGAAGCAAGGATCTTTCCCCAGGTTATTGACCTCAGTGAAGACCAGATGTCACAACACATCAAGCCCTACTTTTCATGATCCCTGCTGTAAAATGTGGCTTCTTCACCTCCAAGGGGCTGCCCAGTTCCTCTGGGATCCCCATTCGACTACATGCAGAGCATCCATTCCTGCTAAAATCATGCCCATATAAAATAAGGAGTGACAAGACTGCCCTAGTTTGCCTCTTTGTCGCTGCATCTATTATCACGTTCCGGAGCTGACACGTTCTGCAAATGTTAGTCACAGCACAGGCTGCTTCAAACATTAAAATGCATATGAAAAATTCAGCTTTGAACTGAGCCTCAAATCTTTTTGGTTTCCAACGCAGAAAGGGTTCGTCTTGGCTATGTGCAGGGTCAGATCTTTTCCTTGGGGGGCTGTGATCTGTCAGCTTGAGGAGGGAGAGACGGTCCCAGCTAACAGGGGACTGTAGAGATGGGAAAGGGGGTGGAAAGCTGCTCGTGCCACCAGCAGGGGTGCTGTCCTCCAGTGTCGACCCTCCTTTTGATGCAAGAGGCAAAGGGGAAAGTTCTTTGTGCACTTCTACTAGTGGAACAAATCCACAGTGTCTAGTATAGGTTGTGAAATATAACGCTCCTTTCTGTTATATTGTAAACCCAAGAGGGAGCAGCAGTGGCGTAGTGGTTAAGAGCAGGTGCATTCTAATCTGGAGGAACCGGGTTTGATTCCCCGCTCTGCCGCTTGAGCTGTGGAGGCTTATCTGGAGAATTCAGATTAGCCTGTGCAATCCCACACAAGCCAGCTGGGTGACCTTGGGCTAGTCACAGTTTTCGGAGCTCTCTCAATCCCACCTACCTCACAGGGTGTTTGTTGTGAGGGGGGAAGGGCAAGGAGATTGTAAGCCCCTTTGAGTCTCCTACAGGAGAGAAAGGGGGGATATAAATCCAAACTCTTCTTCTTCTTCTTCTTTTCCATGAATAGAAGCCAACTTCAGCCTTCTTCTTGGTCCAGGTCTCCAGCAGGGTGCCCGTGAGTGCCATGGTGACTGCTAACGCCTTTCTGGGTGCCCACCAAATGTCTTTAGAATGTGAGCGGGGCTCTTACCCACCTGGGCATCTTCTGTACATTTGGATCCACCTCCTGTAGCAGCCATTTTGGGGTTGCACCCACCATCCTGTGTCAAAATTTCCCAAAGTGCCTACGGGCTCCAAAAGGATGGGGCCCTGTGAGCCAGGTGGAAGAAGAAAAGTGGTAGTTCACATGATACCCTCGTTAGTACTATCAGTATACTCACATTTCTGGATTTTTTCAAGTTCAATTTCTATCCTCTGTTCTGTAGATTAAGGGTGGTCCAACTCTTTCACTTCTATAAATGTAGATATCTTCCAAAGTACCTGGCAGGTAGTAAGGTCATGTATTTAAGTCCTGCTGATATTTGCACGACAGATGGCTGCTCCAGATAAATATTGCTGAATTATTTAAGGCATCATCACTAGCTAGGTGCTCTGCAAGGCCAATCCTTCTTATCTTCAAAAGCCTCAATAGATGGGTGTTTCCTATTGGGAAAGAACGAAGGAGTTCTCTCACATTTGGTTTGATGCTAATGAGTGCTGAATGAGAAGCCTTTTGAAATTTCTTTGAAGTGTCAATGATTAAAAGAAGCATTCCTTCTTTGTTAGTTTTCTGATTGAAACATTGTTCATCCTCCAGCTGAGAATGCAAAGTACCCCCCATACTGATAAAGAAAGGCAGGAAGATGTCTTACCTTAAAGTTTGACTGTTGCAAATGCATTAGTTTTGTATCATTGTTTTGTATGACTAGGGCAACAAATGTATTTTCCAGCTTTGGTATATTGAATTTGAATCCCAGGTTTGTTGTGGGTACTCATATGCACATATCAAAGCTTGAGAATACACCCGTTGCTCTGTTCAGACACCATGGCCGTTGCACACACTGGAATGTGAAGGAACAGAATTGAATGCCCCTAATTCTTTGGGTTTGGGAGGGGTGCTGAAAATGAAGTGGCCAGCCCGAGTCTCTGCTCAGCAAGGTCTCCCCTTCCCCTTCCACATCAGGAAGGAAGTGCCAAAACCAAACTGGGTATTAATTGCTGCAATAAGCAAATCAAAGAGTATCTCCCCCCAGACAGATCTATACATTATACCTGTGTTGTTTAGAGGCACAAACTAGTCACTATTCTCCTGGTAAGTAACTTGTAAGAGTTGCAATTTCAAGTTATTGCACTCAAGGGATAGCAAAATTATCCTCTGACCCTCCCTGTTCAGATAGCAAGAATGGATAGGCATGGTGTGTTTACAACCACCAGGCTTAAAGCATTCAAGATGTAAGAAAGTTTAATAAATGAATAAAGATAATCCACAAGGTCTGTTCAAGCATCAGGCCAAGCAAGAGTACAAAGACAAAATTAAAATGTGCAGTTTCCATTTCTGTGTACTGAGTACTTATCCTAAATGATATTTAAATAAGACATGGTAATATTACTCGAAGTTGCAGTACTTAAATGATAAGTATTACGTCAGTACTTACAGTTGGGACTTCTGCCCATTGTTTTTTGCCATGTGACAAAATATGGTCTATTTATGGAGTCAAGGAGACCTGGGTTCTAATCTTTTCTCATGCCATGGAAGCTTGCTAGGTGAGCTTGGGCGAGTCACACCCGATCAGCCTCACTTCCCTCATAGAGTTGTTGTGAGCATGACATGGAGGAGGGGCAAATGATATATGGTCACATGCAGCCAGGACTTCCAGTTTTAATGCTCGAGTCATTTTCCAGCTCTATGGTTTTATAAGGGTACACAACTTCTTAAGGGAGAGAAAGGAGAAGTATAAATCCAAACTCTTCTCTTCTACTCTTCTTGATCTATGGAATGCTGGATAAAACTGCAGGATAATGGGTGTGCAAACCTCCCCCCCCCCCCCAATATATATATGCTGCTAGGTTTTTATGAAATGTGTAAATTGTTTTTAACTTAATTTATTTTATTGTGTGTAATGTTGTTTTTTGCATATTGTGTGCAGTACTGTTTTTGGCCTAGTGCACACCGTCCAGAGCCCTCCGGGGATGGGATGGGCAGTTTAAAATCTTATATAAGATTGGACTAGCTGCAAAGCCCCTCGTGGGGGAGATGCAGTGGGCCCCAGGAAAGGGTGGAAGAGGAAGCATCTCCCCTGTGTTAGAAACGTGGGTCCAAGGACCCTCAAAATAATCGGGACAAAATTGGTGAAGCAGGTAACAAAGCTTTTATTGGTTTACGGTCTTGCAAGATCGGGTGTCCACCCAGTAGTAGGCACACCCTTCCTTTGTTCTACAACAGTTTATAATACTTTTTCAGGACCACCCAATCCCTCCCTCACTTCTCCATTGGCTAGGAGATGAGGGCCATAGCCTATTACAATTCATCTAGGCATACTATGTCATATACCAGGTGGTATCTCCTCCAATTAATAGATCTCTATATGGTCATTTCCTGTAATTAATATTTGGTTCTTAGTTGTCAACCCTTCGTTAGTGTCTTCATGATATATATCCATGCACCTGCCACGTCTTTGGTTCCCTTATCTTACTGTGAAGACACCATCATATTTTTTTACCCCTTCATCCAAAGGCCTTCTACCTTGGCACAGGATCTTGTAGCACCTCCTATAAGCGGGTACCGGCAATTCTTGGCACAAGAACCTAGGGTCTTCCCTGACCCACTCCCCTGATTTGAAGACACTATCCCAAGCTTGCTAGGGGCCCTCTTATCAGCAGGTGTCTGTTTGGCACAAGAACTCATGTTCTATTACTGTTTATGACTATTGAAACCAGGCTTCAGAAGCATCTTAGAAAAAGAGCTAGAGGCCTTAAGAAGCTTCTGAATGGAGTTTCTGCTTAATAGCACCTACTGATTAGGATCTAGAGAAGCAAGCTGTTTTAGCTATTTTACACTTTAAACTGAGAGAATAACATTTATAGCAGGATTCATTACACATGAAGCATTAGGATTCATATATTGAACATGAGTGATTAACATATTCTTTAAGTTTCATTATTTAGCTACAATATAAAAGCATTCAAATATACAAACATGATTATAAACTACTACATCACCACATCACCTATTATTCCCCTCTAACCCTTGACCTTTCTGTTCTGCTAGCTTATTATTTTAAAGCAGGTGTGCTTTTAATTGGGATATGATAAGAAATCCACAGGTCAAATGGAATATACTAAGCATCATACTCCCATCTCTCTTTGAATTCCATCCAACTTAACAGGCTTTATTCAGGTGTAGATACTATACATGGACTTTATATTCAGAGTTCACCTACTAAATCTTGTGATTCTGTGAAGGGTATATTCTTTGTGACTTCTAAATCCCATATTTGTGCACTAAATATGTTTATGTGTGTAGATAACTCAATATAATCTTACACCTTATGAAAACACCTAAAGCTACCTTCTTTTATAACTTATAAGGCAATCATTGTCATTGTCCCGTGTATACTTTATAAAAGTAACACCTCTTTGGCATATGTAAAAGCAACATTTTCATCTATCACACCTGCGAGGGGCTTCAGTGAGCTCTAGGGCAGGGGTAGGGAACCTGCGGCTCTCCAGATGTTCAGGAACTACAATTCCCATCAGCCCCTACCAGCATGGCCAATTGGCCATGCTGACAGAGGCTGATGGGAATTGTAGTTCCTGAACATCTGGAGAGCCGCAGGTTCCCTACCCCTGCTCTAGGGGCTCCCAGAATGATGCTTGCCACTTACCTGGTTCTGGGTCTGTGAATTGGGGGTGGGAGAGGTTGGAGGGATGGTGAGGATAGGGGAGGGTGGAGGAGGACGGCAAGGTGAGGCTTGGCGTGGGGGAGGTTGAAAGGTAAGGCTTGGAGTGGGGTGGTTGGAAGGTGTGGCTTGGGAGGTTTGGTAGGTTAGTATTGGGGTGGGGGGTGGCAAGGTGAGGCTTGGGGTGCGGAGGGGGTTGAAAGGTGAGTATTGGGGTGGGGGAGGGTGGCAGGGTGGGTGTTGGGGTGGGAGAGCTCTGCCGATGCACAGAGCATAAGGGTTTGGGAGGGGCCAATGAACGGGCAGGACACACTGGTTTTGGGTGGGTGTGCATCCTGCAAGGCAATTGGCTTAAGGGTTCATCATCAGACATTTGAACTCTTAGCCAATTTTTTAAGGTAAGATGTTTGCTTAATTGCAAAATGGGATTCTCAGGACAGAGCGAACTAGGCTGTCCTTACGCCAAGCGAATGGAGCAGGCAGTTTTCCCAAAGAGAGGCCTAGAATGAGTGATAAGGAGCTGAAGGCACAAAAAAGCGAAAGAGCAGGCAAGCACACACACACACACACACACACATACACACACAGATACCAAGATCAGTTCCCAAACTCCCGATAGGAAAAGTAGCAGAAAGACTCCCAGATCTCCAGGAGAAGGGGATAGCAGGAATACGGCCGGACCACCAGAGGCATGATATGTACCAATCCCCTCAGAATCTGCATCTCTGCAACTATGAGATATGTATTTTTGGGCTTCATTTGCTGTTTCATTACTAAGAATACGGAGCTCCCTGAATCCAGCTCAGATCTTTCAGAAGTGCTGTCTTCTTTTCAAAATGAAAAATTCAGACTAACGTGATATGAAGTCTTAAAAGGTTAAACCTGGCTGTGGGGATTTGCCTGTCTCTCAGAATTGGATCAAAGACAGTACGTGAAATTTAGGGATGAAACATTATAGGATAATTTTAAAGTGACTTAGTTTTTTTTTTTAAAAAAAGAACTTCCATGGTTTAAGGGGAGGGCAGTTTGCTTTTTACTTGCCAATCAAAATTCTTCAAAAGAAAGATACTGCTTAAGTTTTCAATATTAACGAATCTAATCAATGAAATGCTATCAAAACAAACATTAAGTGGTTCATTTTAAGGAGTTATCATTTACGGCATGTTTGCTTAAAGGAGACTTGCAATACTTGGCTGTAACGCTACCAAGCAGATATTAGTTTATCAGTGAGCTCAATAACATCTATGTTATTTGTTTATAGAATTGGAGATGAAGAAAAAGAAGAGAAGAGTTGGATTTATATCCCCCCTTTCTCTCCCATAGGAGACTCAAAGGGGCTTGCAGACTCCTTTCCCTTCCCCCTCACAACAAACACCCTGTGAGGTAGGTGGGGCTGTGTCAGGAGGCCTGTTATTAAGGGCATTTTGCTTTTGCTGCTTTCTGTATGCTGAGGGTGGAAGAATGGGTTAATTGCATTTCTAACTGACTTTCCTCTGTCTTCTGTATGATGTTGTACTGTGCCAGGTGCTGCCCAAGGTCAGTGCCTGGCTGTCTTCACCGTTATCTCATTTGCAGTTCTTTTTGGGCGCGCATTCCCACGATGGGGGGGGGGGTGCACCCTGCTTTAACTATTGGGTTTTGGGTGGGCAAACCTTAGTTCTGGCATTGACCAGAGAAGATCTCAATACTCAATAAACTACTGTTCTTTTACATGAGTTTGTTTCAGTTTTTGAGATTCTCTGAGAGAGCTCAGAAGAACTGTGACTAGCCCAAGGTCACCCAGCTGGCATGTGTTGGAGTGCACAGGCTAATCTGAATTCCCCAGACATGCCTCCACAGCTCAAGTTGCAGAGCGGGGAATCAAACCCGGTTCCTCCAGATTAGAGCACACCTGCTCTTAACCACTATACCACTCCTGCTCCAATGTGCAAGATGGATGTGTGAGCTTTATATTCCACTTTTAAATTTAATAAATTATTTTTTAAAATGTCTATTTACCTACATGTAACAGTAGTTTACCTGGATGGATGTCCCCGGCTACCTTGATCTCATTGGAGCTCACACGCTAAACAGTGTCAGCCCTGTTTCTTTCTTGGATGAAAGACCACCAATGAAGTTCAGGGTGGTCAACCACCTGTGTCATATTTTGTCTTGAAAACCCTGTGGTGTTGCCAGAAGTCAGCTGTGATTTCATGATACTTTCTATCACCAACAACAGTACCTTCCAAACTCCTGAACCAAAACTGAGTAGCTGTTTTCCTCCGGTACTACACAAAGAAATCCAGGACTTTCCACTTCCTTCGTGTGGTGAAATAAACCCTTGAAGAAAAAAAAAACCATCTAATTGCAATAACTTAATTCTTCTGGACAGAGCAATTCCCTAGTCTCAGCTGTGCCAGTGGCTGCTTCCACTTGTGTAAGTTGGATGTAATGCAATTATAATGTAACCACTGTGTTGCCAATTCCAACAACAAAACTAAAAGCAAAACTAGAATAAAATTATACTACAGAATTGGCTGGCTGGATCAGCTGCTGATGTACAAAGTGTTGCTTTTCTTTTAAAAAATGGTCAAATTTGATTGTGCAGATTTGCTGAAATTACCCACACCAATCTTTATTACAGCCTAGAGGCTGAGGAAAGGAGGTTGGGAAAGCACGTTTATGGGAGGCTGACGTAAGGAAAGCTTACATTGACATAAAGACTGGCAAAGAATCAGAATGTGTGCCAAGGGGAATATTTGTCCAGGCAAAGGACAGCACTATGAGCCAAAACATCCATCTCACCCATCCCCGAAGAAATATGTGGAATCTCTAATTTCAGGCAAAGCCCAGAAATCACTCTCTTACATCGAGTTGATGTGCTGCTCTGAGCTCTTCCATCACTCCAGAAGTAAACCCCTTAATATGCAGAACAATAATAGGATACAGTTTTTTCAGCGTTCCATCCTGTGAACTCACACTCTCTTTATGTGAGTGGTACATGCTATTTTTTAAATACTTTTTTTGGGGGGAGGGGCGCTGTGGTCAATTCCCTACTCATGATTAGATGCGTGCTCGTCACTCCAAATATCCAGGTTTCCTGCAGAACTCCCCACTACACCAGCGCCGAACGCACATTCACCCCATTTCTGTTGCTCCCCCTCCCCTCAGCACGTGTTATTTTAGAACCTGGAAGGAAGTAGACCTTTTTGAAAAACGTGTGGTCAATCTGGAGCAGTGGGGAAGTGTGTGTGGGGGGGTGAATCCAGATTCGAACTACCCGCCCTTGCGAGTGACGTGGAGCCTCCCATCCAATCAGGGCGCAGTGGGCTGTGCGCGATGCGCATGCAGCCCTTTATTTTATTTTTTAAAATTTCACGTAGCTAGAATCCATGTGGTGACATGGGGCTGTTTAGAACAATTTTCTGATTTTCTGCAACACAAAGGAACGCAGCATCTCATATCCAGGTGGATACGAGGAGACAAAGCAGCACAGAAACAGAGCATTGCGTGCAGTTCTTCTGTGCATGCTCACGCAAATATGGATCCGAAGTGCAGAAAATAAAAAAAATTCCCACCCCAGCACAACGCAGCAGCCAATCAGGAAGCCCCTGAGCGGATCGCACGGCAGATCCGCGAATAGTGGGGAATTCAGCCTGGCTGCTGCGTCGCCTGGAGCAGAGGTCGTTTGACTGCAGTGGGGACCATGAAACCACTCCCGAATCAAATCAAGCCGGTTTGTATCCACTTTCATTTTTCCAGTGGAAAATCAACATCCGGCCTACTGCACATTCTCATCTACTGCACATTCAGATGCAAAGGAAATGAAATTCTGCTGCCACAGCTACTGTGCAGGGGCAAATCTGGTAGTCCAAATCTGGTAGTTGCTGGTAGTTCAGCATGGACAAGTGCTGAGAGCTGGCTGTTGTGCATGTTAGCCTGCAAGAAATGGAGCACACTTTGGCAAAGTGTATTTGAACTCATAAGGTTGTTCCAGGATTAGAAATGGGCATCGTGATACTCACTTGCTGAAGAAGTGAACACTGACTCCATGAGAATGAGTAAAGACCTGGGAACTTGTTCTGGATTTTCTTAAAATGGATTCTTTCATAGCAACACACTTCAGACTACTGCGCCTTCCCTATAGAGAGACTTCCTTGTTGCTTATTGGAAAGGTTTCTGCCGTTTGCTGGCTTTGCAAGCACACATATATGCACTTAATTGATTCACATAATCAGTTTATAAACTGAGCCTTCGGGGAAGGGCGGTATATAAAATATCTAATCTAATCTAATAAATATTGTACTTGTTCTCAATTGTACTCTACTATCCAGACAGCGTTTTGTGTTTGTGTTGTGCTGCAGTGATTGCTGCAGTGGTATGTGAGGACATCTAAGACTTAGCTCATGAGTGACTGCAACCATCAGACACAAGATGTCTGTCTCCAAAGCAAGACTTCCACAAAGGTCGAGGCATCCTTAGATAGAACTAGTTCCTAGACAGAAGGTGGCAAAGATGTCTTAAAGAAAGAGGTAGCAGAATTAGGCCACTTCACAAGGGAAGTGTGACCACAGTCGAAAGATGTACATATGATGACACTTCAGATCAGTGCATGTGATGATGGAAGTACTGAGAGGAAAAATGGCACATTTGTCATGTCTCATTTTCAGCCAATCCTACCTTACAAGGTTGTTGTGAGGATAACAAAAAGGACAGAGAATCATGCACAATGCATGTGCTGCTTGGAGGAATGGCAGGACTAAAATGTGGCAGATATTGGCTTCTTCATCCTCTGATTCTTTTGTTTCTAATTGTTGCTGTTTTTCTGCTTATTTATTATTTCATGTGTTTTTCATGTGGAAAGTCACCTATGGTACCATGTGGAAAGGTGGGATAGAATTCAAATAAATAAACAAAGCTGCTTTTGCTTGTTTGCAATATCTTGGGTAGGGTTGCCAACTCCAGGTGGGAAAATATCTGGAGGATTTGAGAGTAGAGCTTGAGGTGGGCGGGGTTGGGGGATGTTTTTTAAGCTTCGCTCTAATTGCATACACTGAGTTTAGCGGACCCCTGAACACTAACTTATCAGGATCAGTTGCCATGAGACCATGGCGAGACATCAGGTAACCTTGTACTTCAAACTGTCAAAAGTTACACTGAGAAGGGAGAACTCGCATAATGTAATGAAAAGTCCAGTCAAAAGTAACTCATAAAAGCTCTTTATTGTACTGGCAGTCATTGTCGAAAACAAGCCATGCGCGTTCTGAGGACCTCAGAACTCAGATAGTAGTTTAATACAGTATCAAACCTCCTTCCTGCAACATGAAAGGAAAACAAAGCATAGTTTCACACAGACAAGCAGAGATAGCAACAAAGCCGGAATCTCCCAGCCCAGGCGTACAGCCAGAGCAGGCTGGCGGGGAAAACCAAGGACGATGAACACACAAATATCCTCCTGACACTCTCCTGATTGGCTGTTGTGCCATGTTGGGGCGGGACCTTTTTTCTCCCACAAAAACGTACTCCCGTGATGACGTCATCACGTCAGCATGTCTCCCCCACCCAAGTTTCTGGTTGATTATCGTTCTCTCGTGCTCTCGCGAGAACAGCGCCGTGCGCACTGATTAGTTGTAAGGCATTTGTATCATGCTCCATAGTGGGAAATTTGAACCAGGATTAGACCCCCGATCCTTCCCTCCAAACTGGATTGAAGATGTGTTTTTTGAAAAAGTAGTACTTTCAAGCAGGTTTGGCAAAGACGCGGGATAAGGGGGAGAGTAAGCGCCAGAACTTGTTTGTCGATCAGGAAGTGGGGCGTTCTTCCTGAATCCTTGATATTTCGCATGAGTATCACGTAATTAATTGACCATGGGGAATTGGCCTTGCATTTAACTTGCAGTAGAGTTTCTGTTTTGTTGGTGGCTAACAGACGGAACATTTCTCTTTCTACAGTTAAACTAAGTAAATCACAACTCAACAAAGAAGGAAATTTCATGTTTCGTTTTCTTATGTTGGAAGGTTAGAAATGGCTTTTAGGGTCTGTTAATAGGTGGTTATAAAATATTTTTCCCCCCACTGGTTTGACTGCATAACACATTTGTTTTATTTTATTTCTTTTATTAAATTTCTAAACTGCCCGCCCCCGCCCCCTCTTGGGCTCAAAGCTGTTACGCGATAGATACGTACGGTAGGCGCGGCTGAAACGGTGTTGACTGTGAATTAATTTTTTAAAATGTTGCATATGTCTATTAAAAACATGATGATGAAAACACCCACTTTCACTGAGCTGCAGTAAATCTTTAAAAAGGAGGCAGATAAAACCCAAACCTGTTATCTAATCGGGGGAGTGTGTGTGATCAGGAGAGATGGGGGAAGGGCAACCATCGCTGTCTCAGCCGGAGGCCTGGTGGAACAGATCTGTCTTGCAGGCCCTGTAGATTTTTGCACAGGGCCCAGTTTTGTAGGCAATTAATAGCAAAACACATTTCCAGTGATAATATTTGTTTTCTGTTTAATTTTGATAAACCTCTCTGGTCTTGACCCCTTGTCCAAGGGATCATCACGTTCAGATTTCAAAAACTGACAGGGGAGAGGGCAGCAGCGTGATCATCTCCAAAGCATTTCCCACGTCTGCCCAGTAGCCTCATAGGATTGCAAGGTCACCCCTGACCACCAGTGAGAGCCCCAGGAGGGCTTTCTTGGCAGGATGTGGAAGACATAGCTTCAGGATGATGGACATCATTCCCTCCTCCAGAGTCCTTTCTCAAGAGGAAAGATCCTGCTGAACTTCAGTAAGCACAGCTATTCTTTGCTGCTCCTCTGAAACTGATGTTGAGGAAGCAGGCAGACCCCTGCTCAAAACGGCAGTTAGGACCCAAAAGCATCGCCAAATGCATGCGGCAGATGGTTAGGCTGTGTTGGTGATTTAGGAAGTAGGTCAGGTACGTAGGTATAGATTTTTTATGGGGGGTTCGGGGGTGAGCCCATGCCCCCCCACCCCTTGGGCATAGCCTGTCAGAACCCCCAGTAAATCCACAAAACTCGTGTTGTAGAACAGCAGTTTATTGAAACGATGGGTCTGCAAAGGCAAAGCCAAGAATGGCGGTTTTCGTTTCACACAGCACTTAAAAGCAAAGAGGCTTCCCCCCCCCAAGCCTGGGAAAGAGCGCCCAACACAGAATGCATATAGATAACAGTGTAAGGAAAGCAGTCCATGACCTTGGAGACACCTGCGCTTCGCAGACATTCTTCAGTAGCTAGAAAAGACAGTTAGGAACAGCATTAACCCTTACCAACCTCCCACCAGTAAAACATAGTGCAGCATAAGCAAAACCCCTAAACACAGGCCTCCTGACATGGCCACACCTCCCCAAGCCCCGCCCCTGGCCTAAGTGCTTATAAAACACCTCTCTGAGGCCAGGGACGGCAGACTCCGCTCCCCCCCACCAGTTGGGCTTCCAGCTGGCAGCCGGCAGTCCCTTCTGCCCTCCCCTTTGGGCTGAGGCGTAGCTAGGAAAAATGGAGCCCGGTGTAAAATTTTGCACCCCCTCCCCCCCATGGGTGGCCACTGTGATGCTGGCATCCACCCCCAAACAGCATCACTTTCGATGGTGTTTAAACTAGAGAGCCCAAATTCTCCTTTTAGATCCACCTTAATGGCAGAATCTGGGGGCCCAGTTAAAACAACATTGAAAGTGATGCTGTTTGGGGGTGGATTCCCCAGTTTAAACTGGGGACCTCAGATTCTCCCTTTAAATCCATGCCGAAGGGGGTGGATTTTAAAAGAGAATCTGGGGAAATTTGGGGCGTGCCTGGTGTCAGGGGTACAATTGTTAAGCTAGCAGCACCAAACTTTCAGGGTATCTTTAGGAGACTCTCCTGATGATACCACTCAGGTTTAGTGAAGTTTGGTTCAGGGGGTCCAAAGTTATGGACCCTCAGATGGGGGGGATCCCTTTTGGGAGTCTATAACTTAGGACCCCCTTAACCAGCCTCCACCATACATGGCACCAGCCTAAACCCTGCTCTAGGTTCCGGTAGGGGGTCTGGGCTCCAGGGTCCTCTTCCCTCCTTCCCACCCTTGAGCTGTCCCTTTCCCTGGTCTGTTCACATCACCACCCACATTCCCTGCTGCTGCGGCAGCTCCTGACTCTCCCTTTCCCACTTCCTTATATCCCTTCTGCCCTCTCATTTCTCTCCCTCGTCCCAGCTGCTTCCCCACATCCGCCTCAGCTGTGGGCAGGTGGGTCCTGCTGGGCCTAAAACTCCTCTCTTCCCTGCCTTCCTCTTTGAACAAGGCCTCTAAGGCCTCCACCGTCCCTGCAAGAGGCTCCTCTGCAGCCTTCCCATCTCCCGTGGTGCCAGCCCAGGCGTGACCCAGCGGGGCAAGTCCGGGCGCTGCGGCTGAGCCCGGACAAAAAATTTCTTAGCATTAGTTTTATATGTTAATAACCTCCTTTGAGAAGCAGAAAAGCATTTCTGGCTGCCCATTTATATGAAAAAAAATCTTCAAGGTCATGTTTCTGTGTTGGCCTTTAGAGATGGAGCGACGTGGTTTCACTGGGCTTCAGTTTGGAAAATGGGTTTTTGATGCTCCCAGATGGCCCACTTGCTCCGCATCACCTGTTGCTATGGCAATTTGATTATGTCATGAAAAAAATATTCCCTTCATTGTGCATTCAAACATACGTAGCTGATAATCCTACTGTTTGCAAAAAAAATCACATTAAACGAAAATGCAAAGCCTGTAGGTTTGATAGAAAAAGTAACATGCAGCAAAAAGTTTAGAGCTCACATAGTTATAAACCATCCTGTACCAGTAACCACTGCTCATAAATCAGAAGTGAGATTATATTCTTATCTCTTAGGGATAGAGCCTTAGCGATTCTGCTAATCCATAAAACAGAAATACAGCTTCTCTGTTACCAGAGGTGTACCGAGATAAAATGGTGCTCGGGGGCAACACCTGCTTTCGCACTCCCCTCCCCCATACCCCTGCGCCCCACCGTGCCCCACTTACCTCCCTTGGGGCAGCAGGTGCCCGGCCTGGCTGCTCCTTCAGGTCACATGGGGTCATGATTTTGTACCCCCATGTGACCTAATGGGTGGTGCCCAGGGTCCATTGACACCCCCCAGGTCCCTCTGGCAGATATGCCCTTGATATGCCCAGGACATGTTTGACTGAAGTTGGGATCTCTATCAGATAAGTCTGAGCTGTGAAAGTGCAGCCCTCGTCCTCCTCTCTCTGCTGCCTGTTTTCTGAGCAGCAGGGCATTTCCTTACCCTGTCTGAGAGGCACAGAACCTTCATGGCCCTTCATGAATTAGGTTGCAACCTAATTCATCAGACAAATTCAGATTGGCCATTGGTTTTTTTAAATTTTCTCCCTTTCTGGTCTTATAGCAAAGACTGCATAGCAACATGCTAAGCAAGCCGAAATACAAAATATAGTGGAATTAGATGAGTATTTAATGATATTTCAGTATCTTTATTTACTTGAACTGTTGTATTTTCATACTTGCATTCCACATGCAACAGATCTCTTACAGAAATAGTTTAGGATACAAACAGGCACAAAAGAGAAACACAAGTTTTGTAAACAACCCTGTTTTGATCTGGCAACTCAGATATTTAGAGCTTGAGAAGCTGTCTGAGGGATGCTCGTGTTGTGAGAGCCCAGATGAATGGCAGGAGGCGGCGGGGGGGGGGGGGGGGGTCTATGCAGAGGTTTGCTCCAGTTTGCCTTTCTAACCAGAGGTGGGGGTTTTAGTGCCATTTAGACACAATCCCCTAATCATCCACTTTTCATGTTTTTCTTGCTTTCCAATGATCTTTTCCAACCTTAATTTGGCTTTATCTTTTTTAGAATATGGTAATGATGGAGTGTTTGTTTGCTGTGCAGATGCAATTGCTGCACATTTTTGTAGGTCCACTGGTGTGGAGCCAACCTCCCTCCAAGAAGCCTTCTTCCAGCCTACAGAGCCATTTAAAGTAGGATGACAGTTCCTTAGGCTAGACGCAGTGGTGGCGAACCTTTGGCACTCCAGATGTTATGGACTACAATTCCCATCAGCCCCTGCCAGCATGGCCAATTGGCCATGCTGGTAGGGGCTGATGGGAATTGTAGTCCATAACATCTGGAGTGCCAAAGGTTCGCCACCACGGGGCTAGAGGAAAGCTTCAAACTTGGATCTGTAGGAGGCGGCTGCCATTTCACCTGTGCAGCCAGAGGGCTTTTTGTGCAGCTAAGAAAATAAGCAGTTGATGCTGCTAGAATGTTCTGCTTATACAGTAGCCTTTATTAGGCATCAAAAGAAATACACCAGATAAAATCAGACAAAATAAGAGAACTGGGAGGAATGTTGAAAATGTACAAACATAACATATACAGAGAGGAAAGCCCAGAGGATTATTTCAGAGTATTAATGAGGAAATTGGCCACCATTTCCAATAGCATGGGATTCTGATGATTCAGGAGCTAATCTGGAGGGCAAGAGCCTGCCAAAATTGGAGCCTTAAGAAAAAAACTGGCTCTAAATTCCATACATTTTGGGCAGACAAACAGAATGTGCTCTATCGACCCTTCAGAGGTTAGACAATATGCACAAACATGTTTCAGGTCGTAAATCTCTCTGGAGATAGTGTGAGAGGAAATGTGTTGGTTCTTGCTCTGGTAACCACCCATCTCATCTTGGGGTCAACAATATGTTTAAATAGCCAGCTATCCTACATTTCCCGGGTATAATATCAAAACAAAGGAACACAGACTCCTTGCTTTGCCAATTAAAAGTTGATATTCCTGGTTGAATAACCGCTCCTTAATGCGATGGAGGCTCTCATTGGAGGAGAGCAGGTGGAGCTGGTCCCAAGACAAACACAGGGAAAAAAATCTTGGATTCAATAAGGGCCCACCAGGCAGACAGCTGAAGCTCAGGAAGGGCAAAGTAAATGAGACTGCTAGAGTCATGAAAGAAGCACAGTTGGACCCAAAATTTAAGAGTAATCTACCATGCCCTTGTTTCCAGGAGATGTTGTCCTGCCTCAAGGCAAAGGACAGCGAAAAGTACGCTGTGGGGGACCCTGAATAGCTAGTAGAGGAATCTAAATTGAACCCCAAAGAGAAGTTGGTGAGACACCTTGGAGTTAAATACCCTTAGTGCTGCCGGTATAAACCTGCCGCCCTTAGAAAAAAATAATTTTACAACAGCGGCAGAGATAGTTTACAGCCCTTAACTACAGTCTCCCTGTGCTTAATCCAACTGGCTTTGTGGTGAAAGCTGATACCCAGATATTTGTAGAACTTGACCTGCTCAATAGTGTCACTATCCAAGTACCAGTTTGTGGGCTTTAAAGTGTTTGAGAAGACCAAAATCTTAGATTTAAGTGGGTTGATTGATAACAGATTGTTAGCACTGCATTTGGACAAAAGGCGGGTTACACAGGGTTACACCGACCTTGGTGTGGGATAATAGGAGCGCATCATCTGCATAGAGTAGTATTGGCAGCAACACATTTCCTAGGGTAGGACAGTGTGAATCAACAGTTCTCAGGGAGAAGGTCATTAAGAAACGAATTGAACAAAAAGGGGGCCAGAACACAAACAGTTTGACTCCTTTGGTTACTAAGATTTTAGGAGTCAAAGGGCGGACATTTCATTTGGCATACGGTGCTAGTATGCAAGGCTTTTATAAGCACTAAAAGACTGGGATCAATAACCAGGGCCTCAAGTTTCTGCCACAGAAGCTCTCTTATAACTGAGTCAAAGGCCCTTTTAAGATCAAGAAAGGCAGTATAAAGATTGACATTGCCTCTTTTAATGTATTTAGAGATGACCATATTTAAGACCATACAATGGTCTAAGGTAGAATGCCCCCTTTCAGAGACAATTTGTTTTGGACCCAGGATTCTGTTTGCGTCAATCCAGGATAAAAGTTTATTCAACAGAAATTTAGAATAAAGCTTACCAGTTATTGAAAGAAGACTGATGGGCCTGTAATTGGCTGGAAGGGTATGATCTCCCTTTTTAAATATAGGGGTTACAATGACATTGTTCTGTTTACATCTTGAAAGCAAAAAAAAAATCAAAGTTGAGAATTCACACAATGTAGTCAATAGAGAATTATGTTGTAGTGCTATACCGTTTTGTGACAGTACACACCAATACTGAGGGTAACTGGAGCCATCTCCCAATGCCAGTTTGCGGCCAGTAAGATTTCAGTTTTGTATTTGAGTAGAAATACCTATTCAAAATCCACCCACTTTTGTAGGGCTGCTAAGTCCTCAAGTCCTGTTTTCCACGGCCGCTCCACGTAACTATGGGGGAGATATTTTTTTTTAAAAAAAACCCTTGCTGGAATTGCAAGCATGATGACATCTTTTCTGGGGGAAAAGATCAGTGGTGACAGAAGTAGCTCCAGGAATTGCTGGAAACTCTATGGTTTAACAGCTAGCATAGATCAGGCCCAAATTAGCATTAACAATGAGGTCACTGAGTGCGTCCAAGACTTCATATTCCTGGGCTCAAAAATTGACTGTAATGGAGAAGTAACCCCTGAAATAAAGTGGAGAATAGCATTAGGACAAAGCGCAATGCTGAGCATGGATAAAATATGGAAAAGCAGAGACATCAGCATCAAAACCAAGCACAGGCTAGTCCAAGCCATCATCTTCCCCATAGCCATGTATGGGTGTGAAAGCTGGACTACAAAGAAAGCCGACAGAAGATGAATAGACACATTCGAGTTGTGTTGGCGAGAGCTACTGCGCATACCATGGACAGCTAGGGTGACAAACGCAGAAGTCTTGAGCTTCATAAAACCAGACACATCATTAGAAGGGAAAATAACCAGGCTCAGACTTACATACTTTGGTCATGGGATGCGATCAAATTCGCTAGAAAAATCTATGATGCTCGGACTTGTCAGTGGTGGGAGATGACCTGGAAGCCAAGGAATACGATGGCTGGAGACCATAAAAGCTGATACAGGCATGAGCATCAACCAGCTGAAGGAAGCAGGACTGAATTGAAAAATGTGGAAAGAGCTTGCATATCGGGTCGCCAATTGCTAGAGCTCTGGGTTTTCTCCAAAAGTGAGGTCATCATGGCCCCTATGACTTGGCCCCAACCCTCCTGCTAGTTGTCAGGCCTGGCTCGGTAACCCTACTGACCACATCTGATGTATGGCAATTTTGAAAAACTTGGACCTGACTCTAGAAGAGGACCAGATCCCTCCTTCTGACACATTTGCAGACAAGTCCAAAACATAAGTCAGCAGGGCGTAGTAGTTAAGAGTGGCGGAGCATGATCTTGAGGACCAGGATTTGTTTTCCCCACTTCTGCCAGGTGACCTTGGGCCAGTCACAGTTTCTCAGCCCATGGGGAGGCAGGCAATAGCTAACCACCTCTGAATTCTCTTGCCTTGGAAAGCTGTGGGATCAGCTGTGACTTGGCCATGTGCACACACACCCCATGTCAAAATGTAAGAGTCTGTTACCCCAGTCAATAATTGAGACTCAAGAATTAATCTAGACCTGAGCTGCAGCAAGCCAGAGCTGGGGCCCTGCCTTTCACGGCTAGTATGTATCTTCAACCATGACCTGTTCAGGTATTCCCCCCTCACACTGATTCCCACAATTGCCCACATAAGAAAGGGATAGTGTGAATAGAGCATTGTAATGAGTTAGCCCAAGGCCAGCAACAGACATGCTCCCTTCTCCAGGAATTGGGAGAGAGGGGGATGGTCTGCATACTTCACTAGTTACAAGCAAGCATGGGAAACAGAAAGGCCCTCAGGCCTCAGGTAACCACAAGGGCAGGTGTGACCTGGGCTCCAGCCTGGTGATGCCGGGGCCAGTGGGAGCCGGTCCTGACACACATTTACTTGTTGCCATTTGGTAACAGCCTTAGAAGCCCAAACGAATCACTGCACGATGAGCCCCTCTTTTCCAGAGAAGCAGTACCCTTCGACCTTGAGGGATATGGGATGAGCCTCCTGGGATTAGATGGGCCTCATCCTGGGGTTGTCCAGGGTGAGTAGAGGGAGGGGCCTGCACGGCTTTTCTCTGTTTATCATATTAATTAATCTGTATAATACAGTAATGGAATTTTACTGCAGTGTTATGTAACAAACTAATTTAAGAAAAGGAAAAGTGACTCTACAGCCACTGATTCTTTCCTACAGACTTCTGGTCTTGCTGTCTGTTCCCCAAGGTTGCTAACTCCTTGTTAATTTTATTTTTACCTCTGGCAAAAACCTGCTGCCGCCACCTC